>NW_027223753.1:199185383-200535740 GCF_028538775.1 Myotis yumanensis | reverse complement strand
ATCTTTGCCAGCACTTGTCCTTTGTTGATCTTTTGATGATAGCCATTCTGACAGGTGTGAGATGTCTCATTATTGTTTTGATTTGCATCTCTCCAATGATAACTGACTTTGAGCATGTTTTCATATGTCTCTTGGCCTTCCTTATGTCCTCTTCGAAAAGTATCTATTTAGGTCCATTGCCCATTTTTTGATTGGGTTGTTTATCTTCCTTTTGTTAAGTTGTATGAGTTCCCTATAAAAGTTGGAGATTAAACCCTTATCAGAGATAACATTGGCCAATATGTTCTCCCATGCAGTGGGCTTTCTTGTTGTTTTGTTGATGGTTTCTTTTGCTGCACAGGAGCTTTTTATTTTGAGGTAGTCCCATTTATTTATTTTCTGTTTAGTTTCCATTGCCCTAGGAACTGTATTGGTGAAGATATTGCTTCGGCATATGTCTGAGATTTTGCTGTCTGTGGATTCCTCTAATACTTTTATGGTTTCCTGTCTTATGGTTAAGTCCTTTATCCATTTTGAGATTATTTTTGTGTATGGTGTAAGTTGGTGGTCTAGTTTCATTTTTTTGCATGTATCTGTCCAATTTCCCCAACACCATTTATTGAAGAGACTGTCTTGACTCCATTGAATGTTCTTGCCTCCTTTGTCAAATATTAATTGAGCATAGTGGTTTGGGTTGATTTCTGGGTTCTCTAATCTATTCCATTGGTCTATATGTCTGTTCTTGTGCCAGCACCAGGCAGTTTTGAGAACAGTGGCTTTGTAATACAGCTTGATATCTGGTATTGATATCCCACCTACTTTGTTCGTCTTTCTCAGGATTGTTGCAGCTGTTCGGGGGTCTTTTTTTATTCCAGATGAAATTTTGGAAAGTTCATTCTAGGTCTGTGAAATATGCTGTTGGTATTTTAACGGGGTGTGCATTGAATTTATAGATTGCTTTGGGTAATATGGACATTTTAATGATGTTGATTCTACCAATCCATGAACACAGTATGTTCTTCCATCTGTTTATGTCTTCCTTTATCTCTTTTTTCAGTGTCCTGTAGTTTTCTGAGTAGAGATCTTTTACCTCCTTAGTTAAGTTTATTCCTAGGTATCTTAATTTTTTTTGATGTGATGATAAATGTGATTTAAAAAAAATCTCTCTTTCTGTAAATTCACTATTGGTGTATAAAAATGCCCATGTTTTTATAAACTTAAATTCTCTGGAGTGTGTGGAGGAAGGGGAAAAATAAACACATAAATGCTAAAAAGTGTACCAACATACACATAAACACATTAAAAATATGTGTATAAAAAAGGTTGAATAAGTTAATAAGAAAGCATCGTGTCATGATAGTGCTGTGCAGATAATTAAAGTAACAGTTAGTTGCTGGAGATTGGTTATCAGGGATGGGCAAACTTTTTGACTCGAGGGTCACAATGGGTTCTTAAACTGGACAGGAGGGCCAGAACAAAAGCATGGATGGAGTGTTTGTGTGAACTAATATAAATTCAAAGTAAACATCATTACATAAAAGGGTACGGTCTTTTTTTTTTTAGTTTTATTCATTTCAAACGGGCCGGATCTGGCCTGCGGTCTGTAGTTTGCCCACGGCTGGGTTAGGTGCTCACTCTAGATTATTATCAGGTGTAGCCTGTTTCAACAGGTGACATTTAGGTTGAAATCTGAACAGATGAGCAGAGAGCACATTTGAGGCAGAAGGAATAGCTTGTGCAAAACACAAAGACAGGAACAGAAAGAAGGTTATAGTGGTCGAAGTGTGGTGTACAAGAAAAGTGGTATGACTGAGATCAGAAACATAGGCAGATACCCAGGGCTCTGTAAGCCATGGAAGGAATTTGGATTTTCTCCCAAGTATAATGAGAAGTCATTGTGGAATTTTAAAGGTGTAAAGAGGCCCTCTGATTTATGTTTTAAGATGATTGTCCCAGTTGCCTTATGAAGAACGGATTGTAGTGGGTCTCAAGTGGAAGCAGGGGGGTTATAGTCATCCAGGCAAGGCACACTGGCAACTTTGATCAGGGCTAATAGTAGAGATGGAAGTAAATGGCTCCAGTAAATTTGCTGGGTCAATGTGTATGTGGTTTGTCAATTTTGCAAATTGTTCTCAAAAAGATTTTACTCATTCACACTCTTCTAATGGTATGTGAATGTATCTATATATATAAAAGGCTAAGTGACTGTCCGACTGTCCAACCGGCCAGTACATATGATGCACACTGACCACCAGGGGGCAGATGCTCAATGCAATCACTGCTGGGCTGTGGTGACTTGGCAACTGTGGTTCTCAGGTGACACACCTCAGAACCAGAGGGGAGGGAGCCCGATTCCTCACTGGGATGTGCAATTCCACCTTTGGCCATGGGTTATGTTGTTGCTGGGGCACTGTCAGCCCCAAATCTGGTTTACTGCCAAGCTGCAGTGACTTGGCAGTGGCGGCTTTTAAACTTGATAATATTGCACCTAAAGCTAAAATAGATGTTGCTAAAACCCAGAATGAAACAATAGGAAATTTCCTTTCAATTTCCATGAATCTGTGCACCAGGCCACTAGTATAATAATAATAATAATGATGTGAAATTGCAAATGGTCTTGGAGATCCACATTTCAGTTTTACATATGGTGAAAACAAGGCCCACTGATCTGCCATGCATTAGATCAGATAACAAGTTCCTTTCCTAGGAAGGAAACCAAGGCATCCACTCAGTTCTGATAATCTATTATATACTGCAATATTTTCTCAGCGTTTCTCTTCTCTATTCTGTCTGCTCTTTTGTTCAACACTCTTCTCCACATTATATATTCACGTGTATATATTCTATTTTTTTTTTTTTAGGCTATGAACTTTGAGGGCAGGCAGAACTTGTTAACCTATGTTACCATTTTCAGCAATACTAGTGCTTAAGAATTACCAGGATCAAATGAGCAAATCAACAACAAAAACGTGATCATTCATTATGTTTATGTCTCTGCCATAATTTGGTTACTGAGAGTAGTGAATCCCAACATGTCTAGCATTATTAAATATCTACACTCATATTGCAGACACCATTAGGAAAATAATCCAAAGAATCCCTTTTAGCTGTATATAGTGGGAAAGATTTAGAATTTAGATTCAGAGACCTTGGATTCAAATATTGGCTCTGCTCCTTTCTGATAGTGTGAACTTGGGCCTTTGTTTCCTCAGTGTTAAATCAGGCTAAGAGTACTAGGTACTTGTCTTACCCAGGTCACACGATTTTGTAGATTTTAAATATGATATGTGAAAGAACTTGTAAACTATAAAGTACAAGTAAGTGCTACTATTTAATAAAAGTTATAGTTGATTGAACTCTTAACTATGCTTCAGATACTGTTCTAAAAATTTCACATGTACCAGCTCATTATTCCTCATGACATTCTAGTGAGGCCAGGGCTATTACCATACCCTTCTTCAAATAAGAAAATATAGAAGAGATTAAATAACTTGTCTAAGGGCACACACTCAGTAAATGACAGAGCCAGGACTTGAACCCAGGAGTTTGACAGTACAGTCCTTGCTTTTAACGATAATGCAATCTGTAAAGTTGACACTAATATATTCAGAGCACATATATCCTACATAATAAAAGGCTAATATGCAAATTGACCAAACAGTGAAACGGCCAATCTCTGTGATGCTCAACACAGGGGGCAGATGCTCAACAGAGGAGCTACCCCCTGGTGGTCAGTGTGCTCCCATACGGGGAGTCCCACTCAGCCAGAAGCTGGGCTCATGGCTGGCGAGCACAGCGGTAGTGATGGGAGCCTCTCCCGTCTCCACGGCAGTGCTAAAGACCCCTCAGGGGATGTCCGACTGCTGGCTTAGGGACATCAGTCGGACATCCTCCGAGGGGTCCCGGACTGCGAGAGGGCACAGGGACTATCCCCCAGTAAAATAGTTAATATATTATATGTGCTAGGCACTGCGCTAAGTACAGAGGGTACAAAAAGGAAGAGCAGGGTTACTTGAGGTCTTTTAATTATCTGTGTAGGTGAAGAATTTTTTTTTTATTTGAACAAAGGGAAAAACCTCATACTTGAACAATTGTAATGATCCTTGACTTATTAGCATGTGTGACTTCACAGGTGAGTCAACACAATAATATAGATTAGCACGCATTTTATTACTAAGTACTCTATCAGTAAAAATTATTTATTAACTGAGCCATAATTTTAAAAGAAAAGTAACATCCTGTTTTACTATTCTAAAGGGATTAATTTTATTTCAAAAAGATAAATAATTATATAGTTTTCTTTCTTAATATTTGTGGATTCTCAAACACATTCAAGACTTCGATCATGTTTGAAGACCTCAGCCAAAGGGAAACCACTTTCATTTTCAATTTAGTGGGCAGCGTGACTTTTACTTAAAAAGTTCTAAAATAAACATGTGCAGGTAGATTTACAACTCTATATTTTTATAACTGTAGTACCATAGAAACTGGATTTCTACAGCTTTATAGACTATTTCATCTTAGCTATCTAATGGAAGTCTGACTTTTAGAATATTTAAAAAAATATTTTAATTGGTGCTTGCTTCTGTAGCACATATACTAAAATTGGAATGATACAGAGTAGATTAACATGGCCCCTGTGCAAGGATGACACACAAATTCATGAAGCGTTTCATACTAAAAAATATATATATATTTTAATTGATTTCAGAGAGGAAGGGACAGGGAGAGAGAGATAGAAACATCAATGATGAGAGAGAATCATTGATTGGCTGCCTCTTGGAGGCCCTAGGGATCAAGCAACCTGGGCATGTGTCCTGGACGGAAATCAAACCATGACCTTCTGGTTCATAGGTCGATGCTCAACCACTGAGCCATGCCTGCTGGCCAGACAAGTACTATGATCTTTAGAAACTCATTCCTATGGTGATTTTTAGAATATTTAAAAGAATTTTCTTCAGTTGCATGTCATACAAATTCAATTTCTTCTTGCATGAATTTTCCTGAGACACAACAGATAATTACACAAGGCCATTTATGTAAGTGTATTGCTCAGTGATATTATCAGCCAAAATTGTAGGTTGAGGTCAAGTGATGTCAAGTCATTATTTAAAGAAACAAAGACAAAGGGAAAAAGACAAATTGTGGAGGGGAAATTCAATACATTTTGGCAACCTAAGTGGGAAGGTCAATAAAGGACATGAAGCTAGGGTGATGTCATTATAATTGGCTTCAGTTCAGAAGTGGCAGGGTGGCAGTTAGCCAAAAAGGCACTTTGATGTTGTTTGTTTATATATCCCTATTTAGCTATCCATAACCAGAAGTGAAGATTACAGCAGATAATTTTATAGTGGATGATTGAATATTGTAGTTACTGCATTATTTTAAGCTTTGTTTCTAAAATGCAGTGTCTATCTTTTATTTAGAGCTTTCGTTTTTAAGATTTATTTCCTCCATGCAAGAAGATCTGCAGGACTCTCTACAATCGAAACAGGACCAACTGCTGCAGAGATAATTATTTGATGAAGTGATCTGGATATAGATTTTGAGTTTAGAGAAAGCATTTAGGAAAGACTCCCATGATCTGTTAAAATTATGAAATAATCAGATCTCTGCAGCCTCCTGTCCGGCTTTATGGGTGCTATTCATGCCAGGCCTATAAAGAGGAAGAAAGGAGTCAGCTGGAAGAATGTTTTTCGTTTTTAGTTTCTCCTTAGCTTGCATTATGCACTTTTCTGCCTAGCAGACCATGGCCACTTAAATAGCTGTTACTCTATTGGCTAAATCACATGTATTTAGCAACTGATGGCTTTCTATTGGTTAAAGGTTTTAGGTGAAAGTTTGGTTGCATGCAGATGTTCTAAAGCAAACCTGTCCAATAGAAATATAATTCAAGCCACAAATATGAGCCACATGTTATTTTACATTTTCAAGTAGCCACACTAAAAAAAGTTAAAATTAAGTTAATGATATATTTTCTTTAGTACAATATACCCAAAGTAATATTATTTAAATACATAATAAAAGAGAACTCATACAACTTAACAAAAGGAAGATAATCCAATCAAAAATGGGCAAAGGACCTAAATAGACACTTTTCGAAAGAGGACATACAGAAGGCCAAGAGACATATGAAAACATGCTCAAAGTCACTAATCATTCGAGAAATGCAAATAAAAACAACAATGATATACCATCTCACACCTGTCAGAATGGCTATCATCAAAAGATCAACAAAGGACAAGTGCTGGCGAGAATGTGGAAAAAAAGGAACCCTCGTGCACTGCTGGTGGGAATGCAGACTGGTGCAGCCACTGTGGAAAATAGTATAGTTTCCTCAAAAAGTTAAAAATGGAACTCCCATTTGACCCAGTAATCCCACTTCTGGGACTATATTCCAAGAAACTAGAAACACCAATCAGAAAGAATATTTGCACCCCTATGTTCATAGCAGCATAATTTACAATAGCTAAGATTTGTAAACAGCCTAGTGCCCATCATTAGATGAGTGGATTAAAAATCGGTGGTACATCTACACAATGGAATACTATGCTGCTATAAAAAAGAAGGAACTTTTACCATTTGCAACAGCATGGATGGAACTGGAGAGCATTGTGCTAAGCGAAATAAGCCAGTAGGAGAAAGATAAATATCACATGATCCCACTCATATGTGGGATATAATGATCAACATAAACTGATGAACAAAAATAGATCCAGAGACAAACTGCACGGGAGGTGGGGGGGCAGTTAGAGATCAACCAAAGGATTTTCATGCAGGCATATAAGCGTAACCAATGGACACAGACACGGGGGTGGTGGGGGCTTGCCCTCAGGGGTGGGAATGGTGAGGGGTGGGGGGTCAATCCGGGAAAAAGGAGACATATGTAAAACTTTAGACAATAATAAAAAAAAAAGCAGTGCCAATACTGGAACTGGTTTTGAGGCTAACCTGATACTTATTGCCTTACTCTTCTCTACCCATTCTGGGTTCTCTTCACCCTTAGTTATCACTTTTGCTAATTTAGACAGCTTATCTAGTGAGTGATCTTGCCCAAGTCTTTTTCAGGCCTTGCAGCAGCCTAACAATTTACTGTCAAATCTGGGCAGAGGCATCTACTTGGTCTTTCCCACTGATGGCTCTTACTTCCAGAGGCCAAGACACCTACCTGGGTTAGGGGATGGTGTTTGCTAACTGCCATGTTTGTATACTCCAACATAACATGAAGGATAGAGGAAATGATTACTGGGTTGTTCCATGGCCCTGTTGCACCCATTGTAAACTGGACCTAAAGAATCTATTTATTACCATGTGCCCTCATTCTGACATGGAGTCCCAGATGACTTTGGGCTCCTGAATAATAAATATAGTCTTGAAATTTCTGGGTATTCTCTTTCTCCAGTGTATAATTACCTGAGTAAATGGTCACAGGTTTCCTTAAAAAAAAAAAAAAGGCGGGGGGTGCTTACTGGTCGAATTATTAGCATGTAATGTTCCTCTTGGTATTGCATGGTGATTCCTCATGGATTCTTGACATCGTCTTCAGTTACTGGAGGTCCATACAGGATGGGGTAGATCTTGAGAAAGACATGTTGTATTGAAAGGCACAAGTCTCTGCATTGTCTTCAAGTAAGGGGGGAAATGCTGGTTTTTAACAGGGAGGAATAGACCACTACCAATAAGCCCAGAATGGTCAAGAGAATCTGGGTATTCAAGAATTTTATTTTATTTTATTTTATTTTTATTTTATTTTTTTTAGCTTTATTGGGGTATAATTGACAAAATTGTAAGAACATTTAAAGTATACAACGTGATGATGTAATACACATATAATCTGTGAAAGGATTGTCCAAATGGAGTCAATGAGCATATCCATTACCCACGTTTACCTTTTTTTTTTTTGCCAAACCAAGTTTTTTTTATTTTATCCTTTATATCCCTATTGTTGAAAGTATTACATATGTCTTCCTTTTTCCCCCATTGACCGCCTCCAGCCCACCCTCGCCTCCCACCCCAGGCTTTCACCACCCTATTGTCTGTGACCATGAGTTATGCATATATGCATACAAGTTCTTTGGTTGATCACCCTCCCACCTACCCTCCCCCACCTTCCCTCCAAGATTCCACACTCTGTTCCAAGCTTCCATGTCTCTGGATCCACTCCGTTCATCACTTTATTTTGTTCATTAGATTCCACATATGAGTGAGATCATGGGATACTTGTCTTTCTCTAACTGGCTTATTTCACTTAGCATGATACTCTCCAGGTCCCTCCATGCTGTCTCAAAGGGTAAGAGATCCTTCCTATTAGAGTATTCCATGGTATAACTCTAAGGCACAGAGAAGTTAAGTAACAGAGCTACGAGGTCCCAAAGCAGTGAACTGAGGCTCCACAACTGATATGACCACACTTTCTAAAGACTAAAATTGTAGCCCACCTTACTATTCTTTTTGACATTGTTTCTGTAAATCAAGGGTAGGGAACATCCAGCCCATGAGCCATAAAAGGTCCTCGAAATCATTTGGTCTGGCCCTGTCAAGGCATGAGGCATTAGGGGTGAGTTAATTAAATGTTTGACCAGCCAAAACCGGTTTGGCTCGGTGGATAGAGCGTTGGCCTGCGGACTGAAGGGTCCCAGGTTCGATTCTGGTCGAGGGCATATACCTTGGTTGCAGGCACATCCCCAGTGGGAGGTGTGCAGGAGGCAGCTGGTCGATATTTCTCTCTCATCGATGTTTCTAACTCTCTATCCCTCTCCCTTCCTCTCTGCAAAAAATCAATAAAAAAATATATTAAAAAAAAATGTTTGACCAAATATAGCAGGCTAATTTTTAAGCTGATAATTTTGTATGGCCCATGAATGATGTTATAAATATTCAACTGGCACTTGACAGAAAAAAGGTTCCCCATCCCTGCTATAAATGATGGTCTGTTAACTAATATGTGACTGCAGATAAACAGCCTATTCGCTTAAGAATTCTAGAAACTAACTTCAAAAGAAGCAGACTCCAACCTTCAGACCTCCAGATATTACAGCTCTGAGAGATTTGCTGGCCTTCAACCAGTTATCTGAACAGAATGTGTTGACTTGCATGTAGCCCCCTCAACAGAAAATTCTCAATCCCCTTCTTTTGATTCCTTGTTGTTTTCCTTCTTCCTCCTCCCTCCTTAGAAAAAACCCTGCCTGTGTCAAGAGTGCACCATCTTCTCAAGCTGAGCACTTGAATAAACCACTTTTTCCATCCACCAGCCTGTCTCTTGACTTGGATTTTGTGCAGTGAGCAGCCAAACGTGGCTTCAATATCAAAATTATCTAACGAGCACCACTTATCTAACAGTGAGCCCACCTCTCTCCAAAGGGCTATGAAGGACAGCCTTTACTGCTTGCTTGTTAGCACACTACCTGGAAATAACACTGGCCATAAATTATTACAGTAGTTAAATCTGTGCGATAGGTACATGGGATTCTATTACTATACTTTGTGTGTTTGAAATTTCACACAATAAATAGTATATGTAGAAAGCTATCTTTTCATAATAAAAACAAACTGTTATTCTTCCAGAGACCAAAAATATTTCATGTGAAGCTCACTTCCCAAATATTAAATACTAGAGGCCCCGTGCACTGCTAGGGATCCTAGCGGCTGGCTAGCCGCCTGCCTGGCCTACAGGCCAGAGCCTCCCTCCCTTCCCCCGGCCGGCCCCGCCCCCCTGGTCGAACTCCCAGAAGACCTGACCTCCCCGTCGAGGGGACAATTTGCATACTACACTTTTATTATATAGGATTACTGCTATATTTTAAAACCAACAATGACAAGAACAGCATTCAACTAATTTTTTTCCAGAAGTCCTGTCTGATTCCTAGCCCCTTCCACTCTATCCAGGGTAAGAACGATCTGAAGCAGTTCCAAAGAAAGCAGTGTGGAGTCAGTCTCCTTCAAAGACCCTGAGGTGGTCGTACTTAGAGTTGGCAACCACCTGCTATCAAAAAAGAGAGTCTGGAAATTAAGGCCTTCGTTAAGTGTCTGATACAGCTCATGAATGCAGGGATTCAACAGCAGCAGCCACAGTCACTGTGTGTCTCAATGTCCTACACTGTCTGGGCCAACAGTCAGCGGTGCACACAGCTCTGAGAGCCACCTCCCGCCCAGCCTTCCAAATACTGGTTCCGCCAGTGTTTTCCGACTCCTTTCCACAGCTGTTCTTCGAGTCTGTTCAAACATTGCTCCCAAATCAAATGTACGAGCTTTTTTCCCGAACCCCGTGAAGCCCATGGTGACCGCCAGCTGCGGGTCCGGTCCCGACGTCTCAGCGCCTTCGCTGGGCCCCGGGCGCTCCATCGCCGCCGCCCGGCGCAGAGCCAGCGGCAGCAGCAGACCACACAGCCGCGCGCGAGCGGCGCTCAGGAATTTTAAGTGCGTAAGTCTAGACATTCCTATTCCAGACTTACTAAATGCAGGTTTTGGTCTTGACATTGCAGAGTTGCCTATTTTAGAATTTAACCTGCTCCGGAATTCTGCTAACTTTATCATTCAGTTCTGGATAAGAACCTCAGCTTTCTTGGCCTTTCACCTACAGTAGAGCAGAGATTCTTTATGTGCTGCCAACGAATCCCTCTGGCTGTCACACATTACCTTAAATTGGTGATTAATTATCTCCAATTTTTTTCATTGTTTTCTTCCAATGAATTAATAGCCCTCAGCCACAGCCATTCCTTTCCTAGTTCCCATAATTTTGTACTACTTCCCCCAAATCTCTTAAAAGCTTGAGATATTACCTGTAGCTTTTAGTGCTTTCCTTTCCCAGCCTTTGAGTGAAAGTCTTAATAATTGCATTGCTATAGTTTGCTACAGCAGTGGTTCTCAACCTTGGCTGCACATTAGAATCACCTGGGAATCTTTTCAAAATCCTGATTTCTGGGCCTCATCCTCCGGAAATTCTGTTTCTTTGTTACTAATGTTGTGGCCCCACCCCACAACAAAGAAACAGAATTTCCGGAGTATGAGGCCCAGAAATCAGGATTTTAAAAAGATTCCCAGGTGATTCTAATGTGCAGCCAAGGTTGAGAACCACTGTGCTAGAGGATATTAGCACTCCACCTATTACCAGTGATGGGGTATTTACTGCTAGCTATCAGCAGATGATTCAGCTCCAAAATCTCATTTTATTTTATTATTTTTAAGTTTTTAATTTTTTTCAATTACAGTTTGCATACAACATTATTTTCTATTAGTTTCAGGTGTGTAGCATAGTGGCTAGACAAAGCATTTCCCCCAATATTTCCAGTACCCACCTGGCACTATATATAGTTATTACAATATTATTGACTACATTTTCTATTTTAGAATCTGCTTTTTAAGAGCATCTGACTTCTGCTTTAGTTCAGACTTTGAGATGGATTTGCATGAGCCAATTTTATTGACAAATGCTCTCAGGAATTGGATGTGGGGGCATTGAAAGAAGTAGGATTAGGCAGAGGGAGAGATTGAAGCTGTCTGGTAGTTGCAATAAACAAGTTCTGGAGTTTAGATGGTTCTTTAGAACTGTCCCCAATTAAAGTACGAGGATTGGTCCTTTCTCCCTCCTTATTTCCCTTCCTTAACCAGTCATTGGATGTGGACTGCCACTGGGGAGGGGCATAACCTTGGGTTAGGTGGCTCCCAGATCCCAGGAAGGAAACTCAGCTATGACCTATCAGCAGCCTATATTCCTGGAAGCTGGGATGTGAGTGCCTTGGTCCACAGGTGCTTGTGGGATGCACTCCATTAGATCTGAGGCATAGAGTGATCAGCTTCTTTGTGAAAGATTAGAGTACACAGCACAATACTCTCAGCCCTTGTTCTCAAGGCTGAGGGCAGGAAACGCCTGGGAGCAACATCTGAAAGTTAAGAAACAACAACAAAAAACTAAAAAGAACTCATGGAAACTAACAACAACGTGGTGATTGTGGGGGGAAGGGTTTGGGGGAGATGGAGGAGGGTATAGGGTGGATAAATGGTGACCGACGGGAGGCTTGACTTGGGGTGGTGAACACAGTACAGTGTATGGGTGATATGTCATAGAATTTGCACCCGAAACCTGTATAATTTTGTTAACCAGTGTCACCCCAATAAACTTCATGAAAAGGAAAAACAAAAGGAAAGTTAAATCCCGGACTTTGTGTCTTGCATCTGGGACCATCTGGAAGAGTTCCCTGCTGTGGATGTTAAAGGTGAAATCCTCTAGCGATTACTAGAATTCTCTTCTAATCACAGAGGAAGTTATGCTTCTGCAAATTTGCACTTTTGTGACCTGAATACTCTCTCCCATTATAGTACTCAAAGGCTGGCCTAGTTCATGCTGAGCAGGTGGGCAATCACTGATAAATTCCTGTCAATAAATGATGAAAATATCTCAGTGGAGACTAAGCGAACATATGTGCAAAAATTATAGTGGGGGCAACAGCCAGAAAAGAGAAGTCTTCCAATTCAGTTACCCCACTCAGTATAATAGTTGTATATAAATAACTTTGTCCATGATACAACATTCTCAGAATATTTACTGAAATAGATACATCACATCCCCATTAGACTATCCCAGCAAGCATCTCTCTGGAAAAACAGTTTTGACTCTTTCAGTTCAAAGAAAAATTAGATTACGGGTCAGTAAATCAAATATGAGACCAAACATTTTCATTTGTTGTGTGATTAATATTGCTATGTCATTTTTTGTTATATTTAGGTGCAATCTTCTGTCACAGACTTTAGTCGTTTATATAACTTAAGCACAATTTCTTTTGGGCACTAAGCCACATCAATCATCAAGTTCTAAAATTTCTGATGAAGCTTTGCTGACAGTGAGAAATTTCAGTGTTACAATCAAGTAATTATATTATATAAAATCTTGGTACTAAAGTGTTCCATTTTTTTTCTCATCAGTTTCTACTGTCCTTTCTTCCTGCCTCATTTATTGAGTATAAATAGCTAATAGAGGTCATGGACAAGTGTGCAATTAACTGAAACCCAAATGGGCACTGTTCTATTTGTAACTTTTTGATGAGAGTGTTGAAATGAACACTAAAGAGTCATACATTTAAACTCAGAAACAGATATTTGTTCTTAAAAATGCTGTTAGTTTACTATGTAGCTGTCCCCTACTTTTTAAAAGCTTTATGAATATATTTGATGTTAAAATGCATAACATAAAAGAAATAAACTTTATATTATGTTCCTGGGGTGTTTAGACACAGTATTAGGCGAGGTTTCAAGTCATTGGTAGCATGACAGACTTATAGACTTAGGATTTTCTTCTCTTTCTTTCCTTCTCCTTCTTCTTCCCTTTTTCCTTCCCCTTCCCTTTCCCTCCTCCTCCTCCTCCTCCTCCTCCTCCTCCTCCTCCTCCTCCTCCTCCTCCTCCTCCTTCTCCTCCTCCACTTCTTCCTCCTTCCTCATTCTCTCTCTCTTCGGCCTTTAGGGAACATACTCTAATGTCCTCTTTTATGTCCTATCTTACCTTTTCTTCCTCTGAAGAATTTGGCAGCAATGGTTTTTCTCTCTTTAGAATTATTTCCTCCTCTCCCAGTTTTTTTTTTTCAACCGTGGTCTCTGGATTACCTTCCAATCTGTTTATTCCTTATTTATTCAAGTAATTTCTCCCTTTCTATCTTTTAAATGTGGGTGTTACTCCTGGTTCTGCTTTTGTCCCCTACTTTGTGTTACTCTCCATTGTCTGTCTTTGCTGCTTCATTCTCTTCCATGACGACAACACGATCTGTATGCCAATGACTTTCAGCTCTGTTCCTAGACATAGTGGACCATCCTTCACTATAAGGATGCTCTAACGCAGTGGTTCTCAACCTTCCTAATGCCGCAACCCTTTAATACAGTTCCTCATGTTGTGGTGACCCCCAACTATAAAATTATTTTCGTTGCTACTTCATAACTGTAATTTTGCTACTGTTATGAATCATAATGTAAATATCTGATATGCAGGATGTGTTTTCATTGCTTGCAACCCACATGTTGAGAACCGCTGCAAGGCATGCACATGGTTCAGTTTGAAGAATCACAGACTGTGAAGCAGAAATGTAATTTTAACCATGATATCACTTATATGTGGAATGTAAAGAACAAAATGAATGAAGAAACAAATTAAAAATAGATGCAGAGAGCAGACTGATGGTTGTCTGAGGGGAGGGGATTGGGGGGCTGGGTGAAAAAAGTGAAGAGATTAAGTACAAATTAGTAGTTACAAAATAGTCATGGGGATGTAAAAGTATAGCATAGGGAATATAGTCAATAACTATGTATTGTGCCAGGTGGATACTTGAAATATTGGGGGATCACTTTTTAAAGTATATAATTGTTTAACCACGATGCTGTACTAGTGGAACTAATACAAAATAATATTGCATTATATATAATTGAAAAATAAAAAAAATATAATTTTATGTTCTATAATATCTATTTTTTCAGAAGACAGCATAGTTATTTAAAAAACAATAATTTCAAAATTATGTACCAAACTCTGAAGCTATGGGCTAGGGTATGCCTTAAGAAATGACCAAGATTTTCATTAATTGTTCAGTTATTAAGTAAAACTTTAAATTAGCTGACTATGTAGAATAGTGGTTTTCCACATTTCCATAAGAATCACTTGGAATGCTGGAGGTTAATTAATTCCTCTAATTAAAAAATGGACCTGAAATGGGCCAATGATTGGGAAATTTTTAAACTTTCTTTGCAGATTTCAAGTCTTGAATGTCTTATTTTTTTTCCCCTGATTTGAAACATGCTTTTAAACTTTCTTTGCAGATTTAACATCTTGAATGTCTTATATTTTTTTCTCATTTCTCAGTCTCTCAAATTTTCTTCCACTCTGAAGGATTCTCTTGTCCCCCTTCTTTTTCCAAGCGGGCATTTGGGTGTAAAAAGAAGCTTTTATATCCTCTGGCATTGGAAGAGGGGCATCTGGGCGATAACTCTACTCCACTCACCCTTCCTGATGTCCAGCCCACCTCACCTGGCCTTTGGCACCAGTCTCTGCCTTTTGCAGGGTAGACTGGCCTGCCTGGTCTATCACGTATCCTGAGTTGGTCTCTACTAAGGTGTGAATGGTTCCACTATGGTTTTTTTTGAGGTATGTTCTCTTGATGACTTATTTCCTCACCACTTCTAATTATGTGGTTATCCTTGCCAAATGCCTGGAATCTTCTTCTTCTTTTTTGTTTTCCTTTTTTTTTTTTTTAAAAATTAATCTTTATTGTTGAGATTATTACAAATGTCCCGCTTTTTTCCTCCCATAGCTCCCCTCCACCCGGTTCCCACTCCAACCCAGGTCCTCGCCACCCTATTGTCTATGTCCATAGGTAATGCATACATGTATATAAGATCTTTGTCTAATCTCTTTCCACACCCCCCCCAAACCCCCTCCCCTCTGAGACTCGTCAGTCTTCCATTTCCATGCCCCCGATTCTATTCCATTCACCAGTTTATTCTGTTCATCAAATTTTTTTATTCATTTGATTTTTATTTTTTATTTATTTATTTATTTATTTATTAATAAATTTTATTGATTTTTTACAGAGAGGAAGGGAGAGAGATAGAGAGTCAGAAACATCGATGAGAGAGAAACATCGATCAGCCGCCTCCTGCACATCCCCCACTGGGGATGTGCCGGCAACCCAGGTACATGCCCTTGACCGGAATCGAACCTGGGACCTTTCAGTCTGCAGGCCGACGCTCTATCCACTGAGCCAAACTGGTTTCGGCTATTCATTTGATTTTTAGATTCACTTGTTGATAGATATGTATTTGTTGTCACTTTGTTGTTCATATTTTTTATCTTTACTTTTTTCTTCTTCTTCCTCTTCTTAAAGAATACCCTTCAGCATTTCATATAATACTGGTTTGGTGGTGGTGAACTCCTTTAGCTTTTCTTGTCTATAAGCTCTTACTCTGACCTTCAATTCTAAATGAGAGCTTTTCGGGTAGAGTCTTCTTGGTTGCAGGTCCTTGCTATTCATCACTTTGAATATTTCTTGCCACTCCTTCTGGCCTGCATAGTTTCTGTTGAGAAATCAGCTCATAGTCAAATGGGTACTCCCTTGTAGGTAACTACCTGTTTTTCTCTTGCTGCTTTTAAGATCCTCTATTTGTCTTTTGCCCTTGGCATTTTAATTATGATGTGTCTTGGTGTGGTCCTTTTTGGATGCCTCTTGTTTGGGGTTCTCTGTACTTCCTGGACTTGTAAGTCTATTTCTTTCACCAGGTAGGGGAAGTTTTCTGTCATTATTTCTTCAAATAGGTTTTTAGTATCTTGCTCTCTCTCTTCTTCTGGCACCCACATAATTTGAATGTTAGTACGCTTAAAGTTGTCCGAGAGGCTCCTTACACTATCTTCATATTTTTGGATTCTTTTTTCCTTTTGCTCTTCTGGTTGGGTGTTTTTTGCTTCCTTGTATTTCAAATCATTGATTTGATTCTTGGGATCCTCTAGTCTACTGTTGAATCCCTGTATATTATTCTTTATTTAAGTCATGTTTCAGTGTATGTTTAATTTCTGACTAGTCCTTTTCCATTTTTTTTTTGGCATTCTCACTAAGATCCTTGAAAGTCTCACTAAATTCCTTGGAGGTTTCTAGAAGATTCTTGAGTAACTCTATATCCAGTAGTTTGCTTTTTTCCATTTCTTTCATTTGGGACATGTTTCTTTATCTCTGCATTTTGTCTGCTTCCCTGTGTTTGTTTCTATGTATTGGGTAGCTGCTAAGTCTCCTTGAGTTGATAGAGTGGCCTTGTGTAGCAGGTGTCCTATAGGGCCCAGTAGCTCAGCCTCCCCAATCACCTGAGGTGGACACTCTTGGTGCACTCTTTTGTGGGCTGTGAGCACACTCTTGTTGTAGTTGAGCCTTGATTGCTGTTAGTGTCACTGGGAGGAGTTGACCTCCAGGCCCATTGGCTGTAGGGACCAGCTGTGACTACAGTGGGGGAGCTTCTGTGTAGGAGACACCCTTATGGAGCAGGACTTGCTTCAGTGGGGCTTTGGTGCTCACTGAGTCTGCCCCTTGAGTGTGTCTCTTATGGATGTGTAGAGTTGTAATCTGGTATGGTCTCACACTGATCACTTACACTGGCTCTTGGATCTCCAGGGAGGTGCAAAGTTAGTCACTGCCTGGGGCACCCAGCAGGAGCTACAGAGAGATCTGCAGATTCCTCCTCTTTGTATCAGGTTTGGAAGTGCCCAGATGAGGCCCAGCTGAGAAGCAAGGCAGGCTGGTGCTGGTGCCAGTTTTGGGGCCTTTTACTGATAGGTTTGGGGTACCCTGACACAGCTGTAGCTTGTTTAACAGAGTTTTAGCCTGAGAAAGGACAGACCATTCTAATGCAAAAGCTGCTGCTCACAGCTTGGGTGGGGTTGTAAATTGGGTAGGGCAGGGTCTCAGGGAATCACCAGGGCAGAGCAAACAGAAATGGCTGCCAGTCAGCCCTGCAACCAGGGAGGTCCCAGCACAAGAACAATGATTGCTGTGAGCACCTTCATCTGAAAGAAAGCTGACCCTGAGTTCCTGCCCCAATGCCAGACAATTCAGCTTCTCCCCGAATGTATCTGGGTTCCCCCAGAGTTCCGCCCTGGCACTGGAGTTCAGAGGAAGCAGGAGCTTATAAATTCAGTTTGTGGTTCCTGCCTTTTAAGAGGAGCAGCTGGGTCTCCAGCAGCCTGTGTGTCACTCAGCCCCAATCCCCACTGGTTCTTACAGCCCATAGTTCTTACTGCCCATAGGGACTTCTTTCCCCAGCTTTGGGACCCTGGGCTGGGGGTCTGGTATGGGGCTGGGTCTCCTTGCTCCTCCAGGCAGCCTCTGTAGAGGGATTTCCCTCCCGATTAAAAAAGCGGCCCACATGGGTGCCAGACCAGCCAGTTCCGTGCTTCCGCTCCTCCTACTCTCAATGCTCTTTCTTCGTTACCTCTCTAGTTGTATTTCCACTCAGCCAGCTTTCCCGTGGTTCTGGATGATAGTTGTAATTTTGATGTGGTGGTGGGAGGCAGCAAGTACAGGCGTTTACCTATGCCGCCATCTTGGTTCTGTCGCCTGGCATCTTCTTTAGCCTACCTTTTCTGCACTTGTCCCACAGAGCCATACTTACCTTGTAAGGTTGCCCCCAGGCTCTCCTGTATAGGTAGTTCCCCCATGAATTGTTATTCTACAATGTTCATGGGGATATCGTACCATGCTCTCTACTTAGTTTCTTTAACTGACTGAAGGTTCCCCAGTCTATGCCCAGGGAAGAATCAGCTCCCAAACTTTTAGATCTATCCTTTCCCTCCCCCAGTGTATTCAAATGTGTTTCTATCCCCCCACTCTCCACAGGGGTCTTGATTCCAGGATACCTCAGTCTCAGCGTGTCACTCAGGGTCTTGGAGGAACCAGAAATGGCACACTCAAACTGGGCAATTTTATTTTATTTTATTTTATTTATTTATTTTTTTAAAATATATTTTATTGATTTTTTACAGAGAGGAAAGGAGAGAGATAGAGAGTTAGAAACATCGATGAGAGAGAAACATCGATCAGCTGCCTCCTGCACATCCCCTACTGGGGATGTGCCCGCAACCCAGGTACATGCCCTTGACCGGAATCGAACCTGGGACCCCTCAGTCCGCAGGGAAACTGGGCAATTTTAGAAGAGCTTAATAGAGGGACTCTTTCCAAGGCATGGAGAAACCACAAAGGACAGCACAGGATTTGGGGGCTAGAAATAGCAGAATGGCCAAGCAGCAGTTGGGGGGTCTTCAGTGGAAGCAGACAGCTTGTAACAATTCCACAAGGAAAAAGAGAGTAGGTGCCCTGACACCCTTTTCTCTCTCTGGTTCTTTCTAGGTGCTCCTCACAGGCTGTATCCAACAAGAAGCAAGAGGGAGAGGAGCCTGTCAGTGTAGCCCACCCACTGATGCAAATGTTTCTAGGTACTGCGCTTCACTTCATTACTCAGGTAGGAAACCTGGGAATTGTCCTTTATTTCTCCCTCCTTTCATCTCTCTCCTCTTATCATAGCCAGGAATGATACTTAACAGTTAGTGAATTTTTACTGTGTGTCAGAATAGCACTGGGTACTTTACATACATATTTCAAGTATAATCTTATGTGGGAGACACTCTCTAACTGACAGGCAACTGAGGCTTATAGGAGTTAATTTCCCCATGGTCCTACAATGGTGGAATAAGACAGAAACCCTGGAAGTCTAGTTTCAAAGCCTGCTTTAGTAACCTCCACAGTGTATTGTGATCAACCAAATTGCCAAGTCCATGTGTCGACTCTGTCACTCTTTTTTTATTCCCATTTGAGCTTGAGCTAATAGATGTACATATTCCTTTTTTCTTATTCCTTTTTCTATCCCCAATCCATATCCCATGTTGCTATTTGAGTTATGTTTCTAAAACCAGCAAGCAAAAAAACCCGAATCATATTACTTTTTGCTGAAGTTCTCTCATTAGTTACCTTTTGATACTAGGATAAAGGCTATATATCTTCCCAAGGCATATGAAACTAGCCATCATTTGGAACCAGTATTTATTGATTCTATTCCTCCCTCTTTATATATGCTCATCAATATATTTTTATTTAATGTTTTATCTTTTCATCATTTCTTGAGCATACTGCATTATTTTATGTCTCTTTTATTCACTTATGTTTTTGCTAGAATATTCAATCTACTACCATCATCTTTCACTGTTAGTTTTTAATACATTTTTCAAAACTCTAAATATTATCTCCTTGGTGATGATTTTCCAATTCACGCCCCCCACCCGCCGAAAGAGAGTTAGCAACTTTTTCCTCAGTGTATCTGTAACACATTCTACATGCCTTCACTGTAGAAACTGTTAATTCATCTTGTAATTACAGTGGAATTGTATCATATGGGCATTTAACTTATATAAATTCATCTCTATCTATTGCCAGTGAGAGCAAGAAATTAAAAGGTGGGGCAAAGTGTAAGCTTTAAGCCGTGGATGCACTCGAATCTGAAACAGGCTATCCATAACTAAAGAAAGAGGGCTGTGAATTGCATTGAGGAATTTCTCTTTTCCATCTTTGGCAAAGAAGGGAAATGTAGCATTTATGGGGAAATGATAATGACTTCCTGAAAGTAGTGTAGGAATAAATATTGTACTGAGAAACATTGATTAGAAGAGTTATAGAAAGAGATAAAAATGGTCTCCATAAGATGAAAATGATTATTAAAAATAGGAAGAGCTAACAAGTTGATATTTTCATAAACTTGCCTAAGCTTTTCAAGTTCTAAAACATGCTATAATTTCAAAATGTGACCTATGGAAATAGATCTTTACATTATTTAATACAGTGTATAGCACATTTATGTACACATTACAGAATAAAGTTTTTATATAAAACCATGTGTTTATAGAGAATTTAGAAAATTTTATGGCTGACTTTATGGCACACAATTTTGGCTTATGTCATGACTTTAGAATTAATAAATCTTGTGTATAAGTTGATAATATTTTCTACTTCTTTCTCCATTTTCTAATCCCTGAGCCCCGCTAAACCTACTGTTCTTAACTGGGGAATAGCATATTCTTTTTTCTTTTTCTTTTTAATCCTCACCTGAAAATATTTTTAGAGAGTGGAAGAGAGAGGGAAAGAGAGAGGAACTCATCAATTGGATGCCTCCTGCAGGGCCCGAACCAGGGAGGAGCTTGCAACTGAAGTATGTGCCCTTGAACAGGATTGAACCTGGGACCCTTTGGTCTGCAGGATGACGCTCTATCCACTGAGCCAAACTGGCTAGGGCTATTCTTAGTAGGGAGCACATATAAGAATCTCAAAGGGAGACTGTTCAAACTACCTCAAATACCATGATTTCTCAAAGATTCTGATATATACCCTTAGAGTGTAAGGGACTGTTCAGAGCAGTCATTGATTGTAAAGAGACACGTTACTGAAAACAGTTTTATTTTATTTCATTATTATTTTTAAATTTTATTTTATTGTTTAAGGTATTACAAATAGTAGTACACATGTCTCCTTTTTTTTCCCTCCATTGACCTCCCCTGGCCTCCGCTGCCCCTTAGCACTTGCCCTCACCCCCCCCACCCCCAGTGTCTTGTGCAAACTACGGAAGGTAGGGGAGGGTTGGGGGTGGGGTAAGAGATCAACCGAAGGACTTGTATGCATGAAAACAGTTGTTTTGCACGTAAATTGTATGCTGTAACAAAGAGAAGACCGAGGTTATGACACAGTATCACCTGACTGTGGGGACTAGAGCATGTCCTTTGTAATTCTTTTTCTCAGCAACAATCATGGTACCTAGCACAGAGGAAATATTCCATAATTTTTAGTAATGCCTTTGGATCTATTTTTGTACTAGGGAAAGAAACTGAAGTCAGGGTGTGTTTATACAGTATAATAGTTGCTTTTATGTGCCAACTTGACTGCCTAAGATATGCCCAAATAGCTGGTAAAATATTATTTTTGGGTGTCTGTGAGGATGTTTCTGGAAGTGGTTAGTATTTGAATCAGTAGACTGAGTGAAAATCCACCCTCACCAGTGTTGGGGCCCTGGGACTTCCACCTTCTCCAGCCCTTGGACATTAGACACCCCCCTTACCCCCCACTCCCTTAGGCCTTTGGCCTCAGCCTGCATTATACCAAATGCTTTCTTCTAGCATGCAGATGATAGATCATGGGACTTTTTGGCTTCTATAACTGCTATAGTCAAATTTCATAACAAATATTCTTATATATATCTGTGTATATATTATTGGTTCTGCTTTCCTGGAGAACTCTGACTAATACACACAGTGTGTTTAGTTGGGCATGCTCTTTGACTTGGGCTGATGCCTACTGGAGCTTCTCTCTTGGCAGCGGTTAGCATTGCATGAAGAACCCAATTGCTTATTTAACCAAAGAAGGGGAGTGTCCTCAGAATGTTGCCTAAAACTTGACTTTTCTCTGTTCTCTCTTCAGCAGAATTTGTCTTTTTACAACTCTTTTGTTTTAAACACAAATTTTTGTTTTCCTTTAAAAAATTTCTTCCCCTCCTGTTTCTAGAGTTCTGGCTGGTTGACTAAAATAAATGGTGACATTGCTTTTGCTCATTCTATTTCATCTTTTAAAAAAATATATATATTTTAAATTTATTTCAGAGAGGATGAGAGAGGGAGAGAGATAAACATTAATGATGAAAAATAATCATGGATCAGCTGCCTCTTGCATGCCCCACACTGGGGATAGAGCCCGCAAACTGGGCATGTGCCCTCACCAGGAATTGAACCATGATCCCCTGCCTCATAAGTTAAGGTTTAATCACTGAGCTATGCCGCTGGGCCTATTCCATCTTAAAAACAGCCACATGATATGATTCTCTAGTCTCCTTGGAGATACTCCCCATGATCAGGCTTTCTCTTCTAACCTCTAATGACATTGGTGGCCACCCAGGCCCCGTCTCTATGTTTTCCATGGCAGCCTCTGGTTCTTGTGTAGATGGGTATTGAGGATGTGGGATGACTAAATACCCTAATGGCTACTATGTTAGCTATGGTATTATAGAACTTGCTTTAAAAGCCTATCATGTTATATCATTTCAATAGATTTTTATCATTTCTTTTCCCACCTATGTGTACAAACCTTTTATTTCTATTAAAATGCATCTTACTTAAGTCTATACATTCAACTTATTTTGTACCTGTAAAGATAATGAATACCATTCCTCACGTAAAATGTAGTTCAAGAGCAGTAAACTCAATTACTATGAGGGCCAGTCAGGTAACAAACCTGTGTGGTTGGAGCTGCCAGATAGGAGTAAACAGAGTGGTGACAGGACTCTGGTAAGAGGAGCACATGCTTCGCCTAAAGATATTAAAATTTAACAACATACTTCTCTGGCAAAAATCAATTTAAAAATGTTCTACAGGTCTCATTCAGTCTCTGATTTAAATCATTGACAAAAACATTAATAGCATAGGAGTTCTATTGACACCCTTGCTCATTTATTTATTTAGTGGGCATTTATTGGCCGATGCAGAATTCCAGGTGTTTACTTAGCATGCTGTGCCTCTAAATACGAATACTAACACTAGTGCTGATACAAATAATTTGTTTCTCACTCTCAGGTTCTCTGGATCTAGTAAAACAGGCAGAAAAATAAATGCCTAATAACAGAGCTAGGGTATTAATGCAATGAAGGAACTTGTGAGAGAAGGTGGGTGGCACTTGAGGACTCAATGCTCAACAGGAGAGCTAACCTTCTGCTAGCTAATCTCAATAAATAAATTCATGGTTTTAGGAATGGGAAAGAGAAGATCAGGAAATGTATGCAGGAAACAGTTTTTGAATACTGTCAGTTTTTTTCTTTATTGATTAAGGTATTACAAATGTGTCCTTATTCTCCCATTGTTCCCCCACCCACCCCCAGTCCTGCCC
Source organism: Myotis yumanensis (assembly GCF_028538775.1). Classification (NCBI taxonomy): domain Eukaryota; kingdom Metazoa; phylum Chordata; class Mammalia; order Chiroptera; family Vespertilionidae; genus Myotis; species Myotis yumanensis. Next base: position 200,512,338 of record NW_027223753.1, on the reverse strand, counting down.
TCACCCTCACCCCCTGTCGTCTGTGTCCATTGTTTATGCTTATATGCATGCATACAAGTCCTTTGGTTGATTTCTCCTCTTTACCCCCACCCTCCCCTACCTTCCCTCTGAGGTTTGAGCATCTGACTGATGCTTCTCTGTCTCTAGATCTGTTTTTGTTCATTGGTTTATGTTGTTCATTATAATCCACAAATGAGAATACTGTCAGTTTTTTTATCACAGGTCAAATAGTGATTTTTTTCAAGCGATTTATATGTTTTAAAACATTTGTTTTTTTCATTAAGGTTGCTAGAATTTCAAAAAGCATTTCTCATAATGGTGGGGATAGTTCACTATAGGTTATATTATTGCAGGATTGCTGTTTTATAACTACATAATTAAGGTTTAATACTCATCTTTCTGGAATACCAGGAAATGCTAACTAGTGGGCTGAGGAGTAAAAAAATGAAGGGATGCATCCTTTGTACCTTTTTGGAGTTTCAATGCACATGTACACACAAAATGCCTGTTTTTTTCTTTTTTCTTTTGTTCTTATAACTATTAAATTATGTGAAAAGTGTTCTGTGAAACAGACATTTATCAGGTTCTGATCTGCCCTATGACAACACATTTATTGAAAAAGAAAAGTTATGGGCTATCCTGGCCCAAACAATAATTTTAATTCTTTCTTCTTCTTCTGATATTGAGCATCTTACCAGTTTGTCCTACCACTGCATTAACTTTATTGAAGAAGGTTTACTTGAATAGTTTATGAAATGGTACGGATCCTATCTGTTATAAATAAAGCCGACTGAAAGGTATTTGCAAAGATTACATAATAGGGTTACAATAATGATTAATTGTGCCCCAGTGCTACTAGAAGGCAGGTTCATGTGGTATCTATTTAGACATCTAGTGCTCCAAACAATGTAAGTAAAAAAAGAGAGGTCCGGCTGGCATGGCTCAGTAGTTGAGTGTCAACCTAGGAAATAGGAGGTCACAGTTCTACTCCTGGTCAAGGCACATGCCTGGGTTGTGGGCTCAATCCCCAGTGTGGGGTGTGCAGGAGGCAGCCGATCATGATTTTCTCTTATCATTGATGTTTCTATCTCTCTCTCTACCTCTCTCTTGCTCTCTGAAGTCCATAAAAATATTTAAAGAAAGAAGGAGATACTGTTGAGAATCAAGTCAATACAAAGGTCTCTGCCTACCAAGTAAAAATGTGCATAAATGGTAGGGAATCACTAAAAAAAACAATGAATGAATTTTTAGGTTGGTAGGGGCTTCCAGATAAAGCGAAATGAAATTTTAAGAAGTATAATGAAACGGGACTGCTTTCTTTCAACTTTGGTAAGTACGTTTTAGTTTCTTTGCTATGTTTTTTGTTGCAACATTGTATAGTGTGAATAGAAAGTGCCAACATAGCGTCATTTACATCAAGGGGACGAAAGTGGAGCCAGGAGGCAGGAAAGAAGTGTACCTCATGCCTGACCCACTCGTGAACTTTTGGACTTTTAAAACCAACTATGAAACCACATCTTAGACCAGCCGTGGGCAAACTACGGCCCGTTCGAAATGAATAAAACTAAAAAAAAAAGACCGCACCCTTTTATGTAATGATGTTTACTTTGAATTTATATTAGTTCACACAAACACTCCATCCATGCTTTTGTTCCGGCCCTCGGTCCAGTTTAAGAACCCATTGTGGCCCTCGAGTCAAAAAGTTTGCCCACCCCTGTCTTAGACTCTACTTCTCTCTTACAAAAAAACAAAAAAAAAACCAAACCAAAAAAAAACCCCCAAAACACAACAAAAAACAAAAACAAACCACACCCAGACCATCTAGTTTCTTCATTTTGAAAGAAGCCAATGTGTTTCATCAGCCAGCATCCTTCACTTATGTAGAGGAACTAAATGAAACTGGTACTTGTGGATTTTGCCTCCTTCATTTGCATACTGGTACTAACTAGTCCCTGCTAACCTAGCCCCAGCCCTTCATTTACATGGAGGGTGTAAATGAAAAGGATACATGTGGGTTTTGCCTTTATAAAACCCAGTCTTTCTTTGTTCTCCTGAGCACAATTTAGGTTACTACCTGAATCTGTAACTGCAGATTGCAATCCTTTGCTCAAATAAATGTTTATTGTTCTTTATCGCAGCTTAAACTTTTTTCTTTGGTTAACAATAGATGATTGGGTTGGAAGTTAACCTGTAGAGCATCTGATTTCGATAAGGACAACATCTAGATCACAAGACACTTGCTTACTCATTGTTCTTAAAGCTCTATAGAGAAAAGCAGGCAGGATACTCCCTAGAGCAGTGGTTCTCAACCTTGGCTGCACATTAGAATCACCTGGGAATCTTTTCAAAATCCTGATTTCTGGGCCTCATCCTCCGGAAATTCTGTTTCTTTGTTATGGGGCGGGGCCACAACATTAGTAACAAAGAAACAGAATTTCCGGTGGATGAGGCCCAGAAATCAGGATTTTGAAAAGATTCCCAGGTGATTCTAATGTGCAGCCAAGGTTGAGAACCACTGCCACACACCAAAATAGGCTGCTGGGTGGAATCCCGGTCAGGGCACATACCTAGGTTGAAGGTTCGAGCCTGGTTGGGGCCCACATGGCAGGCAATTGATTGATGTTTCTGTTTCACATCAATGTTTCTCTCTCCTTTCCTCTCTCTCTCAAATTAATAAAAACATATCCTTAGGTGGGGCTTAAAAGAAATGAATGAGGCAGATCTTTATAAAGTGAGAAAAAATATTGTATTTATTAGGAAAAAAAGAGAAAGGAACCACCACCCCCCCAACACACACACACACACACACACACACACACACACACACAAGGTACAGAATAAGGTGTCACATATATTTCTCAATTTTGTTTTTTTAAAAGATGTAGAAGAATACATAGGCCTGGAAATTTCTGAAAAGATCCACAAGAAATGATGTAGTTATTCATGAGGAGTGAGTCATGTCTAAGGAATAAAACTCACTTTTTAATATATACACCTTTCGTGTGTGTGTGTGTGTGTGTGTGTGTGTGTATTCTATGGAGTTATTATTTTGTAGATCATGGCAAAGTCAGTTCAGTGTTGAGTTGGGAAGAGTTTTTTTTTCTGTGTATACTGGATATTCATGTTACCCAACTAAAGGGGTCCATTTGCCTGCGTGTATCAGAGCCCAATAAGACATGAACAGAAATTTGCAGCAAAGAATGTAAGGGTTTATTTTTAGAGAGTGGCCTAGGCCTGGAGACAGGTGAGCTGGTGCTTAAAGACCTGTTTCCCCCATAGCTGCCAGGAGATGGGTTGTATAGGGAAAAATTATTAATCACGGTGACTGAGGGAGTTAGGGTCACTGTCAGGGTTGTGATCTCTACTGATTGGTCGGTGCTAGGGTAGGGGGTCACTGATCAGTACCTCTAGTCCTGATTTTCAGCCATGGCATTGCCTTGTCTAGTTTCGCCACTTTTCTGGGTCTGAAGCTAACACACAACTGAAGCCTAGATGTTATCTCTAGTTTGACCAAAACTCTGTCTCTGTGGTCAACAGACCTGAGACTTTGTTGCTAAAATTATTTGATCCAGACCAGAACCTCATTGTCCCGAGGGCTCAATGACTAAGGGCGAGGACATTCAAGGGAGAAGGAGGCAGGTGAGTCAGGGTGCTGAATGAGGTCAGTTTGAATCAAAAGGAAAGAAAGGTAAAATGTTATATTAAACAAATTAAGTTTCTGTGCTGTTACAACTATTTCCCTAAATGTTGTGAGCATTCCTAAGAGAGGCCATTGGGAGTAATAGAGAATGAATGGACTGTGGAATCAAGTAGATTTCAAGAGGAACATGTTTGAATCTTGACCTTTATAAGCAGAAATTAAGTTGATATAGCTAAGCTTTAGTTTCCTTACTTGTAAAATGGAAATAACAGTTCTTGCCTTCTGGCTTATTATGAAGCAAGTGTCTATCACAATGTTATTATGGCTTTTATATATTCAAAATTTTATTTATTACTAGAGGCCCTGTGCATGAAATTCATGCATGGAGGGTGGGGGGCCCTCAACCCGGCCTGCATCCTCTCCAATCTGGGATCCCTCTCACAGTCTGGGACCACTGGCTACTAACCACTTGCCTGCCTGCCTGCCTGATTGCCCCTAACCACTTCTGCCTGCCAGCCTGGTTGCTCCCTAACTGCTCCCCTGCCGGCCTGATCGCCCCTAACCCCCTGCCAGCCTGATCTTACCCCTAACTGCCTCTACCTCGGCCCCCACCACCATGGCTTTGTCTGGAAGGCAGTCAGACATCCGGAAGATGGCCAGTTGACCTGGTCTAATTAGCATATTACCCTTTTATTAGTATAGATATTGAACTCATGCAATATGCCATTTTTTTTTCTCTTCTGGATATTAGAAACTTAGAGTATTGTTGGGGAGAGGTTCTTGGTTCTTTTGACTGGTCTAATTATCAAATTGACATAAGTCATTAACAGGAGAAAAACAAATTTAATTTTGTATGGAGGCCTAAGAAGTGACCAAAGCAGGCTGTTTATATACCTTTATAGACAAAGAAACAATTTCATGTGTGTGAGAATTTGACAAAGCAAAGGATTTGGGCTTAGAGTAGGTAATTAATGAAGAAGTAACAAAGTTTGTTCATACATCTTCCTCTGCCAGGAATTCCCTGTCTCTGGGGAAAAAGATGCCCTCCATGCTCCCGGCATAGGGGGGATGCTTTCACATGGAAGGTTTATTTCCTGTCTGCAAAGCAATACAGGAAGCTGAAAGTGTTCTCTTATGCTGAGTGTTTCTCAAGTAAGTTTAATTCAAAATAATGCATATATCAAAGTGGCATATCCTGAATTCCATCAGTAGTATTTTGTGCAGTTGACCCTTTAACAATGTGGGGGGTTAGGGGCACTGAACCCCTGTGCAGTTGAAAATTTGCTTGTAATTTTTGACTCCCCCAAAACTTAGCTATGCCTTGGTATCCACAAAGGATTGGTTCCAGGACCACTGTGGATACCAAAATCCATGGATGCTCAAATTTCCTGTATAAAATGGTGTAGATCTGCCTGGCAGGCATGGTTTAGTGGTTGAGCATCTACCTATGAATCAGGAGGTCACAGTTCAATTCCTGGTCAGGGTACATGCCTGGGTTGTGGGGCTAGATCCCCAGTTGATCAATAATTCTCTGTCATCATTGATTTTTTTCTCCCTCTCTCTCTTCCTTCCTCTCCAAATTCAATAAAAATATATTTAAAAAAATAAAATGATGTAGATTAATGCATATATCAGTCCTCTGCATCTGCAGACTCCAAACTGTAGATAGAAAACAGTTCAGGTATTTAAAAAATCCACATATAAATGGATCTACACAGTTCAAACCATATTGTTCAAGGGTCAAATGTATATGGTAAACTCTCAATATATAATATTTTCTCTAGATTTTTCTTCAAATGAAAAATACATTTATTATTTTTCTATACTTTGTCCCTGTATTATGCTTCTATGCTCCAAAATATCTTTTGTTAGCCAATCATTCAAATGACGAGTCCTCGGACAACACTTGTTTCTTTCTTTTCCTCTTTCTCCCTTCCTTTCTTCTATCCTTTTTTTCTTTCTTCCTATCCTTTGCTTTGGCTGAAATACAACCTGGAAACCCATTTTCATTTGAGAATTTTGTTCTGAGGAACTCTTTATGTGGTTTTGTTTTCCAGTTTTCTTCTTGTAATTGTTTCTAGTTTCATACCTTTGCGGTTGGAAAAGATGCTTGATATGACTTAGATCTTCTTGAATTTATTGAGATTTGTGGCCTAACATGTGATCTATGCTGGAGAATGTTCCATGTGCACTTGAAAAGAATGTATTCTGCAACTTTTGGATGGAATGTTCTGGAAATATCTATTAAGTCCATCTGGTCTAATGTGTCATTTAAGGCCAATGTTTCCTTATTGATTTTCTGTCTGGATGATCTATCTATTGATGTAAGTGGGATATTAAAGTCCCTGACTGTTATTGTATGACTATCAATTTCTCTCTTTATGTCTGTTAATATTTGCGAAATATATTTAGGTGCTCCTGTGATGGGTGTGTAAATATTTATGACTGTTATATTCTCTTCTTGGATGAACACCTTTATCATTATGTAATGCCTTTATTTGTCTCTTTTTACAGTCTTAGTTTAAAGTCTATTATGTAAAGGGTGTCCCGAAATTCATGCAAGAAGTAATTTTGATAGAAAATACAGGTTTAGAATTAAAAATTGTAAGTTTTTATTGATTCATAAAGTATACAGGGGTATGTATGGAATAGCATATCAGGTAAATGGCTTCCACGGCTTTGCTGGCACATATGCACTCTTTTGTTGAAATTTTCCATGACCATTTTTGCATAAATGTGGCTGAATTTCGATGAGGCTCATTTTCATCTTGATGGCTTGGTTAATCGACAAAATTGTTGCATTTGGGGTTCAGAAAATCCACGAGTGATTGTTGAGAAACAAATGCATCCACAATGTGTCACTGTTTGGTGCAGATTTTGGGCTGGAGGCATCATCGGACCATTCTTCTTCGAAAATGCGGCTGCTCAGGCAATAACAAAAGAGTGCGTATGTGCCAGCAAAGCCGTGGAGGCCATTTACCTGATATGTTATTCCATACATAACCCTATACTGTGTACTTTATGAATCAATAAAAATTTACAATTTTTAATTATAAACCTGTGTTTTCTATCAAAATTACTTCTTGCATGAATTTCGAGACACCCTATATATGAGTATAGCTTCCCCTGCTTTTTTTGTTTCTATTTGCATGAAATGTCTTTTTCCATCTCTTCACTTCCAGTCTGTGTGTCTTTGACCAGCCACTTCATGTCTTTTGATTGAAGCATTTAGTCCATTTACATTTAAAGTAACCATTGATAGGTATGTACTTCTTGCAATTTTTTTTCCATAAACATCTTGCTGCAAGAATTTTCGCCATATAACTAATTGGCCATCAGGCAGTTTTGCTGTTAAAGATAAAATAATGAAAAACAAAAGAGAGACATTATAAAGGACATAATAAAACATAAAAAATGAGCAAAACTAAAACAACTTTGTTGTGAAAAATTAAAATACATTGTCTTTTGTTCATAGCATTATCAATTTTTTGTTTGTTTGTTAATTTATCTCCTTGGCATCGCACTTTTTATTTTTTCCTCGAGTTTCTTTCTTCATTAAGACAAGTATCAGATTCCAACTAAAGAATTTATAACTAATGCTCTTAAAGACTACGAATTAGCAGTCACCTCTTTTCTATTTGCCATAGCTTGGCAGATTTTTGGTTCTGAGTGGTGGGAGGGATGACTGTGCTCACCAAAGGATTTGCAAACTGGTATGTTGTCATTTTCTAGCAGAGTACACAATCTGGCTTTCCATATAGCTTTGAAATCTGGCTTTATGCATAGTTGTTATCATCCACTATTTTAAGACCACCATGTCTACTCAGCACTGTATAGACCATTTTGGGGGATAAGATTTATATCATATAAGAATGGGAGTATTGTGAGAATTTCATCAATGGAAATATGAAACCAAACTGACAACTAGCTTAAATACTTTGTCTGCCAAATGTAAACCAAATGTCAACCAGTTATTTTATCTTTCATGGCAAAATTGCCTTATGGAGATGTTTACAGCAAATATACTAACTGCAAAGATGCTTACTGAGAAAATACCAGGCATGAGTGGGGATAGCCTTGGAACACCTGTACATTTTAAAAGAAAACTATGTGTAAATCTTGGTATTTTAACGATTATCAGGTTGAACTACTTGTCACACATTGCCCAGTTGTTCCTGACATTACAGTGTGCATGACATTGGGGTTGTAGTGCACTAGTAACAGGACTGGGGCTGGGCGGGAAGGCAATCAATATATAGAGAGTGCATACTATACACCTGGTATTGTCCCAAACATTTTCTACACAATCTCCCAAGTTTTCACAACTCTTCAAGGTAGATGTTAATTTTTCCATTGCACAGAGGTGACGATAGATGTTCAGACAGTTGAACAACTTGTTTAATAACATACAGCAAATAAGTCACCCAGCAGGGTTTTAACACAGGTTTACTTCTCTAATTATTCTGCTGTGCTTAACACATGCCCTTTTTAAAGTATCCTACCCTTTGCATAAGAGAAAAGGGGATATTTATTTTCCAAAAAGAAACACAGCAAATAGTGTTAAATGCTAATGTGGATTTGTCACAAGGACACAGGGGCCAGCTTGAATGAGCTTTCATTCTGAGTGTTAAAATGAATTATGACAGGAATGGATTAAAACACATATAACAACAACCACAACCAAAAAATTCCTTTTAACTCTAGTTGTGTGCTATAAACCACATTAAATTTTCTCTCCAATAAAAAGTGATTAAAAGGCAAATGTGTGTACTATTTTGGTATATTCAGGATGTATTCATACGCATACAGATTTATATTTGTCTCCATAATTGGTTACATATTTTGCTAGTTATCTTTAGAGCAAATAGCACTTCCCATACACATTTGGGTCAACTATTGATAACAAATACTTGGACTGACCAATAATGGGGGGGATGGGAGGGATGGGGGTAATGTGGGGATAAGGACACATATGTAATAATCAATAAGAAATTTAAAAAAAGAAATGTCAGCAAAATCACTGAAAAGGATTGATCACATTTCCAAACACACCTAGTTGACAATTGCTTTTATTAAAATATTAGTTGAACTAAATTGTTAATTTTGCCAATATGCTGTATCGATATTAATTTAATCATTGAAAAACTGATTATTGAGATAATTTAGGTAAAACTGCCTTTAGTGAATGGCATGAGGTTTAAGTGACATTTTAAAAAACCTAATACTTTACCTACATTGATATAGTCCATCAGACAATTACTTTACCACACACATTGTTTTGTGTATATAGACAGTGTATAATAAACATGAATTATAACTCAGTGATAAAAGGTTGCTTTCTTTTATTATATTTCCCTGTAAACAGTCATTAACTAATTTATTTTGGAAGATGAATGGCAAGCTATGAATTTGTATCAAAGTTATGTTCAATTACATTGCTTTTACAATAACAAGAGTTATGGTCAGAGGTGTCAGAATAATTTTAACTGTGCTTATTTCATTTATAAATCTTCTTTTGTGCTATTAGCACCCATTTTTTAAAAACAAAAATGGCTTTATCATATTTTATAAAGGATTCATCTTTTATCTGGGAGCCTGAATTTGCATAGTTGCTTTTACCATCTGAATCCACCAATTGTTCCCCTCATTAATGTGTTATATCTATTATCTATGTATTTATCTACCCATCTATCTTTTCTATAAATATATCTAAAATAATAGTTGATTTGTTGCCATAATCTAGTTTTTATTCTTTAAAAATCACTTCCAAAAGTTTAGTGAATTTGAAATCTTACAAGACTTCAGTATACCTCAATATAACATGAAGAAATTACATTTTAATAGAAAATTCAAATTTTCTTTAGGAATTAGGTTGATATACTGTTAGGTTAACATTAACTTTTTAAACTAAAATTCTGAGTCCAGCTGCCATAGTCCATGTCAATTATACATAAAAATATTATCAATGATCAAAACTAAATAGAATGTATATTATTTTTTCTTCAGAATAAAACTATAAGTCATTAAAGTGCACATTGTTGTAAGAAGGAAGAAGGATCTACGTAACTACTGATATTTTCCTATATGGCGTACTGCAGCTGCCACAAATCTGTTGTGAATTTGTCGAATTGGAAGGAAGGAAGATGGGAAGGATAAAAGGAAGGGAAAAATGCTGTAGTAAAATTCTTCACTGGGTGACCTGATAAAACCACTGGAGTGCTTTCAAAGCATGACAGAGGTGTGAAGGAAACAGGATTAGGAGAAAAAGTTGTGTTGGGATGCAGTTGCAACAGAAGTCTCAGTTCTTCTATGGGGAGATCTGGAATGGTGATCCTTCACAAGATTTCTAATTGAGTTAAAGGGCTGGGTCTTTATACCACGGCAGCATTCATTGGCTCATGCTGCCCCTCGGGAAGGGCATGGTGCAGGGCTAAGTGGCTTCCTTTGGCCAAGGCAGTTCCTGTCAGCTGTCAGCAATCAGCACTCCCAGGAGCCTCGGGAATAAGGAGGCGGTGAGAGTCAGATCTGGGAGGCACCCAACACTGTCTATTAGAATAGAACACTCCTGACGTAAGTGAGCCTTGGCCTTTTAAAAGAATCTTTAATATAAATATCCTGTTGGAGATAATTCAGTTATTCCCTTAGCTGCCTCTACAGTGAAGGCCTTACCTACATTGCTATTGGATCTAGTGGCTGGGAACCTGCTTATATATTTTGGGTTTCTGCCCCAAGCCAGTCCTTCCTACCTACCCTCATAGGATGTTGACTGCTTAACATGGAACAATATCTAGCAATGACTGAAGCCTACCTGACTTCTAGTTATTGTCAGTGTCTGTCTCTGTACTCCTGCATTCCCTGCTACTGGGTCTCACACAGTGAATGGATACTTCAGTGGGGTATGAAAAGGATATGATATTCCCAGGTTTTCAATACCCTGCTCGGTCTCTGAATGCCTGCTTCACTCACTGTCAGCTGGTCATCCACCAGCCATCGTCCTGCTATCCTGAGCTACTCCCCCAAACTGAAGTAGCATTAGACTCACTCTGGCTTAGCCCTAGATTTACTCCACAGTATTAAAATAATGGGAATATTCTGTGCAGAAACTCCATACTACCCATCTGGAGTTTCAAGTTGCAAGGATTTTGCAAGGCAGATTTGAGCAGTGGAAAATTTGTGTCATATGAAACTGGATGAAATCTTGTGAGTTTTTTTTTTAACAGTTAAAATCTAGTGTAGCTTTAGCTGAACTGAACTTAGTAGAGATTGAGAACTTTATTTCTGAATCCATAATGTACATTAATTTTGCATACATTGAGAGTTTACAGCTGTATTGAAAATGAATATTTTGTTGGATTTAACATACTATGATTTTGAGCCAAAACCAGAGAATTACTTTGGTTCATTAAATCACTCTGCTTGTTACTATCTTGATTTCTGCTCAGCTATATCATTCACAGGCAAAGAGGGAGGAGATGTGGTTGTTGATTCTCTTCACTATTTTATTCTCAGATGGGTTGTTTATATCTCTTTTATTTAAAAAAATCTGAATTATGTCACCGACTCTGTCTTTGACATTCTGTGGACTACTCAAAATCAAATATCTAAATCCACTAGAAGTTAAGCATAATGGATTTTTATCAATTCAATTTTCTATTTTGTTCTTTCATATAAGAGAGCCACCTAAGAGTATCATCATTCTCATGTTGTTATCTGGAAGCCCTTTATTTCTGTTTTCTAATTTAATAGGTTGTCAAGAACTGTGAAGATCCTAAGATTTTACCCTGCTTGCGATGTAAGAAGTTAGCTGGCCACAATTTTGTGGGTTTTGTAAGAATATACAGGACTCTTGGGTCAGAGTCAAAGTTTATTACTGACAGAAATAGCAGTAGCCAGAGTATCATCAACTTCCCATATAAGAATCATTTCTGTGAGACTAGGTCAAACTGGTTAGATGGGAAGGGTGATTCTTATCTGAATCTTACAGGGAGAAGAATTTAATGGCTATTATTGACAGCCAGCCACTGGAAAGACCACTGGAATAATATGTTGATTAAGAAAAGCAAAGTTTATTATTCTCTAGTAAGAGAGACTACTTTCTTGTCAGAATCTTAGTAGTGTGTTGGGAAAGGAGAGATCAAGGACAGATATTTATAAGAATTTGGGGTCTGGTTTTAGGGGGCTCATTGGGATTGAACAATCCTCATGATATCATAGTTTAGGATCAGTGAACATAGCACTAATTTGAATTAAGTTTTGATAATTAAACAGTCATTTAATAAGCAATTAATTTGCCCTTATGAGTATGTATTGTACACAGGAGGATCTATATACTCTGATGAGCAATCTATTGTTTTGAAAGAAGGCTAGTTGAATAATTGATTATTTGGGTAAATGGATTTTGCAGGATTTCGGCAGCTTTATCTTACGGGGGAAGCATTTCCTGCAATAGTAAAGTCATGTTATATACATACTCCTTATCTTATTTTAGTTGTAGGCAGCTTGTTCTCTCAAAGCATTAATTTGTCAATCCAAGGACATTATTTAATTAATTAAATGGAAGGAAATTTGTGGGCAGGAGAAATTGGAAATATAATCTGGGAGAAATGGAGATATGGGTTGGCTGAAAGATGGAGGCAAGAATGTGATGATGAAATGACCAACCTATTTGGTGAGTCACAAGTAGCAGTTGAAAAAATGAAGTGAGCATCAAATCCAGAACGAGTGAATAGAATAATTCAAGGCAAAAAACCCTGGACAACAGGCAATATGGAGGTAGCTTGTATGGCTTCTCAAAGGCACTAGAATCAGCTAGGCATATGTATCATAATAAAGAGTTTTTCTGGCTTTGTCCTATGTTCCTGGCATGGAACTCCTAAAACCCCTTGGAACTCCTGAGTCATAGGAGTATCTTTCTATGCTAATGAGATGATTTATAGTAGGTTCCTAAATAGCTTCATGATTGGAGCTGGTCACTAAAGACCAAACACGGGATTAGAAGTTGTAAGTTTGAGCAGCTTGACTTCAGAGGAAGAGAGGAGGGATGGAGGTTGGTTTTAATCATGTGATGGATATTTAATCAATCATGCCCACATAGAGAAAACTCTGAACACTGAAGCCAAGTAGAGTTTCCTGGTTGGTGAACACATACCTATGCCAGGAGGGTGACGTGCCCTGACTCCATGGGAGATGGCATGGAGGCTCTGCATTTCCTTCTAGACCTTGCTCCATGAGTCTTTTCATTTGTCTGGTCCTCATATGTGTATCCTATGTACTAACAAAACTGTACTCCTAAGTATAGCACTTTCCTGAGTTTCATGAGTGGTCCTAGTGAATTATTGAACCTAAAAGGGGTCACAGGGAACTTCTGGATTGGTAGCCAGTTGGTCAGAAGTGCAGGTGGCCTGGGGGACGCTCTGAGACTTGCAGTGGCCTCTACAGCGAGAGCAGTCTTGTGGAAGACTGAGCCCTTAAACTGTGGGGTCTGACACTAACGTAAGCTTTATAATTGAATTGCAGTACATCCAATTAGTGTTAGACCATGTGCGGTGTAAACAGAACAGTATACCACTGAATAAAGAAATCATTTCCATAGATTAAAGTGAGAGGAAAATTTCAGCTGCCTTGTGTAGACATGGGAAGCAGAAACCGAGAAATGCATTCCTAACTAAAAATAGAAAAAATGAAGAAAAGAGAAATATTTTTTAATAGTTTCCTTTAAAAAATCATTAAAGTCTATCTTATTTCCTTAGGAGTTATCACACTACTTTCAAATTCAGAAATATATAATACTAGAGGCCCGGTGCACAAAAATTTGTGCACTCGGGGGGAAAGGGGGGTCCCTCAGCCTGGCGTGTGCCCTCTCGCAGTCTGGGACCCCTCGGGAGATAACGACCTGCTGGCTTAGGCCTGCTCCCGGGTGGCAGAGGGCAGGCCCAATCCCTAGGTGCAGCGCCTGGTCGGGCTCAGAGCAGGGCCGATTGGGGAGTTGGGGTGCCGCCCCCTGTCATGCACAGAGCAGGGCGGATGGGGAGGTTGCGATGCCACCCCTAGTCACGTTCAGGGTAGGGCCGATTGGGGGGTTGGGGCACTGCCCCGTCACACTCAAGGCAGGGTCGATGGGGAGGTTGTGGCGCCACACCCTGCCACGCAAAGAGCAGGGCCGATCAGGGGGTTGGGGCGCTGCCCCCTGTCACTCACAGAGCAGGGACCATCAGGGGGGTTGGGGCTCCGTACCCTGTCACACACAGAGCAGGGTCAATCAGGGGTTTGGGAAGCTCCCCCCTGTCACACACAGAGCAGGGCCCATCAGGGGTTTGGGGAGCTCCCCCCTGTCACGCACAGAGCAGGGCCGATCAGGGGGTTGAGGAGCTCCCCCCTGTCACGCACAGAGCAGGGCCAATAGGGGAGTTGGGGCACCACCCCCTGTCACACACAGAGCAGGGTCCGTGGGGCGGAGGGGGGAGTTGGGGCGCCACACCCTGTCACACACAGAGCAGGGCCGATCAGGAGGTTGGGGCGCCGCCACTGTCACACTCAGGGCAGGGCTGATGGGGAGGTATGGCTCTACCCCGTCTCACATAGAGCAGGGCCCGTGGGGGGGGGGGTTTGGGGTGCTGCCCCCTGTCACACACAGAGCTGCAGAGAGATCAGGGGGTTGGGGCGCTGCCCCTTGTCACGCTGATCCCGGTGCCGGGAGGCCTCTCGGATCCGCTGATCCCGCCCGGCAGGGTCACAGATCCGGGTCCCAGACCGCAGACAGCCTTGCCCGCTGCCGCCTGCCTTCAGTATGCAAATTAGCCGCCATCTTGTTGCTTCAGGGTGGGGGTCCCCACTGGGGTGCCTGGCCAGTCTGGGTGAGGGGATGATGGCTGTTTGCAGCTGGTCACACACCCTTCAGGGTGGGGGTCCCCACTGGGGTGCCTGGCCAGTCTGGGTGAGGGGCTGAGGGCCGTTTTCAGGCTGGCGGGCGACTGAAGCTCCAAACCTCTCCTTTTTTTCTTTTTTTTTTATTCTGGCATTTATTTACCTTCTATGGCTGTCACTGGAGCTGAGAGCCGGCTTTCTCTCTGAGGCTCAGCTGAAAGCAGGTTTCTGGCCTTTGTTTTCTGTATTCGAAACAATGTTGCGACTCCAGCTCTGAGATCCCAGCTGACTGACAGGAGATTTCTGGGCTTTTGTTTATCTTCTATAAATGTTACTGTGTTTCCAACTGAAGCTCAGAGGCCGGCCGGAACGTTGGAGTTCTCTGTCACTGAAGGAAGCAAGCCTCCCTGTTCGCATCAGCTGCCTGGCTGCTGGCCGCCATCTTGGCTGACAGTTACTTTGTATATATTCACTGATTAGCCAATGGGAAGGGTAGCGGTCGTACGCCAATTACCATGTTTCTCTTTTATTAGTGTAGATGATCCTTTTTTGGGAGGGTTTGTTTCTCTGATTGTTTAGCCTTTTAATAATGGCTAACACAACTTTCTAATAGTGCAAAGCTTGAAAAAATTTAAGGATGTAAGAGAACACTTCATAATTGACTTAATTTCCCCAGGTATTTTGATGCTTAAAAAGGAAGGGGGGTAGTGGGGAAGCAAAAGATCTACATTCAAAATTCCTACCAAAATACTGGCAACAACTTTAATCACTGTCGTAATTTCACATTATTTTATACCTGCAGCTATAAAAAAACAGTAGTGACCTAGTTAATTTAAATAAAATAACACTGAAATTGCTAGAGGTGAAATGTTCAAATTGCATACTTTGCTGCCGAAAGCATATCAGTAGCATATGAGATTTTTTCTATTTTATTTTTGTTTCTATAAAAAAAAATACCACCTACACAGATAGCAAGAATGGAAAATAAATATAGCCACGCCTCTTTGCTTGAATCTCTTCTCATAAAATGTATAGATTTTGAATAACATTTTATAATTATTCTTGCCAATATCACAAAAAGCTCATTTGTATTTAAAAAAGACTTCCTTGGAGAATGCCGCTATGACTTTATAGTGCACCATATCTTTGTCAGGAATGCTGCCCATTACAGGAGAAGCTCACCAGGTTGAGTTTACACAAAGGAAATGGGTGAGAAATATCAGCAGACATGATTACTAGACTAAGAAGGCTAGTAGCTTTAATAAAATGTGAAATGTATAAAATGTACAGAAAAGTGCAAACCATGTCTTAATAGATAAAATTTCTATTTCTTCTTGAGCAGGGTGTTAGTGATTATATCTCTGATTGAATTTGTTCATTTCATCTAAGCTGTGGATTTATTCCCATAAATATGTTCACAATGTTCCCTTATTATCTTTTAAATATTCATGGAATCTATCATGATGTTACCTCTCTCATTTCTGATATCAGTAACTGGTGCCTTCTCCCCTTTTAATTCTCTTTTTTGGTCAGTCTGACTAGAAGAATGTCAATTTTATTAATATTCTCAAAGAACCAGATTTTGTTTCATTGATTTAATTTTTTTTTAGCCCTAGCCAGTTTGTATCAGTGGATAGAATCAGCCCACGGACTGAAGGGTCCGGTCCTGGATTTGATTCCAGTCAAGGGCACATACCTCAATTGTAGGCTTGATCCCCAGCCCTGGTTGGGGCATGTGCAGGAGGCAATCAATTAATGTATCTTTCTCACATCAATGTTTCTCTCTCTCTGTCTCTCCCTCTCCCTTCTACTCTTTCTAAAAATCAATGGAAAATTTTCCTCAGGTGAGGATTAACAACAAAAAATTTTTTTAATGTATTTATTTATTTATTTATTTATTTATTTATAGTTTTCAAGTACTAGGGACTTTTAATTTTTTATTAGTATGTTTATGATAAATTCATGTAGCTTTGGTATGTCTGAAAAAAATCTTGACTTTTACTTCATTTTTTCAAAAATGTTTCCTTAGTGATAGGACTCTAGGTTGACAGTTATTTTTCCCCCTGTAATTTAGACATATTGCTCCACTGTCTTCCCTCTTGCATTGCTTTCAACAGGAAATCGGCTGTCATTTTCATGTCTTTTTATCTTATGTTATCTCTCCCTCTCTCTTTTTTTTTCCTTTGGCACCTTTTAAAACTTTCTCTTTACCACTTGGCTTGAACAATTTTATTATGATGTATGCTGGTTTAGTTTTCTTTATGTTTCTTGTGCTTAGAACTCATTGAACTTTTTGGGTGATAAACATAGTTTTAGTCAAATTTGGAAAGGTTTGGAAGTTATTTCTTCCTATATTATGCTGCCCCTTCTCTTTCTCTTCTCCATGAAAGATTCTAAGTATACATATATTGGGTTGCTTGAAGTTGTCTCAGCTCACTGATGCTATATGCATTTTTGGGGGTGAGTTAATTTCACTTTTCTCTCCATGTTTTATTTTGGATGGTTTCTATTAATATACCTTTAAGTTCACCATTCTTTTCTTCGGCAAAGTCTAATCACCATCGATCTTACCCAGAGAATTTTCACCTTGGACAGTCCATGTTGTTTTTATTTCTAATAATTTGATTTAAAAATTCTTTTATTTCTTTATTGAACTTTTTGGGCATATAGAATATAGTTATGATAATGTCTTAATGTATTTTTCTGCTTACTTCTAACATCTGTGTCAGTTCTGGGTCAGTTTATATCGATTGATCTATATTGCTTGTCTCATTATGAGTCATATTTTTCTGCATTTTGCATGCCTGGTAGTTTTTTCAGCTTTATTGAGTTATTACTGACCTGTAACATTTTTATATATTTAGAGTATATAATATGACGTTTTTATATATGTATACACTGTGAAATGATTACCATAATTAATCTATTTAACATATCCATCATCTCATATAGTTACCTTTCTTTTCCAAGTGTGAGAACTTATAGCAAATTTCAAATATATAATATATTATTATTAACTATAGTCTCCATGATGTACATTGGGTTCTCCAGAACTTATTCATTTTATAACTGAATGTTTGTACACTTTGCCCAACATATCCCCCTTTCCTCCACATCCCCAGTGCCTCATAACCATCATTCTACTCTCTGCTTCTATGAATTTGACTATTTTAGATCCCACATATAAGAGAGTTCATGAGTCTGACTTATTTTACTTAGCAGAATGACCTCAGGTTTGTCCACATTGTCACAGGTGGCAGGAATTCTTTCTGTTCTAAGGTAGAATAATATTCCATTGTATAAATATATCAGACTAGAGGCTCAGTGCATGAAATTCGTGCATGGGTATGGTCCCTAGGCCTGGCCGGCGATCGAAGTGCGAGCGTCTGGCGAAGAAGGCAGGTCCCAGATGACGTCTGGGCCCTGGGCAGTGTCTGGGCCCCTGGGTCTGGTGCATCCCTATCTACCTGAGGCATTGGGCCCCGCCCAGCTCCCTCAGTGCCTGATCACTATCTGTGGGGTGATTGGCGGGGTAATTAGGCCTTGCTTGCACCCACCTTGGCCTGGCACCGCCCACTCACCTGCTTCACCATCCTGCCGCAGTCCTGCTCTCGTCGGGTCCCATTGGGGCCAGCAGCACCTTCACTGCCACTTGCTGCCAGCACCGCATCACCAACGCCCACCATGTTCCGTGCCGCCCCCTGGTAGTCAGAACACATCATAGCAAGCGGTCAAACTCCCAGTGAAACTTCCAGTCCAGGGGCCAATTTGCACATTAGGCTTTTATTATATGGGATTTAAAAAAATCTATTTAACCATTGGTAGATACTTAGGTTGCTTCCATACTTTGGCTACTATGGATAATGCAGCAGTGAACATGGAAGTGCAGGTATTTTTTTGAGATAGTGATTTTATTGCCTTCGGATATATATACAGAAGTGAGATAATAGATCATATGGTGGCTTTATTTTTAAATTTTCTGAGGAAACTCCATATTGTTTTCCAGGAAGGATGCACTAATTTACATTCCAAGTTACATCAACAGTATACAAGAATCCCCCTTTTCCACATTTTCTTCAGTGTTTGTTAACTTTTGTTATTTTGACAATGGCCATTCGAATGGATATGAGGTTATATCTTGTAGTGGTTTCTATTTGCATTTTTCTGATGTTGTCTTCTTATCACACACACACACACACACACACACACACACACACACAAACGGGATGGGAGGAAGCTTTTGGAAGTGAATGATATATATATGAGACTGATGATGATTTCATGGGTGTATCCTTATCTTCAAACTCACACAATTGTATACATTAAATATATGTAGCTTTTTGTATGTCAGTCATGCCTCAATACATTGTTTGTTTTTTAAAATTACTTTATAGTTGTAGGGTTTCAGAAAATATTGTCATTAGACACATGTGGTCAATCTGCCATATTGAAACAGAGTCAACATTAGTAACTATTCACTGTTAGCATTATTCCAAATCTTCTCAGGATAAAGAAATATCCTTAAAATGTAGACGTATAAAACCTCAGACAGAAGGTTACATTTTGCCCCTTTCTCAATGGAAAATACAGAAAAGTCGTTATCATTGAAATTAAGTTTCTCACTTTCGGGGAGAAACCTCATTCTCGCATTCTTCTGGAAGAGAAGTGCATTCAAAGAAGAGTGATTACTTGAGGGCTTCCCCTGTACATTGTCATTTTGAATATGGCTTGGCTTATGGACTTATTTAACTTATTAAAGAACTCAAAAAAACATAAGGGGAATGCTGAAGATAAATACCCACAGTTCTTTAAAACATGAATCTGTGGTACCTGGACTTATTTCTTTGAAGGCTCAAGTCCCTGCTCAACCAATCCCTATTTTGTTCCAGGACAGACACACAAAGTCCTATGTCGTGGGTCCTGCCACTGACCTTTGTAGAGTGAGTTTGAAATGCTCCCTCTCTTTGTGCATCCGTTTCTGTGGAATGTTTCCATTTGAACTAACCTGGATAAAATGTTCTCCTCACTATTCTGTAGTGTTGTTTACATTTTCCAGGACCAGTCTGATCAAGTTCAGAAAGTTTTGGCATTCTTCCGGGGAAAGCAACTTAAGAAAGGAAATGAGTGATGTATAACAAATTCTCCACTTTAAATATTCCTTTTTTCCCCCCCGCTTCTGACTCAGCTTCAAATGAAATAAAATTGCTTTTAAGAGCTGGAGATTAGACTAGTGGAAATTTGTCACTCTTAAAAAGTTGTATCAATTGTAGTTTAGTTTTGATTGATTTTGTAGGGAAGTGCTCAAACCATCCTTTTGATGCAAGGTTTTCATTTGGAAAGTCCAGAGAGGCACCAATGCACCTAGGCAAATTTGCTACTTTGCCATCTGGCATCAGTTTGGCTATTTTCATTGAAATGATGGCTTTTTTTTTTTTTAGCTTTGTGGATATTTTTACTATGTGTTTCCAGGTACCAACAAGATAGGCCCTTTTAAATTTCATGATAATGTATGCTTACTATACAGATAATTTCCCCTCTATCTCTACCCTAATTCAGGAAACTTAAATCTCTTTTGTGAATTCATTATTGGGAGAAATGACTTCTACATTCTTTGTGAGTCTGCTTTAATAAAAAAGATATTTTATTTCTCTTAATTAAAACAATACAACTGGCTTTTCAAAAACAAATCCAAGTCTAATATAATTTCATATTAAAGAGGAGATGCAGGGAGGCAAACTTTACGTATGGTTTCTGAAACTACACTTAGTTACCAAAAAATCAAATACTACCCCCTTTGCGCACTTATTTCTGAAACTGTGGAGTGCAAGAAAGAGTCAGGAATCAGAACAAATTAAAAAATAAACGTGGGGGTGGCGCTATTTGTTGAACCACAGCCAAGAGTTTCCTGGCGCAGCTGGTGGGAGATGTCAAACAATACACTGAAATAAACGAACACCGAAACCACACAAGAACCATAACCTACTCGCACACGGATATGTTTTAAGTTCGGGAGAAACAGTTTCTGGTTTGGCTGACAAGGCCCTGTTGTTGTTCAGTTTTGCTTGTTAAATCAGAGCATATGCACCCCGACATGCATTATAGCTTTTTCAGAGGGACTCTCCCTAATATTGGAAAGGCTTGGCTACTTTCCAGTCTAAGGAGAGGTTAGCCAGAGACTAAAGCTTTACTAAGACCACCCAAAAGATCAGACTCCATCCCTTCTCTGAATCTATGCCACTGTAATACAAATGGAGAAAACTTAAAGGGGAAGACAGTGGAGTGGAGGACAGATGGGGAGGGGATGGAAAAAGGAAACAAAGAAAATGCAACTTTTCATCACATAAAATTGAATTCTCCTTGCATTTTGCCTTCTGGATAGATGAAGAGATGCAAAATAGGGGCAATGCTTGCTTCTTAGCATGGAATTTTTTTGTGTTTGCTACTTTTAGCCAGAAATACAAATTGTGATTTTTCTGTAATACTTGTATATTGCCAACTGTAATGGGTGTGTCTGAGATTCTAGTTTAAAGCAAACACAATATTTTGAGAACATCTGTCCTAGAAGATTAGTTTAGTGCCAGTATTAGCTCTAAATTTGTACCGTAATATTTTGCATGGCTGGGAACTATAGAAACTCATTCCATGACATCTTGAAGGCATCTTGGAAAATTCACTCATTTTAATGAATCTTTTCGTTTGGAGATTTTGGGGTCAAGAGGCTGGGTCCTGCTGAGATGTAGCTGAATAAAGATCCTTTGAAAGATTACCTCAAATATTTATTAGAATCAATCAAGTGATTATATGCTTATCAGCAAAACATTCTTCCCAAAGTTGTGTAAGTTCCTGTGTGTCTCTTAAAACTTTTTAAACAAGTTAAATGTGAGCACAATGAACAGAGATGGTAAGCAGTTTCATGTGCTGTGTAAGAACGCATAGTTATTTTTTTTAACTAGCCATGAAGTGGATATGAAATGCAGAAATGCATAGTTGTTACTTCAGAGCATTAGAAAATATCTCAGAATATCAAGACAGATTAAATTTAAGAGAAAGATCAAAGGAAGCAATGAAATAAGTGACAATGTGATAAAAGTAAGAAAAGTAAGATGGGACATCAAAAAGAAAAGAATGGTGAAGGAAGGACAGGCATGAAATGTGAAGATTTGAGGAGAACTGATGCCTCTTTGCTCTGGAAGCCCATTGATAGGCTAAGGAGGGGTGGGTAGGAGTTGCAAGATTAAGACAAGAAGAAAGAGATGGAACATAACGATTGTGTCCCACACATGGTTCTCTTATACGTCTCCATGTGTGTACTCCCAGGATTTTCACTGCAACGTGCGTAGTCTTGGTTTATTCACTTCTGTGACTCTTGCTCACTTCATATAAACATTTCCCTGGTGGTTTAAACATTTCTGGAAGCAATTATGTTTCTTAGAAGTAACTCTGAGCTTTCCAATTAACATGCTATGAAAAATGTTGCCAGTCTTAAAAGTCAGACATTTTCTGTTATGGTGAAGGATCCTTAAAATTCTCATGAAGAAATCTCTGTCAGTGACCTAGGATCTTGGAAAGTTCTACATGGAGATTATATATATATATATATATATATATATATTCTTAGATGCTCACATTCACTTATAAATATATACATACTCACAAAACTGGCCTATAATACTCTTCATAAATTCATGGTTCATCATCCTGAGCTTGGGAAAAAAATCAAGAAAAGTTTTATTCTTTTCAGGCAAACAGGCTTGTATTAGAATAGTCTGCAAACAACAAACATTTCAAGTCTTCATTTCCAAAAATTAAAAGAAAGAAAAAATCTGCTCTCAAGATCTATCACTTTAAATTGTGCATCTTACAACTACACAGATGAATTCAAAATTTTAATCCTCAATTCATTGACAATGCAAATTATTTGCCAGCATTTGGAAGTCAAACAGGGTGAAAAGGGAGAGCCTTTACATATTCCAGGTTTAATAGCTCCGCACCAGATGGAAACAATTCTACAATGAAAGAAATCTGTTAGGTTATTTTGGAGATCTGTTCAGTTCAGCGGCACGTCACCGGTTATGGAGGCCAACTTCTCAGAGGACTTATTTAAATTGCAGATACTGAAGTAGTGCACTACTTTAACCCAGAATATGCTGAATTTTGGAGTTATCTAAATTTCAGTAGTTCTTTGATTGAAAAAGTATTTTTTTTTCTTTCAATAATGCCTCATGTACCTGATACAAAGACTTTGGAGGCAATTAAATACGAAGGGAAGGAGTGAGAATATGTAAAATAGAAATAAAAATAATAAAAATATCACTCTTAATGTCTACAACTATGGCTATTTTAAGGGAATTGTTAATCTATCTACACCTTTTTTTTTTTGCTATGAAAGTCTTTTGTCCAGGACAGTTTATGGCATTTCATATCGAAGGATTTGAAACAATGGACATCAGTTAAAATAAATATATTAGCCCATGGACCTTTCAAAGGCTGATTTTTAAGTGAGTCTGAGCAGAAACAAAGGAAAACAAAATCTGCTTGGTAAATAACAGACGCTGAGAGCTTTGACAATGAAAGACTGGGAGACTAGTAGGACACTAAGCAATAACTTTCAGAGGGACCTCTTTCATATTCAGACCTGTGTTTTCTGGCAAATAAGTGTTGAAATTTGCAGCTTTATGACAGCAAAATTATGCATTACATGGTGAGTTATAGATTTGGGATGAAATCCAATTCAAATCCTTTCATCAGAACTTGACGTGATAAACAAAGTACATTGCTTTCCTGAATGCACTGGGTTTAAAATAAAGGAACAAAATACTGCTCTTATAATAGATGATCAGAATGTCAACCCTGTCCTCCCTCCATTGCTAGATTTTCATTTCATGAAGGATTATGAGGGGACTGGATCTATACACAATGTGCTGAGAGCCTAAGATAAACGGGGGTGGGACCAATGGAAAGCAGGCAGTGAGTGAAGCTTGTCCATGTGTTATGGGTGGTGAGAATAGTGGGAGTCTTTGTGGTGAGCAAAGGGAGCAGAACATTCCGTCTTCCACCCTCTGACTTGGTCCTACCCTTTCTGCTAGATATTTGGACTTTTTGAGCACAGAGGTGGAAATAAGGCAAGGGGGAATGGAAAGGCATTTAAAAGCAGTAGAGAGAAACCGAAGAGAAATGGAGGGAATAATGGTGAAGAAACTATCCTTTTCTTGAGTCATTTATAAGATTGAATTATTGGTTTCTAATAAAGGACATTACCCAGTGACCCTTGCTGTCTTCTAATGAGTCATGTCTTTGAGACTGTTAATCTACCTTCGTAGTTTTCTTAGTATGAAATCAAGAGGATGATCTGAGACTATGTGGAAAACAGATCTCATGGTACTAAGATTGTCTCAGCAATTTAGGGGGTCAAGAGAAGTAATTTAAACTTCCTCATATGGTTTATCTAAAAAAATAAAATAAAATGGAACTGCCTTCTGACCCAGCAATTCCACTTCTGGGAATGTATCCAAAGAAACCCAAAACACGAATTCGAAAAAATATATGCATCTCTATGTTCATTGTAGCATTATTTACAATAGCCAGAATTTGAAAGCAGCCCAAGTGTCCATCAGTAGATGAGTGGATAAAAAAAGCTGTGGTACATTTACACAACGGAACACTACTTGGTTGTAAATTGAAAGGAATTGCCCTTGCTTGGTGGCTCAGTTTGTTGGAGCATCATCCTAGTAACCCAAAGGTTGCAGGTTTGATTCCAGATCAGGGCTCATACCTAAGTTTCTGGTTTGAGCAGCATCTGGTATGAGCGGCACCTGATCGATGTTTCTCTCTCACATGGATGTTTTTCTCTCTCCTCCCCCCTCTCTCTCTCTGAAGTCAATAAACAAATCTTCGGGTGAGAATTAAAAAAAAAAAAAAGGAAATCTTACCCTTTGTGACAGCATGGATGGATCTGGAGAGCATTATGCTAAGTGAATAAGCCAGTCAGACAAAGACAAGTACCATATGCTTTCACTCATATGTGGAATCTAATAAACAAAATGAACTAACAAGCAACATAGAGACAGACTCATAGATAGAGATCAGGCTGACAGATGTTGGAAGGGGGTTGAGTGGGGTCAGTGGATTGAGCAAAAAAGAAAAAAACGCATGGACATGAACAGCAGTGTGTGATTACTGGGGGCTGGTAGAGAAGGGATTTGGGGGGATAAATAGTGATAGATGGAGTCTTGACTTGGGGTGATGAACACATATGATGTGTTGTAGAATTATGCACCTGAGACCTGTATAAATTTGTTAACCAGTGTCACCCCAATAAATTCAATAAAAAGGAAACAATAAGTAAAATAAACGTTCTCATATATACTTTCCTATAGGTTGCACACTTTTAGTTATTAGAAAAGATGGGGCAACTTTCCCAAACAATTTATAGTTGCTCTGAAGAGGTGGAACTAAAACTTGCCAAAGGATGTCTGGTCCATGAACCAAGAAACCCACATTCAAGTCCCACATCTGCAGCTAACTATGAGCGAATCATATCGGTTTTCTTAACAGTGTAGCATCCTAGCCTGTAAAATAAGGAGGTTGGTTTGAATTCTTAGGTCTCTTCAACAGATGTTTCTAGGTTTGCTTTATCTAAGAACTGAAACACTTGTGCTTCCTTAATATATTGAGTATAATAAATTGGTAATAAATATCTGACAAAGACCTGTGAATATTTGAGTGTTTCACCCCACTTACCACTATCTTTCTTATCTCTGTTTTCTGTTCTGTTGGATTTTAGAAATCTATGCCTTACCAATTTAACATCTGAAAAACACTGATTGGGCGATTCAGTTTATATTGACTTGTTGATTGACCTGTTATTGCACATAATCAATTCTTCTGGAATCACAGAGGTACTTCTATGAGGCAAATTGTCTTAATGATGGGGGACTTCATTCACTAAGGCTGATAAGCAGAGTGTTGAGAAGTAGAGTACTGGTGATTAAGGTAGAGAGAGAGGAAATGGGTCAATAATGGACAATTCAACATACTGGAGGGGAAAAATGTATTTTTTTAAAAGCTGAGAACTTCTTGCCTAGTACTCTAGAATCATGATCCTCGCACTGTGAGTTCAGAGTTAGGTCTTAATTCTGATTTCACATTAAAATCCCTGGAGTCTGTTTTTCCTCATATCCATTTTTTTTCTGTATTAATAAGGTATAAACCTATACAGCTTTCCTGCACTAAATCATTGAATTGAGAAATATTAGGGATTGAGTACATTTCATTGATGACCTTTTCAACTTACTACTTACAGATGGCCACACCATAGTAAAATGGTTATTAAACTGGGCTTAGAATAAGAAAAGTGTATTTCTTTGCCAGCTTCTTTGCCTTTTAGCTGATGACTCTGGGCATTTATTTTTTGGGAATCCAGCTGAATTTTATTTATTTATTAAGACACTTTTATGGTACTTTATTTAGATACTAGAGGCTCAGTGCAGGAATTTGAGCTTGGGTGGGGTCCAGCTGGCCTGCCCTGACTGGGGCTGATCAGGGCCAGGGGGTGGGGTAGGGCAGGGGCTGTGGGAGGTTGGCCAGCTGCAGTGCACGTCATAGCGACTGGTCATGACGGTCATTCTGGTGTTTTGACTTTTATATGGATAGATAATTTACAGATAAAATACATCCCTTTAAAGTGTATATTCACAGAGTTGTGCAACTATCAGCACTACCTACTTTTAGGATATTTTGATCAACCCAAAGATAAAGCCCATGCCCATCAGACATTGTCTCCCCTTTCCCTACCCCACAGCCCCTGGCAACCACTAACCTCCTTTCTGGATCCATGGACTTATGTATATTGTATATTTCATATAAATGAAATCTTACAATGTATGGCCTTTCATATCTGGCTTCTTCCACTTAGTATAACGTTTTCAAAGTCATCCATGTTGTAGCCTGTGTTGATATTTCATCCCTTTTTGTGGCTGAATAATTTTTCATTGTGTTAATTTGACACGTTTTACTTAGCATTTCATTAACTGATGGACATTTGAATTGTTTGCACTTTCTGGCTATTATGAATAATGCTGCTATGATATTCCTATACAAGTTTTTTAAAAAATAAGCATATGTTTTCAATTCTCTTGATTTATATACTTAGGAGTGGAATTGCTGGGTTAAATGGTAACTTTCTGTTTAGCTCTTTGAGGAGTTTCTTTTTTTTTTTTTTTTGAGTTTTTTTTTTTAATTAAATCTTTATTGTTCAGATTATTACATTTGTTCCTCTTTTTTCCCCCCATAACTCCCCTCCTTCCAGCTCCCACCCCACCCTCCACCCTCACTCCCCACCCACTGTGTTCATCCATAGGTGCATGATTTTTGTCCAGTCACTTCCCGCATCTCCCACACCCCTTTTCCCCCCAAGAATAGTCAGTCTATTCCCTTTCTATGTCCCTGATTCTATTATAATCACCAGTTCATTCTGTACATCAGGTTATTTATTCACTTGATTCTTAGATTCATTTGTTGATAGATGCATGTTTGTTGTTCATAATTTGTATCTTTACCTTTTTCTTCTTCTTCCTCTTCTTAAAGGATACCTTTCAGCATTTCATATAATACTGGTTTGGCGGTGATGAACTCCTTTAGCTTTTCCTTATCTGTGAAGCTCTTTATCTGACCTTCAATTCTGAATGATAGCTTTGCTGGATAAAGTAATCTTGGTTGTAGGTTCTTGGTATTCAGCACTTTGAATATTTCTTGCCATTCCCTTCTGGCCTGCAAAGTTTCTGTTGAGAAATCAGCTGACAGTCGTATGGGTATTCCCTTGTAGGTAATTGAGCCTCTTTCTCTTGCTGCTTTTAAGATTTTCTCTTTGTCTTTTGCTCTTGGCATTTTAATGATGATGTGTCTTGGTGTGGTCCTCTTTGGATTCCTTTTGTTTGGGGTTCTCTGCGCTTCTTGGACCTGTAAGTCCATTTCTTTCTCCAGATGGGGGAAGTTTTCTGCCATTATTTCTTGAAATAGGTTTTCAATATCTTGCTGTCTCTCATCTTCTGGCACTCCAATAATTCTGATATTAGTCCGCTTAAAGCTGTCCCAGAGGCTCCTTACACTATCTTCACACTTTCGGATTCTTTTTTCATTTTGCTTTTCCAATTGGATGTTTTTTGTCGAATCTTTGGTTTGATTATTGTGCTCCTCTGGTCTGCTATTGGGTATAATATTCTTTATTTCAGTCCGTGTATGCTTACTTTCTAATTTCTTTATCGTAGCATCGAGGGTCTCATTAGTTTTCGTGAGGCTCTGCACAAATTTATGGCAAGCCCTCAAAATTGCGATTCTTAGCTCCATATCCTCCATTTCTGTCATGTTTTTTTGTCTCTGCATCTTTTATGCTTTCTTGGTGCACCCCCTTGTGGTCTCTGTGCGCAGTCTTGTTCTAGCCAAGCCTTAATTGTTGTAGTTAACACTAGGGGGATTTGACCGCCAGGCCGACTGGCTATAGGAATCAGCTGTATGGAAAACGTCTGCCTTCTGGGGAGGCGCTAATCCAGCCTTTGCCTGAGGCGATCGGCAAATGGCTGTGCAGGGTTTGGGCGGGGCGGGATCAACAGGGCGGGCGGAGGGAGCAGTTATGGCCACGCTCAGTCCCGTTCCCAGAGGCTCTGCTTCTCAGAACCCCGGCAGCCGCTGCAAACCTCGGAAAGAAAGCTGCCCTCAGGTTCCAACTGATGCCGGATAATCCCGCTTCTCCCGTTTGAGTCTGGGTCCCTAGAGACTCGCCCGGATCTGGAGCCCAGAGTCTGAGACTCACTCCCGACAGAAAACGACAACCGCGCCCTCAGCCACCAGCCCGCTTTGCGCGCGCACCTCGGTACCTTTGTATTTTTCACACTGCGCCGCCTCTGAGCCTCGATTTGCTCTTCTCTTTCCTTCTAGTTGTAGAGTCTCTCTTCAGCCAGCCTTCCTGTGGTTCTGGGTGATGTCCGTTCAGTCTTTTAGTTGTATTTTTGAAATGGTTGTTTGCGGCAGCGGTCTCCGGTGTTTACCTACGCTGCCATCTTGGTCTCCTCTGAGGAGTTTCTTAATTGTTTTCCAGAGTATCCTCATAATTTAAAATTTCTAAAAAACTAAAAAGACCTCAGAGAATATGTCCTGAAAATATGTCCTGAGAACCTTGTTAGAAAATCATATGCAATACATCCATATAAAAATAAGACAGTATATATTTCATTGAGTTGTAAATTTATTAGTCACTGACCCTGCAGAAATAACATTAATTCTGTTGAAAAGTTTATTATTTTTCTCTCTCATGATTTATTTAGACACAAAACATATCTCTACAATTTTCTGTTTATCTATGGAAAACTACACTGAAAAGTTTCCTTTATAAGTAGAAAAGGTGTTTATGTTCAGTTATGCGTTAGGAGTAAAACTCATAAAGTTTCACCCAAAGCTGGAAATTCACACCCTACCCTCCACTTATATTCTCTCTATCACACATTTCCTATGGATTAAGAAAGTCATGAAATCCTAAAAATTCAACCAGTATTGATGAATTTCTCTATCTGGTCTCTGAACTCTGAAACTCTGAGAGACTCCAATGGTCTTATGGTTTTATAAAAACATAAGTAGATGCTCTTAATAATCATATATTCAGAAAAGAATGAAGAAAGCCCATATTTTAGCTTTACCAGGTAGTGTGTTTTTTCTTCCTTCCTTCCTTCCTTCCTTCCTTCCTTCCTTCCTTCCTTCCTTCCTTCCTTCCTCCCTCCCTCCCTCCCTCCCTCCCTCCCTCCCTCTCTCTCTCTCTCTCTCTCTTCTTTCTTTCTTTCTTTCTTTCTTTCTTTCTTTCTTTCTTTCTTTCTTCCTTCCTTCCTTTCTTTCTTTCTTTCTTTTTTCTTTCTTTCTTTTTTTCTACAGGGAGGAAGGGAGAGGGATAGAAAGTTAGAAGCATCGATGAGAAAGAAACATTGAGCAGCTGCCTCCTGCACATCCCCCACTGGGAATGTGCCCGCAACCAAGGTACATGCCCTTGACTGGAATCGAACCTGGGACCCTTCAGTCCGCAGGCCGATGCTCTATCCACTGAGCCAAACCAGATAGAGCAGGTAGTGTGTTTTTTCTTCTTCTACCAGATTCTAATATCATCATGACCAAGGACCATTTTTGAGTTTCCAAAGGTTAAACAAATGTCTGGGAGAAAAAGAATATTTTAAAAAATTACTGTTGACTAAGCCAAGAATGAAAGGCTGTGAGTAAAAACTGAGGACACACACAAAAATCTGCAAGCAGTAGATTTGGCTAAGAATAAGAGAAGGAATATGAGAAAGAATCATTATAAGATTGTAAGACAGTCTTTTAATTACCCTTGTTTAATTAAATGGAAGTTGTGCAGTACAAAGAACACAAAAGGATTTTGTTGTTAAAATGTTTTTAAGTTTCAGCCTTGCTATTTTCTAATAATTTGAATGTGAATATAGCAAGGGGTAGCAATTATTATGTATAAAAAGGAATCATGACCATATTCTAGATCAGTACTGATAGTCTTTGATTTTTAAAATCCCAGATAACAGAATTCCAAATTCATTTCTTAAGTTCACTGAAACAATTCTGTATCATAATATATCATTGCTTTTTATAATTATCTGACAATACAGAGCTTCAAGGTTAGCAGACAGAATATAGTAACCAACATGGCATTAGACAATAGACTAAACTAAAGCAATTGTAAATTATCTCACTCTATCTCTATCTCTATCTCTATCTCTATCTCTATCTCTATCTCTATCTCTATCTCTATCATCTGTGAGATAAGACTCCTAATATATTTAGCTTCAGGAATAGTTCATTAGCAAGATCTAGATTCATTCTACTTAAAATTTGA
Source organism: Myotis yumanensis (assembly GCF_028538775.1). Classification (NCBI taxonomy): domain Eukaryota; kingdom Metazoa; phylum Chordata; class Mammalia; order Chiroptera; family Vespertilionidae; genus Myotis; species Myotis yumanensis. The sequence goes on along the minus strand of NW_027223753.1, from coordinate 200,481,955 downwards.
CAAGTACATAAGAGGCCATCTATTTTGTGAAATATACCACACAGACAGAAATAGGTAGACACTACACTAAGTACCTGGTACTGTTTTTCTGGTTTTCTTACTCTAGGTAGCATAACTTGATTTAGTCATTGGAAAGTATGTATATCCCTTCAAGGTAGATACCTGATACTATTTTTAGAAACTACAATGTTTCTTTAATTTATGACTTTTTAAAGATAGCAAAAGAAATCCTACATTATGTAATGGAATGAACTCTAACTGTAAACAATAACTATAATTAATAATCATTAGGGTTCTGATAAAATTTCTACTTTATGACATGAAAGCCATTTCCTGAAATTTGATTCTGGTCTTGTTTGAATAGCCATTCTTTTTGTTCTCTTGGTTCACTTCTGCTTGCTGAAATGGTCTTTTTTCACTCCCTTCTGTACTGTGGGTCACATTTGTGTATCTGGACTCTAATGCTTAGTGTCTGCTAATGATCTTACTCAACGTACAGCCTTTATCACTTTTGTGAATTATTAGAGATGATTGCTTTTTCCTGTAAGGTTGCTAGAATTCTTGCTGTTTATTTTATATATTATCAAAGTGAATTTCCTCTCTTTGCTCACATGCACCCTCTTTTCTCTGCCCTACTGAGTGGGTCGCTTTATGTGCTCCCTTCTCTGCTGCACTGCACTTGGAACAGGTGTTCTGAACATTTGATAGGGAAAGAATCTCCATGATCGGGGCCCAAGCTACAGGTGCATTTCTTTCTTTTTCTCAGAATTAATTCCTTTGTCAACACCATTACACATCTCCGGTCCTTAATACAGAAAATCAGGGTATGCTTCTGTAAAAATGTTTGCTAATCAGTATTGTGAAAGCTGTACTCATATTAAGTAATCAAAGGCTAGATTATGCTGCATCACAAACAACCCCCAATGTTCAGTGGCTTAAAAATAATAAATGCCACATATTCATCCTTGTTGGCGGGGGCTCTGCTCATTCTGATCAGTGAGAGATAAAAGCTGACAGAGGTTCCATTTCAAATATATTGCCATGATTTTCAAGTTAGGGAGGAAATATGGCAAACCTGCATAATGACACCTAATATTTTTGCTCCCGAGTATTGCATGGCACTTCTACTCATGTTTCATTGGATAAAACCAGTCACCTGGCCATACCTGATATAAAGGGGCGAGGAAGTAGGACCTACCATATGTTCAGCAAAAATTACAACTCTGATAGCAGGCAAGAGATCTAAAGCCTAGTGAGGATAAGCAACATATTTGAGATCATCCAGTTATTAATTAACTCAGCAACAAAGACAAGACAGGCTCTTGAATGAAAACTCATCATGGCGCACCTCATGTGCTTGAAGGGTATGGACCAAATAGCCACATGCTTCTTGCATGGCGAGCTGAAGGCCAGCAATAGCAACCTGGAACAATGGTTTCAGGATGCAGTGATACACATATTCATATAACATGCTGTAACTGTGGCCCGCTGGGAAACAAGCAGAGATATTGCAAAGATGAGTGGATCTTTTGGGCAAAACTTGAACTATATATATATACAGTACTCAAAGGGAGAAGCCAAGTTACAACACACACTGCAAAGAAGGAGGCGGGGTGGACTATCACAGAATCATTCTTATATGAATATTTAGCATGAAGCACTTTTAGTTATGCCTCTTTTCTCCATGGCCCCCACTAGTCCCTCCACAGTAATAATGAACAGTATTTTCCCTCAGGAAAAACAATCACAATTTAGGGAGATTCTCTTTAACATGTTGGGAGCACATATTCCTCATAACAATAAAGCATTAGAAAAAATCATATGAATGGAGTGTAATCTTAATTAAAATGGCCTCCTGTTGCTAATTCTATAGTAAAAATAAAAAATTAATAGCATTTTTTTCTGTCACTTTTAATGATCTTTGGAATCTTTCCAAGCTATCCCCCTTCCCTCCCTTTTTTTGGTACTCACTGATGATGATGAATCAGATTAGACTTGCCAAAGTAGAAATGTTTACACTTCCTAAGAAGCCTCATGTTTCCCTCAATATTAGATGTGACATGCTTGCTTTGTAGTATATTCAGGTGGAATTGAATTCAAACTTGAAATGTGTTTATTTTTACATTCATTACACAAGCTTTCAAGAAACTTGGCATCCATGTGAGTGCATTTTCATATCACTAAGATGGAAAAAATAGTATTCCTAGAAAATGTTACCTCTTCTGTTTGCTTTGAAATCACACCTTTCAGAAGATCAGTTTCCGTTTATATTATCAGTGGACCTTTTAAAAAAAATAGCCAGTTGACCCTGGTGCGCGTGGTTCAGTTGGTTAGGTGTCATCCTGTGCACCAACTCTCCCCAGTGCAATTGTACTCTTAGTCAGATATCTAGGTGGATGATTATAAGACTTTCCTTGCTATAAGACTCCTCTCTACAATATATTAAAGGTTGCCGGTTCAATTCCTGATGTGCCCTGGGTGCAGGCTTGATCCCCAGTAGGAGCATGTAGGAGGCAGCTGATCAATGTTTTGCTCTCACATTGATATTTCTCCCTCTCTCTCACCCTCTCCCTCCTCTCTCTCTAAAAGTTAATAAAATATTTTAACAATTAGCCAGTTAAATTTTGCTAGGAATTAAGTTTTTCTAATTTACTTGCCTACTGATTGCAATTTTTACATGAGTTTAAATGCTTAATTTTTAAGTGGCATAGAAACGAGATTTTTAAAAATAGTACAAAGATTATTTAGATGAATGTGGAGACCTTTAAAGTTGTAATATACTCAAGTATATCAATATCATTTATATCATACTTATTAATGTTTAAAATACTCTGACAGCTTGCTGATTTTTCTTAACAAAGTTAAACTGAACAATATTTATATCTATACATTCAAGTTTAGACAAGACATAGTGGGAGGTCTGCTTTCCTTTTGTCTGAACATTTCTGTGCTTATTTTCTTTATATGTTAATACAAAATGTACTTTATTTCAGATGAAGCAATTTTGTAATAGTTATTTGTAAAATGATTCCAGCTGGTCTATTTCAGAGTTCGCAGCACCAGTTTTCTGTTCTTTCGAGGGCAGTTTTGAACCCTCTCTTAGTTATTATCTATTGCTGTGTTACAAACCATCCTAAAACTTAATGTCTTAAAAACTACAAGTTCATTACTCATGAGTCTGTGGGTCATGAATTCAGGCAGAACTCTGTGGGGATGACTGGTCTGTGCATTATCTGGTGTTGCCAGGGTGGTTCCATCAGGGCAGGAGGATCCGAGATGGCCTCAGTCATATACGGGGACTTTGGTGATGAATGTTGGCAGGGCATCTTGGTTCTTTTCCATACATCTTGTCTTTTTTTCATCTAGTCTACCACCATTTAGTTGTCTTGCCTGAGTTTCTTTTATAAAAGGTGAATTCTGAAGGATCAAAAACAAACGTTGTAAGATCTTTTAAGACAATTGCACATGATCAGGTCCATGGTATTCTACTGGTCACACAAGAGCTGAGGATATCCCAGATTCAAGGAGAGTGGAAGTATACTCCATGCCTCCATGGGAGCAGTGGCATAGTCACATTGAAAAAGGGTACACGAGAAAGGAGGGAAAACAATAGACAGTGGGCCCTCTGTATCTGCTGGTTGTACACCCACAGATTCCACCAACCACAGATTGAACATATTTTGGAAGAAAAAGAGTTATCTTATTGCCGATGTGTACTATGTAGTTAGGCCTATGATGGCATCTATACTGAACATGTAAAGGTGTTTTTTAAAAACTATGTTTTCATTGATTTATAGAGAGAGAGGAAGGGAAAGGAATATAGAGATAGAAACATTGATTGGATGCCTCCTGCACACCCCCTACTGGGATCAAACCTGCAATCCAGGCAAGTGCCCTGACTGGGAATTGAACCAGTGACCTCTTGGTTCATGGGTCAACCCTCAACCACTGAGCCACACTGGCCAGGCTTATATATTCTCTTGAATTATTTATTTATCCTCTATCACCATGAGTAGAAACTGGGCCTCAGAAATCATACACATATTGATCAAAATGAGGAGCTGGACCCACAGCTTGAAGCAGAATTGGCCAGGAGAGCCAGCCTAGATCAGCCAACTCCCAGGTGATCCACAGATCTTTTAGAAACATGTTTATTGTTGTACCCATTTCCAATTTTGTGGTGGTTTTCTACATACAAAAGCTGCTTGAAGCAAGTAATATGCTATCTTGTAGGGAAGAAAGACACAAAAACAGGTAATTGTACTATAATGCGGTAAAGCAGCAATAGAGCTCTCCATAGAAGGGCACCTACCCAACTTTTTCTGAATATGTACGGGTTTTGTTGGGGCATGAGGAAGATGTCTAGAAGGAGGTGACACTTTAGAGCTGAGTCTTAAAGAATGGAAGGGATATGAAAAAGTTTACCAAGTGGGAAAATACTAGAAGCCAAAATTCAGTGTGAGCAAAGGCAGAGGGGCAATCTCCAACATGCTATGAAGAAAACAATGAAGGTAGTTAGTCCATGTTCCTAGAAGTTTAGTAAGTTAGTCCATCCTGATTTACCAAGAAATTCCAACCTTTACATTGGCTTCACAATGGATTTCAAGTCCAAGAGATGTCTAAATTGATAATAACTAGGATTAACTTGAATTTTGTTATTCTGGCTACACATTTTAGAGCACATGCTCTACTGAAACTCGTATGAGCACAGTTTTATTGTTTCTGTCTTTACAAATAATGAAATCTCAGTCAAAGATTTCAATTGCCAGAGCCCCCACCGCGCATCCCCCGCCCCCCCCCACCCCCCCCGCAAAAAGCTGAGATGGACGTGACTTAAAAGTGGAAAAGGAACAATTGAAAATTAACAAGAAGTAATAGTACCTTGCCTGGTATTTTGTATAAAAATTAAAGGTAATTCCTTCTTTCAAATAGTTGCTTTTTAAAAATGTTTTAAGATACGTTATATTAGATATTATTATAAAATTATTCCAACAGAGAATAATTTTTATAATTATGGGTAATATGTTTATTTTATAAATATAATTTTCATAGTATGATTTTTAGAAAAAGTCAGTTTCCCTTTATGCAGCCTGATAATTAGGCAGGTGATTCATATTTTAATCTGAACTTTAGAACTGAAGGAACCTTTCAATATATTTTATTGGTAATTTAGACCTTAGTTAGTATTCTGACCCTGACCTTTACTAGTTATGAGAACTTGGGAATGTTTTCAACCCTCTGAATATCTCACTGTCTTTATCAGTAAAATGGCGTAATAATTCTTACTGTGTATGGAGCCCTTGTGATGATTAAATGAGATCTTACAGCATACTATGTGATGCATGGCAAGCGCCCAATACATGTTAGCTACTGTTGTTTTTGTAATTACCATTGTTACCTAATCTTATAGTTGAAGAAACAAGAGGCCAGGAGAGGTTAAAGGACTTGGGCAAGATGTGTAGATAGCAGCTTCAGAACCCAAAAGAGGTGATGGTCACTGGGTCCCACACCAGTGCTTTTCCCTGAGCAAGGCTGTCCCTCACACAGAGTTTTTAAGTTCATGATGAAAGAGAATAGTGATTCTGGAAACCACAGTGCTGGTGATATTGCCTTAAATGAAAGGACATGAATGGCTAACTGTAAATATCACACACACACACACACTCACACATATACACCATATACATAATCAAACACAAACATATTAATTCAAACAATTGCATTAAGAGTAAACTTTTCTGTCAGGGAATTCTCCATTTATGATAGGTAATTTCACTTGCAGTTTCAGAGCTTTTGGTCAAATTTCCACAAAAGAGGTAGACACATAAAATGATTGGACCACTTACTAAAGTTAAACAAAGAGGGCTGCTATTTAGTTTAAAGAACATAGCTGTGGGCACTTTCAGTTTTATCCAAAAGACGCACAGTTTCATTAGAAAAGTAAAATTGGAGCAGCTAAATATGAAATCTTATAAAGAAATATCATTTGCTTTGATATCATTGGGAGCCGGTGCAAACTAGAGGCGAAGATGGAGCTGGCTTAACTGCTTCTGTGCTAAATAAAACATCAGCCCTTAAACCATTCACCTACATGCTCCCAGCTGTACCTGCTGAAGTTCACTAGACTCATCAGCTCAGTCATTTCATGGGATGCCCTTTTAGGGACACATATGTTTCCTATTAGCAATAATGAATTAATGGGACATGTGTGGTAATAGGATAGCAGAATTCAGTAAAAATTCTATTTGAACTTAATTCTGTGGGATATGAACATAACCCACAAAGGAGTACTCTGATCTATAGTGAAGAATAATTTGCCTACCGCTCTGGTTTGCAATTAATGAAAAGTCCTCAGGAAATCCCAATTTCTGATTAAAGAGAGTTGATTATGATTAATGTATCCAAATGAACTGCCAAAAAGGAAGCCACCTCATAATTATCTACATTATTCCTTCAAGTTTAAATTCCTAAGGCTACTCATATCGTGCCCTGCTCTCTAATCCTTAAAGATGTCTGTTTGGTTTTTAACATTTGATTAGCAGGACAACATTATCCTTTGTTTCTGCATGTAGAAAGTATTCAAGGTCTTAAGAATTTTTTTTTCACCCCCTCTATCTTTCTGTCAAAACAGTGTCATTGGCGTTCCAGCAAGTTGCCATAAACCCAGGATGTCAACTTTAAAGCACTTGGCCTAATCTTGTAAGTGTGACCCCACCTTGGAGTGCTTATTCTTAGCCATTGCCCCGGGCTGCCTTCCATGGCACTTGGTTGAGTTTTGAGGGAACAAAAGACATTTTCAGGCAGATAAGGTATGGAGGGCTGGTTACTAATTTCATTTTTCAAGCTAGTTCCATAAGTAAGTAGATTCTTGCAGATTGATTTTTTTGTCCCATTGTAAGTTTTTGCAGTTTTTAGGGTACGAACTTCTGTCTGGGAGCCACATTCAGGTATGACTGCCGGGAAAGGAGAGGGATCTGGGGGGCTTGTCTTAAAGCTGCCTTTTCTTAAAATGTTATTTATGTTTTAAGATAGATGTAAAAAATTAGAAATGTGTTTCAAAGAGGATTTTACTAAAAATTTACTAAAACATGTCAATTGTTTATAGAAAAGATGATTACTATTAGTCGTAGTAATACTGATAGTCACACAGAGAGTAGTAGGAGGAGCTTTAGTTGAGGTGGGCAGTGGAAGTGAGGGGTTGATGGGAATCAGTTCCTCTTGGGTCTCATATGGCTGCCCAGCTTCCCAGCTGACTTTTTCTTTTTCTTTTTGAGTTTTTAAATTAAATTTATTGTGGTGACATTGGTTCATAGGTGAACTAACATAATAGATTACAGCAACTTACATGGTGTACAAGTGTTCGCCAATTGTCACATTTCAAATTAATATGATGACATAAGGTAAGATTATAGATAGTTAAGGCTAAGTGTTTTTTTTTTAAATATATATTTTATTGATTTTTTACAGAGAGGAAGGGAGAGGGATAGAGAGTTAGAAACATCGATGAGAGAGAAACATCGATTAGCCGCCTCCTGCACATCTCCTACTGGGGATGTGCCTGCAACCAAGGTACATGCCCTTGACCGGAATCGAACCCGGGATTTCAGTCCACAGGCCGACGCTCTATCCACTGAGCCAAACCGGTCTTGGCAAGGCTAAGTGTTTAGAAATCAGTGAAGACAGCATTAGGATTTTACAAAAGGGGAAACAACCCCACCCACTTTTCCAAAGTTAATGCCCTGTTGAAGTTATACTCAGATAGAAATAGTTCTAGAGCAGCCGTGGGTAAACTACGGCCCACAGGCCGGATCTGGCCAGTTTGAAATGAATAAAACTAAAAAAAAAAAAAAAAAAAAAAAAAAAAAGACCGTACCCTTTTATGTAATGATGTTTACTTTGAATTTATATTAGTTCACACAAACACTCCATCCATGATTTTGTTCCGGCCCTCCGGTCCAGTCTAAGAACCCATTGTGGCCCTCGAGTCAAAAAGTTTGCCCACCCCTGTTCTAGAGTCTACGTTTTCTGGTTCCTAGTTTAACGGTCTTGAACTAGGATCCGTAACAGGTTGTGCAATTTCAGTTCCCAGGATGAATGAAGTAGGACCCACAGTGGCTGGTTACTTCCTTCTTCAGATCGCACACTGCACAGAGCTAGAGGCTGAAGAGTAACATGGCAGAAAATATGAGGACAGCAGTTTTATTTTTTTCATTTTCACATCAGAGACAATTTGCTTTAATACTGTTCTGCACCAGATTTTTCTGGAGTGTCTCTAACTGAGGAACAAAAAAAGTAGATCTGCCAAAGTCAGGTTTCAAAACAGTATATGAGCCACTAAAATATTTTCTTTTTGTTGTTAGTATAAAGCACTAGCCTTTACTGTCACACTATTCCACTTCCTCAACCAACAAACCAACCAACCAACCTCCCTCTCTGCCAACTCCTTCCCTCTCTCCCTCCCCCACTGCTTCTCTCTCTCTTTTTTTTTATTCCCATTTTTCTCATAGTAAGCTTTACTCATTTTAAGTAACAGTGAATTAGATTCATGGGGCATTTTCTAGTTTTAAGATTGCTACTTAATATAGTTTTGGTTAAAAGACCTTGCTCTGTGGACTCTGTTATCCTAAGAGAGAATGTCAACTAATGTAAAATTTCTTTCATTATCTAAATCTCTTCTGCTCCAAAATTTCTTTAAAAATATATTATTATTGATTTCAGAGAGGAAGGGAGAGGGAGAGAGAGATAGAAATGATGAGAGAGAATCATTGATCGGCTACCTCCTGCTCCACACTGGGGATCGAGCTTGCAATCCGGGCATGTGTCCTTGACTGGACTCGAACCTGGGACCCTTTAGTCCACAGGCCGACACTCTATCCACGGAGCCAAACTGGGTATGGCCAAAATATTTGATTTGTATCTCGATTTATAAGAAATATTTGAGCAAACAAGCACTCTGCAATATATATTTACTTATAAGTAGTAATATGTAAACTCATAAGTCTATTAATAAAGCTTGATCACTGACTTTGGGATAGATGTTAGAAGTTCTAATATGTTCTTCATATACCTCCACATAGCCCCTCTAGCGTGTCTTTTGAGGTATGCGTACCCCACTTTGGAGCAGGAAAACAGCTGCTCTAAACATTGGCAGGAAAAATTCTGTAATGTACTTCTAAACTGGCGTACTTCCATCATTGACAGTTCAGTTGTTAATTTTTCCCAAGGATACCATGCAATGTCCTGTTTTCACTTCTTTACTGCCTATTGAAAAACTTGGTATAACTTATCACATGAGTCTCGCATTGAAATTAAATAGAGGGTTTGAGTAAAGCTTATTCTGAGTTGCTTCAAAATAAACTAATGATTTTTCTTAAATATCCATTAACCTATTAGAAATGGAGAAGTTTTTCAATGTTTGTAACAATATTTTAGAATCTCTGCTTCTATTAATACCATTAGGGAGTTAGGGAGTTGCAGCAACATACAGTCTTGCTTGATAGACACATTTTTGTGGCTGGGAGGGCTGGAAATTTTCCAGTGTAATGATTTTCAGATATGTAGCATCCATCACTCAAGAATTCTTAGAATAGAGAGAGAGAAAGAGAGAGAAGGGGGGCGGGGGAGAGATACAAAGACACAAAAGGATAATTACTACAACATGTGTTTCAGATTTTAAAGACAATTAGCTGGAGACCTCAAACTTTCCTTTCTCATTCAGCACACACAATAAAAAAAAAATAGTGCTTCAGATTGGGTAAGCATTTTATGCTTTATGATTATTTTATTTGATGTTTTTACCAATTCTCTGAGGTAGCCAGGAATGATTTTCTCATTTTTTTTTCACTTGAAAGAATGGATAAAGAGGAGATAAATGGCTTAAAGGTCATCCAGCAAATCTGGGTGGAATGAACTAAATCTAGATTTCTAGTGCTCTAAGCTTGCCTTTCCTTAAGGAAATTTTTGCTTGGCGAACCTTTAATGATGTATGTGATGTATTTGCCTGTTGTATGTGTATAAGATTTTCATTATGTTAATTATAATCATAAAAACATTCTTAACATAAAACTACTCTGTGGGACTCGAGGGGGATCAATATTATTGTTAGTTTGCGGGCTCACCTGATTCTCCAGTGTGAAGTTGAAAGAGTTGGAAGGAAACATACTATGGTTCCTTTGAGTTCTCTTAGGCTCTGCTTATACCTTTGTTCCTATCACGTTCTTTAAACTCTCTGGTAATGAAAACATGCACCTTTTCTCAACAATTTTTTTTTCAGTTTATAACAATAGACTATAAGCTTAAATGTACTAGTTTGATCAAAGCCAATATCTAACAACAGAAACAATAAAATTTCATAAAATGTAATGAGTTTTTTAATTTACTAATTATCCATCAATGACAACCAATAGACTGAATTAGTTTTGGGGGGAAATTAAAAATATATATACAAAAAGATTTCCTTAAATTAAATTTTGCCAGGAAGAGTCTGTCCAAAAAAGGGCAAAACTAGAAATGCTTTTCTTCCTGATAAGTTAGCTATTCTTTATAATTTTTTAAATTAGCTTTTTTAAGTGATTGTAAAACCAATTTTGTGTGCTTCTTGTTTTTCATACCTGTGTTCTAATATCTAATCAGAAGTAGGAAAATAAAGAGATGACTATTTAATGGTTAAAAAAAATGTACCAGTTTGGCAAATTTTCTTCAATGGTACAATGGTGTTATAATGTATAACGAATAATATAGAGTGAGAAATTGAATAGGAAAGTCAAAACTCAAGATAGTATTCTAGCTGGCATCTCAACTTGACTGCTTTTGCAAAGGTAGAAACTTCTCCAGAATAAAATTTCTAATTCATGTTCCACCTCAAACACAGCTGCAGGTGCCGTTGATCACTAGAAAAATTGTTATTTACTAGTCTCCATTTAGAATCGCTTTAATCCTTAAAAGTCTTCTCATCTTTAGTAGTAATCTCTTTGTTAGTTTCTCCATCATCCTCTAGAATATTTATTTACCTTATATGTGCTATCCTTTATTAGGTAGATCAAATCATTTAAAGCCCCTTTTTCAGTACTTATTATAGGAATGACAATACCATTGAATTTTTTTCCAGGGTGTATAAAGTATGTCTGCAGACTCTTTGTGAGTTTTATCTGTTACCCAGTGATGGTGATTAGAATATACAATAGGTGCTGGGCTAGTTCATAGACATGAGAATTATGTTGAAGGCAGAGTCTTCTGGTAGAAAGATCTGGGAAGACGCAGAATCCTGAAAGAGTGTCAGCATTTTCTTAAGTCAAAATTTGATGAGCACCAACCAATTCAGGTGAAAGTGTGACAATGAGAAAGAGGTGAGTCATGCGTAACAAGCAGTGTCTTTGTCTCTTCTAAATAATGTTTTAAAGTTAAACTGTCCAACTCTAGTTTTCTGAGGGCAGGTTCACAGAGTTCCTTTGTGCTCTCTTTACGGAAGACTCCTCTAAACTATCACCCTCAATCCTTAGGGGAAGAAAATACGAATTGTCCTTATTATTAGGGACAGTTGTGGAGCTGCTAAAAGCCCCATGAATCTGTGTTTCCATGCAAACCTGGGAGCTATTCCCAGTGAAAGAAAATGTTCATTTCTACTTAATCCATTCCAGCAGAATTGATGCCATGCTTCCTCGAACTGCCCAGTCATTTGGTTATAAATACTGACTTGAATATTTTCAGATATCATCTGTATGAGATAATACCCATGTTGCATTTTATAAGCTCTTTTTCTATATACCATATTTTATTTTCTATTAACCATGTCATTATGTTAAATTCTGCAATTGTTTCTGTTGACGAGGGATCCTGGAACTGTTGAATAATATGTATTTATACTTCCTTAGGGAAGAAATGATTTTTTTTTATCACAAACACATTTCCACCATTAAAAATATAAAAGGAACCAGATTTATTGTCTGGATTTTATTGGGGAAATGTGAAAACGACATTTTTACAGTGTGTTGGTTCATGGGGTAGATAGGACATTCCTGAGAGTTATTGCTACTTGGCCACAGTGGGGATCCTCAGGGTGCTGCCAAATCACTGCTTGGTCATGGGATGTCCTCAGCCAAGGGAATATGTGGTTAGGGAAGAGTTTGAGGCTTTTTATTTGGGGGCTTGGGTACTATCAGGAGAAAGGAAGGTGGGAGAATGGTAGAAAGGTAGGTGGATAAGTCCTCACTATAGGTGAACAACTGCCACAAGAGTGCTCTGCACAAGGATGGAACGCCCAACGTTTTCCTCTTTACTCAATGTGTGGCCTACCCATAGGTCCCTGAGATGACAGGTCTCATTTTATTGCTCATGAAATGTGGTTAGTAATAACTCTTCCATGAGTGTGATGTTGTTGAGCAGAAAGAATATTTGCAATCTTTGGTAAACTGTGTACAGCACTGGTTTTCTACAAATGCAAAGCATCCTCATTTGGGTCCATCTGTGTTCATCTGTTTTACTATTGTCTTATGACCACCTTGAGAATCCACACTGGGGAAGGGGGGGCGGTGAGGAGAAAATGAAGAGAGCCTTTGATTCTATTTTCCAGGCCTCAGTCTGAAGGGTGAGAAAGGTTGGGGTAACTTTGGTCCTCTTGCCTTTTAGTTTGAAGTCCAGATCTGAAGAGCAATGTTTCCAGCGGGTTTTTGTGATACTCATTTAGGGTCAGGGTGACCGTGTCCGCAGATGGTGTCTGACATATTCCGTTTGACACTACTTCCTCCTCTTAGCAGCCTTTCACCTGCCAGAAAATCTCTGCCTCCACACCAAAGCGGGGCCTTGGGTTTCAAACCGAGGGGATGACAGTCGGCAGCTGCTATCGAGACAAGCCAACGCTCGGCTTTGCAGAAGCTTGTCAATAGGCCCGATGACAAAGTTCTGGTCTGAAAACAATAGGCATAGGGCATGGGTTTACTGAGGAACTCATATCTTTGGAGGCTTTCAATAACTTTGATGTTCCTCACAAGCATGGTTTTTCCTTCATCAGTGCAAAACAAGTCAATAGATACGAGCAAAGGGCAAGTGATTAATAGTCAGAAAGGAAGACAGGTTAATATGTTAAACATGCTTGGAAAAAAGAGCTCTTTATCTTTTATAGCACATAAAAGCAGTTTTCACTTGGCAAATTGTCTTTCTTTAAAAATAGCATGGAATCATGTGATAGGAAATGAGGAAGGAGAAGGGAAAGTACTCTAACATGCTTTCAGAAAGTTATGAATTAAAGTTTTCTTTTATGCTTAATCTGAAAATAGTTGCTTTTTACTAATGAAAAGTCATTGTGATTGTTTGTCCTAACACTGTTTTTTTTTCCCCTTCAAATTAAAAAAATATATGATCCCTAAAAGAAATTCAAACGAAGTTTGACCACTCTGACCTTGGGAGTTTGACACATTCTAGATAATGTTAATTGTATCATTGCTGGGTCACATAAGTTCCTCTGTCTCTTATAATTCATGAAAATTTGTCATTGTAGCTAGAGGCTTGATTTTACTCAGGTCTGATTTTCTGGCAAGGTTACTCCAGAGGTTGTGTTGTAGACTTACATTGCACCTAGGAAGCACATAATTCTGATGGTTTCTCTTTGTGTTATTAGCAGCCATTGATTATCATTTTTTTGGGGACTCATTTTAGATGGATAATCTTCTAATTCTGTCAATTATCCTTTTTTTCTGGATGTGTACAGAAAGAAGACACAATAATATTTCCAATTGTTTGGATATATGAGGTCTGAGCAAAAGTAGAAATCAATGATGACTTTAAGGGTTGGGCCTTAGCAACTGGAAGAATTGGGTTGCCATCAACAGATATGGGAAAGGCTGCAGATTGAGCAAGTTTTGGAGTTTAGTTTTGGACTTGTTGACTTGAAGATGTCTGTTAACTATCTGGATCAGTTGGGGTTTAAGCAGAGAAGCAGAAATTGTACATTTTAAAATATTCTAATGTATTATATATAAACACTAGAGGCCTGGTGCATGAAATTCGTGCATGGGGGTGTGTGTCCCTCAGCCTGGCCTGCACCCTCTCGCAATCCGGGACATCCCCCTCTCAATCCGTAGCTCCTGTTGGGATGTGTGAGTGTGTGGGTTCAAGGGTGGTGGTATGAACCTATTTTTTTTAAATATTAAAGGCTAAAGTATACTTACAAAATCAAATAAAATTGTTATCTCTTTGCCTTAACCATGCATAACTAACATGGCTCACTCAGGTGATAACGTCTTTTAACAAAGAAAATCCTTTCCAGTATTCTGTATCTGCCTTAGCAGTGAGCAGTTTACATCCGTAAAAAAAAAGAAACAATAAAACATGCACAATGAGAATTGGCAAGGATATGGAGCTATAGATATCCTACTATAATACTGGTGTGAATGCAAATTAATATAAATATTTGGGTAGGTATTTATATTAAACAGTATACCATTTAGCTATTGTTGCATAATAGACTACCTCAAAATTTCATGGCTTAAAATAATAAGCACTTATTACTCCTTGCAAGTCTATAAGTTGCCTGGAAAGTACCTGTTAGTATTTGCTAATATTAGTCACATATCTGTGGTCCACTAGGGGTCAGGTGGGTAGCTCTGTTGATCTTGGCTGGACTCTTTTACATGTCTGAAATCAGTTCACTACAGGCTTGACTAGGATGGCTTTGCCTGGGATAAATGGGTTCTCCCCTCTGTGCTTAGCAGGCTGGAACAGGCTTGTTCACATGTGGTGGCAGGATTCTAAGACTGAGAAGAAGCATGCAAAACCTCTTGAGAGCCGGGCTTGGAATTTGTCAAATCCCTTCTGCCAAATTATATTGACCAAACAAGTCATTAGTTCAACCCAAATTCAAGGGGTGGAGAAATAGATATCACTTTTCAATGAGCAGTGCTGCATAGTCACATTGTAAAAGCATGTGTAATAAGAGTCTGACTCATATTTTTATGTTCAACTGCTGGCAGCATTTAATCCCCACTCCTCCCTCTTTCCCCTCTGCCCCACATCTGGGTAACTTGGTAAGAAAGCTTCGGTGCACCTTCCTTTGGAGCGAGTGGGAAGTTCAAACCACTCAAGCCCTTGCCCATGCAGGAACCTTTACCCCAGCAGCACCTCCTGACTATCATAAAACCCCAAGGCAGATCCCTTTCTTGCTCTCTCAAGCCATGTTTGAATCAACATGGGAGAATGCTCTCCTCTTCCCTAATATTCTTAGTATCCAATTGGTACATCTTTTCATGCCCTCTTGGTATGTGTGTGGCATCATTCGTCTTGACATCAATTTGGGGTCCATCCTGAGTGGTACAAGTGTGGCTGTAGGTTAAATGTGAAGAAATGCAGCCATATGTATATTTTATCATAATTAACATTTGCTACAGTATATTAGACCCAAACAACCCTCCAATCTAAGTAGGTTGTAAAGAAAAGGTATATTTCTTGCTGATGTTATATGTCTTTATTTTTGTGGTGGGCTTCACTCTCTTCCTGTTGGCCGTGGCTGTGTCTATGGCTACTGATAGCTGTGATCCACATGGCTCCTTTGTGGGCCCATTTAAATGCTGGAACTCAAGATGATGGAACAACCCTCAGTTGGGAAATGCAGTCGGAGGAAAAGGGGCAAGAAAGCTGTGGCAAAAATGCAGTGGCCCTTAAAACGACTACTTGGCTGTAGCATGGGTCACATCTTTTTATATGCACTTGGCCACAGCAAAGCGTGTATGTATTCATGATCAAAGATAATGGGACAAGAATAAATATTCCTTCTACAAAAGGCATTTTAATCACATGGCAATGTGTGATGGATTTTCTTAAGGGAAAGGAAGTGGTTAGTTGGGAAAGTTAATATAATATACCCAGAAATTTTAAACATGTTCTTTAGTTTTTGATCTGCTAATTTTCTATCTAGGAATTAAACCTAACCAAACAAATGGTTTGAAAAAATGGATTTATGAGGAGAGTCATCACAGCCTTGTGCAAGATACACTCCCATGAAAGGGAATTTGTTAAAATGTTATGATACATTATTATTCTACACTACTATTTATTCATTAGAATAGTATAGAAGAACACTTAATAATATAGAAAAATGTTCATGATATTGTTATGGTTAAAGTTTATTTAGAGAGTATATACCAAAAAGGCTTATTTCACTTTTTTTGTGGTTAAAAAATACATATATAAATCATTTATTTTTAAGGAAAAATTATTTATACAGCTATGTATTGGGGGAAATACCAGAAGGAAACGCATTTAAATATTTATAGAAATATCTCTTTTTATTTATTAAGTTCATAAAAGAACATGTAGCCTTTGCAGTATAAAAAGTGAGTGATGAAAACTTGGATATCTTTGATGTAAAGAAATATAGAAATGCAAGGTTTTATTTATGAACACAAAGGGATGATAGAGTATGGAACATCCAGGGTCTGCACAGGCTATATTTGACACCCAGCTTCTGATCTTCTGAGAATGTGGTTCGTGGATGGGTGATTTTTTTTCTCAGTTCACACTGATTTGGGTAGCATGAATCAAAATGTCCCAAAGCATGCTACTGCAATACCTCCAAATGAGAGTTCAGACAGTCAGCAGCTGTGATATGGGAAGGAATGCATTGCCATTCTAGGTCCTCGATTTTCATAATCTAGACTGTTTTCCCAAAAAGTAGAAGAAAAAAGAAATGTGAAAATGATAAGTCTCCATTTCAGAAAAAAAGAGTATAAAATGCATAATTTCAGTTGGTCTTCCAGTGGTGAGCTTATAAAAATCATTGCTGCAAGAAGAAACTTCTTTTATTTAGAAAATTCTTCATGTTCTCTTTATCTTTGATTCATTTTGTCTTTTAAAGCAGGCAGTTCTGTGAAATGATGGGGAGAATTTTGTTATTTGCTGTGTTTCCCTCTAGGCCTCGGAATGGTTTCTTCAAACAAAAGCTTGGCTGGGGGTGTAGTTTTATGCTTGGAGCTGCCATGCCTGGGGCAGAGGTGTAGGAAAGAGGTCTGGAGTCCACCTTGATCCTCTTCTCTCTGTTGGCCCTCATGCAGTTCCGCAGATCTGTGCCCCAGGAGAAGCCAGTTTAAACCCCTAATTTGAAGTATAAAGCAACACAGCTCTGCTCTTAGAAATAAATACACATATTGTCCCTCTTACCATCAACACTTTTAAAAATAGCTCCACTAAAACACTGCGAGTTTATAAACTCTGGTCAGCTTTGAGGAGTTTACAATTCCTACCAAGGAAATGTTTGAATTACAACATTGCCATTAAAATGATTGAGTTATCTCATTTTCATGGGGAACATCTGTAGGAGTTAAATTTTACACGGTCTTACCTGTAATTAAGGCCATAAAAGATTTATTTAGACAGTTGCATGCAGGTTCAGCGTGCCACACACACCAGCCTTTATTTTAATATGAGCGAGGGTACTCTGCGGTGTGGTGCTGTGGAACCAAAGGTTACAGAGTCCAGGTAACATGAGGAAGAGAGGACATAACTTTTTATGTATGGAAAGAGGCACATTACCGAGGGTCTTAAGGCAGAACAAAGGAACCTTTGAGACTTACGTGATGTAGTTATTAAAGAAAGCAGTGAATGTTTAGAATTAAGCTATGTTCAAGAGAGGACAGCAGAAATGTGATTGCATTCTTTCAAGGTTTTGATCTTCATGCAACCCAACTCCATGTCAATTATCTTATTCTCAAATCAATAAGCTAGTGTCCAGCGCAAAATTAAAATGTGAGTAACCTTGTTCAAAAAGCAGAAAAAAAGTTCTGCTAAAGGTACTAACATAGTTTTTTTTTGTTCCTTTCATGATTTCTCTCTGACTTATTATGATAAATTTTATTTGTTATTTCATATTGTTCAAAGTAAAGAAAAATAAAAAATTTAAATTAGCACGAAGTTCACTGTTCATCTTATTTTGTGCAATACCAGTTTTTTTAAATTGAATTTATTAGGGTGATATCGGTTAATAAAACCAGACAAGTTTCAAATGTACAACTCAATAAAACACCATCTGCATACTACATCATGCACTTACAACCAAAGTCAAGTTCCCATTAATACCCCCTTTGCCATCATCTACCTCCTCACAATCCTCCTTCCCTCTGGCTATCACCATACTGTTGTCCCGGTCTATGTATCATATATATTTGCCTAATTCCTTTGTTGCTTGTGGAAGTGGGGTTCTTGCAGTGTCAGAAGGAAAAGCATTTTCGGGGAGCCACAAGGGAGGATGTGATCTGGTGGTAATCCATAATAGCTTTTCTTCACCCAGCTGCCCAAGGCCCCTCCCCTCTAACAGCTTTCAATGCAAATTTAGGGGCATTTCACTCTTATGAGGAATCATCCAAATTATACAATTCATATTTTGTAGCTCATACATGCATATATATTTTATTCACACCAGAACAGTGGAAACATTACCCAAAACTAACTCAGCTGTTTCTATATCACTTTTCGATATGCACACATTCTACCAATAGCCTCTACCTTCAGCTTTCTGATAAGGAATTAGAGAAAGAAAAAGGTATTATGGAGTATCCTATCTTTCTCCTGCCTTTTATGTAATCATTTTCAGCATAAGTGATTGGTTAACACAGGGAAGTAACATAAGTTAAAAAGGACAGGATGGCATCCCTTTGGCTTTTTTATTTCTTAGAATACTATCACCTTCTTTCAGCAATTGAAGTAAGTGCTGGTTTAATGGGTAGCATGACTTCTCAGGGCTCCATATCCCCACTTAGTCATGAAGACAACATGCTTATCTTAGGCTCTCTTTGAGTCTTGAACTCCCACACATCTTGAGTCCACTAGAATTTTCTGCTCAGGGGTGTCTTGAATGCTATTTGCAAATAGCAAAGTGTCTAAGTAATAATTACTTAGCTAATTATTATTACTACTAGAGGCTCAGTGCATGAAATTCATGCACTTGGGCGGGGGGGTCCCTCAGCCCAGCCTGTGCCCTCTTGCAGTCTGGGAGCCCTTGGGGGATGTCCGACTGATGGCTTAGGCCCACCAGTCAGACATCCTTAGCGCTGCTGCAGAGGTGGGAGAGGCTCCCACCACTGCCGCTGTGCTTGCCAGCCATGAGCCCGGCTTCTGACTGAGCAGCACTCTCCCTGTGGGAGTGCACTGACCACCAGGGGGAAGCTCCTGCAGTGAGCATCTGCCCCCTGGTGGTCAGTGCGTGTCATAGTGACTGGTCATTCTGCTGTTTGGCCGATTTGCATATTAGCCTTTTATTATATAGGATTATTGTTATTGTTTGGTGGTTATCTTAGTCCATTTGGGTTTCTATAACAAAATACTATAGACTGGTGGCTTATAAATAGCAAACATTTATTTCTCACAGTTCTGGAGGCTTGGAAGTCCAAGATCAGGGCATCTACAGATTCAGTGTCTAGTGAGAGCCTGCCTTCTGGTTCATAGATGGCCATCTTTTCCCTGAGGCCTCACGTGCTGGCAGGGGCAAGGGAATTTTCTCCAGCTTCTTTTAGAAAGACACTAATCCAGCCCTAGCCGGTTTGGCTCAGTGGATAGAGTGTTGGCCTGTGGATTGAAGGGTTTGATTCTGGTCAAGGACACATGCCCAGGTTGCAGGCTTGATCCCCAGTAGGGGGTGTGTAGGAGGCAGCCAATCAATGGTTCTCTCTCATCATTGATATTTCTATCCTCCTCTCCTTCTCCCTTCCTCTCTGAAATCAATAAAAATATATTTTAAAAAAAGAAAGACACTAATCTGGAGTTCTCATGACCTAATCACCGCCCAAAGTCCTCACCTCCTAATACCATCACCTCGAGTGTGAGGGTTTCACCCCCAAGATGAATTTAAGGGGGGGCCACCTCAGTGATAGAATTACCCTACCTTGGGTTAGCTATGTCCTCAAATACTTTTCATGTGGGCTTGTCCTGGCTTTCTGTATGTTCTCTGCTTAGCACTACTTTGTTCATGTCCGGTGTTTCTCATTCTGGCTGAATTATTGGTCAGAGAAGAGAGCAGAATCAGTAGGAGGTGGTAGGTACAGCTTGCCACTTCCCATCTTCATCCTGCTTAGCATTCTTCTATCAACTAGAGAACATGATGTTCTAGAAATGTGGCTCTAACAGCTGTGTTTAAGCTTTTTGTTTTCTTAATATCTTCATGAGGAAGAAAAATAAATAAGTGCTAGTGAGGATGTGGAGAAGAGGGAACCCTCGTACACTGTTAGTAGGATTGTAAATACTATGCTCATTTTAGTATTATTTACAGTAGGCAAGATATGGATACAACCTAGGAGTCCAGTATTAGATGAATAGATAATAGATACACAGTGGAATGTTACTCAGCGATAAAAAAGAAATGAAACCTTGCCACTTGCAACAGTATGAATGCATCTGCAGCGGTTCTCAACCTGTGGGTCGTGCCCCTTTGGAGGTCGAATGACCCTTTCACAGGGGTCGCCTAAGACCATCCGGCATATCAGATATTTACATTATGATTCATAACAGTAGCAACATTACAGTGATGAAGTAGCAACGAAAATAATTTTATGGTTGGGTCACAACATGAGGAACTGTATTTAAAGGGCCAGAAAGTTGAGAACCACTGATCTAGAGGGGATTAGGCTAAGTGAAATAGGTTAGACAGAGAAAGAAAAATACCACATGATTTCACTTATATGTGGAATAGAAAAACACACAAATGAACCAACAAAACAGAAACAGAAACATAGATACTGACAAGTTGACAGCTTAACAATGAGGAGGAGCATGGAGGGATGGGTGAAAAGGAAATAAAATAAAATAAGTAAATTAAAAAAAAGAATCTCACATGAGAAGAGTATCTTGGGTTATATGGGTAATGTAATTATAAACATCCTTACAAGAGGGAGGTGGCAGTATCAGAGTGAGTGAGAGAGAAGATAAAAGGTGGAGGCAGATGTTAGAGCAGCGGGAAAACACTCCACTGTTGACTGAAATGAACGAAGGAGCCATGAGCCAAGGAGTATAGGCTGCCTCCAAGTAGATGTGTATGATGTCACGGGAAATATTTGATCTCATGGAGTTTATAATCTACTAATGAAATAAAAAATGCACTAAATAACTGCAATACAAGTCAAAATATAAGTGCCTTGAGACAGGTGTAATATGACATTGGAGATTAATCTAGGACACTTGGAGAGGTAGCCTGGGAAGGTAAAGATTTCAGGTTGAACAATTTCCACGTGTTTTATATGCTGAGGTCACTGAATTTGCTGAGAGGAAAAAAATTCTTGAATGGTAGAGGGTTTGTTGAAAGAAGAGGAAAAGTGAATGATCACTGCTGTAAGTCCAAAAGTTAAAGCTATTTTTAATTAATACAAATAAAATAAAGTAATAAAATTTTAAAAAGTGTTTTGCAAAGAATAATAATGAGGGAAAATGTGCTTGGTGAGTTATTAAAACATATAACAAAGTTGCAGTAATTAAAGCATCATGGATTTGCCACAGGACCAGGCTGGCTGATAGGTGGATCCAAATACATAGTCCAGAAATAGATTTGAGTAAATATAACAAGTTAACATATGATGAGGAAGATATTAAGGCTCATCAGAGGAGGGTGGGTTTTTCAATATATGTTGGATTAACCTTATAAAATTGTTAGTATTTTACAATTGTTGAAAACCAGGCTAACCTTATAAAAATAATAAAGTCCAATCTTTTCCTTACTCTACATATCAAAATTTGCGAATGACCCAGAGATTTAAGTATAAAAACAAGGTTAAATAAATAAAAGTGGTGAATATTTGATAACTCTTGGGGTAGGTGGTTCTTTACCAACATGAAGCAAATTCAGAACTTACAAGAAAAGACTGATAGATTTGATCCTCTCCAAAATATTTTCTGAAAGGTGAAGAGTGAGAGAGATGGAAGGACATTAACTAAAATGTTAATAGCCTCTGGAGTCTGGGATTTTAAGTCATTTTTTACTTTCATTTGTATTCCTTCCTGTATTTTTCGCAAGGAAAGGAATTCTTATGAGTAAACTAATTTAAATTTTGATAAAAGGTAAATTAAAAGGTGTTCATTATTTGGAGGTGTTTGGAATGCAAGAATTTGAGGTCATTTGAGGTCATTAGTTGGCACTGCTTTGGCAGCCTCTGCATTAAAGTGGGAAAATGAGTTGTGAAATATACTAAATATTATGGATGAATAAAGTGGGTAGGTGGTATATATGGGCTTTTAAGATGCTGGTGAGAACCTGGTTAAATGGACTATCTGTGAACTTCAGGGCAGCCTAGGAGACAAAGCAATGCTGAGAGACAATTGCCTGGGGACCCAGGGAGAGGAGGAAATAGAGCCTGCGAGGGCAAAGGACAACAGGATTATGAGGATGGACATGATGGCAGGACAGGGGAAATCCTGAGTGCTGGATTTCAGAAATTAAAAAAACTCAGTGCGATGGTCATATACAAGGCATAAATGTTTCTTATAAGGAGTAGAAGGAGGTTAGAAATGAATGTAATTTGAGTTGTCCTGGGTAAAAATTGTTACCCAATATTTTTATAGAAAGGGATCTTTGAGGAAAAAAACTAAGAATCCTTTAAATGTGTAAAGAATTGGAGCACTATGATTTGCATATTATTTGTTAATACCAATGGTATAATTATCTTAAAGGGGTAATGATCTAAATCATTGCACAAAACCTATATTTAGACAATTTGTACAAATTGCATTCTGTTCTTTAATCTTGCCTTCTACTATCCCCTTCCTATTTTCTATTTCTTAAATAGCATTTAATATTACTTCTGGACTCATTGCAATATTGCTTTCTTTGCAGAAACATCTGTGCAGTTTAAAAAAATAAAGTTATGCAGTCTTGGCACGTGTTCAGTGTATTTTAAATTGATTAGTTTTAGTGTGATCAGCACTATCCCTCATATTAGATGACCTCTATGATTTATATTAGTTGAAATACAGTTCTATGATATAATAAAAGATCAACTGAAATAAATCTGAATTGAATTATTGAATTTGTTTATACATCTACAGTAGAGAAGAGTATAAATGAATCTTACAAAAATTAACAACCTTTCTCTGTTGATGGTTCACCATGTCCGCCAACCCCTCATAAAACTCAGCTCTTATATTTTAGAGATCTGTATCTTCTAATGTTGGCTTTCATTACATTTTATATGATTGCCTATTTACAACCCACTTTCAACTATTATCCTCTGTTAAAGGTGAAAAGCCAGTCTTATTATCTTCTTTTGTACATATAATGAAATTGAAGCTAAGTGAGGTTAACAGATTAGCAAAAGGATACATAAAAAATAATAAATAATTATGGGCTTAGAGTTAAAAGTGCAAGACAAGTTTATTCCACAGAACGATGTTCTGAAAATGCATTGCACGTAAATGTAAATATACTTCTCCCTAAGCCTGCTGAGTCAACATGTTTAATGAATGGTTAGATGAAGAATAAGCCACAGACCTCTAAAGGCAAATAATTTTATTGACATAATTTCTTCAGTTTTATGAGGAGGAAATTCTAATTCTTAATATCAAAATAGTTTTTACTTGGAATTTTTTTCTCTTTTATATTTGATGATAATTGAGACTTACCATATTCTGTGAAAACTTGAACCAGCTCATTGGAACAACGTAGGCAATATTATAAATTTTCTATTCAAAGTTTTCTATTAATATCTCCTAATAAACTTGAATTAGAGAAGGGCTTTCTATTAGAAAACTTTCTCATACTTGAGGCTTTTAAAATTCCACATGTAGGCGTCACAGTATTGTCCCATCTCACTTTTGTTTGCAAATTATTTTCAACTTGTACATCTAAATTGCTAAGACACGCTGTGATGTTCACTGTTATTGGCTGAATTAAGTCTCCCCCAAATTCGTATGTTGAAGTTCCAACCCCCAGTACCTCAGAATGTATCTGCATTTGGAGAACGAAACTTGAAAGATGTAATGATATCAGTTGGTGGGCCTTAATCTACGTCACTGTATTTGGAGATTGGGCCTACAAAGAAGTGATTGGGTTAAATGAGGCCAATAAAGAGGGTGGACCCTAATCTAATATAAGTAGTGTGTTTATAAGAAAGAAAAGAGACACTAAGGATACATGTGCACAGAGGTAAGGCCACAGTGAGAAGGTGGGCATCTGAAATCCAAGCAGAGAGGCTTCAGGAGAAACCAAACCTACTTACACCTTAATGTTGGACTGCCAGCCTTCAGAACTGTGAGAAAGGAATTTCTGTTGACTAAGCCACCCAGTCTATGGAGTTTTGTTATGGCAGCCATAGTTGACTGATACATTCACTAACAGATGATGTTTCCCCTCCCAATCCTATATAATAAAAGCCTAATATGCTAAGTGTCCAGTTGTCAGGTTGGCTGTTCAACCAATCAAAACGTAATATGCTGATGATATGCTAAGGCTGCTCAACTGCTCACTATGAAATGCACTGACCACCAGGGGGCAGACTCTCCAGCTGGTAGGTGAGCTTGCTGCTGGGGTCTGTCCAATTGGGACTGAGTGAGATGGGCTGGACCTGCCCTGGAGCCCTCTCGTAGTCCCTCCTCAGCTGGTGGCCAGCCTCCCTCATCCCTACCCAACCCCGATCATGCACCGGTGGGGTCCCTCGGCCTGGCCTGTACCTTCTTGAAATCTGGGACCCCTCAGGGGATGTTGGAGAACCGGTTTCGGCCTGATCCCACAGGCCAGGCTGCGAGATCCCACTGGTGCATGAATTCGTGCACCGGGCCTCTAGTATGCCGTAAGATCAAAACACCAGGTTCTGTTAATGAATCAGTGCTTTCACTGCTCTAATGCAAATGGAAGGCTGGATTTCCTGGACTCCTTGTTTATTGAGGGCCAATGTCACTAGTTGTGGAGCATTTAATTGTTGGTGCAAGAACCTCCAGAATTCCCTCTGCCCAGGTGATTGTGGAAACATGAGGTAGGGTTGCTCCCTGACTGACTATATGCTTTTGAATGTATACTTTCACTCTGTGAAGCCACTGAGTTTGGGAAGGGGGAGGTCATTGTTTGCCACCACACATTTACCATTTAACTTATCCTTTCTGATACCACTGTGCATTATTTTAGTTAAAAATGAGTGACAGCTAATATTTTCCTGCAGTTAAAGAAGACATAAAAAATTCCAGTATCAGCTTGTGGATACATGACCTGCAAAATCATTCCAATATCTTGTTTATGCAAATCATTGAAGCCACAGATAATTTAATCATCCCTATTCATCTCCGTGGAACAAAGTTAAAAGTATTTTATTTATATCAGGGGAAGAATATTTGGGTGATTAAAGGCCTAGAGCTGGCAAATGTGACTCTTCACTGTTTATAGAACAGCGTTGGCTAGGTTCCTAAACATCACCATTTATAAAATCATAAAAACCCCCGATTCAACATGAAACAAAGCCAAAGTTCATTTGCTCAGTTTTGCTGCTGTAATTGAAACCACTTAGGGTTGTTTATTGTTTTAAGACCAGAAACAATAAAGATAGCATAAACAAGAAACTGACCCAGTGTGATGCTATCAGATGAATCAAAGGAAAACAACGAAGTTTTTACATACACAGTTGAGCTCATTCTCTTCCTGACTGTGGTGAAGATGCCAGCATGAAGCTTTATATTATCTTTTTTTGAAACTGGGGATGAGGTAAAGGGCAAGTCCATGGTGATTATAAAAATAGCTCTTTCTCAGCATGTCTCTCTTCTCTTCTTTTTAATGTATACACTAAAACATGAATCTGATTAGGGAGAAAAGAAAGCTAATATTTTTGTACAGCCAGTCATTCTGTACTTTATGAAGAAAAGACAAACTTTTCCCCTTTATTAGAAAAAATGTTGGTTAAGGAATTTGAATGTGCCTGACATAAAGACTATACATATTAAGCAAACATAACAAATACCAAAAGTTAAAATAAAGGGAACAGGTTCCCAAATGTTTAAAGTATTAGGAAACAACAATAGCAAACTGGAGCAGGGCTCATAAACTGAGAAGGCAATAGAGAGCAACTGAATGGTTATTAGTTGCTCAAAGAAGACATTGGGCCATTCCATTGGCTTTTTGAAAATTGATTATAATCTTTATTGTTGAAAGTATTACATTATTCCCCTCTTACCCTCCCATTGACCTCTTCCAGACACCCCCGCCCAACCCCAGACCCTTACCAACCCATTGTCTGTGTCCAAGGGTTATGCATATATGCATACAAGTTCATTGGTTGATCTCTTCCCACTCACCTCCCCTGCCTTCCCTCATTCCATTGGTTTTGTTTTCAATATTTGTGTAGTTAGATTTTCAGACTCAGATCTCTTGATATATGTGAATGAGGCTCAGATGAGAGAAATAGGATGGTGGAAGGGAGAGTTGTCTTAGGGTCACCGCCTCTAAAAGATTACAGAAGGTACTCACTTAGATACCCAGATGCTTTGAATATGCTACTTGGATAGAGCCATTAGCTGAATTTATGGAGAGCCAACCTTAGACAGGTGTGAGGACATCTGTAGTTAGATTCAGGAGAGAGGAGACCAGGGTTCCCCCAGCTATGACTTCAGGTGGAGAGGTAGCCAGCTGTGTGGGGCCCTGAGGAGTCACACAGTTTTAGCCAACAGTGAAGGCCCTACCGACAGTGAAGTGATGACATGCTCCTCCCCCATCTTGACACACTGTTTCTTTGTTTTTGTTTCTTTTTGATGTTCAAAGAGTAAGGTTGGGGAAATCACTGAAAGTCTATAATTTAGAGGCTGGCTTACCGGAAAGAGATTGTTTTGTAACAGAAGAGAGTAAGATAATTATTTGCATGATGGTGATGATGTAATTCCCCTGTTACCTAGGAGTAGGTGGGTTCCTGGATGATAGGTTCAGATCCATGATATAAAGGAAAGAAGCAACCAACTTTTGCACAGCTGGAGTTGTATTGTGTACATGAGTGCTCCTTCTAAAAATATTTATTAATATTTTCTATAAGTAAGGTATTAGGCTAGTCATTTTATTCATTAGTCATGTTATTTAAGAAAGTTTTATTGTTAACTTTTTCAGTACACAATTTATTATGGCAGTAGATTGATTGTTTCATGGCTTTAATTTTTGTAAGGACATATGTTTACTCAGATTTAATTTTAGGGTAAGAGTTTAGTTTGCCATCTCTATTTGGGGATATGTCCTGTCTGTAGTGGTTTTATCAGTGTTAAATGTTTTCAATTCTTATTTCATCTCCATTACTATGATCTAGGGCAGGACACCTGTTTATTTGACACCTTCCCCCACTCTCAAATATATCACACTTATTTCAATGCCTACGACACCACAGGTACCCCACAAAGATCTGGTGAATGAATGAGTGAATATATAATTTTTTAGATTGTGTTAAATTAAAAAACATATTTTATTGATGTCAGAGAGGAAGGGAGAGGGAGAGAGATAGAAACATCAATGATGAGAGATAATCATTGATTGGCTGCCTCTTGCACACCCCACACTGGGGATCGAGCCTGCAACCAAGGCATGTGCCCTGACCGGGAATCCAACTGCGACCTCCTGGTTCACAGGTCGATGCTCAACCACCTAGTCACACTGGCCAGGCAGATGGTGTTAAACTTAAAAAATGATTGAGGTCCTGGTTATTGTAGCTCTGTGGCAGATCGTCGGCCTGCACACCAAAGGGTCTCGGGTTTGATTCCTGGTCGAGGGCATGTACGTGTGTTGCAGGTTCTATCCCCCAGCCAGTTGGGGTGTGTGCGGGAGACAACTAATTGATGTGTCTTTCCCATCTCTCTCTCTCTCTCTCTCTCTCTCTCTCTCTCTGCCTCCCTCTCCCTCCTTCCATCCCTTCCACTCTCTAAAAATCCTCAGGTCAAAATTAACAAAAAAATAATGATTGCAAATATTGTATAACCCAGCATACTCTACAATTCAGAGTAATCCATTTAAAAAGTGAATATTTTTTTTTTACCTATTGATAAATGTTACTTGTAGAAAATCAGAGAATAGAGGTGTCCACTTTCAGGCAAGCACAATATATGAAAGTGTCCAATTTATGTTGTCACCTAACTTTCACTTATTTTTTTTATGGCAATAAGATATACATACAAGGTTAAATGATAATAGCTAAAACATAACTCTCCCTGGGAATACTTGTATTGTAAAAGGGGTAAAAATATCTCAAGGAGCCCATGAAATGAAAGAAAATGGCAGATTAATTTGTATTTCGAGTTGGGATTAAGTAGTAAGAGAAGATAGGAAGTATACTGAATTGTATTTCACAGCATCAGAAAAAGTCATTTACATATACTTTCTCCTCACTCTGATTTGACTTTTGCTTTTCTATAAATATGCTCATATGGTGACTAAAAAGAAATAATAATTCACATTTGACGTGAAAGGCCAACAGTGACTGAGAGGCAATGTGGTATGGTGGTTAAGACAAAGTCTCTAGACCCAGAGGCCTGAATTCCAATCTTAGTTTTGCTACTTCTGAGATGAGTGACCTTAGGCAAAATTGCTAAAATAGCCCTAACTGGTTTGGCTCAGTGGATAGAGAGTCGGCCTGCGGACTGAAAGGTCCCAGGTTCGATTCCGGTCAAGGGCATGTACCTTGGTTGCGGGCACATCACCAGTAGGGGGTGTGCAGGAGGCAGCTGATCGATGTTTCTCTCTCATCGATGTTTCTAACTCTCTATCCCTCTCCTTTCCTCTCTGTAAAAAAATCAATAATATATATTAAAAAATTGCTAAAATCCAAGGCTGAGTCATGTAGAGCTGTTGTGAGGATTAAATGGGCTGATAAATGGTAACAGTCCAGCATAGTGATGGTACAGGGTCAACTAGTATTGGGACATCTAATCACTTCAGATTTGCAAACAATCTTGGGGGAGAATTCAGAGAAGAGAAATTGAAATAATTTACACAATAGAAGAATTAATCCTATGAGGGAAAAGAAAGAGTATAACATTTGTCTTGCCTGGCAAAAGGACAAGGAAGGGAACATAATAACCACCTACGGGTCTTAAAAAGATTCAAGGAGCAAAGAGACTTATTTAACCTGGCAAGACGGAGTACACTGTAATTAATAAGACTAAGTCTAGAAAGAAAAACATGTTGACTAAACATCAGGAAAGCGAGAAAGAGACACTTCTTCAAAAAGAGAACCATGTAATTGTGGGAAGCCTCCCACGGAAGGTGAGTAAAGCCTTTCTCATGAAAGCATTTCTCACGCTCCAGTGTGTACAGTAGTGTGTAAGATCCCGTAAAAGGTCACTGTCCTGTTCCATTTGGAAGGCAAACTAGAGAGCTTCCAGCATGCCAAATATAAAGCCAGGCTTCTTTCTTTCTCCCCTGTCAGAGCGAAAATGGTTTATCAGCAGGAGTTTCAGACTTTTGTGTTATTTTTTTTATATCTGCAGGATCCAAATATTCAGTCCAAGGCAGGAACAGACATGCTTAACTAAAGTAAAAAATGAAAATGCATTCTCTTCCTAGACAATATTACAATAACTCCGGTTTCAGAGGCCACGAGAAAGCCGGATCGCCATCCTTTGTTCCCGAGTGTTGCTGTGGGTCTCATCCCTCGGGGCCGGCTGGCATCCTGACCTGCCTTCACTCACATAGGACATTTTGTTCGCCTGCCTAAGTTTATGTTAAACCTGTACAATGGGAGAGATCAAGCTTTCTTCTTGGATACTTAACTACTCTTTTATATTGTTAGAAAAGGTGAAGTTAAACTTCCATGCCACATGAGAAAATTCAATAAGCAAAAACCAGAGACCCAAGTCAACTTATATGGTTTCTAGAAGATGAGAACAATGGGAAACATGTTTTTCAATAAGCAAAATAAAAAGCAAATAGCAGACCAAATTGAAAATGAAATAGAACACACGTTATTTGCTCTAATAATTTTTAAAGGTGATTTGATTATGTCTTTGGAATTATCCATAAAGATTTTCCTCTAATATGCAGGGAGAAAAATATTTTAGATTTGTTTGCTTTTCTTCCCAGAGTTGACTAGGTAGAGATTCTAACAAAGGCAGTGTAAGCCAATGGTTAGCTTGGAACCATGAAAATAAAAAACTGATGGCAAATTATTGATCTTTAGATGGTTTAGTTTAGTGCAGTTGAACAGTAACAGTTATTATTAAACACACACAGAACTTTTAATTTCCAAGTGATTTCATGTTTTTCATTAGATGCATTTTGTTTTTTTAAATATACTTTTATTTTATTTATTTTTAAAAAATAGATTTTCATTGATTTCAGAGAGGAAGAGAGAGGGAGAGAGAGATAGAAACATCAATGATGAGACAGAATAATTGATTGGCTGCCTCCTGCACACCCCCCACTGGGGATATAGCCGAAACCCTGGCATGTACCCTGACGGGAATCGAACTGTGATCTCCTGGTTCATAGGTTCACGCTCAACCACTGAGCAATGCAGGCCGAGCTAGATCCATTTTGATTTATCACATTAAGAGATCAGTCAGAGAAGGAGGTTCAATCCATGGTTAAGAAATATATGGACTGTTTTGTTTCCTCCTGGTTTTAATATATAGATATTTCTATGTTCAGAAAAATCACAAAAATTTCCAAAGAAGAAGAATATTAGCAATTTCATGAATCATGTTTCTTTTAATGATTGTATTCCCAAAGCTAATTCATTTTCATTTCAAACTGGAGGTCAAGGGATACTATTTTATATTTATAAATCTTGACTTCACACTATACGCTGGAGTTCTCAAATATTTATGCATGCTAAAATCTGGTCAGAACCAAAGCCTTAATTATACATTATTATGAATAAAACAATCTGATGTCTACACTAAATAAAATTACTCTTTTTGAAATTGATTTTAGTTATGCCATGGCTTTATGCATAAAAACGAAAACAAAAACTCAATCTGAAATGACTGAATCTAGTTTAGGTGGAGTTCTGCTTGGTAATTAAAAATAAACTATGAGTTTTAATAATATTAATAATACTGAAGGTAAGATATTATTAGTTCATCCACATAATTGTTTGAAAATAATATATGTATTTTATGTAGGATTTTAAGCAATAAAATTGCTCATTGGTCTTTCCTGCCACATGTTTGGCTTCTAATTCCATTACCTATGGAAGTTGTAAGATGGTCAAAGGTGATTCTATAGCACTGGAACACTCTACTTGCTGTAGTTAACCTATTAATTTTATCTCTTAAATGAATGGATCCCGGGGCACTAACATTTCCTCTGTGACCACAGGGCTTCATTGAAATAACTAATTCAAGTAATGTCAAACCAGAATAGTTTTGTTCTTTTTCTTAAGGGGTCCAGTGTTAATAATCCTTCCTAGGACCAGCCACTCACAGCACAGATCTTGTCTCACTGCAGTAACTGGGAGCAGCGAGAAGTGTGATGGCATCCCAAGTAGGGAGGGACTCGCTCCTGGGATCTGCCCTGTGGCGGGAGTCAGAGCAGCTTTACAGGGAAGTGACATTTGGTCCGAATCTTGACAGAAGAGGGGAACTTAGTTCTGCAGGAGCACAAAGAAGGAAAAGACCACCAAGTGTAAAGGCATAAAAGTGGATGTGGGAGAAAGCAGAGTGTTTTGGGTTCTGCATTGTCAAATAAGTAATTTCGTGAGCTCCAGGCACAAGTGGTGGGTCCATACAGTGTGTAGATTTGTGCTGGCTTTTGGGTCAGTGGGTCACAGCAGAGTAGCAGTCCATTGGAGTCAGAATTTAATTTAAAGAAATATATGTAGATATTATCCAGTATAGAATTTACACACATGGCAGTCTAAAGCAGGGAACCCTGGGCACTAAAATTTCATATATATATATATGTACTAGAGGCCTGATGCACAAAATTTGTGCAAGAGTAGGCCTTTGCAGCCCTGGCGGCTGCTGCCCCGGCTTCATCCGGAAGGTCACCTGGATGGTCGTTCCGCTGTTCCGCCGTTTGGTCGATTTGCATATTACACTTTTATTATTATAGATTAGAAATCATATAGGTATTATAGTGGGCATGGGGGACCCAGTGCCCTCAAGAATCTTGCAGTCCGCTAGCCACAAACTGCCTCCTGCACACAGCGGGCCCCTCTGTGTGTCCTGCCAGCATGGATAAGAGCATTCACAGAAGAAAAGCAACAGGAGTTGGTACAAAACCATCCCAATTTGGAGGAAATCAAGTAACAAACACCTTATTTTGATGGCTAACTGGCAGCCATCAAACTTTTTAAGTTAACTTTTCATGTGAAGAATGGCTCATTAGAGTTATGCACCTAATTAATAAATTATATTACAAAATTCCTTCAAGCCTGACTTGTGTCCATCCATTTTTAATTCTTTTCCTGGAGCAGTTTTACTTGGGCCATCGTGGTTCTTGTCAATCACAATGTGGTAGAAAGGCAGTGTACCAGGTCTGATTCTAATTCTGTTACTTCCTAGACATCAGCATAGAAGGTCACTGAGTCTCATTTTCCCCATTGGTAAAGGCCACACCCCTATCTTCTGCCTCTTAGAGTTGCGAGGATAAGATTGTTGATGTAAAGGGATATGTGAGCTGCACCCCCCCCCCCCCACCCACACACACACACACACACATAGAAATAATGAATTATGGTGCAGCTCAGAGGTAGGGCATTTGCTGTAAAAATGTGGTGGTTAACTATAGCCTTCGCCTTCATTATGGTGGATAGACATTTAAAAACTGAGCCTAACAGTGACTTCTATAGTTCCATCAGGGCGCTGAGGAAACAGCTGGCACCAAATATAAAAATGTCCAGATTATGAAGAAATACTATGTGTTAATAAGTTATCTTTCTTCAAGTATTTAGATACCATTCTGAGGGCTTTCCATTTGATTAACCTTCTCAGTGGATGAAGAATTGAGAATTACATTCTGTGACTGTATGAGGAATTTCACTTTATCAACATCTGACCGGCCTTTAGAAAATGCTGATGGTTCTGAAACAGTTTGTTGCGCAGTATGTCTGCCATCATTGAAAGCATTAGAGACCCTTATCAAATAAGAATTGATTAAACTTAGAGCTTTCCAGAAAGCCTATTAATGCAGATTAATGAGTTTCTGAGAGATTAGAGTTCAGGAGTTTTGATATAAAACATGTACCAAAATTACTAGAATGCCATGCCAGGGCAGAAGGAAGGAAAAATGATATTCAAAACTTTCTATCTGATTATCCGGTCTTTATTTAGTGTGCAGCTATTAGTATGCATACTTTAAACAACGGGGATGCTAAAGGATCATTCATATTGTTTTTAAATCTAACGTTTTAGTGAGTGTAGACACATAATTTTATTCTTCATATGAAAAGCTTTGGTTATCTTCAAGTAGATTAAACTCTCTCTCTATATTAAGGATTGCTACAAATTACACTGGACTAAGAAACCAAGGCCTGTAGATACCAGAGTTCAATTTGTTTCTACATCTGCCTCTTACTGCATTTTTTTCGAGGGGAAGAAGTTACCAATTATTCAAATAATGTAGGGTAAGATTAAAAGTTTAGAATCAGATTCTAAACTTTACTGATGATTTTTAATATGGAAATATTTAAAATTTATTAGTTACTTTAGGAAAAAATCAATAATTCCTATAATATTAAGTACATATATCCATGCATATAAAATATCTTTCCATGAATTCAGGTTTTCTTTTAGGGCATTTAAGAGAATTTAACCTTATTTCCGTTAAGTTACTATCTTGTTAGGTTAATCCCAAAATACTTTGTAGTCTGCATTGCTGTTGTAAACAGCATCGTTTTAAAAAGCATCCTTTCTCACTGCTTATTTTGCCGGTGTGGAGCAGGATTTCTCAACAGCCTTTCTATGGACTTTTGGGCTGGATGGTTCTTTTTTAAAAAAGAAAATATATATTTTATTGATTTCAGAGAGGAAAGGAGAGGGAAAGAGAGATAGAAAATCAATGATGAGAATCATTGATCAACTGCCTCCTGCATGCCCTTTACTGGGGATCAAGCCTGCAACTTGGGCATGTGCCCTGACCAGGAATCGAACCATAACCTCCTGGTTCATAGGTCAATGCTCAACCACTGAACCACACTGGCTGGGCTGGTTTCAGTTTGCTAAAAGTTTTTTTTTCCTCATAATCATAAATAGGCATTGAATGTTATATCATTTTTTTGCGCTTGTTCAGAAGATTGTATATTTTTCTTTCATTCTTATGATAAATTGCACATATGGGACTAAATCATCCTTGCATTATTGGAAAAGTTTCTACCTCAGTATCATTATATCTCTTTATGTATAACTATATCTTTGTATATTAAATTCTGTATTAACTTTTATATTATGTCCTATTCCACATGCAGTTGAAATATTAAAATTATACCAACTTCATACATGAGTTGACAAATTTACCTTCTTATATTCTTGGAAAAAGTTTATTAAATAGGTATTATTTGTCTTATCTATTTATTTTTCCTTTAATGGTTTATTGTCTTTCTTGGTATTTGTACGGCTCAGATATTTCCCCATCACTCCTCCCCTCAAGTTTCTTTGAATTACCCACACATTCCCTAGAGAGGGGTATCTGTTTGGAATGTGGGGGCTGGATAGCCAGGCCACAGGTTGGACTCTTTCAGGTAATCTTAGAGCAGTGGTTCTCAACCTTCCTAATGCCGAGACCCTTTAATACAGTTCCTCATGTTTTGGTGACCCCCAATTTCATTGTTATAAATTGAACATAATTAAAGCACAGTGATTAATCACAAAAACAATATGTAATTATATATGTGTTTTCCGATGTTCTTAGGCGACCCCCATGAAAGGGTCGTTCGAGTGTTTTAGAGTGTTTGGGGCATGTGTAGGGCAGAGAGCCTACAATATAGCAAGCTGGGCTCAGCTGGTCCTCTTCGTCCATCTAAGCACCTCTGGTGTGGAGAGCATAGTAGGGGTAACAGATCTGCTGACTTTTTCCTGGGTGATCACTTCTCGAGGTTCACGGCATAGAGATATTTCCCTTTCGTTATTTCATTTTATAAACATTTTACTATTTTTGATTTATTTCTTCAAGTGACAGGCAGGGAGGTTCTAGAATTTTGATTCATTTCATAATTTGCTCAAGAGGCTTGTTTATTTATTTGTATTGTTGTGAGGAGGGGCAGTTATCAGATAAATTTTAAAAAATGCCTATTGGTACTGATGGGGCTTTTCAGGCCATGGGGCTAGATCAAGGTCATGTCCAGACCCAGCTTCTGAGTTCCTTTCAATTTCTAAAAGTGATAAACTCTCCCTTAGCCATGATTTCCTATTCTCCTGCCATACCCTGCCCAGCACCGTCTCCCGGTCATCTCTGTTCAGATATGGGGCTAACTAGAGTCCTTCATTGACTTTCAAAGGAGACTTACATTCCACTTCCCATAACAAATGTCTCCAAGGTCCAGGCAGAATATCTAACTCTCTACCTACCACACGGAAGACCCAGGCACAGTGTTGTAGCCACTGTTGGTGGCATGAGCTAATAAAACTTCAGCACTAGGTTGATGGATTATTGTCAAATGTTCAAAAGCAGGAAATAAATGCAAAGTAGATGTTAGATAAACATTCAGTGACAGACATTACTATTAAATGGACAATTAGCTAAAATATGGCACTAATTTTCTTGACTTTTTCCAAAGCAAACAAACGGGGGGTGGGGGGGAGTGGGAGGACCTCTTATATCAATTAGTTTCCAGTTCAAGAGCATCTAAAAAAAGATATGTATGTTTTGTTTTTGCTTTTAAATTTATTTGAGGGACATTGCTTTGGTTCAATACATAGTACACAGTCTAAGCAAAAGTTCTAGAAGTCCATCTTGCTGGTTCTGACCTTTAGAGAAGTAGGATTAAAAGTGTGGAGCTTAGCCCAGCTGGCATGGCTCAGTGGTTGAGTGTCCACCTATGAACCAGGAAGTCGTAATTTGCTTCCTGGTCAAGGGCACATGCCCGGGTTGTGGGCTCAATCCCCAGTAGGGGGCGTGCGGGAGGCAGTTGATCAATGATTCTCTCTCATCATTGATCTCTCTCCTGTCTCTTCCTCTCTGAAATCAATAAAAATACTTTTACAAAAAGAAAAAAAACACACACACCAAGTATGGAGCATGAAAATAATTCCTCCTGCTTCATCCTTGCACTTCATTTTGCAGAATATTTTTATGAAGCAGTGGCAGCAATGGCTGTGGCTTTGGTTTGGAGAGTATTCCTCTCCCCATAGCTGTGTCAAATGCTTATAAAATCCATGTAAATACAATGATCTACTGGTTATAGCAAAGCTGTTTCAAAAGCAGCTTAATTCCCACCCTCCAATTATCTTTTCCATCCCACTACTTCCTAGATTTAAGTTCTAGAGTTGCCAACATTGTTTTACATAGAATGGTGAGATCTGATGGACCCTAAATCTGTGGTGGAGTTTATTGAGTTTGTATTAATGCTGAAGCAGGAACAGTTTCAGAATTTAAGGAAAGTATGGTTTCTTCTATACAATACTTGAAATAGGTAACTCTACAAGTCTCAATGCAATTCATAGTGTTTAAGAAATTGCTAGACATTAAACATTTCCTCTGTCTCCTGGGTATTATTATCTTATTGAATAGCAACTATGAATTTTGCAGATGAGCCATGCATCTTCTAGTTGGTCACTGCTTCCTTTCCTACCTTAGTGGATACATGTGCACCGTTTTTACTTGCTACATATTTATTATAATATATGTATTAACTCCTGATACCTCTAGTCTACATCTTTCAGTCTCTCATTTCTTCAGGTGATTTAGTCACACTTCTTCCTAAACCCTTGGGGTTTCCTGTGAATAGGAGAGGAGAGAAAGGAGTAAGTTTAAAGTAAAACTGACAATTACTTCTATTCAGCTATCAATAGTAGGAAAAGAGAGGAAAGAATATTTGAACACTCAGACTGAGACTGAGAACAGAGAAGACACTGCATTTTTGTGTGTGTTCTGTTTGTGTCCTTCACAACCACCAAGTGATCTGAAACTTTCTGTTTAGAAAGAATGTACTCTCTCAAGACCAGGAAAGGGACACAAAGGCCCATAGTCTAGTAAAATACAGGAACAGATGGAAATTTCTTTTACTTAATTGGATTTACAGGCTCTGAGAGAAGGAGAAAAGTAATTTGAAGGAGGTCAGCTTGGGAGGATATCAGTTTCATGGTTAGGGGGAATGAATTTACCAGGTAAGATACATAATAAATATAAGAAATATACCCCGAGAAATACTATCTAGTGTCAGTAACATAGACACTAGAATTCAAGAGGAACAAAAAAAGATCACTTGAATTCAGGAGTCTTTCTTGTTTGAGATTCTATTCTTTAAATATGTGAAGTTATGGTTCAGATGGGATTTGTGATAGCATAAAGTGTATACCACTCAAGGAAGCATCTACTTAGGATGATAGATTATGATTTAACTTGAAGATTATGAATTTTGCAATTCTATAGTGAATCTCTCTCTCTCTTATAGATCTGTTTGTGGAAACCAGATTATAAAGCAAAAAAAATTGCACTTGTCTTGGAATGGCAGATGTGCATATTATGACTTAGAGTCCCGTTCTTTACCAATAAATTGCTCTGTTCCTTTGGACAGGCTAATTGCTAATTCCGTTCAATTTCTCATCGATAAAGTCTGAGATGCAAATTTATCTTACATACAAATCTTAGAAACCTAATGATGAAATGGTTCTTGCATTGAGCTCGAGGTTTGGGATGAGAATTATCCACTCATTATCATGGAATCATTAAAAATTATACAGGAGGGTAAGAATTTAATTCTACCCCCTATATGTATTAGTACCTAATGCCTTTATGGGGTCATTTTAGGATTTACCTTGAGAACAATTTTGATTCTAGGTGGTAGTAAAGCATATTTCCCCAATTCATTCTTTTCGTATTTTAATTTTAAAAGTTGGATTTTCAAGTGAAAATACTTGACACAAAGTTTAAAAATTGAATGCTTGACATAATAGATATCTCACAAAAGGAAGTAGAATACTTGTTTATAATGCCAATTAAGAGATAGTTGAAAGTGCAGTAACCATCTTTAATCTATTATTGGTTAGAAATGAATTGAAGCTAGTTTTTAAGATAATTGAAACTACCGTCTTTACATTTTTATGCTCATATTATTTTAATCATTTTATGTTTGAAATGGGTAGAACTTTCTACGTTCTATGTTGAAGCACCTTTGGCATTATTTAATTTCTTCTTGGGGACTTGCAGCTATTACTGTTATCTTAATGCAGAGATGTTCTTCTGGAAGGTTTCTTGATCTTATTTAAATGCCAGGCTCCTAAGCTTATTGCCTTGTCTGTTCTTTGTCATGTTTTTTTTGTCTCTCCCCTTGCTGTCACTCTTCCATAGATGTTACTTCTTACTTCTATAGTGTTCCTTCTTGTACTCTCTATTCTTTCTGATTTATCATTTCTAAACCTTTATGCCAAAGTTAATGAAACTAGTTGAATAAGATCTACTTTTACAAAAGTTTTAGACCTAAAATTCAAAATGTGAAGTATGAACTAGTAAGAAATGGATTCTTATACCTAGAAATAAAGAATAATGTGAGGGCATAAATCAAGGGATAAAATGTCTTTCACAAATAACATACCAGCTTACCTGCACCAGGGGAAGCATATAAATAACCAACATGCAAAAGAGTTTATGTTTAAGAAATACAGCAGTTGCATACTCTCTGCAAATTGAGTTGTATAGTTTCTTTTTTTTTCTTTTCTTCTTCTTTTTAAAAAATACTCACCTGAGGATATTTTTCCATTGATTTTTTTTGGGAGGGTGGAAGAGAGAGGGAGAGACACAGAGAAACATTGATGTGAGAGAAACACATTAATTGGTTGCCTCCTGCACATGCCCTGACCAAGGCCCGGCAGGGGAGGAGCCTGCAACCAAGGCACATGACCTTGACTGGAATCAAACCCAGGACCCTTTGGTCCACAGGCCGACACTCTATCCACTCAGCCAAACCGGCGAGGGCGAGTTGTATAGTTTCTTATTTATCCCTTTTGGAAATTAAAAGGTTAACTAGTTCCTGTCCTGTGTAGGTAGCCTGGGGTCCTCTTCAAATATAAATACAGAAGAAGTAATGAGGAGAATATGGGGTGAATTCACCATGAATTCATCAACAACTATTTGATGGGTGTCTGCTGTGGGTGAGGCATTACGCTAAACATTAGGAATATAGCAGTGAACGAGGCAGACACATTTCCTGCCCTCCTGAATCCTAGGGCCCTTCCTGGCACTTAGAACAATGTTTATGACTCCAACTATATGGCATCCTTAAAAAGGCAAAACTGTGGAGAAAGTAAAAATATCAGTTATTTCTAGGGATTTAGAGAGAGGAAAGGCTAACATAGGTGAAGCACAGAGGATTTTGAGGGCAGTGCAAATACTTTGTATAATAATATAACGTGGACAGATGTTATTATACATTTGTCCAAACCCATAGGATGTGCAACACCAAGAGGGAACCCTAACGTGAACTCTGGACTTTGGGTAATTATGATGTGTCAGTATAGGTTTATCAATTGTATCAAATGTAGCACTCTGGTTGGGCTGTTAATGGAAGAGGCTATGCATGTGTGGGGCTGGCCGTATGTGGAAATCTCTGTATTTCCCTCTTAAATTGGTTGTGAACATAAACTGTTCTAAAAACAATGAAGTCTTTAAAAATAGAATTAAGTTAATTTTAGTGACACGATGAAATGGATAATTTATTTTATAGGGAGAATAAAAAAGTTAACATGAGGGGGAGCTAAGGGAGGAATACTACATGGAAAGTGTGTACTATTTTTTGAAACTTTCATGGAAGTCTACAATGTGTTCGAAAGAAAAAATGAAAAAGTATAATGACATTCATGACATAACAAGTTCAGATGGGTAGGAACATTTGATGAATGAAGAAGAGCTGGTGGTCTAGGAGAGAACTAGTGTATGGAATAGATCTGTGGGGGGAGACAGCACCAGCGTGTGGGTGGAGATGAGTGACAGGTAGGGTGGCCGGAGCATTGGGAGGGAGAGGTGAAGGGATACCAGCCCACTTGGCCATCCCCATCATGGATCACTCCTCTGATGGCAACGATGCTGGTGACAAGGTTTTTGGAAACTAGAGCTGCTAATTCTTAACATGTGATGTTGGTCTGATCCTTTTTCCCTTTCATTGTATTGAGTTATGGATACCAAGCCATTGACCAGCCAAGGTTTACGTTATGTATTGGAAGAGTAAAAGGCTTTATTAATCTGACCTTATATCTTATATAATTTTTTAAAAAAGATAGTTGAGACAACAGTGAGATGACTAAAATGGGATCAAATGAATCAGTATTGAAATACCTCATTTAAAAATAAATTAATTTACCCTTAGTTTATACCAGTGTAAGCTTTAAATCCGAAATGCATGTTCTTTTTATTTCTAAGGTGTATATGTACACCTTACTCCCTACTTCCTCCCCAACTATACTAGTTTTGGCAGGAATTATTTATTATTACCATTATTATTTGCCAAATGGCAAAACACGTGGATGAGGCCATCTGGGACTAGGCAGCCCATAACTGACTTTCCAAATGCCACCCATACAAGGTCAAGCCCAGGCCAGATCAGCGAAGCCCAGCCCAGACCAGCAACTGCCCATGAGAATTGTGAGCAACATAAGTGGTTGATGTTTAAACTACTAAGAGTTTATGTAGATATCTGATACAGTCATCTTACTCCTTCTCTATTCTAAGACTTACCTAATTTTACCCCAGGGCAGAGCTTGTCTGTTCTTAGTTATCTCTATACAGTGCCTGTTGCAATGCTTTCCAATAGTAATTAAATTTAATCCTAATGTTATCAGAAAATGTTGGCTTTACCCCCAAACTTGAATTAAATCCAAGAGAAACAGTTGAAAAACCTGTGGTTAGTCGTGAGCTTTGCCCAGTCTTTGTCTAAATGTGACTGATTGTTGACAGACATTGACTGGTCCTTTTTGTCACCTAATTTAGGAAAAAATTCCCATTTGTCAGAATATGAGCTAATACATTTTTCCATCTCAGAATCAACTCCCAGTCCAATTTTGAACAGATTTACCTTTTGGCTCTCATGTAAAGTAAAAGTTTTCTAAAAGGCACAGCACTATATTTAATAGCTAGTGCGAGGCAGCGGCAACCAGAGCATTACTGAAATCAAATTAATTGGCCAGAAGGGACTGAGCCTGGAAGCATTTTGGATTATAGCTGTTCTCTTTGCTGCCGTCTGGGACA
Source organism: Myotis yumanensis (assembly GCF_028538775.1). NCBI lineage: Eukaryota > Metazoa > Chordata > Mammalia > Chiroptera > Vespertilionidae > Myotis > Myotis yumanensis. The sequence goes on along the minus strand of NW_027223753.1, from coordinate 200,440,710 downwards.
ATGTATTTCGAATAAAACTGCTTTACATAAAAGTTCTGTTGCAATCCAATCCTATAGAGGTTTTCCTCTTTTCACAAAACATCTAGAGTGTTTTTACCAATAATAAAAAAAAAACAGTGACTTGGGATTCTGTTTTATCTTCTTTCACATTAACTTCACATATTTCCCTTGATAAAATTAAACATAGCTCACCTGTTTAATGCATTGTGTTGGAGTGCCTTTATCTAAATACATTATAAGAATTTATAGTATAGAGTGCATACTAGTATATTTCATATATGAGCCTATAGCTAGTAGGGCATGTTGTGAGATGAGAGAGAGGCTTAAAGAGCAAAGGAAGAAAAATCTTGGAGGGATACATACTTGCTAAAATTTGCTTGATTTCTATTGAAGTGTTATTATTTCAGAAAATGCACTAGAGAAGGCAAATCTTTACTTTTGAAATAATTGAAAACCTGAAATTAAGAGAGGATGTTTCAAAGACTGCATATGTACCTAGGCAATTTAAGCTTTATCCATATGTGTATATTATCTTGACATATTTTGTCAGTAAGAATTACAGTGAAGCGTAGATGTAGAAAATGAGAGATATTCCTGAAATGACTGATTCATAGCTCTTTAAAAAGGGATAGCACAGAGGGTTTACTGCTTCTCTTTGAACTAAGCAGTGTCAGTCACAAACAAAAGGTCGTCCAGGTATTCCTTCCAAAAAAAGGATTTATCTGGGATAAAGAAAGGATTGCAATCCAGTCCTGAGAGCCATGGCAAGCACGTGCAACAAGAGAGTGAAACAAAGAAGAGGAAGCTCTTTTATGGAGGGGAAGAGGGAGCGGTGTGGTGGGAAACTGTTACATAGAGTTCTTCCTGGAGGGCTTTTGTGTTGACATGAGGTGTGAGAGCTCCTCCTATAGGCCCTCCTGATTCCTGTCATGGTTAGGGTCTCTGTCATAAATTTCTACAGCATTACAGAGTTTCTTCAGTACCTCTTAGATGTACTGTGAGACATGTTTGTCTTCTCAATGTACGTTTTCCCCTGAGCCCTCTGAAGATGCCTCATGTGTCATTAGATTGAAAAATATTGAAGAATATAAGCACCCACTTTTACTAATTCTAATACCAGAGAAGTCCAACTGTAAAGATGATATGATTAATCTATATATATAAAAGCCTAAGCGACTGTTACAACCGGGGTCGACCGATCTTTATGACATGCACTGACCACCAGGGGGCAGATGATCAATGCAGGAGCTTCCCCCTGGTGGTCAGTGTGCTCCCACAGCCAACCTCCCATGGTCCCTCCCCCTGGCTGGCCGGCCACCCTGATCGGCCCCAATGGGAACTGGGTGAGATGGCCCTGATAGGCCCTGATTGCCTGCTAGGCCAAGGGACCGCACCTGTGCGTGAATTCGTGCACCAGGCCTCTAGTAATAAAATAAAGAACATGAAGATATGTTTAACTCTTAGAAAGTCACTTTGTATGTATATAAGTCAGTCAGCATTATGAAGGGATTCTTTGATTTTCCTCTAGTTTCATTTAAGCATTAAGTGTCAACTGATTATTTTCTGACTATCTGACTAAGAGATGAAGAACAAAATGCTAAGGCTAATTGAAAAATAATAAGAAATGAAAACAACACTGTTGTAATTAGCTAATTATTAATAGTAGGACAGGAACAAAGGGTGTGATAGGCATGTCATTTGGGCAGCTTCACCGGAAGCTGTGATTTCACATTCCCTGCAGATTGCTGGAGGAAGGGACTGGACAAAGGGGAGGATGGATGCATGTGCAGTGAAGTTGAGATAACACAGGGAAGGTGCTTGCTGTCAGTCAAACCTAGGAACAGAAATCATTGGCTATAAGGGATGCAGCCTATGCAACTCCATGAACATTTGGTGATACATAATCCCCCAAACAAGGGAGCCCACTCTCTTGCATGGCTCTCTCTTGGCTCTCTGATTCCTTTGGCTTTGCTCCTGCCTGTGTTCCCTCCATAGCTGCATGGCCGATGGCTATGTGGACCCCACACACAATGGACTGATGGACTCCAGGAGGAAACACAAACCAAGCTAACCCAAGGCTGGATTGGACTCTGCCCTAACATGGAACAGAAGCTCTGGACACTGGCTTTGATGTTAGCCCTGCTGAAAGCAAAAATGGTGGGAAAGCAGGAGAGGGGGCCTTGAAACTCAGGGGTGTAATCCACAGAAATAAAGCTGTGTGCAATATCTCCTCCTCCTGTGGGGTCTCTGGAAATTCTTATTCCAGCAGCACCCCCAAAACCCCCACTTCCACCAATACCAAAACCACTGATATTTTAAGGAAAGTGAGTTGGAAATACAGACATACTTTACCAAAATTCTATCAATTCAAAACTGTTTAGCACTTCTTTTGGATGAGATCAGGAACAAACTGTATATTAATTTCATGTATCCATTGTGTAGACCCACTTTACTTTCTTGGTATGTGCATGTGGATGAGTCTTATTTTCATGGTGGGGATGGTGAGAGGAGGGATTTCTCTGTGGGATTTAAGGAAAGTTAGTTAGCATTCTCAGTTCATCCATAACCTACTTAGTAGCTAGGAGCTCGCCCCTCTGAACAATTTCACCAGTAAACAACAGCAGGTTCTTGAATAATGTCCCTCAAATAATGTCCCTTAGTTATAGTGTTCATGAGATGCCATAGGAATTTCACTCTTGTTTATATCTCATTTTGCTTAAAGTCGCAGAACTTACTACTGGTGATGTTAAATGAAGACTTATCCTATATAATAAAAGGCTAATATGCAAATCAACCAAACAGTGGAACCACCAGTCAATATGATGTGCACTGACCACTAGGGGGCAGATGCTTAATGCAGGAGCTGTCCCTTGGTGGTCAGTGTGCTCTCACAGGGGGAGCGCTGCTCAGCCAGAAGCCAGGCTCATGGCTGGCGAGCACAGTGGCAGTGGTGGGAGCCTCTCCCACCTCCATGGCAGCACTAAGGATGTCCGACTGATGGCTTAGGCACACTCCCTGACCCTGGCAGTCAGACATCCTCTGAGGGGTCCTGGACTGCGAGAGGGCACAGGCCAGGCTAAGGGTCATCCCCCCGCCCCCGAGTGCACAAATTTTGTGCACCAGGCTTCTAGTTATATAATTAAGGGCCAAGAGTGTTATTAGTTGGTGCTTCACCAGTCACAGAGCTCCAGCTACTGTCACTTTGATGCCCACCACATCTTCCTTTCATCATATAACTTGGAGACCTTCAGTTATGTTCCCAAGTAGTACTCCCCTGTGAAACTGTGCATGTGTCTTTAATTTCAGGAGTGGTTGGGGTAGGGCTTGCATTTGGCAAAGATATTACCAGATTAGTACCCACTGAGCAACTACAAAAACCTGAAGCTATATGAGCTAATTGTGAGGTTGTATGGCGTTGATTTATTTTATGCCCTTTACATATTTTTCTTCTTTGTGCCCTATGATTTTGTCTTGGCATTTTTATACATGATGTTCATGTTGAATATGATTTTCTTATCTGTCTTATCTGTGAATTTTTTTCCATTTTGTACACCAGTCCTTATCCTTTGTTTCTGTCAAAATTCACCCCAAAATAAATTTCTTACAAGGAGTTATTCATGATTAGCTTAGCTTCACAGACTTGATAACTTTATTGCTACAGTATTCAGAAATGCATTTTGAGGTATAGCAAGCTAAATTCACTTACATGTTATCTCCCCATGTATACTTCCGTTATTGGTTTAGTGTAGGTTCCTGTGTGTATAAGTAGTTTCATCAAGAGTCCCTGAATTCAGGAGCTGTGCCATCGACTTATGTTACCTTCCTATGTCTCTCTAATGTTCTTTTCTCAATAAAGAAACATCGCTGGCTCTTGGCCCAGGACTAGAACACAGCGGCCTCTTCATAGAAATGCCTTATAGTAGGGCAAAGGTGCTTTAGAGAACCCTGGGATTGGCTGGGATTTTCCTGGATGTCTCCTCAGCCCTGTATCTGTTCCTCCTGAGGGCCCCCCTAGATGTTCCCCGGATGCGTCAGCTGCCAAGCACTGAAGACATCCAGGAAGTTCCCAGCTCCATGGTTTTGCTTTTCCTGCCCCTGCTTCAGTGGCAAAGCTCACACACTGCCAACGCTTCCATAATATGACAGTTGTGGATGTTAATATCACTCAAATTAAAATGCCTGTCTGTTTTCTTGTGCCTAATCCTCACCAATCCCCTGCAGAGTCCTGGGATGGGGCTGTGAAAAGTCCTCCAGATCAGGCAGCTGTTGCATGGCTCTTACTTATTCAGGGCAGCGCTCCTAAGTGACTGATCACAGAAAATCAGAAACTTAAATGTCAAAGCAGACATTGAAAATTCCATGAAAACCCAAAGGGCTGGAACCTTCCTGATTTTTGTTCTTTGAATAGCACCATTGAAGAGGCCACAGGATTTACACGGCCACCATCACAATGCAAATGAGCATGAACTTGAAAACCCCCAGGAGAGCTTTTATCGTGAGCACGCATCAACTACTTCTTGATCATCTACGACTATGCACCAGGCACTGGACTAGGCACTTTCATAGAACTGCCCAGTTTCACTAAATCGACTCTCCCTCTATCTGAAAATTGTTGTTTCCACTTCTTATCTGGGCCTCTTTTTTTTTTTTTTTTCCTGAGGGCATAACCAGAGCAGTTTGTTGAGAAGAAAAGTGTTAGGATCCTCAGATTGTCTCTCCCGATTTTTAATGTAGATTTTAGCATATTATTTTGAAAATTTCTAATTATGTATTTGTCTCCCATCATTGACAGTCAGATGGTAAGTTTCAAGTCTTAATTTTAGATACTTAATAACTTTTTGGTGAATTAAAGTAAAAGCACAGAGCACATGTCTTATGCATGTTCTTCCTTGGTCTGCTGGTCACCTAAAGCCATTTTCCAAGCGGTTAAAAGGAACATGTACACAATATTCCAAGTATAAAATCGGTACCTCCCATCTGCATAGGGTTTTAGAGTTTATAAGGAGCATCATGGTCACACAATTTTAGAAAAGAATCCTCTCTCTGTGCTCAGTTTCTATATTGTCGCTTGTCTCTCTCATTGCCCTCTATTAAATCTGTCCTTTCACTCCTTTTGTGCTGGCCTGTCTCCTTTCTTAGTCTTTGATTCTAATATTGACAAATGGTGCTGGAGCAATCACAAAACTGTGAGCACTCTTGAGATTTTTAATCTCAGTTGGGCTTTGAAAGAAAGTGATTTGGCAGTCTTTTATCTTGCCAGAAATCTCCTCCAGTGTTCTCCGCTGCTGCTCTAATTCTTTACAGCAATTTTAGTCCTCTAACTCATGTCCTAACCAATTTTATTTTTTCCCAGTTGTTAATAGTTGCTTGGGGAAATAAAAAACCATTGTAGGAATTATCTATGCTGTCCTTGTCAGAAGGATGTATGCAGTTGCTCAGGCAGATCACTTTCTTCTTTGCTTTGGCACTTTATCGCCCTTGTCCTTGAATCCCAACGTCCACCCCGCCTCTCTGATGGCCTTTATCTACAATCAGTTACCTCTCTTTTACCCCTAAATATATACCTTTAAAACACACATATTAATGAATTACGATCACTTCTTCATATGTTACTCAAGAAATGAGCACGTGGGCATGAACATTTTAGTATCTGCAGTACCTGTTACATTATAACTTGATGTACGTCCCACAGCAGTGCCGTCTATATTGCCCCAGCTAGGATGTGGTCTGGAAAGATAGAGTGATAACAATCCTTTCCTCAGCGTAGAACACACGGAAGAGGATGAGATAGACAGCAAGGGTAGAAATGGAGAAATACATCCATTCAGTCTTTGAAGGCAGGGGTGCCTGTGGCCAAGGGATCAACAGTTGCAAAAGACAGGTGCGAAGCATGGTAGAGCAGAATGCACTGGATTGTTAGGCGAGATGTTGGTGAATATTCGTGGGATCCTAGGTGTTTCTTTCATCAGAGCTTATACAGGCATTGCACTTATCCATCACAAGCCAGGGCTCAGTGCAACGAGTAGTGAGTGCATAATAAATAGTTGACTGACTGACAGAGAACTGGGTATGACAAGTATTATTTTCTTGTTTTTAGCGAATAGAATTAGTACATTATTCAAGGACTCAAAACAAGGACATGGAAGGTCCCACACTCAAACCCAAGTCTTTATTCAAGCTAGTTCTTTTCATATAATTTTGAACTAAGTTTTTAAAAAAAATACATTTTTATTGATTTCAGAGAGTAAGGGAGAGGGAGAGAGAGAGATAGAAACATCAATGACGAGAAGGAATCATTGATTGGCTGCCTCCTGCATGCCTACTGGGGATCGAGCCCACAACCTTGGCATGTGCCCTGACCAGGAATCGAACCATGATCTCCTGGTTCCTAGGTTGGCATTCAACCACTGGGCCACGCCGGCCGGGCTTGAACTAAGTTTTGAATTTACTCCAGAGAAAACCCTGGATACAATTAGATATAATTCTTCACCACCCTCCCTTCCCATTTTATAGTCTTTCCACAAAAAATTTATGATCTTCTTAAATATACCACAGCAGGCACATCCCAAGAATGGCAAGATGTGTTTACGAAAATTCCCAGAGTCTCACAAAAATTTCACAATAGACACGTAAGTGCGCAGCCACATCCCCTGACCTGGTTCCATCTCTGTCTTGAGAATGAATTTTAGAACTTTTTCCCAGTGGCAGGTACAGCCATGCAATTTCAATGCGAAGGGGCCTTGGCTTTATCGATTTGATTTTTTCCAAAATCTGCTTGATTTTCTTTTCTGTCTACCTGACCTCCCTTTTGTTTTCCTGACTTCAACTCTTTTTTCATTCTAAGGATGTCCACTGTGAGTGATTTTTAACTCGCTCCACTAAATTTGCAGAAAAGATGTAGTGATGTAATTTGATTTGCATTAAATTTAAGAAGGGAAGTTAAAATTCATGGTATTTGCTCAGTTTTCCTTTTGAATAAGATGCGATTTCAAACTGAGACATTTGATGAAATTTTGATCTTTAAGGCCAATTTAAACGACTTCTCCTCTTTTCCTCTTCAAATAATCTTTACTCCTTTTGTTCAACCATGAGGTCAGTATCTTTATATTGAATTTGACTAAATAATGTTTGTCCTTTTCCCATGTAGACTGTGCTCTCTTTTGGAATATCTTGCCATTGCTCTTGTAGCCAGCACTTATTACATTTTTGCTAAATTTATGGACGAGGGCTGAAGTCTCAGGGGATTATTAGGAAAGCAGGTGTAAGAGGGAGGAACATAGATGAAATCCAAGTAAAATTCATTGTGAGTTTGTTGGCTATAAATGATCACAAGCCATTGTTGTTAGGAGCCAGGAGGGGGTGGTAGTGGTGAGGGGGGGAGGGGGCACTGGAATGAAGACATTGGTTTTCTTCCTGAAGTGATCACCCGCTGATTGCACCATTCTTGAAAAATGAGTAAAAAAAAAATCAATTTCAAGTTAATGTGTTGAGTTTAGGGGTGGAGAACAATGCTCATTTTAGTCTCTGAGGTTGACTGAGAGTGTGATAAGACTCAGGGCAGAGAAATCACCCAAAATTACCTAAAATTTTATTATTATTCAAGCTCAAACGAAGGCAGAGTTCAATGCAATAGGAAATACATTCCAAATGGATCAGTTTATCTATCCGTCTGCCTCAATCTAATTTACAATTTGCAATTATGAGCATTTCATTAATCAGTTAACAAGGCATATTTATAAGGCACATTAACTCATAAGTTACAGCAGTAAACTGACTTAATTTAAAAGCAACCTTGTATTTGAGCAGGACAAAACTAATGCTGTTTATTCCACTGCTTAGTTTTATATTATAATACATGAATTGGGAATTGGGTTTAAGATTTTATGTAAACCAACCTTTATGTTAATAACTGCGTTAGTTTATTATTAATAGTTTATCAAGGTGAATTGTTGATTGAGTCTGGATGACATATGATACATGCAACATGAATACCAATATTTAAAAATACACAGGCAATAGAGGAACACGATTAAAGAATTAATCTTTCATGTTAGCATATTGGCTTCCCGCCTTTGTCACCTCTGTGAAATGTGATCATAATATCTTGACTATTTTTTAGAGTCAAGTTTTAAAAATAAACAGTAGATGTCATTGAATTTTTAAATTTTTAGTGGCATTTACAGTAAACTATCCTATAATATTTAAGTTACTGAGTAAGCATTTTGCAGAAGACAGTGTAATCCTGGTTTCCTGCACCTGTGAATTATATGTCTAGAGTATATGACTGAAGGTGATAATTATCCCAAGCAAATGTATACTCTTAATTTAATCCGCTATAAGCTTTCTTTTCTTGGTCTGAAAGTCTGCTGATACCAGGATAGTTTTGAATCTCAGTATATGAGTTTCTTCACGTTCTCATTCACTAAATTGAGCCAAAAGCCAGACCCTCTCTTGGATGGTTTCTGTTGTTACATTTCCCAATTTTTTTCTGCATTTCTGATCTAAAATATAGTTCTGAGTCACTCTTTTTCCTAACCTGACATTGATCATCTCATTAAATGTGAAAATATTATCAGAAACATAGTCAATGTTTGTTGAAACTCTCATGTCTTAACAGCTAATCCAAAGCCTCATGATTCAATAGCAAATCTTATAACCCTATTACCATTTTAAAGGGGGTCAGAAACATGTAAATCTGATTTTATGTTTTCTATCCAGCAGTGTTGCCTATGGTTGGCGTCTAGTGCCTGGAGCTTTAGCAAGAAGTATTGATTAGCTCTCACATAATGCTACGAGTAGTAAAATGTTGAATTTTGCTGCAGGTAAAATGTGTCCTGTCGAATAATAATCAACACCCAATTCACATGTGTATTTGAGGAGAGAATTCACATTTGGCAGGTCAGAAACCCACAAAGACATTAGTATTGATTCAGTTATTCATACTAGTTTTGAACCCTTCTCACACACATTCTTAGAAACGCCCTGGCTTTGGGTATTTATAATTAATGCCATATATTAATTAATACCATACATTAATAATACCATATGTATATATGCCTTCAATTAAAAGCTACCCTAAAGCTCATTATTCTGTTCATTCAGTTCAGTTTCCCTCCTCTGAAGGAAAATGGCCACGTTTTAAAACCATGCTGAACATGCATTATTAAGTCCACACTGTGCCTAGTGAAGAAGGTTGAGACATTACCTCAGAGGCCACAGCTTCAGAGGGAGGGCGCTGGGAAAATGACCCTCGCTTCAGTCCGGTTTTGGCCTTGCCTTTCTGGGTTTCAGTCAGTACGGAGTGAAGAGTTTGTACCAGCTTATCTCCAAGGCCATTCCCAGTTCCAGGGGGAAAAAATCAAAACACATAAATCTAGTTTTCAAGCCATGAGACTCCTCACTTTTTTTTTTTTCTTCTTAAATTATTTGGTATATTTTAGGAACTGCAATGTAATTAGTCATCAGAGTGACTGCCATTTTTCAGCTCTGGTTGACTTGATGATGACAAACCTATTTCTTTGTGACCTTTTCTCCCTAACTTAGACAGCACATAGCAGGTCCCATGTGTTACATAAGGGAGTGAATATGTGAATAAACTAAACAGAACATGTCTAATACTCATAATTAAAAACCTCCTCTCAGAATGGCAAATGTGTGCCTTAAAGCTCTGTTTTGATAATCAAGAAATGTGGAGTGATGGGTCAGGGCAAAGTATTCAGGTAACTACACAATTAATTCACATACCACAACCAGGTTGGAATCTTCAGTTTTCAAACGCTTTTGAGTAAATGTCTAAAGAGCTACCACTTTACCTCTAGAGAACAGAATGCTTTCTTACTATTATAAGCCATTTCATTAAATAGCATTTAATACTTACAATAAACTATATTGTAAATGGCTAAGCAAAGAATATAGCTTAAGGACAGCTTATGATCTTACCATTATCAGGAACAAAGGAAAAAAGTAATTTTTGTGCGTGTGTATACGTAATTGCATTTAAATTTTATGCCAGTTGAAATGAGAATTGTTAGTCATTTAAAGAGGTGCCTTAAAGATAAATTTAATGACACATAACTGGGCTATTTAAAGAGGCCTAAAAATTATAAAAGGGAGTTTTATTTTGAAAAAATCCTTCCCTTCTTTGCAGCCCATATCAGAATATATTACTGCAACTTTGTACTGGATGACTAGGGTTGTGTGGGTGGCAAGGAGGAGTGCAGGGGGCTGACAAGTACCAAGAGGCCTTTTCATTTTCTAAAATTGAAAAACCTCCCAGTCACCATAAATTAAGTTTAATTTAAATCATTTGGTATGAAATATCTAAAAACAACGAAACTGAAAAGGAAAAAAAGGACAAAATGGGAGTAAGAAAAAATGTCTAAGAGCTGAAAATACCCTCTAAAACGAACAAAAAAACCAAACTGAAACCATGACACTCTTTTTTACTTAATTTTTAATTAATTAACTAATTAATTAATTAACTGAAAATATTTGTATTGATTTTCGAGAGGAAGGGAGAGAGAGATAGAAACATCAATGATGAGAGAACATCATTGATTGGCTGCCTCCTGTACACCCTCACTGGGGATCGACCCGGAAACCCAGGGCATGTGCCCTGACTGGGAATTAAACCATGACCTCTTGGTTCATAGGTTGACATTCAACCATTGAGCCACGCTGGCTGGGCTTATTTATTTTTTATTAAATGTATTGGGGTCGTGAAGCTCTTAAGACAGTGTGTTAGTAATTTAGGTTGTTACTCCTGTACCAGCCACGCTCCAAATTATAAGGTGCATCCTGACAGCACCCTGCCTCAGGGTTATGGAACCAGATCCCTTCCCCCTAGTTTTGCTGCTGACTTTCTGGGAGACCTGGGGACAACATAAGGAAATTGAAAAGGGAGACAGTTGGGAAGATGGGAAGTGGCAGAAGGTTGGGAGTAACGGGGAATCTGCACAGTCCAGGGCAGACCTGAAAGGAGGGTGAGAAAAATGGAGAAGTGTGGCATAATTGGGAAAAAGGAAAAATGATTCAGATGCTTGACATCTGTATATTCCAGAAGACTTAGAAAAGAAAGCAATGGTAGGAGTCTGTGAGTTAAGCAATTTCTCCTAGAGACAATTTACCAATCTTAGAAATCAGGAAATTAGGCTTCCTTGGAGTCACCATTATTATTTTGCTGGCAATGTGGGACCATACTATGTCTTTTTTACGGTCTGCAAGTACAATTTTCAACATCATAGATTTGGACAACTTCTATTTAGTCAAAACTACATTATTAGGACCTTGTAAACTATACGGGATTTGAAATGAAGGCATTTGTCATTTCAATGGGAGCTTTAGTACTGTTTGTGTGTTATTAAATACCCAACTCCAATATCGGAATTTACCATTCTGAATTAAGTATCATGCTTTGTTTTAAAGCAATGTAATGATAGAACATTCACATTATAATGGCTTTGAATTGGTAAAAGATGACTAGTCAGGGCTTCAGTTTATCTTTGTAAAACAAATGTTTTTTTTTTAAATGATTATTTCAATTTCAATGGTAAAATTTTACATACTAAGAATTTTTTCAAAAGCACCAAACACTTCAGAAGTACCCACTCCACTGAGAACAACCATTATGTGAATTAAAGATCATTAAAATTTATTATTAAGTAGCTTTCTAAGGGTCTTACTTAATCCTCTGTTAGCCTTGTTGAGTTGGTGCATATGAGAACAGGGAATGCTTTTGCTACCCTTTAAATAGTACACAGTGGTAAATACTGTTATTTGCTTACTTCATATCTATTTTCCTCTTCATACTGTTAATAAAACAAAACAACAATTTTGTGTGATGTGACAATAGCTTTAGGTGTACTAATATGTTCTCTTTCCCAACTTCCTTTTCAGCTAAGTTTGACCACATGACATAGTTCTAATAGTTTGAAGGGTTAAAATCAATGAGCTCAAAGTGAATGTCTTCAAGGGTTTCTGGGAAAGCTTCCGTTTTCTCAATAAAAGGGCAGTACTACTGTTTATATTTTCTTTCTTTCATAGTGTAGATAAGCATGTCAAACTCGAGGCCCAAGGGCCGTATGCGGCCCACAATGAATATTTTTTTGTCTCAGCCAATATAACGGTATGTAAGAAATGTTTTAATAACATTTTCATAATTTAATTTTTATAATATCCTTTTATAGATAATTATTAATAACAAGCTATAATGTTCGATAATGACTGATTACTGTAATCGTGTTGCATTTATTTCCCTTATGCGCCTTACCCGCAGGTGCACCATTTCTCTCCATTAATACTAGCGGCGAATATTTTAGCAGCTGATTGCCACGTCATTAGTCCTGCACTGACTTGTTTGATGTGAGCAACAGGAAATATTTCACTTTTGGAGAACAAAATAAAATAGGTTTGTGTTACGCTTATTAATTTGTGCAGGTATTCAGTATCTGGTAAGTTAATGTTCAAGAAAAAATATTAATTTTTATTAAAATGTTCTATTATTTTATGTTAATGATTACTCATTTACTTCAGCCCTTTGTATTCAGCATGTTTCTATCGAAATATACCTATGTTTCTATGAAAATTGAAGCTTTTGCTTTTTTGCGGCCCACATAAACTTAAACCTTGTTTATTTGGCCCATGTTAGCCTTTGAGTTTGACATGCCCGGTGTATATGTACTATCTGGGGTGGCAGCATGAGCTAGAGCTTGTCACCATGGGGTGACTAACAAGACGATGAAAGTCAATAGAGTTACCATGGTGGAGGAGAAGGTGGAAGGAGCCTGGGACCCTGGTATCTCAGAGAAGCTAAGCTCATGCTAGAAATATGTCCCTTTAGACTTCTTGTTATTTGAGAAAAATAAATTCCATTTGTTTAAGTCATTCTTAGGCATTTTGTCACTTGTAGTCAAATCTACTTTTAAGTGATGCATTAAATATTAAGAGGTGTGTGTTTGTAGATATGAATATATATATATATATATATATATATATATATATATATATGTATATGTATATTAGTTGGTTTTTATCCTTCACTTACTATGAATGATGAAGTGCATTTCAATAGATACACATGTAGATGTCTTCTCACGCCCAGATACCTTTAGAACTTTCAGGGAGAAAAGTAGGAAAAGAAAAAATGAAAAAGAAAGAGAAAATACAGAAGAGAAGAGGTTGTAGGAAAGGAAAGTTGGAGGGGTTATCATGAAAGAAAAATAAGGGATAAATTAAAAAAGTAAAATATAATAGTGAACTTGAAAATGTAATATAATTTATGTGACTAATTACCTGCATTAGTCTCCAAATGCCTTAATTTATTAAAACATATTTTGAAATGCCTATGATGACATTATTTTGCAAAGATGTGGACATTTACTCTGAGGAAGAATGTGATGACTCTCAGTGGAACGAAGGCCCATCTGATGACCAGTGTTTGCCTGTTTCCTTATGTGGGTCTTCCCACTCTATGGAGGACCTCTTTTGAGAATTCTCAGGCAAATCATATTTTTTTTTTTTACAACTTGTCAATGTTAATTGTGCATATAAAGAAAAATGGTCCTTGAGGTGAGCATGTTAGATCTCAAAAAGGGCCTCAAAAACTCAGATGATGCCAGCACGAAAGATGGAGCCCTGTGGGACGTGCTGCTCAGACTCTGAGCAATCTCTTACTTCCATGAAAGCAGAACGGAACAGGCTTGATGACCAATGTGCAGCAACCTCTTAAAAGAAAAAACTACACAAAACTGAATTATGCATTTATTTGTTGGTGAAAATTAGTTTTTATTCTTACAACATTTATAACTCTAAAAAAAGGATGGGATAAACTGCGTTTGAAAAGGCATTAACACGGTCAACCTTGTCACTCTTTTCCAGGAAAAATATGATTTCCCCTAATTTCATCCTTCCCATCCATGCCCACGCCTTCACATTTATTGCCCAAAATACAGAAGTTTAATGTAAAAATAAGGTGCTCATCATCTTATTACCCAGAGGTATATACAGTGGAGATATTTTGCTCTATTTCCTTTCAAGCATGTGTCTGTGTGTCTATTTATCTTTTCTCCTCCTCATAAAATTGTATCCTTCCGTATATATGGATTTGTACCCGGGCTTATCTTTTGTAACTTTGCATTGTAATCATGTTCTTAGAGGGCATTTCCATAGGTTCAGAGGAAACAAAGCAACAAAGATCCCATCTCACTCTAGTAAAAAATAGAAGGGTGAGGCAGGCAGATAGAGGGATGTAGGTTCAATGTAGAAACCGCAAATAATTGAGTGAGTGATGCTGGTAATCGACAAGGTTAGGAGTCACTAGCCTAAACCAGGGCTGGCAAACTGACGGCTTGTCAGCCACATCTGGTCTGCATGTGTTTTTAGTTTTGTTCATAGAGTGTTGTTGTTGTTTTTTAAGTCAAGGCAGTGACCAGCATTTGTAAATTGATCTATCTCACCTATAAAATCTGATGCTTATTTTTGAAAAGCTAGAAAAATCGGCACATCAAGGACCACGAGCTTACCTGGCAAATATTGGCTGGAGCCAAGAATGGCCAGTCAATGAGATGGAGCATGTGTTTGCTAGTCTACTCATTGCCTTAGAGGCCGTTGCGTTTGCAAAACTAAGGATCAGTCTAGATTTAGTTTCTTCAAAATCATTTACTAATTATCATTATTATTTTTGTGTGAGCACAACCCCTCACTGAGCCCAGCTAGATAGGGCAGAGCAGGGCGCACAGTCTTTCTTCTGTGTGACCATCTCCTCTCGTTGACATACATTAGAGATTTTCAGAAAACATTTGAAAATTGGCCAAACTCTTTGATGGACAGGAAATTTTGGCTTAAAATATTTTAGCAAAAGATATGATAAGTGGCAAATGTAGTTTAAAATAGCGTATTTCAAATGAACAACACAAGAGCAGTATCAAGTTACAGCTTCCATCAAGTTTCCGTGTGCATAATTGAACTAATGAGAGGCCTTGTTGAAAATGATTTCATTTAAACAGAAACCATAGTGTTGTGCATTTAACCTGCTGGAAGAACAGGTCTTCTTTTCATGCCAGGCGTATAAAGTGGAAGGCAGAAGGGCTATTAAAATTCATAATTCGTGAGCAGTACAGCAGTGGAGACCTCTGTGTCAAAAGTTACATCTAGTCCTTCTGAGATAAAGATCATATTTCCAAGTAAATCAAGGTATCCATCAGAATGAACTATAGAGTTTCTGTACTTTATAACATCTGAACAAAGGAGGAATGCAGGATATAAAACCAGAGAATGCCCGCTGGAGCCTTAGAAATGAAAAGCAACCTCATAGGAGTAATGGTTCTTAAAACCCACATATGGATAATGATTTGGAGAAGCTGAAAAGTTTCTCATGTCTTACAGCCCTCTTGATTCCTTCTAAAGTTTCATGCCCTCATTGTGGAGGAAGAGTGAACTGAGGGAGAAAGGAATTTTCTTTATATTTAGATCGTCCATTTTAAATGCATACAATATGTTAGCCATTTTTCATGAAATCTCTTCTCTCTCTCCCTCCCCCCCCCCAGCTACCTTATACTTGGAAGGATGAAATTAAAGGGGCATTCTTTGGGACTGCTGACCCTGACTTATTGGTTATCTAGGTTTCTGCTGAGTACCATTTGTTTTTTACTGTTACCAGATGCAAACATTCGAATTTATTGGGAGCAGAAAGATGAGGGTTGAGAGGACAGGAGATGAGAGAATGAGAGAGCTCTATTGAGGTGGCAGAATGAGGCCGGGGGTTATGTCTTTTGAAGACAACCTGGGACTCAGGAAGGAGCCCTTTCTTTTTCATTTGTGTGTTGATAAGAAGGGTTTGGATCTGAAGTCCAGACCTTCAGGAGTTGATTTCCCCAAAGCATTTTGCCAGGTTAATGGCTTTCATTGAATCAGTAACCTTAGCCGTTCTATACTTCTCAAGTGCATGGTATTGTGATGAGACAAAACACAAAATACCCAGCATAACGGTCAGGTATTTTAGATGCAATACAGAGAATTATTAATTAAAACTACAACGGAGTCCTTATTAACCTTAACTTATACGCAGTGACACAATTGTAAACGATGCTTTTAATTTTTAGTCCGGTAGTGCTCAGTCCTGCAGCCATAAATATCTGCTTTCTTTTTATACTTACAAACAGTTCCTTGGGACACGATGTTGCT
Source organism: Myotis yumanensis (assembly GCF_028538775.1). Lineage (NCBI taxonomy): Eukaryota > Metazoa > Chordata > Mammalia > Chiroptera > Vespertilionidae > Myotis > Myotis yumanensis. The sequence continues at coordinate 200,424,531 of NW_027223753.1, read as the reverse complement.
TTAGGCCTAGTCCCAAGGTTATTTTGACCCCTTTTAACATTCCAAAGGTTTGAGACATATGATATGCAAGACAGTTTCTCTGGGATGGCAGTTCCGACTCCTCCATTTTAAAGTGGCTCTTTTTATATTGGTTGTTACATGGGTAAGTGATTCGGTTTCTGATGTTTTGTTATGGCAAACTTAATAAACTAAGATAGATGTATTAGAAAGGGAGACATCAGGAAGAGAGATAAACTTGGGGTTTGGGACAGAGTAGAAAAGGAAAATATTTTTCTGACCTTGGATGTATTCAACCTGATATCGATGAGACAGGCATAAAGACAGGAAGAAGAGAGACAAGGACACAGGACCTTGTTACAAAAATAAACTGGCTGGTGTGACTCAGTTGGTTGGGCATCATCCTGTGCACCAAAAGTTTGCTGGTTCGATTCTCAGACGAGGCACATTACTGGGTTGTGGGCTCAATCCCTGGTAGCGGGTGTGCAGGAGGCAGCTCTCTCTCTCTCTCCCTCCTTTCCTCTAAACAAACAAACAAACAAATAAATAAAATATACATTCACACGTCAATAAAATAAATATAAACTTAGAATTGTTTAGAGAGAGAATATAGAAAATACCCCAGATATTTTGTAGGTGTCATGATTTTTTTCTCGCTAACAAGAGTACGTCAGTTTAGATGAGAGTAATCATGTGCCTCCCTTGAAGCTAAAGGTGCCCATGTGAAACAGATCCAGCGAATGAGATAGAAATGGAACTACCTGCTGGTGCTTCTGTGCAATCTATTTAAAAAGCAGACAGATTAAGTTGGCACTTGCCTTCTTCCTTTTATCTCTTTATTTTCCTGCCTGGGACATTGATGTAATGCTCTGGATGAGGCATTTATCTTGTGAATATGAGGCGACAAGCATGTGTTAAAGACATCTGAGGGGAATGAAGATTCCTGAATAGATTCAGACCTGCCATAGGAGTCTAACTCGGAACTCCATTCAAATGAGAAAAGCAAACACCCTGATTTAAGTCACCATTTTTTGTAGCGGAATGAAATTTCTTACTATGCAGTTATTTTCATAATGAAAATATGTATTGTCAATAAGGCCACTTAGTTATTATTTTGAAGATATTATAAACTTAAAAGTATGACATAGAGTAATAAAAAAATTATGATCTTAACTGATGATATTATTTTTTGTAGGAAAGGAATTGTCTGTGTAAGAAAAAGAATATAAACTGCTCAGGGCTTGAAAGTATGATTTCCAGGACATGGGTTAGCAAAAGACAGATTTTAAAAATATTGCTAAATTTCCCTGCACAAGAAATGAACTTGGAATTATGGAAAATGATGAGTGTGCACAGAGGAAGGAAGTGAGCTGAGATTACAGTGATAAATACTGTGGGGCAAATGGCTGAAATATTTTAAGAACAGAATTATGTAATATTTAATTTTAAGACGTTTGCATCACTCCGATGTAGAACTGTCTCTGATACCAAAATCTCCAGTAAGGCCTACTATATATGCTTTGTATGTGCATTTTTGTTTTGTTTATTATTATAATTTTAGTGAAATTCAAGAAAAAAGAGGCCAAATTTCATATCTGAGTTGGCAAGGAGAGGAGAATGTGAACAATCATTGGATGGGAGCTGAAAGTCCCATCAATAATCCAGCAGAAAAAAACCACACTTATTATTTATTTATATATACTTTTTCTTCTATTGGTTCTATTTCTCTGGAGACACCTGATTAATACAAACTTGGAATTCATGATGAGAGTAGGAATCTGAAAAAGTAAACTCCCTTTCTGTGATTATTTCAAATAACCTATATGTAGTGATTGAACTGTTGATAAGAAAGGCAATAAGTGCCCAGGCAGAGACAAGCAGCCATGGGAACTTTGACTGCAGGCCTGAGCTGAAGATTGTGTACAATGTAGAACACAGAGCTAGGACACAAAATGTATTAAAAGTAAATGTTATGTATCAGTATTGAAGTTTATCCAAGGCATTCATTTCCTTAAATGTTACTCAGAAAACATATCTTCTAAAAGAATGATTTTTATTTTATTTTATTTTATTTTATTTTTTTATTTTTTTTTTTTTAAATATATTTTTATTGATTTTTTACAGAGAGGAAGGGAGAGAGATAGATAGTTAGAAACATCGATGGGAGAGAAACATCGACCAGCTGCCTCCTGCACATCTCCCATGGGGGATGTGCCCGCAACCCAGGTACATGCCCTTGACCGGAATCGAACCCGGGACCTTTCAGTCCGCAGGCCGACGCTCTATCCACTGAGCCAAACCGGTTTTGGCTAAAAGAATGATTTTTAAATTGTTGTTCAAGTATGTCGTAAAGAAAAGTTACAGTTTTGAACATTTATACTTAAACTAGAGGCCTGGTGCATGAATTCGTGCACCAGTGGGGTCGCTCAGCCTAGCCTATGGGATCGGGCCGAAACTGACACTCCGACATCCCCCGAGGGGTCTCAGATTGCGAGAGGGCGCAGGCCAGGCCAAGGGACTACACCAGTGAACAATCAGGGCCGGGGAGGGATGCGGGAGGTTGGCCAGCCAGGGAGGGATCACAGGAGGGCTCCAGGTCATGTCCAGCCTGTCTCACTCAGTCCCGATTGGCTGGACCCCAGCAGCAAGCTCACCTACCGTTTGGAGCATCTTCCCCCTGGTGGTCAGTACACATCATAACAACTGGCTGACTGGTCAACTGGCTGCCCCCTGGTGGTCAGTGCACATCATAGCCAGCGGTTGAGTGGCCTTAGCATATCATTAGCATATTACACTTTGATTGGTTGAACAGCTGACTGGACGACTAGACACTTAGCATATTAGGCTTTTATTATATAGAATGAGAAGCAGCCAGCCACCACCACATGGAATCTTAAGGAAAACAAATGTATAAATGAAGGTTTTTCTGTGGCTCTAGTGCAATCATAACACTTGTCACAGTATATAAATTTAAGTAAGTATACCTAATGTGGAACCTCTAATGTGCTGAAATTTAAAAAATTATGTTATGAACTGAAAGTGAATGTCACAACTGATATAAACAAAGCATAATTAAACAGATAAATGTATTTTAGAAAACTAGGTAATATATTCACAAACCAAGAATAAGTAGTTTTTTAAAAACTTATCTACAAATTTTAAAAAAGATAATATTTCATAAAAATCAAATTAAATTCACTAAAATCTTCTGTATTCCTAGAATGGGTTCTTTTCAAATCTGTGTACATTGTTATTTTTACAAAGCAAATGGAAATATGGAAAGGAAATTAGATGGAGTGCATTCACATTGAGAAAAACAAAATCAAACAAGTAAACACATGCAAAAAAAGTCCAAAAAAATAAAATCTAATTAAATGTAGGAGTTAAAGGAGTAAACAGAAAACACTTAAGCAAATTCTCATTTTTACAATACATTTAAATAAACAGGTAGGCCTGTTTTCTAAAATTAGGAATGGTTAGTCTTAGGGGGACATACATCTAATTGTAGATTTTATTTTATGGTACTTAATGTTCTTTATTTAAGAGAAACATCTTGAGAAGTCAGATGTTTTTATCTTTGGCTACCTAATATAACTTTTTTCCTTAAAATTTTGCATTTGTGTTGTTTAGTTCAATGGGCACATTAGGCAAGGGAACAAGTAAGTTACTACAGACTTCTATGAAGTTACTATTTCCATAAATTTTGGAGTCCACCTTACCCAGTGAATGGGACTTTAGGTTTTAAAGATGTCCAGATTGTTTTATGTAATTGGCACTTGATTCTGCATGAAAATTAAAATAAATATTCAACATTGGAAGAAGACCTCAACTCCAGTTCCTGAGGCAGAAATGAGTTTGCTCTAATTCCTTCCTATGTATTAACTGCCCATGTAAAGTCTGAGGACTAAAAATAAACAAATGAATTACATTTCTTGTAATTTATTTAAAGATAGGAGGTTACTAAATAATTTAATATCATTAATCTGTCAAGTATAGTCTTTATCAAAGAGAGCACTATTTGTAAGAAAACTTTATAGTTTAAAAGCAATCACATGCATACATGGCTGCAGGATAAAAGAGGTAATGAGAAAATGTGACATTCCTAGAAGTAAATTAGCAAACAAATTTTAAAAAGAGATATATCAAGTTATCTCACACATTTCAGAAATTAGCAGTTCAGTAGCATGATATTGTGGGTAAAGATAGGTGGTCAAATATGTCTAATTCATGCCTTTCATTTAGATATAATACCTGGCCCTAGGTGAGCAAAGGATTAGGGATTTATTTCTCTTACTGATGCTTTACTCATTTATCAAACAAGTATTTTTTGAGCACTTACTATGACAATTTCCTTTGGTTATTACTATGCTACCCAGGAGAGATAAAAAAGAAAAGCTGAATCATGCTCATGGACTCAAGAGGTTTTGAGTGATGCTGAAAACGTGGTAGGTGAAATCTATCCAGTAAAGGGCATTGGAGGATTTGGAACAACCCATTAACTTGGATCTTTCTAGCTAGAATTTCTAAAACATGTGGGATTAAAACAAAGCCCAGTTTTTGCCTAACCAAACAATTTTGTGAATAATCTAAGTGCATATGACAATAGTGAAGAAAGATATAATGGTAGGAGATCAAAATTGATGAAATATTAATAACCATTTGGTTTTTGACAGTGTCTTTACTTACAAAAATTACAAGTAATATAATATATTTTAAAGTAGAAGGCAAAAGAAACTATTTTATGATTGACTGGAGGCCCAGTGCAAGAATTTGTGCATGAGTGGGGTCCAACCAGCCTGGCCCCAATTGGGGCAGATCAAGGCCAGGCCTGTTGGGAGGAGGAGATGGTGGAAGGTTGGCTGGCTGGCTGCCCTGATTGGGGCCCTATCAGGGCCGGGCTGGCCGGGGGAAGGGGCCGTGAGTGATTGGTGGTGGGCCCTGCCCTTGAATGGGGTGGGGGTCCCATCGGGGGTCAGCAGCCAGGGGAGGGGCCATGAGAGGTTCGCTGGCCAGCCCCGCCCTGGTTGGTGTGTGTGGGGCTGATTGGGGATGGGGCCAGCTGGGGGGAGGGTCTGTGGGTGGTTGCCACCGGCCTTGCCCCTGATTGGAGTTGGGGGGCCAATCGGGGGAAGAGCTGGCTTGGGGAAGGGACCGCGGGCTGATTGGGGTGCTGATCAGGGGTGAGGCCAGCCATGGGGAGGTGTTGTGAGTGGTGGGCTGACTGGCCCCACCCCTGAATGGGATAGTCGGCTGATTGGGGTGCTGATCAGTGGCGGGGTCAGCTGGCCTTGCCCCTGATCGAAGTGGGGGGGCGAATCAGGGGTGGGGCCAGCCAGGTGGAGGGGTTGTGGGAGGTTGGCCAGCTGGCCCCACCCCCTGATTGGGCCGGTTTGCTGGCCACAGTGGGCGTCATAGCGACCAGTCACTCTGGGCGTTGTAGCTTTATGGTTGCTGGCTTTTTATACATAGGTTAGTTTTTTTATGTGGAATTTTTAAAAATTTTAAGTACACCCAAAAGAAAAAGTAAAAATAAAACATTTTGAAGCTATCCGGCTATTGTTACTGAGTTGGAGAAAATAATGTATGTATCTTTGACTTTTCAAGTTTTTCACTCCATGTTTTTGTTTCTCAGTCTTCTATTGCGCATAAACATGGTAGCATATCTTTGCTATAATCTCTATTATTCTATATATTTTGCTGCTGCTAATATTAAAACTTTCCTAACCTACTTTAGGTCTGTTTTTGAGCTTTGAAATCTTCCTGGACTGTCCCACTCTCAAGTCTAAAGGCTGCCTGAGCCCTAGCTGGTTTGGCTCACTGGATAGAGCATCGGCCTGGGGACTGAAGAGTCCTGGGTTCGATTCCAGTCAAGGGCATGTACCTTGGTTGCAGGCACATCCCCAGTAGGGGGTGTGTAGGAGGCAGCTGATCGATGCTTCTCTCTCATCGATGTTTCTAACTATCCCTCTCCCTTCCTCTCTGTAAAAAATCAATAAAATATATATCAGTGATGGCGAACCTATGACACGCGTGTCAGAGGTGACACGCGAACTCATTTTTTTAGTTGATTTTTCTTTGTTAATGGCATTTAAATATATAAAATAAATATCAAAAATATAAATCTTTGTTTTACTATGGTTGCAAATATCAAAAAATTTCTATATGTGACACGGCACCAGAGTTAAGTTAGGGTTTTTCAAAATGCTGACACGCGAGCTCAAAAGGTTCGCCATCACTGATATATATTAAAGGCTGCCTGAGCCAGGGTGCATTCTGGCTTCTCTAGCTATTTACATAGTCCATACTGAATTCGTGGTCATAGCCCCATAATAGATACTGCTTAATTCCTACTGTTATCCCTCAGTTGCTGACATTTCTTTCCTTAACCATTCTCTGATTGCTTCCAATCTGTTATTATCAAGCTTGAATCCTTTGATGTCTTGGAATTTTGGTCCTGTCCATTCATGTGCAGTTCAAACATGGTATTAGGTGATTAACATGACTATTGCAACCTAAAGCAATAATACTCTCTTGGAAAATCCTCACTTTAAACCTCAGATACAATGGGTATTCTTTATGAATTTTTCATACACACAGAAACCAAGGCTATTTCTGGGAGAATGTACTAGAATCAAAAGCACAAGACAAGCAGTAACTCAGCCCAGAGGTGTTTTTTTTTTTTTTTCAAATGTCTAAGTTTAAATAGATTTTCCACCTTTCAAGTTCTTTCTGAGCTACTTCAACTATCCCTTTATGTTTCCATCAGTCAATCAACCCATATGTCTAATATTTTCTGAGTGTCAGTCACTGTCACAGGTATTTTGGAGAAGATAATAATTAATAATATAGATATTATCATTACTTTTAGAGAGCTTGGAGTTTGATTAGTAGTATGGATAAGTAATTAGGAAATTTAAAATTGTATGTATGTGTGTGTGTGTGTGTGTGTGTGTGTGTATTAAAGGTTTTGAGAGCAGAAGTAAAAGGCTCTGTGGTGATATATAGGAAAAGGAACTATCTGGGATTTAAGGATACATAGAAGGTCTCTTGAAAGAAGGACTATTTAGACTGAACCCTGAAGTTAGAGTAAGAGACAATGAAAGTGGGGTAGAGAAATGACACATGCAGAGCAAGCACCAGAGATGTTTGAGGAACTGAAAGCAGTTTAGCATAGTGTGAGGCAGAAGTAAGAAAGTAGGAAAAGAAATAGGAAAGTTTACTGAAGTGTTAAGCAGAGTTCTAATTATGAAGGACCCTAAAGGCAACATCAAATCATCTGAAACTCAGCCATCAGCAAAGGGAACTCATTAAAGTGTCTTGAATTAGGGAATGATGAGATAGAGTGGAGGATGGATTAGAGCAGTGATGGCGAACCTTTTGAGCTCGGCCTATCAGCATTTTGAAAAACCCTAACTTAACTCTGGTGACATGTCACATATAGAAATTTTTTGATATTTGCAACCATAGTAAAACAAAGACTTATATTTTTGATATTTATTTTATATATTTAAATGCCATTTAACAAAGAAAAATCAACCAAAAAAATGAGTTCGCGTGTCACCTATGACACACGTGTCAGATTCGCCATCACTGGCATTAGAGCAAAGAAACACAGAGATTTGGAGACCATTGTGAGGCTATTGTAGGAATATATGTAAGATGATAAACCAAGATGGTAGTTCTAGGGATGGATAGAAGTCAATGGATTTGCAAAAACTCTGGGAGGTATGCTGAGCAGAATTAAGGAACAATTAAATGTTGGAAGAGAGGATAAAGCTGATTATAATGATCACATTATTGTCTTGAGTATACAGTGGTGATACTGTATGCTGAGATAGAAAATGTAATAAGACAAGGAGTTTTGGGAAAAGGAGATGATGGATTATTCTGGGACATGTTAACTTTGAAATGTGAACGGAGCTGCAATGTGGAAATACCAGTGTAAGTAGAATAATATTTTCTCAAGCTCAGAAGAGAGCCCAGGAGAGGAGATTGAAATCAACATATAGTAGTTACTAAAGCCATAGAAATTAAGGGAGAGCAATGTAGAGTGAAAATAATTTGCTTAGCTGGACTTTAAGGACAATAACATTTAAGGACAGGATAGGAATCTCTCTCTCTCTCTCTCTCTCTCTCTCTCTCTCTTTCTCTCTATCTCTCTCTCACACACACACACGCACACACACACCAAAAAGAAACAAGACAGGTGGAAAGAAAACCAGGAAAATGAAATGTGATGAATGCAAAGGGAGAAAATATTTTAAAAAGGAAGGAGTGGATAATATGTCAGATAATTCCAAAAAATTAAAGTGAGAGAATAGGTGAGTGCCCACTGATTTAGGTAGGCTGTTTTGGCCTTAACAAAGGAATTGGAACATAAGCCAGGTTACTGTGGATTAAAGAATGAGTGGAAAATAAGGAGATAGTGTCTACAGAGAAATCTTCCAAAATTAGCTGTGAATGGGAAGAAAGAGTTAGGATAGTTGTTGGACTAGGTTGCAAGACTATGGAGACTTGAGAGGTTTATATTCTGGTAAGAATTAGTTTTATAGAGAATTATGGAATTATGGGTTTCATAATGTATGAGGAAGGATGGCAAATTTCTTCAGACTGGATCTTCTTTTATTTTTATTTAAATTCTTTAATGTTTGAGGTATTACATGAGTCTCATTTTCCTCCCATTGACCTCTCTTCAGCTGTTCCCAACCCCCAGAACATGCCCTCACCCTAATACTGTCTGTGTCCATTGGTTATGCTTATATGCATGCATACAAGTCCTTTGGTTGATCTCTTACCCCACCCCTCCCCTACCTTCCCTCTTAGGTTGGACAGTCTGTTCCATGCTTCTATGTCTCTGGTTCTAGTTTTATTCATTAGTTTATGTTGTTCATTATATTCCACAAATGAGTGAGATCATGTGATATTTATCTTTCTCCAACTGGCTTATTTCACTTAGCATAATGCTCTTCAGGTCCATCCATGCTGTTGCAAATGGTAAGAGTTCCTTCTTTTTTACAGCAGCGTAGTATTCCATTTTGTAGATGTACCACAAGTTTTATTTTTCATTATTTAAAGTATTACATATGTCCCCTTTCCCCCCTCTCAGCCACCCCCTCCATGAAATGCCCCAACCACCACAGTGTCCATGTCCATTGGTTATGCTAATTAATATGCATGCATATAAGTCTGTTGGTTGGTCTCTTACCTCCCTCCCTCACAACCTTCCCTCTGAGGTTTGATGGCCTGTTCGATGCTTCTCTGTCTCTGGATCTATTTTTGTTCATCAGTTTATGTTTTTCATTATATTCCACAAATGAGTGAGATCATGTGATATTTACTTTTCTCCGACAGGGTTATTTAGCTTAGCATAATGCTCTTCATGTCCATCCATTCTGTTGCAAATGGTAAGAATTCTTTCTGTTTTACAGCAGTATAGTATTCCATTGTGTAGATGTATCAGTTTTCTAATCCACTCATCTGCTGATGGGCACTTAGACTGTTTCCAAATCTTAGCTATGGTGAATTGTGCTGCTATGAACATAGGGATGCATTTATCCTTTCTGATTGGTGTTTCTGGTTTCTTGGGATATATTCCTAGAAGTGGGATCACTGGGTCAAATGGGAGTTCCATTTCTAATTTTTTGAGGCAACTATTTTCTACAGTGGCTGCACCAGTCTGCATTCCCACCAACAGTGCATGAGGGTTCCTTTTTCTCCACATCCTCTCTAGCACTTGTTTGTCGATTTGTTGATGATCACCATTCTGACAGTGTGAGATGGTACCTCATTGTTTTGATTTGCATCTCTCGGATGATTAATAACTTTGAGCATGTTTTCATGTGTCTCTAGGCTTTCTGAATGTCCTCTTTTGAAAAATATCTATTTAGGTCCTTTGCCCATTTTTTGATTGGATTGTTTATCTTCCTTTTGTTAAGTTGTATGTGTTCTCTGTAAATTTTGGAGATTAAACCCATATCTGAAATAGCATTGGCAAATATGTTCTCCCATGCAGTGGGCTTTCTTGTTGTTTTGTTGATGGTTTCTTTTGCTGTGCAGAAGCTTTTTATTTTGATGTAGTCCCATTTGTTTATCTTTTCCTTAGTCTCCATTGCCTTAGGAGCTGTGTCTGTAAAGATATTGCTACGACATATGTCTGCTATTTTGCTGCCTATGGAGTCTTGTAGGATTTTTATGGTTTCCTGTCTTACATTTATAGTCCTTTAGCCATTTTGAGTTTGTTTTTGTGTATGGTGTCATTTGGTGATCTAGTTTCATTTGCATGTATTTGTCTTTTTCCCATCACCATTTATTGAAGAGACTGTCTTGACTCCATTGTCAAATATTAATTGAGCATAATGGTTTGTGTCGATTTCTGGGTTCTCTGTTCTGCTCCATTGGTGTATATGCCTGTTATTGTGCCAGTACCAGGCAGTTTTGAGAACAGTGGCTTTGTAATATAGCTTGATATCTGGTATTGTGATCCCTCCAACTTTGTTCTTCTTTCTCAGGATTGCTGTGGCTATTTGGGGTCTTTTTTATTTCATATGAATTTTTGGAGAGTTTGTTCTAGGTCTGTGAAATATGTCATTGGTATTTTAATGGGGAGTGCATGGAATCTATAGATTGCTTTGGTTAGTATGGACATTTTAATGATGTTGATTCTACCAATCCATGAACCTGATATATTCTTCCATTTGTTTACATCTTCCTCTAGCTCTTTTTTCAATGTCCTGTAGTTTGCCGAGTATAGGTCTTTTACATCCTTAGTTAAGTTTATTCTTAGGTATCTTAATTTTTTTTGTTGCAGTGGTAAATGGGATTGTTTTTGTTTTTTTTTTTAGTTTCTCTTTCTGTTAGTTCATTATTGGTGTATAAAAAAGCCATAGATTTCTGGGTGTTAATTTTGTATCCTGCTACATTGCTGAATTCATTTATTAAGTTTAATCGTTTTTTTGATGGAGTCTTTAGGGTTTTCTATGTACAATATCATGTCATCTGCGAATAATGACAGTTTTACTTCTTTTCCAATTTGGATGCCTTTATTTCCTTTTCTTGTATGATCACTATGGCTAGCACTTCTAGTACTATGTCGAACAGGAGTGGTGAAAGTGGGCATTCCTGTCTTGTTTCTGTTCTTAGGGGAAATGGTTTTAGTTTTTGCCCATTGAGTATGATGTTGGCTATATGTTTGTCATGTAAGGCTTTTATTTATGTTGAGGTATGATCCCTCTATTCCCACTTTGCTCAGAGTTTTTATCAGGAAAGGGTGTTGAATTTTGTCAAATACTTTTTCTGTATCAATTGCTATGATTATGTGATTTTTGTCTCTCAATTTGTTTATGTGATACATAACGTTTATTGATTTGTGGATATTGTACCAGCCTTGAATCCCCAGAATAAATCCCCATACTGGATCTCCTTGGCACTTCATTTTAATGGTGTGGTTATCAGTTGTGTTGGTTTCAAAATTTAATATTACTTATATTAAAGTATGAATCAGTCAGAATATTCATTTTTTAATTAATAGACTATTTTTTAAAAAGTTCTAAATTCACAGAAATATTGAGAGGATGGTACCTGTTTCTTTTTACTTTTTTGTTTTTTTTTAAAAATGTAGCTACTTGGAAATTTAAAATTACATCTGTCTCTCACATTATATTTCTATTAGATCATGTTGGAGACTGTTAAAGTGTATGTGAGATTTATTTATTTTTTATTGAAAATAAGCTGATTGTGATTTTCGAATTATTTAGCATGCATCTACTGATATTTTTATATATGCAGAAAAAAAGCACAGACAGTTTGGCACTCAAACATTAATGTTTTTGATAGACTTTTCCCATGGTAGGAAGAGTTGGTAATTAATTGGTTGAGTCCAATACTTATGACTATGACCTGGATAAGTCAAATAACATGTGTAGAAAATGTAGAGGACTTGTTATTGGCTCCCTAGTTATGTGGTTTTATGTCTTTTAATATACTTCATGCTGTTAGAGTGTATTCCTAAATTCTTACCTGGTTTGGATTTCTAGACCACATTGAAATCAATGTCATTTCTCTGCTACCTTTTCAACTGGAGAAGCCGCTTCTGTTTTACTCTGAACATTCTCATGATCTGTACTAACACTTGAATCATACTCAGTTATTTCTTTAGCCTTGAGGTCTGTGCCTTTCACATTCTGTAGACCATCACGCAATTTTCCGAAATTGCTTTTTTCTCAGCAGACTTCTCAGGGATAGTTTATGCTTCATTTATATTTCCACATGAATGAAACCATCTAACTCATTCATCATTTTGATTGCTATCCTTTGGAACATTTCCTATATTTAAACTATGCTGGATTAGAGAAACCTCAGTACTTTTCTTGAAAATAAATGCAATCTTCATTTCATGAACAGGTTGTGTTTCAAAAAGGCAGGAATCATGTTACAACTGGTTTCAGCCCCAAAGCCAGCTCACCAGTCAAATTGTATACCCAAAGTCGAGTACTGTGTCAATAACGCTATGAAAATTAACACTGCGCACTGTTTTCATGAAAAACCACACATTTTCAATTTGGCATGGCAACAATGCATCTTCTTTTACTGGGATGGCATAGCAGAAGTCTCCCCAGCATGCGTATTTTTTTAAGCAAGAGCAGGGGCAATCTCCCTAAACTAATGGTTGTGGGTACCGCCAGGGTCAGCTTAGGGATTTAAGCAGCTGATGTGTTGGGGATAAACTCTCTTTTTGATACTGGGCCCTGTCCTTAATTTCCATTTGTTTATTTATTATTTAATGATTTATTAAAATCGTTATTATTGAAAATATTACATATGTCCCCTTTCCCGCCCCATTGAATCTCCCCCCCCTTTTTTAAAATAAATCTTCTATCTTTTTTCTTTCACAACGTTATCAATGGCTTAGAAGTGAAGTATTTGTTCCTCATGGACCAATATAGAAAAAAAAGTGTTACTTTTTTCTTTATTTTCCATTTCTAAAACACACAAAAGTTCTTTGTCTCATTATTTATTTTCATCTTGCAGGAATAAAGCAATAGCCGTCTTTCCTATGTGGCATCAGTCTTGTCCTTTCACTTAGTGATTTTATTTTTATTTATTTATTTATTTTTAAATATATTTTATTGATTTTTTACAGAGAGGAAGGGAGAGGGACAGATGAGAGAGAAACATTGATCAGCTGCCTCCCGCACACTCCCTACTGGGGATGTGCCTGCAACCAAGGTACATGCCTTTGGCCGGAATCGAACCTGGGACCCTTGAGTCCACAGGCTGGCGCTCTATCCACTGAGCCAAACCGGTTAGGGCTCACTTAGTGATTTTAAAGGTTCCTATGAATGATGGAAAATAATCTCTGTACAAGAGGGGCTTAAAGACATCGATCCTCATTTCCATGGAAATCAGTCTGAGGCCACACTGGAGCTTTATCAGAGGCACTGGCTCTGGGATGAAGAGAAGCTCTTGTGGAAGCCAGGGTAGCAGCTGATGAAGACGCAGTGCCAGTAGGAATGACAAGGTCTAGGAGAGGAGCAGGGTAGAGTGGGGCAGCTACTGCGATTCTAGCATTTACTCTTTCTTTAGATTCTTAAAAATATATTTTTATTGATTTCAGAGAAGAAGGAAGAGGGAGAGAGAGAGATGGAAACATCAATGATGATAGACAATCATTGATCAGCTGCCTTTTGCATGCCCCCAACCCCTGGGGGTCAAGCCTGCAAACCAGGCATGCAACCCTGACTGGGAATTGAACCTCCTGGTTCAAAGGTTTATGCTCAACCACTGAGCCACAACGGCCAGGCTAGATTTTTTTCTTTTGACCTTGACTACAGGAAAGGCTGGCAAACGGAGAGAAGGAACAAAGGACAAAGTCTTAGATGGCTTGAAGCCAAGGAGAAAAGGGGAGATAGAAGACTTTTCAAAGTATTTTCCCTGTTGTGTATGTATAGTTACACCATTTCAGATTAAAAAAAAAAAATCCTTTGTATCATCAACTTCACTTCCCTTTCAAAAGATACCTTACGTATACCATGGTTTATGGTCAGTTAACTCTGTGCTTATGGAATTCAACTTGACATTCATGGGAATAACATTCATTGAGTGGCCATTAAATAGTAGGTGTGGGTTCAGACTCTGTAAGCAGACAAAGATGTTTAAACTTATGCCCCTGGAGTTTGTGATCTTGTAATCATATTTAAAGGCCTGCTTCTTGGAATATTCACTTCAGGTGAAGAAAAAAAGTGAGCTGAGGTTGCTTGTGATACATGCGAATAAGCAAAATTAAACTAGTTTATTTTTCTTCAGAATTTCACCAATTTCTTAATATGTTACATATATTATTTCTCTCTAAAAGAGAGGTGTGGTGTTCATCATTCAATGATATTATTAACCAAATAATTCTTTTTAAAACACTACTTCCAAGAATGAGGACTTTTTAGAATATAATACCAGTATATGAAATGCTAAAATATATTTCATTTTAATGTCATTTTCCACTTGTTTTAAGGCTCCAATAAAACATAAATTTAAGAGCTCAAGGAAAAATATCTTTGTTTTTTGGTATTTGTCATGCTGCCATTTTATCAGCATTACTATTTGAAATGAACTTAAGCATTTATTTGGAAAAAGGAATTCTATAAGAAAACAAAATATGATAACCACTGTTCTAGGCCAAGTGCCTCACTTGTGTAAGTCAGGAAACTGGGGTCCAGACATTCCTGACAGTGATTTATTGTAGCCATTATAACAAGATAAGGATCAGAGGCCCAGCTTAGGGTTCTGTTGTACTTTCCAAACTACAGGGAATAAGCCCAGTAATGCTCAGATATAATAAAAGCAGGCTATCATAAGATCCCACTACTTAGTGACAACAGAACTTAGTTCTTTCCAACCTGTTACTCAAAAGTATTTGCTGATTGATTTCATGCATATCACACTTTCTCATGTTAACTTAAGGCATTTCACCAAAGTTTTACTCATCTACAACTTGTACTTCATTAGAATAATAAATATTCATACTGTAATATTTTATTAAATTTGGAAATATTTTCTCTTTTTCAATTAAAGTAGCTGTACTAATGTATGTTAAGTAACTTTCTGGTTACATATTTCAGTTGTTCTCTATTTCTTATGGCTCCATTTTCTCACTATTGGTTTAAATTTCTCATCTGCCTGTCATTGTGATGAAGGAGCATGATCATGGGCCTTGGAGTAGATCACAGCTGTGCTTGAATTCCAACTCCATTATTTGCTAGGTGTTGACCTTGGACACAGCACAGATATCTTTGAGCCTAACTTTCCTCAACAGAAATAGGATGTGATGTCTTTTTTTGGGTTACTAAAAATGTTCATGGACCATTCAGACCTTGAGCAATGTCTTACACCATAGGTCCCTTTTTCTTTAAAAAAAATATAATTTTATTGATTTCAGAGAGGAGGGAGAGGAAGAGAGAGACAGAAACATCAATGTTGAGAAAGAATGTCCCACACTGGGGATCGAGTCCACAACTTGGGCATGTGCCCTGATTGGATATCAAACTGAACTGTGACCTCCTGGTTCATAGGTCGGCACTCAACCACTGAACCAGGCTGGCTGGCCTATAGGTCCATTCTTTTTGCGTCTTGTCATGGAAGAGCCCTGCCACCACCCCTCTCTACTCTCTCTGTTGCCTTTGGATGTCTTTTCCCAAACTGCAGGTTGCATTGAATTACATACAGGATCTCATCCCCACCATTCATTATCATGAGCATCATCACATGTCAATATAGCACTTTACCAGCCTCATAGTATGCTATTGGAAAATGTTAGTTTTCCCTTTCTCCTTAAAAGAATTATTCCAAGGAAGGAAGGAGAGCAGAAGATGTCACCAATTCCATGAACTAATTTATTATATCATAATTCAGCCTAGCTTTCTTATCTCTTTCTAGTGTGCTTCTGACTGCTCTGATTTAGATTTTGGCTACTGATGCTCTCAGGAAGCTCAGTGCCAGCACCTTCCCCTTATTTTCAGTTTTTATTCATTTTTTTTCCTTCTTGATTTTTTTTTCTTCTTGAGCTTATCATATGGCCATGCCTTTTACTTTACAAAGAGGACAGAAGAAATGTTACAATGCCAGTGAGCAAGAGTCTATGTATTCTTCCAAGATGTCACTTTGTCTGAAAAATAAATTTTGTGGTTAGCCAGTCTGCAATCATTTTATATATATATATATATATATATATATATATATATATATATATGGCCCGGTGCATGAAATTCGTGCATGAAATGGGGGTCCCCTCAGCCTAGCCTGCACCCTCTTCCAATCCGGGACCCCTTGGGGGATGTCCAACTGCTGGTTTAGGCCCCTAACTACCCCCTCCACCAGCCTGATCACCCCTAACCGCCTCTGCCTGCTGGCCTGGTTGCCCCCAACTGCCCCTCCTGCTGGCCTGGTCGCCCCCAATTGTCACTCCTGCCAGCCTAATTGCCCCTAACTGACCCCCCCCCACCAGTCTGGTTGCCCCCAACTGCCCTCCCCCCCTGCTGGCCTGGTCACCCCATGCAGCCTGCTGTTCAGTCGTTTGGTCATCACTCATTCACCCCCATGCTGGCCTGGTTGTCCCACGCAGCCTGCTGTTCAGTCGTTTGGTCATCCTTCACTAACCCCCCTGCAGGCCTTGTCATCCCAGGCAGCCTGCTGGTTGTTACTGTTACTGTGATGGCATCCTGGATAATTTGCATATTCCTCTATTATTAGTGTAGATATATACGAGTTTTCTGTGACTTTCTACTCTCATCTTCTCATTTTAGTCTTGGCCTGTGTTTTACCAGCCAGAAACAACTAAATTCTATTAGCCCACGTGTACATCAGGGGTTGCTTTATCAATGCTCCACCATAAAATCTTCCACGATTGGCCCAGATGCCAAGCAGGTAGACTGACAGAGCCCTAACAAGAGTACTTACACCCACATCATTCATTAGGAAATAGCTAAACAGCTTAGTTATATTCAAACTCTGTTACATATAAATGAGAAAACTTGCCCTTGGACACTTGCCTATGTTTTACTTCCAGGGAGTGTCCAGATATCCAACATTTGCTCATTTATGAAGACATTCTGCCTTAAAAAAAATTCAGATAGGAAAATTTTACTGCAGCTATTACAAAAGTTAAAATCGAAGCCAAAATTCTCCAGCTAATATTCATGCAAGTATAATCCTTTGCTGTACAACTTAGAATTTGGAATAATTACATCGCTCATGAAAGATAGTTTAGTATGTCCCAAATGGCACTGTTTAAATGTTCATTTGTTATTGTGTTAAATCAGCTAAATGACATAGCTAAAATTGAGCAAGCAAATGAAATTAAGGATAGGGTGATTATAACATTGTCAAAGTATTTAAGCATTTTAAATCCTAAATTTCTATGCTTGCCTCGAAGCAGAGGTCACTGTCATTATAACATTTTCTTCTGACCCCTTTGGGTTACTGCTATTAAAAGTATGTTATCTTTAAAAGTCACATGTAGTTGAGAAAATCAACGAATAACATGCCACTCCTTCAACAGTTATTCTATGTTGAAGTGAAAATCAGTTTTTTGTTTCAATATTTTTATTATGAGGAGAAGAAGAAAAATCTCTTGGTCAAAATAAAAAAAAATCACTAAAGATCTTACATAGCTTTAGTCTTACTAGGTGTTCATTTTGTTGTTTTTGTGAGGTTCAAAAAGAAAGTAACAAAATGATAAAGAACATTAAAGAGAAGTATCATCCAAGGATATGTTTTTTTTTATTTTATTGATTTTTAGAGTAAGGCTGAAGAGAAAGAGAGAGAGAGAGAGAGAGAGAGAGAGAGAGAAACATCATTGTGAGAGAGACCCATTGATCAGTTGCCTCCTGTACATGCCTAAACAGGGATCAAACCTGCAACCTTTTGATGTATAGGACCATTCTCCAACCAACTAAGCAACTCAACCAGAGCTGTTAAGGACTAATTTATGTAGACTCTGGTCCCTCAGGGGGAGGATGGCACTTCATATTAGAAACAGAAGTCTGGTGCAGAGGTACGGAGGCGCACGTGGAAAGGGCTGGCAACTGAGGACGCGGTTGTCTTTTTCAATTGGGAGGGAGTCTCAAGCTCCCAAGTGCTCTGAACTCCAGTTCTGGGCAAGTCTCTGGGGACTCAGACTCATACGGGGAGAAACTGACTGTCTGGCATCGGTCGGAACTCGAGGGCGGCTTTCTCTCAGAGGTGCTTGCAGTGATTACCGGGACACTGAGACTTGGGGCCTCTTAAGGTAGGACTGAGGAGCAGCCATAGCTGCTTGCTCCACTCTGTTGATTCCCTGAGACACCGCCCCACCCAAGCTGTGAGCAGAGGCTTTTGCATATGAATCGCCTGGCCCTTTGCAATCTGAAAATTACCTAACAAACTGCAGCTGGGTGAGAGAGACCCAGAACTTCCAAAAGAATGCCCAAGGCCCCAAAGCAGCTTGCATTGCTTCACAGCTGGACCTCATCTGGGCACCTCCAAACCCCAAACAAAGAAGAGGAACCTGCAGATCTCTCCATAGCTCCTGCTGGGTAGCCTCAGGAAGAGGCTAAATTAGCACCTCCTTAGAGATTCAAGAGCCAGTGTACCCAGTGGTCAGAGTGGGACCATCCAGATTACAACTCCTCAGATCCATAAGGGACACACTCAGGGGGCAGACTCAGTGAGAACCAAAGCCCCACTGAAGCAAGTCTTGCCCCAGAAGGGTGTCTCCAGCACAGAAGTTCTCCCACTGTAGACAGCTGATTCTCACTGCCAATTGGCCTGGAGGTCAATTCCTCCCAGTGATACCTACAACAATCAAGGCTTAACTACAACAAGACTGTGCACAAAGCCCACAAGGGGGTGCACCAAGAATGTCCACCTCAGGTAATTGGGGAGGCTGAGCCACTGGGCCCTATAGGACAACTAGCACAGAAAGCCACTCTATCAACACAGGGAAGCATAAAAAATGTGAAGACAAAGAAACAGGTCACAAATGACAGAAATGGAGGGAAGCAAACTACTGGATATAGAGTTCAAAACCACGGTTACAAGGTTTTTCAAGAATTTTCTAGAAACCGCCGATAAATTTAGTGAGACTCTCAAGAAATCTAGTGAGACCCTCGAGGTTGTGGAAAAGGACCAACTAGAAATTAAGCATACACTGACTGAAATAAAGAATATTATACAGAGTTCCAACAGCAGACTAGAGGATCGCAAGAATCAAGTCAAAGTTTTGAAATACGAAGAAGCAAAAAACACCCAACCAGAAAAACAAAAAGAAAAAAGAATCCAAAAATATGAAGATAGTGTAAGGAGCCTCTGGGACAACTTCAAGCGTACCAACATCCGAATTATAAGGGTGCCAGAAGAATAAAGAGAGCAAGATATTGAAAACCTATTTGAAGAAATAATGACAGAAAACTTCCCCTACCTGGTGAAAGAAATAGACTTACATGTCCAGGAAGTGCAGAGAACCCCAAACAAAAGGAATCCAAAGAGGACCACACCAAGACACATCATCATTAAAATGCCAAGAGCAAAAGACAAAGAGAGAATCTTAAAAGCAGCAAGAGAAAGACAGTCAGTTACCTACAAGGGAGTACCCATATGATTGTCAGCTGATTTCTCAACAGAAACTATGCAGGCCAGAAGGGAGTGGCAAGAAATATTCAAAGTGATGAATAGCAAGAACCTACAATCTAGATTACTTTACCCAGCAAAGCTATCATTCAGAATTGAAGGTCAGATAAAGAACTTCACAGATAAGAAAAAAGCTAAAGGAGTTCACCACCACCAAACCAGTATTATATGAAATGCTAAAAGGTATCCTTTAAGAAGAGGAAGAAGAAAAAGGCAAACAAATTATGAACAACAAATACACATCTATCAACAAGTGAATCTAAAAATCAAGTGAATAAATAATCTGATGAACAGAATAAACTGGTGAACATAATAGAATCAGGGGCATAGAAAGGGAGTGGACTGACTATTCGCGGTGGGGAAAGGGGTGTGTGTGGGGGGTGTGGGAAGAGACTGGACCAAAATCGTACACCTATGGATGAGGACAGTGGAGGCGGGGGGTGGGGGGAGTAAGGGCAGAGGGTGGAGTGGGAACAGGGTGGAGGGGAGCTATGGGGGGAAAAAGAGGAACAATTGTAATAATCTGAACAATAAAGATTTAATTTAAAAAAAAAGAAACAGAAGTCTGGCTATCATTTTCCATATACTTACAAACTTAAAAAATGTGGGATAGGACTACTGAAAGAAACAACATTTTATAAATTGGATAGTAACCAAAATTATAAAAGAAAGTATATCTGTGAAGTATTTGGGATTTTTCCAAGTTCAGAAAGTGCCTTAAGGGCTGAAGAGAGAGCAGTAAAGGATTCAGTGGAGTCTACAGCATTCTGGAAATTCTGTTCTTCAGGATGCATTTATCTATATTTCACCACCTGCTGTTCCTCAGTGCTTCCATTACCATCAGAATTTTGTCCTAGGGAAAAAAAAGCTTTCCTAGGTCAAATCTTGTATTTTCTCACAAATTTTCTTTGAGAATAAAACTAAGGTATTTTAGCTGAGCATGCTAACTGATCTTTATACTATAGATAATAAAAGGCTTAGGATTATAACTAAATTTTATAAACCTGTTTTACTATCCTCTATTGCTTGCAGTTTATCTTTAACGAATAATCCACACCTATCTAAAGCACAGAATATTTTCTTCTTGGAGTCATGAATATCACAAATTTACTACATATTTGGAAAAATGTTTCTTCCTTTTATTAAGTATTTTATTAACTCTACTTCTTTCAAGTACCAGAGTGACATTTAAGTAAAATATTTTAAGACTTGGCTTTTACTCTGTCCATAATCTTCACATATTTTTTATTTTTATTTTTATTGTAGCTGCATTTTCCAAATGTAGTCACATTTTCAGGTGAAGATATCTAGAGTTTTAAAAAAGCTTTAAATAGATCTAAGCTTATAATTTATTCATTATGGATACTTTTCTATGACTATACCTAGCTTGGTTTCTTTTACTGCCCCCCACCCCCCCACCCCCACCGATATATAGATTTTAGAGCTGCTAAAGTCAGGAACTCATGTTGATGGCAGAAGCAAAATAACTTAAAAAGAACCCTTTCTTATTATGATACTTTCTCCTAAGACCAGTCTATGTGATTCACATATAGCGATTTTTTTCTTCATAAATAGATTATCTTTTATTCTTCCAAGTGGAAGCTTGTCTATCATTTCTCTGCCCTATTATTGAGCTTAGTGAGAATTTTTGCAACTTGATTTACTTTTGTATAAGAAAGCTTATTGTTAAGTGAAGATTGGTAGATTTTCCAGTGTCTCCCCTTTTTTTAATCACCTAAAACTATATTTTTTAAGACCTTATCACCACTGATATCTGGAGTAAAATTCTATCATGATTCATCACTTTTAATTGTTTTAAAAAATATTTTTATTGATTTCAGAGAGGACGGGAGAGGGAGAGAGAGAGAAACATCAATGATGAGAGAGAATCATTGATGGGCTGCTTCCCGCATGCCCTCTACTGGGCATCGAGTCCACAACCTGGACATGTGCCCTGACTGGGAATCGAACTGTGACCTCCTGGTTTATAGGTCAATGCTCAATCCCTGAGCCACTGAGGCTGGGCCATCCCTTTTTCTTGAGCTTATTTATGAAATAGAAAATAATGCAATTTTACATTTATACATAACTTGTGATAGAAAATGTAAAAGTGCAACACCAACAATAAACTTTTCATGAACCTATTTTTAGCCCATGAATGTTAAAGTTATGCCCTGACTGGTTTGGCTCAGTGGATAGAGCGTCGGCCTGCGGACTCAAGGGTCCCAGGTTCGATTCCGGTCAAGGGCATGTACCTTGGTTGTGGGCACATCCCCAGAGGGGAGTGTGCAGGAGGCAGCTGATGGATGTTTCTCTTTCATCGATGTTTCTGACTCTCTGTCCCTCTCCCTTCCTCTCTGTAAAAAATCAATAAAATATATTAAAAAAAAAAAAAAAAAAAAAAAGTTAATATGTACCTCTCCAAAAATGCTCAATCATGGGAACTTTCTTATCACAAAGACTGGCACAATGAATCTGTTCATGGATCACTTCCTGGTGTTGCTATCCAAACTATACCGGTAAGCCTTTTGAAGTTTACTTTTTTATTAAGTGGTTGTTTTGTAGTTTTGACAGTTGGTGTGAAAATTCCCGATGTACATGTCAATACTTGATAGATAATGACTATGTATGCTACAAGAACAGACATAAAGTACGATTCTATCTAAATCTGTCAACTTAAACCATAATTAGTATAATTCTACATTGTTGTAGTTGCATCACATCATTTGGTTTTAAAGCAAACAAATATTTCATCAGAAGAAAAATGTGTAAATGTTGAGTCAGCAGAGCTTAAAGCAATTTCCTGTGCCTTATCAAGGAAATCTTGCGGAGACAAGCATTTTAGAAACTTCTGAAATGAAGCTAAAACCACAATGGCAAATGTCACATTGTTTCATGCAATTGAAATAAAAGTGAAGAGTTCTTGTTATAAACATTGCAGCAAAAAAAAAAAAAAAAAAAAAAAGCCACCCTGGTAAGATGTATGTATTTCAATGAATGTCTTTAGTACACACATTTGGAACATGCCACATGCAGCATCACAGAGGACGTTAGAAACTATAGGAATTTGACTTGTGGGATTACTTTGCAGTGCTTTTTATTAAAAACAAAACAAACAAACAAACAAAACAAAACAAAAGACAGTGTGTTTCCAGGGAATTCCTGCCTCTTTTGGGCGGTACTGGTGTGGATCCTCAAGTATGTCATCGCTATCCCTTGGTAGTGAAGTATGTCTTTAAGACGAAGGGCCAATGATCATATATTTTTCTTTGAATGCTGAGTTTGGAGTGGGTGCGAGATGGCTGCTTTATCCTCTGGGAATGGCTGTGTTTTGGATTCTCCCACACTCTGGGCATTTGTCCTTAGGCAACTTCAGATGGATCCGTGCTGGGCTTTCGAGAGTTGAGCTTTAGCTCAGAAGAGGAGGTTGAAAGGATTTTTTTTTTTTTTATCTCCAAATGAAAATGCAAAGAGATTTTTTTTTGAGGAACAGAATATAATTAGCCAAAGTTGGAGTTGGAGTTGGGCCAACTAAGACGCATTAACAGGCTAGACATGCCCCCAGTTCTTTGAGCATTCCAAAGATGGGCTCACTCTTGACTGTCGTGAAGAAAAGATGAAGTGCGTACCAAAGTCTAAAATGGGTGCATGGGAGACATGAAAAGAGAAACAGTACAATTTTCTCACGAATTAAAGATGACAACTGATGATAGCCACCCCCACCCAAATTTAAAAATCCAGTGCCTAATTTTTCTAAGCAAGCACTAGAAGGTCCCTGCTGGGAGCAGGACACATAATATATGTAGCTGGCACTCTCACCCAACAGGAACTATTGTTTCGTTTAGGGAATGGAGGCCAACTCCCTTTAAGACGTAAAGAAAAGCTAATTTAGGACACATCTAACAACAACTGAATTGAGGAGAAGAAAAAAATCACAAATTTCTGTGCCCTGGCCAGCTGACCAAATGTAAAACAAAACAACCCTCCCCCTCACCAACCCCAAACTCAAACAAAAGAAGAAGAAAAAGGAACATTTGTCTTTGTGCTTGTTCTGTGCTCATTTTGGCTTGCTTCAGATATTTTTCCAAGTTTAAGTTTGAAATTTGATGACTCTCAGAAGCAGAAATGTTCTTTTCTAGGTGTCGTTTTTTATCTATTCTGTCAAGCCCTTTAAGAAGAAATCAAGGAGAACCGTCATTTCAGGGAAAAAAAAGCATACAATAGATGGTTAACTCCAGGATAAAAGGTTGAAGAAATACAGTGAATTTAACTAAAGAGGGGAGATTTTCTTTGGTGAGTAGAAAGAAGTCTGAGAACAGTGCCTTTTAAAACATGACATCTGGAAATCACTAGAATTAACTACTTGATGGGAAAAACCTCTCCAGATTGGAAAAAAAAAAATCTCGGAAGTTCTATATTTTTACCATAAAATTTAACCCTGACTGCTGTTTCATTTTAGGTGAAAAGACAATAGAACTTTTTGAAATAAAGATATGTTTATATGCTTTTTTAGCTCAAAGCCAATTTTGATTTTAACATCAAACTCAGATTTTTGGCTCAGCATGAGAGCAAATGCCTCAGGGTGTTTGTTTTGGTCTTTAACTGAACCTTTTATATGTGAACTTGAAAGAGATCTTCACAGTGTCTCTTGCAAGGACATTTCATACACGCAGTGTGGGCTGGTAGAGGGAGCATTAGGCTGGAAGTAGGACAACTGGATTAGAATCCCCAGCCTAGTGACCCTGGAAAAATTACTTAACTGCTTGGAAAATGGTGATAATAACATTTAATTTCTTATCTCATAGATTTGTAGGAAACGACTAAATGAAATAACAAACATGCAAGCACAATAAAATGGATAAAAAGTTGTGTAAGGTAAGGAAATGCTTTCCTTGGTGTGTGTTCTTTTCTCAGTGCCCTTGTTTTCTATTATGATTTTCTCTTCAAATCATTATTTCTATCTTATCACTGAGTTGTACTCATTTGACTGAAAGTTTACTTAAAAATAGTAAAATAGGTAGTTGTGTACATGGGGTGACATTGGCCAATAAGATCATATAGGTTTCAAGTCTACATTTTGATCATAAGTGATATGCATATTGCATTGTGTGCCCACCTGCCCAAAGTCAAATCATCTTCCATCGCTGTATATTTGCCCCCCTTTACTCTTTACTACTCCCCCATCCCCTTCCCTCTAGTAACCACCATACGGTTGTCTGGGTCTATGAGTTTCAGTTTATATCGCACATATGAATGAAATCATATGATTCGTAGCTTTTTCTGACTGACTTATTTCGCTTAGCGTAATATTTTCAAGGTCTATCCATGTTGTTGCAAATGGCAGTATTTCATCTTATGGCTGAGTAGTAAATATTCCATAGTGCATATGTACCACATTTTCTTCATCTGGTCCTCTATTGAAGGACACTTTGGTTGTTTCCATCTCTTGATGACCATGAATAATACTGCAAAGAACATAGGGGTCCATATATCTTTGCAAATAAGTGTTTTTGAATTTTCCAGGTAGATACCCAGAAGAGGGATTGCTGGGTCATACGGTAACTCTCTTCTTAATTTTTTGAAGAACCAACATACAGTTTTCCATAGTGGTTGTACCAGTTTACATTCCCACCAGCAGTGAATGAGAGTCCCTTTTTCTCCACAACCTCTCCAACATTTGTTACAGGTGTTAGGTGGTATCTCGTTGTACTAGTAGTTTTTGTTTTTTATTAATACTCACTTGAGGATATTTTTCCATTGATTTTTAGGGAAAGTAGAGGAGAGAGGGAAAGACAGAGAGAAATATCAATGTGAGAGAAACACATCGATTGGTTGCCTCCTGCACGAGCCAGGGCCCAGGCAGATGGGAACTTGCAACCAAGGTACGTGCCCTTGACTGGAATCAAATCCAGGACCGTTTGGTCTGCAGGCTGATGCTCTATCCACTGAGCCAAACTGGCTAGTGCTCTCATTGTAGTTTTGATTTGCATTTCCTTAATACCTAGTGAAGTTGAGCATCTTTGCATATATCTGTTGGCCATTTGTATGTCTTCTTGGAAGAAGTGTCTGTTCTCTGCCCATTTTTAGATTGGATTGTTTGTTTGATGTTGAGTTGTATGAGTTCTTTATATACTTTAGTTATTGACCCCTGTCGGATCTGTTGTTTGCACATATCATCTCTCATTCAATTGGTTGCCTTTTTGTTTTGTTGTCAGTTTCCTTGGCTGTGCAGGAACTTTTTAGTTTGCGATAGTCCCATTCTTTTACTTTTGCCTTTACTTCCCTTGCCTTAACCCACGTTAAATCCATCTCTCCACATACTTAGTGCCTACACCTGTGCAGTTGAAAGTCACTGGAGAAAATCACAAGGACAACGGTTCCCCCTTAAAATCCATCATCACTGACATGTATATGTTAAGTTAAAAGACTAATATCAAGGTTGTTAAATACACTAAAACAGTTAACATAGAATGATTTGAAGACTCTTACATGATTTTTATCTTCATAACTAGACCTAGTAAACTTTTAGAAGTTTACATAGTGAATGTATAGAGTTGCTTGAACCTGTACATCTGGAAAGGAGCCTTAGAGTAGGAGGTGTTTTCCTATTTGTGGAAACTGGTTCAGGCACATGGAGCTGTGAAATACAGCTCATTTTGGCACGTAGGATGCTGAGGACATCAGCGCAATGAGAAGTAGAGGTAAGGACTGAAAACTGGCAGGCAACTTCAGATCTGTTGCCCACACTGGCCAATATTTGTTAGAAATGTGAGATCAGAACCTGAATATTGGCTCTGGGCAAAGTCCCATGGAACTATGAACTAATGGAAAGAAGTAGAAAATGGACCATGTCTAAAAAAAGGCTTTTATTGAATTCTGTTTTTAATGCTAAGATTTTACCAAGAATGGTAGATAGCATTTTATGTTAATGTATTAATTGCATTTTATTTCAAGAGGAAATGAGTAACCATTAACTTACACAAAGTAAATGTGCACATAGACATGCTTTTTTACTCTCTTCTTCCCTAATTCTGACATCAACAACTTGGGCATACAGTAATGCTAAGAAATATACTCCAAGGAAATGTATGAACTTTTAATATCTATTTAAACTGAAGCAAAACAAATACTTTATTGAGGGTAAAAATAGACTTTAGATTCAGACTGAAACAACATAAATGGTGACTTTAAATGCTTGTTTTTTTTTGTTTGTTTTTTTGTTTTTTTAAGGTTACAGTGTTTCAAGAAAGCCTAATTTAACTAACATTAGAGTTATATTCAGGGCAGAGAATAGAAAATAGATATATTGTAAATTCAAGGAATAGTATCACTGTCTTATGAAATGTACTTACTGAAAATGTTACCACCATTTTCTATACCAATTTCTGTTATTATCTATATATATGAAAGTCTAATATGCAAGTGTCCCCTCGGGAGTTCGACCGACCGGGAGTTCAGTTGCTTGCTATGACGTGCACTGACCACCAAGGGGCGGCGCGGGATGAAGGAAGGCCCTGGATGGCAGCTGGCAGCCACTAGGGACCCTACCTATGCACAAATTTCATGCACTGGGCCTCTAGTGTTAGATAAACTCTGATCATTGGTGCCTCTACTCAGGCAATATTGTAAAATTCTTTTGAAGCAAGGATTTATTAGAGAATTCAAGGAATTTTCATGGGTCAAGTAACTTTAGGGTGGGACAAGTCTAAAACTGTGGCGGGAGGCCTTGTGTGCACTAAGGATGATATGAGCTATGATTTTCTATTTCTCACTATCTAAAGTATACAAATTTATGGTAATATGATCTCATTAGTCACTGCAATGTCTGGCAGTAAATGCTATTAAGACACAACTGACCAATAACATAACTTCTACTAAAATGTATTGCAGCTGCAAAGAATTTAGTGATGACTTACCCATGGCTAGTTACTGAGTCAGCGAAGGGCCAGGAATGGAGTTGGAAAATTCAATAACTTATATATCTTCAATATTTTTGCAGCACACACACAAAAAAACAGTCCACGAGATGAATGACACACAGCATGCTGAGTCTTCGTTCCTCCCACTAGATTGCATTAGCTTACCTTCATTGGTTTTTGCCCCAAGTTAATTTTACTTATTAGGTCTATGAAAACCATGGCCATGTCCTTAGGGCCTCTGGACATGCACACCAAAAACAATCAATTATGTGAAATGCCACAGAATAAACACGATCAGAATAAGCTCCTTGGGAGAAGGAAGGTGTCATATAATTCAAAGCAATTTATAAATATCTACTTTCAGACACAGTGGGAGACCTGATTCAAACTTTTTTTGAAGGGTGTTTAAACAGAGCTGCTGATATTATGATTACATTTTCTCATGTTTCATGCCTGGAGTAATGTTAAGGCAGCAGAGTTCAAATATTTTCTCTAATATCTGTCAAGCAGTGTAAAAATAATGTGATTAGTTATGAAGGGACACATATAGAAAATTACTTTGACTCAGCTCTAGCTTTTAAAGTAGAGATTTATTGTCACCGGGATAGTAGAATCTTTGTTGAAATTACAATGCTGTTCTTTATGTATTGAAAAATATGTATAAAATAAGATTCCAAAGTAAATTCATTTTAGATGTATTTTGGATCCGATCAAAGTTTGTGTAATTGCTACCAAACATGATGAGGAATGTCAGAGAAAAGAATTCTGAAAGTCAACATAATAGCAATTGCAAAGAAGACTTCTAGGAAGAATACATATTAAGTAAGTGTATAGTAAAATTATTGATTAAAACAAGTTTACGTAAAAGTATTAAGGTCACTATAATTATGTAGTTCCTGAATTAAAGCACCCATCTATACAAACATAAGGAGAAAAAGAGAATAATTTAACTTCTAAGTGCCCTGGAAAGTAAAATACGTAGTTTAGTATCAAGGTGACTATAGACTAGTCATTACAATGAGAAACTGAGTTTGATATCAAGTATCCAACTTTCAATGTTTACATTGTGCAGTGTGCTAGACACATTAAGATCCCACATCTCCACCCTAAAAGAGGACAGCATTGTTGTGAATCAGGCAGCCCTTCTCAATTCTAAATGATAAGCAAACTTCCCGGAATTTGGATAACCCTTAGGCACAGGCTTATCTGAATGGATTGACTGTTTACTCTAAAGAATCTGTGGAAAACACAGTGGAAATGTGACTGATTTTATCTTGAATTTTGAGAGTTGTAGGTCAGAGTTCTTAAAATCCAACTTTAGGGGGGAAAAGGTTGGATTTTTCCTAAATCGTACCTATGATTTAGTGATGTGAAACTCACATTCGATAGACACAGAACCCAAGACAACTAATGGTTACATTCTTGTCCTCATTTTATTCCATCTGACAATAGCATTTGACATGGCTCACCAATTCCTCTTTCTTAACATCATTCTTTTGCAGGGTTCATCAGATATTTTCTGTGAAGGGCCAGATAATAAATATTTTAGGTTTGCCTCCTGTACAGTTTCTGTGGAACTATTCAATTTTTCTGTTGTATCACAAAAACCATTCTTAGCTCAGGGGTTGTACAAAAACAGGTGGGGTGGGAGTTTGGAGTCAGAAAGTGGGAAAAGACTCAGATTTGACTTGCAGGCTATAGTTTTGCTTTGTCCTGTTTTTTTTTTTAGGTGTCCACATCACACATTTACAATTTCTTCCCCACTTCTTGTTCATTTTGATTCAGACCCTTTTCTGGCTAGTCTTTCTCCACTATATTTCTCGTTGTGATCAGCCCTGTCTTCTCCAGTTATCCATTTCTCTGTAGGTGATCTCATTCATTCTGATAGCCTTTTACTTTATCTTATTTCATTGAATTTTATTACACTTTTTGAAATTATTGGAGAGACATTCATCACAGTCTTAAGTTTATAGCCATTTATTATTAATTTGTTCAAGGAACTGATTTTCTTTTTAGTATTCATTTCTTGCTTTTTATTTTTTTTTGTCCCTTATCTTCATCTCCCTTAAGCATTCCTTTTTTTTATTGCGGTAAAAACGCACATCATAAAAATTTACCATTTCACCGATTTTTAAGTATACAGTTCAGTAGTGTTAAGTATATTCCCACTGTTATGGAAAAGATCTCCAGGACTTTTTCATCTTGCAAATCTGAAACTTGTTAGATTAAATAACATTAAACAACAACTCCCCTTTAACTCATTTCCAGCCCCTGGTAACCACCCTTCTACTTTTTTTCTATGAATTTGACTACTGTAGGTACCTCATAGAAGGGGAATCATGTAGTTTTTGTCTTTTGTGGCTGGCTTATTTCACTTAGCATAATATCTTCAAGGTTCATCTATGTTGTAGCATGTGGTGGAAGCTCCTTCCTTTTTAAGGCTAATTACCATCCCATTGTGTGTATATACCGCATTTTGTTTACTCATTCATCCATTGTTGGATATTTTGGTTGTTTTCTCCTCTTGGCCATTGTGAATAGTGCTGCTGTGAACATGAGTGTGCAAATGTCTCTTTAAGACCTGGCTTTTACATTTTTTTCCTCTAAAAATTTTTATTTTCCTTATTTTTTAGTGAGTTTTAGCATCTTGCAATATGCGTGGGTACCTTCCAAATTGCCTATTTATATCCTTTATTTGTTATTTCTATTGGGTTTTCTGTCATTTTGTTTGATTTTTCAGGAGCTCTTGGCATATTTCAGCTATTAACACATTATCAGTTACAGATATTGCAACTCTTTCCTCAGTCTGTATAATCTATGTGTTCAACTTGATCTATAATGGCCTTTTTACGAAAGAAAATTTAAATTGCAATGCAGTCCAATCATATTTTCTTTATCATTTGAGCTTGTTGAAGTCTTTCTCTGACTGAAGAAAGGTATTCTTCTACTTTTCTTCTCTTGTGACTATAAATTTACTTTTTTATGTAGTTCAATAATTCTAAATTTTTCTTTGTGCATAGTATAAGGCATGAGTTCTGTTTTATTTTCTCTTTAGAATGCACCAGTTCTCCCAAAGTCATCTATATAACAATGTATTTTATTCACCTTGCTCTACAGTTTACTTTTACCATATATTGATTTTCTATAATACATTGTTTTATTTTTTAAACATTATTTTTAATTTAAATCTAATTTTTATAACAATTATTCAAATTTTTATTAATTTTCAAATTCTCTTAAAAATGTTTCAAGATTCTGAATTAAATTTGATTGAATTTAATTTGTGGTGAATTGACTTATTTACAATATTTATTAATTTTATTTATATATTTTTATTTTTACTTATGGTCATATTTTATATCCTTTTAAAAATTTTATTTCTTTATTTTTTATAACTTTAAAAAATTTTTTATTGATTTTTTACAGAAAGAAAGGGAGAGGGATAGAGAGTTAGAAAACATCGATGAGAGAGAAAAATCGATCAGCTGCCTCTTGCACACCCTCCACCGGGGATGTGCCCGCAACCTAGGTACATGCCTTTGACTGGAATTGAACCAGGGACCCTTCAGGCCGACGCTCTATCCACTGAGCCAAACTGATTAGGGCTTTATATCCTTTATTTAAAATTCTTCTATAATGATCTTATGCATTCTTTGTTAGCTTAATTCTTAGATTCTTTACCAATTTGTTGATGTAAGAATACATTCCTATTTTTTCTTTTACATTTTCTATGTTTATTGGGAACATAAAGAATACTATTTATTTGCATGAGATGGCCACTCTATAAAATACTCCTGTTAGTTCTATTGACTTTTCTGGTGATTCTGTTTGTTTTTCCAGATAGATGATCTTCTCCTCTGGAAAAAATGATAGTTTACAGTTTCCTTTCTAACCTTTAGAGCACCTATGCAGTTTTCTTTCTTTTAGGAATATTTGAATAAAGAGCCTGCCACTCACTAGTTTTATCAGTTAGGGTATAACCAGAAGACAGAAACCACAAAGTAAATTGAAGAAGAAGCAATTAATATAAATAATTATTAACAGGGGATTGAAGTAACAAAAGATTGATGAGTGAAGAGCAAAATACTCTAAAGAATAGAGGAACAGCAGATACAGGAAACAACCATAATTCAAGGAAGGAAAACATCAGGAACACTCCTTCTACCCAGGCCTGAGATCTAGACTTCATGGGAAAGGTTATAACCATGGCCCACTGGGTGGCAGAGATGTTAACTGAGGCTGCAAGGCCATCCAAATGGGCCCTGGGTGGGATCCAGGGGAAGCCATCCATAAGGATTTGCCATGTTGGCAGTGTTTGTGGGAAGCCATTCTCTATGATGCTGGGATGCTGTCGTGGAGAAGTCTCTGGGAAGGTGCCTCTAGGGTGAGCCTGGTGAAGCCTTTTCCTTGAAAGTACTAGGCCAGCAGCATTCTCTGGTACAGCCACTCAAGAGGATGCCTGAAGAAGCCATTTACAGCTGGTGTCATGCTGGTGGCTCTTCACGAAAAAGCCCCTAAACAGGCAGCTGGTAGAAGCTGCCCATGGGAATTGCCCCGTGCTGCCTCTGGGTGGTGCTGCTAGAGCCATGTGCTGCAGAAGCCACAATGCTGCTGGAGTCTGTCCATGGAAGCACATCTGAACCAGGAAGAGAAACCTCCTCCTCCAGTGTGCCATCAGCACCTCCTATTGACAGAGCTTAGCACCGTGCAGGCTGCAAAGGAGAGACATTTGCAGGGTCTTACGGATGGAATTCAAATTTCAGGTAGAGCCCCTACAGATTCATAAGTCGAAGCCCTAACTTTACGTCCCTCAGAATGAGACTTTATTTGGAGCTGTGGTCTCTAAAGAGGTTAAATGAAGTCATCAGAGTAGGTGTTGACTAGTGTCTTATAGGAAGAGACTAGGACACAGACACACACGGAAAAAAGATCAGGTGAGGATGCAGAGAGAGGATGTCCATCTGCTAGCCCAGGAGAAGGGCCTCAGAATGAAACCGACTCTGCCAACATCTTGATCTCAGACGTCCAGCCTCCAGGATCATCAGAAAATAAATTTCTGATGTGTAAGCCACCCAGTCTGTGGTACTTCGTTATAGCCACCCTAGCAAACTAATACCCTGGGTCTGTTTATATTATGGACCGGTGGACAGTGGAGAGTGCACTGGAAGCTGAAATAATACAAACTGATGACTCACACACCAAGTTTATAAACTTGGAG
This sequence comes from Myotis yumanensis, assembly GCF_028538775.1. NCBI lineage: Eukaryota > Metazoa > Chordata > Mammalia > Chiroptera > Vespertilionidae > Myotis > Myotis yumanensis. The sequence goes on along the minus strand of NW_027223753.1, from coordinate 200,391,744 downwards.
CATTAAAAAAATTCCCTGAACCTGTTTTCTTATCTGTAAAGATGGAATCCTTGCCAGAATTGAAGGCTCTTTTCAAACTCTTAAAAGTTACTTCCATTTCCCCACTGACCAGCCACCATTTACACAGGGACGCCCTTATTCATAGAAATAATTTCAGGTAGAGCCCAACCTTTGGAATCAGAAGAACCTGCTCATTTTGACACAGGCTCTGTGACCTCAGCTAAGTCACCTAACTCTCTGAACCTCACTTCTTTCATATAAAAATGAGGGATATAGTAGTACTTTCCTCATAGTGATGTTATAAGGATGAAGTGAGAAATTATATATATATATACATATATATATATGTATATATATATATATGAAGTAAGAATATATATATATATATATGAATGACACTTTGTGCTTGGCACACAGATGGTGGAGGGTAAATTGCAGAATATTATTATTTTTTGTAACTTCAATAACTAACAGAATGACTCTCACATAGGAAGTCTGTGAAATATGTATTTGCTGCTGAATAAACTGAACTGAACTGAACAGATTTTTAATGGGAGAACTTCAGATATAATAGCTGGCTCTGTGAGTGTGTACTGTAGTATGTTTACGCAGAATAAGTACCTACTTAGTACCTTGCAAATCATAAAAATGTCTTTGATTACTTGTAGTGAATTAGGTGTGGGTGACCACATGGGAGCATGTTCCCATTCGAGCTTTATGAGGATAATAGGTCTCAATAGCTGGGGGGAAGAGGTGGGGGAACCAAATGAAAACAACCTCTTATAGCAAACACAGACATGATTTAAGGAGGTCACCTCCAAAGAATGAAAACTTTGAGAAAGTAGTTATTTTAAATCCCTGAGAAAGAAACTAGCACCAAACCCAGGAAACCCATCAAGCCTCAACTTGTTTTCAGAAAGTCCCTAATTAAACCATGACAATGACATCTGACAGGTAGAAAACAAAATCTGATTTTAATGATTATCACCTTCATAGCTTTTGTTGCGGGGCATCTTTAAAATGGGCTACCCCACTGTTTCCTATTTTAGAATCTTTCTCCTTAAGATAACATGGCAGGAATCAATACATTTATTTAAATCTCACATCTAAAAACAAGGTCAAGCAAGGTCTTATGTCTTCAATAAAGTCATTGTTTCAAGCTGAACTCGTGTATCAGTGCTGAGGCATGAACAAACATGAGACTTTTCAACACCAGAGAAGGAAGAGAACACCTAGCGTGATGTTGAGATGTCTAACGCTAAATGAGCAGAGCTGATATTTTTAAAATTAAAAAATGTGGCTTCTAAGTTTTGCTCTCAAGGTACAGTCACAAACACACACAATTACAAGATTTACTGCTTAATATCCTCTTAACCACTGAAAGTAATTCTGTTTATGTTAGGAGAAAGAAGCCAAGTAGAAAGGTCATTATGTTGTGTCTGCAGCTCTCACTCCTAATATGTGAGTCTCATTTATAAGTAGAGGGAAAAAATCAATAATCCTTTTAAGTTGCCTTGGATTCCAAGTGGAAAATGCTTTAACCCACGGTGGTGACTTAGAGCCTCTGTAAGATATTATGCAGTGTTGTTTCATCAAGGGGCCCAGCTCACTTCAATAGCTCTTAATTGCATTGCTGAGTCTGTCTTGGCTGGTGAAGAAAATGAATTCTGTCCCTGCTCCCTGAAAGCTGAACTCTTTTATTCATCATTGTTCTTGATCATCTTCTCGAGAGTTAATTTTGCTTTTGTATGTTACCTGGAAGATTGAAGCCATTTCAGAAACATGGTTCCAGCAGCCCAGGAATGAAAACCTTCAAGCTTTTAATGTAATCATTAATATTTACTAAGTACCAACTGTGTATAAGGTTTTACATACTAGATGGAGCAGCTGACCAGAAATGAGTAGGACAATTCTTTTAAAAAATATTTCATTGTATTGATTTCAGAGAGGAAGGGAGAGAGAGATAGAGACATCACTGATGAGAGAGAATCATTGCTTGGCTGCCTCCTGCACGCCCTGCACTAGGATAGAGCTCAAAACCTGGACATATGCCCTGACCAGGAATCAAACATGACCTCTTGGTTCATAAGTCGACGCTCAACCACTGAGCCACACTGGCCAGTGACAGTTCTTGTTTTCAGGAAACTTTCATTAATAGAGGGAGAATGAGGTACGAATATGAATATCTAAAATTTGAAGTTCTATATAAATTGTCATATAAAAAGAGGAAAAAAAACCTTTGTCTTAAGTTCAAAGGTCAAAGGAGCTCTGTCCCACACACATCAAGTTAAAGGGAAGACAAAAGCTTTATTGGCCACGAAGAGCAGATGCAAATTTGAAAGGAAGAGGCAGAAAGATTGCCATGAAGGGGCAAGGGAACTGATGAACAAAAGTGGAGGCAAGGTAAATACTAGACCTATTGCAAGCCGACGCCCAAACAATAGAAGCAGATGAATTTGGAATGTAGGTGGAGTCTAGGTTGTCAAGAGTTTTAAATATGGTGCTTCCCTTAGAAAATTAGTAACATGATCAAGGCCAAAGACCATAAGAAAGATTACTCTGGTCAATAGGTTTTGGGAAGAGAGAACAGAACACATAAAGACACAAAACATATTAGATCAGATGCTTCAGAAGTATATAGTAAGCATGGGTTCTAATGCCATTTATGAAATGTGTGAATTTGGTAAGAATGAATGAATGAATGAATGAATGCCAATTATGTGGCAGACACTGTGCTGGACACTACATATATCATCTCTAATATCCACAGTAATTCTTTATATAGGAATCAGTAACTTCATTCTACAGCTTAGGAATTAACGCACAGAAAGTGTAGGTAACTTGCTAAATGTCAGAGACTTGATAAGTAGCAGAGTTGAGATTTGAGCCAAATATTTCTGAGCAGAGCCTGTGCTCATCCAACTCTAGGTCTGGATGAATTCCTGCCTTGCCTTACCTCTATAACTTTTTTCATATCACTCAATATCTTAGTTTCCTTATCAATACATCAGGGTAATAACTTTAAACTTTATGGGTTATCAAAATTAAATTAAAATGACTATACTATAGTTAGTGCTCCATAAACTTACTTTTTTTTCTTTATTGATTAAGATTTTACATATGTGTCTTATCCCCCTTTGCCCACCCCACCCCCATTCATGCCCTAACCCCCCTGCCCCCTCCCCCCCGTGTCTGTGTCCATTGGTTAGGCCAGTGGTCGGCAAACCATGGCTCATGAGCCACATGAGGCTCTTTGGCCCCTTGAGTGTGGCTCTTCCACAAAATCCCGACTTCTGCGCATGGGCTACGAAGTTTTAATCGCACTGTACGTGTGCACCCCCACGTGGTATTTTGTGAAAGAGCCACACTAAAGGGGCCAAAGAGCCGCATGTGGCTCGTGAGCCGCAGTTTGCTGACCACGGGGTTAGGCTTATATGGATGCATACAAGTCCTTTGATTGATCTCTCCCCCTTATCCCCACCCTCCCCTACCTTCCCTCTGAAGTTTGATGGTCTGATCGATGCTTCTCTGTCCCTGGATCTGTTTTTGTTCATCAGTTTATGTTGTTCATTATATTCCACAAATGAGTGAGATCATGTGATATCTATCTTTCTCTGACTTTCAGGTGAGCGGTTAGGAGCCATTGGTTCCGGATTGCAAAAGGGATGTCCAATTGCCGGTTTTGGCCTGATTCCTGTGGGATTGGGCCTAAACCGACAGTTGGACATCCCCCAAGTGGACCCGGATTGGAGAGGGTGCAGGCCAGACTGAAGGACGCCCCCCCCCCCCATGCACAAATTTTATGCACTGGGCCTCTAGTATTCTTTATAATTCTTCTACCTTATGTTATATGTTACATACAAAGAAATATCCCCATGAAATCCCTAAATATGAACAGGTGAATGTCTTGAACATGTGTTGTCTGAGCACACTCAATCTGCTTTATTAATAAACACATTATATATAGCTTATTTTAATCTATGTTAGTGAAAGATTAGGTGACAATGAATTTATTTCACTTCCCAGTTATCTGGTTTCCACCTGCTTCGACACATAGGACAGGTGAGGCAGGTAAGGGTGAGTACTTCCAGGTGATTCTGATAGAAAATTAGATGCACACTATGGAGCAATGTATTAAATGTATACACACCAACAAAGATGACCTTTTAACACAGTGATGGCGAACCTTTGGAGCTTGGCGTGTCAGCATTTTGAAAAACCCTAACTTAACTCTGGTGCCGTGTCACATATAGAAATTTTTTGATATTTGCAACCATAGTAAAACAAAGATTTATATTTTTGATATTTATTTTATATATTTAAATGCCATTTAACAAAGAAAAATCAACCAAAAAAATGAGTCATAGGTTCGTCATCACTGTTTTAACATGTGGTGTTCATAACAATGTAAAAAAAGATGAGATATACAACAAAATGAATTTATCTAAATTAAAAATATGTGCATACCAAAAACATGCATTTTGAAAGAACATATTAGCAAAAACCCTGTTAAATCTGTTAGAATGCTTGCCTGTGGTAGGAGGGGAAAAGGCATGAGCTATGGGAATCAAGTGGAATAGTAAATAAAGCAACTGTGGGTTTGCATGGGCCAATGCTGATAATGTACCATGAAATGAGTGCTATGATGTCACCCCTCTGCATTTCAAAACTCATGGAACTTCAAAGGGGAGGAATCCAAGTTTGAGTCAAAGAAGTTATCCTACATCAAAAGGAGGGAAGTATTCAGAAAGCTAGTGTCTGATGATACAGGGATAAACAAGAAACAAGAGCATGGAGGGTTAAGGATGGGAAGCTGTTTCTTGGCAGTCGGTATAGAACCTTGCTTTGTCTTTGGATTCTCTAATCTACTTCCTAAAGCTGATTCTACCTCTTGGAGGCTGGGCTCAGGAAGAGACAGTGATTGTTTGAACCAATAACTGCTGGATTTAAATTCTGAACTCCATCACTTACTAGTTGTGAAGACGTGGGCATGGTACTCAATCCTTTTAAAACTTGAGCACCTTCACACATAAAACAGCCGCTCTACTGTGTTGATGTGGGAAATAAATGGGTAAAATATTTAAGTGTCTAACATAGGGCTAGGTACTTGGTAACGGCACTATCTTATACGCCTTGTCTTTTCCTGGCATTTGCAACTAAGCAGTCATGCAACAAACATTGAATGAGATGCTGCTTTGGTTAATGCACTGTATATACAACAATGGAGAAAACACACCTACACCTATGTTTTCAAAATGATTGTAGTCCAGTGGAGGAAACAGTGAAACCAAAAATTATAAGTTGAGAAATGCAATGAAGGCATATACCGGGTGGTAGAGGAACACAGGAGGGGACTCCAAATCAGACATTTCTTGGAAGAGAAGATAATTGAGTACTGTCATGTAGATTTAGTAAGAGACAATTAGGATGCAAAGTTCCAGAAGAATCCTTTGGTGTGAAGAAAATTGCTAACCTCCAGTACATGGTCATTCCAAAGGTTAGAACTGGTAAATAAGTATTTTAGTTATTTCTCCATTTTAAGATTTTATTTTGTAATAAATTTGTAGTTGCTGATCATATAAATATATATTAAAAGCATAATAGGCTAATTTGACTAGACATCCTTCTGGACATCCTTCGGGATGAAGCCAGGGCTGCAGCCATGGGATTGAGGCAGCGGGCCGCGACTGTGAGGGAGGAATCCAGGCAGCCGTGGCTGTGAAGGCCTACTCTTGCATGAATTTCATGCATCGGGCCTCTAATATATATATATATCTCAATGCTGCCTACAGGGCTCCTCAAACTGACCCATTTGCACAGCACTTTTCTTTTATATGTTACTTTTATCACTCTACTCTGCTAGGATATCCAGGTGTATAGTGTGGAGATAATCTTGTTTTCCATAAGTTTAAGAGGACTTCTTTTAGAGCTTTCAAATCTCTGGGTACTATTTTTCTAAACTCTGATTTTGTCCATATAGATTTGTTCAGTGTTTGTATTGCATACTTCTTTTGTTAAGTGAATATTATTTTAAACACACACTTTTGCATAAATTCATATAACTTTTTTTTCTTAAAAAGAAAAACTAAGAAAGGTGATGTTTGGACAGGACACTACATACCCAATGCGTGATAGTGATGTAAAAAATGTTTTTCCTTTAAAACTTCTACTGAAATGGCAAGACTTTCCTGAAACAACACTTGGTGTTTGTTTTTAAAACAAACCCATGGGTTTACTTTGCAAAAACTCATGAATGTTTTTTTTATTCATTCCATATCCTTTTCAGGGTTGCTCCATGCCAAAGGAAATATGATTAAGGCAGCTCAGGAAGAGTTTTGGTTGACAATAAGACACAATAAATATTTCTTGTGGGAGATTCAAAAGGGAGAATGGGGAAATCGGTGTGGACCCTTTTGGGTGGCAGTGGGGGGCAAGATATAACTCTTAAACTCTCGCCAAATGATAACTCAGATTTTAAAAAATACCTCCAGCCTGGATTGATCACAATATCTTAAATTTAGCTCCAAAGCTTCTCTAAAAGAAAATCATAAAACTAAGTCCTAAAAATTTTATAAAGCCCATAGCAATACTAGAGCCATTATTGACAAAACACTTAAATAGATCTATGCCCTGTGTGTTCACTTCTGTGGTTCATAGTTTAATCTGTATTTCTTCTGGGAATTCTTCTCTCCTTGCCGTAGTATTGACAGAGTTTGATATAAAATATGTTTATGATGAAGACAATAGAATATATTTCTATTGGGATCTGCCCTCCATCCCTGGCTTGCAGAATGCAGCAGGACTTAGAACTTGCTTTGATGTCAATAGAAATGTCTGTTGTAGAGCTCCGTGGGCATAAAGTAGACACAGTGAGGAAAGAACAGTGTTGGTTTCAAGAATGGGTATTTTATCTTCATAAGTTTTAGTGTGCATGAAAGACATAGGATAGATATTGCTTCCAAAATATATTCAAAACCATTCAAATCACATAGATTCACATTCTCTCCCTTCTCTTTGGAAACCTAACAACTAAGAGTTTTGAATTTTCCCACGTGGCCAATGTAAATATAAACAGAGAACCAAATCTGAGTAGCATTCTGCAGGTGTCTATTTCAACAGCTCAGTTATGTGAATTTTAATAGCCGAATGAAATACAATGAAAAAGGCAGTGAATGGAAAAGTGGAAGAGATTAGATTGAAAAGTCTCTGTTGCAGTTTGAAGGTATTATTGTCCCTTGAATCCGGATGTGTAGGTGAAGGCAGATATTATTTGCAAATTTTTGTTGCTCTACAAGAAAATAAGTATTAATGGTGTTGGCTACATCAAGTAAAGAACATTAAGAATACCTCTCTGTGCGTATGTGTATTTGTTTCAGGAAACCTGTAAAGTTCGCACTTTCTCTGGAATGTCCCGGTGGCCTGTCCAATGCCTGGCAAATTTTCAAAGAATGTTGAGTGATGCCCAGCTGGTGTAGTTCAGTGGTTGAGCGTCAACCTATGAACCAGGAGATCAAGGTTCCATTCCTGGTCAGGGCACATGCCTGGGTTGTGGGCTCGATCTCCAGTGTGGGGTATGCAGGAGGCTGTCGATCAATGATTCTCTCTTATCAACAATGTTTCTGTCTCTCCCTCTCCCTTTCTCTGAAATCAATAAAAATATATTAAAAAAACAAGACTATTGGATGACATGTTTTGCCTTGACTTTGTATGTTTCAACATTTAGCTTTGGTTTTTGTGGTTGGCAACAAAGATTTCTTCAGGTTTTAGTATTTGTGATATCAAACAGTGAATGCCTAACGCAGTGTCAATTTTTTCACATTTAATTAATTTGTTATCAATAATAATTTGTGAACATAGCTTTTCATCACATTCAGTCAACTTCAGGAACATAGCTATATCATTGAAATTTATTTTTGGCATCTGAATATGCATTATAGATGAATAGAACATACTAGATGTAAGTTGGAAGTAGAAAATCCTCCTAAATATTTTGTGTTGAAAATACATCAGTTAAAATGTATGGATATTATTTTAAAGTTAAAATACTTTACTAATTAATTATCTATAATAATAAAAGCATAATATGCTAATTAGACCGGATGTCCTTCCAGACGAAGCCGGGGCTGCGAGGGAAGCCCGGATCTGGGTGCCAGAGGGAAGCCAGTGCTGGCCGCTGGGGGAAGGAAGGCCTACTCTTGCACGAATTTTGTGTATTGGGCCTCAAGTGGTAATATAATTTTATATTCATTTATGATCAAGAACTTCAAGTAATTAAAGTAAGAAACTAATATTCATAACATTAAACTAAAATATTTTTGAATTTTAGTTATTTACTTATAATTAGTACATTAATTAGGACACGAGTCAAGAAAAAAAATCTCACTTGTTCCTTTCATATCTTGTGAAAATGAATTATGAGCAGAATGTCTAACCAAAACATATTTGGTTCTCATTAATTAAACCTCAAAACAGTAGACTCCATACAAATTATTTAATAAAATAATTCCTTCTAGTTCTGAATCTATGGAGGCTAAGTATCTAATCAAGAGCTTGTCAAAATTATTGCTTTATGTTATTGATCAGATTTTCAGCAATGAACATAAAATATTTCTGAGATTTGCCTAAGATGTGGATCTCAGCTACAAAGTTCTACAAGAAAACATAAGAGAAAAGATCTTCCAGAATTATATTCTTCTTTGTATAAGAGCATTAGTAATGTTATTCAAATTATTATGTTTACACCTTATATATGGGACATGGAGAAGTGACCAAGGTTTTTTGCTGTAAAAAAAAAAAAGTTCAACAGCACAATGAAATAGTGATGAATTCCACAGTTCTTCCTTACTCATTTCTTAGGGATTACTGAGTTTTAAACAGCTGACATTACACCGAGTCTATTGAAAATATAGTTCCAGAATGAAAAAGCTTTATAGAAAGTATCATGAAGTTGTCACTGACAATGTGACAAGCATGGAGATATTTTGTGTTCACACTCATCAGTTATACATTCACAGGGTAATTACAACATACCATAATATAACCAGATAACTGGCCTTAAGCCAAAGACAAGCTATATGACATATAGGAGATGTTCAAATACTTTTCAAAAACTTTTTAATATGCAGTAAACTATAGAGTTAATGAAATCATTACTTACTTGTCACAGCCTGGGGAAACTGGAAGATATATTTTAATCTCCAAGATCCTTAAAATATTTTAATATATAATTTCCAAACATCCAAAACATTTTAATATACAATTCCAAAAGGATAACTTTTTAAGTTGATGACAAATTTAAGAAATTCCATTATGATAAAAAAAATTGTAATGATAGATTTTCTTTTTTTGCAATAAACTCTACATTCACAAGTCTTTCTTTGCTCTTTAAAAATCACAATTCTAGACTGAGTTCCCAGTCACCATCCTTTGACATCACCTTGAAAACTGCTCTATATTATGCACATCTCCTCTGCCTCTGTTAACATCAGGAACAGGCAGTGGACTGTGGAATCTATTTTTTGTCAGACAAGCTTCTCATTTGCTCTGCTTGTCACAGCAGGTTATCTTGGACTTCTTTTCGCTGACTCTGCCTGTTTCTTCTTGTTCTGCATAATACACATGAAATATGTCCCAGACATTTCAGCAGTTACAGAATTTGAATCACAAAGCAACATGAAAAAGTATGTTCATATCCTATTGCTTTGACCTGACCTTGCAAATTGGTTCCCTGCCTCTACGTGTCCACCTTTTTTCCTACAACCTCTTTTCTTTGCTCATGTAATGCCCTCGCCAGCTATGAACTTTGTGTGTTGTGTGTGTTTTTTTAAATCTTCACCCAAGGATATGTTTGTTGATTTTAGAGAAAGAAGAAGAGGGAAAGAGAGAGAGAGAGAGAGAGAGAGAGAGAGAGACATTGATGTGAGAGAGAAACATTGATTGGCTGCCTGCCGAATGAGCCCTGACCGGGGGTTAAACCCACAACCCAGGTATGTGCCCTGATGGGGAATCCAACATGCAACCTTTTCAGTGTACCAGATGACGTCCCAACCAACTGAGCCACCCAGCCAGGGCAGCTCTGAAGTTCTGATTGTGAATGCCTCAAATGTTCTTCCAGGCCTTTCTTAAACTGTATTTTCTGAGAGGACATTCCAGATTATTTCCATGTGAATTAGTTTTTTTCTTTCTTGGTTCTATCATTGCAATTTGTACCACAAATAGAAGCACTTAACTCTTTCTTTGGATTATAATTACTTGTGTAACCACAAATTCCAAAGCTACAGAGAAAAAGTAGGTATGGTTTCATGATACAAGACTTTGGAAAGGAAGAATGAATTTTGTCTACTTTCACAAATGGCTTTGTATGTCCAGAAAGGACCTAGAGAAGCAAAAACGATAGCACAAATTCAAGAATGCAGAGTAGGGGTAAGTAAACTTTTTCTCTAAAGAACCAGATAGTAAATATTTTTGTCTTTGCAGTTCAAATGATCTCTGTTGTAACAACTTCTACCACTGTAGCGTGAAAGCAGCTATGGATGATATATAAATGAAAAGGTGTGGCTGTGTTTTGATAAAACTTTATGTTTATACAGAGGAGTTGGTGGGCAGGATTTAACCTATGGGCCTAATTTTTCTGACTGTTGGGCTAGAAGATCTTCCTAAAAAAGGATAAGAAAGCTGCCCTAACTGATTTGGCTCAGTGGCTGGAGCGTCAGCCTGCAGACTGAAGGGACCTGGGTTTGATTACAGTCAAGGGCACATGTCTGGATTGTGGGCTCGATCTCAGGGGGCGTACAAGAGGCAGCCAATAGATTCTTTCTCATCATTGTTGTTTCTCTCTCTCTCTTCCTCTCCTTTCCTCTCTGAAATCAATAAAAGCATACTTTTAAAAAAGGATAAGAAAGCTTCTGTTGACTTTGCCATAAGAATGATTCTCATGTTGGTAATGTATTCTCATGTTGGTATAACCAGTATTTAATCTTTCTTGGATATCCTGACCAATTTCCAATTTCATGCTAGATAATCTATTTTATGTCCTATAGGCACTTCATATTCACCATGCCTAAATTTAAACAATTCTGTTTTTACTTAGAAATAAATGATTGTATAATCAATGATTGTATAATTTTACTAGTAATATAATTTCTGAGTCTGTGTGCTTCTTTATTACTTATACTTAGTAAGTACCCGAGTACTCTCGATTCTATTCATTAACAATTGTTGGGAGAGAATTCTTCACGGGTCTCTCATTGCTGAACTTGCCAGCAGAAGCATTCACAGTTTTTTCAAGACTGTCTTTTCCAGGAGGCAGGGATAGCAAACAGCCTTACAAGATAGAGAAAGGGTCTTTTCTCTAAAGCAGATAACAGGTTTCTTTGTTGTCAAGTATAATAATGATAATGCACCTCCTCTGGGCAAAGGTTGAGCAGGCTTCCTTGCAGCGCATTTTAAAAAATTGGAGATTTCTAAAATCAATTTTGGGGCCATGACTGATTCAAGTATGGGTGATTCATCCCAAGGTAAAATTCTTCTCCAGCTGTGAACCAGTGAAACGACACAAGTTATGTGCTGATAAAATATAATAGTGTGGCAGGTATAGGATATTTTTATTGCAAAGGGGAGAAATTAGAAAGAAGAATTTAGGCATGGATCCCAAACAGGTTCTTTAGATTTTAGTGGTTGACATACTCCTTTTTGGCTCAATGCTCTGTCCTTCAGGCCCGTCGATGAGGTGGTCTCCTTGTCTGAGCCAACTGGGGTGACAGTCCTACCCCTCTGAAACTGAAAAAGAGACAGCCCCATCCTGTGGTCCTGTGCCCTTTGCACCCATGGTGGCAACCCCGCTGATGTCTGCTTCGCCTTCAGGGTTATTCTTCCATTATATTGAAGGACATTGATTGTTTGCAGCCACTGGCTCTATGGTCCTATTCTACACCTTGATATTTTGCTTAGAAATCTCAACTAAATATCCAATTTAATTGCTTACAAATTCTACTTTCTACAAAGCACTAGAACACAATTCAGTCAAGTTATTTATAACAAAACATAACTTTCTGTTTGTTTGTTAACCCTCACCTGAGGATATTTTTCCATTGAATTTTAGAGAAAGTGGAAGGGAAGGGGAGAAACAGAGAGAGAGAAAAACATTGATGTGAGAGAGACACATCATTTGGTTGCCTCTTGTACATGCCCTGACAAGGGCTGGTGATCAAACCTGCAATCAAGATACCTGCCCTTAACTGGAATCGAACCTGGGACCCTTTAGTCCGAGGGCCAATGCTCTATCCACTGAGCTAAACCAGTGAGGGCCAAAGAATACCTTTTTATCAGGGTCCAATAACATGTTCCTCATTTCCATTTGGTGCTTCACCAGAGTGTCTTCTCTATTTCTTCAAAGCAATCTTGCCTTTTTCTGATATGTACCTCCAAACTCTTTCAGCCTTGACCCATTACTGCCTTCCAAAGCTATTTCTACATTTTTAGATATTTATTCTTACAGTAACACCCCTCTTCTCAGTACCAAAATCTATATTAGTTTGCTAGGGATACCATGACAAAGTATCACAGACTGGATACATCCACAACACTTAGTTATTGAACCTCAATGAATACACTCATTTCACAGAACAGAGTCATTGAGGAAGTCTGGTATCTATGTATATAAAAGCCTAAGCAACCATTATAGCAGAACAACCAGAATGACTGGAATGACTGGTCACTATAATGCACACTGAGCAGGTAGTCAGTTGAGCAGTTAGGAGCAAGCAGGCAGGTAGGTGAGCAGTTAGGGGCAAGGAGGCAGGCAGGTGAGCGGTTAGGGGCAAGCAGGCAGGCAGGCAGGTGAGTGGTTAGGGGTGAGCAGGCAGATAAGCAGTTAGGGGCAAGCAGTCCCGGATTGCAAGAGAGATGTCCGACTGCAGAGATTGGGCCTAAACTGGCAGTCAGACATCCCCCGAGGGGTTCTGGAATGTGAGAGGGCACAGGCTGGGCTGAGGGACTCCCTGCCCTCATATGAATTTTGTGCACCGGGCCTCTAGTTACTACATAAAAACACCAACCCCTGTAGTTAATCACTTTTGTTGTTGAAAAGGGAGAAAAAGCCTATGGCCTCATCAAGTGTAGTTTTCATTTTTGCCCCTGTGTTTGGATAATAGTACTAATGATTATCTTTAACATAAAAGACAATGATGTAGATAGTACTTGCATTTCTTAACTAATTTTTTATATTATTCTATAAATCATTAATTTTATTTCCCAATGTAAGATCAGACCTTAAAGTATTTGAAAGCTATGTTGCTTGTTGTTTTATAATTAGAGAACAGCATTTATTTTCTTAATGTCGTTAAATTTTTCTCCTTAACTTTACACACTAATTCATTTATCTCCTTTTTCCAATTTTTCTTCCTGCTATTAAAGCTTGTTAGAGAAAATTAACCACAGGTTGAATGTATTCACTAATACATTATTCTATTTAATTTTAGCCAACCTCTTCACACTTGTTCAGTAATCTTCCTGTCATTAGGAATTACAAATTTTTATATTCCATGCATAATACATTTCTGGCCTCTGTATCTACTTAACTTCTATTATGCTGTTCACTATTCAAACAATAAGGTTATCTAGTGGTATTTCCAATCTTATTCCCAATTTTATTGATATAAAAAGTTTTTTCTATGAGAAATTCCTCTGTTCTACATCATAAACCCTGTGTCTTCACTTGCTTCTCTTTTTCCTTAAATTCTTAGAGGCAGATATATGAGCATTTTTTTGTGTGCTGGTTTTAAAAAAGATGTTGGAAACCTGTTCCTTCATATATTCAATTCACTTTTTGTGTGTATAATGGTCAATCTCAGCCTTCTAGAAATTTCTACTTGGATATGATCAAGCTCAATCTCTGTGCATTTCCGTGTCTATCCATCTATCTAATGTCTGTCTATAATGTGCATATTCACAATGCTGATATTTCTTATGGTGCAATTTAATCAGAATATAAAATATTTCTTCTGTTCAGAGCTAAATTTCCTAAAATGCTGATCTAGTGCTTTGAATTCATTCTCATTTAACTTTAAGCAAGACTTGGGAATGGCAGCAATCAAATCATAAGCCCAAAATATATTACCTCGGAATAAAATCTTTGAACCATCTACTTGGGATGACTGACAAAGGTAAACTGTCCAGAGGTGTTGACAGTTCCATTGTTACTAGACATGGGTTAATGCAGTGTCCCCTTGTGATTTCACTTTTTCAAAATATCCTAAGTAGAGTGTGCCTTACTGGGACCATACTGAGAATTAGATTTGCCATATTTGGTCTTGACTAATACAGTAATTGGTTCAGGAAATAGCTTTAGGAAACAGGTCCTCAGAATGAAATTCTAGAATAGAATCACTTATATATGCAAAGGATACAGGGATAATAACTCCTTGCTAAAGGGGATAAGGCCTGGATAATCCATGGCATAGAGTGCCATTACAATTAATCAAATCAAGTCATTAGAGGAAGCACAGATGGAGGGAGATCAAGTGGCTGTGGTGCTTTGTAGTTATGGCAACAACAGTGATTATCTGATGGTTTGATTCCCTGGATTCAGTTTATAGCCTTAGAGATGTACATATAAGAAAAGCAAAAATATCAGGTATGAGCAGACAATTATGAATACCTGTGGAGATCCAGAAGACCTGTTGGCTGTTTTGAAAAAATCCTTCATGAATTTACAAGGAATGTAAAAACTGAAGACCAACAGGGTTTGATTGTAAACATTAATTTAATACACAAACTTGCTAATTATCTCACAGTAAGATAAGGATCATGGTGGGGAAGGAATAGAACCCTTATGTATGAAATAGGAATATTTACAAGGTAGGGACAAAAACGTACTTACCTGTTTTGCCTCAAGGCTGTGTCAAATCTGCTCTCCTACATGAAACAGTCTTGGGCAGTGCTTCTTAAATTTAAATGTACATATGAATCACCTGGAAATCCTATTGACATGCAGGTTAAGATTCAGTCTGGGGAATAAGCTGGGTGTGGTCTGAAAATTATCCTAATATTTTACATCTAAGACATTATGCTAATTGAAAATGGTGAACAGGTAGTAACAGGCACCATAAATGTCCTAGTCAGACATATGTGTGCTAGAGAATGGAAGTGAAATGTTGAAAAAGTTCAGTGGTATGCCAAATCAGTGAAATTTTTTGGTGTCTAGGTAAGATACCCCTTCTAAAATCTGAGACTAGTTATTCTACCTAACTCAATGAAAGAGACACAGTTTGGCAGGCCTCTTTGGATGTTGGAGGCAGTATATACTACATCATCAGCCTTCTCCAACCCATTGAATTATCCAGACTTGTAAAGGTGCTAGTATTGATTTGGGTCTTGAATACCAAAGAGCTCTGCAACAAGGCTGGTTTGGTTCAAGCCATCTTACCATTTGGGTCTAATAACCTAACACACCCAGTGATTTTCTTTTGAAGTATTTGTGGCAGACACAGTGCTGTGTGAAATTCTTCCAAACTCAAATAAGAGAAATCACAGCTCAGGCATCTGCAGAGTAGGAGTGATGCAATGCTCTCCCTATTCTTTCAACTATTTCCATTTGAAGAGTTTCCAGCTTGCTATTGGATTCTGGTAGAAAGTAGATGCTTGGCCTTGTAACATCTTGTGATTATGTGAATCAAA
Source organism: Myotis yumanensis (assembly GCF_028538775.1). Taxonomy (NCBI): domain Eukaryota; kingdom Metazoa; phylum Chordata; class Mammalia; order Chiroptera; family Vespertilionidae; genus Myotis; species Myotis yumanensis. The sequence continues at coordinate 200,376,069 of NW_027223753.1, read as the reverse complement.
CTTTCCAAGATGGAATGTATGGTATATCAGATCAATCCATTATAAAATTAGATAAGCACAGCAGCATTACTTTATAAAATAGAGAAGGTATGGAGTAGACTGAGCGCAAACCTCGCTGCTCTGGGAGACTCGTTAACATGGTACCTGTTTTACTGCTTTGCCACCATGAAGAAGGAAAAAAAAATGAACCTAGTTTTCTGGTAGATCTGACTGTTATGCCAACATGAGATAGAAGTAGACAGTAGCTTTTAAAGTGATCTTGAAAGACAGTGGTTGTAGTTGATGTCATGGTGTACTGTCCTGAGTCCATCTTCTCGGACTGACGTGCTCATTTCTCCTGTGTTGGGAGTCTTGGCAACTAACTGTTCTCAACTGAGTTCTTGTCCAAGACTCTCTTAGCTGTAGAGAGTCTACCCACCTAAAGTCAGGCCTCCTTCCTGGGGACAGCCCTATGCAAGAATTAGTCATACAGAGTTATCAAGGCCTGATGCTATGCCACAGTTCAGAACAGCTTTGAAGAACCATTCTAACTCCAAAGTTAGCCATAGAATCAGTAGATCTTTGTCCTGACTACATTACTGTTCAAATTCTATTTCTTCACTTCATAGCTGTTGATCTTGAGCATGTCAAAATGAACTTCCTGTAGATCAATCACCCTCTGTTTCCAAGAATCTGTGACAGTAGGTGGCCAGAGTGGTCTGAGCTGAGTGAGGTGCTAGCAGAATGTAAGGGGAACATGGGATAAGTTGTGAAGTAAACAACTTTGTTTACTGACTAAAGCCTTTTAACTAGAAAAAGCAGCAGAGGGTTGCAGCTATTTTTATAGTTAAAATACCCCTCTAATTATCTCTTTAAATTTTTAGGTAAAGAATATATGTGGCAGCCCTGGCTGGTGTGGCTCAGTTAGTTGGGTGTTGTCCCACACACCAAAAGATTGCTGGTTTGATTCTTGGTCAGGGTGGGCTTGATCTCTGGTAGGGGGCATGCAAGAGGCAACTGATCGATGATTTGCTCTCACATTGATGTTTCTCTCTCTCTCTCTCCCTCTCCCTTTTTCTCTAGAAATCAATAGAAAAAATCTTAAAAAAAAAAAAGAATCTGAATGGCAGATGCTATTTGGTTTCAGGTAGGAGAACGGTCAGATTAATATCACCACAATTATATGGTGCCTGATGTTATTTGTATGTCTCCTGTGTGGGGATAAAATTCGAAGTGGTGAAGGTTGAGACTATTCTAAGGGGAGGATGTAGTGCACCAGGTAGCTTTTCTCCCTACTTGATCTACTCTCCATCCTTCTATACCCTAATCTATGTCCCGAGAGGCTAAGCTGTCTAGCTTATATCAATGAATACTTATCACATTTTTCTTTCTTAAAAAATTGTAATGCTGGTCTATGATAGAGAATCCTGAAAATAACAAAGTTGAGACTATACCTTGATCTATAATGGCCAGAATTAGTCTCTATTAATATTAGTTTAGAGACTGTAGATTACGAGGAGGCAGCAAGATGGCGGCATAGGTAAACACCGGAGACTGCTGCCGCAAACAACCACTTCAAAAATACAACTAAAAGACGGAACGGACATCACCCAGAACTACAGGAAGGCTGGCTGAGGAGAGACTCTTCAACTAGAAGGAAAGAGAACAGCATACTGAAGCTCAGAAGAGGCGCAGTGTGGAAAATTTAAAGGTGCGGAGGTGCGCGCGCGGGGCGGGCTGGTGGCTGAGGACGCCGTTGTCGTTTTCGGTCAGGAGTGAGTCTCAGACTCTGCACTCCAGATCTGGGCGAGTCTCTAGGGACTCAGACTCAGACGGGAGAAGCAGGATTGTCCGGCATCAGTTGGAACGTGAGGGCAGCTTTCTCTCCGAGGTTTGCAGCGGTTGCCGGGGTTCTGAGAAGCAGAGCCTCTGGGAACGGGACTGAGAGCAGCCATAACTGCTCCTTCCACCCGCCCTGTTGATCCCGCCCCGCCCAAGCCCTGCAGAGCCATTTGCAGGATTGCCTCAGGCAAAGGCTAGATTAGCACCTCCCCAGAGGACAGAAGTTTTCCCACAGCTGATTCTCACAGCCAGTCGGCCTGGTGGTCAAATCCCTCTGGTATTAACTACAACAATCAAGGCTTAACTAGAACAAGACTGCGCACAAAGACCACAAGGGGGTGCACCAAGAAAGCATAAAAAATGCGGAGACAAAGAAACATGACAGAAATGGAGGATATAGAGCTAAAAAACGCAATTTTGAGGGCTTGCAATAATGTGCTACAAGCTGCCAATAAACTTGATGAGAGCCTCATGAAAACTAATGAGACCCTCGATGCTATGATAAAGAAACAACTAGAAATCAAGCATACACTGACTGAAATAAAGAACATTATACCCAATAGCAGACCAGAGGAGCGCAAGAATCAAGCCAAAGATTTGAAATGCGAAGAAACTAAAAACACCCAACCGGAAAAGCAAAATGAAAAAAGAATCCGAAAATACGAAGATAGTGTAAGGAGCCTCTGGGACAGCTTCAAGCGCACTAATATCAGAATTATTGGGGTGCCAGAAGATGAGAGACAGCAAGATATTGAAAACCTATTTGAAGAAATAATGGCAGAAAACTTCCCCCACCTGGTGAAAGAAATGGACTTACAGGTCCAGGAAGCACAGAGAACCCCAAACAAAAGGAATCCAAAGAGGACCACACCAAGACACATCATAATTAAAATGCCAAGAGCAAAAGACAAAGAGAGAATCTTAAAAGCAGCAAGAGAAAGAGACTCAATTACCTACAAGGGAATACCCATATGACTGTCAGCTCATTTCTCAACAGAAACTTTGCAGGCCAGAAGGGAATGGCAAGAAATATTCAAAGTGCTGAATACCAAGAACCTACAACCTAGAGTACTTTATCCAGCAAAGCTATCATTCAGAATTGAAGGTCAGATAAAGAGCTTCACAGATAAGGAAAAGCTAAAGGAGTTCATCACCACTAAACCAGTATTATACGAAATGCTGAAAGGTATCCTTTAAGAAGAGGAAGAAGAAAAAGGTAAAGATACAAATTGTGAACAACAAACATGCATCTATCAACAAGTGAATCTAAGAATCAAGTGAATAAATACTCTGATGTACAGAATGAACTGGTGATTATAATGAATCAGGGACATAGAAAGGGAATGGACTGACTATTCTTGGGGGGGAAAGGGGAATGGGAGATGCGGGAAGAGACTGTACAAAAATCGTGCACCTATGGATGAGGACAGTGGGTGGGGAGTGAGGGCGGAGGGTGGGGCGGGAACTGGGAAGAGGGGAGTTATGGGGGGGGCGGGGGAAGAGGAACAAATGTAATCTGAACAATAAAGATTTAATTAAAAAAATATTAGTTTGGGAATTATTTATGTGTATTTTCTTCTTCACAGTCATGCAAAAATTCTCATTTTCTTATACTAGTTGTCTTATATTTCATTTATTTATACATTCATTGGTTGATTCGTGTATATGCCCAGACAGGGGATCAAACCTGCAACTTTGGTGTATCAGGATGATACTCTAACCAACGGAGCTGCTCGGCCAGGACTGGAATACCACTCATGTTATATATGTCAAATTTCTATTGATATGTAAGAGCATTTTCTCTAAAACTGTAATCATTTAAAAGTGAAATAGCCAAACTTAGATACATTTATTTTTATAACTTTTATAAAAATATTAATAACTTTCAACAAGTTAATATCAAATAATTTTGAATTATGCTAATTCAATGTTATTATCTTTTTCACCAAAGACCAAAATTTGCTTTGGTTTGAGCCTCTTTGACTGTTTTGCTTATCTTTTCAAGTGCATTTTTCATTTTGGATATTTTTATCAGTATACAGTTAGCATTCCTTTTATGCTTTCAAGAATGTTTGTAAAATTGATATCTTTCTTCAAGATACTACATCTTCTGGGCAGATGCAGAAAATATGACATCTAGTCTTCGAATTCTTTCAAAGTATTTCACCACTCCTTTGGGTCTGGCTGAGGTCTCCTGATAACAAATTCAAACTATGTGCTGCACTTGGAATGAGATGTTTCAGGATCATCCGCCAAAATTCTAACTCGTTAGCCTCCTTCTTAATCAGTCATTCTAATGACATCATGATAGCTTTGTCCTCGATAATCTTTTTATCCAACACTTAAAAAAATGCCTGTTTTTTTTTCAGTTAAGTCAAAACATGTACTTTTAAAAATAATAAGTGAAATATTCATTACTTTCAACCCCCCTGTTTTGTGCCCCTGATAATTCAATGATATGTGCAGTCAATGTCATTTTCAGGTTGGGTTTTTTTGTTTTTTTTTTCCGCCCCCTGTGCGTTCTGGTTGAACTGATAAATAATATTTGCTTCTTAATTTTGTGTAAAAATTTCTTTCTCACTCTATTGTCTAGTAAGTGAATCTGATTTTGACTTCTTCATTCTAAGTCGTGATAATTTTTTTATTATAAATATATCATAGATTTGGCCATTTTTAAAATCAAATTTGAAATGATTTTTACTAAACTAGAAAATTTCAGTTATTTTCTGGGATCACTGTGCTATTTGTGCTTTGAAAAGCATTATTATGATCAGCTAATTATGGGCCAAATAACATTCTTTTTTTAATTTTTAAAAATTTAGGTATGGTTGGTATACAATATTATATTAGTTATATTATTTCCAGGTGTATAATATAGTGATTTGACATTTTTATACCTTACCCCTTCTAATTCTAGTAATCATTTGTTACTGTGCAAACTTACTGCAATATTATTGACTATATTCTCATTCCTTTTTTTTTTTTAAACCCATTCCTCCACTTTAGTAACCATCCCTTTGGTCTCTGTTTCTATGAGTCTGTTTATTTATTTGTTTGTATGTGTGTTTCTTTAGATTCCACATATAAGTGAAACCATATGGTATATGTCTTTCTCTGCCTGACAATTTCACTCTTCATAATACCCTCTAGATGCATCCATACTGTCATAAATGTCAAGATTTCATTCTTTTTTATTGCTGCATAATGTTTCATTGTATACGTATATCTACACCACATCTTTATCCATTTATCTGATGATAGACACTTAGATTGCTTCCATATCTTGACTATTGTAAAAAATGCTGCAGTAAACATAGGGGTAACATGTCCTCTCAAATTAGTGTCAAATAACATTTTTCAAGAATATCATATTTTGTGTATTTGTTTATATTGAATACTACTGATAATTTGCTATTTATTCAGCCCCTTTTATTTCAGATCTAATAATTGAAAGTGTGCTTTTTAAAAATGTAAATGAAGTTTTATATTCTTTTAATTGAAAACCAAAGTATTTCAAATAACAAATTTGCCAAAGCTGTTCTTAAAAATTGGTTTTGAAACATGTAACAACCTGATATATAACATTCAACTTTCTTAATTTGAAATAATTTTGATATCTAATAAAATATTAAATTTTCTACTATGGTCATCCAATGGAAAAATCTCAAAATTTAATTTGAGTCAGATTGTGTTTAGCTAGAAGCATTCTCATACCATGAGAGGAATGCAGTAGCCATTTTCCAGAATCATCCTATGTAATAAAAGCCTAGTATGCTAAGTGTCCAATCATTCGTTTGACCCTTCGACCAGTTGCTATGACACGCAGTGATCACCAAGGGGCAGATGCTTCGACTGGTAGGTTAGCTTGCTGCTGGAGTCTGGTCTATCGGGACTGGGCGAGACGGGCTGGACACGCCCTGTATCTAGCCAACCTCCTGCAGTCCCTAAAATGTTTCTTCTAATTAATTTCCTTTCAATGTGCACAAATCCATGCATTGGGCCTCTAGTAATCTAATAAATATAATAAAACCAGAGGTTTTATTTTTCTTTTCTCAATATCTTTTTTTATAAATTTAATTTTTGTTATCTTCTAAATAGCAGCCAGAGTTACATTTGTTGCAAATCTGATATGAAAATTCTCTTTATTAATTTCATTGTTTTGATTAGTAATAAAATCTTTACTAAATAGTTAGAAGTTGCAGGGATTTCATTTTACCTGCTCCAGTTGTAAATCTGATGAGAGTTATATTGCTCATCTCATTGTTTCAATCAGTAGTTACATTTTTAAAATAAAACGTTTAAAATGTTCTGTTTATAAGTTTTATGTAAGACATGATCCGCAGAAGTCAGCCCCCTTTATTTCCTGTTTTTAAAAGTGTAAGCAATCCTCCCCTTTGAAGATTTTCTATTTCTTTTATCTTTTCAGACTTTTATCTTTTTTGAGCCCTGCTTCTCTATGTTATATTTCTATCAAGTTATCAACTTATATTACTTCTCAATAGCAAAGAGATTAAAAATTAAATGCTATTCTGTGCACAATTTATAAAATCTGAGCATATTTTAATAAAAACATTAAACACATAAGTGAAAAATCAAAATTATTTTTACGTATTAAATATTTTTTCTTTTAAAATAAAAAAATCTGTTAAACTTAAAGAAAATTTGTAATTAACTAGAGGCCCAATGCATGAAATTTGTGCAAGAGTAGGCCTTCCTTCCCCCCGGCTGCCGGCACTGGCTTCCCTCTGGCACCTAGGACCTGGGCTTCCCTTGCAGCCCTGGCTTTGTCCGGAAGGTCATCCAGAAGGATGTCCTGTCTAATTAGCATATTACCCTTTTATTATTATAGACTAGAGGCCCGTTGCTTGAAGAGATTTGTGCAATAGGCCTTCCCTTCTGCTGGCTGCTGGCACCGGTTTTCCTCTGGTACCCGGGACCCAGGCCTTCGCTCCGGCCAGAGCCTTCAGTCTTCACTGCTCCTGCCGGAGCTTTCAGTCTTCACTCCACCACTTTGCGCCTACATATGCAAATTAACCGCCATCTTTGTTGGGTTAATTTGCATACTCTCCTGATTGGCTGGTGAGTGTAGTGGAGAAATGGTCAATTTACATGTTTGTCTATTATTAAGTAAGATAAGCAGAAACATTTTAAGGAAAAATTTTGATTGTGTTTTTTTGGAAAATTGAATTAAATCATATGTTTTTAAACGAAAAAGCTTTATAAAAATGCAACTTTTAGCCAGACCAGTGGTTGAGCATCAACCTATGAACCAGGAGGTCATGGTTCAATTCCTGCACCTTCTCACAGGCTGGGAGCCCTTGAGGGATATCCTTAGCACTGCTGCAGAGGTGAGAGAGGCTCCCGCCACCACCTCTGCACTCACCAGCTGTAACCCTGGCTTCTGGCTGAGCAGAGTTCCTCCTGTGAGAGTGCACTGACCACCAGGGGGCAGCTCCTGCGTTGAGCATCTGCATTGGTGGCCAGTGTGCGTCATAGCAACCGGTTGTTCCACTGTTTGGTCAATTTGTATATTAGCCTTTATTATAAAGGATTGGTTTTATATGTAACTAAAATGTGTTTGAAATGAAAACATGGTGAGATGTTTTAATTTATGCCATACAGAACAACCACTTATTCTCTACCCTACTTACCACATCTTATATCTATTGTGAAATAAGCTCTCAGGTACAATTTAATTTCTAGTTTGTGGATCCATAGTTTTTTGAAATTTAGTAAAACAATTATAATTAAAATGGGTTGTGAATAAACTAAGTATAAATGAATGAATAATTCTTTCCCACTTCCTTTTAGTACTGTGAATTTCCACCTTCCCTTTGTTATCTATCTATAATAATAAAAGCATAATATGCTAATTAGACTGGAGAGCTGAATGACCTTCCAGATGTCATTCTGGACATCCTTCTGGACAAAGCTGTGGTGGCAGGGGCTGAGGTAGAGGTGGTTAGGAGCAATCAGGCAGGCAGGCAGAGTGGTTAGGTGCAATCAGGCAGGCAGTCGAGTGGTTAGGGGCAATTAGGCAGGCAGGCAGAGGCAGTTAGGGGAGATCAGGCAGGCAAGAGAGTGGTTAGGGGTGATCAGGCAGACAGGCAGAGGTGTTAGGGGCAATCAGGCAGGCAGATAGGCCAGTGGTTAGGATCCAGCAGTCCCAGATTGTGAGAGGGTATAGGTCAGGCTGAGGGACCCCCTCCCCCCCCCCCCATGCATGAATTTTGTGTACTAGGCCTCTACTATTACATAAGCAAATTTGTGAATTCCCACCTAGTTAAGCAAACCAAAGGCTTTGGAACAGTAATTCATGACCAGAGGGAAAAAACAAATTGCAAAGCAGGGTTTGAATGCCTCTTATTAATCTATGGCATTTTAGAATTACATGTTGTACTGTTTTAGAGTAATTGTTTGACAAGGGCATTAGGAAGAAGTAACACTTCCTCTGATTTAAATAATATTGTCTCACATTTAAAGATTTATATGTCTTAAAAATTCTATTGAATAAAAATGGCAAACAACTTCTTTGACATTTAATGATTGCTTGTCTATTGTATACATTTTTGCAGTAGTGCTCAGATCATGAGAATTATGTAAATATCCTTCAAATCAATTCTTTTTAATTCCTGAGGGCTAACAGCAAAAACTAAGAAAAGACTTAATAATATTTATATTTCATCTATCTCATACCAATAGGTTGTTTCTTCACATTTTTGCTATCAACTAACAAGAATCAATGTTTAAAAGAAAAGGGTAAGAGAACCCAAGGTAGAAAAGACCCCCACTTAGTTCTTTAAAACTTAGTCTCTATATTTTTATTGTAAGTTCTCTCCTTTTATGTTAAATTCTGCTTACCATCTATTTCATACTCAGAAGAGAAAGCGATTCCTTTAAAATTGTTTTGAAAAGCGGCTTCTCATAGACAAGAAATTCAGTTGTCTACAACCTGACCCCAATCCATCAATATCCTATAAACAGTTAAGAAAGTAGATACAAAATGTACATAAATAGCAACAGTGCAAATTAGTTCGTGCAATGACCTATTTGGCTAGTCTGATTATTTGATATTACCAAATAAAATCCTGCATCTGAATTCTTGCCCCTTTATTTATTTTCTCATTAAAGCCCTGAGTGGATTGTGTTGAATACCTTCTAACAAATATACAGCATTTCATATAGAGACTCTTGGCAAAGGTTTACATGATGAGTGCACAGCTTATGGTTAACAGTCTTATTAAAACCTTGATTGCTGTATTTCAGCAAAGGAGAGCTTTAGTGATGTATCCATTTAGTCATAATTCTCAAGTACCTGTGTCCTTTATTTTTATTTTCAAAGTTGAACTTACATTATGTATTTATAAATGTGTGTGTCTGCAAAGCAAAATAATTGGAAATGAAAACAGATAATATTAGAATTCTCTTTAAAATGTTATAAAAATTGCCGAAACCGGTTTGGCTCAGTGGATGGAGCGTCGGCCTGCGGACTGAAGGGTCCCGGGTTCGATTCTGGTCAAGGGCATGTACCTTGGTTGCGGGCGCATCCCCAGTGGGAGATGTGCAGGAGGCAGCTGATCGATGTTTCTAACTCTCTATCTCTCTCCCTTCCTCTCTGTGAAGGATCAATAAAATATATATTTAAAAAAAAATTTAAAAATAAAAATAAAAAAATAGAATGTTATAAAAATTCTTTACTGAGATATTATGATATTCATGGATATTGGAGGTATTCTTTGTTGAAGATATGATCTCAGTTTTAAGCTTAAATGCATTAATTAATGGATATAGTGAAAAACTTTTGTGTACCAGTCAAGTTTATACCTAAATGCTCTTCTAAACTCTTAGAAGTAAACTTTTTGATAATTTATTACCTTATTATTTATCATTGCTATACTTATATTGGTCACATTTATTAATTTGTATTATGATTTATATTCTCTATATGTTTATAGTACTTTGGAGAGTTTTCTGTAATCAATATGGCCAGTGCACTTTATGTAGCATCAAACAATTTTAAAATTGCAAATGTTTAAAGCTTTTAGGGATTTAGAAAATATATCCTTGCTGTATGAAAAAATGTTCAATATGGATCAATAATGCAATCTAGCTCTAAAAACCTTTACTATTTAAAAATAAAAGAAGGAAAATAAAAAGCATTTAAACCACGAATTTAGAGACTTAATACTTAGTAGGAAGTGAGTAATGAAGATGATACTAGATCAGGTTACATGAAGGAGTAGAATTTTAAACCTAAGTAAATTGTTAATTATAAGTGAGTAAGTTCAAGGGTTGGTTCTAAAGAAAGGTAAGTTAAATATACAGTTGCAATCAGGTATAAAAGAACAGGAGCAATTTATCACCATTCTTTCTCCCCTCATTTTTGAAAACGAGAGGGCAGGTATGAAAACTGACAAGGAAATTAAAAGTATATATTTGACATTTCCTTGAATTGGATTTTAGATAAATATGTATTATTAAAATGAAGCCAAGAAAGAATAGATCACTAATTATAACAATAACCTTGGAAGAAGTTGTAAAAATCTGTCAAAAATTTACTGGCATAAAAAGTTCTGGGCCCAGAAAGTATTGAAGAAAATTATATTTAAATTTTCATTGCAGTGCTCTCTAAATTTTTTTGCACACACACACACACACACACACACACACACACACACACAATAGAGAGGCTTTCAAATTGCTTTTATATTTTATTATTTATTTTTTTAAATAATTAGATCTTTATTGTTCCGATTATTACATTTGTTCCTCTTTTTCCCCCCCATAACTCCCCTCATCCCAGTTCCCACCCCACCCTCCGCCCTCACTCCCCACCCACTGTCCTCATCCATAGGTGCATGATTTTTGTCCAGTCTCTTCCTGCATTTCCCACACCCCTTCCCCCCCCAAGAATAGTCAGTCCATTCCCTTTCTATGTCCCTGATTCTATTATAATCACCAGTTCATTCTGTTCATCAGATTATTTATTCACTTGATTCTTAGATTCACTTGTTGATAGATGTGTATTTGTTGTTCATAATTTGTATCTTTACCTTTTCCTTCTTCTTCCTCTTCTTAAAGGATACCTTTCAGCATTTCATATAATACTGGTTTGGCGGTGATGAACTCCTTTAGCTTTTCCTTATCTGTGAAGCTCTTTATCTGACCTTCAATTCTGAATGATAGCTTTGCTGGATAAAGTACTCTTGGTTGTAGGTTCTTGGTATTCATCACTGTGAATATTTCTTGCCACTCCCTTCTGGCCTGCAAAGTTTCTGTTGAGAAATCAGCTGACAGTCGTATGGGTATTCCCTTGTAGGTAACTGAGTTTCTTTCTCTTGCTGCTTTTAAGATTCTCTCTTTGTCTTTTGCTCTTGGCATTTTAATTATGATTTGTCTTGGTGTGGTCCTCTTTGGATTCCTTTTGTTTGGGATTCTCTGCGCTTCCTAGATTTGTAAATCTATTTCTTTCACCAAGTAGGGGAAGTCTTCTGCCATTATTTCTTCAAATAGGTTTTCAATATCTTGCTCTCTCTCATCTTCTGGCATCCCTATTATTCTGATGTTGGTATGCTTGAAGTTGTCCCAGAGGCTCCTTACACTATCTTCACACTCTCGGATTCTTTTTTCATTTTGCTTTTCCGGTTGGGTGTTGCTTCCTTGCATTTCAAATCTTTGACTTGATTCTTGCGCTCCTCTGGTCTGCTGTTGGGAGTCTGTATAATATTCTTTATTTCGGTCAGTGTATGCTTACTTTCTAGTTGGTCCTTTATCACACCATCGAGGGTCTCATTAGATTTCCTGTACATCTCATCAAGTTTATCGATAGCCTCTAGAAGCCTCTTGAGAGACCTCAAAAGTGTGGTTTTGAATTCTATATCCAGTAGCCTGCTTTCCTCCGGTTCTGTCCTTTGTGGTCTGTTTCTTTGTCTTGGCATTTTTTTATGCTTTGCTGCGTCGATAGAGTGGCTTTCCGTGTTAAGTGTCCCAATTACCTGAGGTAGACACTCTTGGTGCACCCCCTTGTGGTCTCTGTGAGCAGTCTTGTAGTAAAGCCTTGATTGTTGTAGGTAATTACTACTTGACCTCCAGGCCAACTGGCTGTGAGAATCAGCTGTGTTTGCAGTGGGAGAACTTCTGTCCTCTAGGGAGGTGCTAATCTAGCCTTTGCCTGAAGCTATCCAGCAAATGGCTCTGTGCAGGGCTTGGGTGGGGCAGTTCCTACGGGATCAACAGGGTGGAGGAGGGAGCAGTTATGGCTACTCTCAGTCCGTCCCCAGGGGCTCTGCCTCTCTGTCCCAGCAACTGCTGCAAACCTTGGAGGGACAGAAGCCAGACAGTCCCGCTTCTCCTGTTTGAGTCTGGGTCCCTAGAGTCTCGCCAGGATCTGGAGCTCAGAGTCTGAGGCTCCCTCCAGATTGAAACAGTCAACCGCACCCTCAGCCACCAGCTCGTGCCGTGGGCACTCCGCACCTTAGTATTTTACTTCAGCACTGCGCCTCCTCTGATTCTCGGTTCCTCCTAGCTGTAGAACTTCCACTCAGCCAGCCTTCCTGTGGTTCTGGATGATGTCCGTTCCGTCTTTTAGTTGTATTTTTGAAGTGGTTGTTCGAGGCAGCAAACTCCCGCATTAACCTATGCCACCATCTTGGTTTCTTCTCAAATTGCTTTTAACCATTTGAGTCCCAAGCAGCGTGATTGCGCTGCTTGGTATTTCTAGACATAAAATAAAGCAAGTTCTATCATGCTGTTTGGGTCTTTTTTTACTCATTTAGAGAAAGCGCGGTTGCGCTGTTTAGGATTCTTCGACAGTGTTTTTTCAATACCCCCTGGTACTCAAACGAATCGTATGTTTTCTCGACATAAAATCTCAGCAGCACGATCGCGCTGCTTGGGACTCAAACGGTTAAAAAGCTACTATGACCTATTATCAAAAATCTGTCAAACACTATCCAAAGTAAGAAAATTCAATAATCATACTTACAGAAAATAGAATAATCTTAAAATATGGCCGACCTTAACATAAATTTCCCTCCCTCTGAAAGCATTCCCCAAGATAACTAGTTGTATCTATTCATAAAAATCTTTTTTAAAAGCATTGTCCCAGGTATTTAAAAATAAATGCAATAAATATGTAAAAATAATATAGTTATGTAAACATTTAAAAAGCATGCAGAACATGTATTTAATGTATGCATTTATATATATATAAAATCAAAATGTTTGCCTTGATTTATCTGTAAGGTGGGATTATAGGTGATTGCATTTTTAGTTCATGCTTAAAATTCTTTGTCAATTCTTATTTATTTCTGTTATAAAAATACATAAAATAACTCATACTCTAATTATGATGTTCATCTTATGGAAAAATATCATCCAGAATGTCCTATGATTTCTAGGGACTCACAGTGGTAAAAATTATGGCCCATGAGTTGGATTTTGTTTTGTTCCTGTTTTCTGCTTTGCCTCTCTGAGGAAGGCTCATGCTAACTGGGCCTTGCAGAAACTCTTTGTGTTCCTGCTGTGCCTCAGGGTTCCTGCGAGGGAGATGGAAAGCCTACCAGGGGAAAATGAGATTACCAGTCACCCAAGGGGTGGATGCCAGCACAGCACGTCCTGATCATGTCGCCCTCTGGCAGTTCATTGACAGTTACAACCAACAGTGGTGTTTTCAGCCTCCACTGGCTGTTTGGGAACGATTCACTGACAGCTCTTGTGATTTCACCTTCCCGTGCTCCTTGCTATTTCCATTTACTATGTTTTTTTTCCCCTCCAGTTTTCAGATATGTCTATTTTATTATATAACTTGCTAACACATACATATAGTAAATACCAAAAATAATCAAAGTTATCCAGTGATATGTTGTATAAAAGAAAGTTGTCCTCCTGTCCCTGTCTGTTAGTCCAGCATACTTCCCAGATTCAAACTTGCTTTCTGTTTTTTTTTTTTTTTTTTAATATATTTTTATTGATTTCAGAGAGGGAAGGAGAGGTAGAGAAAGACAGAAACATCAATGATGAGAGAGAATCATTGATTGGCTGCCTTCTGCAAGCCCTCTACTGGGGTTCGAGTCTGCAACCCAGGCATATGACCTTGATTGGAATCAAACCCAGGACCCTTCAGTCTGCAGGCTGATGCTCTAACCCCTGAGCCAAACTGGCTAGGGACTTCCTGGTTATCTAAATATTAATGCACCCACAAGTAAAGATGTATATAAGTTTCTGAGAAAATTAATTTAGCATGATATACTAAATTAGCATGATATACCAAAAGAGCATGATATACTATTTGACATCCTTTAAAAAAATTAACTATATATTGGAGGTTTTCCCATATTAGGTCATGTTGAAATGTCTGACTTCTAGTAATGGTTGCCTATTATTTTATTGAATGTATTTGACTAGTCCTTTAAATGGACATTTACAGAAATGGGCAAAGTATGTGAAAAAGAATCCAGTGTCACCCAGCTGCGTGGCTCAGTGGTTGAGCGTTGACCCATGAACAAGGAGGTCATGGTTCAATTTCCTGTCAGGGCACAAACCCAGTTTGCGGGCTTGGTGCCTTACGTGTGCAGCTGATCAATGATACTGTCATCATTGATGCTTCTCTCTCTCTCTCTCTCTCTCTCCTCCCTTCCTCTCTGAAATAAATAAAAATATATGTATTTTTTAAAAAAGAATCCAATGTCATGGGAAGAAGCTCAAATACTTATGATGATAGAAAATATACTGTGTTAACATGGATATGTGAATGTTTGGTGGGTTAACGGGCACTCTCCTGTACTATTTTAGAAATATAAATAGCTGGAATTTTCACAGATGCTTTCACCATAATTAAAATGATCTTAACTTTTGACTCAGCACTTCCATATGTAACACGTAACTTACTTAGAGAGAAACTTACACAAGGAAGCTTATAAGTGGTTACTCAATTTGTAAGACAAAAGATTGAAACCATTTTTAATGGTTTTCAGATTAGATTTTTTAGATCAAATGATAGAACAAGGGAAAGAAAAGCTAAAGGAGACAAAACAACATTTTAGTTAGTTACTTTTGCTGGTCAAAAACATTTTTGAAGAAGGTTTGGAAAAACAGAAAATCAACAATGCAAAAGAAACTATTTGGATTAAATTGCAGGAGAAATTTACCTTTGCTTTCTCATTTCTGTAAAATCTACCAGCTGCCAAATGTACCAACCTTGTTTGGGCTATGTACATTCGACTTTATTTCCCACCCAGAGAAGTAGAAAATCTTCCCATTTGATAACTTTTCATATTGGACACAATATTTAAGAAAAAGAAATTAAGGTCATGAAAAGAATAAGAAAGAAGCTACTTCTGAAAATAAACTCACTTTTGTCAATGATGTGGTCTTAGGCAAACCACCCAACTCCAAATGACTCCCATCAAGAGGTCTTTTTCCACCCAGCATGGGTGGATCAGTGGTTGAGCGTCGACCTATGAACCAGGAGGTCATGGTTCAATTCCTGATCAGGGCACATGCCTGGGTTGCGGCTGGATCCCCAGTGTGGGGCGTGCAGGAGGCAGCCCATCAATCATTCTCTCTCATCACTGATGTTTCTCTCTCTTTCTCACCCTCCCTTCCTCTCTGAAATCAATAAAAAATATATAAAAAACTCCACAAAAAACAAAAGAGGTCGTCTTCCAAACCTGATGACTCCTATTTTAGGCAGAAAAATCACTCTCCTGGGATTTCCTAGGAATCTTGTTTCTCCTTTACTTCTCATGACTTGTATGCCATAGGGCAACTCTTTAAAGTTCTTAGAGTCACAATTAGCTCACCCCTAAAATGAGCCTAGATGACCATTAACTTTTCTTTCAGATCTGACATTTCTTGCTTATGGCTTCTTACTCACTTTCAAGGGGATACCTGTCCTAAGGGTTTACTGAAAGTAGCCAGCATTCTAAAAGCAGGATCTGATAATTATATCAAATATATTAGCAAAGGTGGCTGTAGTAAAACATACACCCTAATGGTATGGAAAGCTATCTGCCTCAAAGCGCTATTTTGGAAAAGTTGAGATTGCTTTTTGCATCTAGACGGGAGAGGAATCCTAAAATATCTACGACATTTTAACTTCAGTTTAAAGTCATTAACTAAGTATTTACTATTTTCATCGTTAATCAACCAACATCCAAAATAAATGACACTTTTCCAGGTATCATAGTTTGAGCAAAAAGGCTATTTTTGAGGGAAAGCCGTAAAATTTGGGCAGATTGCAAAGCAAATCCTCACCTACCTGGGGAGCCAGAGCCAGCTCAGGAGCCTCCTTTGAGTCTATTTTATGTACAGCCCTGTATTTCATTCCCGTGTTGGTTGTTTGCTGGCCAAACTTCAAATAGACATCTAGGTTCAAACCAGGACTCATTTAATTTTGCTGTGTCCCTAGGCAATCTAATTGTACTTTCACAGATTCAGGCTTTGTGTACTGAAATTTTAGGCAATTATTTATATCATAATAGACTGCTATTATGAAACACTCTACGTTATAGGAAGGACACTGTGTACAGAACACTATATTAGACAGACATTCTCCTCACTGCTCATGCTGATCACCAGAGTTCAGCATGGGAATTAAGTTGGCAGCAGCTATCTAGAAAGGAGATAAGAAAGGATAAACAAGCTTTTTTCTCTTTTTATTTTTCCATTGTTTTGAAATGAGTTCAACTTGAAGAATAAATGAAAGATAACAGATGTTCCATAAATTAACCAGAGGACTTAGAGTTTTTGTAATATACACATCCATTTCACATAAATATCTTTTAATTTTTTTCCAATCTGGAGAATTTACATTTTTTATTCTGGGAGGAAGGTGGGCTGGACCTTTATATTATCTGTAACCTGAGATTTGAATACATTTGGCTGTGGGAGTAGACACAACGTGTTATTCTAGTGTGTTCTGCTGACTGTGTATCTGGCCCTTCGGGTGACTATGACACTCAAATGAAGACATACCTCCAGGAACTTTCTGCCTCTTCTTTTTGGCTTCAAATTCCTTCTTGAATCTTATACTTAACTCTTCTTGAATATTTGTCTTGGCTTCAAATGGTCTTGAGTCTTACTCTTAAATCTTCAGACTTAGGAATTTCTGCTGTCAGAATAAGATAATACATGCCACTCATTGTAATTATTATTGTAAATTTCTCATGATGAAATGTTGTATTTCAAACTTTTATCTATTTTACTTACACACTGTTATGAAACTGAACACATGTGCTTTTGTGTGCATGTATGTATATGTGTGTAAGTATATGTGTCTAGGTACCTAAAAAGACTGTAAGCTCACAGAGGGAAGCAACTACAATTTCTATCTACAATTTTCTAACATGGTACCCAGTATTGAGGAGGAATAGGGCAGGAATTTGTAGCTGCATTCACTTACCCCCAAAAGATTCAATTATTGATGGCATGATCTTCCAATTCATGCCTCAAATATTACAAAACCCCACATGTCATCACAACAGACATTTATTTAGTGCTTATTTTGGACCAAGCACTCCCTTGGACACTAGGCATATTAATGTGAACAAAATTAAAGCATAAATGGGGCATATATTTTGGTGTAAAATCACTAATACAACATCATTTTCTCTGTCCCTATCTAAATATCCTTCTAATATTCCAAACAGTTAAAATATTTCAAAGAAATTTAGGATTAAATATGTATAGTTAAGAAAAGAAAATTTTAACTAAAAACCCAAAAACTCTACAAGAAAAGGAAAGTAGACAAAGCTTTTTCCATTAAAATGTAAAATTTTGATAACAATTTATTGGGAAAATTAATTAAAAAAACATGTGAAATCAGAAGATATTTGTAAATAGATAATGAAGGATTAATACCTATAGCAGTGATTTTCAAACTTTTTCATCTCATGTCACATATAAACTATTAAAATTATGTGACACTCCAAAAATATATTATATTTTTTTGCTTATCTCACCAAAAAATAGGTATAATTTTTATTTGTTCACATCAGATTGGTAGATTGGTATTGGCTGTTGTCATTTTTTAATTTGACAATCTAAGAGAAAAAGAGGTCAGTACCCCTGATTGGTCAGAGGTATTGAATGTTTAAAAATTCATGTGGCATACCAGTTGAAAAACTCTGATCTGTAATATGCAAATAATTTAAAAATTGACAAAAAAAGCATAATAATAAAATCCCGATCAAAGCACATGAATAGATGATTCATTTAAAGCAAATCCAAATAGTTATTGAAAATTCATGATGTTTTAACTAACCAGTATTCAAAGTTACAGTAAATGGGTAAAAGTAAAAAACAACATAACACCTGATGCTGGAATGGATGTAGGGAAAAGGGTTATCACCCACAATCATGATAGAAATGTGAAATATTACAGTTATTTTGAAAAGTTTTTTTTTGAAATAAGTATTTAAACTTAAAACAGTACATTATTATTACTTTATTTTTATTGTTTATACTCCTGTCACATATATACTACTATTATAGATGTCCCTGCTTCCCATCCCTTTGCCCACCTTCCCCTTCCCCCAACTCTTACTCCCTCTGGTCATCATCACACCATTGTCTGTGTCTATGGGTTATGCTAAGCCCTTCACTTTCTTTTATTCAGTCCTCCCCCTTAGCCCTCTGACAGCTGTTAGTCTGTTCCATGTATCCATGCCTCTGTTTCTATTTTGTTCACCAGTTTAATACCCAACAATCTTCTTTCAAATCTATCTGTTAGAAACAGAAGCACCATTTTGGACATATGTTCAAGAATATTTATCTGAACAATGCTCATAGGGCAAAACTGAAAATAAAATGAATAGCTCTGAATAGAGAAATGAATGAATAAGGCATTGTATACCCAAATCACGAAACATAATAAAGCTCCTATAAAGAATAAAATGGAACTATGTCAAGAGCATTAAGGGATTTCCACAAGATATTTTGGAGTGAGATAACATTTTTGCAGTTTGCTTCAAGGCACAATTAAGTTGCAGGATCAAGTGGTCCGGATGCCCATGTCCACTAATCCTGCCTCCCTCTTTCAATCCATAACTACAAGCTAATGGCGAGTTCCCTATGACCAAGAGACTGAGGAAAAATAATTTCAATACTGTTTACCAAGTGTCTTAGTCCATTTTGAGTTTCAATAACAAAGTACCATAGACTGGGTAAATTAAAAACAGCAAACATGTATTTATTAGAGTTCTGGAGCCTGGGAAGTATAAGATCAAGTCCCTGGGAGATTCAGTGTATTCTGAAAGCCCTGTTCCTAGTCTAGACAGGACTGCATTTTCACTGTGTTCTCACATCGTGGAAGGGGTGAGGGATCTCTGTGGGGCCTCTTTTTTGAAGGCACTAATTCCATTTCTCTGCCCCCATGAGCTCTCAAAGACCCCATCTCCTTCTAGCATTACCTTGGGAGTTAGGATTTCAACATATGACATTTTAAGGAACATAAGTATTGGGTCCATAGCACCAATAGTTTTGCTTGACATGCTGGTATTATACAATATTGTTGACTAAGCATTACAGCCCTGCTCTGGTGTGGCCTCGAGGAATAGTGGTGAAAGGAAACCTCCGAGCCCTAACTGGTTTGGCTCGGTGGGCAGAGTATCAGCCTGTAGAATGAAGGGTCCTGGGTTCAATTCCAGACAAGGGCATGTACTATGGTTTCAGGCTCCTCCCTGGCCTGGGCCCTGGTCAGGGTACATGTAGGAGGCAACCACTCAATGTGTCTCTCTCACATCGATGTTTCTCTCTGTCTTTCCCTCTCTCTTCCACTCTCTCTAAAAATTAATGGAAAAATATCATTGGGTGAAAATTAAAAAAAAAAAAAAGGAAACCTCCCAAAGGCAGAACTGTAAGTTGACCAACTATTATCATTTTAGCCCAGAAAGAGAGAAGCTTAGAGACGTGAAAGAAATACGATTGGAAAACTGGTGAAAACGATGTTTGAGGAAAAGTTAGGCGGATGGAAACAAGATATGAAGATATCTGTCTCCCATGTGCATATTCACTGAGGAGAATATTCATCTCAGTAGACCAGATGACCCATTCGGCGAATGTCGGGCAGGTTCTTCCCCTATGTGGTTTCCCAATGGCAGTGATTTTGGTCATAGTAGTTGTAGGTTAAACAGGTCAAACACACAAGCAGGGCAACCCTTTTCTCACCACCTAAATAGAATAATAAGTTAAAAAAAGAAAAGCAACAACCACTCTAGATTTAAAGAGAAGGAATAACAAGAAGGAGATGGATGAGGAGAGTTAGAGTTAGAGGAATAGGAAAAACACAGTCATGAGCAATAAGACTACTAGATCATCTTCATTTATTCATATATGTAAAATGCTTCATTCATCCTAAGTACTATCATGGATTGAGGCTACTAATCAAAATAAAATTCATGCAAATATATGTACATGATTTGCAGATGAGCCATGGCCTCCAGGTTTCTGGAAAGTTGCCAGTATTGTCCTTGGCTAAGCAAAGTTTAGGCCCTTTCAAAGCTCTGAAATTGTATTTCCTTTGTTAGAGATGCAGAGCTCATAGACAGTCTTGAGGGGAGAGTGAAGTAGGAGTGAGGAGTGTTAACCCAGATGCAATCTTTCTAAGACACAGGTCCTCTTTATACCACCTGAGATTTCTGTGCTCTGGACAAGTTAATTTCTCCAGATATAAAAAGCATCACATTTAGCACAAAATCAGTATGAAAGAACATGTTATTCTTTCACAAACAGATTTTTAATTTACATCTGTTTAGAGAATGTGATTTTTAACATTTCTAAGTATAAAACATTTTATAGTTTAAAAGTTATTTCATCAAATTTTCTATGGGATGATGTTAAATAGAAGTGGGTTATCTTTTGCTCAAATGAAGGAGAGATACTGCATAGCAATAATTATATGTTATTGGTTTCATATTCTGGATTATGTAGAGATATTGAAAGTGGGAATGCTATCCTAAAGAAATATTAGTGTATTTTTCAGGAAAAGTATAAGGTAAGCAAGTAGGATTTAAGAAGGAATTAGTAAAGTTTATAAAATTCTCAGTAATAAATTTATGTATATAGTGTACATTTTTTACTCAAGCCATTTATTCATCCAACAAATATTATTAAATACTATACTGAGGCAAGGCCCTAGGGACATAGGGATAAATGAAACTTGATTCCTACCTTTAAAGTAATAAAAGTCCAGTAATAAAGGTAGACAAATAATCAAATTGTAAGGGCACGCAGTGAAAGGCATAACAGAGGAGCACAGGTGCTATAGCTCTGCAAAAATTAGAACAAACCATTTTCATAGATGATGTTTATCTTAACTAATCTTCAAAGATGGCTACTATCATATTCTCTTTCCCTATACACAGTTGTTGTGCCATCCTTCAACAGGTAAAGTGTCTTTCCCCTCCTGCATTGTTAGGGTTCTCCAGAGAAACAGAACCAATATATAAAAATCTCTTAGTGATAGATATCCATGTCTTTATATCTATCTATCTATCTATCTATCTATCTATCTATCTATCATCATCTATCATCATTATCTACCTACCTACCTATCTATCTTATAACCTAATATATTCATGGATTCTGAGGATCAGGACATGGACAGCTTTGGAGGAATTATTTTGCCTAAAACAAAGGGTAAATATGGCAAAGTTGGATTGATCATGGAAGAAATGTTGAACTATGTTGATTTTCATCTAGTCAGAAGTTGTACCCTTGTCTCGATTTATGTATACACACACATGCAACTACAATTCTACTAAAATAAATTATTTTTGGGTATCAAAAAGAAGAAATCTTCTTAGATAATTCTGATTGCCGAGTGAAGGCTTTTGTAATGAAGTCATGAAAGGGAATCTAGTTTTCAACTGGGCTCACAGAATACTCAGAGAAACTGCATATATGGTTCATATTATTTGACCATCAAAAATACAGATTGGATGACTTTGGGTCAATTTTGTTTAAAAAACCCCAGAAGTTTTTTTTTTGTTGGAAGCCTGTCTCAAAAAATGGATTTTGGGACAACTCTGAAACTCTTAGTTACTGTCATAGTGGAGGCTAATGACAGGAAGTTCCTGCTTGTCAAGGCCTAAATTATAAATCATAAACCATATCTTGGAAATGATTGAAAATTTTAAAGACTTCTTATAGAATACCTTTTATGAATCCTGAGGGGCCAATTTGAACAAGTTGCAATGAAAAAACTGTTTTATTCCAGTTGGTACAAATTTATTTTACTAAAAAGAGGGTTAGCTATGGATGAAAAAGAAAGAAAAACATTTGTTTGATACGATCACCAGAATTTGGAACATTATAAACGCTAGATACCACTGCCATTTTGATAAAAATATCAATTAGCCTCCTATTGTCAGTTTTAGTTAGTCACGCATAATTAATTCTTGTCCCATCAAAGCTTGAGTCAGCAGTCTGCTTGCAGGAAGTCATCAGCCCCTGGACCAAAAGTGTTTTGAAAATGCTGATGTAGTTCTTTGGCACAGTCTGACAGCTATCTGCTTATGGTGGTAGTGACAGTTACACTGGGAATCCTGGAAACATCAACCCATTCCCTCCAGTACTGAGGGTCAACAATGGCTAAGATACTCCTTTACTGAAACTATTAACCAGTTGATACCTCCTCCAAAAACATAATTTCTTTCTTTTACTTTATATAGCATAGCTTTTTTGGCCAAGATGGACAGGGGGAAAAGCATGGACCACTCGTTGATAATAAGACTGAATGGTGTTGACTAATTTTATAATAGTCACAAAAAATATGAAAACTGTTTTTTGAGAATAATTCAAAATGCATTAGAGAGAATCAAGGTAATGATTACCCACAGTATGCAGTCATGTTATGAACACTGAAGACACTGAAAAACCTGCACAACCTCTGAGCCATCTAGTCAAATGTATGTAATATGTGCCACCAGATGGGAAGAGTATTACAAGTGTAGAAACAAAATACTTCACAGAATCTATTTATTCTAGCAACCTTGTGCCAGGCTTTGCACATGAACATAAGAATGCTTTTATTCATCCTGAGTCCAGAGAGCATATATGATAGCATGTTCATATTAATAACATCTTACTAGAACATGAACCAGAGGAGGCTCAGCTTCTGTATTGATTTGACAGCTCTTCCTGTACTGTAGTTGTTAGTTTGACAAATAGAGCGGCTCTCCCTCTCTCACACACAATAGTGTTGATCTAATTAACATATGGTTAATACCAAACCTACCTAATTATTTCTAGCCACCCCTCTTTTAGAAAGTAAATGAGAAATGTTATTCCACAGGAGAGCAAGGGTATAAAAGGCATCTGAAAAATTTGACAATTGTGAATTTAGTATTTGAACTTGGGAAAGTCAGTACCAAAAAGATTGATGAGGGGGATTTACCATTATGTCAACATATGAGCATCAATCATAGGTAAATTATCACAGTCTCGATTACTATAAGAGTAAAAATATATTAAAATTACATAAAAAAAGAAGAAAATGATACTGCAGAAGGTAACATAGTAATGTAACTTTAGTTCTTTCGGAATTGGTAAACTTTTATTGTTTATTGTCAAATAATTCATAAGCATGATGAAAACTTAGCAGGATCTCAGGTGAAAGAATTCTGATGAGTTAATGCAACTCTGCTACCCGGGCAGAATACAGAGAATAATTCGTTATCTCTTTTTAAGAAAAGATTTAATACTTCAAGGCCAGTTTTGAGTGATTAGTCCTCTATTCTTTATCATAAAAAAGCTTTAGTAATCCAATGACTTGGATATAAGTTTACATAAACTAGCATAAACATATGGTTCATGACAAATTAAAGCTTTTAACCTTAGTTTTAAAATACTAACTTCTCAGCATATTACAAGATGATGCATTTAACTTGTTGAGCTTTCCACTTTAATTAGAGGAATTACTCATTTATTAACTTAATTTAATACTAGCCTAAGGTCTTAAAGTCAATTAAGGATCTTGAAAATTGTATTTAAATTGCTTCTACAGAGCAACACAATCAAAATTAATATCAAATATTTGTCAAAGAGATAACCTTTCACAACTTTATCAAGACAGGGTAGGTGGAGTAACTTAAGTTCACATGATTTATAACACTGCCTCCAGTTCACAAAGCAATATCTTTTAAAACATATTAATAATTCAATTAGTTTAACACATATGTTTATATTCTCATACACTTAAATAATTTATGAGAATAACAATAATCAATCTTTCCCATAAAACTAGCATAGAAAACTTAGCTAACTCTAAATGATTAGACTGGCCATAAAAAATCATACCCAAACCTTACATGAAATATGTTTATTGTGATAAATTGCAAAAATGACCAGAAATTCTTCTACCCTTTTACTCTCCTGCCCTTCGTAATGTGACTTAGCAGCTTTATCTATCAAGAGGTGGAATCCATTTTTCTATATCTTGAGTCTGGGCTTGGTTATGAGATTTCTTTGGATAAAAGGATGTTATCAAAGGTGACATAAACCAAGCCTGGAAAAAGACTGCACATTGAGTCTTTCCCTTGTTTCTCTTGGAAACTCTGTCACAACTGAATGAGTCCACGTTAACAAGCTGAATAATGAGAGACCTGTGGCATGTGAACAAGCCCAGGCTCGCCTATTGGATGAAGATAGTTCATCTCCATCACCCCAGGTGATATTGAGCCAACTGCCTGAGGCCATCCTAGACCATCCAGCTCAGCTGACACAGCCCAGACAAACTACTCAGCTAATCCATTATTTCAGATGAAATAATAAAATTATTGTTGAAACCACTAACTTTTAAGAAATTATTATTTTTAAAATTTTATTTTTCAATTACAGTTTACATTCAATATTATTTTGTATCATTTTCAGGTATACAACATAGTGGTTAGACAATCATATACTTTACTAGTGGCCCTGTGCACGGATTCATGCACATTGAAAGGAAAATAATGAGAAGGAATATTTTAATATTGCTATTTGCCCTTTCTCCCTCAGCTCCTGGGAGCTGGCAGGCAGCCCCATCCCCTGCTGCCACTGCTGGTCACCTTCAGTGGGGCGATTGCTCACCTGCTCTACCATTCTGCCATGGTCCTGCTCTCATCAGGGCCCATCGGGCCAGCAGTACCTCCACTGCTGCCCGCTGCCAGCACCACGTCACCAATGCCCACCATGTTCCGCACCCCCCCGGTGGTCAGTGCACATCATAGCGAGCAGTTGAACTCCTGGTCTCCTGTCGAACTCCCAGCTGAACAACTGCCCCAGGGGGCAATTTGCATATTAGGCTTTTATTATACAGGATAAAGTATCCCCTCCCAACATTTCCAATACGAATTTGGCACCATAAATAATTATTACAATAGTGTTGACTCTATTAGCTAAGCTGTACTTTACATCCCATGGCTATTTAGGAATAACTACCAATTTGTATTTCTTCAGTCTGTAGGCCGATGCTCTATCCACTGAGCCAAGCCAGCTAGGGCCCAATTTGTATTTCTTAATCCCTTCACCTTTTTAACCCAATCCCCCAATGCCCCTCTCCTCTGGCAACCATCAGTTTGTTCTCTGTATCTATGAGGCTGTTTTAATTTTGTGTATTCATTTATTTTGTTCTTTAGATTCCAGATGTAAGTGAAATCGTGTGATATTTGCCTTTCTACTACTATGTCTGACTTATTTCACTTAGCATAATTCCTTCTAGGTCCATCTATGCTGTTGCAAATGGTAAGATTTCATTCTTTTTTATGGCCTAGTAATATTCCCTTGTATATATGTACCACTTCTTTTTATTCCCTTGTCTATTGATGGGCACATGGGTTTCTTCCATAGTTTGCCTATTGTAAATAATGCTGCAATGATCACAGGGGTGCATATGTCCTTTTGAATTAGTGTTTTGGTTTTCTTTGAATATATACTCATAGTGGAATTGCTGGATCATAAGGCTGTTCCATTTTCAGTTTTTTGAGGAACCTCCAAATTGTTTGTCATAGTGGCTGCACTAATCTTCATTCCCACCAATAGTGTGTGAGGGTTCCTTTTTCTCCACACCCTTGCCAATAACTGCTTATGAATTTATTGATGATAGTCATTCTGACAGGTGTGATGTAATATCTCATGGTGGTTTTAATTTACATTTCTTTGATTATTAGTGATGTTGAGCATCTTTTCATATGTCTATTGACCATCTACATGTCCTTTTCAGAGAAATATCTATTCAGGTTCTCTGCCCATTTTTTAATTGACTTTTTTGTTGTTGTTAAGCTCTATGACTTCTTTATAAATTTGGATAATTACCCCTTATCAGATGTATCATTGGCGAATATGTTCTCCCATTCAGTAGGTTGTCTTTTCATTTTGCTGATGGTTTCCTTTGCTGTGCAAAAACTTTTTAGTTTGATGTAGTCCCATTTGTTAATTTTGTTGTTTGCTCCCCTTGATGTATCAGAAAAATATTTCTAAGAGAAATGTCAGTTTTACTGCCTATGTTTTCTTCCAGGAGTTTTAAGATTTTGAGTCTTAAATTTAAGCCTTTAATCCATGTTGATTTTATTCTTGCATCTGATGCAAGAAGTGGTTTAGTTTCTTTCTTTTGGGATGTATCTGTTCAATTTTCCCAACACTATTGATTGGAAAAACTTTCTTTACCTCATTGTATGTTCTTGCCTCCTTTTTCATAGATTTATTGAACATATAGGTGTGGATTTACTTCTGGGCTCTCTATTCTGTTCCTTTGATCTATGTGTCTGTTTTTATGCCAGTACAATGCTGTTTTGATTACTAAGGCCTTATAGTATAGTTTAAGATAAACTAGTATGATTCTTCTAACCTTGTTCTCTTTCTCAAGATTGCTATGGCTATTTGGAGTCTTTTGTTGAAACCACTAACTTTTGAGGTGACTGTGTGATATGTTAACATCTAACTGATATACTGTATGTGTCATTGTAATAAGTTTGAAGGGGAGACACATAGTCCCTTTAAATAAAAATTAACAAGCCACTCTAATTCATTGAAATATTTACCTTAATTAAAATAAATATTACACAATGAGAATATATAATTATAATTTTTCTATATGTATTTATCAGATCTTACATATTTTAAAGAAGTTTTCACTATCCCATTTAATGACTATTAGTTATCAGCATAATGATAATTTTTAAATATTATTTCATGTCTTGAAATTACCCTTTAACATCATAGTTTGACTTTTTCTGAATATGCAGGAAAGATTCTTTTTTCATTGATGGATAGCACATTAAAAGCATACATATTTAGTTTTTTACTTATTTACTTTACATTTAAGAAATCATATAAAATAGTTTATTCACCCTCTTCTGAAGAAAACAAAGGTATACCCATTCATTTTCGCAGTCAGGAAGTATTTAATATTAATATAATAAAAGAATTTTATCAAACTTTTGGTTAAGGTAGGGAACTTTTGTATTGTCTCTTACCTCCACAATATGTCATTTTTATTAACATTAAACATTGCATATTTAGACTGTATTAGAGTGTATAAGCTAGTGAACTAGGGGTATGAAGTTTATGAAAAAGAATATTCCTATCTACATAAAAGAGAGAAAATTATAAACTTTTACAGATTTTTTTGCATAGTGATTAACACAAGATCATGAAGCTTCATTAAGTCAATTAACATTCTCATGACATCAAGGCAGTACTCTTTGCTCTCTAAACCATACTAAATATGCTTTTATTTCTTTATCTGTAAATCTTTCCATCTTTTTTGACAATAGGACTACCTGTTATAATTAGTATCATTATAGCGCATGAAAATAAGATTCTTGTGATACATAAACTTTTAAGAATAGTTCCCAAAGAAAATGACATTAAATGAAAGGAAGTACAATTATAGACCTTAGATTGTACAAAGCTACTTCCCCTCCTTCTGACAGGGAAGCTGTTCTTAATAACAAGCAATAATGTACAGACAATAGTTAGCATTAGCCAATTTAAGATGGATTGATTACAGGAAGGGAAAGGTAGGAACTAAAAATGATTTCCATGCTCTTAACTTTAGCAACCTAGAGGAAAATTTTGCTTTTATGTATGGGAAGAAAAAATGGAGGGAAAAAAGACTTAAGGGAAGAGGAAAATGAAGAGTCAGTTTTGGACATGTCACATTTAAAATGGTTGTGATACATCCAAATAGAGACATCAAGTAGGAAGATGGCTATATGAGTTGGGTCTCAGAGGAAAGTTCAGGGCTATATAAAGTTGGAAGACTTAATAAAATGAATGGAATGAATGAGATAACTCATGGAAAGAGTTTAGGGAGAGGCCACAAACTGAGCCCTAAGAAACAATTTGACATTAACTCACAGAGGCCAAGGGCTTGTACTTAAGACACTGACATACTCAAAGGAATTCTAGAAGAGATGAGAAATATGTGCTAGGATCAGCCAAGAATAATATGTTTATTACAAGAGTAAAAAGCCAGGAACAATTTACTTGTCTAAGCTGGAAAATAAATGAGTAAATTATGAACATCCTTATGATATATTTTAATAGAGTGCAAAAATCTCATATTAGTAGAATTTTTTTTGGCATAGGAAAATGTTGGTAACATTAGTAAGAGGGATAAGCAGACTATAAAACCTTTATTTATAATAAAATACTATAAAAATAAATAAAAACATAAAATAAAAGAGAACAATACACAAGAATGGTTGTTCCTTGGCAGTTTGAATACAGATATTTCTGTGCTACTTTTTCTTTGTGTTTTTTGGTAAAAGTTTACTACATTGAGCATAACCATGCTTGGGGGAAAAAAATTATCTGAATAGTTAATTTTTTTTCCAGTTTTAATTCCTAGTATAGTAAATATCAATAGGTAAAATCCATATAATGTTACTCTGGGGTTCTCAATAATTTTTAATAATTTAAAGGGCTCTTAAGGTCAAAAGTCTGTATTAAAATATTTACTTAAGATATTTGTAAGCTCTGTGACTATTAGGAAAACAGTATTAATTTAAAAAGTATCACATCCCAGTGCTTCAAATCTTTATATAGGTTAACATTTTTTACTTAATGTTTTTTATAACTGTGATCAAGAAAAGACCCCATATTGCAATGAAATTTATCTTATCTACAGATCCTGTGTTTCAATATTTAATTATGCTTTCCAATAATTAATTTAAATCTTACATAAATGTATCCTTACTTTTCCTACAGAATATTTCAGCACAGAAAGCAATTTTCTAATATAAGTTAGAATACTCCTCATCTTTATTACTAATTTAAATCATATTTTTTGAAGTTAAAGAAGCATATTGTTTCAGGAGAATTAGATGCTTTCCCATTGCTATTATGGCACGCTTAAAATATATGCTAATATTACAGTGAGAATCATTAGTGGGTTTCTCTGTATAGCGCTGAAAGGAAAAACGATTAAAACTGCTTTAGAGAATCAATAATTCATGAGGGAAAAGTTCTACCCCTACTAGACTATGTCTTAAAAAATCCTAGTGAGACAAGAGGGAGCCTCCTGAATCTTTCCCAGGAGAGAAGCCCTTTCCTCCACTTTATGAGGGAGTTCATTTCAAGCTGCCCTGGGGCTTCTGAAATAGCTCTCTGTCTTTCTATTCTTAATCCGTCTTCTCCAGCTTAAAAGTAGAAATGAAGCTTTCACCAGAAGCCACTTGTAAAATCAAGCAAGTAAATGAATAAATACCCAGAGTATACCTTCTGCATCTTTCCCGATTAACCAGCACAGCACCTAGCATGGTGCCCTCCACATTGAAAGAGCCAGTAGACAGCTGTTTAGACATTCCATCCCCACCTTCTATGGGAGATATTCCATCCCGCCAGCTCTGCTTCTTAAATCTCCCACATGCTTGAAACCTGGGGTCGCCTAAACGATTTCCAGGCCGGCTGCCACATCCTATTTTTAATAGGAATCTCTAAAGTGAACTATAATTTGAAACTACGTAATCAAGGACACTGTGGGATTCTCAGCTTTAGGCAATATGTTCAGTCGGGTAAAAGGAAGCTCTGGCAAACAGCAGATCCTTTCACCAGCTGTGCGCCCGACTTGTTCTATAATTTCAATCAAGTCCCTCTCACAGTCATTGTCTGTCTGTTTCACTAGTGGAATCTACAGAAGTCCTAGCCTGCCTGCCTCCCTCACCATGACCTGGCAAGGATTAAGGAGATAAAGGCTGCAGAAATATTTTGTCCCCTTGGGGAAAGACACTCGGAAAATAAAGGTATTAAAGAAAAATCTCTGGAGATGGCTTTCAAGAACTCAGATTTCCACGCTTCATGCCGTATGAGTGTTTACCGGCAATTAGATCATTATTGCGTTTCTCCTACAATGAAAACAATATTCCCCCGCCCCCATCCCCCAAAAAATCTCCTTTGAAATAGAACAAAGAAAGTACCTTTTTTTCTTTAATTTCTTTTGTGTACAGTGTATTTCCTGAGTATAAGCATATTGCATTATATGAGTTGGCAGCTTTACCCTCAAACACACTCACATCTGTTGACTGGAAACTCAGTTTTACACACCCAATTGCACATTGTTTAATTGCCCGTCGCTGCCAGTAGCATAAATGTATTATATCTTTATATTATTAAGCTTCTGTATATGTTTATATATATATATATGTATCGACTCTGCTTTTATTGAGTTCTTGTGCTGCAGATGAAACACACACACACACACACACACACACACAACTTGATCCTGTCTTTGCATTTTAACAGACATAAACCCCCTCAGGTTTCTGTTTAAAATCATGCCCACAGGCATAGACTGCGGGGCATGCCTGCTACGAATTCACCTTCACATACTTCAAAAGGATGTGTGCATGTTTGTGTTTGGGGAATGGATAATGCAGGCAAAGCAGGGTTAGGAAGGAAATCCTTTGTGAATGTAAACCATTCCCCGTGTATTCTTCAGCATCTACATTTCAGAATTCTATCCTTTCATATGGTTCTTCAATTTAAAATGCTCAGTTTCGACTATATTTTATCATGGCCTAACTTGATATTATTCAATCACCAACGCCTAGGAACACTTTCTCTCAGGCATGAATCTCTTAAAAACTGGATCAATTTCTCCTAACTCCACATTAAGGCGAAGGAAAGCTTTTGGGAAAGTTGCAAAGTATTGAAAAAATGGGATTTAGCATAAAAATGCCTTCCCTATAAACCACAAAAATGCCTTCTGTGATAGTCTGTATTGTACTGACTTGTGGAATTCCAACAACTCTTTCTGAATTGGGGAGATAATTGCTCCAATAGAGTTCATACACTTGCAATCCACCCAGTAAAAAAAATCCTAAATGAACGTCACTGGAAAATGAAGTCTCTATATATGGAGGTCTGCTGCTTTGCAACATGGAAAACTTCTAGTCTGAAAACCATCCATTTCTAAATCTAAAGTAATGTGTTACCCTGCGGGGCCCCCTCCATGCCAGCTAAAACAGATGTAGCATATTTGTTTCTGGAGTGTGTTCTGCTGGGGAAAAACAGCTCCTTTTCTCCCTTTCTCATTTAAAGATTGAAGGTTAAGAAAAATAAAACTTGCTTTTGGATCAGTGTTGAATAAATGTGCATGCTTTCTTTATAGGTGCTTGGAAACAAGGTAGAGTATTAACACAGGAATGCTGCCATGACTCATACCACACTACTAGCATGTTCTACTATTGCAAAGAGGCATTATTTTAATAGGAGAGGATATAACAAAACTCAAATAGGATAGAATGAACTATATAGGGCAAATATTCAACTTAACACTAATGTCCCAGACATAAACCAAACCCTAAACATTAAAGTAACTATGAAATTAACATTTATTCATCAATTATTAAATGAAATCCATTGCTAATATTCTAAACCTTTTAGTTTTAAATACATTTCAAAACTGAATAATGGTTGCATCCCTATATTAAACTAGAAATGGTTGTAAATTCATATCTCCCCCCCAAAGAAAAACCTATACAAGTCTAGAAATACATCAATTAAATTAAACCTATCCCTCACCCCAAATTAGGACTAAATCATATGTATTTTGATAGAATTTAAATTCTCTAAACATTTCCTCTTATTTCTATTAACAGGAAACATTAGATATAAAAGGTGACATAAGTTTGAGACTAATTTCCTCCTCTTGTTAGAAAAACTTTCAATAACTCATTTTCCATGTAAAACTTCTTAACTTTAGTGATCTATTCTTGCTTGCCATGATTATGGAAGTAAAAATCGGTGCTGAGAGGGAGGCATTCTGGTGGAAACAATGCAAGAGTGTCCAAAAATAATGTGATTTATCTCAAAGGAAGTGAAAACCAGGGATATTCTATTCTATAAGCTTAAAAGGAAAATGATTCATATTCTCCCAGGGTTTATATTGGGCCATGGTGGCTAGACAGGCAACCTGGAAGTTAGTGGCCACTGTAGCACCACATAATCTTTTACTAGATAATATGTTACAGCAAAACAAATAGTAATCTTAGAATAAAAAAGGTTATTTATTTTTACTTTCAAAGATGGATATCTACTTCTCCACTTTTCTTATATACTAGGGGCCTGGTGCATGAAATTTGTGCATGGGAGTGCGGGGGAGGGGGGAGGTCCCTCAGCCTGGCCTGCACCCTCTTGAAATCCAGAACCCCTTAGGTGATGTCCAACTGTAGGTATCGGGCCTAAACCAGCAGTTGGACATCCCTCTCGCAATCCGGGACCACTGGCTCCTAACTGCTGGCCTATCTGCCTGCCTGATTGCCCCTAACCACTTGCCTGCCTGCCTGATTGCCCCTAACAGCCTCTGCCTCAGCCCCTGCCACTGGGGCTTTGTTCAGAAGGATGTCTGGAAGGTCGTTCGGCTGTCCAGTCTAATTAGCATATTACGCTTTTATTATTATAGATATTTTTTAAACTTGAAGTTGTTCTCTGGGTTTCCTATTTTCTTCTGAAAGGTACTTTCTTAGCATAATATATACTACTGATAAATTTGACTCTTTTAAAAAATATATTTTTATTAATTTCAGAGAAGAAGGAAGAGGGAGAGAGATAGAAACATCAATGATGAGAGAGAATCATCGATTAGCTGCCTCCTGCATGCTCCCCACTGGGGATCGAGCCCGCAACCAGGGCATGTGCCCTTGACCAGAATCGAATCTGGGACCCTTTAGTCCGCAGGTTGACACTCTATCCATTGAGCCAAACCAGCTAGGGCATAAAATTGACTCTTGCTGCATCAAAAGAAAACAGTGTTTCAGAATTTATAAGAATTACATTTCAGGGAGAAAAAAGGAAGCACTCAACAGTTGGTTTCTAAGGCTCTTTCCACCTTATTTTGGTTTTAATGCATATATTTTTTATAAGACAAGAGTACATCCTAAGCATATATCCTAAGACCATCCCCCCAGATTGCCTTGAGATCCGTAGGTGGCATAAAGGCTTATAACCCTCAGAAAATAGAGGGGAAAGGTGAACTCTGTAATCATTAGTTAGCAAAGATCAAGCAGACAATTTTAGAAGATTCCTAGCATTTGTCCAGTAAAACATGAAGTGGCAGAACTTAAAGTTCTGCACAGTGATGTCCTCTTATGGAGAGGCTGCTATATGGAAAACTCGTTCTTAAGCTCAAGTGCTTTAAATATTCAGTACATCAAAACATGATGTGCTGTTGGGGCTTCTTCTGGATCTCTATGAATTTAGCCCTCTAGTAATTCAATTATATGCATTACATGTTATGTTGGGAATAGCCTAACGAGGTAGGTGCTATTATAATCCCCATTTTTCGATAAGGAAATCAAGGCTCAGAGATGAAAATAGATATGCAGCTATTTTGCACTAAAGCTGGAGTCAAGGCCAGATCTGATTTACTCTTACTTAACTTCATAACTTCCAGACTGCACTGCTGCTGGTGTTGAAACAGAGGAGTCTTGGTGACCCCTCGATCACTTCCTTTTGCCTTCTGTCATTAAAATGGTAACTGTGATGAGATTAATTAAAGAAACATGGCAAGCAAACATGAAAATAAAGGGTCTTTTTTTGGATAAAAAGATTTAACAGAGCAATTTGTACCTTCTTAAAGATAAAACTAATGTCCATTAGTAATTTATTTTTACTAATTTGTTATTCTCTCTATCAGATACATAATCAATTGAATATTTCAGAACTATATTACATTACACTGCAGTAGGCTAAAGTGTCAGACCTTATCTTGTGATGTCCATGGATTTTAGCCAATTTTAATTTGGAGTTATGCATGATGTTGTAATCAGTTCTGACTGACAATGCAAACATAATTCCCTACTATATAACATGACATTATCTGAGTAATCCATGGGGGGACTATTGGTTGTCAATACCGTCATTTATCATGGTTCCACCATAAGGGACTTGTCTCGGAGTGACACTTCTCTTGACAGTGAAATAGTTTGATCAGTGGATTGGATTTGCTTTAGTTGGAATATCAATACATGTTTTGTGACCCTTTCATAAAAGGGATTCATTCCATGGCCAGAATGGCAAGGTACACGTCGATTCTTTTATATTTTAAATTAACAATTAATAAATGCAATAAAATTAGCATTTATAAATTGTG
The DNA here is from genome assembly GCF_028538775.1 of Myotis yumanensis. Lineage (NCBI taxonomy): Eukaryota > Metazoa > Chordata > Mammalia > Chiroptera > Vespertilionidae > Myotis > Myotis yumanensis. The sequence continues at coordinate 200,341,673 of NW_027223753.1, read as the reverse complement.
TAAAAATAAACCATAGATTTTAAAACTCTGATAGAAAATTAAAAATTAAAAATTTATACTCCGGTGATTACATTTTTTGTCCCACTTTTGACTCAGTAGGTTATGATCCACCTCAATCTATTAATATTTGCATTTATTTTTCCCCGAGTGAGTCTTAATAGTTTATATCTCATAACCATCCAATCATTCTAACACCTTTTCTCTAGAGGAAAAGAACCAAAAACATCTTTTACTATTATTTTTAAAAACTAGCCACAGAAACTCCATCCTGCTCTGAGTCGTAACAGTTGACTGACATTTGGTCTGTTCTGTGCAGAGTGGCCTGTCTGGAGCCAGTAGGTGATTTCCATGCTCTTCCCCAACAACCCAGCACAATTATACTCACTTCTGGGCAGCTGGCCTTACACTGGGGAAAGGGAGGCCATGGAAGCCCAAGCGGAGAAACCCTCTGATGAGAGTCTAGCAGAAATAAATATAACAAATACTTTTGCTAGTTTCTTGAGGATTAGAAAAATGACAAAATAAGTAAAAGTAACATTACCATTCCCTAAGATTACCGATAGTTAATTCATGGTAGGTAGTGTAGAAAGGAAAATTGGGAGAGTGAATTCTGAGGGAAAATATATCTAATACATAACCCATGTGGCATCTCTACTGACCACTGAGAATCAGTTCTCTAGAGCAACTATTATAAGATGGCTAAAGATAATTTTTATGGGAATTATATTCCACAATAAATTCACCTGCACTGAATGCCAATGTCAACCAGCCATCCAGGATAAACATTTACTATTAGAATATCAACATCCTGTCACATGTACTTCCATATGTACTACTCAACTTTGACTTAGATCTCTAATTTATCCGCATTCTTTGTTATAGAATTAGTTGGAATATTACCAAATCTCCACCTCCAATCTATCTAATTGTAGACCTTTTAAGACATCTTCACTCAGGAAGCTTTAATTGTAGCACGCTAGCAAAGACATTCTTACCTGACAATTAAGCGACCTGGATTTTATTCCTCATTTTGACACAGCCATCATTTTGGGGACAAATCACTTAAACTCTTTAAGCTCCTCATCTATAAAATAGGTGAACTGAAAGGATTACACTTTAAGGTCTTCCATTCTGTGATGATGGGTATTTGAGAGGAATAGGCAGGAATTCAAGGAGCGCTAGAAAAAAGTTAGTGAGCTAAAATGTAAAGGGCTTTCTACCCTAAGCAAAGTATTAGCTTTCTTGGTCCCCTGGGCATATTCTTGTTGGCTTTATCAATTTACGAGTATTTATTTAGCAGTTTATGGGCATTTTCCTGACTTTCTGATACTTTCACTCCGTAGTCTTCTTTAAACATTAACTCCTGCCCCTTAAAATGTACAGATATTATAATGCTAATGAAAATGTCCTTGAAAGAGGATTAGGAAAAGCTAATTCATTAGATACTGTTAGTTGATTGTTATTGAAATTAGATCATCATTTCTAATGTCAAATTAAATGTCTATCAAGAGAAAAAAATATTCCTGAAATACTGTGCTCTTATTTGACTTAGATCTAATTGTTTTTATCTTTGGTAGCATATTGCTTGTATTTGAGACAGAGTTGCCCTCATTATGCCCAATCACTTTTTTTACTACATTGGTTAAGGGTCCCGCTAGAAAAATGTAATTCTAATGTTATCTGCGTGCATGTGGTTCCTTCAGGAGGGATTCAAAGGATACATTTATTGTGTTTATACAAAAGACGAAATCCTCTCTTTCCCCCAAGCTTAAATGTGTTTTTTCTAAATGCACCCTCAAAATCCTTGCTTGCTTCTACACAAAGTATAGGTCTGCCTTTCTCAACCTAATATTATTTTGGAAGAGGAGGCATTGTTTGGACACATACTCATGCTACTACTGACTGTTGCTATAAAAATGAAGTTTAATCTCTACACAATTTCCATTGCTTTTCCTTTGAAATCTGGTGTTTATTGCAACAGAATTTCAGATTTTGCAACATGAGAGTCTGAAAGACAGGCCAACACAGGCGGCTTTTTGGAAACAAGAGACCTGGAACTTCCAACAGCCAAAAATCTGGCCAAACACCAAAGAGAGACGAAAGACACCTCAGGCAGGTTGTGTTGATTCCTCAGACCTCTTTTGATTCTTACCTAGAGGACTTCTTTTGACAATGCGTGTGCTTGTGTTTTTTTCTTTTCTTTTTTTTTTTTTTTGTTTGGTCTGTGTTTCTGTTAACCATACTCTCCTGGAAGAGATCTTGACCATCTGGATGTGGTTTTTGTTTTTGTGAGAAGCAACTTGTGTGTCCTTGACATGCCACTAGTATAAATAAATGCTGGATGAGAAGAACATGGGTCAAGATGTTATAGATTTCCAGGTCAGGTTAGGACAACTACTACAAGTTATTTGGTGTATAACAATTAAGCATATGAGCTTAATGTACATATATGCATGAAAAAACATACTTATTACACATATATTTATGGAACATTCCAAAATAATTTGTCAGTAAGTTTGGAATAGTCACAATAAATATGACCTTCTGCATACAATATGGTCCTCTGTAGGATAAAGGTACTGAACATAGTTTACAAACTGGTGAGGATTTAAATTTCATTTCAAGAGATCTTGATATGCTTATTTTATTGTAAAAACAATGATTAAGATATGGATTTAAAATTTGCAGCAAACTGTAGCACAAACACAAGTTAAAAGGATAAGTCAAATCAAAGAATAATGTTTGAGGGGCATATAATTCTTCTATTCTTCACCCTTGACTCCATTGACAGTCCCTTTGCCATAACTCATCTCCAAATATTGCTAAAGTGTCTTAACTGGGCAGTGAGAGTTTTTGTTATTGTTTCTGAATTTGAAAATTGAACAACCAGTGAAGTAGATTTCTCAGTTAAATCAAATTATTAATCCTGATGTTGACACTAAAAAGTGTAAATTTGCTTACTTTATACTTGAATTAAAGACAAAAATCTTATTTCAAAGTTGGGTGTTATTTTTAGTTGGTACTTATTTTTTATACCTTCATTCTAAGGAGCTAAAAGCCCAACAGGATAGGATGAAGTTCTATGTCTGTTAAGTCAATGCATATAATTTTTGAGCTTTCTGAAGGTATGACTTTGGAGATAATGGCCACCAGTCACCTCTGTCGTTAATGTTTGCATTTTCCCTCTTGGGACTGTGATATATTATTGGGATCCTTAACTCTGTTCTTGAGCTAGATCTTCCCTTTCTTTACTGTTGAGTCTTAGGAAGCATGGAGATGGCATTAAAGCAAGCTGTGTTTATCATATTCCATGAATTAGAGTCTTTTTAAAAAATGTATTTTTACTGATTTCAGAGGAGAAGGGAGGAGAGAGAGAGATAGAAACATCAATGATAAGAGAGAATCACTGATCAGCTGCCTTCTACACGTCCCACACTGGGGATCGAGCCCACAACCAGGGTATATGCCCTAACCAGGAATTGAACCGTGGTCTCCTGGTTCATAAGTTGATGCTCAACCACTGAGCCATACCAGCTGGGCTAGAGTCTTTTTTTTTTTCTTAAAGATTACTACCTAAAGCCATAAGAACCTTTTCTAAATTTCACCAATGGAACTGGAAATTACTATTTAATTTGTGTAGTTCATACAGATTATTATTTAAGTGATTTTTCTATTACATTGTGGAATTATTCTGGATCAAATGACATTATATAAAATCTGACAAGTATCTACTAATAAACTCCTATAAAGGAGTTATTATACTTTCAGCATTCTGTATATTTAGAGAGTTTGTTTATAATTCTGCACTTCTTAATCACCAACACCATAGTTAGTTTTGTCCTCAAATACCAGACCTTTGTAAACATAGCAACAGACCATTGAAATCAGTATGAAAACAGAGTGTACTGCACTTGAAGCAAATTCTGGTCTAGCCAATGTGTTTGATCACCTGGTTTGGATAAACAGTCAAGGTATATCTCATGGTAGAAAGGTTTTGGGAATGAAAACAGAAGCTATAATTAGGTTTTACCTGAATGCCATACACTGTGCAATTATAAAACAATGAGTTAGATAAATGGGATTATATGCCTAGTTTTATTATAAATATCAATATTAGGCATTTGCCATCAGACTTTCTAAAAGCCACTACTTTTAAAATAGACATAGTGATGGATGACTTAAACCCAGGCAATAGCACATCCTAAAAGCAAGATAAACCACAAGGAATTACTTCCTTTCAGTTTAAAAAAAGCTTGGACCTCTTAACCAATCAGTAGATGATATATTATAATGAACTTTATATTTATAATGCTACTTCTACCATTTGAACTGGTTGCATCATCCATAAACTAAACAAATAAATAGATTTATCTAAAGACAGATTGTTCAATAGCTTCTTGTTAATGGAGAGCGAGCCAACCTCATTGTTATTTGGAACTTCAATTAGGAATTGTTCACGAATTAGTGTAGCCTTGACTAGCCATGTTGCACATCAACAGTATAATTCATGGCAAGACAATAAAATTAGGCTTAGTCTAAATTTAGGTCTTTATTACTCATAACCTGTCACTGTGAATATTTTTCCTCTTCTTTAGTAAGGTCTGCTACAAATCAAGAGTGATTATTATATAACAAAAACCTCTCTGATATTCTCATACTTTCCTCTCCACATGAGAGCTGAGGAAATTGTACATGGTTAAAACCAACAAAAAACAAAATCCCCAAAGCAACAAATAAAGAAAATAAAACTCTGAATATAGGGATGCTAAACCTTTAAGAACAGTGAAACAGATTATTATATTTGACATGGAGATATTTTTATATGGGTACATCAGTACTGATGTATGCAGAGAAGCTGCAACTCACTCACCAGGTACTTAAAAAACACACATATATATTTTAATTAATTTCAGAGAGGAAGGGAACTAGAAACATCAAGGATAAGAGGGAATCATTGATCGGCTGCCTCCTACACGCCCCCTACTGAGAACCCAGCCGGCAACCTGGGCATGTGCCCTTGACTGGAATCAAATCCAGGACCCTTCAGTCCACAGGCCGACACTCTATCCATGGAGCCAAACTGGCTAGGGCAAGAATTTTTTATCCCATTTCACAGAAGGCCATTTAAAAAGAATATTCCGGTTATATTACTTTATTTCTGGATTCTACAACCTTTATTAATAATCATAAAATACCTTTAGCCTAATTTTAGAAAATATTTCTCCAACTGTACCCAACCTGTTTGTTTTTTCTTCATCAAATGTCTGACCTCTGTGTTGAGACCCAGGCAGCTGTGCTGATTTTCTTATTTCTCCCTTAACTCTTCTGCTTACTCTCTGAAGCCTAGAAGGAAAAAGAGAAGGGAATTTGAGGAGTTACAACATAACTCTAATTTGGGCTTTTAAACACTGAAACTTTAATTATAGTCTCTCAAGTATGGGAGAAAAGACAGACTCAAATTAGAAAACAGAATGAGAGTAGATAGTATACATATTAGGCATATTTTAAGCAGAGGACAATGGGATTGCTGAGCTACCTTCCAAATGATAAATTATCAGTTTCCAATGTGATGAATTCTCAGAGTGTCTTCAAACATAAACGTAGAAAGAAACCCATACTTCAAAGCTAAATACAAGTCATTGTTATTATACACTTTAATTGTCAATAGATAAACTACGGCAAACTATATATTATGAAATAATAGGCATATGAGCTGGTGTTTCTGAAAGCTTTTGTTAAGCTCTAATGTGATCTACAAGTGCTAATTATGTTTTTATCCTAATAATTAAAATACTGTTACAACAGTCAGTGGTTCAGCAACATTTATGAGCCTTTGTTTGTATTGGAGCCTTGTTATAGGAGGTGTGGGGGATAGGGAAGAAATAGGCCTCTGAGTTCTCTGGAGAATGCTGATGTGAAGGCATGCACATGCACGCGCACAGCCGGAGAAACTTACTGACAATCATCTGTAAAAAGAATAAATCGCAGAGTGAGATGCAAAGTGAAAGGGTGTGAAATGTCAGAAGAGAGTACGGAGACTGTTCTTCTCTGAGGTGTTATGTTTGGAGACAGGCTTTGAGGAAGGACGATCTGAGTCTGGGTCCGATGCTTGCTCATCCTTTTTAAATTGTGTTTTTCGCCTTTTTAGCATGCCTTGTAATTTTTTGTTGAAAGCAGGACATGATGTACTTGGTAAAAGGCCTTCCGTGACATGGTGATAAGGTGTGGGGGAGGGGAAACATTTTCTAGTCCCATGAGTAGGTCTCAGTCTTTTGGTGAGCATGTGTTTCTAGGCAGTGGTCTTAAGTGCTTCTCAGTCCCGCCCCCCTCCCCTCTCCCCCCCCCCCCAACCTTCCAATTCCCACCTCTTAGGTGGGACAGGATGGCTAGAGGGAGTTGAGGTTGGGTATTTCCCTTCTCCCATTTGATTCTGATAAATCTCCAATAGGTTGGTCTCATGAAATAGTCTTACTTGAGAGCAGTCCTTGTTGAAAAGAAAAGAACGCTCTGGTTTATTTCAAAAACGTTTACTTTCTCCCGCCCCTGTCTGAAATATGAGGGATTTTTTTCTCTCTGATATTTGATGTGAGAACCTGGTAGATCTTCTGCAGGTAAAGGTCACAAACATGTGCTGGCTGCCCAAGATTGACCTCCCCGGGGATGTTTAACTTTCAGACTTGTCCACGTTGAGTCTCTGGCAATGCAATCAAGTTCAAGTTTTCCTACTCCAGTTCCCATGGAGGTTTCTGCTGGTGGGTCTGTCCTGGTAAGTTGTGATTCCCTATATATGCCTGTCTACTTTTTCATTCTGGGACAGCAGTTTGCCCTGTGACCTCACATCTCTGATAGATCTAAGAAGAGTTGTTGATTTTTCAGTTTGCTTGGCTTTACTTTCTATTAGGATGGAGTACTGACTTTCAAGCTTTGGACATGTCAGACAGGAAACCCAAATTTACTTTATTCCTTAGATTTAATCATGACTCAATTTCCATATTAGGCCTATTTAGAAATTCTCTAAACAGACTTTTTGCATTGTTAAATGAGTGAGTTTCCACTGGGTTCTGTTGTTAAGTCAAATGTCTAACCCCATCGGAGAAAAATCAGGCCTAATCCTAAATGGCAATATGCTTGTTTCATCAAAAAGGGTAAAAATCACATTTTCTCTTTTGGGCTTGACTGCTTACTTTGAAATATTTAGGAGCAGACTAGAAAAGGAAAGAGGGACTCTAAGTGTTTTGCTAAAAATCAGTTTTATTTATTTATTTGCTTTTTGCAAAAGTAATTGTCTTTACTTGGATGATGAACATTTTGAGACTAATGCTATAGACTCTCTCCCTAGAACAAAAGTATATAAACACAGACTTTTTAATAAAATTTTAGCATCATTAAAAATGTGACAAAGTTGATGGAATCCTGGTTAAATGCATTGATTTTAAACTTCTTTCTTCCTGGATCTTACAGATAATCACTACCCTATATAATAAAAGGCTAATATGCAAATTGTCCCCTCAACTGGGAGTTCGACCGAGAGTTCAACCAGAGAGTGGGGCTGGCCAGCCAACTGCCCACAGCCCTCTCCCCGGCCATTCCAGCCGCCGATCGCCCCTCCCCCTGCGAGCCACCCTTGGCCCACCAACCTGGCCGGCCCAGTCCTATCGGCCCCGATTGGGGTGGGCCGGTCGGACCCCACCTGTGCACGAATTCATGCACCAGGCCTCTAGTTTGTAATATTTACAGTCAGTATTTTCTTCATAACCCTTATTCAATTAAATGTTGCTAAGTGGTTATTAGAACTTTTTCACATATGATTTTCAAAGTGACTATTTTGTTCTAACTTTTGTGATACCTTAAAAATAATTTTTCAGTTGGATTATCTCTAAATTCCTATTTTTAATGGTAAGTATGCAATTTATAAATTCAGTTCTATACAGGGGTGGGCAAAAGAAGGTTTACTGTGTCATTGTGACATTCTTTTGAGGTAATAAAGCCATTGTGTAATCATAACCTGCATGTCCTTTTTCATATGAACAACTGTAAACCTACTTTTACCTACCCCTATATATCTACAAATATCAATTTAGATAAATTTTATTAAGAGACATTTGCACATAGGTTTAAATCTTCCCTTTTCTCTTCACTATCTTTAAAAATTATTTCTCCTTTCCTACTCTTATTTTTACCTTTTAGTAATATGGAGTTTAGAATGCCTATATTATAAAGTAGTTGTAAGGAATAAGTACTTCGCTTTAAGGACTTCATTTAGCAGTTTTGAGCTTTTTATTCCATGTCCTTTACTTATGGTTGGCTCATAACTCCAGGTTATATTATGTGATATAAATATCTGGTGCCAGCATGTAGCAGTGAGTAGAGTTGTAATCTTGTAGCACCTAATTGCAAGTGATCCCACAGTGCCAAATAATGTCAAATTATCCTCATCGCTGATCTGTCCAAAATGCCCCTCAAGCTGAAGTTGACATTTGTGAATAGTCCCAGGCTTAGAGCCATAAAAAGGTTGAGCTCTACAACCTCCCTAAAGACCTTTAGAATACCTGAAACTAAATGCTTTGTGAAGTAGCAGAAAAATTATTTCCACCGAATAGGTGAGTAGGGAGCAGTGGCTACCTTATAAATGTAGGATTTTTATTTTTCAAATCAAGTCTGAGGAAGATGGTAAGACAGGGAAAAGAACAAAGAATTTGTGTCTCACATTATATTTAACAGAGGAAGGGGTGAATGTGCAAAGAGTTTGAAAACAATATCAATATTTGTTAAGTACTTTCACACAGTATTTCTTTTGAACCTCATAGTAAAACAGTAGAGATCTGTATCTTCCTCTACAGATGAAGAAAGAATTTCAGAGTCACTAGTGACTCACTGAATACATATGACTCACTGGTGGAGCTTTCTGTCATTCCATTCTTCCTTGTACAATTCCGAAATTTCTATGATAACAACGTAATTTCTTTATCCAATTTGTTTTTTGCCTGTGCTCACTTACTAACTCCCAACTTTTTTTATTGGTGTTTTTCTGAGAGATTTAAAAAATTGTTCTAAATAATTTCTCTGTTTCCTTACTGAAGACTTTTCATCCTCCAAAGAAAATTACAATCAAAGAGGTCACACAGTTGGTAGTGGCCAGATATAACCTAGAGTCCAGATTTTTCTTACGGTTTCTGAATCAAATAATTATCTTCCCTAGAAATCCCAGTGTAAAATTTTTACATTTCAATGGTAATAATTGCAATATTTGTCTTTCCCCTCCCCTCCCCTCCTTCCCTCCCTCCTTCCCTCCCCTCCCCTCCCCTCCCCTCCCCTCCCCTCCCCTCCCCTCCCCTCCCCCCTTCCTTCCTCCCTCCCTCCCTCCCTCCCTCCCTCCCTCCCTCTCTCCCTCCTCCTATCTCTAAGGAATCAGCTGAACATTTCTCATTGCCTAAATTATAGTTGTACTTCAGAGTCCAGTTTCCATTACAAATTTATTCTTTACCAACCTCAGCTTGCCATGCTACCTTTAATAACTGTCTGTCCTTTTAGGTATGGTTGGCTTAGTCCTTCACTTGGTTCGACAGCTGGGACAATGATGGAATTAGAAGATGAGTACCAATTGGAAAGAAACCTAACCCACTCTTGTTCTCAGGCTTAGGCCTATTAGTAATGTAAGACAAAGGGCACAACAGGAGAATTTGAACTTGAAATAGGGTTTGAGAACTGATGTCAGGGTCACTCTGGCAATTTATGTGGCTAGAAAGGAAATAAGCAAACCAAAGGAATAGAGACTGTCTCTTTGCATTATGGAACCTAAAAATTCTATATTTTGATCAGATATTTCATTTGCGTCTGCTGTTTTATATGGGGATTGGAGTTCTACTTTCTCATATTTTAGAAAAGTGACAGCATTTTGCTCATATGCTACCTTGATTTGACATTAAATTCTAGTATAAATGAGTCTATGTATTTATGTGTTTATTTCTATGTTTGTTTATTTCCAGCTAGTTACTCCAACATAATCTGCAGTAATTTAAGTAGGATATTATTTTTATAGATCAAGTGGTCTTTTAAACTTGTGCCCGGTTCTAATCCTGATATTATTCTTGCAGGGGTCATTGAAACTGAGCCCTGACCATTATTGTAGAGGTTGACTCCGTCAATTCTAAGACTCATACATTTTTCCCTATATTTTAATTCTGCTGTTATTCTCACTTGCTTTGGAAAATGATCTTATGTTTTATTAGACATTTAAAATTATTGAATTTATTGGGGTAGCATTGGCTAATAAAATTATTACACACTTTTAAGAGTTATTATTAAAAAGGTAATATGTTACAACATAAACTGATGAACAAAAATAGAACCAGAGACAGAGAAGCATCGAACAGCCCATCCATCCTCAGAGGGAAGGCAGGGGAGGTGGGGGGTGAGTGGGTAAGAGATCAACCAAAGGACTTGTATGCATGCATATAAACATAACCAATGGACACAGATACTAGGGAGGTGAGGGCATGTGCTGGGGGGTGGGGCTGGCCAATGGGGAAAAAAGGAGACACATGTAAATACTATATGTAATACTTTAAACAATAAAGAACTTAAAAATTAAAGAATAGAAAAGGTAATATATACTCAATGTAAAATGAATCAAGCTATACACACACACAAAGAAATGTAAAGTCTCCAACTTATATCCCAATTTAAATTTGGGTATCATCTCATGCATTTTAATTCCATCCAACATGAATCTATCTTTTTCTTTCATTTACCATGTCTTCTATGCTGCAGGCTAGTCTGCAAAATTCATAATATTAAACTGTGTGTCTGTAGTTTCTACTAGAAATATACAGTGAAACTAAATTACTCCCTGAGCTAGTATACTCAGAGAATTCTATGTATTGCCCTTTAAATGTCCTCGTTGAGGCTATAGAGCTCACTTTCAATCTTCGCAAATGATCTCCAGCTTCTCAATTTTAAGACATTATCCCTTGGGAAAAATTGTTTCTCCCAATTTGGATCAGCTATTCTGTATTTTCTAGCCACTCATAGGTTTTCCATGATTCATATCTCCTAAACAAATCCACAGGGCCTATGAAATTAATCCTTCCCAAGACAGGTTCTTCAAGCTCACCTCACTATTCCAAGCCCAATTCATGTGATCCTTTGCAATTGAACACCTCTTAAGATCAGGTAGTTTTAGAATAAGAATAGTGCACAATGGCCTCAATTCTTCTTTTTATAACTTGGTGAGGCTGGAGGAGAATAGGGAGGAAAATAAAAGACACTGTAACTTCTATGAGTTCTTACTTTGGGTCTGATGTTCCTTGATTCTCTGATGAGTAAGCAGGCAACACTGAGAAATATCAACCCTAAGTACCTTTATACGGGTGTATATATTTTATGCACCCATAAGTATATATTTATAAGTATATGTAGTATGTTAATATGTAATATATTTTTTAAATATTTATAATCATGTTACAAGGGCCTTGAAAATGGGTATAGGAAATTCATGGTCATAAGCTCCCCAGCGTCACTCTTCTTATGCTCCCTGACCTAGCGCTGCACTGGCAGGTGTGTATAGGAAGAGCAAACATATTCAAGATGCTTATTCTTGCATTGTCCCTAAAGATGGATGTTGGGGGTACTATCCGGCAAAATTCAGATAAGGCTTTATTGTGAGGGAGCAAGTCATATTACTAGTGTTGGGGGTTGGTCTAAGATTTTCTATCTCTTTTTTTCCCCTCTCTTTGCTATTATTGGGCACTGTTTTAACCAATTTAATAATTATAGTGGCATACTGAGGCAGGTGTTACCATTGTACCCATTATGAAGATGATGAAACTTATGAAACTAATTTGCTCAAGATCACATACCTAATAGATAGTAGAGCCAGGATTCAAACACAGGCAGCATGATTCCACAACCAGGGCTCCTAAATGTTCTATTCATCTCCTTCAATAATAGATATTGATACACTGTATTTTCAGTGTATGACCTTTTTACACTTTGGAGGGCCTTATTAGCCTTGGGAAAATCTATGAACGGAAACTTGTGCTATTGTGTTTTCCAAGTTGACAGATCCATCATGTTGTAGAGAAAATAGAATAGATTGTGATTGCTAATGGAAATATCAGTGAGGAGACAAATAATAAATAGGTTGGGGGTCTCTGACCCATTGCATAAGCAAGGAACAAGAAAAAAGGAGGATGTTATATTCTGATAATATAGAGAATAGCTTTACTTTATAGAAAAGTCATATCAGACATCTACTTTTACCATATTTCCACCTTCACTTGGAATACTTCTCTGGAGAAAAAAACATTGCATCTATAGTTAACAATACTGTATTGTGTACTTAAGAATTTGTCACAAGTGCAGATTTCATGTTGTGTTCTTATCATAATTAAAGAATAAAGAAAAGAAATGGGAAGTATCAGCATACAGAGGTGAAAGTTGAAGTCAGCATCCTGATTAAAACAGGCTTACTCTGATACAATTGCGGAAGCTTTCTACAGAGCAGTGTTAAAGGAACCAACACTAGGTGTTGAGTACCCAGGGACTAACAGTGGAGGCCACCACTGCCTTTAGGCCTGAAAAGGCAAGCAGAGGAAACAATGCTATTAAAGTGGCATAAGCATTCAAGAAAGGGAGGAGCACTGCCCAGCAAGATGGCAAGGACATGACCAATGGCCAAACCATGGGAATGAAGCATGAGAGGTATGAGGAATAAATATTCTGGGTGCTCTCTGCTGGTGTCCCCATATTTTCACCTTCTGGCCTATCCAGAAACCAGAGAGCAGTGAAGCCTGAGTTATACAATTTATGGTGTTAGTTGCTAGGGCAAAGCATAGGGCAGAGATGGGCTGACAATGAATCTGTAGGGGAAATGGAGAAAAGTCAGTACAGAGAGTAAAGATGGAAAGATGGTATATTGAAAAATATTTCTTACATTTACATGTTGTAGTCAATGGACTCCCTAACTTCATAAGGAACATAGGCCTAAGGAATATTTTCTTTTTCCTATTTATACTAATCTCTGTGTGGTAACTACACTTTAGTTTTAGTGACTGCAACTATTTTAAAGACATCCGTGTTGTCATAACACATTTCCAATGTTCTTCATTATTCTTGGATGAAAAGAAAAATGTAGATGAATCCTTGAAAAATTTTGAACCTGTGATGCCATCAGTATTCAGTCACTGAGAAAGTTTTCAAGGGCTGTAAGCTCTTGAAAGTACTTTCATAAAGGTATGTCCTCAACCAAATAACTATGCAGGGTATTTAATTCCACGAATTCTACCTGCTTGCAACTGACTCATGCAGAAAATTATTTGGAAACATGATTCTCCTTAGGCATTCTCCCTTTAAAGTTTGAGAGCAATTTTGTAGAGTCATTAATATGATATGAAGGATAAAGGGAGCAAGTCATTCATCTCTCTTGAGAAAGAATATTTTATGTTTGATTTTTATGAACAGACAGGTGGAATGTAGCTGAGATATTTTTGAGAAAGCAAAACTTCAGATGTCAAATGTTATTCTACTCGTAGTTTTAAAGTTACTAATAGAGAAATGCTTCAGAAACTTTATAGCAATTATGAAATGCTTTATTGCTTTCACATAATTTTAACTATGTATGCAGGGGAATTTTAAATAGCTACCATGGAAAAAAGTGTAACACTTGATTATTTAAAAGAGTATAAGTATAAAGCATTCATGCTTATTCTAATTTTTAAGGGGGAATCAAAATATACTAGTTTTAGACTGAAATAAGAGGGCACAACATTGAAAGATTCTTAGTAGAGTCTCATAAGGAAGAAATGATAATTACAGGTCTTGTGGCTTAGGTTGGGTGATTTAAAAAAAATTGTAGTTAGCTCTAGCTGGTTTGGCTCAGTGGCTAGAGCGTCAGCCTGTGGACTGAAGGGTCCTGGGTTCGATTCCGATCAAGGGCATGTACCTTGGTTGCAGGCTCCATCCTGGCCCTGGTAGGGGAGCCTTTGGGAGGCAACCAATTGATGTGTCTCTTTCAAATAGATGTTTCTTTCTGTCTTTCTCCCTCCCTTCTGCTCTCTTGAAACAAAACAAAAAACAAACAAACAAAAAAACCGATGGAGAAAATATCCTACGATGAGGATTAACAAAAGAAAATTGCAGTTATTCTTACTATTTTAAAATTTTATTGTTTTATGATTTCTACTTAGTTTCATAAATGTTACTGAATTAGGCCCATGAGATAGACGTTGAGTATTTTAAGGAAAAGAAACAAGTATCGGTCAGTGTTCCAGAAGGAAGCACATTCAAAATAGGGTAATGGAAATGAGTTGGACAGATTTTGTTACAGTGGCATGGAGAAAGAACATCAAGGGTACCTGATAAAGTATGGTGAAATACACCTAATGACTAGCAAATGGGAAGACTTGATCATCACTCCTGAGACTAAAGGGGTGAGGAAAGGGAGCAGTGACCGAAAGCCTATGAGAGCAGTAACTACAGGAAAGGCACATCTGCCAAGAAATGCCTTTTATTTTTCAATTACAGTTGACATACAATAGTACATTAGTTTCATATGGACAATATAGTGATTAGGCATTTACATAACCTCCCTTTCTCTTTTTCATCCATCCTGCTAACTCCCCTCCCATCTGGCAATCATCAAAATGTTCTCTGCGTCTATGTATCCACCACTAGGTGAATAGATAAAGAAGATGTGGTGCATTTATACAGTGGAATATTACTCAGCCATAAAAAATAATAAAATCTTGCCATTTGTGACAACATGGATGGACCTAGAGGGTATTGTGCTAAGTGAAATAAGTCAGAAAGAGAAATTCCATATTCCATATGATTTCACTTATATAAAGATTCCTGCTAGGAGTCCCTAAACTCCATGGAGAGGAAAATGATGATTGGCTTCATTCCTTGGGAAGGCTCCAAAATTAATAAAGGAACTCAATCTTTGATTTGGAATTTACACAATTTCTGCTGACTTTCATATACATGGTTGAGAAAAAGTAGGTTTACAGTGTGTGGTACGGAACATAATACAATAATTAGTAAATAATAATACAAGAATAAACTCTGTCTTCTTGCATACTCATAACTGTAAATCTACTTTGGCCCACCCCTGTGTATCCTACAGAAGTCTGGCTTTCCTTGCTTATTCTCTGGGAAGGTGCCATAGAAGAATCCAGAAGCTGAGAACTGGCATTTTATTTAGCATTTGGCATATCATTGTCACAACCCAGGACTTCTTTTATCTCTTGTATCAATGGCTGGCGATAGTTTGATTTATGTGTAAACCAAAAGAAACAGTCTGTTGCAGCTGTTTTATCCTGACTGTTGGCTATACCAGCTAAAAGAAAACAGAAAAAAAGATGGTTTTGGTGACAAAATCATGTGGAGCTATACAAACTGAGGGAGAAGATGGGAAAGACCCAGTTTAGGTAAGGGTTGTTTGCACTGACACATAAGAAAAGCCACCCTGAAGTGACTAAAATAAGCAAGTGGAATCTTCTGGGTACCTACCCTCCGACATGCAATGTTGTTTCATTTTGTTTTCCCATAAGGCCTGCGATTGTGTAAGTGAACAGCTGATATAGTGCTTGCTGGTAAATTCTGTCAGACTATTAACTTTGGTTTTTGCTTTTCTGCTCTCACAAGCTTTTCATTGCTTTTATTTTCCTTCCTTTGCCTAAAGTTCCTCTCAGGTAGAAGACCCTTTTATCACTTTTTCTAACCTTCTTACAGCCTCTTCTTTTCTGTTCTTTATTCTCTTGTCCTTCCTTTCTTATTCTGTAACCTCTCTTTCCTTCTGATTGTCAATGGATCATCTGCTAACCTAGAAAATACCTGTGTTCAATTGGTCATCAAGTATCCCTTAGTTAGCCCTCAGGAATATGTCTCAATGAATTCTCTTTTATCCCCCCCCCCCAAAAAAAATCATTCTGTTCTTTTTGTTTTCATTCATGTTTCACCCAGTCACTAAGACTATTTCTGAATATATAAGTATGTAGGTATTCTCTGAAGGAAAATATTGTTTGTTTTCAGTCATTTTAAATAAAGTTTATTGTTTTTCCTTAAGATATTAATCTTAGGCAGATTACTTTAATATCTACATGTATTGACTTATTCTTGTGTGGATACTAAATTCTTATTAAAGCATTGTAAATAGAATGAAAGATATATGTAACTGTTAAACTATGAGATTTCCCTAAGTTAAAGTGCTAGTTGATTTAAATGAACCATCCTTTTTATTTTACTATTGTTGCTTAAAAATTATAGTTCTCTTTCTCTAAAAAGTAATAAAAGAGTCCAAGATATGTCCTTAGAAGGAATGATGAATACTAGAGAGAGCAATGTGGATTTTTATTCTGGATTGGTCATTGTCCAAATAATTTAACTTGCATTTATATTTCTGTAAAATGGGTATGATAATGCTGTCTCCTTATTTGTTACAATATTTAATTAATGATTATGAGCTTTTGCATAATGTGTGTTCATATATTAATAGGTTAATAATGTGTATTCTCAATGCACTTTATTAAAGTACTTTGGGAGCTAATTAAAAGGAATGTAATTTGTGCTTTTGGGAGGAAAAG
Organism: Myotis yumanensis; assembly: GCF_028538775.1. Lineage (NCBI taxonomy): Eukaryota > Metazoa > Chordata > Mammalia > Chiroptera > Vespertilionidae > Myotis > Myotis yumanensis. The sequence goes on along the minus strand of NW_027223753.1, from coordinate 200,325,090 downwards.
TGTTATCTAAGTGTAAATTAGGGAGGGAAGTGGCAGTTAAATCTATACAACGTATCTATTACCGCACATTTGAGGCTTAACTCTAATTACAGATTGGACATGTGAGCAAACAGCATCTGGGCGACTTCCACTCATTTCAGAAGGCCCTCCTTCACATCCACACAAGAAGGCTATTCATTTAATAACGAGGATTATTAATAAGCCATTTTCTGCTCAGAACAAAAGGTTAGAGGGAAAAGACCTCTTTAAAAGTCAGCATATTGACAGTGTTTACTGTTCTCTTTTGTAGACAATGCCTCCCCAACAAGCTCCTGAAAAAGGGGTGCATTAATCGGTCCTTTAGACAGAGGAAAGCTTTTTTTTGGATCGCCAACTTCATCCAGAAAGGGCATTTACACCTGATGGGAGAGGAACATTCTGTAGACAGATTTGTGCCTGTCTTCAAACCTTTTACCATCTGAATAACCCCCGAGGTTAAATAGCTGGTAGACATCTGTAGGCAGAAGTAAGAGAAATGAGATCATCAAGGAACGGGTATCGTGCTTACAACATGTGGCGAAATGAGTGGCTCTTCACCATCTGTTATTTGTGTGTGTATTTTATTATGTAAATGTTCGTACACACTGCATTCTAAACAAAGGAACATTACTTCCACTTTGTTGGTGCTGCCAAGCTTGCGTATGTGTCCTGGAAAAAGAAAGTGGCAGACAGCAAATTCAGGGTTCGCGTAGCCACTTGTGTCCCCACTCCTTTCACCAAGAGGGTGAGAGACTCTAAGTAGGTTTGATTCCCTTTCTACATTCTGTTAACAAATACAGAGCTTGCCTGTGAATGGGAAACAATGACTTAAACAGTACAGTTATGGTCTAAAGCTTCTTTTTGCTGGCTTCCACGGGAGGGAAAAATAAAAAGGCACTGCAAGCTAGGATGCCCTGGGATGGTTCCAGTGCACACGAGTGATAAATCCAAGCTGGAAAATACATTTGGACAGAGAAAACGGGCTCTGTTCAATTTTCTCTCATCTGTTTAATTCCTGGCACATATCTTTGGGTCATGGGAAGGTTCTGGTGGGCCGCTGTCATTGTCTCTCCCCAAACAGGAGGTGTGTGTGTGTGTGTGTGTGTGTGTGTGTGTGTGTATGTTTGGTTGGAATGAAAGTGAGGGGATTTGGGCGACACCTATTCTGGTTTAAATTTTCATAAAATTACCAATTTAAATTGAAATGTAATTATCCTAACTGGCATCTTTTTGGCAGCAGCTTAAAAAAAATCCCTCGGCTTTACTGTACCAAGCAAAAGCCCAGAGGAGTCCTGACACTGGCCTTTAATCAAAAGCTGAAAAGACACAAAAGCTTTCAGATAATCTATGCCAAGCTATCTTGGACAGCATGGAATTGCCTGCAGCACCCTTCTGGTGGCATTTAAAACACCTGGTGCCCTTAGAAAAAAATACGTCTGTGTCTGCAATTTCTCCTTCTGTAATTCCCTTAAATCTCTCTATCTCAACCCATTCTCCTCTCTTTAAAAGTAGGGCTACATCAGTGACAGTAAAATAAAGCAGTTTTATTTACCAAGAGAATGATAACTTGTCATTGGCTTTGCCTGGAGGTGACAGACTCAGGTGCCCATCTGCACAGCCACTTCCTCACTGTTTATTTCATGGGGTTTAATATAATTAAACTATCATTGTGCTCATTGATTCAGCTCAAATTTTAATTTGATAATTGGGGGAAAGGTGTGCATTTGCAATGGAGGCAATTAATTGACACTTAAATGCGCTTGAACAGAAATAATATAAGTTACGCCATACTTAGTGGTGACTTATACTGCTGTGTGCATGCAGAGTCTTTTCTTTAGTGCCTGTCATTAATGGAGGGAGGTAAATAATGTTACTCAGCCTACGTCCTCTCGATACTGGCAGTCTAATTTGGAACTATTTTCACGGCCACAGACAATCCCATTCACTTACTCGTCATAGGCTTTTCTAAAATAAAGACATTCTAACTTTGAACTACAATCTAATCATTCATAACTAGTCTCACATATATGCAGCATATTTATGCAGACTGTCACATAATTTTGTCACTAGACAGCCTGATTCTTACAAACATCTTGCACAAAGAAATAATGAGAATAACAAAGACAGAATTTCTCCACCTCTAATGCCCATCTTTTCTATGATTTGAATAAAAGGAAGAAAAATAACTAGTTCTTATTTATTTAATTTTTCTTCAAAACCAGTTTTATTTTAATTTGTTGTAAGGGAATTTACATATTTCGGTGACCTTACTGAAACTTAAGAAGGAACCATGTTTATGGATAAAGCAATTTTTTGGTGTTAATTATCTTCCATCTGGAAACAAATATGCTTTCATATTTTTTTAAGAATTTAAGAACAAAGCTAGTTTGTTTTAGCAATCTAGAAAATCATCATTTTGACTGAAGCTCTTTTACTCACAGAGCCTGAAATAAATACTTTTAATCAAAACCTAAGCCAATTCAATTTTGAAAAATGTTAAGGACCACGAATTATACCTGCAGAAAATATTGTTACTTAATAAGAATTATTAGTTGTTTCTACATATGCCCTGAGAGGACTTGTTCTTAAAATAAAGGACAGGAGCACCCACTCTGCCTTTTAGACCAAGGCTTATGCCCTTGCTTCAATCTATTATTCAATATTTTTAATATTCACTGTAACCACGGATGAACCTAAGAGAGTTTTGGCAGGTCATTTCACTTAAGCAACCACACTCTATTTATTAAAGCTGGAAACCTCATTAAAATAGGCTCTGTGAAGATTTTCTAAACTCCAGCTTCGAATTAAGGTTGGCAATAATGTTTCGAAAAATCTTTTCATATAAATGTGTTTCTTTTGGCATTTTCAAGTGTTTGAAAGTAAGTAATGTTATAAAGCAGAAAAAGGCAAGAAACAAAGAATACAAGCAAATGAAGGAACACAAAATGCACACACCACGTAACATGCATACTCATATGCATAAGCGTGGGTGAACCAAAAGCCAATCCATTTCTTATATCTTCTCTTTCCTTTATCTACTTTCAGACAAAATTCCCCCAAAACATCATTGAATATAATAGTTTTGAAGAAAGAAACATGTAATCATAAACACAATCTTTAGCCATACTTAAAACAAGCCTTTGGTTACCGAGCAGAATTAAAGTCTTCTGAGAGATCAGAGAATTTTAAGTTTAGAAGGGAACTGATAGATCTGATAGCTCAGTAACTGCAAAAAAGATTATGGGCCAAAGATGAAAGACTATCAAACTCAACAACTAGTGAGAGGCGGGACCAGGGTTATTAAACAGATCTTGGGATTCCCATATAAATGCTTATTCTCTATGACAGTGTTTGTAATTTCATATTTGTGGTGGAAATAGCAATTTGACACAATCTGACATCTAGATTAGTAAACCCATTCAAGATTAGGACAATTGCTATTTCTTCCTTCCTTTTTTCCCCTTTTTTTTTTCAGAAAATCCAAATTTCACAAATCTAGGTCCTTACTGTCCAAAATAGCCTCATTTTTTATATCAACTCCTTAAACATAAAGGCCATTGGTACATTGCTGTTAATAGTCTTTAATATTTGAATTCATTCATAATCTGTTTTCTTAATCTATGTTGTGAATTAATTCACAGAAGAACTTTCTATTTTTTCTCCAGCATTTTCTCCCCAGTATTAAGAAATTTTTTTGAAAGCTGATTAATCACATGGAAGTATTATTTAGGTAGTTATTAAAAGTGGATACCATGTCAAGTGATTGACATATTCTGTTGATGCTTATTTAAATGGCAAAGGCCATGTCTCATGAAGGAAACCTAAAATTCCTCAATTTGATTTCAGTTAAGCTCCACAGAATTAATATCTACCTCTGGTCTGGGTTTCTAGGGGGGGAGAAAAAGAAAACATATATGATAAGGTTAGTCATCTTAGTTGAGCAATTCAAATGTGTAAAACCTGCCACAACATTCAAGAAAGATACAAGATAGAAATAAAAGTCCTTAAATCTGCTGTACTACTAGTACCAACAGCTGTTCGATGAATGATATTTTGTTATTTGTGGAATAATGAAATATTTTTAATTTGTAATGTTTTCCTAGACTAACTATTAAAGTAAATTGTGTGAGGATGTAGTTTTTGGTTCTGCTAAATGAGCACCTTTTGTAACCAATTAACAGTGACTTTATGAGAGGACACACTACCTACATCTGTAAGTGTGATAGGAACCAGCCAAGAACTGGTTCCCTCAAGTTGTACGGATAGAATTAAGATGTTTTTGAGCTATGAAGGAGTATATTTGAAACTGAGTGAGGAGTAGATAAAAATAATGTGGTCTAAATTCAGTGCCTGGAACAAGCCACAATGATATGGAACAATTCACACATTACATGATATCAGTACTGGTTGCATGCTATCTACTCCATTACATGTAGATACGATATTTTTCAGTTTGGGGGAGTATTTGGAATGGAATTTTAATACAACTGGAACACACGGCAGTTTCTCAGAAAATTTTAACTTTATTTACCAAATTATTTCTTCAACTTAGGAAAAAAAAAACACAGTGAAATCGATACATTCAGGACATTGCAATGTTAATTCTCAATGTTAAAAATAACCTGAAGGTAAGCTGAGACACTGTGGCCACTGGAGACAATTGGCATTTCCCTACCTAATTTCAAAACCTTGACATTTAAACAGCAGCTTCTACTTAGCTCTACTCCCTACTCCTCTCTCTGCGTATTAATGTTGGCTTGCTGTTTTACAGGCTTTCCAAGTGTGTAGGAAATTTGGCGGAGTTAGCAGTTTTGTTTTAATATATTCTTGGAAATTTTATCTTCAGCAGTTCTGTGTGCTTTCAACAAGCGGCTGAAATGGATGCAGGTTTTCTAAGTCTGTCGAGGTCATGACTAATAACACCATCGGCTGCGGGAAAAATCATGTAGCGCCGTGGCCCACGAGAAATGGCCTGTGTGTCAACTTGCCACCTTCCCCCCACTTTTACACCTTAGTTCCATTGCAATGAGATCGGGGGAAAGATCTCCGGGCACTGCAGCTCCTCATGCCGCTTTTGAAAGCCCTAACAACTGCATTGGCAGCTCAGAGGCCTTAGTGAACCACGAGATGCCATGCGTGCCGGGCGCCCTTTCTAAAGGATTGCCAGCGGCAAGGGCAGCTACTCTGGAAAGCATCCCCCAATGGACGCTAACCCAGTGTCTGTCCATTTGCCAGCATTGCATGTCTGGTGTAACCAGAATACGTTTACATGCAGTCTCAAGGATGGCTTATCGGAATGACTGCAAGGGTAGCATCCCTCTGCAGGCTGCAAACTGCATTGAGGTATCGTGCGTGCTTCGCTCTAATTTCAGTGTTTGGTATCCAGTTCAGAGCTGTTGTTACCTTCCACCACACCCCAAACACTGAGAGTCAGTGTAGACCTCAAAGGAAGAACTAGGACAGCTTCCAGATTGGCGAGGTCAGCCCTCACTGAGGAATTGGCCTTCCTCTCAGCTCTTTTCCCAGCCCAGGCCCAGCTACGGAAGAGCATGGGGCCGCTTGAAGAGCCACTTTTGTTTTCCAGGTGGGAAAAATATTGCCAGGGCCATGTCATTAGAGAGAAGGCACCCGAAGTTTCCACTTGAGTTAAAAGTTTGAAAAGCTGAAACTGACCTGCAGTTTACATTTTGTGGGGAAAGAGTTTAGATGTAGTGTGTTGTAGACTGAGAGGCAAAGTACTTTGAGATGAAAGCTATTGTTTTATGTGTTAACAAGGAGAAGAATGGGTTTCTCTGTGGCCAACAGCGCTCCCTTGAATCCCTGCCTTATTTACAGTGGAGGAATGTCGTAGATATCATATTTCATCAGCAGTGATGGCTTGAATATGTTCTGTGAATAATTACAGTATCTTTTCATCTCCCTTTTGTTATAGGAAACCTTTATAGTAAAGGCTTTTAAATATGCAGTGGGAGTGTGTAATTCAAGTATCACGTCTAACGAGAAATTGTTTTGGCAAGTTCAGAATCCTCTCAGAATTCATGGGTTTGGAGTTACATATCTAATTGGAACCTTTTAATGTTGGAATAGGGTGCTCTTAGGAAAACAGTGTAAAGCTTTTAAGCAAATGGGAAAGAAACCTTTAAGAAATACTCAGCAGGATTCTGTGACGTTAAAATTATGTTTATTTAAAAACAGAAACCCCCGTGTTCTGGCATCTTAACATAAAGAGAGTGAAAAATGGGAATTATATACACATCTACAAGAATTACAAGGCTTTGAAAAATTGCTTGTGCAAAAGCTTTGTGAGTTGCTGTTGAGCCAAAGAATGGAAAAATACCTTGAGAGTGTCAGGGATGTAATGAGGGGTTCTCTTGAACATGTTGTCATTTGCTGGAAATCTTCTCTCCAAGAGTACAACCAGCTGTATTAAAACCTAATTTAGGTTTTCCCTCCACTGATATTAATTTAGATCATCTTGAGGTTATTTACTGCTACGTTCGGAGAATAGCCATCTCCCTTTCTTTGAAAATGGTTTGGATTTTCAGCTATACTACAAGGTCATGCTAAGTGGTCAAATAGAAGGAACCAGAAAATCTATTCTTCCTTATCTCCTCCTAATTTCTGTATGTTCTGTACAAATGACTGCCATATGGTTTAACCTTAGTGAGGATGTTATATATATTGACAAGAAATAATCATTCCTAACTTAAGCTTAGAAAGAAGTTATCAATTTAAAACATACAATGCACAGGTAAACCTAGCTCCAGGAACATCGCTTCTTGTCACTAGGGAGAAGAAATTGCTCTGGCGGTATCTACCAAATTGGGCATTTGGCAAACAAGGCCTCAAAGATGGAAAGAATTATGAAGAAAGTCTGGGGTGGGTGGCTTCCTGGTTGTATAAACATATACTTGTTGCTCATTTTGGAATTTCATGTTTATTTTTAAAAAATATGTATTTATTGATTTCAGAGTGAGGAAGGGAGAGAGAGAGATAGAAACACCAATGATGAGAGAAGAATCATTGATCTGCTGCCTCCTGCACGCTCCACACTGGGAATAAAGCCTACAACCTGGGCATGTGCCCTGCCAGGAATAGAACCGTGACCTCCTGGTTCATAGGTCAATGCTCAACCACTGAGTCATGCCGGCTTGGCATCATGTTTTAATTTTAATAAAGTTTAATTGGTAATTTTAAAGAAATTATTGAAGCATTTGGGTTCTTTCCAACATGTTTATCTCTCTCAAGGACAAAAAGACTTTCTTCCCTTACATCTATGAGGAATTTTCTAGTTTTGATACTTAGGTATAGCAATCCTTCTTTTGTTGTTTTGTATAGTATTAGGTAAGAATCAATGTTCACTTTTTTCCTCCATATAAATATCCAGTTGTAACATTGTTTTGGAGAAAACATTTCTTTCCCTCATTAAAAGGCCTTTATACACTTTTTGAAAATTATTTGGCCAATTATGTTCAGATCTATTTCTGAATTCTATTTTTTTCCATTTATCTTTAGATCCATTTTTTTCTGTAATACTACATTCTCAAAATTATGGTATATTTATAGTAAGTCATGAAATCAGAACATTTAAATTCTCTAATTTTGTCTCTCTTAAAAATGCTTTGGTTTATTCTTGTTTATTTGCATTTCCATAAAAAATTTTAGATTCATCATGTCAACTTCTGCAAAAATATGCTGGAATTTTGATTGGGATTGCATTGATATTACAAATATGGAGTAGACATTTCTTACACATATAACTATATAATATCACAATATTAACTAATTTACAGATCTTATTCAAATTTCATCAATTGCTCTGCTAATGTCCTCTTTTTGGACCATAATGCCATCTAGGGTCACACATTGCAGTTAGTTGTAATCTCTCCTAGTCTCTTATTTTGGAAGAATTCTCAGTCTTTCTTTGTCATTCATATTCTTGATACATCTGAAGAGTACTGTCCAGTTATTTTGTAGCTACCTCCCAATTTTTGTTTGTCTGATATTTCTTATGATTAAATTCAGCTTATTCATTTTTAGAAGGAAAACCATAGGAGCGATACAAAACTCTTCTCAGTGTATTATATTAGGATGTAGAAGTTGTCACTGTGTCTCATTACTACAGATATTAACTCTATTACTTGGTTAAGGTGGTATCTGCCATTTTATCCAATATGTAATTACTCGTTTTTTCTCTTTTAGAAATTAATAAGTCTGTTGTGGGGGGTATATTTCTTCAGATAAGATGTATTCTATTAATATGTTTTCAAATTTACTGACCCTTTTATCTTTATTTCTCTTAAGCCTATCCAGTGGATTTTTTTTTTTTTTACTTTGGGTATTGAAATTTCCAGTTACAAAATTTCCAGTTTTCAATATTTGCAGAGATACCTTATATTTTTATTTTTTACAAGGTTAATTGTCCTTATGTCACTGAGCATAATGATAACTGCTTTTTAAAAATACTGTCTAAAAATTCCAACATGTTCTAATCTTGGGGTTGGCATTTGGATATAGTCTCTTCCCTGGAGACTGGATCCCATTTCTCTGGCTATTTATATGTGAATAATGTTGGGCTGCATCCTGGACAATCTGAGTACTACATTGTGGACAATCTGGATTCTGTTATATTGCTGCACAAAGTGTTGATGCCCTTGTTTTAACAGCCAATTATCTTAGTTAGACTCAGAGTGCAAGCAGGCATGTCTGCGGTGGGGGGCGGCTTAGATCTCAGATCACTTCCTTAAACCACAGCTGTAACCTGCTTTCCATTTGTCCCATTCGATGTGGTTTAGTGGTCGGGCAGAGACTTGGACTGAGTTTAAGCGCAGAAATTGGTATCTTTCTCTGGCTTTCTCCTTTCTATTTTCCTCTCTTCTCTGGAAACGCCAGTTGCCCTGTGCTTTTAGCCCTATTTCCTTTAGCTAGTAAGTCACCGGGCTTTCTATCAGCCTTTGAATCATCGCTATACCACTGTCACTGTGACAAAAAACAAAATGAAGAATCTAGTCTGTTTTGATGACTTTGACCAACTTTGGCTCTGCTCCAAAATCTGCCTATTGTACATCAGTCTCTAGTTATGTCTGTAATTTTATCAGTTTATAGGTATTATTTCTAGGAGGACTGCTTTGTTTGATGATCATTTTTCAATTAAGATGAAGTCTTAAGAGATGAGTTGGAAACATGTCGTCCTGAAAATTATAGTGAATATGAAGAGTAAAGTACTTGAGAAAGAGACTTTTAGATAAAACCTTACTTACATCATATAGCAGATTTCTTTGGAGATCTCCCAACTCATAACGAACCACTTAATTACTCATACTTCAAACCATTCATACCCATAATATAAGTACATAGCTGCCATATTCATATAATGACACCTGAGTCCTTGAGTAGAGATAATTTAGAAATGATTGGACACCGCACCTGGTCTGGGCCCAAGTTACTTCCTTGAGAATTAGAAATTAGGATCATGGGAGCTCATCTCTCCACTATGGCTTGAATTCTACTATGTACTGTATAGTTGTGTTTCTGTTTTTCTGCTATCATGTAGTAGAAATTGAATGGAAGAAAAGAAAACAAAATAGAATACTGAAAAACAGAGAGATAGAGTTAGTACACAGAGATAAGCAGAATCAAGAAGTGGTAAGAGGATGGGCCCAGTGTCCAATAATCACTACCTGACATCTGATTGCATTACTTCCCTTCACTACTATTAGCATTCCCTGTATCTTAAAGAGAAATCTCCTTTTCCTTAAGCTGGCTTTTGTAATTTGCAACTTTAAAGATCCTGACTAATCCATACACTTTCCATATTACAAGCACTGCAAGAAGGTTTTCATTACTCTAGTGATGGGTATACACAGAACAAATGTGTCAAGAGGTGTTAAAATGGCAGGAAGTGGACTAAAACTTTTTGGTATTTATACTGAGATAATATTGAAATCATTATGTTAAAATCACCCTCAAGGTTTTAGGCACAGATCTGAACTGTTAATTTGAATATAACCAGACAAAAATAGTGGCAAACATTTTTATAAATTGTGAATTTTATCCCTTATTTAAGTAAATACTAAATAAGATAATGTTCTTAGTTATAATAATATAAATGCGACATTTGGGTCTTGTTCTGGTGCTCATTCCCTACATCTCTGTCGATCCCATTACCATAATGAAGTTTTGGCTTAATTAATTTTATTTCTGTACTTAATAAAAAGAGTCCATTTTTCTAGATGGTCTGTTTTTTCCAATTATATAATCACTAAGAAGTTCAATTGCTTCACAAAAGTTAAAGTAATATGATTTGGACATAAATTACTCTGTAACAGAAGGACATAATGAGCCAGATGAAAAATCAGAGCCGGTCTCCCAGCCCCCAAATAAATAAATAAATCTCAGCAAAAGCAAACCTTGGGATTCTTTGGATTTGTCAAACATTTCACGGATCTTCCAAAACATTTTGGCAGGATAATTCCCTAAAGTGATTCATTATCCATCAATTCATATTTCAATGTCACTTAATATTTGTTGAATATTCACAACATGCTAGCATCGCACAGCTGCTGAGAACATGCTTCTCTGTCTCTCAGCCTCACACTGCATGTTTTTTTAAAGATGAAAAAAATAACATGTATTTTAACATTTGTTGAGAGGATAGGAGAAAATTGGTCCTAAAACAAATCAGCACACACACCCTGGAATAGTTAATCATTGTTTCTGAAAGCACAAAAATGTGTTCTTTATTTCTACTTCTACATATAATATATATTCCTATATTTTATTTATGTATAAACATATGGACATATATTTATATATATCTAGAAAATGAATTTTTATTTAATTTTAATATGACTTTTATGTATCTATGTCTACCATAATTCTACTATTGCTTCTATAAAAATTTGTTTTATCACAATTTAATTGTTATCCACAACCTGACTTTTATTTTATTTTATTTTTTTAAAATATATTTTATTGATTTTTTACAGAGAGGAAGGGAGAGAGATATAGAGTTAGAAACATCGATCAGCTGTCTCTTGCACATCTCCTACTGGGGATGTGCCCTCAACCCAGGTACATGCCCTTGACTGGAATCGAACCTGGGACCTTTCAGTCCGCAGGCCGATGCTCTATCCACTGAGCCAAACCGGTTTCGGCCACAACCTGACTTTTAAATCTCTATTTAGATGATGGGTATTTTCATTTCTTAACAAATACTGAAATTTACTCTAAAAGTTCTTGAGTTGTATCTGGTTTCTAATTTAAAAACTCTTACCTATATACATTTTTTTGGTTTTCATAAGAGAAATCTCTTTATCTCCATTTGCCCCATAAATCAACAAGTTTCACTCCCTCATTTCACTCAAGTATCTGCTTAGAAAAGCCTTCTCTGATCACACTATCAAACATAACATATTTACAACTTGTAGTCACATTCTTGATTCTTAGATTTTGCTTTATTTTTCTTCCTGCTGCAGAGATTGTTTTGAATTTGTTTGTTGTCCCTTTCTACCCACTATAAGATAAAGCCCATAAAACAGGGGTCTTTTTTTATTTTTTCCTATGCTTACATAAATTAGAACAGTGCAGAGCACCTGTAGATGCTTCACAAATATTGTTGAATTAATGAATTCTCCAAGAAAAAGTATCACTTTCCTCTTTATTTAAATCTTAATTTCAAAACAGAACTCAATTTGCAAATCAGCCTAGTGCTGTCTTCCACCCTCTCACTTTTTTCCCACTTGAATTTAAGATTTATGCTTTTTGCCCAATCTTCCCCTCATCCTGATTTTACAAAGTTGAGAGCAGTGTCCATTTTTGTGAAAATATCTCTTGGCTGTGTGTGTGTGTGCGTGTGTGTGTGTGTGTGTGTGTGTGTGTTGTGTGTAAATCCTCTTTAATCAAATTTTTCTTCATAGTTATTTCCTTCACCAGGATGTTTTATAAAAATACACACATTGAGTGTTGAGAGTATAAGATAAATGCAATGAAATTTTTTTGCAAAATTATTTAGATATATGCTGATTTTGGTGTAGTTTCTCTAATATTTTGATGGATTCTAAAAGGCTTCAATTATAATAAAGTATAAAAAACCAAAAGTGTTTTAAATGCTCATATCAATTATCTTTTAGTTGAATGAATATAAATATTTTGTTATATTCATTGACCTAAAAGATAATAAGGGGATATAACAACATTATTAGTTATTATATGAAGTCTTATTTTTTTCATAACTGTTTTTTTTTCATAATAACTGTTATATTTTTTTCAGAATAAAAATAGAGACTCACAAAGAGCATGAAACGCTACAAAACGGCTAATGTTGGCTTAGGAAAAATAATTAAATTTGTTTATTAAAGTGATTTAATGAGATATGACTCAGTATGGCCTCAGAACATCTCATTCACTCCTTTGTCTACTCTGGAATAATGGACTGCTTCTCCCTCCCAAGACAAGAGGAAATTGTGCTGTGGCATCTGGCCGCTTTCCTTGTGTTTCTTTCAAATAAAATATTATGTATTTATGTCCAAAGTTTCCTTAAAATGCTGCATTTACCAGTGCGCTTTACAGGGCACGGTGTATTTTAAATTATCATGAAAAGAAAACAATGATGAGCATCATAACTGTTCAGTAATAGTCCAAACAGCTGCCTGACTTTCTCTTTTGTTCTTGGTTAGAATTTCTTTTCATATTTTGAGAAAGAGAAAGTGTAGAAAATAACATTTTTATTATAGTTGGGTGTGTTTTCTGAAGATAGGAATATAAATTACATTAGCTGTAGGTTTAGAGAATAGTCTCATTCTGTTTTCCCAAAGGAGTATAGATGAATAATGAAAGGTTGTGGTAATAATATCAGCACATTTTTGTTTTTCTGAGAACAGAGTACTACTTCCCAACAGCCTTTTTTTCCCCCTGATAGAAACAAATTTAAGGTGATGGTAGTTTTATTGTTATCTACATAGACATATGGCTATTTTTTTCTATTAATTTCCTGACCTGAAAGTCTATGTGATAAGTAATAATTTGACCACAGGTAAATATTGATGCTTATATCCTCAGACACTTTGCAGGCACCCATATCTCAGCACCTTCTTTGATGAATGCATTCATCTATCTATGTATGGGTTTCCTTATTAGAACACATCCTCTTAGAGAGCAGGTTCATGGTCACATAGCTTTTCCCACCAACTACCAAAACAGTCTGTATTATGGAGACACTGTGTTTACTGAAACAACATGCTGGATGAGGCTGACATGCCTCCTCCCAGGTACCTAACTATGTGGGTGCAGTTAAGTAAAGTTTTCCCCCAGAAATTTAACCAACATTTAAGTTTCTCTAAGATGTTGGAAAGCATAGCCAACTGTTTATATCCCTGAAATGATGTTTCCAAAATAATCTAGATATTTTCTATCCAAAACACTCGGAATGTAAAATAAGAAGATAACGTGGGGATTAATTTTCTCTTCATTTGCATGATGCAGCATTAGAAAGAGCACTGGGATGGAGGTTTAAAATATCTATTTTCTACTTTTGCTTCTGCTAGTCTGCTCTGTGTGAAATCAGTAAACTTCTCAAGTCTCGGTCCTTAGAGATTGGAAAATGAGAAGGATGGTTTATGTTGTCTCTATGGTCCTATTCAATTTTAACATCTCAGATTCAGATTTCATGTATCAGTGATATGCCATAAACTGTTGCATTTGAACTTTCACTACTTCATTGCAATGGGTTAGAATTCATGTCCTATCACCTCATTCTGATAAAATAACCTTAGTATGACCCTAGAAACCACTGTCTCCTGTAGATAATAATAACAATATAATCTTCTCAATCTGTATTTCATTTTGTTCCTATAAATCATGCTTAGTTGGCTTTGCAAAGTTTAACAGGGTAATTTTACCCGTGATTGTATTCAAAAGCTAAAAAACAAAAAACAAATGCTTAGTATTAATGGCATTAGGAGCTACTATTTACTGAGTGCCTGAGTAATAAGGGCTGAGAGGTGACTTTTATTTGTTTACCCTCACAATAACCAGTTTGAAGTAGGTGTTAGCATTCCTATTGTTCCAACTACATAGTCGGAAGCCAAGGCTCAAAGAAGTACAATACATTGTTTAGATTTCCAAGGTTGAACATTCAAAAAATGTTGAAGCAGGCCTTAAATCTAGCTCTTGTTTTTCTTAAATAAAAAAATTCAACCTTAAATCTAAAAACATGTGTCATCTGGGCAGCTGGAAAGCATAGAATAAGTAATATATTTACCAAAGCATCACATTAATCACAATGGAAAAGGAGTCATTCAAATTTAAAGTAGAAAAATGGAAAGCCTCTAAAAAGTGTATTTGGACAGGGTCATAATAAATACTTTTTCCGGCCTCAATTGCCATTATTAACTCATATTTTCACCTTCCACATTGGGATTCTTTAGAGATAATTGTGTCTGTAATTTCATGTGCATCTTTGACCAAACCCCTCTCACGAGGTATTTATTTTACAGCCGATAGTGATGGAAAGATATTTGAGGTAGCTGCAATTGCCTCTATAAAAACAGTTTTATATCTATATAAATATACATAGAAATATAAACATTTTTAAAAGATAAAAACATCAAAGGTCAGTCTTCCATTTTTTTCCTACTTTTTCTGTAATCATCTTTTAGACCATAATTCAAATAAAAAATTTCAACAAGGAATCACATGTCCTATTTCAAATGGTTACTTTGTTCATGCAATATGGTTTGTTTTCATCCCAAAATGAGTGGTTGTTCCAAATTATTCTGGAAAGTATTTCCGAAGAAGCTTGAAAAGTGCTCATGTTTAATGTTATGATATAACAATTCATCGATACTACTGCAGCCAGTACCGGCAACACTGCCATCTGAGGCCTTCATAGAAATTATAGCATGGGGAGAGATGGCAGGTGTTCCAGAGAGACAACAAGGTTTAATTAAAAAAAATTAAAGGATTAGATATAAAAGGTGAGAAAAAGAGAAAATTCAAGGGTGAATATTGGGTTTCTCATCTGTGTAGGCGGATGCATGGTGGTGTCATTGCAGAAATTAAGGATATGGAAGAGGACAGGGGAGAGAGAGAAACCATGATTACAGAACATTGCTATATTTTTTCTTATATCGGATTCTTTCCCAATTTTCTTATTCTGGTAAAATATAAAACATAAAATTCACTATCTTAACCATTTTTTTAGGTGCCTGCTTTAGTGGTTTTAAATATATTCATAATGTACAATCATCACCACCATCCATATCTATAGCTCTTCTTATTGTGCAAGAATGAAACTTTGTGTCCATTAAACAATAACTCCACATTTCTCCCCCTCCTTAGCCCCTGGCAACCACCCTTCTATATTCTGTCTCTATTTTGACTACTTTAAGTACCTCATGTAAGATCAATCATAGGTATGATGTGGTATCTCATTGTTGTTTTGATTGGTATTTCTCTAATGATTAGTAATGTTAAGCATCCTTGTATGTGCTTATTGACCATTTGTTGTATATATTCTTTGGAGAGACATCTATTCAAGTCCTTTGTCCATTTTTTTTTTAGTTTTAGAAGTTATTTATGTTTTCTTGGTATTAATATTTGATCGGATATGTGATTTGTAAAAATCTTGCTAACTTGAGCTATGTAAATAGAGATGCTGAAGGAAAAATTGTACATGTGGTTCTTGAACTAGAGATAAAAGTTACATCTTTGATATATAGAGAGTAATGGAAACTTTGTGTACTAATAAAAGGGCATAGGAACATTTTGAGCAGCACTAAAGACCTTCAAAGACTGTTTCTCTCTGATACTTTTAACACTTGGAGTGGGGGAAACGAGTTAAGTCGGCTCGCGTGAATTGCGCGTACTCCGCGGGAGCCGTCTTAACTTGGTTCATATAGATTTGCGGTGGAGTGCGGGAAACGTGTAAACTCGGGCCGATTGTAACTGCGTATTACCAAATATTTGTTTGTTTGCCGTTCACAAAGATACCTACCTGCGTATGCGAACCGTTTCATACCCATTGGGGTAATAGGTATCATAAAAATCCCTGATTTTGCGCGGGAAACCTAAATAATTGCCCGCGCCAGCTTATATTTTGGCGGGAAATTCACCCCACACCGGAGTGTTAAGTAAAACACAGATATCATTGATCTTTCAGGAGTGGGAAAGTAACTAAAGTGCAGATTTTAAATGAAAGCTACAAATAAAAATACTTGCTGTTTACAAACTGCATTTTTAAATACCTAACTCAGTTCTTTAAAATTGCTTTACCATAAATTTTATATTTTCTTCTCAAGAATACAAGTTCTGCTGTATTCTTACTTATCCATTTACTCACATACACTTACTATCAGCTGTCAATGCAATAAAATAGCATCAAAGAAATACTTTTCCACACAGGATAAGTGATTTCCCCATGTAACCCAGTCAGCAAATATAAAGCCTGTTTTTTAAAAAGAGCCAGTTATGATAAATAAACCATAAACATTTTGAATGACAGTAAGTCATCTTAAGCGATGAACAGCGAGGCTAAACTTTTGACTCACTGGTTGCTGTTGTGATGTGTACTTTCTGTCACCATGAGTTCTAGTTTAGTTTGCCTGAGGAGTTACCTAACTCATTGGTTAAGTAAATGATGCTATCATAATTTATATGTACAATAAGAAAATATGCAGGGATTTTAATGAGACAGATATTCATCTACTGGCATAGAAAGATACTCATAATATGATGTCTTAGGTTAGGTTCACAGGAAACATTCTGAGAAGAAGCAAATGCAGAATATTTACTGGGGAGTGAGGAAATGAGAAAGGCAGGATTAGGGAGAGGAAAAATATGGCCTGCAATGTAATTATAACTGCATTCTTTGACCAGGAGGAGGGATCTGGGCAGTGTGCTATACACTGCAATCCTCCCCTTATGTTGCTCAGATCTGCTTATTTTTTTTCTGGTAAGTTCATCCCATTTGGGGCATGCTTCTTCAAGGTTATGATTGGTCAAGTTTCCTCAAAAAACTTAAAAAAAAATCGTTAGTAAAATGGATTACGGCCCTCAATGAAGCAGGTGATTTAGAGTCCATAACTAATAATCATCATACCCACTTCCAGAATCCAGTCTATATTCTATTTATATATAGAATGCCCGCACATGTCTGCGGGTCAGGTGTCTTACCTGCAAGGATAGCCTAGACCTGTAATCATGAAACAACCGAGCCCCTGGTTACCAAGTCCTTTGTACATCATGGTTCTATATTTGTGCCTTTAACATTAAAACTGGACCTGAGAGCACCCGAAAGCCATATCTCCTGATTATTAGCATCGGTTACCCCTGCTAGGATGATGACTCTTCTTCCTACCTGCTGGCTTCTTAGAGTGAGGAGCCCAGAGTAACTGGGTGGCAGCCACAGCATAAGGTTTGATGAGGTTCCCATTGTGTCCCATGCATGAGGACCTCTGGACGCGTAGAGTGTACATTGCAAAGATGGGAAGATAAATTTCCCAAGTGGGTTATTGGGAATGATGTTAAAAAGTGCCACTTCAGCTTCTACTTGGCCTCTTTATAGACTTAACTATTTTAATTACCAAGAAATAGCACAGTGTGGTGGTCACTGATTTATGTTGTGTGCCACAACCTGAAAGATGGTATCTTATTTTCTCAGGGTATTATCTCTAAGCTGGAGCCTTAGCTGTGTGTGTGTGTGTGTGTGTGTGTGTGTGTGTGTGTGTGTGTTTTCCAGCTTTACTGAGATAGAATGGACAAAGGCATTGTGTAAATTGGAGGTATATAACTTGATGAATTGCTACATATATGTATTGTGAAATGGTTACCACAAAAAGGTTAGATAACACATCCTTCACCCCACATAATTGGCATTTTGTTATTGTTGTTATTACAGTGAGAGTGTTAAGCTCTACTCTCATAGCAACTTTCAAGTACACAATAGGTATTGTTAACTAGGGTCACCGTGCTGTATGTTAGATCTCTGAAACTTAGTTATAATTGGAAGTTTGTATCCTTTGACCAACATCTCCCCATTTTCTCTACCCCTTAATCCCTGGAAACCAACATTTTATTCCTGTTTCTATGCCTTAGATCTCTTTTAGATTTCACATGTAAATGATATCTTACATATGTATTTGTCTTTCTCTGTCTGACTATTTTAGATTGGAAGACCCTGGAAACGAACTGAGATAGGAAATTGTATGAAGCACATTCATTGGTGAGTGGTCTCAGTATTTACATCTGTAAGTATAAATTGAGTGGAGAAAATAGGAGTGAGCAAACTGGCTCCTGAGCCTACAGAGAGCTCTGGAAATGGCATGGCCTTTCAAAATTGTCCTAATTGAAGCTAAAGAGGCTGAGCACTGATATTCCCACATCAGCCAATCATTGGCTATGAATTCCACTCTGGAATATGAGTTTGTGCCTGGTAGTCTCTTGTAACTAAGGGCAGCTAACAGTAAGAGGCATGGTTATAAATAATTAGAAGTGACTTGAATCAGAGTACCACACCATCCAC
The DNA here is from genome assembly GCF_028538775.1 of Myotis yumanensis. Classification (NCBI taxonomy): domain Eukaryota; kingdom Metazoa; phylum Chordata; class Mammalia; order Chiroptera; family Vespertilionidae; genus Myotis; species Myotis yumanensis. The sequence continues at coordinate 200,306,552 of NW_027223753.1, read as the reverse complement.
TATGTATGATGATAAAGATGATCATGATGATGTTGATGATTATCAATATAACTAGAGGCCTGGCACACAAATTCGTGCACCAGTGGGGTCCCTCAGCCTGGCCTGCAGGATCGAACCGAAACCAGCTCTCCAACATCTCCTGAGGGGTCCTGGATTGTGAGAGGGTGCAGGCCAGGCCGAGGGACCCCACTGGTGCACAATCAGGACTGGGGAGGGACACAGGATGTTGGCCAGCTGAGGAGGGACCATGGGAGGGCTCCAGGGCATCAATCCAGCCCATCTCACTCAGTTCCGATCAGCCAGACCCCAGCAGCAAGCTAACCTACTGGTTGGAGTGTCTGCCCCTGGTGGTCATTGCACATCATAGCGAGCGGTTGAGTGGCCTTAGCATATAATTAGCATATTACACTTTGATTGGTTGAACGAATGACTGGACGACTGGACACTTAGCATATTAGGCTTTTATTATATAGGATAGCTAACACACAGCACTTTGATTTGCCAACACTATTCTAAGATCTTATAATACAGTTTTTCATTTAATCCTATTAACAACTTTTAACAACTTTATGAGGTAGATACCACTGTTATCTCTACTTATTGATGGAGAAACTGAGACACAGAGAATGTGAGCAGCATATCTTTTTTAAATATCCAATGTTATGTTTTTTTAAATTTATTTATTTATTTATTTTTTAATCCTTACCTGAAGACATGCTTAGAGGGAGGAAAGGGAGAGAGAGGGAGAGAGAGAGAGAAGCATTGATGTGAGAGAGAAACACCCATCGGTTGCCATCCAGATGTGCCTAGATTAGGGATCAAACCCACAACCCAGGTATGTGCCCTGACCAGGAATCAAACTGGCAACCTTTCAGTGTATGGGATGACTCAATCAACTGAGCCACTCAATCAAGGGTGTGAGCAGCATATCTTAAGGTCACATAGGTATTATGCATTGGAGCTGGCATCTAACCCCAGGAAGTGGGACTATATTGAATGAAAAAAAATGTGCATAATGGTATAAAATATGAACTCATTTGTATCAAAAGCATGTGGTATGTATAGATAAAATACATCTATGCCAGTAACTATATGTATGAAATATAAATATAAAAATATTTTAAATATGTATGTCTACATATACATATATATTTGGACTACCAATTTGTAACTGTGGTTACTATCAGAGATTAGGACTTGGGGGGAAGCTAAAATAAAGGTTTATTTTTAGCTTATTCATCTTTAAACTTTATAATAATTACTCTATTTTATCTTTGTATGGAGTCAATCAAACAGAATTATTGAACTCCCCAAACCTAGGTTCTATCCATCACGTGGCTACTGATGCAACCTCCCTCACTTAGTTAACCCACAGTGAAGATATATTTTAGATATTGAAAAACAATTTTTACATCAGTTCCCCCAAAAGTTTATAGTTTGATTCTAACCTTTCTGTTTTTCATTATATCAGACATTCTTATTTCAACTCCGAGTTGTCTACCCACAGGAACATTATTTATTTATGAGCTCCTGGGTTCACTGCATGATTCACTGTCACTAGTTTTCAGTTTTCCATCTGAGCTAATCTGTGCGTGGATATAGGTCAGGTGGATTTAACTTTAGCAGCGAGGAGATCAATTGCAATGCTGTTGGGAAGTCTTTTTCTCTGTGGAATTGGTGTGTATTTTGAATGACTGCACCTGCCCACAGTGGGGGTGAGAGATGTCTTTGCAGGGGTTTTGGGGTTATTACTCATGACTCTGCAGGAGAAGGGCTAAGGGGAGTTGTCAAAGGCACAGCAGAGCATGAGGCATCTTTCTGTGGTCGGGGGGTGGGGGGGGCTGGCAGAGAGCACGCAGTCCGTTTACAGTCTCAAGTGCCCATGTGATCTCTCAGTTCAGTACTTATCTATCTGACCTTTCTGACACCTCATTATTGCTGGTTTCCATCTTTAAAAGTTATGGGCATTAGGCGTGTATGACCTCACTTCCTCCTCTCTCTTCTTTTGTTAAATGGTTATTTCCTACCCTCTGTGCTTCACACTAAGCTCATTAATTTCCCTGGATAGAATAATCTATTGCCCTAACTATCTTAGAAAAGAAAATGGCAATGCCAAAACAGAGCTGGAAGTAGAGAAGGAGAATATGAAGGTCCATGATCCACTTCGAAGGTGGAGAAATATCTAAAATCTTTAATTTAATTTGAATCAGGGTAGTTAATGTATGTCATTGGGGTTTCAAGGGTTGTCACAATAATTAATGACTTCTTGCAAAAAAGGAATGCAAATTATTGGTGTAGAAATAGATTTTGGTAGTTATCTAGTCTATTTACTTTATTTTATAGATTAAAAAAGGGATGTAGAAATATTGACCAAATATCTTATGACCATACATTCCTACCAGGAAGGAATTTTGTGAGCTGGAGCATACATACATGATGGTAAGGTTCGACTCTCAGTGTGAACTTCAGTGTCAAGGATACATTGACCACCGAGGCAGAAAGAGTCCAGTGTCTTGTAGGACCTATGGGCCAGAAAACTCTAAATCCATCCCCAGGGCCACAGTCTTGTCTGTTTCCCTCACTTCTTGTTTTGTTTTGTTTTTTGTTAATCCTCACCCAAGGGTATTTTTCCATTGATTTTTAGAGAGAGTGGAAGAGAGAGAGAAAGACCGAGAGAAACATTGATGTGAGAGAAACACATCTATTGGTTGCTCCTGCAGGAGCCCTGACCAGGCCCCGGGCCGGGGAGGAGCCTGCAACCAAGGTAAATGTGTCCTTGAATGGAATCAAACCCAGGACCCTTTGGTCCGAAGGCCGATGCTCTATCCCTTGAGCCAAATGGCTAGGGTTGTCCATACTCTTTTTGAAAATGTATGGTTGATGATGACAGTAGGCTCCATTTTTTTCAGATTTAGTCCTAATGTTAAAAAAAAGCATGCTGTGCCACACAAAACTTTTCTAACCCTGCAGCAGAAAGTGCCTTTTCATTTGGGGGCTTCACTTTTGGGAGAGGAGAGGAGAGGAAAAAGGAGAGGAGAGGAGATGAGAGGGAAAGGGAGGGGAGGGGAGGGGAGGGGAGGGGAGGGGAGGGGAGGGGAGGGAGAAACCTTATTTGGAATTAGGGTCTTTGCAGATATAACCTAGTTAAGATGAGATCATTAGGGCTGGCCCTTAATACAATATGTCCGGTGTCCATATAAGAAGAGGAAGATTTGGACAGAAACACAAACATGGAGGGGAATAGATCATGTGCAGAGGGAGGCAGGGAGGGAAATCATGCTGGCACAGGCCAGGGAACACCTGGGGTTGCCAGCAAACACCAGAAGCTAGAAGAAGCAGGAAGGATGCTCTCCTACAGGTTTGAGAGCATCTAACCCTGCTGATACCCTGATCTTGTACTTCCAGTTATATCTCTGTCAGGGGTCTCTGGGTGGTGGCTGAACCTGAATGAATTTCTGAGTCCCTCAGTGAGTTGGTCGCATTCCAAAATCATTTATTTAAGAATTCGTTTCTTTCCTTTATTGTTTATCACATCTTTTATATTTATCATTTACTACGTACTCTCTTCTTTTCTCAAATTACTTGCAAATTGGTTACCAATTTAATATTACATTTTCTGTACTTTGTTCTTACCTATGCTTTTTGTTTATGACATTATCAGAACAACTATTCTCTTGTTAATGTTCTTTAAAAAATTTTCTCAATTAAAACAAAATCAAATCATCCGTGCTGCTTACTTAGGCATTGATTTATTTCTTTATTCAAGAAAAATTACAGTAGTCACTCAATTAATTTATCTCATCTAATTTGTTTTGTCATTTTCCTACAACTATCATTTTATTTTTTCAATCCCATAGCACTTTGTCAATACATTGTAACTGTTAAAATAACATGTGTCATGATAGTTGTTTGTGCTACTAAAAACAGCCACAGAATGCTTATAAAGAAATCTCCTAAAAGACTCATGTGGTTAAAATATATGAACAGAAATGATGGATATGTTAATTAGTTTGATTGTGGTAATCATTTCACAATGTGTACATATTTCAAAACTTCACTTTGTATACTGTAAATATAGACAACATTTATTTGTCAATTATATATCATATAAAGCTAGAAAGAGAAGAAATACTGGTTTACTTGCTTTGAAATTTTACTTATTTGGCAATTACAATCATTTTGAAATGCAGCTATGTTCGTTTTACACAGCAATAAATTGCTTGTTTAAGATAATCTATCTCTTTTCCCTATGAAATAATCTCACAATTATGATACATTAAATGGGTACTCAGTCTACCAAAAAATGTGAAATGGATTTTGTGAACTTTTCAATACACCCATTCAAAATATTTAGTGGAATTATTTGCTTACCAATTTATCATTTAATTAGAAGTTTATGTCTATGATACTCTATATGATCAGGTGCTCTTCTCCATTCTATTAAAGACAGACAAGCCGTAAGTGAATACCAGTATAAGATCAACAGATGAAAATCCTGGTTTGTTACCTCTCTAAAGAACCTTTCGTGGGTTGAGGAGGAACAATTAACGGGACTAAAAAAATTATTATTATTTCTTTTCCCTTTCAAAAAATCATTTTATTGTGGGAAGTTTTAAGCATATGCAGAAGAGAAGAAAAGAGCATATGAACCACTATATACCCATCATCTAGATTCAATGGTTAGCAACTCATAGCTAACTTTTTCTTTATAATTATTTCCCCTCCCCCTGGATTATTTTGAATGAAACCAGATATATTCAAAATTGCAACCAGATATGTAATTGCATCATCTATAAACATTTCAGTTTGTAAGAGAGAATATTTCTTTTCCATCCTATATAATAAAAGGCCAGGGACCATAAGCGTAACAACTGAAACGACCACTGGACCAGTCACCATTGCGGTGCATTGACCACCTCTTGATCCCTCCCCTCCCCTCCCACAGGCTCTGATAGCAGCATGGCGAACAGGGAATCATGGGGAACCGGGTGGGTGGCAGTGGCGGCTGGAAGCAGCCCGGGCCGGAGTGAAGCAACCTGGGTGGGTGGCTGCGGCCGGAGTGAAGCAGCCCGGGTGGCTAGAACAAAGCAGCCCAGGTCCCGGGTGCCATAGGGAAGCCGGTGCTGGCAGCCGGGGAAGGAAGGCCTAATCTTGCACGAATTTTTGTGCATCGGGCCTCTAGTTGAAATATAATTGACATATGATAGTATATTAGTTTCATGTGTAGACTCCACTTTGCGATGGGAGGACCTTCAAAGTCACAGTGCTAAGGGTGTCAAGACAGAGAGAGATACGTTTTTTGCAAAACATCTGTCACAGTGACTACCAAAGGCATATATTTGACAATGTTTGGAGGGGGATGTGCTCTGCATGGGTGGAACTGTTTTCTCTTTGTAACAGAGAAGTGCTTCTTCCCTGCACTCACAAAGAACTCCATGCCAAAGGCTAGGAGAGGGAAAGATGCCCAGGTTCCGCCTCTTCCAGGTTCTTGTCCAGGGACTCCTTAGTTTCTGTTTGAGTCCCCAGCTTTATAAAAAATAGACAGCTTCTCTGAGATTTCCTTACCAGAGGGCCGCCTGGAGGGCTCCTATGCCTGGTGATCATCAATGACCTCCTGCAACCGTGAAGGGCGATCTTCACCCAGTGGCTCCTGGTGCTGGTCCATGGGCACCAGCGGGTGGATCTTCTTAGAATCACAGCCTGCAAACAGGATCTTCCCAGTGACCATTTCCCAGAGGACAATTCCAAAGCTGTATATTTCAGCTTTTATGTTATATTTATCAGACCCATTTTCCAGTATTTGAGGTGAGATGTATGCTGTGGAACTGACTCTCTGTGCTTTCTTCTCTTTTCTTTTTTTCTTAGTTGTCCTGCTGATGGAAGTCTGTGTTTTCCTCAACTCAAATCCTGAAAGCTTCACTTGGTAGCCATTGGTTACCAGGAAGCTCCTGCTGCTGAGGTTTCTGTGGGGTTCGGGGGTTTCTGAATGGTGCAGCCTGTATGAGCCATTGGCTGCCCCGCACGGCCAGGACGATGTGCTCGGCCAATGTGAAGTCATTTTACTGATCCAGCAGTTCCCTCAGGGTCCCGAGCTCACAGTACTCCATGACAATGGAGGATTGAGGTGGGGTCACTGTTTCATCAATACAAATCCCAAATATATGCAGGATGTTAGGAGAATCAAATTTCTTCATGGTTCTGATCGCATGATTGAAAATATGCCTCCCTGTTCCAGTGTTTCTAGCCTGGACGTTGTTGAGTACTTTTATGGCCACTGGAGATTGGTGGTATTTTCCTTTAAAAACTTTGCTGAATTTATTTTTCCTTAGCCGGATCCAATCAGGTTCTAAAAGCCCCTCCTTCTTAAACCTCTTGATTTTGTTATTCATTTCTCTAAGTGGTGCTTCCTAATTTTTTCCACATCATTTTTCAAGTGCTCCTTTGACGTTTTGATAATTTCACTTCCACTTAGACTTTGGAAGACTTGCCAGTCCTCCTCTGCATCCTGCCGATCCTCTTGTCCCCATGCTTCTTGGCTGATGCTTGAAATAGGCACCCACTGATGCACCCGAAGCAGCAGTGAGAGCTCCTGGAGGACATGGCTCAGCCTTTTGTTCACATCTCTAAAGAGGCCGTTGTCCCTCCTTGATGTTAGAAACGTATGGAAATAGGATTTATTGCTAACGTTATCTATCTGCTTCTTAGCTTCCTCTAGGGCAGCATGGAAACTGTTCAGGGCAGTGATGGCCCCAGGGATCAGGTTCCCCTTTTCTTGGGCCTGGAGCTCTTGCAGAGGCTACAGCAGGCTCCTTAGACGCTCGCTCACACTGTTTCTTGAAGTCTTGCATCATTTCACATTGTTTGGACACATACAAACAATGATGGTGTTCCCCAATTTATCCTTACCTGGGAGAAACTGATGAAATTGGTTAAAGTCCCAGAATCTCCTGCGTATGTACTACTGGCCTACAGGAACCTCAAGCGTGTCTGTGATTTAAATGGCTAAAGAGGTCTCCCCGAAATTTCATGTAAGGTAGAGATGGCTTGCTGCCCAGGACTAACAAAATTATTAAAAACATTTATGATTATTTCCTTATATATATTTTTATTGATTTTTTAGAGAGAGAGAGAGGAAGGGATATACAGAGAGAAACATTGATGTGAGAGTGAAACATTGATCAGCTGCCTCCTGCATGCCCCCTACTGACCATCGAGCACGAAACCCCAGGCACATGCCCTGACTGGGTCTCAAACTGGCAACCTTTTGGTACAGGGGACAATGCCTAACCAACTGAGCGACACTGGCCAGGGCTATTATTATTCCCTTTTAACCAGTGATTTTCATACTTGGAAATCTTGTTAAAAGACAATTGCCTAGCCATACAAATAGTACGTGAGAATATTCTCCTTTTAAAAAACTAAAAAAATTAGAATAAAGTGAATTCCCCTTTGACCATTACCTCCCAGCTTGGTTTTCTTTTCTTCATTTCACATCTCCATCTGATGAAACTACCTTCTTGCATTTGAAATGTATTTTCCCTATAGAGTACTGTGGGGATTTTGTTTTCATTCTAAAAGATGTGTTAATGAAATAGATCTAACAAGTTTTAATCTGTATTCCATAGTATGTGTTTCATTCTTTCCTACTGAGGACTTTCAGGTTATTTTTTCCTTTAATTTATTGTTTTTATAAACGCCATGAAATAGACATCTTTGTATATGTCTCTTGGTGCAAGTAGGCAAGTTTTCCTTCACAGCATAAGATGACATGGTATCTGGTTCACTGGTACCTGGGTAATTATAAGGGATAGTATCAAATTGTTCCCAAAGTGGCTCTGCCAATTTATTCTCTCATCACCAAAGCATGGAGGCCTATTTTCCCTACAAGTCCCCTTAAGACTCGATGTTAGCAAACTTTTTAAAAGGTCTTATTAATTTACTTTACATAATCTTGATTACCAGGGCCTATTAGCATATTTTCATGTGTTGAATATTTGTGCTTTTTTGTGACTTCCATGTTAATACAGCTGATTCATTTTTGTGTTTGGCCTTTTACCATGTTCATACTGATTTGTAGGACATTTTAAGATCTGTTCAGTTTAAAGAGTGATCTCTGAGCCTGTGTTGCTCTACTGATGGTTTATTTTTGGTCCACCAATAGGTATGTAGAAAAACTGAAAGTAAGTGGACTGAGTAAATTTGTGGCTATTCTATATTTTTTATGAAAAATATATTTTATCTGTCATTAATTTCATTTTCTGGTAATTTATTTTTATTGCATTCTAAATTATGGCTTTTTTCATTTGTAAGATCAGTGTATTTTATCTTTATTTGCTTTAATAGTGAATATATCTTGTATGCATGAAGTAGTTTTGTTAATTTTTACTTTTCAAGCCTTCCTTTGTGACTTTGTACGTAGTCATCCTTTGTAAATGTTGTATGCCTGTTTCAACTGAATGTGTATTGCTTCTCAAATGCAGTATTGTTTACTTTTTATGTTATTAAAATCCTCCCTTGTTTTATGATTTTAAAAAATGCTTATTTTCCTTTTTGTTAAGTTTTAAAAGTTTCATAATTGTTAAATCTTTTTTGTGTAGGTTTCATTTCTTTTTCAACGTGAAATATCCCACTTTGTATTTTTTAGTGATCTTAACCCTAAATTTTAGTTTTCTGACATAAATGATGCCACTGACCATAACTATATAGGCTTACAAAGCAAACTCAATAAATAATTCTATGAGGTGTTACCAGTGCAGTACTCCGACCTCAGAAAATGTAAGTTTTGGTGACTGATTATACATGAAGGGATGTAAGAAAGAGATAAAAATATGTCAAAATGTTGGGTTATAACATAAAACAACCTTTTCAGAGATAATTGAAGAGGGGCTAATGAGTTTAGCTTTATTGATGTTAAGATATGGCAAAGATATTTCTATTATGCCTTTGCAAATGGAGTTTTAGAACTCAAGTTCATGGGAGGGGAGGGGGAAGAGGGTGACTCAGATTCAGTGTCTTGAATTCTTTTCAAGAATTCGTCAATTATCCAAGAATTAAACAACCCATCTCTTTTCTCCCTCCTTTATTTCTCCAGCATTTACAAAAGTATCTGAGATATAGTAGGATCATTTTAACGTGAACCAGGAAAGAGGCAGCTTTTCAATTTTTTATCTAGTTTTACTACTACTACTTTCCTTCTTAATCTACCCTGCCCTACTAGGTTTAAGTAACACAGGAAGGAGTGAAGTTTACTACGAGCTTTTCCACAGTTTCCCATGAAGCAGCCTTCATAGCTTTTTAATGCAGCAAAGGTCTAAGAGAGAATGTAGATGGAGATAAAGCAGGAACAGAAACCAGATGACAGTATGTAAGACACTGGAAAACAGAAAACAGATGCTTTGGATATAAAGTCTTTCAAATAAATTTGTCAGCAAATAATTCTATCAGCAAGAGGAATGTGGCTATTGGAAGCCACAGGTCAAGTGACATTTGTTTGCAAGGAAAACAGTGAGTAGGAGGAATAGTGCTGAACAAACACAACTGAGTTAGACATCAAAAGCATAGAGACAGAGCTGGAAAATGTATAAATGGAAGAATGATTTAAATAGAGCAAAGACAGCCCAGCCGGTGTGGTTAACTGTGGACCCATGAACCAGGAGGTCAGAGTTCCATTCCCTGTCAGGGCACACGCCCAGGTTGCTGGCTCTATCCCCAATAGGAGGCCTACAGGAAGCAGCCGATCAATGATTCTCTCTCATCATTGATGTTTCTATCTCTCTCTCTCTCCCTTCCTCTTTCTGAAATCCATAAAAACATATTAAAATTATTTAAATAGAGCAAAGCAAGGGAAGAGCAGAAAGCCAAGGATTAGATCTTTCGAGTAGGAAAAAAATTCATTTGAGGTAAGAGAGGAAAAACAGAGAGGTGTGTGGGGAACCAAAATAACTTAAATAGCCCTGAGGTCAGAAACCTCTGGCATTCACGACATCAGACAAAACAAATGATTTGATATGTGATGTGGGTAGATGTAATTCCCAGTGTCTGACAAAATTCTAACTGTCTCCACTTCACTTTCTTTATTTCTTTCTAACTTAGAGTCCCCAGACACAACCCTTACTCACACACTCAGTGCCCTGCTAGCGTTTCTGCTTATCCAGATCTGCATTTCATCTCATGCATCTGAGTCAACTTCCAGACAAGGAGGAGCCCCTGCAGCATTGACTAAGCTGTAGTGCAGTGTCTTGGGAGTCTGGGCCAAGATGAGAGCTTGAAGCCAATGAAATGAGAGGAACTGTACGGGGGAGTCATTTACAACCAGGTCACAGACTGGCCAACTCTGTCACTGTTCAGAAGAGGCCAGGAATAGACAATTAAAAATGCCTGGAGAAGCGAGAGAATCTTTAAGTGTGGGGGGCCGAAGAAAGATTCTGAGTGGAAGAAGAGAAGGACTAGTTGTTTTGTAAAGGGCACTTGGGGCCTGCAGCATGGACATGTAAGAAATTGCTAAAAGTTGCCCTAGCCCTGGGGTCGGCAAACTCATTAGTCAACAGAGCCAAATATCAACAGTACAACGATTGAAATTTCTTTTGAGAGCCAAATTTTTTAAACTTAAACTATATAGGTAGGTACATTGTTATTAACTTAATTAGGGTAACTCCTAAGGCTTAGGAAGAGCCACACTCAAGGAGCCAAAGAGCCGCATGTGGCTCTTGAGCCTCAGTTTGCCGACCACGGCCCTAGCCGGTTTGGCTCAGTGGATGGAGCATTGGCCTGCTGACTGAAAGGTTCCAGGTTCAATTCTGGTCAAGGGCATGTACCTGGGTTGCGGGCACATCCCCAGCAGGAGGTATGCAGGAGGCAGCTGATCGATGTTTCTCTCTCATTGATGTTTCTAGCTCTCTATCCCTCTCCCTTCCTCTCTGTAAAAAATCAATAAAATATATATATTAAAAAAAAAGAAGAAGTTGCTAAAAGCTTAGACTCTGACCTGTGTTTCTTGGTCCAAACTTGTTTTTCAACACTGCTCCTCCCCAATTATCTCAGCTTTGTACCAGGAAAAAAGCAAAAAAAGAAAAACATAGGGTTATCTAAATGAAATTTATGATAGAGTTAACCTCCCTAAAGAGTAATTTGCAAATTTAAAAGGAGTGTTTTTTTACTTTCCTCTCAAACCTAAATGAATCTCTAATCAGTAGAATGTGTTGGAGGAAGTGAGCAAAACCTGGCCGGAATCTCAGTAAGTTAGATCAGTTAACTTGTGTCTTTAATTCAACTATATTTGGATCAGAAATCTGTATTTTGTTAGGAGAATCCTTTTCTACACTGCTATTCTTCTCTATTTGCATCTTCTCTATTTTCCTTTACTTTCTCCTTAATGCTTATAAAAGTTATTTTCAAAATTTAGCTTTCCTTTGTTAAGCAAGGAGCTAGATGGGAAAGAAATTTTTGTCCACTTCTGGGTCTTGAAGCAAGGAGACTACTCAGTGCCCCTGGAGGCTGAAGCAAAGACAAGAGAACCAAGAGGGAGTTTGAATCCTGGAAAAAGAAGTAATTCGGACAGCCATGTTTTCTTTTTTCTTTTTTTTTTTTACCTATGATGATCTCTGTCTTAATCACTTGCACTGCCATAACTAGACTGGCTGCCTTATAAACAATAGAAATTCATTTCTCACAGTTCCGGAGGCTGAGACATCCAAGATGGAAGTGCTAGCACATTCACTGTCTGGTGAGGGCCCACTTCCTGCTTCATAGATTGTTGTCTTTCACCCCACATGGTGGAAAAAGTCATCAAGGGGTCTCTTTTATAAGGACATTAATCTAAAAGAGGATCTCTACCTTCATGACCTAATCACCTCCCAAAGGCGCCACCTCCAAATACCATTCATTTGAGGGTTAGATTTCAACCCACTAAGTTTGGTGGGGGTTGAGGGGCCAGACACAAACTCTCAGTCTATAGTAGTTTTACATATAGACTTTTCCTCTTTCTTCACAGAGTTTTTTTTTTTTTTTTTTTTTGTATTTATTTATAAAACCTAGCTCTCTGTAATGCTATGGTAAGAACCTGGCTGCATAGTCTTGCTAAAACAGAATTTTCAAGATTTGGATTCAAAATTTGCATGTTTATCAGGCTCTTCCCAGGATGCTTAAACTGCCAGCAAGGCAGGCTCTGTGAAGTAACATTCTACTCTCAATGAGGTTTTTATTTTATTTTATTACTAGAGGCCCGGTGCATGAAATTTGTGCACTCGGGGAGGCAGGGGGTGCGGTGGGGGTCCCTCAGCTCGGATTGTGAGAGGGTGCAGGCCAGGCTGAGGCACCCCACCGGTGCACGATCAGGTCCAGGGAAGAGAACACAAGAGGTTGGCTAGCTGGGGAGGGACCACGGGAGGGCTCCAGGGCGTGTCCGGCCCATCTCGCTCAGTCCCAATCAGCCAAACCCCAGCAGCAAGCTAACCTACCAGTCTGAGGTCCGCCCCCTGGTTGTCAGTGCACATCATAGCGAGTGGTTGAGTGGCTTTAGCATATCATTAGCATATTATGCTTTGATTGGTTGAATGGCCAAACAGCCAGCCGGGCACTTAGCATATTAGGCTTTTATTATATAGGATTTTATTTTTGTGTTTTCATAAAGCTCTTTGGGAGTTGAAAAGAATTCAACATGAAGATTGTAAGAGTTCAGTTATTTCATGTGGGCTAGGAATTGCTCAAACAAAAATTATCTCTTCCCAACTGTCTTATCACTGACAGAAAAATTTCTGAACAGTTGATTTTTTTCTTTCAATTAATTTTTCTAGTGTTCTTACATATCATAAAGAAAAGGAAACATACTAAGTTCAAACAATTTGTAATCCAGTTAACTGGCTGGCTATCTGCCATAACATATTAGACATAGGAAACCTGAGATTACAGGGCCTAGTATATAATGAATGCTCATCAAATATTTATCTGCTGACTGACAGGAAGAAGAGGAACTTTTTATATGGAGGAAGAGTGGACAAAATTGAGTAATGTGGTCACTAAAAAGAATAAACATAATTTGATTCTGACCTTCCCAGAAATTTTGCAATATGCTGCCTCTTAGTAGTTTCCTAACATAATTCTACCTCCTATTTGAAAATAAAATTTAAACCCTCACTGAGGACATGCTTAGAGAAGGAAAGAGAGAGAGAGAGAAAAAAAGAGAGAGAGAGATGGAGAGAGAGAGAAACATTCATAGGTTGCCTTTCATATGCTCCCTTCCGTATGCTCCCTAACCCACAATGCAGGTATGTTCCCTGACTGGGAATTGAACCAGCAACCTTTTAGTGCCCCGGATAACACTCAACCAACTGAGCCATTCCTGCTGGACTCTACCTCCTATTTTTACATTTTTTGATGTATAACTTTTATATAAAGGATTACACTAATTTTAAATGTAGAGTGTGTGACAGATGCATATACCTGTGTTAGCCATACATACCTTTTTGAGACAGAATACTTTCATCATCCTAGGAACTTTCTTCCTTTTCCATTAGTTTTATCTGTTGTAGAAATTCACATAAATTGATTTTTTAAATCATCCAAGTTCTTGAGTGTATATTTTTCTTATACATAATATGTCTTTTTATTTGGCTGCTTTTAGAATTTTCTATTTGTCTTTGAGTTTTAGCCATTAGATAATGACATATCTAAGTACTCTTTGTGTTTATCTGAACAGTGCTTCTTTGATGTTGTTGGATATGTGGCTGATATTTTAAAAAACATTTTTTAAAAAATATATTTTATTAATTTTTTACAGAGAGGAAGCGAGAGGGAGAGTCAGAAACATCGATGAGAGAGAAGCATCGATCAGCTGCCTCCTGCACACCACCCCCCCTCTCCCCCCCCCGACCGGGGATGTGCCTGCAACCAAGGAACATGCCCTTGACCGGAATTGAACCTGGGACCCTCCAGTCCCCAGGCCGACGCTCCATCCAGTGAGCCAAACCAGTCAGGGCTTAAAAAACATTTTTACACATATTCATCTGCATTTGGTATTGACCTGTATATAGATCACTGAGGCCTTTTATGGCTTTCTTTCTTTTTTTTTTTTTTTACAGCTTGTGCTTCAATTTGCATAGTTTTTTGAAACCTATCTTCAATTCACTGATATTTTTTTCAGCATGCTGCCCAATTAGTGATTTTTTTCCTTTCAGATATTGTATTTTTAGAACATATTTTTATAGTTATCATTTATCTACTAAGATTTTTTACATATTTTTATTTGTTATATTTTTATCCTTTAAATTATTGACTATACTTATTATAGCTCTATTGATACCCCTGTATCATAATTCTACTATCTGTGACATCTGTGTCTGTGTCTATTGACTGTCTATTCTTTAGTTTCCTCTGTTTATTCACATGTCTAGCATTTTTGTTTGTATACTGAAAGTGGATGTTACATGGCTGAGATTCAAAATATGTAGACTCTTTTAAACAATATTAAGTTCTGTACTGGCAGGTAATTAATTTACTCACAGATCAGCATGATCTTGTAAAGGCTTGGAAATGTCTAGAATAGCCCTATTCCTAAAACTTGGACTTTTGAAAGTTGGACATGGAAGTCTGGTTTTTCAGCGAGGTTTATCTACTCTGACTGGTTAGAACTCTAGTACTGTCAGCACAGAGAAACCTTTTCATTCGACTTCTGTTCAGATATCTTTCAGATCCCATGATGCCACACCCTGTGCAGATGCAGCTTACTATTTCACAAAAGAATCAGTAGAGACTCCATGCAGATTTCTGGACTTCCTTCTCTACACTTGTCTCTGCTTCCCAATCGTCTGGCTCATAAATTTCAAACACCTCAGCAGCCCCAAACCCTCCTGATGTCTGTCTGTTTGCCCAGCATACTATTGCTCTGTATTTTTCTCCACTTCTTTATGGCTCAGTTTGGAAAGTGACCTCAATAAGAAGCTGACATAAATATGAAGTTCACCTGGCATGTGTTTCCTTTTCTAAGGATTATAACCTGCAGTATCTGTTCATGACAACACCATTTCATAGCTGTTTATGGTGGCAAAGTCAATCAACACCTATTCTTCAATATAGGCTCTAATCACAATTTCTCTTTTCTTTATGAAAACAAATAGTTACCTTTGCATTGTGGCTTATTCTTTTTAAAGCACTTTCACACATTCTCTAATGTTATTCTCAAAACATTATCGGATGAATTAACACTTATGATGATAATCAGGGAAGAAGGGAATGTTTTTATTCTGGTTTTGCTTCTTTCTCATATTCTGAGAAATTCAATAGCAGGTGTGTCTATATTTATGACTGACCTTGTTAGTAAATTATATGAAAACATGAATGACCACTATTTTTTTTAACATTATATTATACTAGGGACCTGGTACATGAAATTCATGCACATTAAAAGGGAATTAATTGGAGAAAATATTTTAATATTGCTATTTGCCCTTTCTCTATAATAGAAGTGTCAGAGATGAAAGAAAATTAGTAAAATTTATATGAAAATCTTCCTCCTGTCAGAGTCTGGGACATGCCATGGGAACCAGTCAAGTCCCCACCCACCCACGTATGCCTCGAAAATGCGCGAGACCCAGACCTGGCCAGCCCCACCCACAGTGGGCTAGATCCAGACCTGGCCAGCCCCACCTCCATCAAGGCCTGCCAGGTCGGGGGTGTGGCCTGAGATCCCCCGTCCTGGCCTGGGGGTGCGCCTTGAGGTCTCCTGGCCCGGGCCAGAGGGTGCAGCCTGAGGTCTTTCATCAAGCCCCGCTGGGCGGGCGGCACAGCCTCAGGTGCCCCAGCCCGGTGCCAGGGTGGGGGGCTCGGCCTGAGGTCCCCTTGCCTGGGCTGGGGCGGGGGACGTGCCTTAGGTTCCCCGTCAAGCCCCGTGGGTGGGGAGCATGGCCTGAGGTACCCTGTCAAGCCCCATGGGTGAGGGGAATGGCCTGAGGTCCCCCATCCAGCCCCGCTGGGTAGGGGGCACAGCCTGAGGTCCCCTGTCAAGCCCACCAAGTGGGGGGTGCAGCCTCAGGTCAGCTGCCCCAGCCCAGTGCCACACAGCCTCAGGTCCCTACTGATTGCTCCTTAAGGCTCATTATGGGAACTCGGCCTCTGCTGTGGGCACAGCCATCTTGTGTTATAGAATCCCTGCCTCCTCCGTGGGCGCAGCCATCTTGACCATTTCGGGGTGATGGTCAATTTGCATATTCCCTCTTTATTAGATACGATTATTTTATTTTTTTGTTAATCCTTACCTGAGGATAGTTTTCCATTGATTTTTAGAGAGAGTGGAAGGGAAGGGGAGGAAACAGAGAGAGGAACATCGATGTGAGAGAGACACATCAATTGGTTGTTTCCTGAATGTGCCCCTGCGAGGGCTGGGGCTCAAGCCAGCAACCGAGTTATGTGTCCTTGACTGGAATCCAACCCAAGACCCATCTGTCCGCAGGCTGATGCTTTATCCACTGAGGCAAACCAGCTATTACAGTATATTTTAATTAAAATTTTGTTGTGGATGTTACAAATACCAGCATAATTTTAGATTTTTTGGAGTATTATTATAATGTCCAGAGAAAGACATTTAATTCCCTTTGTTCTTATTGTAAATTTATCATAGTTGTGATTTAGTATTAATAGGGTTATCTCTACTGCAGTTCCAGCACTATTCTAAGACAGGTAAAGACTTCTATGTCTTGTTTAACCACTAGTCCTTACTATAATAGCTGGTTTATACCAGGTGCTCATTAAGTATTTATTGAAAGAGTAAACCATGAATACTGATTAGTTGATATCTAAAACTTTGCATTCAATTTGAAGCATCACAATTTAACCATGCCACGACAAATTGGATGAAATAAAGGGAAGAATGGCATGGGAGGTGAAGGGTACAGAAAAAAAATAGTTAACATTAGAAACATTAAACTGAAGAGACCCCTAATAGGGCATATAATGACTACTTTAAAATATTGAAGTTATCTTATATAGGTTGAGTGGTAGACTTTCTCTGTGATGCTTCATAGAAAAACAGTAGGCTTAATGGATGTTTCAGAGATATAAGATTTCAACTCATAATAAATAGGAATTCTCCAGGTAAAAGTATACAAGTGGACTCAAGAGACTTAACAATATAGAAGGACCCATACCTTTTATTTTGTTTTATTGACTGAATTTGTCTGTTGGGGCATACAAGCCATTTTTGCATATTCTTGGATAACAGATCAAGTGAGCTTTCAATTTAATCTCTAATTAAATTTATTGCATTCCCAGTACATGCAAACCCCCAAGGAAATTATTTTACACTATAGAGAGGGCTTATTTTCGAACTCTCATTTCAGAAGGGATTCAGAAGTTATTTTTCCACTCCCTTATTTGGAATTGTAGCTTCCTTTAAGAGGTATTACTATTAGAAGTGTTTGATACATGCACCACCCCACAAACACCCAAAACACAGACAGAAAAAGAACAAAGGAAGCTCAAAACAACTGTTGACCTGGCATGTTCTTAGCAGAAAAGTAGAGTAATTATATTTTCAAAGGATTGTCAATATTTCAGATAATAACTTATAAGGACAAAAGATAATTAAAACAGATCATGAAAAACACAAAACACTTAGGTAAAGAAGGATTGTTTCTTGTGCATTAAGCTAAGAACAATCCATATAACCTATTTAGGATCAGATTTCAAAATATAATCTTTCTTAAAGTTTTACATCCTCTTTGTTGCTTTGCAAACAACTTATAGAGGAACCAAATTTCTCCTTGAACTGCCATTAACAAGCATGCAGAATAATTTAAGCCAAAATTACTTATGTTTGAAAATGGTGACACTTAGAAATTTGAACTTTCTCTGCCTCACTAGCTTATGAGTATACATGCGGTCAGACACCTGTCTAAATTAATTAGAAAGGTGATTACCCTCATCTACTAATAATGCATGTACTTTAGCTTCTTGCAAAGATGCTGGACTCATTTGTTAGTCTTCAAGGGTCTGTCAAACATTCAAAAGTCCAGAGGTAGAGCCCTAACTGGACATTTTCAAAAACTGTTCTGTGTCACATAACTGTTCCTTGCTGCTATGGCCACTGTACATAGTGAGGGGTCTGCAGATCTGGGATGCTCTGCCCTTTTGCTAAAGTCTTATAACCAGGCAAAACTCTTGGTTCCGTGATTCATGTTACCTCAAGGATAGACTCTTCCTAGCAGGAGGATTTTCAGAGGATGATTTTCAGTTTTGTCCCATGTATCATCCCCCAAGTTCTCAGTTATGTCTGAAGGTCCAGGCATCTATTCACTCTAAGGCAGGATACAGGATACAGTAACTCTTTAAAAATATATATTTTTATTGATTTCAGAGAGGAAGGGAGAGAGAGAGAGAGAGAGAGAGAGAGAGAGAGAGAGAGAGAGAGAGAGAGATGATAAGAGAGAACCATTGATCAGCTGCCTTCTTCACTCCCCACACTGGGTCTGGGGTCTGAGTCCGCAACCCAGGCATGTGCCCTGACCTGGACTCGAACTGTGAAGTCCTGGTTCATAGGTTGACACTCAACCACTGAGCCATGCAGGCTGGGCAAATACAGTAACTTTTGGAAAAATCTCTAATGTTTGGAAATCATTACTTGATTTTCCTGGTATACATTTCAGAAATAATCTATAAAACATACATGAAGCTCAAAGGAAAGAAAAATGTCATGTTATGGAAAAAATCAAATAACTGTTGCTTTTTTTGATGTTTATTCCTGCCTCTTTAATTCACTATACTCTATTAAAATAATTTGGTACAATCTGGTTAAAATTCTTTTTCCTTCTTCCCACTTGCTTCCAAAAATGCATTTGCTATTAAATTCATTTTGTAAATGTGATACATTAATGTGAGTTTTCTTTGCTTTTTAATGATGCTGACACCAGCAAATGCTAAGAGGAGGTTGAAACTGTTGGGGTTTTATACGATGATGATAGATATTTTAAGGTTTTTTTTTGCTGTATGATTTGAGCAGTAGTACCCCCCCCCCAATATATAAAATAACTTTCCTATCATGTTTAGAAGAAGAAACAGTGATTAGAAAGACTAAGCAGACACCGTGGCTCTAAGAAATGAAGGCATAATAGAAATGAGATGTGCAACTTAGGTTTAACCAAGGGTATTTCAGGGCTCATGGCTGTTTCTGTCAAAGATTATTTGGGTAATAAATACTTCATCTTCTCTTATAACAAAGCCAGTTCTGCTTCTGAGTCAGACATTCTGGTAAACAACGAAATGGTGTTTTAAAATATTCTTTGCTCTCTTAAGAATTATGAAAAGGAAATGACATCTAAATCTTTCCATATATTTAGTTTGAAGTCATACGATAGAAGACTAATATTTGGAGGAAGAAGGGATTCTTATAAAAGGAGGCAGATGGGTAGACAGTTATTGGGAATGGGTAGAGTCTAATTTGTGGAATAAGAAAAACACCACTATTTAGCTGTGACACTCATATTTTCAAAATTGTATTCTTTCTATGCCTATTCTGTCTTCTCTTCCTAAATATTAGGCATACACTATTGTTTATGTGCCTATTTAAAATGCTCTCCTTTATTTACATGAATCCTCATCCCCTCCCCCAATTTGTATTTCCAATCCACTCAGATGCGTTGCATGCCTGTGAATTATACCCCAAGTGTGACAGACGATAACTATTTGGAGGATGCCAAGTAGCAGTTGCCCTAGCAACAATAACCAGGGGATGCTTCTCAGAACTTCTGCCTCATCTCTTCCCCATCATTTTCCCAGGTTTGAGAGTTAGATAACATGGTTACCAGACTTAGTCGAGGCGGTTTGTCTCCTCACCCATAATGAAAGAAAAAACCTAGAAATGTCTGCCTTTTCCTTATTACCAGGGGAAATGCAGCATATCTATGCAGTTCAGGCGGAAAGGAAGGGGGCTCTTAGAAAAGAGCTGTGTGCTCTCACTAATAAATACTCAGTGGTGGGAGAATTCATTGTAAGGACTGCTACTGCAAACCACTAGTCAGGAATGAAAACAATCATTGTTGAATTTCCACACATGGGCTAAGAGAGCAGGATGTAACTTGAATTTTAAGATGCATTGTCCTGTGAGTGGAAATTTCTGGTCTGTTCTGAATCTGACATGGCAGATTTAATTTTATACTCTTAAAAGAAGAAACCCTAAAAAAAAAAAAAAAAAAGGGAGTGTAATCTGGACAATGAGATGGAAAACGTCTTTTTTTTTTTTTTTTTAATATATTTTATTGATTTTTTACAGAGAGGAAGGGAGAGGAATAGAGAGTTAGAAACATCGATGAGAGAGAAACATCGATCAGCTGCCTCCTGCACACTCCCTACTGGGGATGTGCCCGCAACCAAGGTACATGCCCTTGACCGGAATCGAACCTGGGACCCTTGAGTCCACAGGCCGATGCTCTATCCACTGAGCCAAACCGATTAGGGCGGAAAACGTCTTTTTTATTATTGATTAAAGTATTACAAATAGTAGTACATATGTCTCCTTTTTCCCCCATTGACCTCTCCCGGGCCTCCCCTACTCCCCGGCACATGCCGTCACACACTCCCTCCCCCAACCCCCATCCCAGTGTCCTGTCTTCTATTACTTACCTGTGGCTTTATTGAGATGTACATCCTTTCCTCCAAATTAATACTCAGATTAAACCACAGAATGAAATTTAAAGAAAATTCTGTTTGCTAAGAAAAGCAGAGTGGGCCCTGACTGGTTTGGCTCAGTGGATAGAGCGTCGGCCTGCGGACTGAAGGGTCCCAGGTTCGATTCGGGTCGGGGGCATGTACCTTGGTTGAGGGCACATCCCCGATGGGAGGTGTGCAGGAGGCAGCTGATTGATGTTTCTCTCTCATCAATGTTTCTAACTCTCTATCTCTCTCCCTTCCTCTCTGTAAAAAATCAATAATATATATATATATATATATATATATATATATATATATATATATATATATATAAAGAAAAGCAGAGTGGATTTTATGGAGTAAAAGACACTTAAGCTTCAGGGTCTCTCACTTGCAAGGGCCCCCATCTGAATTTGCATTGGTAGATATACTACTTTTATTCATAAAAAGACACTCCCTGATTAGATACACTTTAAGCTCCATAGATTCTGGATCCATTTCTGAAGCAAAGAGAAAATGTAAAGAGGAAATATAAATGATTTATTTGATCATATGTTATTGCCATTATATCATTTTTAAATGATATTCTTATTTCTATCTTTGTAGTTGTGTTTTGAATACTCATGTCTGTTTTCACTTTTTTCTCTTTCTTGCTTTGGGGGATATTATAGATCTTCCATTAATCTCATGCTTGTCCATCTTTAAACAACAATAATAAAAAACACGTAGTTTGCATGTGTCATTGTACTTTAAAAAGCATTTAATAAAATTATAAGAGTAAAATAAAGTGATAGATAATAGAAAGTAAATGGGACTAATCAAGAGTTATTTTAAGATAGTTAATCTATCTACTAGCCCTGTTATTTGGAGTATATTCTATGTAATTTCTGTGGAAAACAGATTTTTGACTGGAAAAAGTTTCTGTGTAATCTTAACAGTAAATATAATTAAACTAGAGGCCTGATGCATGAAATTTGTGCATGGGGAGGGGGGTCCCCTCAGCCCAGTCTGCACCCTCTCCAATCTGGGACCCCTCGGGGGATGTCCGACTGCTGGTCTGACTGGACATTCCTCTCACAATCCTAGACCGCTGATTTCTAATTGCTCACCTGCCTGCCTGCTTAAACACCCCTAACTTCCCCCCCCCGCCAGCTTGATTGCCCCTAACTGCCTCTCCCTGCTGGGCTGGTCACCCCCAACTTCCCCCTCTGGTGGCCTGGCTGCCCCCAACTGCCCCCCCCACCCCAGCCAGCCTGGTCACCCCTCACGCCCCCCCCAGCCCCCCCCACCGGCCTGGTTGCCCCACACAGCCTGCTGTTCAGTCATTTGGTTGTCTTTCACTAACTCCTGCTGGCCTGGTCACCCCATGCAGCCTGCTTGTTCAGTCATTTGGTTGTCCCTCACTAACTCCCCTGCTGGCCTGGTTGTAGGCAGCCATCTTGTTAGGACGTGAGGGTTAATTTGCATTTTACCTCTTTATTATATAGGATAGGTGCTCAGTGCAGGTTTCTTTAGAATTCCTTTTCCATATACTTGGAATGAATAGACTTTATTACATACTGGAGGCCCAGTGCATGGAATTTGTGCACAAGCAGGGTCCCTAGGCTTGGCCTGTGATCAGGGCCTATCGGGGGTCTTCCTTCCCTGGCTGCTGGTTGCCAGCTGGGGCCTTCCTTCATTCCATACCACCCCATGGTGGTCAGCGCACATCATAGAGAGCAGTCAAACTCCCGGTTGGTTGAACTCCTGAGGTATCAATTTGCATATTAGCCTTTTATTATATAGAATCCTATCTAATAAAAGACAAAAAGGGTAATTAACCGTACCTCTGCTATGCTTCCCATTGGCTAATCAGGGTGATATGCAAATTAACCACCAACAAAGATGGCGGTTAAGTTGCATACACAGGCTCCAAGTGGTGGAGCGAAGCCAAACAGCCCCAAAGCCGCCAAGCAGTGAGGCCTCACCACCCCGGGATCAACGGAGCCACAAGGCCTCAGGGCCCCAGGATCAGTGGAGCCGCGAGGCCTCCTGACCTCGGGATCAGCGGAGCTGCGAGGCCCCTCAGCACCAGCATCAAGCGGAGCCACGAGGCTTCCCAGCCCCGGGATCAGCGGAGCTGCGAGGCCTCAGGGCCCGGGGTCAGCGGAGTCCCAAAGCCTCCCAGCACTGGGATCAGCGGAGCCGCGAGGACTCACGGCCCCTGCAGCAGCATGACAGGGGACAGCGCCCCAACTCCCAGATTGGCCCTACTCTGTGCGTGACAGGGGGGAGCTCCCCAACCCCCTGATCGGCCCTACTCTGTGCGTGACAGGGGGTGCCCCAACCCCCTGATGGGCCCTGCTCTGTGCGTGACAGGGGGTGCCCCAACCCCCTGATCGGCCCTGCCCTGAGTGTGTCAGGGGACAGCGCCCCAACTCCCAGATTGGCCCTACTCTGTGCGTGACGGGGGAGCTCCCCAACCCCCTGATCGGCCCTACTCTGTGCATGACAAGGGGTGCCCCCAACCCCCTGATCGGCCCTGCCCTGAGTATGTCAGGGGACAGCGCCCCAACTCCCAGATTGGCCCTACTCTGTGCGTGACAGGGGGGAGCTCCCCAACCCCCTGATAGGCCCTGCTCTGTGCGTGACTGGGGGCTGTGCCCCAACCCCCTGATCGGCCAGCTCTGTGTGTGACAGGGGGTAGCGCCCCAACCCTCCGATTGGTCCTGCTCTGTGCGTGACAGGGGCCAGCACCCCAACCCCCCTCCCATCAGCCCTGCTCTGAGCATGACAGGGGAAGGCGACCCAACCCCCTGATATGCCCTGCTCTGTGCGTGACAGGGGGTGGCGCCACAACCTTCCCATTGGCCCTACCTTGAGTGTGACAGGGAGCGGTGCCCCAACCTCCCAATCGGCCCTACCCTGAGTGTGACTGGGGGTGGCATCACAACCTCCCAATCTGCCCTGCTCTGTGCATGACAGGAGGCGACACCCCAACTCCCCAATTGGCCCTGCTCTGAGCCAGACCAGAGGCTGCGGGGCAGGCACCTAGGGATTGGGCTTGCCCTCTGCCACCCAGAAGCGGGCCTAAGCCAGCAGGTCGTTATCCCCCGAGGGGTCCCAGACTGTGAGAGGGCACAAGTGGGGCTGAGGGACACCCCCCTCCTGCCAGTGCACAAATTTTTGTGCACCGGGCCTCTAGTATTTTAATAATATTGGAAGGATACACCCCACAATACTGTAGGGATTTACATAAAATAAACTGTATTTTATAAATAACACATTGGAAAACTTAGTAATTATTTAAACCCAATACTTCATGGAAACTGAAAGAATTTTGAAAGGTATAATAAAACTTAAAAGTCTTAGTACTCCTACTAATTACTCTAATCACAATTTACTCTTTGCAGAAATAGCTAGTTCATCCATTGAAATATATTCTCTTGAAGACAGACAGGGGCTATATTTTAATTTTATGTCCCAAGAGCAGAGTATCTTGAACTTAATATGTTCTAATGGGTGTTTTTTAGTTGAATCTGACATAATCAATGAATTTTTCAAAAACTTTGTTCTTAGACCCTGAAGCTTAAAGAGTTGGCAATGTGAATACCAGAATAGATGATACAACTTGGAATTTTTATCTTTACAAAAATATTTAAATATTTTAAAACAAATTCACATTCACTTAGTTTAAAATTTACAGGTACAAAAAGAAATATGAATATGTACATAAAGAAGAACACTTCTTCCCAATGCACTTTCAGAGATATTTTAGGCATACAGGAATAAGATATATACATTCTATTTAGCATAGTATGTGCACTGTACTGTCTTAATTGTTTACACTTAACACTTTTGGAAACTGGCCCATATCTGCAAACAAACAAAAGACTATGTTCTCATTCTGTGTCATACATATTTTATATGTGTGTAGTATAATTTATTAAATTGGTATTTTGTAATGAATGTTCAGATATTTTCCAATTATTCTTACTAAGAACACATTGCAATGAATAACCTTGTACATGGCATCATTTTGTACAAATGAGAACAAATTTATGAGCCATATTCCAATTTATGAAATAAGGGTCAAAAGTTATGTGTTTTTTACATTGATAGATATTGCCAGATTACTTTCCATCTGGGATGAATTAATTTACATTCACAATCAAAATACTCTTTGTTTCAGTCTGGATGGTAGAATGTGCTATCAAACTTTTCAATCATTGTTAATGTAGGTAAAAAATGCTGTCAGTAGTTTCAATCTTTTTTCTATTTTAGAATTTAGATTTTTTCATACATTTAAGGACATTTGAATTTGTTTTCCGTTTGTCATAACACTGTTTACATCTTCTTCTTTGTACTCAATACACTGTGTACAATCTGTAATTATTTTGTTTATTTGTGTCCTTGTTCATCATTTGTCTCTTCTATTATTGTACAAGCTCCTTGAAGGTCAATACTTGGCTTTCTTGTTCATCATTGATTCCCAGCTCCAGTACAGCACCTTCCCTAGTAAACATTTAGTAAATACTTATTGTACAAATGACTTCATAATGTGAGTTTATCTGGAGATCTCTCATGTACTTTCCAGAAGTCTGTCTTTGATTCTGTGCCCTATTACCTCTGAATCTCCTAAAAAAATTGGTTATTTTTCAGGATTTTTTGGAAAGCTTGTTCAGCTATTTGAAATGAAATTGAGAAACACAGTACTTAAATTAATATTTTGGAATAAGACTATCTTACGGCTTCTTCAAAATATCTAAATTGCAATCACAGTTTAGTTTTTCATAAGGGAGATGATTCTCTAATGAGAATTGCAATTTAACTTTTCCCCTCAGTACTATCATGAAAAGAAAATGACAATGAATCTAGGAAATAAGGAAAGAATAAGTATATTTATTTATGACCTCAATATCACATAGTGGGACTGTACACAAATTTGTATCACTGACCTCTGACATTGCATAAGACTGTAGAGTTTCCAGAAATGTAATTATTTTAAAAATTTACTATAAATTAATAATTGTGCTTCAATCATAAAATGGACAATGATTTAGAATTCCTTCTTTCCACAGGAAATATTGTATCTGTATTATGTGATTCTTTCAGCAATTGCAGACATAGAAATTGTTAAAATTTAAGGTAAATTTGTGTAGTTCAACGACTAATTTTTAAAATGTATAAGCATTACTGTATTTTTAAGCAGAATTCAACAAATCATCAAGGCATTGCTTGAATATTACTGACTCTAGTGTAAAAAGAACAAGTGATTTCAGGGTCTACCTAGTCTTGCTAATCATATTAGATTATTAGAAGCACAGAAATGAGTCTTTGTTTTCCTCTGTGGTGCATCAAATTTACAGCTTATTCTGCAAGAAATGTTTAAGATGAGAGACTTTTTAAAGTATATATATATTATTGATTTTTTACAGAGAGGAAGGGAGAGGGATAGAGAGTTAGAAACATCTATGAGAGAGAAACATCGATCAGCTGCCTCCTGCACACTCCCCATTGGGGATGTGCCGGCAACCAAGGTACATGCCCTTGACCAGAATCGAACCTGGGACCTTTCAGTCCGCAGGACGAAGCTCTATCCACTGAGCAAAACTGGTTAGGGCTAGATGAGAGACTTTAAAGGGCTTTGTCAATTATATCAAAGTCGGGCTTTATTCTGAGCAGGGCCTCATTTCTGAGATGTTGCCATGTGAACTGATTTTGGGATTTGCAACGAGGAAACGAGAGAAAGGAGGTTTGGAGATGTAGGCAGTTGGGAGAGAAAGGTCTCTGATTGCAGGGGACGGTAAAAGGTCCTTGCCTCATGGCTTGGACAAAAAGAGCAGGCATAGGTGATACACTCCAGGAGACATGCTACTTTATAACCAATTAAAAAAATATTTTTATTGATTTCAGGGAGGAAGGGAGAGGGAGAGAGAGATGGAGACATCAATGATGAGAGAGAATCATTAATAGGCAGCCTCCTGCATGCCCCACACTGGGGATTGAGCCCTCAACCCGGGCATGTACCCCAACTGGGAATGAAACCATGACCTCCTGGTTCATAAGTCGATGCTCAACCACCAAGCCATGCCAGCTGGGCCTATAACCAATTTTAAATTTCATTTTCTGCATTGTAATTCCTTGATACAATCCTTAAGGCTTCAGTTCATTTTGGGAAACCAGTAAATCCCAGGAATACTGCTATAGGGAAGCCAAAGAGTGGGTATGTATCCCTGCCTTGGAGTGAAATTGACTAGACAGAACAGGATCAACAAACATATCCAATGATAGATGGACAGAGGCAATAGCTGAAGAATCCCAGCTCTATGGTCAAAATTGAGAGGTGATAAGTAACAGCCCAAATATATAAGTGCAACCCACATTATGGGGACCTCATAAACAGCAGAGATGGGATCTGGACTTTCTGTATTCATTATGATATACTTGGGTTATAATTAAATGGTAACAGGTAAGGTCAGAAGTCTGGGAAAGTTGGGGGATACACAATTATGGGTTAAAGAAATTGCTTATGGATATCTGTTAGTACAGATCCTTAGTGTAGTTCATGAGTGCTTCTTGTCTCATATTTTGGTGCTTACATTATCCACTTTCAAAGAGTTATGACTACATTCATGTGCATTAGAATCTTCCCCCTAACCAGATTATAAACTCCTTGAAAACATAAGGCTTAATTTGTAGTATACATCTTGCTTATCTCTCATAATGTCTAAGGTGGTACTCAGCCAATATTATGGTGCTTAGAATATATTTATTAAATGAACACTTTATTGGACAATTCTGTTTATGACTATATGGACCATAGTCTCAAATGACTGTAATAACATGAAAAAGGATCTTAAATATGCTTTACATTGCCTTTCTTTTGGGAATGTAGACTTTTTGCTTAGGATGCATTTGCTTTTATCCTTTCCTTACCATCTTTACTTAACTGTTTTTATTTTAATCCTCACCTGAGGATATGCTTTGTAAAAAAAATTGATTTGAGAGAGAGAGAGAGAGAGAGAGAGAGAGAGAGGACACCAATTTGAGAAACAACAATAGCTTGCCTCCCATATGTATCCTGACTGATTGAACCCCCAACCTAGGTATGTGCTCTGACTGGGACTCAAACCCACAACCTTTCCGGTGTATGGGATGACACTCCACCCAACTGAGCCACCTGGCCAGGACCATCCTCACTTAACTTTGAATGTCCCTCAGTAGCACCTGGTTTTCAAGGTTTCTTGTAAAAACAACAAAATAACTGAACATTTAGTCTGTTATGCTAACATGAGATCAACAATTAATTCACATCTGAAATCTATGCTCATGCTTAGGCACAAATCATGAATGCTTAAATCCATATGTCGTGTGCTGTCCAGCTATTTGCACAAACATGAAGTACATCCACGTTTGAAGCTCTGAGCAGACCTCTGATCAGTTGACACTTCTAAAAATCTTTTTTTTTTTCCTTCCTAATAATCTTGTTCTCAAAGTTTTATAAGTCTAACTTCTATAACCATTCTCAAAGGTATATAAGGTTAGCTTGTTTCTTATGAATGTGCAAGCCTTCAGATTATCAAGTGTCAGGTACAGCGGTGGATAAATAACACACATCTCAGCTCCTCTGGGGGGTAGGAAGGATTGAGGAGGGAGGACCGGAAAAGAAAGCAACTGGTGGTTCAATCTCATGTGCACACAGTTCTCTCACTGATGGGAGTGCCGGGTCTGATCAGAAATCCTGCCTACTCCAGCCCATGAGTTAAGAGACAGAATCACCCCAGGATGGATGTGTTATTTGCTTTTCCAATCATTCCTCAGAATAATACAACTAGTACTTCCAATCAGGTTGGGCTTAGGTGGCTATATCACCGCAGTGATGTTCCAGGATTGGTAGCTGAGAAAAGGTCTTCTCCATAAAAAAGAAAAAATGGAGGGTGAGCGTGGGGAAAGGGCTTGGCCGCTCCCTCTGCTGCTGCTGTTGCTTATTCACAGCACGTTCCCAGAGCCTGTGCAGCTGACGCGCAGCAGACTTCTCGTTTTTGTTCAGGTCTGGTTTTGATCTGCAGCGTTCAGGGATGAGCAATTCCTTTCACGTTATTTGCAAACCTTGTCAAAGCCTGATTGCAGCATGACATTGATGACAGACTGATTATTACTTGTCTCAGAAAGCAGTGTAAGAACATATTGGCTTTCATGCAAACATCCAGCTTGTCTTTAGCGTACGGTGCAAATGGCAGCGGTTTTATACCGGAATCCTGGAACCATAGGCAAAAGGAGGCATCTCTGTTTCTATTGATTCTGGAAAGATTTCAATAACATTTTAGGGACAGTTTTTGTTAAGTGAGATTCCTACAGCACTGAGACAAATAGTCTAACTGAAATTTCATTGATTATTTTGAGAGACATTTATTCCAGTAGGCAAGACAGAAAAAATTAAGAAGGGATATAAAATAATATTAAAATGCATAAACTTTCTTTTTCAGTAAAGCAAATCTACTAAAGCTTAGAAGTGAGTTCAGTAGCAAAGTTCTGCTTACTTGGAAGCCCTAAGTACTAACTAAGTTTTGATAATTTTTCAATAACTCAAGCCAGACACACCCAGATGAATAAATTAGCTACTTGTGATGAGAATTAGACCTTACAGTAGGTATTTATCCTTTTCAAACCACAGGAACGCAATTACGTTAAAGAAACATAGGCATTCTGAAACCCTTTCTAGGAATTACAAACTCTATGATTTCAATTTTATAGATGAGTCATCAAGCTTACCTGAATGTCTATTTGATACTTAAAAAAAATTATTGGTTGGAAACTAGTGGTGTCTACAAATAGGATACCACATTGTCTCCCTACATGTGTTCCATTTGCTATTTCTTTCTTCTCTTGGTAGAAAAATAGGGGATAATATCATAATCACAGGCCAGAGCTAGTCATTCACAGAATGAACCACCACCACAATTTCTTAAAAAAAATACTAACTCTACAAGGAGATGACATGTTTTAAGCTAATTGCAACTTTCAATTGAAAAGAATATGTACATGGCAACATTTAAATAAAATATGTAAATGGGTTTTTCATGAAGATCTTTCTTAATACCTATCCTAAAAGGCAATCATTGATATTAATATATATGTTTATTGTCCCCAATTTTTACGTAAACTGAAGTGGGACTCAACATGGTATATTCTTAACTGTGTGGGTGTGTTTTTTTCCATAATGATATTAGAAGCCATGGAGATAGGACTTCAGGCAGTTCTGAATTTATATCTTACTTGTGATGGTAAAATCTCAGAGGTGACTGGAATTGACATCTGATATATTTTCTCATGAATGTGCTTGAACTGATCTATGTTAGCTCACAAACTGCTAAAATAGATAGAGGTAATTATTTCAAGAATACGAAACACTAGAACTCTGGCATGTTTATATAATGAAATATTTAGCAACAATGAATACTAACATTATCTGTAAACACGTGTAATGCAGAAGAAAAAAATTGCATGTCAGAAGTAGGAAGGTCAGTAGGAAGACAGAAATTTTGGAATTCAAGTTTTACATTTGCATAATAGGTAGCGAATAAATATTTTGTAATATTGATAAATCAATAAAAAGAGGTGAGGTATAAATACTGGAAAAGATGAAAACCAATTGATTAAATAGAGATTTTATGATTATATATATATAATATATATATAGTTTCATAATGAATATTTTAAATTATAAAACATAGTTCATATTTGAGTTTACTACATATGAATTAAAAGCTACAGCACTCCTATTCTGCTAATGTTGATGCATATGCAACAGAACAACTATTAGAAATATAGCAGAAGCTAAAACCTGTCCAAGAAATGACTTCACATAGGCCTCTGCTGAAAGTCTTTTCACCGACCATCCTTAGTGGACACCATTCCCTGGAATCTCACACAAACAAGCATATGCATTAGTCAGTGCGTAAGATTCAGTGGGGAGAACTTGGCAGAAAGACAAAAAAGAGTCTCCAAACTTCTTTGGAAAGTGTTTTGCCACTTATCTTAAAGCTATAACTCTGCCAACTGGAGTTAGTGGGCTATTATAAATTTATATATGCATTTAATCTGCTTGGAGAATTTTTTTACTTATATGTTACGTCAACATTTCAAAACAACCTTGTAAGACACAGAATCTTCCAAGAGGAAGGCTCTTCATATGTGAGAGGCAGCTTTCCTTCTGAGGGACAGCAATGACTAGTTTGTTTGAGTACAAAACTGACAGTTGGGAAAGTCTGAAATATAATTCTGGCTTTTCTGCTTCCTTAGGTTGGCCATACAGAATAAACACGAACCTGCTAAGCAAGCAGAATTTTGGAGAAAGTACACACACATTTTAGAGGAGAGCTAGAAACTCTTCTGGAATATGAGTTAGCAAAAGACCTTGAGCACCATTTGAGTGACCTTGACTAATTAGATCTGGAGGGAAACAATTGGCAAAATTAGCACACAGCCATCCTGAGGCTTTGCAAAATGAAACGAGAATGAGTTAAAAGGAGTCTGTGGAAAAGTACACAATTCTGTGAAATTATTTTGTCTTTATAATCTGAAAAGAAATTTAAAGTATTATAAATGATTGATTTTTGAAAGTAATAAATTAATACAAAATTAATAAAATAATGTTACAGTCTGAATGAAAAGTTCTTATAGAAATTTATTTTGTTGCATTTTGGAAGAGGAGTGTTAGTCTTTGATAAATTTCCTATGTAGATATTGTTCCCTTTCAAGATATAACCTTCAGCTTTCCTATGTAGATATTGTTCCCTTTCAAGATACAACCTTCAGCTCAAAGAGATGCTGATCCCGAATTGCTGGCTGAGGTACATTCTGCAAATAGTATGACTAGTTACTCATAGGAAATATTTGCAGGCTCTATAGTTCATGAAATTTGCTGTAGAGAGCCAAATTCACCATAGAACCTGGGAAAACTTACCTCAAGTTGTGTCTTATGGAAAATGCAAATGAAACAAAGGGACCCAAGCTCTCAACAGGAAGCAACTAGGGGATTATGGGATTAAATAGAGAATATGGTAAATTGTTAGAGTTCTCAGTAGAAGGATTTCAATGTTAAGGAGACCTTCTCTTTCAAATGGGCCATCTAAATCCTGGTTTAGGAATTGGCAGGATTATGAAATAGTTAATCAGTTCATTATATTATTTATCAGAGATTTAAGCCTCTTCAAAATGGAAGTCTAGTCTCTTAAAGGATGATTATCAAATTCAGTCTTTAGCCAAACCCTTGAAGTAGGCTAAGATATTAGGCCAGGAAATGAAAATAATTGACTTAATCACATATGATTTTAGTAGTTCTAAGTCCATAACTTACAAAAGGTACAGCTGTGACCATTTCACAAATCCTAATGTGACACATCATAATCTGATTGAGATCAGGACTCTTTATAATTTGTAGGAAAAGGAAGGTTGATTGTAATGATTAAGCATGTTGTAGGCCCACTGTTATAGTAATGATAACAAGCTCTTTGTTATGGCCCCTTTACTGCATTCATTGCAAGAGGATTCAGTAGAACAATCATACCAGGGTTTTTATGTTTATTTGTGCAGGTGTTATATGATCTAAGATTCCTTGAGCTATGTTAGACTATATTTATAATTCATTTTTTAAAACTAATCTACATAGTGGGATTATTCCTAGGCCAAGATTTCCAATTTCTATCTTTTCGATGATAACTTCCAATCTCTGGAATCTAACTCTTGACCCTCAGACCATACATCCAATTATTTGCATCTGAACTAAGATATCTCAGAGGAGTGACTTCAGACTCATGATGTCCAAACTGAACTCACATTTTATTCAAACCTTGTCCTACTTCCCAATTTCCTGTTTTAGGGACTAGGATTGCCATGTGCCCAACTACATGGAGAATCTTCTGTTCTCCTCCACCATATATCATACCTAAACCTAGATTTCCTTTTCTAACGCAGGTGAGGAAATTCATCCTTTGTTGTAATGATTAAATGAAAAATTAAGGCTAAACACTTCACTCACTTTAAAACATTGTGAAAAACTCTTTTAGTATAGGCACACACACACATACATATACCAATATACGCACACGCAAGGTTCATTTTGCAGAAGAAAAGTAAGCAGAATACCATTAGCATAAGCAAATTTAAAAAAATGCTGGACATGAGAAGACAGACTCTCAAGGAAAAATCTTGAGAAAGAGGATGGGATTCATTATAGGGTTTTAGCAGAAGAGCATTAGATGAAGTTTAGCCAATTTCAGAGAAAAGTTGGTCAAGGATGGTTCTCAGAAGAGGCAAGAATTATTCTTCAGGAGGAAGAGTTAGGGGTTAAGGTTGTGTGCAAAAGAGGGTAAGAACATCTATGGGGATAATGACATGTGAGTGCCACCGTGGAAAAATCCCTCAGTCTTCAGGGTCTCTTACAGGTTCTAAAAATAATAATAATAATTAAGGAGTCCTGAATAACCTGTATACTAGAGTACAATTAGCAAACTCATGGCATCTGGTTCTTTCATAGTATTCTACATCTAAGGCTTTTGATTTGAAATCTTTCTTATTAAACCAGGGCATGCTTGTATTCATATAAATTCTTTAAATATATCTATTTTTCATCAAAAGATCATGTTTAGAAAACATCTCCATGACCTCCTTTTAAACAGAAGTATCAAGAGTACTAATTACAAATGTATTGCACTGCATGGTGTCTACATTCAGCAGTTTATTCCTGCTGGGTGTTCAAAGGACAATATGATATAAATTCAGTATCTGGCATTGTTGGTTTTCTTGGCTTCATGCATGTTAAACCTGGATTTTCATTGATACAGTATAAAATAAATAAAAAGGTATATGTGCCAATATATATTTTATGAATGTTTCAGTATTTGCTAACAAAGCCTCTGATATATGATTGTACCTATCATTCTAAATCTAAAGGAAGAGATAAAACACAGTGTCTATGATTTCACTATTTTAAAAAAAATGTGAAAGATTCCACCCCCTTTACTTTTATTTAAAAAGTATTTCTGGTGGGTTTGGGATTAAGGTTAAAGTGTCCCACAATTTGCAATAGCAAAATTGGTATACATACTCAAAAACAGGCATCCAATCCAGAGGAATAATACAAAATATGTTGAAATCCTTGCAATCAGAAAATGAGAAACACAAATAATACTGAAACCTCTTGACAACCAATAGCAACACTGATGTAAGAAGGGATTTTACCAATAACTGGGATCTAGGGTTAAATAAGACAAATGTTAGAAGAGTAATAAAAACTCATGAACAAATTTAAAATCTTGGCAGATTAACTATCTGATAGAACCAATGGGGTATTGGAATATGTGTGACAGTTTGAGGGTGTGAGAGAAGAAAAATAGGAGAAAAAATGTTTAATAGGTTTGCCATAGATTCAAAATAAAATAAAATATCTAAGCAAAAGATCTGGATTCTCTATAGTAAAAACAAGAAAAAAAAGATGTAAGAGTAGAAGAACCATGGTCTTCTGTCAATCCACTCTGCCTTTCATTTCTGTTCTCTTCTTTAATTGTCATGTCTCCAGCCCTCTCATCTACTTATAGTCATCTCATGGTATTAAGTTTTACATTATGCCCTTAGGCACAGTTAGTTTGGAATGCCAACAGTCTTTGAAGATTCCCCTCTAAATGCTTCATCTTACAGATTTTCAACAGGTATGTATTTTCCAACACATTAGATTGAAAAGTTTGTCAGTTGAGCAACATGAAAGTGAGAATGATTTCTTTGCATCAAGATTTTTGAACTAATAGCATAGTCATTCATTCAGCTTTGGCAAGGTTATCACAAAAAAGATGTTGTGTTCTTCCTAGTACATTATATCAGGAGACAAGGGATAGTGCTTTGTCCTATATTGAAGATATTAACTTTCATTTTTTTGGGTAGGGGTGGCATTACCTAGGTTTCTCCATAGTGAAGTTGCCATTTTCCACTTAGTAATTAAGAAGTAATTTGTGGTGAGATTCTATGAGACTGAAACGTCCTCTTCATCAAATTATTACTCACTATTTTAGCATTCATTGATTATTAAAGATTGGTTACTAACTCCATAATTATATGCTTATTAGTTGGTATTGTACTGTAAGAAAGAGCAACCTGCCATCACTCCTTTTTTTCTTCCCTCCCTTCATCCCTAACTTCATTCTTCTTCCTTCCCTTCTCTCTCTCTCTCTCTCTCTCTCTCTCTCTCTCTCTCTCAGGATTCCCATTTTATTCTATTCAATGAATTGATTATCATTATGTGTTTAGAGGTCACGATCTTCTGATTTGGCCAGTGAGAGCTCCTTTAAGTCCTTTTTCCTCCTAATATATTAGATGATCTTTGAGTGCTGTCTTATTTTCTGAGCAAAAAGATGTCCTAGAAAACGTCCTCTTCTGCTAAGATGTCCTGGAATCCAGCCTGTACTTGCCATTTAGAGTGAAAGGGAGTCAGGTTGTGTTAGGACTTCTCTGTGGCTTCCTCCTGACTCGATGCTGTGCCCCATCCAGGAGGATGAGTCAGCCCCTGTGCTTTCATTGGTATGAAATCATTTCCTTTCAGCCTAGCAGATTCATTAAAGAATCTAGAAGGGGTGTGACAGCTCTTTTAACTTCCTTAGAGGATGAAGCCTTTAGTCACTTGGTGTTTTCTCAGTCTTTGCCATGGATGTCAAAGGTGAAGAAGGCAGACAGCCTTGCTCACTATGACCTTCCTACTGGAAGCCAATTGATCAATCCATGGCTATCCAGTGAGTTATTTTATTCAAGACACCATTTTCTTAAAAGAAAAAAAAATACTTGCTTTCTTCATCATTTAGGATTCTTACAAAGCCTGGGTTCATCTCAGATGGCTTATCTGAAAAGTTTGTTTTTTTTTTAAAAATATATTTTATTGATATTTTACAGAGAGGAAGGGAGAGAGATAGAGAGTTAGAAACATCGATGAGAGAGAAACATCGATCAGCTGCCTCCTGCACATCTCCTACTGGGGATGTGCCCGCAACCCAGGTACATGCCCTTGACTGGAATCGAACCT
Organism: Myotis yumanensis; assembly: GCF_028538775.1. Lineage (NCBI taxonomy): Eukaryota > Metazoa > Chordata > Mammalia > Chiroptera > Vespertilionidae > Myotis > Myotis yumanensis. The sequence continues at coordinate 200,270,872 of NW_027223753.1, read as the reverse complement.
GGGACCTTTCAGTCCGCAGGCCGACGCTCTATCCACTGAGCCAAACCGGTTTCGGCAATATGAAAAGTTTTTTAAAAAGAGTAACACATAAAGTTGTAAGCAGGGATTAGTTAGCAAACAAGAGTTTGTGAAGCACCCCAATATTAGCAATATTAGGGAGCCTAATGGACACAGAAAGGCCACAGAGTTATGGTAGACTACTGGAGTGAGGACCATGGAGGAAGGGCTCTCAGAAGAGAACATTAATTTTGAGAGATGTGGTCACGCCCACACTTGTGGTACCAAAGCAGGGAGGCAATGTAGATTTTTATCTCCTCCCATCCTCTACTCCTGAGGATGATATCATTGGCCAAATCTAATCTGTATGAACACTGTATTAGGGTTCTCCAGACAAACAGAACCAATAGGATCTATCTATCTATCTATCTATCTATCTATCTATCTATCTATCTATCTATGAAAGCTGGTATTATTATCCGTTTGAGTCCAAAGGCCTGTGATTGGAATGGGGTGAGAGACCTGATGGTATAAATCCCACATTGAGTCCAGATGTCCAAGGGCAGGAGGTGACAGATATCTCAGCTCAGGCAGGCCCTCCAATAGTTTGTCTACATGGGCCCTCGACAGACTGGATGATAGCCATATGCATTGGAGAGGACCACCTACCTGCTTTACTCAATCTAGTGATTCAAATGCTCATCTCTTCCAGAAACACCTTCATGGACACACCCAGAAACAATGTCTCACCAGCTCTCTGAGCATCCCTTAGTCTAGTCAGGTTGACACACCAAATTAACTATTGCAAGTGCAGACAAGCCAGAGAAGGGAGGGAAATAGATTCTGTGGGCAAAGGAAGATGAGCCAGTGCTTATTCTCTGACATAGTCTTCCTCACCATCACCGGGGACCCTGGTGCAATTTGTTCTTTAGCAAGGTTGCAGATGTTGAGTTCCCTATGCTGAATGTCTCAAAAATGCACTTTTAATTTGGTTCAAAAGAGTCTCTTACACACAAGTGGTATCATATTTACTTTATTAGAAGAAGCTTGTACTTCTCTCCTGCTCTTGAAAAATCCAATTTGTTGTTCTACAGAGAGAAAGTATGTCAGGTGCATATGTGGATAAGGCTGTCATAAATAAGTCTCCATTCAGCTCACACAATCTAACCCGGTTAGAAGCCATCAGTTAGGGTATTTTCAGAGGGGACTGAAGTTGATTATGAGAGAACAAAGAAGCAAAAGTCATGCTATATAATAAAAATGGAAATTAGCTGAAACCCTCAGCTCTGTTTGCGGAGCCAATGAGCATTCAGTTCATGTTCTGCACATCTGTTTGCTGAGGTGGATCTATAGTGATGTTCCGGAAAACGAAAATAAAGCCCAAATAGATTTCCAAGGTCATCCTCCAAACTGAAAACACGTATCTTGGTCTCTCTGTGGGAAGATTTAGGGACATCCTCTTTGGGGTTTTTGTGAGGGTTGTGATTTCCTCATTTTTACAAGAACTATAAAATTACAGTATTTCCCCATTATATTTTCCCTTTTAAGCTTGGCAAGCAAACGGCACTGATCCGGTGCCAATATGATACTTAAAGCCAAATGTCTGCATTTTAGAAAATTTAATTATAAAGAAATGAAGAAATTATAAAAAGCCTGCTACCAATAGAAATGTTTTCATTAAATATATTTTCATCCAATTATGAACCCAAGCAGGTCTCTTTTTTCCCCCCTTCTCCCTTTCCTGAACCATTTTGCTGCTGTGTTTACAGCCTGGTACTGTGTCGCTGTGCTAGCAGGGGAGGCTGGGAGGCAGACGTGACCAGACACAAAGGTGATAAAGGCTTGTCTCATTTCAATGTTCAACCAGAGTGGAATGCAAACAGCAAGCGGTGCGTGACACAAAGTAAATAGGTTCTTTAAAATCCTTCTTTTCATAATCTTACACGGTACTGGCAGCTCAGGTAAAGCTTTCCTACGAATGCAGGATTTTTAGCTCAGCAGAATCCCCTTAAAAGCCAGATAAGGGGTAATATAACTTTGTCCCTTCAATATAAATGGCATTTCTCCCTTTTCCCCCACACTGGCTTTTAAACACACAGACATATACACACCTACGTCTTTTTCTGATGGCTTCTCATTCTTGCCTCGTTTAATTATAGACTCTCATAGCAAATGCTCTTGAATGCCTATTATGATGGGACACTGACCTGGGTACCGGAAGTGCAAAGGGCAACAAGATACAAATGTGTCCTCTGGGAGATCATAGTCGCCTGGAGGAGCCACTGCAGAGACAAGTAACACTCCAGTGCCCCACGGCAAAACGCTCCGATACTGGTGTGAGTACAGGGCTTGTTGGAGCACAGCAAGGAACAGTAGTTCCGTGTGTCCAAAAAGCATCCTTAGGACGAGATTGTGAAAGATCAAAGGGGTGGGATTTGTCAGATGTAATAGACAGAAATTCATTCCTTAGCAGAGGGAACAAAATATTCAAATATACAAAGACCTATGATGATGATACAGTCCATTCCTAGGTGTATCCATTTGGTTGATTTCAAGATAACATAAGACCTTCAGGAAGAGTAGCACTAACTCTTTACACTCTCTTGAGTTCGGATCAGTAGAGCTTTCAAACGAGCAGTGAGATAGATATTGAGGTTGACCCATGTTTGAATTTTGGGTCACGTGGCTGCTAAGAGCTTTACTGTTCTAACATCTAAATAGTGAGAGTAATTACTCCGTTAGAACACCCATGCTGTTTTGATTAAAGAATACAGCTTGCAGACATTCCAGAGCACCTGAGAGAGCCTTGCAAAGTGACTTATCTATGCAGGAAGTTGATTAGCACAGGTTTGGGAATCAGATAATCTTGGGGCCTCACTCTCTCTTGCACCAATTAGCTGAGTGAGCCTGGGCAAGTTAACCAACTGCTCTGAGTGTCTGTTTTTATCTGTAAAGTCAGCACTAGGGGGCTTAGCACTGTTGGGAAGATTGTCAATACTAAACTGAAGGTAAGCACGCTGGCTGGCCTGTAGCAGCTGCTCAGTAAATGAGTGGCCGAGAAAATGAGGCAGAGAAACCAGGCTACTTATCCTAACACATGATGTAGGGCCAATACTTTATTTATATGAGAAATCATACATCTCCCCTTTTCAGGAACCCATGCCATCCTGCCTCCTTTCTAAAAGAATATTTTGTAGCCCCCAATACTTCTGAGATGGCATTTGCATCTTCCCACTCTATGCTGCAGTGTGTGGGGAAGATGGTGGCGAGCAGTAGGGTAAGTACCAAGTGGAGGGCAGAGATAAATAGGGGAAAAAAATGGACAGGGCATTCTAGAACCTTCTTCCCCCATCCCCACCTTCAACACAACAGGTTTCTGACATACGGACACCCAGGTTCTGGTGCAATAGATCCCTACACCGTTTTTCTGAGAGAGATGAAGGCCGGTGTGAGGATCGCCTCTCCTATTTTCCTCTTGGAGCGGGTTTCTTTGTCTCCTGCAGCCACGCTCAAGCTGAGCGTGTCAGCAGCAGCGCAGGAAGATTTGTGATCTGCATCTCGGGCTTGAAGTTGTTTACCAGCGAGTGCATTCAGGCATCATTGCATTTTCCTCTCTCTTTAATATGTGACTGGCAGTCGGATGGCTTCAAGCATTTCTGTCCAAATGGAAGCCTTTCCTGCTTTGTTCTCCCGTCCCTCTGCCTCAGATACACGGCCACCTGGCATATGCTGTGTGTGCTCCACGCCGATGCTGCCAGCAGGCAAACAAAGCCGGGATGGACACGCACGGCCAGGGCAGCCGCGGGGGCTGCGAATTCAGTCAGATCACTAGCCAGTCGGTCCAACGTGCAGATCCAATGTTGTTGTTTTTTTTTTTTGACCGAATTAACCATAGGAACAGGCGATCCTGTCCTGGGTAGACACACAGAAAGGACAGTAATAATTCACAAGTGTCTTTGCAACGACCCGCTTTATGGAAAGACAATTCCCTAAAAAACGTTGACATTTAAAAATTCAAAATACATCATGATGGACACATGCATTCCAATTCTTTAGAATTTGCCAGGGAAACAGAGAGAGAAAAGCCAAAATTGCTGGTTCAAAGGGCAACCTCCATATCTCCCTAAGAATTACAAGGGTTTTTAGAAAGCTTTGTAATAGCTGTTCTAGATAGAACAGGCATATTTCAGGATGTAATTTCTCTATGTCTAAATTATAATAAAAACCATTCGGAAAGAAAAGGGAACACACCTGCAAAAAGTAGCTAATAGGATTTTTTAAAGTGGTAGCCACATATATTTTTGCCATTTCTTCTTTTTTTTTTTTTTTTCAAGGTGATACTTAATATAGCACAGCTTGTTTTTCATAAAGAGAAACAAAGGGGACACAAAAGATTCAGTGCCTTAATTCCCTTGGTTTTCTAAATTTACATTTTACTATTGAAAGATAAATAGTGTTTTATTTAGAGCTTTAGATGGATGCAAAATTGTTGCTATTTTGGCTAGGAATAATTTGTTGGCAAACATGGTATCTCTCACTAAGTTTAGCCTAAAACAGTGTATTTACAGTTACAATAAGACAGTGCTTCCCCCAATAGCACCTTTTTTCCCCTCCAAGTGCAGTAAAATTAAACAGCAGAGGCCATTGAACTGTGTAAGAATATTGAAGCTAAGTGCTATGGTCTCAGGTCTTTGAAAGGCACAGTGTATGGAATTGATATGTGAACAGCATTCATGAGACAAACCACAGACAGGTAAGTCAACATAGCTATGCCCTTGTCATGGCTCAGGGAATCCAAATTTCAAAGAAAAAAAAAAACAGCTAAATGCCATAGACGACAGCAGCCATAGTAGACAGAAGTCACATTAACTATCCAGCTGTGGACAGATCAATTCAATTTTGTTGATTACCCTCTGTTGAGTGGTAGAGTTTCAAAATAGATAATGAAGGCCCTACCTTCAGTAACCTTGTCTGGCGCATGCAAAGAAAGCAAAATAATAATACAAGTAATAGATAAAAGATGCCAAATCAATGGCTTTTTTGACTCAGCTCTCTCTTCTCTGTTTTTTCCCTTTCCTCTACTTCCATTTCCACTAACCAGTTACCAAATTAAGTAGATTGTCTTTTCTAGAATTTTACATAATTTGAATGGAAATTATCTAAGTTCAGGTTGCCAAAACCCTTCTTCCACACTATGTCGGCATCCTATTATTTCATTTCTCAGCCTTCAATTTGCCAAAATATCTATGCCATGTCTATATCTTATCTGTATCTATATCTATATCTATATCGATATCTATATCTATATCTATATCTATATCTATATCTATATCTATATCTGTATCTATATATCATGACTTGCTATATCTAGAGCATGACTTGTAGCTGTATCATTTATTTATCCTTTAATATATTCATATATTCTAAAGAAAAACATTGTATATGAATTTTTATAATACACTTTCTAAGCTAACTTTCCTACACAATATTTTATAATGGATGCTCCTAACACTCTTTTCTCCAAGCTGACTTTTCTACTTTATCTATTATAGTTCTTCATCTTGACCCCCATTCTCTATTCAGACCAATTCCTCACATACAGAAAAATATTTTTTCATATTCTGTCATTGATCATGCAGTTTCCTAAGGAGCTAGGTGTTTTCTCCATTTCATTTCTATGTTTGCAAATTCTATGCATTTTTTCATGTTTGACTTAAGTATAACTTATACCATGAAGCTTTTCCTGATTTTCTCAACTCAGCTATTTTTATAGAACATTTATTTATTTATTTTTATTGTTGATAGTATAACAGATACCTTCCATTCACCCTCCCCCCCCTTATCTCCCTCCACCCCCACACCATCTCCCCCACCGAGGTCTTCACTACCCTATTGGCCATCAACTCTCTACTATTATAGCATTTTTCCATATGGTTTTTTGGGTTATTACTTTGTAATTGTATTTTTACTGAATTTATTATGTTGCAGTAAGAGGTGGAAAATCATATTGCCCCTACCCTCAAGGTGTTTACAATCTTGTGAGACAGACATGAGAATAAATATGACATCATGTTGAAAATGCTCTGGAAATACAAAACAACAAATGCTATTATATACATGAATGGCTATATTATTATCTAGGACATTATGAAATATGTCATAGAAGGTAAAAATGCTTGGACTGAGAATGAAGGTTGAACAAGAGTTCACAGTGAACCAGATAGGGTATACAGCAAGGTGCAACAGGGCATTCCAGACAGATGAATACATGCAAAGACATATGTTTAATCACATATTTGAGGACAACTTAATAATTCAGAATGCCTCGAACTTAAGTTGTACAGAGGGAAGTGGTAAGAAGTAAGACAGGAGAGGCAGTGAGACGGTGTTAAAAACCTTAGCTTCTATACCCAAGAGTTTGGAGCACAGGTTGTAGGTAAATAAGGAATACAATAAGATGAACATATTACAAATGCCATTTTACAAAATTATGGGATGAGGGGGAGCATTCAGATAATTATTTAGCGGGAATAATTTAGATTAGGTTTTTACCTAAAACATGGGAAGTGGGGATAGTAAGATAAAGACAAAGGAGTTAAGAAGGTTGCTATGTATCTGTCTTGGGAGATATCATTACTAAAACAAGAGATGCATGAGAAGGCCAGGTTTGGTCCAATTAGAATTAATAAAGCTACAAGTTGGGTGAGTTTAGTTTTCACCATTTATCCAGATGTTTCTTTAGAATTGTTACATCACCTATTACATGCACACACACAAATGACATGCACACACATGGCAGGATCTTAGCTTTTTCTTCTGTATAGTTCCATGACACAATCCAGGGGCTTGCATGTAGCAGTTAAATTGGGAATGAGTAGACCTGAAAGAAGTCTATGTACGTCTCAGAAACTCTTCCGGTCTGGCTGCTCAAGTCTTCAACAGACCACTGCTGCAATTTCAGAGGCAAAGAAAGTTCAAGAATTTATTCCCTGGAGAGCATTATGCTAAGTGAAATAAGTCAGTCAGAGAAAGATAAATATCACATGATCTCATTCATATGTGGAATATAATGAACAACATAAACTGATGAACAAAAACAGATCCAGAGACAGAGAAGCATCAGACTGTCAAACCTCAGAGGGAAGGTAGGGGAGGGGAGGGTTAAGGGGGAGAGATCAAGCAAAGGACTTTGATACATGCATATAAGCCTAACCAATGGACACAGACTCCAGGCGGGGTAAGAGCATGAGCTGGGTGTAGGTGGGGCAAGGGGGAGATAAGGACACATATGTAATACCTTAATCCATAAAGAAAATAAAAATTAAAAAAAGACACCAGATTTCTAAGACTTGGGGCAGAAAAAAGAAAGCAAAATATTTCTGATTATTTTTAATATTATGTGTTGAAACAATATTTTGAATATATTAGGTTAAATAAAATACATTTTTAGCATTAAGAAAAAGGAATTTATTCCCTCTGTCCTAGGGGTTTTGAACGAAATCAGTGATTAGCCAGAAGATGTTCCAGACAAGCTGTGCTCTCTTGCAGATAATGTGGAATCCCCAGAAGGCTTTTGCTAATTCATGCGTCCTAAGAAGTAAAAACAGTTGATTGGTGATCAGTTATGATTTTGCTAAGCCAGCTCATCAATTTCTGGATTCAAGATCCCAGAAAATACTAAATGGTTTTAAGTGATAAAAACTATTAATGTACCAATAGCTCAGGGGCTATATCACCTCTGGAAGCACCAAGATACCTAAGTTTAAATCCAAAAAATCCCTGGAAATATACATCCTAAAAATTTCCCACATAAATTGTGTTTGAGCAACAAAACCATATCCATTATATATTGGGGTGGAAAATAAGGCAGCATTAGGGGTACATCCAGGGCAATATGGTTTTCAATTTGTGTTCATTTGAGATTAATGTCATGACTTATTTATGGATCTAACATAATATTTACTATTTTTTGTTACCTTAGTTCAACTTTTCTGTGTTTGTTTCTGGTCTACTTTGAAAAATGACTGATTTTGTTTCTTATAACAACTCCTGTCTAGTTTTAATAGCACTGTAAAATAACATTTTAGTTTCAGCTATTTCTCAGGAATGAAAAGAATTTTTTAATTGATGGGATTTCAATTTCCCAAGAACAGCTGACCAACTTATAATTTTTAAAGCATTGTTTTCTACAAACTACTTATTTATATACAGACATTTTCTAGTTAATCATCTATGACTGAAGCCTGGGAGAAAGGAAAAGGGATATAATTGAACAAATTGGGGCACATTTTTTTTTTTTTTAGTTTTGTAATACTTGAGTGAAAGACAAATAATTTGCTAAGTCATTATTGTAGTATTACTTTTTAAATAATCATCACTCAAGGATATGTTTTTATTGATTTTAAAGAGAGAGAGGAAGGAGGAGAGAGAGAGAGAGAGAGAGAGAGAGAGAGAGAGAGACATCAATTGGCCATCTCCCATATGTGCACTCACCAGAGATGGAACTTAAAACCCAGGTATGTGCCCTGGCCCAGACTGGAAGTCAAACCAACAACCTTTTGGTGTATGGGACAATGCTCCAACCAACTGAGCAACCCAGCCAGGGCTGCTGTATTACATTTTTTGGTATTGTTTATAATAATATTATATGCCATTATTTTTGTTTAGATATACTATAATTTTGCACACGATGATTTAACACAATAATAAGAATAGAGAAGACAAATACAGAGAGAATATTTAGATACATTTTACATGTCATTGACATGCTACATACAAACAAATAGATTATATAATAAAAAATTAGTCAAGAAGCAAGAGTAAAAAATTCAAAGCAGGTGATATCCATGATAACTGAGGATAATTAGACCAGAATTCTTCTGAAGAAAGCCGCCTAAACTTCTGCTGGCTCCCATGCTACAACAGCTGTTTCAGACCTACAAACAAGTGAGACCGTGTGTTATGGCCCTGACTGAAACTTGTTTTTATTAACATGATTCCTTTCTGGCTGAAAAAATTCCATCCTGCCATTCTGCCATTAGGAAGTTATATAATTTTATGATGAAAAACAAATCACAAAACGTGTACTTTCATGTATGGGAAATAAAGGTAGTGTATGAACCTGTGATTATATAGGAGTGAGAATATGTGGGGCTATTGTTTTAGGAATGTTGATTCCAAGGATGGTGCAAGAGTTGAAAGGGTTTGATCATTTTCTAGACAAGAAAACCACAGTTTTAGGAACGTCTCCATGGAAAACAAAGAGTACATTTAGGTTATGGAAAAAGACATAAGACACTCCACAAAAATGGCGCACCAGCCACATTCCATGTTTCCAGAGGATATATGGAGATGGTACTGAATGTGGCAGTCTTGCTCTCAAGGAAATTCATTCAATCCATATTTTGAGATAATGGCTATTTATAACAGTCAGGATCTCCTTCCCTTGCTATTAAGGGAAATACGTGGGTATCAAATTCCTGTTGGATCTGAGGGCAAAAAAATGCCATTTTTTAAAAATTTTGTGACATGCAAATATTTTTATTGAATAAATGGAAAGATCTCATACTTAGGACATTTATTCTCCTTGAGAAGAACTGCTGGCCTAGGGGGCAGGAGAGATTTTGTGTACTTTGCTTATTTTTCTTATTTGCTCATTTACATCAAGGCAGGAGAATTCAGAAGTCGTCATCCTCTAAGAGGGCTACACATGGCCTTCTACCTCATGTCTTTCCTCATAGCATGGGTCAGTTAAGATAGAACCATATTTGTGTACATATTTATATAGGGCTCTTACGATGGCTATGGAAACTGCCAGGGAAGTAAGGATGATCTTATTCTAAGGAATGATTCCATAAAATGCAGACAGAAGTCATAATTTAAGTCTCACAAAAATGATACTACATCACAAATTACCAAGTGCCATAGAGAAGGAAATATTTTACCCATTGTTTCAATTGCGCTTAATTTTATGATACACAGAACATTTTTTTCTGGGGCTTGTCCAAAGGCCATATCACAATGTACAAAAGAATAAAAAAGTAATTTTTTTTAGAATTACATTGAATAGATATTAAAATATATTTATGATTTCATTATGATGATAATGAGGCCTGAAAGGATTTTTTCTATTGTCGTTTGCTTTGAATCCCTTTGAAAGAGTGCTGGTTTGTGAGTTTTTCTAATTTTTATTCTTTACATGATTTGATTTATGTGATTTTAGAATTGGAAAAACACTTATTTATCATTTGTGTGTTGCAGGGAAGCAGAGGATAGAAGGGCTGATAAAAAAGGTTGAATAATGGCCAGACTCCAAAACTATCTTCCCAGGCCACAGTTTGGTGAACACTGAATTAAATCACACACCCATGGAATATTAAAGAAAAAAAATGGACTTGAAGGGCGCCTAATCCAGCCTCATCATTTGTACAGATCCAGAAACTACTAGTAAAACCAGGGAACTTAGTGGCTCATCCAGTCACAAGCAAGTTAGTAACTGGACCTGAATCAAAACCCAGATATTTTGTCTCATGGTTGTTTGTTTCTTCAAATCCTCCTACTTCTCTAAGTAGTATAGTCTAATTTTTTTAAAAAATTAAAATACTTTTTATTGATTTCAGAGAGGAATGGAGAGAGAGAAATAGAAACACCAATGATGAGAGAGAATCACCAATTGGCTGCCTCCCTTATGTTCCACACTGGGGATTGAAACTGCAACCCAGGCATATGCCTCAACCTGGAATTGAACAACGATCTCCTGGTTCATAGGTTGACACTTAACCACTGAGCCATACTGGCTTGCCTAAAATTTTTTGAAAAGGTACTAGAACCACTGGTTCAAAATTTATGAAAAATATACAGTAAAAAGTACATTCACTCCTTGCCTCTTTTATTTACTTCTCATCAGCCCCTTTCTTAATACACCCTTAGCAAGGTAACCTCCTTCAAAGCATTACTCAAAATCACGATCTCATCGAGGTCTCTCTTGCACATTCCACTTAATTCAAAACCCATACCCCCAGTTCTCTGGATCCCATTTCCCTACTTTAATATCTCCATAGAACCAATCACCCGCTACCATTTTTCACTTGTCTCTCCACACAGCAACAATTCAAGATCCACAATGGAAGGAGTCTTTTTCTTTAACTACTATATTCCCAGTGCTAAGTGGAAACTCAATAAATATTTGTGGACTTGAATTCAATTGATCAACTGAGTATCTAACTGCTGGTGTTTTGGTAGATTTCTCCTTGAATATTCTATAATTTATGCTTCCTAAATAACAGTGCTATGCTATTTAGTACATGGATAATCATAGCTATTGCTGTATCTTATAGAATTGTAAGGTTCCCCCTTTTGTTTTTGCCATGAGTTCCATCTTGGTTGATAATGACATCATGCCTCTGCTTCTTTTGATTTCCATTTGCCTGGTGTTCTTTTGCCCGTCCTTTTATTTTCATACTAGAGGCCCAGTGCATAAAAATTCATGCACATGGGTGGTCCCTCAGCCCAGCCTGAGCCCTCTCACAGTCTGGGACCCTTGAGGGATGCCCACCTACTGGCCTGCTCCCTGAGAACAGATGATCTAAAAGAAATAATCATATCCTTGGGTAAGGATTTTTAAAAATATATATTTTACTGATTTTTTACAGAGAGGAAGGGAGAGGCTTAGAGAGTTAGAAACATCTATGAGAGAAAAACATCGATCAGCTGCCTCCTAAACACCCCTACTGGGGATATGCCCACAACCAAGGTACATGCCCTTGACCGGAATTGAACCTGGGACCCTTCAGTCTGCAGACCAATGATCTATCCACTGAGCCAAACTGGTTAGGGCTGGGTAAGGATTTTTTAAAAAGGTAATGGTCACAAGAACATTCACTGCTGGAAGGGCTGAGGGGACTGGATACTGCCATCTTGTGGCTGTGGGTGCTGCCATCTTGTGAGGTGTGATGGTCAATTAGCATATTTCCTTTTTATTATATAGTATCCTTATTACGCTTTCTGTTGCTGTCTCTCCATGTATTTTGTACACTTTCAAATGTAGTCTCTTTGATTTTGGTGTATGTACATGTGGTGTGTATGTATATGCATGTACACACATGTATTTAATGTTTAGAAATATTTGTTTTTTTCTATTGTTATAATATTAACATCCTTGTTTTTTGGGTTGTTTTTTTTTTTACTGATTTCAACAGTGTCTATTTGTTCCCAATAATAGTAAAGTTAATACATTTTTCTATTTCTTCCCCTCTTTCTCTTCCAACATTTGATTATCTTTTTTTACTCTTTGCCTTTGTACTATTAAATATGCATGAACTTATATGAGTTGACTTGCTAAATTTAAGTGATATATTTAGTTTTCAGGTATTTTAGGTGAGATGGTGAATAAGATTTGCTGTGGATTCATTTTTTTCCATCTCCTAATGAAGTTTTATGTCATATTTATTATAAGACATTAGAAAATTGGTGAGAAAATAAATTATTACACAAATTTGGGAAATTGGTAACCTATGTGTATTGATTTCTCATTGCTGCTGCAAAAAAATTAGTGACTTAAAACCACCCAGATTTATTATTTTTTAGTCCTGGAAGTAAAAAATCCAAAATCAGTCTCACCATTTCTAGTCAAGGTTTTGGTAGGGCTGGTTCCTAAGGGTGGCTCTTTGGGAGAATCTGTCTCCTTGACTTTTCCAGCTTCTAGAGTCAGCCTGCCTTCCTGGGCCCATGGCTCCTTCCTCCATTTTCAAAGCCATCAGGGTGCTTTCTTCAAATATTTCTGCTTCAGTCATTATACCATCTTCTTGGACCCTGATCCTCCTGCCTCTATTTTATAAAGGCTGTTATGATTACTTTGGACACACCTAGATGACTCAGGATCATCTTCCCTTTATTATTATTATTATTATTTTAAATCTTTATTGTTGAAAGTATTGCATAGGTCCTCCTCATCTTCTCTTCTTGAGATTCCAAATTTAATTACATGGAAAAGACTCTTCTGCTATACAAGGTAAGATTTTCACAGGTCCCAGGATTAGGGTATGGACATCTTGGAGGTGGCATTGTTATGGCACTATTCAACCTTCCTTACTATGTTGGTGACAAAATATTTGATAAAACATTCACTTAGTGTAAATTGAACAATTTTAAATATACCTAATGATTTTATAATCCCAGGTAGAATGGAAGGGTGGGTAAGATTGTTCTAGGAAGAATCGCAGAAGTATAATTTTGTTGCTTTTAGCTAGGTATGCTAAAGAACTACAAGAAACAAATGAGCTCAGAAAGGTGAGGACTTAAAAAAACCTTTAAAAATATATATATTTTTAATTTCAGAGAGGAAGGGAGAGGGAGACAGAGATAGAAACATCAATGCTAAGAGAGAATCATTGATTGGCTGCCTCCTGCATGCCCCCGACTAGGAACAGAGCCTGAAACCTGGACATGTGCCCTTACTGGGAATTGAACTGTGACATCCTGGTTCATAGGTCAATACTCAACCTCCGAGCCAAAAAGGCTAGGCAACCTTTTTTTTTAATTGACATAAACTATCATATAACATTCTATTAGTTTCAGGGGTACAATATAATGGTTTTACATTTGTATTATTACAAAATAATTACCTTAGTAAATCTAGTTAATACTTGTCACCACACAGAGTTAAATTTTTTTCTTGTGATAAGAACTCTTTTTTTCTTTATTGATTAAGGTATTACGTATGTGTCCTGATCCCCCTCTTGCTCCCCCACTCCCCCACTCATGCCCTCACCCCCCTGGCATCTGTGTCCATTGGTTAGGCTTATATGCATGCATACAAGTCCCTTGGTTGATCTCTCCCCTTTACCCCCACCCTGCCCTACCTTCCCTCTGAGGTTTGATGGTCTGATCAATGCTTCTCTGTCTCTGGATCTGTTTTTGTTCATCAGTTTATGTTGTTCATTATATCCCATAAATGAGTGAGATCATGTGGTATTTATCTTTCTCTGACTGGCTTATTTCACTTAAGCATAATGCTCTCCAGTTCCATCCATGCTGTTGCAAATGGTAAGAACGCCTTCTTTTTTACAGCAGCATAGTATTCCATTGTGTAGATGTACCACAGTTTTTTAATCCACTCATCTGCTGATGGGCACTTAGGCTGTTTCCAAATCTTAGCTATGGTGAATTGTGCTGCTATGAACATAGGGGTGCATATATCCTTTCTGATTGGTGTTTCTAGTTTCTTGGGATATATTCCTAGAAGTGGGATCACTGGGTCAAATGATGAGAACTTTTTAAAATTTATTCTCTTATCAACTTCTGAATCACAATACAGTATTATTAATTACTAGAGGCCCGGTGCATGAAAATTCATTCACTGGAGTGGGTCCCTCAGCCTGGCCTGCCCCATCTCATAGTTTGGGAGCCCTCAGGGGCGGGAGGCGACCCAGCAATCAGAGGAAGGTGATGCCCCCATCACACCTCTGCTGCTGCCACTGCCGGCAGCACAAACCTCTGCCGACCCTGGTTACCTGAGCTTCGAGTGCCCTGGACAGCTGGGCAGCTAACATCCGAGGCTTGCCTGCACCTCGGGCTGGCCCTGGGCAGCTGGGAGGGTGAGGGGACTGGGGGACTCTGGAGGCAGGTACGTGGAGCTGCCAGGCCGGTGTGTGGAGGGCTGGGCAGTCAATTAGCATATTCCCTCCTTATTGGCTGTGGGCACCACCATCTTTGAGGGTGGGACAGTCAATTAGCATACTCCCTCTTTGTTAGATAAGATAGTCACCATGCTGTACATTATATCTCCATTACATTTATTGTATAATTGGAAGTTTGACTCTCTTCATCCATAATAGGAGGGCTTGTTTTCAAGGCTAAAACTCAAGAGGCCTTGTGTGTTTCTTAGGCCTCTGCTACAACCATATGATCACACTTGTCTCGCTAGTTCACTGTCCTCGAAAGGATGACAACCATGTGGAGAAGACTTGGACCCACAGACTTGCTTTCTGAAACAGAGCTGCCCCAGCCAAACTGCAGATTCTTGAGTATCAACGATTTTTGTCTTAAGCACTAATTTCTTGCATGATTACAAATGGGTGAATTACAAATACTGTATCTTATGTATTTATATTTCTTTTGTCATCTGTAAATAACATTCTTTGGCTTCCAGATATTTCAAAAGAGACGATTAAAAAATTCCTCTTCCATTCTTCCCCTTCTCTTTCCAATTTTTTCTTTTATTCTTTCTTTATCACTAGGTAATATACCTTTGCCTACTGTGACTTAACCCTAATCATTGTGCTGTTTTGCAGTTAAAGATATTCATGCTTTCTTCCAGTTTTCTCTCATGTTTTCACCAACCTTTTCTTAATTAGCTGAAGTCTCTTCCTCTAGTGGTTTTCTGAAGAAGGCCTCTTGGGAATAAAATTCCACATTTCTTGTATGTTTGAAACAATTATCTGTGGGTTTTAGGCCTGAGTACAGCTTGTCTGAATATAAAGTCCATGTTCATGCCTTCTCTTCTTAAGTATCTTTTAGATCATTGTTCCACTGACTGCTGGGATTGAAAGTTTCTGTGGAGAAATTGGAGACCAGCAGGGTTTGTTTTCCTCTTTAAAGTATTGTGATTCCTTTGCTTGTCTCTGTATCTTTAATGTCCAGTGTTTTTAATGGACTATGTCTTCATCTATGCTAGGGAAGTTTCACAGAGTTTGGTAACATTAAGTATATCCACATTGTTGTGCAACCTTACCACCATCCATTGCCAGATTCATTTTCATTTTCCCAAACTGAAACTCTGTACCCATTAAACCCATTAAACCCATTAAACCCATTCCCTCCTCCATTCAACCCCTGAAAACACTATTCAGCATTCAAATTTCTGTCTCTAAGAATTTGACTTCTTTAGATACATCACATAAGTAAAATCATACAGTATTTGTTCTTTTGTGACATTTTATTAATTTTTTAAAAATTATATTTTTAAATGTATTTTTCTGTGGGGTTTTTTTCCCCTCTTCAGGGACTCAGATTATGCATATATTGGGGGCACTTTCACCTAAATTAAATAGCTAATGTTTTGAGTCTTTATTTTCCATGTTTTACTCTTCTGTTCTCTATACTACTGCTTTTTTGAAGTGACCATTCTCCATGGCCTGCATGTTCATTTCCGCAATTATTTTTTCTAGTTTTCTTCTGTGGGAAGACCATGTCTCAGCTCTCAAATATTCTGGACATCTTTTACCTGAGTTTTTTATTTGTGATTCTAGTCTGGTGTTGTAGAAGTAGAGACTCTCTCTTATTTCAGAGTTTGCCTTTTACGATGCATGCTGAAATATTTGTTCATGATTTTTGTGGGCACCACAGCAAATGTGTTTACTCTGTCTTGTGCTTTATGCTTCATTTTGTATATTATCTTTGTATAGATGCTGTCCTACTTCCATTTGTATTACTCATCACTGAATAAATTGGACTTTCCCTGGACAAGTTATTTGCAGGAAGTTTCTATAGGGTCAGATACTCCAAATGATCTTTCCTCTGCTGACAAATAACCCTCTAGGCTGCTTTGTGCTAAAATTTCTGGGAAATTTTACTTAGCGCTCCCTCCTCTGCTTCTTTCATTCAAACCACTTCAGGTTGGGGCGGGGGGCAGGATGGCATCAGTGCCGCTCAGACCCGTTTTCACTCCCATTACTGCAAAAAAAGGGCTCTAGTTTGCCAATTCACAATGAGCCACTCACCTCCAGGAAATACGTTTTTTGCTGGTGCTTACGGAAATATGCTGCTGCTGCGCAATTCTATCACTCCCGCATTTCTCTGCTATTTCTTCCATGTAGCTTCTCTTCGATACATACATTTCAATTCTGCCTCCTAGTTTCCCTGAAAATGAGGTTAGAGAGGTTTCTATTATCCCTGTGGCTTTTGCATGATGTCTAGGAGGAGAAAGGGAAACTCAGGTGCTGACTTATGCAGGGAAATACCCTTCATCATTTCTTATCTGAGCTCCAAAAAGTAATATAAGTTTCAAATTGGAAAACAAATGACCTTCATATTGTATTATACAGTACTTGAGGTTAAGTTTCATGGCATGACATTATCTATAGTATGCTTCCCGGATCACCTCTAACATTTTCTTTGTGTTTATCTTCTTCTTTATCCCTGTATTCCCTAGAGTGCTCTCTTCCCCGGCTGTCGGCTGCTGGCCGGGGTCTTCCTTTGTTCCACACTTATTATAATATCTGTCTCATAATAAGTGCTTAACCAGTGTTTGTTGGAATCTAATTGATGAATGAATTGTGGATGCTTTATATAAAAACTAGAGGCCCGGTGCACGAAAGTAATGCACGGGGGTAGAGTCCCTAGGCCTGACTGGTGATCAGGGCCAATCGAGGCCTTCTGGCTGCCGGCTGGGGCCTTCCTTCTTTCCGCACTGCCCTGTGATGGTCAGTGCACGTCATAGTGAGTGATCGAACTCCCGGTCTCCCTGTCGAACTCCTCAGGGGACCCTTTGCATATTAGCCATATATATATATATCCTATCTAATAATAGAGAAACATGGTAATTAACTGTAACTTTGCTACCCTTCCCATTGGCTAATCAGCGAGATATGCAAATTAACTGCCAGCCAAGATGGCAGCCGGCAGCCAGGCAGCTGAAGCGAACAGGAGGCTTGCTTGCTCCAGTGAAGGAGGAAGCCAAGGTTCCCCGCCTGCCGCTGCTGGCCTTTGAGCTTGCACTCTAAGAAACAATATTGCAATTATAGAAGGTAAACAATCCCCAGAAACCTGCATTCAGCCAACTGGGCCTCAGAGCTGGAGTTGCAACAGTGTTACAATTATAGAACCCAAACAAACCTAGATCAGCAGCTGAGGTCTCAAAGCTGGAGCCGAGCCTCAGAGCTAAAGCTGGCTCTCAGCTCCAGTGACAGCCATAGAAGGTAAGTAAATCCCAGAATAAAAAAAAAAAGAAAAAAAGGAGAGGTTGGCAGCTTCAGTCACCCGCCAGCCTGAAAACGGCCCTCAGCCCCTCACCCAGACTGGCCAGGCACCCCAGTGGGGACCCCCACCCTGAAGGGGGTGTGACCAGCTGCAAACAGCCATCATCCCCTCATCCAGGCTGGCCAGGCACCCCAGTGGGGACCCCCACCCTTATCCAGGACACCCTTCAGGGCAAACTAGCCGGCCCCCACCTGTGCACCAGGCCTCTATCCTATATAGTAAAAGGGTAATATGCCTCCCAGCACTGGGATCAGCGGAAAAGCGAGGCCTCACTGCCCTGGTGTCAAGCGGAGCCGCGAGGCCTCCCAGCACTGGGATCAGCTGAGCAGCAAGGCCTCACTGCCCTTGGAGCAGCATGACAGGAGGCAGCGCCCAAAACCCCTGATCGCCCTGCGGCTCTGTGTGTGACAGGGGGTGGGGCCACAACCCCCTGATCGCCCTGCGGCTCTGTGTGTGACAGGAGGCGGTGCCTCAACTCCCCTATCGGCCCTACTCTGTGCATGACGGGGGAACTCCTCAAACCCCTATTGGCCCTGCTCTGTGTGTGACAGGGGGGAGCTCCCCAACCCCCTGATTGGCCCTGCTCTGTGCATGACAAGGGGAGCTCCCCAACCCCCTGATTGGCTCTGCTCTGTGCGTAACAGGGGGTGATGCCACAACCTTCCCATCGACCCTGCCTTGAGTGTGACAGGGGGCGGTGCCCCAACCCCCGAATCGGCTCTACCCTGAGAGTGACTGAGGGTGGCATTGCAACCTCCCGATCTGCCCTGCTCTGTGCATGACAGGGGGCGGTGCCCCAACTCCCCAATCGGCCCTGCTCTGAGCCTGACCAGGGGCTGCACCTAGGGATTGGACCTGCTCTCTGCCACCTGGGAGCAGGCCTAAGTCAGAAGGTCACTATCTCCCGAGGGGTCCCAGACTGTGAAAGGGCACAAGTGGGGCTGAGGGACATGCCCCCCTCCCCGCCAGTGCACAAATTTTTGTGCACTGGGCCTCTAGTATATATATATACTAGATGTGAGACCATTTATTAGAAACATTTGAATTTATCTGTTCCTTTCCCCCTAGTTCAGCGATTCTCAACCTTCCAAATGCCACGACCCTTTAATACAGTTCCTCATGTTGTGGTGACCCCCAATTTCATTGTTACAAACTGAACATAATTAAAGCATAGTGATTAATCACAAAAACAATATGTAATTATATATGTGTTTTCTGATGGTCTTAGGCGACCCCTGTGAATAGGTTGTTCGACCCCCAAAGGGGTTGCGACCCACAGGTTGAGAACTGCTGCCCTAGTTCAATAGTTTAGAAGGTTTCACACTATGGAAATGAGCTGATCAAAAACAAATTGAACCTCTTTGCTGTTTTCTTAGTAGAGAACACAATGTGCCATTTATATGGACATTTCCCCAGCAGTTAAATGTTTATTTTAACTTTATGGTTTTCTTGCTCTATCTTTATGTAACATTTAAATTGACATGATATTAGAGAGACAATTTGTATAATTACAAAGAGTTTTCTAATCTCTGGATTTACACTGATATGTAATCTTCTCAAGATGAAATAAAAGCTTTTGGTTAGTATGCTGGGTAAGAAAATGTCAATTTTTAATTATCATTCAGTATAAAGTAAGCCTACTGAGCATGAATACTGTATATTATGTTAATCATATTAATGTAATTGCTTTTTTATTAATTTTAATACTTAACAAATGAGATCATATCAGGAATGGATTTCTCAAGAAGCTTTGCAGACATTTATCATCACCCCGCTTGAATTTTATTAAAACACATAGGAAATGTAAAAAGCATTTTGCATTATTCACCTTTGCATATTAAAAAAATTATGTTTCTATTACTTAAGAATAGTTTTGTTGGTGCATGATAAATTTTTAAATGTGTATTATTAACACTTATTCTTCCTGGAATATTTACAATGTCAAATACAAAGGAATTATTTGATTTATTTCCATGTGAGAAAAAATATAGTATTTCCTCATACCCCATTTTGCTCTATGGAGAATATATGCACATGTATATAATTAGCTAAACTCCAAAATTAATGTTTCCAATTGAGGAATAATTAACCCACATGAATAAATTCTGGAAATCTAGTGTACAACAATGTAACTTATACTTAAATGCTGCATGACATTCTTGAAATTTCCTAAGAGGGTTGATCTTAAGCTTTCTCAACACCAGAGACACACAAAAACGGTAACTGTGAGATGATGGATGTGCTAATTAGCTCCATTGTGGCAATTATTTCACAATGTACATATACATATCAAAACATCAAGTAATATACCTTAAACATATTTGTCAATTATACCTCAATGAACATGGAAAAAAGACAGGAATTTTTAAAAAGTGAGTCAGTTAACCCAGCCTCCTTATGGGGAGGGGATTACACCAGGCTGGGACTACCGGAAGGCAGGGACTATGGCAGGCTATTTTAGAGACTGTTTACCACAGTAATCAAGAGTGATCCTGAAGACATTAGTGTAGATTTTATGAGGGTACTTAAATTCTTCCAGTTCCAATTTTTTAAACTTATATTAAATTTAAATATTTAAATTGACAGCATGCAGATTGTTTTCATGGAGCTTTATTCAGGAAGTAAGATTTCAAAGAGATTCTTTACAAGATAGTACTCTACCAACAAGATGGTCTGGTGCCCTGAAGATGCTTATTCAACCCAACTGTTCACTTCTGTATTTTTGGAAATACAAGTGTATATAAAACTTTCCTTTCTAATTGTTCCTCATAAGTCTAAATTTTTTTTCCCTCATAGGCACCAAAGTTATTCCACTGAACAATTATGACCAATTTCTTCCTTAGTGGTATAAGATAATTTAACATTTAATATTCTAGGACAAACTAATTTTTTTGAGACACAAGTATATTGTGAGTCCTTGTCTTACAGTCTCCAACCATAAGGCACTTTATTTTTATCTCTTCTTTAGGTACTATTTCTGTAATTTTCAACTGCTTCTTTCCTCATAATTTCTTTGCATCTTAAACATCTCCTAATGAATTTGGTGACTAAACATAAAACCTGTAACCAAAGTACATGGTATTCAGTTCTCTTTACAAGAGACTAGAACAAGTTTCTCTTTGGAGTGATTAAAGAGACGTGGCAGCTAGCAAATATCGAGTCATGAGTATGGGTTAAACATTACCCTGCTCCCTCTTAGGCCAACTGCTGAAAGCCATTGGCTCAGAAACAATCTCAGTTACTTCTTTTGGATAAAGTTTGTGTTTTAATTTTATTGATCTGGACAGTTATAAAATGCAGTTCTTTCTTGTGGTTCATAACTAATAAATTTCCAATATGTATGTCAATGGCAGAATGAAAACACTAAAATTTATAGTACATTTTCCGGGAACCAAAGAGCTTGCATCCTGCTGAGGTATCCATAGCTCAAAACCACAACTAAAAGGTCTGTGGTAATTCCCAACCCAAAGCAAGTGCTAGCAGGTTTTCTCTCCAAACACCCCTCAGAAAAGACAGGGATAGGGCACTCCATACTTGCCGACCCCTGCTTCTTTCTAGAAAGAAATCTAAGAAGCATTAGGATAGCACCTATAGCAAAAATAGTCTCCCGTCTAATTTATATGATTAAAAATAAATAAATAAAGCTTCTAGTGAATGTTGAAATGAGATGGCTACATCCCATCCTCAACAGACAGGCAGCTGACTTCCTTCTTTTAGTTTTCTGGTAATATTTTACCTCCTTTCACAGATCAGGGGCACATTCATGAACCAAGAGAAAGAAAAAAGTCCCCCCCCCTTTTAATTCTAATTTAGCTGTTTGTGCTAAAAAAATTAATAAAACACAACAATAACATAATAGAGAGTAAAAGTAGGTGGGTGACCTGGAATTGTGTCACTGAAATACATTTATAACGGCTAGATGGCATTTAGCTCAGTGTGTGTTTGCTAAGAAAAGTTAGGCCCAGCTGGCATGGCTCAGTGGTTGGGCGTCAACCTATGAACCAGGAGGTCTTGGTTTGATTCCCCATCAGGGCACAAACCTGGGTTGCAGGCTCAATTCCCGGTGTGGGACCTGCAGGAGGCAGCTGATTGAAGATTCTCTCTCATCATTGATATTTCTCTCTCTCTCTCCCTCTCCCTTCCTCTCTGAAATTAAGAAAAATTAGAATTAGTTGGTTAAGTAGGCATTTTGATAAGTAGCAAAACATACCTCGTTACCGATGTGTGCAAAAGACTAGGCGTTAAAGCTATGGGAGCAAAAAAAAAACACCCTAATATAATCTATGCTTTGAAATATTTTAGAAAAGAGAAATCTCTATAGTACAAAGGAGAAGTTTTCTGTGGTTGACCAGTTCTCTCAAAGGCAGAAAAGCAAAGAAGAAAGCAGAGATATCAATTGCATTTAACCTGGATTTATGTCTTTGGAGTCAGAATAGCCTGAAATCAAATCCTGGGTAAGCTTCATCGCAGCTGGCATTGCATTGCTTAACTTCTCTCTAAGCCTCACTTTCTTTACCTCGATAATGGGGATCAAAGCACACATTTCTCAGGGTGACTGTGAATATTGTATGACAGGAGTGACACAAATTTTGAGCAACATGTTTTACATGACTAATGTTGAGTTTAGGTTACATAACATTTGTTCAAAATGAAGTTATTTTGCTGAACTTGTACTGACAAGGCCTTAGTAAAAATTTAATAGCTAACAACAGAATGGGAGTTTCCTTAAATGGTCACATTTCCCCAAACAGAACTTCTGCTAAGCTTAGATTTTCAAGTTATTAAAAAAAAAAAAGATACAGTTGGCTAACTTATACTAAAACGTAAAACCAAAACTTGAAAAATGTTTCACAATGATAGGTTTTTATTTGATTGTTTACTGGGGCAATTTACAGCTATCATGGAGCGCTAAATTGGAGACATAGGTAGGCAGTGCCTGGCATGCCAACCACAGATGTTTGTGATCAAATTAAGCTAACTGCAACTTTCTGAGTTTCCTGGATTTACTTTATTTGACAAAAATATCTGAGAGCTTGTTAACTGTCTGAGGATTATTTGGAATGATATGAAAGGACTAACAAAATATAATGTAACTTTGACATTGTAATTTGAATAAGTTATAGCTCAATCGTGCCTGGATCTTTTTTATACTGGCACTTAAAATTGCCAGCAATATTGTAAACTTTTTATAGAACGTATAAAATATACATGATCTTTGGGGTAGGTCTTTCCAATGATCTGGTATGTTTTTTCTTAATTATTCTTAGTCCTAAACTTGCTGCACTTCAGCTTTAGTTATAAAATTACTCAAAACAGGTACTAAATATCTGTGTGCAAGTCTTCAAGCTCCTCTACAGGATTAGATTCAATATAGGAACATTCTGTGAGAAAAATGTAAATAACAACCACAACAACTAGAAAAACAAAATACAAAAGAAACAGGAGACATGGTTTATGGGAATGAGTTTTCTTACATTTATTGTGTTACTTTGCAATGGAAAGTGTTCAGAAGTGCGGTTTTTTTTTTCAGGGAGTTTGTTCCTACTAAAATAATGATTACTAGCAGATTCATCTAGTCTATTACTTAGGAATCACCACTCTGTGCTGCGTTAGCCACAGTCAAAAAAGAAATAATACGCAAGCACTATTCAGTGATAGCTTACTCTATCCTTGTATCTTTATCTGATTATAATCCTTATTAGCTTACTGTTTTCCCCCAAAGCCAGAATGGAACAAGAAACAGGGCAAGGGAAGGAAGATGATTAATGAACCATAAAGGTTCCTTTATGGTTTATTTAAATAAATACAAGCTAATCTTTTAACAAATGGAAGTTTCTCGATCTTTGGGGAACACTGTCATTTAAACATATGTCTTAGAGTGACAATCTGAAGCATGGGGGATAGAGAGAAAATCACTGAGATCAAAAAGAGGATGAGAATGAATTCTTAAATCTCATTAGGAAAAAGAGAGCGAATGACATCGAGAAACAGCAGTTCATGACTCCAAATGCTTTCATCAAATAAAGCCCTCTACTTCTAGAATTACTCACCTACCAATTTAGCATCAAGGTGTTGGTCTGTTGTGTAACAGTTCCCTGAAAGGAATAGAAGTGTTTTGTTTCTAAACAATATCTGCTAAAAACAGAAAAGGAGACCAATCTAAAGTAGACTTCCAAGCATAGTCGAGATCTAATGGTGACAAGTTGAATATCAAAAGTTTGATTTTGGCCAAAAGGAAATAAATACATGTTTGAAGGCTTTCATTTGATAGTTACATTTAAATAATGGTTGGGCTTACATTAAGCCTATAAAATGTAGTTTTAATGTGAGGAAAAAATGACTATGATGAGATGTTTTCATATTTTATTAATTTCAAAATAAGTTGGAATGTTGAACTATCAATGCATTTTCTCATAAAATAACATAACATTCATGTCTGTCTATAAAATATATGTATACATTTATCTGCAGCTGTGAAAGTAAATGAGGGTGGATCCTGGGAAAAGTGAATAAGCAAACCAGTTCCATAAAGTGTTGGAAAAGAAGTCAGGAAAGAGTGATCACCCCTGGAGGCCACACATAGCAATCAGATGGGAAAGGGTCCGCCCACGTGTAGCAAGATGATGAGTCCACTTTTTTAGGAAGAAGGTGACTGCATAGGGTCTAATTAGTCCACTCTCCTCAGCAATGAAACTCCCTTATAAACATGGTTATTATTAGGGAGAGGTTGATGGAGTTAAATAGATAATAAACTTGGGTGGGCATCATTTGAGCAACTGTTGACAGCGGCAGTGACAAAACGAGACAGGGGGAAGGAACCCGGGGTGGAGGTGGAGAGAAAAAGGAGAGACCTCTGGAATGTATGTAGGGGGAATTCCTACATCACTAGATTCTCTAGTGAGTCATGGGAAGAAGTAAAAGTAGTCAGGGTTTCCATGCTTCTGTCTGGTTGGTAGGGACAATATCTGATTGGACAAAGTATGACTAGGAAACAGTCTTTATGGTAGAACTGATTTGGTAACAGTGGCTTACAATTTTGTAAAGGTTTAGTGCTTGGAAAAAGATTCTAAGTGGAGGAAGATCAATATGAGGTATCATTTATGACACAGTTACCTATTTACATCAATTAGTTCTCAGTTAATATTTAATTTTCTTCCCTTATAGATATATAATAGATCTACCTATCTATCTATCATCTATCATCTATCTATTTTAGTTTCAAGCAAGTCATCTAATTTTATAATCACTAAATTTTCTGATCTTTAATATGATTATAACTATGCTTTTTTAATGTTGCCTTTCCTAGAAATCAAATAATGGGGATTTTTGAGGCATTTATCATGAGTGAAAATGCTTTGTGTTTTTCCCAGGAAATAATCACTTTAAAGCTATCATTGCTCCTATTTCATCTTTAAAAGGTCTTTTCACCTCTGTAGAATTTTATACAATCCAAAGTGTAGGCAAAAAACACACACACCAAAACAATCAAAAACAATCATAAGCTGAACAGCAAAATATCATTTAAGCTTAGCTCCATTACATTACTTAAGAACTCTCTAAAAATAATAGAGACGTTAAAGGATCATACGATATTCATCATTCTAGCTAAAATAATGCATAATTGAAGCAGTCAGCACTTTATTTATTTATTTATTTATTTGTTAGCACTTTTTATACTAGTTCACTTTCAGTTTGGCCGATGACTTTGAGCCATTGTTTATGTCAGTGTACCAACTCTGAGGGAGATAATACACATTATTAAACTAGTATCCATGTATCTGCATAAGCCACCCACTTTTGGAAGGTCTAGTACAGTTAGGCATAGACATTTCAATGAAATTAACAATTTTGACTTCTATTTGATGTAGTAATTATTTGTGATATTAAAAACTAAAACAGTTTTATTTTGAATTACTCTTTTACTTCAACAACAACAACTATTAGAAAAAATAAATCAATAACAATCAGGGATATTTCCGTGCTATCAATAGCTTTTGGGTCACTAGTTACTAGTAAATAGTTATCAGGATCCAGCTATATTCAGATACAGTTTCATTTGATACAAAAATAAGGGGGAAAAACTCCAAATGATTTGATCCTTACTTCTCACTCTGATACCAAAAGAAAGAAAACCATAATAAAAATAACAAGAATAGTTACATGTATAATGAGATGTGCTATCTTGCACAAATTGTACTATTATAGAGAGTAAATAATAACTCTACTTAAAACTAGAAAACCATAGAATGAACTGCCATGGCTTCTATATTTGTCACTTACAGAATACATTTCTTCAGTGACTACTCAAATTCTGAAGTTGTGTTTGAATGGGTTCTATACTGTTAAATACATGTCGGTCCAAGTCCTACCTCTCAGCTGTGGATAATAGAGAAGGTGATGATATGGGTTTTATTTATTTTTTCTAATTTAATGCATCCCACAAGTTTTCTGGGCATTGCATGCTGAAATGGGATCAAGGAAGGGAGGTAAGACCAAGAGAATGGTCTTCTTGGCCAAACAGGCCGGATAAGTGAGAATGTAATTGGAGATGTTGGTGATATTGACAACCAATAGCACTTAGGAAACAGAACCAGTAGTAGGGTGCAAAGCAGTTGAGATTAGGCATGTCAGGATCCAGATCTATGACTCTGGGCCTTGTATCTATGCTTGATTCAGAGCATCTTGCCAGGATTAGGATAGTTCTTCTTCTAAGTATAATTAAATCTGACCAGAGCTAGGAAAATCAAAACATTTAAAAATATGTAGAATGTAATATTCACTGACAACTTTTATTAGGAACAAGTTTTGTGCACAGTTTATTAAAAAATAGGTAAAATCTAGAATATATGGCATTATGAAAAAAAAAGAAATTTAAGTAGAAATTGACTACATAACATTAAGTTTAGTCAGCATTTCACTGTCAGCATGCGTTTGACTCTAGCAAGTACTGAATGTGGCAAGATATTGCAGCCCATTTGAAATTTATGTACAAATAAGGTCATAAAAATAAGTTTTCAAGGAAAGGATAGTAAAAATTATGTGGTATGTATGTTTAAATAAAACACTAAAAGCTCTGGCAAGATTATATTCTTTGAGTCTAAATTTTTACTTCTTTTGTTACAAAATTAATATTAGGTCCTGGACTTCCACAAGAGCTGTTTGTATTTGTTCAAGAAACCTCAAATTCATGACTGCTAATAAGGCATATAATTGCCCACAGAAATGGAATAAAGCATTCCTGAAAGGTTTAAGTGATCCTTCAGAAACTTAATGAGAAATACTGCTTAGCTGATAATGTCACAGAATAGATATTCAAAAACTCAATTGAATCTCAGCAAAGTGTTTGTCCGACACTCTCACTTATCTGCTTAAGTGACTCCTTTTTGCATACTGACCTTTATATTCATGACTCGGCAAGATTGCACACCACAGAATGGCATTGGCCTTAAAGTTTATTTTGAAGGTTCCAAACCTCAAATATTTAATCGATGAAAGATGTGGTCCATTGCAAAGCACTACATTTCAGAGACATTTTATAAGTCT
This sequence comes from Myotis yumanensis, assembly GCF_028538775.1. NCBI lineage: Eukaryota > Metazoa > Chordata > Mammalia > Chiroptera > Vespertilionidae > Myotis > Myotis yumanensis. Next base: position 200,243,356 of record NW_027223753.1, on the reverse strand, counting down.
ATTTTGCGTTCCACAAATCAGTCAGTTTCCAAACAAATTAAACATTCTTTGTAAGATCTTATACTCTATAATAAAAAATGCATGTCAAGAAATTAGTTCTTTAAAGAGAGGTGGAAAGTACTGTACTGGCACAGTGTTTATTTAGATAATTTAATAAAACTATCTGGATCACATTGCATGTGGATATATGTGTGTACATATATGTACACACATATATATCTACATACATATAATATATAAAGTATATATGTATACATACATACATGGACAGATAGATTTCTAGTTAAATGATTTTTGTTGAATGTACTATAAAATAAATTTCAAAAGTCACAGATGATGCTTTTGTTTGTATATGCCATTAAGTTGTGGAAGAATTCTTAAGAAGATTATCTAGTAAATTGTCACCTACATGGATTATACCATTTATCCCAAGTAGTTAGCTACAGTATAATAGATTATTTGACTTGAAAATAATACTTGATCCCTTTCTCTTATCTAAACATTGAATCATCGCCCCAACATTCCAAATAGATTTTTAATCCAGTCTCTGTTTGAACTTATCAAGTTTGTTTCTGAAGAAAGTGTCCTGACCTATGAATCTGAAGTCCAAGACTCTGTGGTTCAGTCTTGAAGCTCCCAGCCTTCTGACCTTTTCCTCCTTTGCACTGAGTGTACTAAAGAGACTAGTAATATCTCATCTGATTCTTGGATTTTATGAACGTCTTACTCTCTGACAGTCTGAGAATCTGTTCAAATCCAGCACTGCTCTTGCTGTTGGAAGGGCATTCCTTGAATCCAGCTGAAACTTATCCCTTCGTACCTTTAGCGTCCATTCTCTGAGTTCTCTCTCTCTCTCAGTCTTCAGAGTGCCAATTAAAATCTAAGTCCTGACACTGCTCAGGAACAAGTTCTAAATTCTAACACTCTTTCAAAGCCAAGGCAATCTCATTTATGGGTAACAATATTCTTTTGATGAAAGTGAAGTCAATCTTTGGCTCTCTTCTTAAAGAAGCTAAAACAAAGGGGCCATCACAGACCCTCTCTGCTGGATTACACAAACTATTATGCATGATGGAGGAGACCCCCACCAGTAGGCATGGAGATCACCTGGAATGTCCAGATGGTTCCTCAGAATGGAGGTTTTCAAAAGACCATTGCTAGACATATGTGTCTGCTTAGAATGTTTAACCTTCATGGTCTTTAATCATGTAGCATTATGTGAAATGCCACTGGCTGACTGGCTTGATGGAGTGTTTGGAGGCTGTAGAGGTTTCCAGTCTCCTGGCCACCACCAGTGGCCCTGCAGCAACTGGGAATGTGGTCCCTATGGTATGAATGCCTCACTATTGGTCTGTGAGAAAAAAGGGCAGATGGAAGTCAGCCTTCATACTGGCATAAGGAGTGCTGTGATTAAACAAATGAATGTGTGTGTGTGTGTGTTTGTGTGTGTGTGTGTGTGTTAGAGAGAGAGAGAGAGAGAGAGAGAGAGAGAAATGAAGGGAAGAGAGAGAAATCAACCACTAATGTGGGAAAGAAATACCTGAAGTACTGGATTTTGTTCCAATTCTTTCCTAATCGTTGCTAATCTCCAAGATATTTTTTCCTTCAAAATTAAATTCATGTAGAGAAGATCCTCTTTGGAATTTTTAATTCTCTGAGGGCAAAAATATCATGTCACAGAAGTTCATTACTCTGCACTCCATCAGTACTGGTGACACCAATGGGGATGAAAAGCCCATAATTGTTCATTTGAAGGGCAGCTGCAGTGCAGGGGAAGCATTTTCAGGGGGAACACGTTTGCATCAGACTGCCCTGACCCCGAGTCTTGACTGCCGCTGTCAGCTGGAGCTGGTGTCTGACCTTCTCTGAACTTCAGTGCTCTGGTCTGCAAAGTTGGAATAATTTCAGGGTTGTGCTGAGAATTAGCTAAGAGAAGCCATGCAGAGGGCTCACTGCAATGTTCCAAGCTTAGTCAACTCATCAAGGGTGACTATTATTATTTATTAGGATTATAATGACCCTATTGTTCTCGAAAGGCGTGTTGATAATGCATTAGCGGCAGAACTTGACCTAGGACCTTCCTGTGTCGATGCCTTGTCCTGTATGTGGTCCTAACTTAGACCATTTCAGTATTCATTTATCTGACATGAAGTTTTTTGGTTTCAGGATTTATTTTTTACCAGACCTCGCTGTGATACTTCTGAAGAGCCCTGAAGCTTGATGGCAACCTCCCTTGCCTGCTTTTTAGAGTCCCCACTCCATCCAAGTAGAAGCATATGCGCTCTCTCTTTCATTTTGGGGGATCAGCATCTTTGTTGTTGTTGCTGAAACTCTGGAAAGAGGGCGATTCGTGGAGCTGTGCTAGCCAATTTGGCAGTGTGCTTTTTCAGCCCACTTGGCTGTGCACAGTATTCTGTCTGAGTTTGGGGAGATCTGTCTGCTTTTCTCCTTTGTAGAGAGGCTATGAGGAATGAGGCAATGGATTTGTCTTATACAACAGCCTGGAAAAATAGGCCGTGGCCTAACAAATAATGAGAATTACATGGCCTTCTTCCAGAGAGTTCCTGGCTGGAGACAGGAGGACAGGTTGAGCTGCCTTCTGATAGATTTTGCACTAATTGCCCTCTTTCCTGAAAGGAGTTCTGTGTTTAAGATAAAAGGTGGGGGATGGGGTGGAAAGGGGGAGGTGCGGATTCTTATCTAGCCTGAGATCCTTGTAAGAAGACTCAATATTAAGCAGATTTAGAGGCACAGGTCAAATCATGTATTTTAAAGCGTAGCAGCAAACCCTACCTTCCTCATGTATGCCAGTGAGGTGTGATAGGGGACAGGTTTGACCTCGCCCCAGATGCTCCTCATCTGAGACTGGTCTAAAGCATCTCCTTGTCACAGAACCTCAAATGGTCATACCCTATGTCTGTTTGCCATGTTTATCTGTGCAGCACCCCTTGCCCTGGTAGGGTCTGCCTGATCCCGGTGACTTGCTATATTTTTCTCCCTGTTGTTTTCTCTTTCAATCGGTGAGGAAGCCTCCAACAAGGAGTGTAATTCCTGTTTATCGCTCTGTATTCTGCCCTGCTCTACACAGACGCTGCCGTTTTAATTGCTTTTTTCCCAACGACAATGGAGCGATGTCTTTCCTACGGCGCAACCTCTGTCATTTTGGTTTAGAATTCAAGGAATGAGAGGGGCCGGGATCCCATCAATCTCCAGCGGCAGCGGATCTGACTCAGCATCTGCATGAACAATATTGCTCTGAAGATGAGGCAGTCCCCTCATCACGGCTAACACCTAGGGATTCCGCCTTCCCTCAGTGTGTCCTCCACTTAACTCCTTGACTGCCTGCATTGGCTAGCATGGCCGGGGACCGAATCTCCATTTCTTCATCTCAGAATAACGCTCTTCGGAGCGGCTTTATGGAGCTATTCAGAGATCAGAGCAGTAACCAGCCCAGCAGCATGGCTTCCTTTTCAGTATTCCGTGACATTCTCGTCTCCGCCGACTGTGTCTGGCAGCCGCACAATGAGGCCTGCGTGTGTCAGGGAGATGGATGGTATCTGCAGTGTCTGCATCTCCACGCTGACTCCAGGAGCTCCCGCTGAACCTTACCTCCGGGATGCTGGGTTCTGTGCCATTGAATTAGAAAGGCGACCCGCCCCCTTCCAAGCGATGTCTTATTTTCTCCCAATACAAAATACTTTAATGGGAATAATGACACGCATTAGGTACTGTGATGGATAGCACGGTGTCCTTTCATCCTTAATATTCCTGATGATATAGGGCTCTTTGTTTTTTTGTCTTATTCCTCTGTTATTATGTTTTCAAAGCGAACACGAAGAGGCTACCCCTATAGGTAATAGCTTTTTATATGTCTTTCACACATCTTTGCTTTCTTCAACGGGAGATATCGGGGAAAAATAAATGAGAAAGGGTATGTGAATGAACCTCTCTTTTCTTAGCAGGGAAGCAGCCAGTTAATATGGGGAAAGTCTGTTCTGGTCTAAACGGGCTGGTTTTTGTTTCAGCATGAAATCAGTTTTGAGCCTTGCGCAAATATACTGCATGGGGTCTTTGGTAATGGATTATCGGTGAGATCTCAGTGCTGCTAGGACCATCCGGGCACATCTGAGCAAAGTGGGATTTTGCGGGATATGGACCAAAGGACTGACAACAAAGACCATTTGTACCATCTGTTTCCCAGGGCTGCCCTCATGGACATGTAACTTGCACTGTCACTGCAGCACCCCACACTTAGATGGGCAGTGTAGTGCTCTGTAGCATCATCTTGAAATTCTTAATAATTTGTGAGCAAGAGGATCTGAATTTTGCTCAGGCCCAGAAAATTACGTGGTGCCAGACACTTCTCTATGCCTTATGAATAATAGGATTCCTCCTCAGTTTTTGTTCCTTCTCAGTTTTAACTGAGTCACAACAGAATAGATGGCAGGATAGCTGTTAGGATACTGACCTGCCTGCCCCATAGGAAGGGTTCCATTAGAAGGGCCATACGAACTTGTTCTGTATGTCTTGGACCCTTCACCCATATTAAGGGTCTAAAAGGGGGCTACAGAGAAAAGATTTGGTAAGATATCTCTTCAGAGAGAGCAATTCCCTTGCTATGAAATCTTTCTCTCTTTTGTGTTTGGGAAGATAAGGACTTAAGAGTGACAGAAAGGATGGCTATCTGACTCATGCCTGAGCAAATTTCAGTGGACTATGTCTCAGATCTAACTCATACTTGGAAATCTATAATCTAAGAGAGGAGTGGCTAGATAGAGGATCAAAGGGCGGTGATCTAGTTTGTTGGAACAAGAGATGATGTGTGAGAGCTGGCTGTGGGCCATCTGGAAGAGAACCCTGGTGCAGAATTATCTTAGGTTTTCCAACATCTATCTTGGGATTTCTGGAGGCATGAGAAGACCCAGGGGAAGGATGTTCATCTAGTGAGGACTAGCTGAAGCAGGAGTCAAGGCAGTAAAATAGAAATGTATCTGATGAGACCAAGAGAACCATGAGAGAGATTGCCCACAGCAACTATTTAATAATTCCCCTAAAGGAAACGTTAGCTATCATAATTTTCATGGCCTTCTACTAAGAGCTGCCAGAATTAACTATCTGCCCAGACCAGAAAGCAGAAAAGCAGTCAGGTGTCACTTCTTGCTCTCTCCCGTTTTGATCCTGAAATGCAGCTGTGAAATAAGAGAGATGGCTAGGAGGAAGGAAGAAGTACCAAAGACCCAGTACTATTTGTAAGTCCCAGCATGAACCAGGTGCCAGCTGGTTGAGGGGTTAACTTGCATGTTAAATCAGATTTGGAGCTTTGACTATTCTATCAGACTAAACATTCTGGTAACTGAATTGAACCTGTGTTTTCAATGTAAAATAATATTTGGATCTCCTTTTACCTAATAATGAGAGGGAGAGCAGAGGAGGCTGTCTGAGTGTTCACTCCAGGGACAGCGGAAGGTTATATCTTCTCCTGCTCTCTGTTAAACTTTATTCAGTGATCACAGTGTACACACAGCATGCTTGTTGACATACTGGTCACATCTTTATTACCTATTCAATCATCCTGATGTTTTGCAGAAAGTATTATCCAAATGTTGAAAAGGAGAAAAAAAGACACACAGACCTTAGGAAATTAGTAAATGACAGAGCTAGAATTTGAATCCAGGTTTATGGGTTTTTTTTTCAGGTTTATGTTTTTTTAGGTTTATTCTTATAATAATTTGACTGATTCTCTTTCCTAGATTAGAAAAAAATACCACTTATCAAGTAGTTACTGTATTCCAGGAATAGTGCTAATGGCCTCACGTATATTATTTTCTCCTTACATAAACTGTGAGATAGGTGCTGATCTTGTTATCTATAGAACGAAAAAGAGACTTAGTGGGTGTCAGTGACTAGGCAATAACTAATATGAATTTACATAGTCATGAAATTACATAGCTCTTGTCTGTCTGACCCCAAATATGTGCCATCTCTTAAGAGAGAGAAACAGAGAGGGGGGAGGAAGGAGACAGAGTTATAAATGAGTGTGAGAGACATTTCTTCTCTACTGTCTTCTCAAATAAGTCACATCTTTGCTAAAATAATATACATATAGAGGAACTCCTAATTATATAGACAGCACTAGGCACTAACAACAACCAAACAAACAAAAACAACCCATAATTATCATCTAGATAGAGACCCATGAAGAGGTTACCATAAGTATGGAAAGAGAAGACCAATAGTCATGACAACCTTAGTCAACAATGAAGTGACCAATTAGGCCTTGCTCACTCTAAGTGAAATCAGAACATTTGAGAGAGCTGCTCTCTCCTGTTTGCAGTCTCCATGGAAAAGGTGAGTCATTAATAACAGTTTTATTTAAATAGTTTCAGAACAACAACAAAAGCATCTAGGTTGGGAGGTGGCAGCAAAATCAAAATCACAGATTGGGAATAAATAGAACCGATAAAGGAAAGAGTCAGGGAGAGTTTTTCTTCCAAAAAGGTTGCCTTGTTCTCCAGGAATGGGACCTATGTTTTGGCTGCATTATTTATGCAGAGAGCTGGAGTAAGGCTGATGTATGTGAACAAGATGGGGTAGGAAATGAGAGTCCATGACAGGTGCTTCATCAGGTGATTAAGCAAGGATAGCTCAGTTGTCGAAATATCTGTCTGAGCGTGGTATGCTGATTAGACTGGGCTCACAAAGGAAATCAAGCCAATGAGAGCAAGGTGAAGTTTGTTAGAGTCGTACAATATGGCACCTCATTTGTAGAATGGACTTTTGGATTCTCTCGGCTTATCTTCCTGAGCATGCAAAGGAGTGGGAGTAGAGCGTTCTGGATTGTAGAAATGGAGATTCCCAATATGTATCTGCAAACTCTAAGAGCAGAGTTGTAGACTGAAACAGTGTGGGGAGAGTTTAACATTGGCTATTAAACAAAGCACACAAAACTCATAGTTCAATGAGCCAAAATTCCAATATCTATAAAAATGTAGAAAAAAACTCATCATTGTGGTACTGGGAAGCATGATGTGCTAGAAATAGCAATGAATTAAGAATAAAAATAATGGGTTTTCTTTAGATGCCCAATATCACTACATAGAGAAAAAATGTCTTTCCTTCCTTCTAAATATTTTAAAAGTAGCATACAATTTTAGTTTATTAACTACTGCACTTGAAGACAGTGGACTATTCAAGTAAAATCCTGAATATACTGACACTTATGGATAAATGGCTTCCATTTAAAATTCCATAACATCCTTTCTGGAGTTGGAATGCCAAATCAAAACTTACCATCAAAGGTTTTGTTGCAAACTGCCAAGATGCCCTCAGGTGACAATGAGGCAGGAAGGGGACTCTTACTTTGCTTCAAACTCCTCTTAAAGTATCTGACTAATAAGCTTGGACATACTTTCGGGAGGAGGGAGGAGTGGCGGGAGGCGGAGTAAGTCATTGATGTGGCGCTTTTTCCAAATCTCTCATTGGCAATATCCATATCATGGTTTCTATTTGAAGTGTTGACAATGGAGAAAACATCGCTAAGAAGTGGCTGTGATGGATCAGCCAATAAAGCTCAAATCGCCCTTTCCTTTCACATTCACTTGTCTGGTGTGTTTCTGACATGAAACAGAGTCAGCTCCGAAGGGGCGAAGTAAGGTTACCTAGGATCCCAGACAAATTTTCTTTTAAGTTTGGCTTATTCCTTTGAATGATTTCTTTAAAAACTGACCTTTCTATTGAGGCATTTTCTAGAACAGTATGATGTCTTATTGAAGCATGCCTGTTGAGTCTTTGAAAGCCTTCCGTCTCCCCCAACCCCACTCCCCCACCACACACAGCTGCACAAGTCTACTTTGGCATTGGACCAGAAAAAACAATGTGTTATTTCCCCCCTTCTTTTGAATATTTGATTTCCATTCTCATGAATTATCATTTATTAGAAATAATATATAAATGTATTTTTGAAATCAGATGGTAATTTGTGTTCTTACTTTCAAAACACATTTTTTGTTTGTTTGTTTTTTCCCCATACAAATTTTCAGTTACACCCCTGGAAGTATAATGCATACATGGCTGATGTCTTTAGCAATTTGTCTCTGGAATAAATACATACTGTACTTAAAAACCCGCTCCTGAATTGATAATAGATATAATCAATTATTTGATTAAAATAAAAAAGTTCTCGGAAACATCATGTACAGTGGAGGTAGGCAGTTTTACTTAGATTGAAATGATGATTCTCTACAAAACCTCTAACTGGCTCAAACATTTTACTTAAAATGTAGGGTCTCATAGGTCATACTTTTAAAAAATTGACACAAATTAAGATTATTGAAATAAACATTGTTTGAGAAATCTAACAGTGCAAATAAATGCGTAAGTGCTAAGTAGCTAGTGGGAGAGAGGACAGAGCCGCTGGGAAGGGAAGAAGAAAAGCATAGTTGTTCTAATGGAAAGTCCTGCTAGAAGAAACCCACGGCCTAACTGATACTTTTGATACTAAAAGCTTTGTTATGGTCACTCTCTCAATTCATTCTTAGTCCCTTAAAATAGTTGTGTCACTGTCAGTAACCTGTTATGCCACAGAAATGTTCCATCTTGTTTCTTGTAATTAGTCTTGAGCCAGACAGAAACATGTAAAAACTAACCAGGATCCATGCTAATAGTATTCTATAATGTAACTTTTTCCCTATCATTCATTTTCTACATGTTTTCATATTCTACTACTGTTCTCCTTCCAAGATTATTGCTAATGCAATATTTGACACGAATAACAGTCATTAGGAGTGGCTAATTATATGACTCTTTACACAAGAGGAAATAAAAAACTCCCTTGAGTCACCCAAAATTATAATGGCAGAGATAAAACTTCAGAAATTACGTTCACGTTAAGGTGAGTCATTCTAATATTATGATACACTATTTTATACTTGTCAAGTACTTTATAATTATCCAGGTAGGTATATCTTGTATGTATATAAATATGCTGTTTTATTGAAATGACTAATAAAAATCATTGAATGCTCACTGTGTATCAGTGCTATGCTTGGTGGTGGACATAGAATGATGGCCATTAACCGACCTAACTCTTTACGTCTTGTGGTCGCCTTACCGCTCTCTGTAAAACAGGCAGGATGAGTATTATTAAATGAATCCCAGAAATCAATAGCTTGCCCAGGGTTCAGAACTAGTGAGACATTCTTATTCCCAGCTCAGTTATATTCAGTACACTACATTTCTCAAACTGTGTTCCACCATAGGCATTCCACCAAAAGAAGTTTGAATTGCCAAAGAGCATTTTAGAGATGTTTTAAGCTTCATCTTTGGGGAGATTCAAAACACACATGAGCACAGTCAGTATTCTGAAACAGTTCTGTAGAGAAGCATGTTCAATTCAGCGAGTCCCAAACTATTAACATCTCACTGTGTGTAGGGATACAGCAATGGATCAACAAATGGCATTCAAGGATTAGAAAACTGTGGTACATCTACACGATGGAATACTATGCTGCTGTAAAAAAGAAGGAACTCTTACCATTTGCAACCGCATGGATGGAACTGGAGAGCATTATGCTAAGTGAAGTAAGCCAGTCAATGAAGGAAAAATACCACATGATCTCACTCATTCATGGATAATAAAGACCATTACAAACTTTTGAACAATAATAGATACAGAGGCAGAGCTGCCTCAAACTGATTGTCAAACTGCAGTGGGAAGATCAGAGAGGGTTGGGGGGCAGAAGGGAGGGGAGTAAGAGATCAACCGAAGGACTTGTATGCATGCATATAAGCATAACGAATGGACATAAGGCACTGGGGGGTAGGAGGGCAGGGGATTGTCAAGGGCGGGGGGTGTGGGAATGACACATATGTAATACCCTTTGTAATACTTATTATAATATTTTTTTAAAAGAATAAAAAAAAACAAATGGCATTCAAGTGCCTATTATATACAAATACATTGTGAAAGTTTTGAGAAAAAGAACACAAGAACTTCGTGTGGTCATGGGATACATGATTTGACATTGAGGCTTGGGGTTTTTAGACATTATAAAATATGCTAAAATGAATTAAACATCAATAATTAAATAATTATCAATATTTAACTAATAGAAAAATGAATTTACTTTGCCTGGAGAAGTCAAGGTAGGCTCTAAATTATGGTGATATTGAAGTTGTGTGTTACTGGATAAGAAGGGGTTTTCTAGACTGAAGAAGAGAGAAAAGAGCTCTATAAGTAGAAGGGTGTGCAAATCACAGAAGTATAGAAGAGGATATTTGGTGGATATTTTCAGAGTATCCAGAACTCGTGATATTTGATGGAATAGCTAGAGATTTGGGGATATTCCATATAACCTGGGTTAGAAAATACTTTGCATTTATCATACGTTTAAAACCACAACACAAACAATCTGTCACAGTTGAGTGAATTGCCCTATTCTAACACTCCTTATGAGTAAAACTGCTCTTTGGCACTGGGAACATGCCACTTCAATTGCTTTGCACTTTATATCGCCTCCCCTTTTACTTCTGTGTTCAAGAAAACATTTTGATTTTAGCTGGTTTCTTCTAAAGTAGTATCATTTGCAAATTTCTAAGTATCAACTTGCATTCCAAATATTTCATAGTCATTTAATTCCACCACTTGACTTAAAAGCAATTTGACCTTAGTTGGAGATAGCTGGCTCTCCAAAAATGTGTTCTTGTAAAGAATAATCTGTTTCTTAGACATATAATCCCAACCCATTTGTCTGCAGTCATTTTTCCCAGAGATAAAGGGGCCAGTTTAGACAATGCAATAATAGCTATTTAAAGTAAATGCCATTAATACTAGAAGTTAAACTATTTTACACAATTAAAAATAAATGCGATGTATAGAGCAGCTAGCAGCAGCAAAAACAACAATATACACATATACACAGACATCGGACTTTCCCTACTCTAAACCTTTCCAAAGGAGTTATTTAATTTACTTTGAAAATTTTTCTTTTGAGACCAACTATCTTGAATATTTGTAGCCTGAAGATGTCAAGTGAATGTCACAAATCATCATGATTATGAGCATCAATTTGTCTTGGAGCAGGAAATTTGTACAGGCCTCTGGCACCAAAGAAGATTTTGTAAGAAATATGTTGTCTGGATGTCATGACTTCTTATTCAACTTTCAAATAATTGCAGTCGAATGTACTTGCTAAAGAACTAACTCTGCCAGGGGCAGAGGGGGTCTCTGCCCTCACCAGTGTGCTTGTGCGCCCAGCTGTCCTGCACATTCCATTGGGCTCAGGTCAAGTTCCTAAGAACATCTTCTGAGACATGAATCGCTTGGCCTTGAGAAATCTGTCCTGCCTGGACACCTGATTTCTCTTCCATGTCAGAATTTCACAGTAAGAATATATGCCCGCCCCACAAAAAGCCGAGCAGATTTTTAAATAAATATTTAATCACGATGCCAATCTTTTGTCTCATTTGCATGCATACCTGAAAATGAATATGTGGATACTTTTTAAAGTATGTTAGCCTGGGGGTGGCCTTGTATCTCAGATGAATGCACCTTGACTATATTAAACTTCTGATAGAAAACTTTAGAGAATATATTAAAGACTGCATTATATATCTTTCTGAATTTAACTTAGAATATCTATATATAGAAAAGCCTAAGCGACCGGCCGACCGGCCCTATGACACTCACTGACTACCAGGGGGCAGACGCTCAACACAGGAGCTGCTGAGTGACAGCAACTTTGCAGAGTGCTCTCTCACACTCTGTGACCCCTCAGGGGATGTCGGACTGCAGGTTTCAGCCCAATCCCCGTAGGCCAGGCCAAAGGACCCCTGCCGGCCACCTTCTAATTAATTTACTTTTGATGTGCATGATTCTGTGCACTGGGCCTCTAGTGTTATAATAAGCTGATACCTTGTAAGTAAAAATAGAGTTTTTGAATAATCAAATATTATTTGTGAGAACCAAGAAGAAGTGGGGAGGTTTTTTTTTTTTTTTAGTTTTTGTATATGAAAGATTAAAAATAAAAGGATCTCTACCATAAGGAAATGCAAGATATTTTTATTTACATTATGGGAGATTCCAATGATGAAGGCAATGTTGAAAATATAGTTGGTAGGGAAAACAAAACCATTTAAATTACTTTGTGGTTGAAGATGGGCTGATTGCCATAACAGCACTCTCTCAAGGTGATTATAGAGCAGCCAGAGCTTCCTCTTCGGCTTTTGCAGGGAGATCAAGAAGGAAATATTTTATAATCTTCCAATTTTTGCTGACTATAACATGCTAATTATGGTAGAAAAAAACATAAAAACAACAGCTAAGTATCAAATCAGCAGTGTCTCTGAAAAGTACTGACCAGAGTCTCAGACTTCAACAGGGAAAAGCAGAGATGAAAAAGCATTTGAGGAAAAATGATATCACTTTTTATTACCTTTGCCTCCCCAGAATATCCTTGTTGGAAATCCACTCAAAATAAAATATATGAAAACCAATAAGACTAAAATCCTTTAGAAATATTGTTAGCACTACCCAAGAAAATTTCTGCAAGTCCAGAAAGCATTTTGTCTTACAGAAAAATATGGTAATAAGCAATTGCTTTGTGAAATTTATAGCATCAGATAATTTACCTGAGTTATTCAGTTAGGGAAGAGGAAAAGCAGGGTTCTTCCCAGCAGAAGGAATTAATTAAGATGACTTAAATGAAATCCTGGAGTCTGAGGTGATGGCTAATGTTTAAACAGGACTTTTCTCAAGAGTTCAATGCATTATGATGTACCACAGTATAAGGTGGGATATTTATTTAGTTCTTGTCATCTATAATTGTTTTCATATCTGTATGTAGATGGTTAAACATGATATATTCAAAGTACCTATAATTTAACTGGACTAAATGCTTTCTTAGTTTTGTCAATTTTGTACCAACTGTTTAAGTAGAACAAATAGCCTAAGTGGACCTATCCCTGAAACAAATTAGGAATGCATTATAGTATAAGAATAGAGCAGAGCAAAGTATGTATTGCACTGGACTAGAGTGGAGTATGGAAGAGCAGAATACAAACATTTATCATAGATGTTGGCAAAATTGCCCTGGCTGGTATGGCTCAGTTGGTTGGAATGTTATCCCATACACCAAATGGTGGTGGGTTTGATTCCTGGTCAGAGCGCATACCCAGGTTTCTGGTTTGATCCCCAGTCAGGACAGTGATCAATGTCTCTCTCTCTCTCTCTCTCTCTCTCTCTCTCTCTTTCTCAGCGATAAATTAAAAAACAACATAGGCAAAATCACCTCTGATATTTGCAGAGTCCAGGTCAAGTGTAGAAGTGGGGCCACATATACAGTAAATCCAAATATTTAAATGTTATATTTCTAGTTAAGCAACTGTTAAAATGTTTTATCATGTAAACTAATACACTAGAAAATGCTGAAGTCTATGGTTTTTGTATAACTAAATCAGCCAAATATGAGAGATTGCTAAATTCAATTATTAATGCATATGGCTGGATATGTCAGTCTGTTTATTGGCTGACACTCTCTGGACAAGTATAAAATAAACACATGCGATTTATCAATCATTTTATATGTATTCCATAAACTTATTTGTATTTGTTTTAGCAAAATCATGAATTGTGATATAAGCAAGATTTTCATGTAATTTGTGTTCTCATGACATCTAAAGATGTAAAGAACTAACATAATAACATTTAATTATATTCAGAGTTCACAATAGTGGAATTATTTTCATTAAGATGTATACTATACATTAAAGCAAATGTAAAAATTAAGTGTAAAAATTTTATTTGTGCTTCAGAAAGTTATTTTTTTCTCCAAAATGCTCAATATTATCTGTTAAAATAATGAGACTAATACAAATTATACTGAATGAATATTATGAATTTAAGTCTAGCTTGTATACACAGCTGAATTTTAAAATTTAATTTAAAAAATTTACTTGAGTCCTACTAAATTATTTTATAAAAGTAAAGCTATTTATGAATAACATTCAGTAGTAATCCAGACAGCCACAGAGAAAATAACCTTACATATCACATAAAACTACTGCAAATATAATGCTCCCTCATGCATATTCACCATACTATGAACTGGAACCCTGAGAAATTATATTTTGTAGGGTAGGATTTGTTGTCATGCTTTTCTGAGAAGAGGGTTTGGCACGTTCCTTTGTGTTTTTCTGTTGCTGAGGTTGCTTCAGCTGATCACATCTTCTCCATACTTTGAGTCAGTGTCTGTCTTCTATGTCCATAGCCCAACAACCCTCAATCATGGCTTTGGATAAAGTGCACAGAGGAAAAGATGTGGAGAAGCATCTTCCTGGAGCCTAAGCAATATACAATTAAGAGAGCAGATATTTGACATGTTTGTGGTGTTGGGCCAGAAACAGAGGCACCAGTGTATTATTCAACAATAATTTTATTTTTTGTGGCTCTGTGACGTATGTTCTGACAAAGTACTGGGCAATGGCCACTGTTTCTCAAGCTGACTATAGGACCTGAAGTCAGACTGCTGGCATTTGAACGAGGATTTCACCATTTATTAGAGGGATGTATCCATTTTCTTACAGACCTCTGCAGATCCTTTCAGCCATACCTTCTCCAGGGCTTTTGGCTGTCACCCCATCCCAAGCCATTGCTGCAACAGTGATCTATGCATGGGCTCCAAATGGCTTCAGAGGAAAGCAAGTCAATTCTACTTGAGTCATTTCCGCCGCAGTGTCTCCTGAGCCTCCTTCTCTGGTCTATTTCTGTCGTTGAATGGCCATAAAATGCCAAGGGATCATATTGACAATGGTGCTTGCCCAACCCAGAAGAAAATGTCAGAAAAACATTTGGCCATTGGGACACATAAACCCATGTGTCATTCTTCCTTTTTCTCTTCTTTGATGTATAGATATCCTGAGATACATTTATTATAAAGACTCTCAGAAGATGGTCCTCAGGGATCCAGAACACTTTAACTTGATGCCAAGTGCTGATCAGCTCAGTAATGCTACCTTACAGTGACTCTCTCCTTCCCAGTCTCAGTCCCTTTTCACCTAACTCCTGCTTTCTTGGTTTGCATTCCTTAATAAAATTTGAGCACATAACCCTTTGTCTCATATTCTGCTTTTAGAGAAACCCAGGGTAAGAAAATGTATGCTCTCAGGTAAATAAACTCCTCTGTGTCTCAATTTTATAATATGAAAATAGGTCATAATAGCAATCATAGCTTAGGATCACTGCACTGACCAAAGGCATTCATTGATGAAAAATATTTAGAACATTTCCTGAAGGCAGAACCTGAAACAAAATTTAATGTACCAATAATTCTTTTACATTTCCTTTTCCCAGTTGTGATTTGTTTTCAAATAGAAGTCAATAGTCTTGGTTCCATGACTATTTTTTTCATTCATCTACATATGTTGAGCATAAACCTTGGGCCAGACACTATACTTTATACCAGAGATTTATAAAAAGAACTTGATCATTCTCTTAAATAAGCGCATAGCCTCATGGGAAAGGCAGAAAACAATAAATACAGAGTAATAAATATGGACAAGGATAGATATTCACAAAACTATGGAAACAGGAAGCAGTCACCTGAAATGAGAGACTTGAAAACTCATTTTAGATGAAACTATAGCTTAACTAAATTTTGAAGGGCAAAGTGTAGTTAACTGGGATAAATAAAACATTGAGATCATTTTAGAAAAAAAAAGCAATGAATGTACAAGCATTCACAAGGAAGAGTACAGTTAGATATTATAAGCAGCTCTACATTTTTATATTTAAAGCTCAAAGTGGGAAGAAGTAAAAGATACCACTGAGAAGTAGGAAGGGCAACATCGTGAAGAGTTGTATATGTGATCTTAAGATGTTAGTTTTTATCCTGAAGACATCCAGGAAACTTAGAAGGAGCTTGGGCAGAAAAGATAGACTTACAGAGAAAAAATCACTGTCATGGCAGAATGAACTAAAGGGGCAACCCAGAAGGTTGAATTCAATAACTCATACCGAAAACATGACCTGAACCCAGGACGTGGCAAAGATGGTGGGGATAGAGTGAAATAGACTTATGGGTAACAGATAAATATGTATGTAGTAGATAGATAGGGAGATAGATAATTACAAATACATATTTATGATAGATATATGTGTATACATAAATATATGTAGATATGTACAGTGACTTACAGAGTGGTGGATTAAGAGAGAGAATTTTACATCATTCTCAGACCTAGGCCCAGAAGTGGTGGATGATGATACCAAAACCCAATATAAGGCACATCAGAGGAGGAGTTCTTAGGGGTGGAGATTGGAGTGTGTAAGATGAGTTCAGTTTTGAACACGTTGAATGTGAGAGGTTTGTGTGACAATCAAAAGCAGATATCCAGTGCTCTGGAGCAGGAAGGTAAGCAGTTGCATTGAGTTTCTGGTGGGAGAGAGGAGAAAGAAGACAGTATTTTAAAAATATCAAAGACTTTGAATAATATTTGTTCTTTTGGAAATCTTCTTATCAATTTTAATATATAACTAAATAGAAATAAATACTAAATGTTTAAGTTCTGTGACCTTATATGTTCAGCGAAGAAAATAAACACAAGTTTACTGTGCTCTCATTACTTTTTCTAAAATTTACCAGAGTCAGAAATGGGAAACAATTTCAGAATTTCAATAAACAATTATCTGAATCACACAGAGCAAAAACAATAACAGTTGGGACATTTAAAATATGTTAATGCTAAATATATGATAAATATATTACAATGATTTAAAATAATTTGAGATAGATAATATTCTGGTAGATGCTACGTAGATCCTTCAAGACAGGCCTCTTAGGAAGTGATATTGAGGCTGAAATTTGGAAACTGAAGAATCAGTCATGTGCCAAAACCGGTTTGGCTCAGTGGATAGAGCGTCGGCCTGCAGACTGGGGGGTCCCGGGTTCGATTCCGGTCAAGGGCATGTACCTGGGTTGCGGGCACATCCTCAGTGGAGGGTGTGCAGGAGGCAGCTGATCGATGTTTCTCTCTCATCGATGTTTCTGACTCTCTATCTCTCTCCCTTCCTCTCTGTAAAAAAATCAATAAAATATATTAAAAAAAAAAAAAAGAATCAGTCATGAAAGGGCAAAGGAATGTTGTGTAGAGAGAATCATGCTGTATAGACTATTAAACTAAAATATTTCTAAAAATGTACTATTCTATAAAAATTATCCCCTCCGCAAGTAAATGCTTAGAAACCAAATGACTTCAGTAGCATAGCTTCCAGGAACTGAAGCCAGGTGCTTGAAAATAAAATTCAGTTTCTTAATTACATTCAAATATTGAATGTTTGGGCAAAGACCAACTTAGAACTGAACCCCAGACTTTGGTTAATTATGAAAATGTTAGAGTTCAAATGACTGTGGCATGGAAGTCACCCATGGACTTCATAGACTAACTTGTGGTATCTGTTAAGCTACTGAACTTAATATAAATACATCAAATATATTTTAAGACATACAATTTCATATCTCAAAGTATATGCCACAGAATTCATTTAATCTGTATCAAAACCAGATGACTATTATCAAATGAAAATAAAACTCTACACACTGTATAAATTCTGACTCATACATATGCAGTATAAAAATTTAAATAAATCTATTACAACCACAAGTTTATGGCAGCCAAATGAACTGGCTATTAGAAAATGTGAATTTTTAGCACTTTCATTTTCTTTGACAGGGATAGAATTGGTTCTAAAATAAATACCAGTGAACAGTTTTTCCATTAATTACATGTGTAACCAACAGCTGTTGGTCCAAATTAAGACCTATTTTCTTTCAGTTTTCTGTGCTCCAATCCCATAATCACCAAAATATCTGGAAATAATTGAAGAAAGGTAACAATATTAAAACTTTCATATATAAAACCTATCAACATAACTCCTGACAGCAGTAGAGTATAACCTACACTTTTTTACCACCTATTTGAGCTTGGCAGTTAAGACATTAAAATGCAGATAATACAATGTCTAGCACATTATGGATGTTTGTTGAATGAATTACTAAGATGAAAAACACACAATAGTAGCCCTAGCTTGTTTTGCTCAGTGGATAGAGCATTGGCCTGCAGACCAAAGGGTCCCGTGTTCAATTCCAATCTTGTACAGGAGGAACCAATCCATGTGTTTCTCTTACATTGATATTTCTGTCTTTCCTTCTCTCTCTTCCACTCTCCCTAAAATCAATGGAAAAATACTCTTGGGTGAGGATTAACAAAACATCAAACAAACAACAAAACACACAATAGCCTTCAATCTCATAAAATTCATTTGAAATTCTTGGTGCCAGTTCTTATAAATTTAACAAAAGATGGTCTGATCTTTTAATGACTCAATAGTAATAATAGATGTTTTTAGAAGCAAAATCAGTATATTTACTTAGATATTGTCTGGGTGGCTAAAACATTTAAAATATCTGATTAATGAATTAAGAAATCTGAAGTTTGGAGGCAGAATAGAAATCCATTGTAAGGATAGAGATAGTAAAGTTTAATTAATCTATGTCTTAGGATCTTCATAGTATGAGAGTCAGCTGTAATATATATATATATATATATATATATATATATATATATATATATATATATTTCTATGTGTTCTATAAGAACATCTTGATCCCCACATAAACACCCACCCCACTCACAAAACTAGTTTTAAATTTTTTATAGACTTCATTATTAATTTTTGCTTAAAAATGACTTCCAAGACCTATAATAATTTTTGATCAGATTCTTTTTTACCAATTCCCAGTTATACCTGGAGTCCTCCTGGGTTAAGTCTTTCTTGTAAAATTTTTCCCAGTAAACTTTTATCCTTTTCTCAACCTAAGATTTTCTTTTTCATGGTTTTAGCTATCATTCACATAATATCTAATATACACTAGACACTGCTCTTTACATATCTTGATTTACATATCCTATCTAATAATAGACAAACATTGGTAATTGACCATACCTTTGCTATGCCTCCCATTGGCTAATCAGCGCGATATGCAAATTAATCCAACCAAGATGGCGGCCGGTAGCCACGCAGCTTAAGTGAGCAGGAGGCTTGCTTGCTCCAGTGATGGAGGAAGCCAAACTTCCCACCAGCTGCGGCCAAGCTCTGAGCTCTGAAAACAGCAAAGTTTCAATTATAGAAGCTAAACAAACCCCAGATAGCTGCTTTCAGCAGGCCGTGGCCACAGAGCTGGAGCTAGCAGGAGCCAGCTCTCAGCTCCAGTGATGGCAACAAAGTTTCAATTATATAAGGTAAATAAATCCCAGAATAAAAAAAAAAGAAAAAAAGGAGAGGCTGGGAGCGCCAGTCTCCGGCCAGCCTGAAACCGGCCCTCAGCCCCTCACCCAGACTGGCCAGGCACCCCAGTGGGGTCCCCCACCCTGAAGGGGGTGTGACCAGTTGCAAACAGCCATCAGCCCCTCACCCAGGCTGGCCAGGCACCCAAGTGGGACTCCCACCCTGATCCGGGACACCCTTCAGGGCAAACCAGCCAGCCCCCACCCGTACACCAGTCCTCTATCCTATATAGTAAAAGGGTAATATGCAAACTGACCCTAACAGTAGAAAGACTGGGAATGACTGGTCACTATGACACACACTGACCATCAAGGGGCAAGCGCTCAATGCAGGAGCTGCCCTCTGGTGGTCAGTGTGCTCCCACAGGGGGAGCTCTGCTCAGCCACAAGCCAGGCTGATGGCTGCCAGCACAGTGGTGGTGGTGGGAGCCTCTCCCGCTTCCTCAGCAGTACTAAGGTTGTCTGACTGCAGCTTAGGTCTGCTGCCCGCTGGCAAGTGGACATCCCCCGAGGGCTGCCAGGCTGCCAGAGGGATGTCTGATTGCCATCCTGGACCAATCCCCCGGGGAGCAGGCCTAAGCCAGCAGGTGGTCATCCCCCAGGGGTCCCAGACTGCGAGAGGGCAAAGGCCTGGCTGAGGGATCCCCCCAAGTGCACAAATTTTTGTGCACCGGGCCTCTAGTATGTAAATAATATTAAATCATTTAACCCTTATTTAGGTTATATAAATGCATTATTATTACCCATATTTTATAGATGAGGAAATGGAGAGATAATTTAAGTAAGGAATCTAAAGATACACAAATTGGAAGTGGGGGGTAAAAGAAAGATTGAACACAGGCAAATGGCTCTGGAGTTTCCGCTCTTGACTTCTGCACCCTACTGTCCATTTATGACCCTTATATTTGTGTACAGTACTGCAATATCCTCTTTTATGTCATGATCTCCTCTTTTATCCTGGGGGTTCATAACAAAAATTTCCATTTCTTAATATATTTGCCTTCAGAGCTAATTATGATATCCAGTACCTTGTAGATGTTCAAAAATTAGTTGGATAAATGAATTCATAACTGATTGGCACAGGCACCCTGTCCAAGATAGCTAGTTTTTAAGGTTTCCATAAAGAAGTGAAATTTGCTTATATGATTCTACAATCAAGTTAAAGTATCGATTCTTGAAACTTTCAAACATTTCTGTCATACAGTGACTTACCTTCTATAAAATAATACAATGAAGAAAGAAAAAGTTTATTTGCTACATAAGCTCTATTCTCTATTCTTTCAAATATTTGAAAATAAAATTTGAGTTATGTTTTCAATTTGGCACAAACTAATTCTCCCCCCAGCCCCGCCCTCTTAAGTTCACCGTTAGTCTAAACTCTGCTCAAGAAAAGCCACTCTATTTCCAAGTACTATAAGTTTCTTTCTTTTCCGTTGTTGTCATTTTCTCAGCAGGTTACAGCTGGCATTTTGCTGCTTTTAGCTGTGATGTAAGTTGTCTGCTCCCCAAATCAGTTGCTCTCACTTTCTTAATCATGGGCTATCTTCTTGGTTTTCCACTATCTTTAATGCCTTAAATAAAACCTGTTCAGATGAACTGATAATGTTCTGAACCCTCAGTTTTTTATTATATAAAATCCTTTTGAAAAAAGAAGCAGAAATGGAACCAGAGAGTAGCATGCTCTCCGGTAGCCTGTGGTCATGTGACATCAGGTTCTGGGTCAAATTAAGTGACTGTGGAGTCTCAGTAATCACAGTTTCTTTTATGGTTTTCCAGTACAAGACACCTCTTCTTTCTCAGGACATGAATAATTCTGTAAGTTTGGTTTTTGTTGTTGTTTTCATACAAAAGGAGTTGAATGACTGCTTAATTTTTTTCAACTCTTTCTCTTAAATTTCTGGCTCTTCTGTATCTACTAGCTGCATCATGGAAAAATAACTTTAGTAAATGAATATGCTCTTAGCTACACTGAAATTTCTGGTGGTCTCCAAGCACACAGTGTTGCTTGGTAGGGTCAGTCAATGAACGATGCTGAGGCTGGAGCTGAGGCTACATCACCAAGTCAAAGATAATCACATTCGCCATGGGCCTTTTGGACATATGTTAAATATTTGGTTGAGAAAAATATTCAAAATTGAGTCCAGAGTTTACAAAACCTGAATGGATTCCTAGACAGTGGGAATATAAAATGACTTCTATGTAATGAAATCTTTTTTGCATTGACATTTTAGTTATTAAAATACTACATGCTCTCTGTAAAAACATTTAGAAAATGTGAAAAAGTGAAGATAACCTATAATCTTACTACCCATAAATAACCACTATTAATATGTTAATATAAATGTTTGTTGTTATTTTAATTGATTTAAGAGAGAGGAAGGGAGAGAGAGAGAGAGAGAGAGAGAGAGAGAGATAAAAACATCAATGATGAGAGAGAATCTTTGATTGAGTGCCTCCTGCATGCCCCCTATTGGGGATCTAGTCCACAAACTGGGCATGTGCCCTGACTGGGAATCAAACCAGAGACCCCTTGGTTTCTGGGTTGACACTCAACTGCTGAGCCACACTGGCAGGGGAATATGTTAATATATATTTTAAAATTATTTTATGCATATGTACAAATGATTACAACCTGTACACATTTTTATTATCTGTTGTGTTCACTTATTATGTGAGCAATTTCCCAAAACATTAACTATTCTTCTAAAACATATTTAACTGGTTGTAAAATATTTTGTCATATAGGCTGTTTATAATAAATAACGAAGCACTGTTTTGTCTATGTATGGTTTATTTGCTCATTTCCCAATTTATGAACATTTAACAAAAATAACCACCATAATTAGTGTCTTTAGTGCTTCTGATATCCTGCCACTATTGATTCCAGCAACAACTGTAGTAGACAGTTCTATTTGTGTTTTCTAGGCTGATAGCATTCTCTCACTATGAGGCCAAGAGTGCCCAAGAATTGGCACTTATCCGTCAGGACGGTATGTTGGAGAGGAGAGATAATGCCTGCAGAGTAGTCCTCACCAGTGGGAGATGAAGCCTCATGGATGAATGCTTCTCCCAGTTGATCCTTGAGAGTAAAGTTCTGAGAAGCATTTTACAGGCTCTTGAGGAGATCCCTGGTGGGAGAAAACCCCAGTTGGTGACTGTGACAATGGACACATATTATAGCTTTTTCTCCATCAATCAGTCTCTTCTATCCCTAATTCCTCCATCCTGGTATTTCCACACTAGCACGAGGCTCTGGCTCTGGCTCTGCCTGGGGATGTAGGGAGAGCCAGCAAGTTCAATTAACACCCTTTCCATAATTCTTTGTGAATATTTCTAATTATTTCCATTGGACTGATTGCTAGAAGTAGAATTTTTTAAGATGAAAGCCAGCAGTTAAAACTAAATTTTGATACATATTACATGTTGATATATTTTAATTAAGCAGAAAAATGCCCATTGCTTAATTACCATGTTTTTTTCTAATTTGATTTATTTTTATATTTTAACTTAAGAAATTTTTTTCTATATTTATGTAGCAAATAACTATTGAATTATCTTTGAGATAATATTTAATATTGGAAAAGCCACATAAGGAAGAGATATTTTGCTGTTCACACTCAATTATAGTAGCTCTGATATTTAGTAAATCTTTTTCCCAACCAAAATTTTCACTGATTTTTCAGACTTGAACATAACTAATCTCCTCAGAAAGAATAAAATGTCACAATAAAAGCTGTCAACATCCATTTCCTCTCTTTTGGGTAATAAATAGAATTCACCTTTATTTAGAGACACCTATTTTAAAAATTTCCATTTGCCAATTCTTGATCATTTACTGTTTGGTTTAAAATCTCCCTGAGAAATGTATTCAAAAGCAAGATATTTATTTGAGTAAGTAGGTAAGTGCTGTGCTCCATTTGCCTACAGAGACCTAACCTAATCACCCCCTACACAGCCAAGGTGCAATGCCATAATTTTTAATCTACCTGCTCTGGCTCTCATCCAGTGGGTTCTGTGATTACATCACAGGCCCATAGTGATCAAGCTGTTTCATGTATTCTTGTTGGGAAATTTTTATAGCAGCTGCTACTGGATCTCAAGGTTAATGAGGGCCTTTCTCTAAGAAAACAGACTCTTTTTACTTAAAAGAGAACTCAACAGTATGTGGTCTCTGAGTCTTATTGAAGCCTGAATTTTATTGTTTCCCTCATTCTTTCTAGTTTTTTATTTTATAAGAACTATGTGCATCTTTAAGTATTTTGTGTATAAATACAAATGCTCTTTATTTGACACTGTTGACAGCTTATGTCTTTTTAGATAATATACTTAGACATGCAACTATATTTAAATATGTCCATGGTTATGGGTACTTTGTTTTTAATTATAGTTGTACCAGATGCCTGGGGCATGAATTTGTGCACAGGTGGGGTCCCTCAGCCAAGCTGGTGATTGGGGCTGATCAGGGCCATCTAAACCAGTCCCGATTGTCTGAACCAGTCCTGAATGGGTTGATTGGGGCAAGCAGGCTGGGGGGAGGGACCATGGGAGGTTGGCTGTGGTAGTGCAATGACCACCAGGAGGCAGCTCCTGCATTGAACATCTGCCCCCTGGTGGTCAGTGTGCGTCATAGCTACCGGCCAGTTGTCTGGTCCTAATGGTTGCTTAGGCTTTTATATATATATAGACTAGAGGCCCGGTGCACAAAAATTTGTGCACTCGGGAGGGTCCCTCAGCCCGGCCTGTGCCCTCTCGCAGTCTGGGACCCCTCAGGGAATGACAACCTCCTGGCTTAGGCCCTCTCCCTGGGGGATTGGGCCTAAGCTGGCAGTCAGATATCCCTCTGGCAGCCCGGCAGCCCTCAGGGGATGTCCACTTGCCAGCAGGGAGTAGGCCTAAGCTGTAGTTGGACATCCTTAAAGCTGCTGAGGAGGCAGGAGAGGCTCCCACCAACACCGCTGTACTGGCAGCCATCAGCCTGGCTTGTGGCTGAGCAGAGATCCCCCTGTGGGAGCACACTGACCACCAGGGGGCAGCTCCTGCATTGAGCATCTGCCCCCTGGTGGTCAGTGTGTGTCATAGTGACCAGTGAGTCCCAGTCGCTCTGCTGTTAGGGTCAATTTTCATATTACCCTTTTATTATATAGGATAGAGGCCTGGTGCATGGGTGAGGGCTGGCTGGGTTGCCCTGAAGGGTGTTCTGGATCAGGGTGGGGGTCCCGCTGGGGTGCCTGGCCAGCCTGGGTGAGGGGCTGAGGGCCGTTTTCAGGCTGACCACACCACCTTCAGGGTGGGGGGTCCTGCTGGGGTGCCTGGCAAGTCTGGGTGAGGGGCTGTTGGCAGTTTGCAGGCTGGCCACGGCCCCCAGCCACCCAAGCTCCCAGTGGAGGCTGGCTGGAATCAGGTATCTGGGATTTATTTATCTTCTATAATTGAAACTTTGTTGCCTTTAGCGGAGGCCACAGCCATCCAGGCAGGTGGGAAGCTTGGCTTCCTCCATAGCCGGGGCAACCAAGCCTCCTGCTTGCTCCAGCTTTGTGGCTGCCAGTTGCCATCTTGGTTGGGTTAATTTGCATATAGTCACTCTGATTGTCTGGTGGGCGTGGCTTGGGCATAGCGAAGGTACAGTCAATTAGCATCTTTGTCTTATATTAGTGTAGATATGACACAATATTATATTAGTTTCAGGTATATAACATAATTGTTTTACATCTATATACCTTACAACGTAATAACCATTATAAGTCTATAACTATCTGTCACTGAACAAAGTTATATTATTGACTATAATCCCTGTGCTATATATTGCCATTCTTTAACCATAAGGTAGCCAATATTGTTGATTGCATATTTAATATTTTATTTTAACTATATAGATTCTCTTCCCCAGGAGGATTTAAGGTATCTCACAAACAAGGCATAGATATAAATCGAAGTAGAAAAAGACAATTAGAACCATGGTAAAGAAGAATATATAAATCTTACTATGATTGATATGGGTGCTATGACCAGTCTGGTGTCATTAAAGCCAAGAAGAAAAGTGTTTCAAGCAGGCAGGAGTAGCACAGTTTGTCAAATGCTGCTAGGAGGTCTAGTAAGACATATTTAACATCCTGGACATTCTGAATGACCTTGGCAAGAGTAGATTGCCAAGGAAATGACATATTGTGGCCATGCTTCAGGATGGAGCCACACTGTAGGTTTAAGAGTGAAGAGTTGCTGAGAAAGGAAAGAGCAAATGTAAAGAAACTCTTTTGAGAGGCTTTCTTTGAACAAGCTTAGAGAGAGATGAGAATATACCTGAAATATAGTATGGAGTTACAGATACCTAGAATTCATTTTTAGGGATCTAAAGTGTGTTCAATACTTTGGGAGGTTCTAAAGTGTGTTTGTATGACTATGGCTATCATAAGCTGGTTTCTCTTAGTGGCCTTTCATAAAACTCAAACATATAACTTCCAAAAACACACACATACAAACTAACTATTGAAGCAAACAGAAGTTATCTGATTCTTCTTCTAAGTAATTTAATATGTATTATTAAAAACAAGTAAAACATTCCACTGAAGTTACCTTGAAGATCCCCAGTAGAACATTTAGGACACACTAGGGCAGTGATGGCGAACCTATGACATGTGTGTCAGAGGTGACACGCGAACTCATTTTTTTGGTTGATTTTTCTTTGTTAAATGGCATTTAAATATATAAAATAAATATCAAAAATAGAAGTCTTTGTTTTACTATGGTTGCAAATATCAAAAAAATTCTATATGTGACACAGCACCAGAGTTAAGTTAGGGTTTTTCAAAATGCTGACACACCGAGCTCCAAAGGTTCGCCATCACTGCACTAGGGTGTGTCAAGGTACCACTGAGAAAGTATCTTGACCAGAATCACACATAGCGGGAACGTCCCAAAAGGAAATAGCATTAGATATTTTTTTCAACCATAGACATACTGCTGATCCATCCTATAATCCATAGTCCTTCAAGGTGGGAGAAGTTATCAACCCAGTGGCTTTCTAACCACTGTGCTTAAATCCATCTCTCACTCTCTTGTGGTCTGACAACCCAATGACATGTGTCCTGGTGATTTGTCTGGGCAGCATTATATAAGGAACCAAAGATTTTGTGCTTCAGGGGCTGGACTTTCAATGAAAATATCCACAGTCTGTGTAGTTATCTCTCTAATGTTCTCCTTTTGCAGTCCATGTTTGAGATGTACTATACAGCAATATGCTAATATATTGTCTTTGTACAGTCAGCACAATTTTACTTAAGATGACATTCAAAATTTGTACATAGATATTCTTACTCCTGAATAATTTCCTCATATTTCTAAGGATATGACTCCTCTACCAAACTTCCTTTGCATTCTCAGCATACTCGTTATTATTTTTATCGTAGACATGCAATAAAAAAGAGAAAACAAATCATGTATAAACTATCTTTCATTCCAGGACAGTGATCTTCTTCTTGGCAAGGACCACATGCTATTTATCTCTGTGTCCTCGGAACTCCTACACAGTAACACAAAATATTTTAGCTGAAGAAACAAAAAGAATCAATGAAAAACCATTTGAGGCACTTCTAAGTTTTTATAAAATGATAATTTTCTAATCGTTGTCATCCATCTTCTTGTTTAATTTGTTAAGTAGATTTAGCCATTCATTTAATTCTTCCTTAGGCTCTCACCAAATCTTTCATCACTTTTTTTCTTTCTATTACAAACCAATTAAAGATTTTTGTTCTTTTCATGTCACCATTATATACTCATTTTCTTATTTTTTTCAAATTTTTTTAAAAAAAAATTATTGAATTTATTGGGGTGATGTTGGTTAATAAAATTATATAGATTTAAGGTGTACAAGTCTATAATACATCATCTGCATATTGTTCACTGCACCATCAAGTCTTCTTCCATCACTATTTATCCCTTTGTCTTCTTCTACCTCCCTCTACCCCCCTTTCCTGTCTCTGTCAATGAGTTTTGTTTTGTTTTGGTTTAATCCCATTGCCTTTAAAAATCTTTATTGTTGCCCTAACCAGTTTGGCTCAGTAGATAGAGCGTCGGTCTGCGGACTGAAAGGTCCCAGGTTTGATTCCTGTCAAGGGCATGTACCCAGTAGGAGGTGTGCAGGAGGCAGCTGATCGATGTTTCTCTCTCATCCATGTTTCTAGGTCTCTATCCCTCTCCCTTCCTCTCTGTAAAAAAATTAATCTACACTAATAAAAGAGAAAAATGGTAATTGGCGTACGACCGCTACCCTTCCGATTGGCTAATCAGCGTATCCTTATGCAAATTAACTGTCAGCCAAGATGGCGGCCGGCAGCCAGGCAGCTGGAAGCGAACATGAGGCTTGCTTGCTCCAGTGACTGCAGGCTCCAACATTCCCCGCCTGACTTGCTGGCCTCTGAGCTGGCAGTTTGAAACATTCTAACAAATATAGCCGGCTGGGATCTCAGAGCTGAAGTTATACACTGTTTCGATTACAGAACGGCAAACAAACCAGCAGCGGAAGCCTCAGAGCTAGAGCCAGAGCTAAAGCTGGCCCAGAAGAAAAAAAAAAAGAAAAAAAGGAGTGGTTGGGAGCTTCAATCAAAACCCCTAGCCTGAAAGCAGTCCTCAGCCCCTCACCCAGACTGGCCAGGCACCCCAGTGGGGACCCCCACCCTGAAGGGTGTGTGACCAGCTGCAAACAGCCATCATCCCCTCATCTAGGCTGGCCAGGCACCCCAGTGGGGACCCCCACCCTGATCCAGGACACCCTTCAGGGCAAACCAGCCTGCCCCCAGGCCTCTATCCTATATAGTAAAAGGGTAATATGCCTCCCAGCACAGGGATCAGCGGAGCCACGAGGCCTCCTGGCACCAGATCAGCATGACAGGGGGCAGCGCCCAAACCCCCTGATCTCCCTGCAGCTCTGTGTGTGACAGTGTGTGGCGTCCCAACCCCCTGATCGGCCCTGCTCTGTGTGTGACAGGGTGCGGCGCCCCAACCCCACCCCCCCCCCACGGGCCCTGCTCTGTGTGTGACGGGGTAGAGCCATAACCTCCCCATCGGCCCTGCCCTGAGTGTGACAGTGGTGGCGCCCCAACCCCCTGATTGGCCCTTCTCTGTGGGTGACAGGGGGCGGTGCCCTAACTCCCCTATCGGCCCTACTCGCCCTACTCTGTGCGTGACAGGGGGGAGCTCCCCAACCCCCTGATGGGCCCTGCTCTGTGCGTGACGGGGGGAGCTCCCCAATCCCCTGATGGGCCCTGCTCTGTGCGTGATGGGGGGGGGGGGGCAGTGCCCCAACCCCCTGATTGGCCCTGCTCTGTGAGTGACAGGGGGCAGTGCCCCAACCCCCTGATGGGCCCTGCTCTGTGAGTGACAGGGGGCAGTGCCCCAACCCCCTGATTGGCCCTGCTCTGTGCATCACAGGGGGTGGCGCCGCAACCTCCCCATTGAACCTGCCTTGAGTGTGACAGGGGGCGGTGCCCCAACCCCCCAATCGGCCCTATCCTGAGCGTGACTGAGGGTGGCATCACAACCTCCCAATCCTCCCTGCTCTGTGCATGACAGGGGGCGGCGCCCCAACTCCCCCAATCAGCCCTGCTCTGAGCCAGACCAGGGGCTGCACCTAGGGATTGGGCCTGCCCTCTGCCACCCAGGAGCAGGCCTAAGCCAGCAGGTCATTATCTCCCGAGGGGTCCCAGACTGTGAGAGGGCACAGGCCGGGCTGGGGGAGCCCCCCTCCCCCGAGTGCACAAATTTTTGTGCACCGGGCCTCTAGTAAAATATAATTTAAAAATATTTATTGTTGAAAGTAGTACAAATGTCCCCTTTTCTTCCCATTGACCCCTTCTAGCCCACCACCTGTGCCCTCCCTGCCCCCTACCCCAGGCCTTCACTACCCTATTGTCTGTGTCCATGGGTTATGCATATATGCATGCAAGTTCTTTGGTTGAGCTCTTCCAATTCTCCACTCCCCAACACCCCGCTAGCCTCCCTCTGAGATTCAAACTCCTGAACGCCCCTCCCCTCTGAGAGCTGTCAGTCTGTTCTCTGTATCTATGAGTCTGTTTCTATTTTGTTTGTTAGTTTATTTTGTTCATTATATTCCACATATAAGTGAAATCATATGGTATTGGCCTTTCTCTGGCTGGCTTATTTCACTTAGCATAATATTCTCCAGGTCCAAGTTGGATGTTTTTTATTTTCATAAAATTGCCCACTGTGAACAGTGACATTTATATACTTCAATGACTATTATATGCTACATTTAGAATATCTCTATTACATTACCAAATTCTTTGTAAGGAAATTTTCATACAACTGTGCCAGTGTGCTCTGATGTGCCTTTTGAATGATGGAATTAATTAATCAGGACTATTTGAAGGACCCATCTCAGGGCCTGAGTGAGGATGCTATTAAAATACCTGACACTGGGAATGGCACTGGGAACTGGCTTAAAAAAGAGAAAGCATTCCATAATTATCTATAAAATTAATGCCTTTATAAACCCAAAATAAAGCTATAGCAATGGGATTATTTGGGAAGAATAATTGGATTAAAGTTAATATGGTAAGAACACCTGAAACAACAATATTCAAAATCTAATAAAAGTCATGTAAATCACTAAACCAGGGAAAGAAGTGGATAAGGTTTGCTTTAATCAACTTAAAGCAATTTTAAATAAAGATAATGGATTGACAGGCACAATCAAACTGAGAATACTGATGACAGGGTAGTTTGGACAGAAGGAGATCTCATAGCATGGTCTTCTGTGGTAAAACTGTGATAACATTTCCCAGGGCAGACATGGGATCTGGTACTTGCTCATAGGGAAAACTTAGATGGGCCTCTAATGGCAGAAGAAAACCTGGAGGAAACAATCACAAGTTGATGAAATTGAATTGCTTTCCCTAAGGGAAGGAGTTGGAAATGTTGGTAAGATTAGGAAAATCAACTTTAGGAAGCTAATTGTATCAAGTTTGAACACTAGTACAATGAATCCTTGGGTTTCTCTTAGAAAGTGGAGCTCACGGAAGTTGGCTATCAAAAAGAATAAGTTCTGTCCACTCAAAACAAATGATACCAGGATATTTGAAAGTCAAGAAGGCAAACAAGTCAATATGACTACATCTAGAATTTTGGACGAAGTTGAAGCTCAAATGAGAAGGTCACAGATAATTAAATTTAGAAAGGACATTACAAAAAAAAGTAGAATCAGAGGAAATTAAATACCTAATAATCAGATATAAAATATTTAGAGCTCTGGCCCGGTAGCTCCATTGGTTAGAGCACTGTCCTGATACACCAAGGTTGTGGATTTGATCTCTGATCAGGGCACATAGAAGAAGCAGCCAGTGAATGCATAAATAAGTGGAACAACAAATAGATGTCTCTCCCTCTTTTAAAATAAAAAAATATATTTAGAGAGAATTCTCTATTTTACAGAGAATAATAAAAATTACAATTAATGTGATATAAAGATTTTCCTAATTTTTTCATTTCACAAACATTTATTGAGAGCTAACCAACCATGTGGAAGGTATTGTTTTCGGCATTGGACATTCACCAATAAACAAAACAACCTCCCTCCCTTGTGGACTTAGATTCTTAACATATTACACTGAGTGGACATATTATTATGACCACCTGACGTTTGTAGGCAAATTAGCTATAATTTCGCACTGAAGTTGCTAGAGGGCCAGACCATTATAAATAGGGAAGCAGGTTGTTTACCACGGCAGTAGAAGTGATTTTTTTCCTGAAGATATGAGTAAACGACGCGATTTAACAGCCTTTGAATGTGGGATGATTGTTGGCTCTCAGAGCCATGGAGCAAGTATCAGCAAAACAGCCGAAGGCCTGTTCAAACACCTTTGCTGTCTGCAGTTACCAAGATAAAATGTCTCCAATTCACACAGGAACACAAGGATTGGACAGTTGAGCATTGGAAAAAAGTCATGTGGTCCAATGAATCACGTTTCCAGTTGCATCATGCAGATGGCAGAGTGAGAATTTGGTGGAAACAGCATGAAAGCATGCACCCCACATGCATGAGTACAACCCTTCAAGCTGGTGTGGGCAGTGTTATGGTTTGGGGCATGTTTTCCTGGCATGATTTGGGCCCTTTAATTTGTGTGGAACAATGTCTGAATAGCACAACATACCTAAGTATCATTGCTGATCAAGTTCAGCCTATCATGTTGATGGCGTATCCCAGTGGAGATGGCTTCTTCCAACCAGACAATGCGCCATGCCACGGTGCTCGTATTGAGCAGGAGTGGTTTCAAGAACATGAGGGAGACTTTACCTTGCTTAGGTGGCCCCCACAATTACCAGATCTCAATCCAATTGAGCATTTGTGGGACGAAGTTAAAAGAGCCATCAGGCAGCTGGTTCCACAACCATCAAATCTCACAGAACAGGACAATGCTATTCATCAGGCATGGTGTCAGATTCCTCACATCACCTTTCAACATCTCCTGGAGTCAATGCCACTACAATTGCCACAGTATCGAAGGCAAAAGGTTACCCAACGAAGTACTGATGGAGTGGTCATAATAATCTGGCCACTCAGTATATATATTCAAAAGCTGTTAAATCGTGTTGTTTACCCATATCTTCAGAAAAAAATCACTTATACTGTCGTGGTAAACAACCTGCTTTCTATTTATAATGGTCTGGCCCTCTAGCAACTTCAGCACGAAATTATAGCTACTTTGCCTACAAACGTCAGGTGGTCATAATAATCTGG
Source organism: Myotis yumanensis (assembly GCF_028538775.1). Lineage (NCBI taxonomy): Eukaryota > Metazoa > Chordata > Mammalia > Chiroptera > Vespertilionidae > Myotis > Myotis yumanensis. Next base: position 200,211,270 of record NW_027223753.1, on the reverse strand, counting down.
CCACTCAGTGTATAAATATGACATAAAATTAATTAAAACATCTTCCAATATATTTCCTGATGTACTCAGTTCAATTCTCTACGCATTTTACAAGTGTATATTTTGTAATGTTGATTCACGCTAATCCAAAGTGATAACCCTGGAGACAAAATCCTTTATAAACTTTACTCACTCAAGAAGAACTAATGCATCCTATATAATAAAGAGGTAATATGCAAGTTGACTGTCACACCCTCGCACAAGATGGCCACCCCCATGTGGGCAAAAGATGGCCGCCACAAGATGACCAGCAGGGGAGGGCAGTTATGGGTGACCAGGCCAGCAGGGGAGTGTGGTTTGGGGTGACCAGGCCAGCAGGGGAGGGCAGTTGGGGGGGACCAGGCCTGCAAGGAAGGGCAGTTGGGGGGGACCAGGCCTGCAGGGGAGAGCAGTTAGGGGAGGGCAGTTGTGGGTGATCGAGCCGACAGGGGAGCAGTTAGGAGTTGATCAGGCTGGCAGGGGAGTGGTTAGGGGGTGATTAGGCTGGCAGGCAGAAGCGGTTAGGGCAATCAGGCAGGCAGGCAGGTGAGCGGTTGGGAGCCAGCAGTCCCGGATTGTGAGAGGGATGTCCGACTGCCCAGTGGGATCAGGCCTAAACCGGCAGTTGGACATCCCCTGAGGGTTCCCAGATTGGAAAGGGTGAAAGCTGGGCTACAGGACACCCCCCCCCCCCCTCCAGTGCACAGATTTCATGCACTGGGCCTCTAGTTTTAAAATAATATGCTATTTTAAGAGTCAAATGTAACTTTTATTATTGATATTATTATTTATTCATTTACCCAAATAATCATGATATAATGGACACTACTTTTTGTCCTCGGAATATCTCCTCCTCCTTTCTTTTCAAGAGAATCCTGATTTTATTTAGGTAGCCACTATGCACCCTTTCTCCAGGAAGGTTAGGATGGTCCAGGGGATAATCCCCTTCCCTTTGCCAGTGATTGCTTCAGGAGTGGACAAGTGCCCCAATATTGCTTTATATGACAGTTACTCAGAGAGGCCCCAAAGTGTTTTTTTTTTTTTTTAATTAATTTTAAAGAGGAAAGGAGAGGGAGAGAAAGATAGAAACACCAATGATGAGAGGGAATCATTGATTGGCTGCCTCCTCCAGGCCCACTGGGGATTGAGCTGCAACCCGGAAATGTGCCCCAACTGGGAATTGAACTGTGACCTCCTTGTTCATGGGTTGATGTTCAACCACTGAGGTACCATGGCTGGGAAAAATTTTTCTTTTTTAATATTTAAGTGAAACTCTTGACTACGACACGCTTGTCATAATTTTTTTAAAAACAATAGATAAAAGGAAAAATGAAACTCTAATCTTGTCTCTGAAAATATAGCAGGAGACATATTTTAAAAACCTTACTCTAATGAGTCTTTTGATGTTTCTTTTTTCTCATCTATTATTTAGTTAAATTTAAAAAAAAATTGTAGCTAGTATGAAGGTCATGACTGCTCAGTGGAACTGCTTTCCTAGGTGATTTTAAATTGATTGATGTTCTATTTGACAATCCTTTTTAACTGATTTTACTCACACTTCCCAAATAGTTCCCAGGAGACCTATGACTCAAACCCTGGCCCCTCTTATTTCAGACGTACATCTTCAACTGCTTCTCTGAGTGTAACAGGCATGAATTGCTCATCTAGAAATCCTAAAATGTCTCCAACTGAGCCTGTTATCTCCTTTCCCTCCGTTTTTGTTTTCCACCATGATTTCAACAGCACCAGTACTCTCTAGGTTAATCAACCAGACACCACTCCTTTAATTCTCTTTCATTATTCCTAAAAACAATCTGGCTAATTATTGCTACATATTATTTCTAAATCTAAATTATTTCTCTACTTAACCTGCTCATTTCCCCTTGGTCTTCAATGCCCAATTCAGGAACTTATCCACTCTTCCCTGGATTTCACAGTAGTGATCTGTCCAGTTGTTCTCCTTCCTCTCTCTTCCTCCTGCTACCATCAGTTATTTTATTACCAGGGACGTGGTGTGTGTGTGTGTGTGTGTGTGTGTGTGTGTGTGTGATGTTCCAAAAGCTTGGCGGAACATCAAGGTCTTTCATGATCTGACCCTTATAACTTTTTGCAGACTTGACCCATTTCATTCTTCTTCGTGAACCCTGTATTACAGTCAACCTGAGACAGTCATCATTTCTAGAACATGTTTTTTCTTCTATTCCTTTGTTTATAATGTTTTCTGGGATGCCATTGCTTTAGGTCTCTACCTGTTGAATTACTATACTATCTATTTCCAAATTCCAGCCTCAACTTTAACTCCACTTGGAAAAAATGCAAAATTTCACCCCAAGGTGAATCATACGTTTCCTTCTGGGCATTTACCGTCAGGTATTTATCTGCCTTCTTTGCAACTGATATGAATATGACTCATTAATGTATTAATATTAGGTAAAAAGTCTGCTTGTTTCTAGAAATATAATGTTCAAGAGCCAGATAATAATATTTGACACATATACTACATTATTGTAATGATGATTTTAATCCCACTTTGCCAGTACATTTTATTAAGTTAACCAGTAAATAAAAAAGGACATGGACACTAAAAGACAAAAAAAACAAACAAACAACATTTAAAGGGTAGAAAGCACAAAGAAAAGAAAATTTTAAAGAGCTAAGGATTTAATAGGATCTAAACTCCTTTTAGGTCTTTCAATTGCCTGGGCTACTAGAAAATATTTTTACACAGTCTGTGCCTTAGTATGGCCTGTATCTAAGAATTTGGTAGTTGTATTTAGGTTGAGAATGTACCATTCACCTTTTTAATAGTTGTGACCCTCTGAATAGGTAGCATGATTCAAAGGAAGACACAGAAAGGCTTGACTCAAGAAACTTAAATATTTATTTATTTTAAAAAATGTTTTTAGTGGTTTTTAGAGAGAAAGGAAGGGAGATGAAGAGACAGAAACATCCATGAGAAAGAAGCATTGTTTGGCTGCCTCCTGCACCCCCCCTACTGGGGATCAAGCCCGCAGCCCTGGGCATGTGCCCTGACCTGGAATGGAACTGGTGACCTCTCGGTGCATGGGGTGATGCTTAAGAAATGAGCCATACCTGCTGGGCAAGAAACTTAAATATTTATTGATCTCAGATGGTGTCTCAGCTATGTGATGCCATATGACTTATTATATACTTCCTTATCTGTGCATTTTTCTCCCTCTTCTCTATTCCAACAAGATTGAAAGCACCAGGAACAGAAGAGCTTTATCCAGCAATTGACTACAGTATCTCCAGTGTCTAAGTCAGTGATGGCGAACCTTCTGAGCTCGGCGTGTCAGCATTTTGAAAAACCCTAACTTAACTCTGATGCCATGTCACATATAGAAATTTTTTGATATTTGCAACCATAGTAAAACAAAGGTTTATATTTTTGATATTTATTTTATATATTTAAATGCCATTTAACAAAGAAAAATCAACCAAAAAAATGAGTTTGCGTGTCACCTCTAACATGCGTGTCATAGGTTCGCCATCACTGGTCTAGGACAATGGCAGTTCCATGGTAAATCCCATGACTAAGTATTTGTTGACTCAATTAATGAATTACATCATCCTAGTCCAAGCATGATTTGGAGAAAGTGATTTTTATAAATATCTTATAAATCCTGCTTGTTTACTACTAGCCAAAATCTATACTCTCCTCATGTCATATCCATGGTTAGATATGGCTCTAGAATTGAAATCTGGCTAATAAAAAGTCATGTGTGCCATTTGGGGGACAAAATTTGTACAGAAGGAGGTCCTTCTTCATGCCCACTTTCCCTCCTGTTGGTTTGGAGGAGACAAGGGCATAGGTTCTTAGTCCTTGTGTGCCTGTGGACAGAGTTCAGAGATTCACAAACTTGGATGAAAAAAAGATACATTTTTTAACTGGCCTCTAACTGAGAGTTGGCATTTCACTTATGGCAATCAAAAAATCCCAATTGTATTATTAAAATACTGGTAACTTGGTTGCCAGTTGAAATCACAGATGTTTCATATCTATCACATTTCTGCTGCTATAGATATCTCAAAATATTGTTTACTCTCATCACTACTTCAAAATTATGATGGTTATTGGTACTGTGCTGCTAGATTTAGTTATTTCATGTTAGTTTAAAAAAACACATACGGGGTGGGCAAAAGTAGGTTTACAATTGTTCATGTGCAAAATAATACAATAATTAAGAAACAATAATACAAGAATAAACTCTTTTGCATACTCACAACTGTAAACCTACTTTTTTCGCATCTCTGTATTTACTATCATATGTTTTATACATTTTGATAAATTAGTGTCAATATAATTGTTTTTCTTTATAACCTATGTTTTATGTTTTTTAAAATGCTATACTTAAAAAGGGTCTTAGGCTTTATCAGAGTGAAAGATGGGCCTATGGCAAAAAAAAAAAAAAGAAAAAATAATAATAAGAAGAATGCTGCCTCTGGCAGAGTCATGAGATGAAAGGCGTGTGGGTCCCTGAATTACCACAAGAACTGCTAGTTGTAAAGTAGCCCCTTCCTGGAATATTAAAGGTATCTATATATATAAAAGGCTAATATGCTAAGTGTCCCTCCGACCATCCAACCAGTCACTATGACATGCACTGACCACCAGGGGCAGATGCTCAATGCAGGAGCTGCTGTGAAGCACACTGGCCACTTACAAAGAAGCAGCACTGCGGACCTGGCACCTGCAAAGCAACACTCAGTTTCCCCCAAGAGGGACACAGGCCCCACCACCACCCCAGAGCTATAGCCCACCAAATTGCAGTCAACACTGCCAAGACCCCATGGTGCAAAATGTGGCCCACAGCCCAGCATAGCTCAGAAACGGTCACTGTGGGCGCCTGGTAATGATGTCATGTAGCAATGCCCGGCTTCCTCTCCCTAGTGACTAGCCTCCTTGGAGTTTCTTCAGCCCAGGAACACAACTTGCTTGAAACATTTTACACTTTAACCAAATGTCTGTGAAGCGTTTTCCCATGCCTCATCTCATTTGATCCCCACAGAAGTCCTGGAGTAGGTAGACAGAAAACTTGGTAGAATCCTATTTTCTTTTCATTAGCCAGAAAACAGAGATTTAGAAAAAAGTCTAGAAACTTGACCCAAGTGAAAAGAAATAAGAAATGGTGGACCTTGAAAATGAGTTTAGGTTTTCTCACTGTGTAGAATATAGTCAAACACTGCTGCAGTTAAATATTTTACCCTTTGTTCTCCCTGCGTGATCTACAATAATAATCTGCTTTGAGTTGATAGTTATTGCTATGTTGCTGACAATTACCTGAAAGAGAAGTTGGGGTGCTTCACTGGGCTGGAAAAAGTTTAGCTACATCAGAAAGCAGATCTAATTAAACAAGTTTATTCTATACATATAAAAGGCTAAGTTGACTCATGCATGCGCGGCACATATAAAGCTCTCGCTGGTGCCAACTGCATGTGTGTGTTTTGATCTGCCATTGCTGATTGTGAATTTGGTTGACATTTCTATTACAGAGAAAGGGCAAATAGTGATATTAAAATATTTCTTCTAATTAATTTCCTTTCAATGTGCTCAAATCTGTGCACTGGGCCACTAGTAAAAAATAAATCTATATTTTTGATCCTTTATATATGGGGTACATTTGTGAACACAGACTATTTTACCAAAACCACTACTACAATATTTTCTTCAGTCATCAATTCCCAAGCAATAAAAGACCATAAAAATATAAATAAGAAACAATCAGGAAATAACAACGTTGTTCTAAAGAACTATATGGAATAAACAGAAAGGAAGTATTTTAGCTCTTCAAGGCTACTTGAGTTGGGTCTGATTTATTATAATTCCATTTGTTTAACAAGCTTGCTTATAATCAAAGACAGTTTCCTTAATATCAGGTCTCTAAAAACTTTGCTTGCTAGTTCTCATTCACAATTAGAATGAGAGATTTTATTTTTGTTTTAAGAGAGAAAGAATTGTTCTCTTTACTTCATGATTGAAACAGCTTTGCCACTTGGTGACATATATCCAGATTTCAGTTTTAGTATTTTTTTTTGCTGCAAAAATAATGGGATAATATCCATAGAGTCAAAATTGTGTATCTTTTTCTTCTGCACCATTAAGCCAGCTAAAGCATTTTTTGTTCTCATCTTGTATTGAATGTTTTAAATTGGCCACAGTTTCCCAAAAAAACAGATGTGATTCATTTTGGACAAGACTTACACATATAAATTTTACATGATTTTAGAGGCCACTAAATAAAGGAAGAAGCATCTCATGATTTATAAACACAACCCATTCTGGGCGAGTAACCGGTTACGGTGATAAGGGCAAGAGAAATATCTGAGAGCACTTAAGGTGAACTATTTTTGAACAAACTGGAAAACTGGAAACTAAATTCACGATTATTTCACATTGTTATACAATTGCTTTTAAAAATTTAAAACAGCAAAATTTGATTTGTTGTTACATTCTCTCTGCAGCCTCCTCTGCAGGCGCCACCCTATGTGTTTGAACAAAGTCCAAAAATCCATCACATTCCAGGCATTTCTTTCGGCTTTGTGTGTTGTTCTTCTTTCTCCACCCATCTGCCAAAGCTGCTTTACTCTACAAGATTCAGACATTTACAGTTTAAAAGTGATCAGTTCTGTTTGGAAACTTAATAATTAGTAATCCTTAATGATTTCGATATCAAAATAGGCTTCATTGTGTACAGGCATGTTAAACTATTTGAAAATAAGTATAGTGTATGCATATGCATGTGTGAGTATGTCCTTTTTTTAAGGACATTTTTACAACTGAGCAATCTATTTAAAAAAATTATTGTTATAAAATTGGCCAAATTTCATATTCAGGAAAAAGTAATTGCCTTTCTTCAAAAATAATGGAGATATATATTTTAGATTTTTGATTGAAAATTAATATTTTTCTTTCTTAGCTGCATTGAAATAAGTTAGTATATTGATTAGAAAAATTTTTAAATCCTCACCTGAGGATATGTTTTTTATTGATTTTAAAGAGAAAAGGAGGGAGAGAGAGAGAGAGAGAGAGAGAGAGAGAGAGAGAGAGAGAAACATGGATATGAGAGAAAAACATTTATCAGTTGCCTCTTGTAGATGTCCAGACCAGGATCAAACCCTCAACCTTTTATTGTAATAGAAATTACTTATATTTACTGAAATCATTTGACAGTAAAGTCATATATAAATATTTTAGAGACATTAAATCTGTAATGTTGTTCATATTTCTGAATTCTACAGTGCACTTATTAGTGCAAGGTGTGACCCATGATAATGGGAATTTTATAACAATCATCTATATTGTGGAGAGCTGTTTCCTCAGGTAAAAAGGTATTTCAGTCACGTTAGTTAGTTATGCAATGTGGAAGACATTTGTTTTTGTGGAAGTTTTTCTTGATTTGAACTGAGTTTTCCCTGACACAAAACAAGATATATGTGGGACATAGTTTAAGAGGGGTTAATTACCACCAGCAGACTAAGACTCATACATGGATTTACCTCTAATGGTCCCGTGGCCTGGCCCCCAAGAGTGAGACTTCATTGTATTCACTGTAATTGTCATTCCTTTGTGTCAGTAAAGCCCAAGTAAAGATTGACTGGGCCAATTAAATGAGAAATAGTACATAGTAGGGTTGTTTCTAAGATTAAAATCTTATCTAATTAGCATGAGGAAAAATTAGAACTATATCACTAAAAAATGTCTTACTACTTTTAGAGCTAGACTTCTCATTTAGAATTATTTGGCCATTATAGCTGTTACATATTTCAAAAACCCTCTTTGTAAAGAATCTGGTTAGTCCACAGATTCACATGAATGCTGTGCACATTCTGCGAAAGAATGCAAAATTGTTCATTAGAATTTGAAAATTTCTGAAGTAGGGTTTATTCTTGCCCACTCATGCCCTTCCTCTAGTATATTGCCAGAAACAATAGCAAACACTTCAACAAATTTAGAGTTCATTACTCCAGCATGGCACCAAATAGCATGGATTTATCTTATGTATTTATTGTTTTGTTTTGTTTTTATTAAATTCATTGGGGTGACATTGGTCAACAAGACCACATAGGTTTCAAGAGTACATTTCCATGATACAAGATCTGTATATTGCTTTATGTGCCCAACACCTAAAGTCAATCATCTCCTGTCAGCATATATTTGGCAAGTTTATCCCTTACTACTCCCAGCCCCCTTACCTCTGGTAACCACCATACTGTTGTCTGTGGATTTAAATATGAATGAAGGGTAAGGACAATCTAAGGTATTGTATTTAGGTCTAGTCTACCATGTTAAAAATATTGGTTCTAAAACACTTAAGTGGGTTTATATAAATAAAATTAATTTTACATAAAGTTTTTATTGTATGACATGGGAAACTTGTTCTGTTGAGTTTGGAAAAAGCCATGTTAAAGTCTTTAATTAATAATTGTAGATTCATTACTTTCTCCTTATAGTTTTTGTCAGTGTAACTTTTTTTTATTACAAAAAAATGCTCTTCCATTAAGATCTTTGGACCCTACATATTATTGTATCTTGGGTTAATATTGACCAATCTACAGTGGTTTGAAATTTGCCTTGTCTGTTTTTTCCCATTCTTTTATTTTTAGTGTTTTTATTATATTTCTCTCCATTTACTTTTATTTCTATTTGGTGACTTGGAAATTATGAATCTGATTTCATTCTTCATATTTTCCTTTTGATTACAGTTTAATATCAAAATCTAAAGTTCATCACTAACTATAACCTCTTCCCAAATAAGGCAAGACTTTTATCATGCTTTCAGATGCCTCCTATTTCACTCCACCCTTGCCAACACCCATGTTCAGATGATCTGGCTTTTGAATTCCAGTTTAGTTAGTTACTCAGTGTTACACATCAACATGTAGTTAGTACCAAGTATAAGTTGCAGTTGTTTCTTTGCTTACCATTTTCCTTCGTATTTCAAGGCATCTTCTTCCTTGAATATTTTTATTGTTTATTTTGGTTTGCTCTAGAAATGCTTTTAGAGAGGCCTCACTGTGATTTTCTCCCTGACATTCCTTCATCCTTTGATTGTAAAGTTGGACAATCCAGGATCCATTCCTACATCTAATAATAGCCAACATCCTTATGACTTAAATTTTTTCTCTCTGTCTAAACCCAATGTCAAAACACATGAATGTGCCTTAAATTTACTGGATAAATTCAAGTTTTGTAGAAAAATCTTCCTAAAAGCAAGTTGGCTTTGTAAGTTAGAAGCAAGAACACTGGGCTAAAATGAAAGTGCTCAGTCTACTAGTTAATTCTGTAATGTTTAGAATTAGTATATTTTTTTATCAATTTAAGCTTTTTTTCATTTGAAAAATGAGCTATTTTGAACCTAAGGTTCTTTATAAATTTAAATTAGAATGTAGTATTTGGGCAAGATGCTACATTCCATTAAAATATTACTTTACCTGGATGTCTATGACAGGGCCTGCTCTAGTTTAATGTTTTAATGACTTGACAGCTTAATTTCTGAAGCACACAATAATAAAGGATAAAGAAAATGTGGTATTTAATATACTTACATAATATGGATATATACCCAGCCACTGTGGCTCAGTGGATTGAGCATCCTTCCATACACCAGGAGGTCAACTGGTTCAATTCCTGGTCAGGGCACATGCCTGGGTTGAAGGTTCGATCCCCAGTGAGGGGAGTGTAACAGGCATCCAGTTGATGTTTGGTTGATGTTTCTCTCTCATTGATGTTCCTATCCCTCTCTTCCTCTCCCTTCCTCTCTCAAATCAATAAAAACATATTTAAAAAAAATATGGATATGTGATAAATAGTCCAAAAATTTATGAACAACATTCGTTCTAAACTACTTTTTATTATCTATAAAATACCATAAAGGTCAATTGAATCATATATTAAATGTCTATTATTTTACATACATGAAAATAATAGACTTTACGTAAAAATGAATCAAAAAAATCCTAAATATTTTATAAAGTAAGACCAAAAAATAATTGCATTGCAAGTCTTTCACTCGTTAGCTGAATTTGCTTTTTGCTATTTTGCTTCAACATGGCAAAAGGCATTGTGCTCAATGAAAAAAAAAAAAAGAGCAAAAACAGACAGGAAGAAACTTTATTTAGAGAGAATACTTGTTGATCTGCCGATAGCGCTTAAGTAAAATCACTCATCATCAGGATTAGTTCTAACAGCATCTGCAGAAACCAAAGGAAAGGATGATGTGACAGCTCTTTAGAAAACATCCGTCAGTGTCATCTGATTCCTCTTATTATGTCTTTCCTTTTCAAATATTTCCTTCAGCCTGTACATCTGGAGGATCTCCTGTTCTGTAGTAAATTATCTTTGTTTCATGAATGCCAGGCAATTTTTACAGCACTCTCAATTGTCATTAAAATAGACAACACATTGTCTGGGTCACACAGATTGGGCCACTGAGGGAACACTTACCATTCATTTTTATCCCTTTTGATAATGACTAAAATGCCATTTCCACAAGCATTTCAGTTTATTTCAAATTGTTAATACATCAGATAGTTCATAAATCAAAATGACATTAAGAAAGACTTTTGTTCCTACAACAAACATTTCAGTTCTGAATTTATATAATTAATTCTTTAACTGTTACAATGCTTAGGCTATTTTTAATAGATGAAATTTAAAAATATTTATAAAACTCATATTTGGATACTTCTAATCTTTAGAATCTTAAAAATGAACTTTTACTATCACTTGTAGACTGAAATAAAACAAAATAACTGGTCTTGACGTTATAGAGATCCATCAAACATAAGGTTGCCTTTGTTTACAATCTACAGTTTAAATAGAAATGTACCAGTGGGAACTAAATATATATGAGCATAAAACCTTTGTCACAATTGTCCAGGTTCTTAGAAAAGAAAATGTCAAATATTTGGGATTGTTTACACTGATTTGCTTTCATTGGCTTCAGAAGAATAAAGGTAAGAAAATATGTGTTGGTAAGAATAAATTATAAGAAAATACAACTAGTTCAGAAATATTTGTTATGTGGAAGAAAGGTCTCAGGGACAGAATACAGTCACCACAAGTATGTGAGCTTTTAGAAAGCTAGTATAAAGGAGAAGGCACAGTATCACTAAATCAAGTCATAAGGTCTGACCACTACGATGTACTGCTTGCTATAACTTAGGACGACAGGGAGAAAATGGTTCAAGATGAACAATCTATTCTCCTTAGACTACTTGAAGCAATACAATACCGGAAATGTTTCAAGATGAAGTCATAACACAGGTAATTGTAATTCTGTCTCATCTAAATGAAACAGAATCGATTACCACATGTGCTTTAAAATACACTTAGTTACTTCACTTGGGTCTTTGAAAGCAAGTAAACTCAGAGTGACCATTTAAGTTCATCAACTTAATCTGCAACCTTTCCCTTGTGTCTCTGTATAGTTAACAATAAAAATATTTCCCTTGAACCAGAGCATAATTTTCTTCAAGGACTGTAGTAGCAGATTTCCAAATAACAGAAACAGAATCTACTCTGCTAATGTTGACAGTCTTAATTGAATATGCTAAATAAGACAAACATTAAAAGTATAATATTCTTCACCTTGAAGGAATGTTTTATATTTCATTATATAAACCAAAAAGAGGGGGAAAAATCAGCCTCATCATATCTTAGGAATTGTCTTCCTCACGGTACCTCATTCATTAGGAATCATGTCATATGACTTATCACTTAGTATTTAGAAAAATTTGTGTTTGTTTTTAAATCAAATCCATTACTAGACTATGTAAAAGATGGAAAGATTTGTCTCCTTGCCATGAAATTTTGTTTAGCATATACATTTAAATTAGAGAAACCTGAAGAGACCTATTTCACACTACACTATTGTGGAGGGGAAAGAGTAGTCATGGAATGAAGGGGAAAATATACCCTCCCTCTGTGCCATTATATGGCTGGGTTTCCACACCCTACAGAGTGCTTAGTACATTCCTTTGGGGCTAGGACCCTCATTTTATTTTGATTGTGCTCCCTTTCAAGACAGGAGATAAGATTTTCTTTTTTCAATGTTTATTTTAAATATTTTTCATATTCTATAAAACTAATCAATCTATACAATTTTTGAAGATATCAAAATGCTTATAATGAAATCTAGCAACCCCTTGCCTTCCTGCTCTTAGTCATTAAAGGATATAGCTTGCAACAATATATTTGGTGAGGAAAGTTGATGGATTCACTTTAGAATATATTGAATTTTTGTAAGTGGAAGTGTTTAGAAAAGTGTTGGATGTAGGGATCTGAAATTTAGAAGAGAAACCTTGGGTACACATACTGCTTTGGGCATTCTCAATTTATAGGTGGTATTTGAAGCTATGAAAATAATATCTATCTCAGAGTTTGCTTTTTCAAATATGTGTAGGGGAGCCTTTGCAAAATATGATATGAATGTAGAGTATTCTTAGAGAATAAATAAGTTAAGTGTGGCACTAGGAAGCTTAGCAGTGTGAAAATTAGTAAACAGAAACCTCATTTAAAAGGGCATTGGGAGACTGAAAGAGAGAAGTCTCGGGCATATGTCACTTGACAGTACACTACTGACCCTAAAAGGAAGAGATGAACTTCATGGGATACTGCCATAATTCACCACACATTGAACTTTCCGTTTCCTCCAATGGACTTTTTGTTTACAATAGCTCCGACAGAGACCATAAAAGAGCATTCTTATTCCTTGTTTCTCTGGACTTGTTCATGGTTCATCATTAAACCTGCACATCCCTAATTGCAATTCTGTGTTGTTTTGGAACAAACCCATTTTGCTGGAGAAATATCTGGCTGGCTATTTGCTTAAGGTCAAGAGCTGTGATAAAGTTTGGCAGGCTATTGTACAGCTTCAATGTAAGGAGCTAGGGACAAGAACTAAGAGATGAGGCACCAAACAGGTTAGAAAACAGAGTCCCCTAAAAAAAAAAAAAAAAAAAAAGCAGAGGAAAGGGATGGAGGAAAAAGCTAGAACCTAATCTTAGGTTTTCTTAAGGCCATACCTGAAGTCCCTGTCCTGAAGCAGTTCAGAAGTTGGAGATTGGAATTTTGTGGTAATGATTCCTTGCAGAGCTTTGCTGAATGCCCCATAGAATTTTCCATGGAGATGAACATAACTAAAACAAAATATTCCTACATGAAAAATTGAGCAGTAAGTAAACTTGTCTTTGCTTCTTTCATTTATAAGTGCTATTAATTGTTATACTATGAGCTTTTTAAATCCATAAATGCCTTTTATTGTTATAATATGCTTTCTCAGAATTGTCTGCTTTAATTCTTTACTCAGTTTTTCCCCCGAGGACTAGAAGTCTTATCCTTCATCAAAACTCTCATTCTACTACTATCCATGAAAGATTAACTGCTATAAGAATTATCTTTCTGCCAAAAACATTATAAAATTGGACAGAATATAAAAGAACGAATTTTACACATTGGATAAGAGACAGTGCACAATACTGATCCCTGAGATTAGGAAAATAAGTAAGGTGAATCCTAAAATTTCCCCAGTTTACACTAATTGTTGGGGGAGGGGGAGCTTTGCAGATCACAGTGCATAAAGGAGAATTTAAACTGAGCCCAGTAATATAGCTGAGCTGAAAACAGAAATGAGGGCTAAGGAGGAAGTTGTCTAAATTTTGTGAGGCAGAATATCCCAAAAGATGGGATTATGCGCATATGCATAGTGAGAGTTTTGGAGGTCTGCAAAAGTGACTATCTTAGTCTTTAATTGAATGGAAAACTAGAATTCATGAAGTCAAATGTAATGAAATATCAATTAGTAAAACACCAACTAAAACATAATAGGTGGTAAATTCTCTGGAGTGCACTTATGTCTGGGGAGAATTTGTGTTTTTCACCAGCCAGAGCTATGCAGTAGCCCTGTAGAAAATGTTACTTTAAAACTCCCCCCCACCGCAAAAAAAAAGTGGAAACACATATCTTTCAAAGCATCAAACTTATTCTAGATAACTTTGTGCCAGAAAAAAGTTAATGTCTATTTAAAGAAAAATATCACCATTCAAAACCACACAATTTAGAATTTCTTGCATCTAATAAAAAATTACCAGCATGAAAAAGAGCAGGATTATATGACTCAACCAGTAGGGAAAAAAATCAATAGAAATAAGCTACATATGACAGAAATGATGGAAATGACCAGGAAAAATGCCGTAACCATCGAGTATAAACCTTATAAATAGATTTAAGGACATTAAGAATATCTGATGATAAAAATAAATGTAATTTATAAAATAAAACATTTAGGACTTCTAGAGATTAACATTCTATATATCTACACTAATAAAAGAGAAACATGGTAATTGGCGTATGACCGCTACCCTTCCCATTGGCTAATCAGCATATCCTTATGCAAATTAACTGTCAGCCAAGATGGCGGCCGGCAGCCAGGCAGCTGGAAGCGAACATGAGGCTTGCTTGCTCCAGTGACTGCAGACTCCAACGTTCCCCACCTGACTTGCCGGCCTCTGAGTTGCAACTCTAAGAAACTTTGTAACAAATATAGAAGCTAAACAAAACCCCAGAAACCAGCTTTCAGCCTGCTGGGATCTCAGAGCTGAGGTTATACATTGTTTTGATTATAGAATGGCAAAAAAACCAGATACGAAGCCTCAGAGCTAGAGCCAGAGCTAAAGCTGGCCCAGAATAAAATAAAAAAAGAGAAAAAAAAAGGAGTGGTTGGGAGCTTCAGTCAACAACCGCCAGCCTGAAAGCAGCCCTCAGCCCCTCACCCAGACTGGCCAGGCACCCCAGTGGGGACTCTCACCCTGAAGGGTGTGTGACCAGCTGCAAACAGCCATCATCCCCTCATACAGGCTGGCCAGGCACCCCAGTGGGGACCCCCACCCTGATCCAGGACACCCTTCAGGGCAAACCAGCCAGCCCCCAGGCTTCTATCCTATACAGTAAAAGGCTAATATGCCTCCCAGCACCGGGATCAGCGGAGCCGCGAGGCCTCTTGGCACCAAATCAGCGTGACAGGGGGCAGTGCCCCAACCTCCTGATCGCCCTGCAGCTCTGTGTGTGACAGGGGGCGGGGCAACAACCTCCCTATCCGCCCTGCTCTGTTCGTGACAGGGGAAGGTGCCCCAACCCCCTGATGGGCCCTGCTCTGTGTGTGACAGGGTGCGGCGCCCCAACCCCACCCCCCCCACGGGCCCTGCTCTGTGTGTGATGGGGTAGAGCCATAACCTCCCCATCGGCCCTGCCCTGAGTGTGACAGTGGTGGTGCCCCAACCCCCTGATCGGCCCTGCTCTGTGTGTGACAGGGGGCGGTGCCCTAACTCCCCTATCGGCCCTACTTTGTGAGTGACAGGGGGGAGCTCCCCAACCCCCTGATCGGCCCTGCTCTGTGCATGACAGGGGGGAGCTCCCCAACCCCTTGATGGGCCCTGCTCTGTGCATGACAGGGAGCAGTGCCCCAACCCCCTGATTGGCTCTGCTCTATGCGTGACAGGGGATGGCGCCGCAACCTCCCCATCGACCCTGCCTTGAGTGTGACAGGGGGCGGTGCCCCAACCCCCTGATCGGCCCCACCCTGAGCGTGACTGAGGGTGGCATCACAACCTCCCAATCCGCCCTGCTCTGTGCATGACAGGGGGTGGCGCCCCAACTCCCCAATCAGCCCTGCTCTGAGCCCGACCAGGGGCTGCACCTAGGGATTGGGCCTGCCCTCTGCCACCCGGGAGCAGGCCATAGCCAGCAGGTCGTTATCTCCCGAATGGTCCCAGACTGCGAGAGGGCACAGGCCGGGCTGAGGGACCCCCCTCCCCACCAAGTGCACAAATTTTTGTGCACCGAGCCTCTAGTATATATATAAAAGCCAAGCTAACAGAATGGTGGAATGACCGGAACGACCAGAATGACCCGAACGGCCAAAAAGACCAGTCACTATGATGTGCATGGCAGCCAACCAGCCCAATGGGGCTCCAATCGGTTCCCCCAACCTCCCACAGCCCATCCCCCAAGCAGGCCTCCCCCCTGATCGCCCCCTCCTATCACCCCTTTGATTGGGGGTGGGGCCAGAGGCCAACCTCCCACGGCCCTTCCTCTCCACAGGCCTGGCCCTGATCAGCCCCCATTGGGGTGGGCCGGCCAGACCCCATCTGTGCATGAATTTGTGCACCAGGCCTCTAGTATCTGAATAATTAATTGCAGATTAAAAATTGCAGAAGAAAACATTGGTGGACTTGAAGGCATACAAATAGAAAGTATCCTATCTAATAAAGAGGGAATATGCTAATTGACCCTCAGGCTGTCACAAAGATGGAGGGAATATGCTAGTTGACTGCCCTGCCCTCAAAGATGGCGGCACCCATGGCCAATAAAGAGGAAATACGCTGATTGACTTCCCCACCCTCAAAGATGGTGGCACCCACAGCCACAAGATGGCCAGCAGGGGAGGGCAGTTGTGGGTGACCAGGCCAGCAGGGGAGGGCAGTTGGGGGTGACCCGACCTGCAGGGGAGGGCAGTTGGGAGGTGACCAGGCCGGCAGGGGAGGGCAGTTGGGGGTGACCAGGCCAGCAGGGGAGGGTAGATGTGGGTGATCGGGCCAGCAGGGAGCAGTTAGGCATCGATCAGGCTGGCAGGGGACTGGTTAGGGGTGATCAGGCCGGCAGGCAGAAGTGGTTAGGGGCAATCAGACAGGCAGGCAGGCAAGCGAGCAGTTGGGAGCCAGTAGTCCCGGATTGTGAGAGGGATACCTGACTGCTGGTTTAGGCCCGATCCCTGTGGTTGGACATCCCCCAAGGGGTCCCAGATTGGAGAGGGTGCAGGCTGGGCTGAGGGACACCCACCCCTCATGCACTGGGCCTCTAGTACAAAATAATTTGCAAAGAGAGAAAAGAATAAAAACAAAATTTGGTTTATGAAATACCTTTGAGATGATTTTAAGGTGGTGTTTTTTTTTTAAAATAAATGAAATTGGGGCTACTAGTATGGGGGATATTTTGAAGAAAAAAATAATTACAATATTTCAAATTTAAAATATTGTCACAGTATAAAAGATCATCTAGGCTGAACATACACAAACAAAATCACACCATGACACATTATAAACAAATTACTGAAAACCAGTGATTAAAAATAAACTGACAAACAAAATAGATCCAGAGACATGGAAGCTTGGAACAGACTGACAGATCTCAGAGGGAAGGGGGAGTCCAGGGGTTGGGGGTGTGGGGGTGGGAGTGGAAAGAGATTAACTAAAGAATTTACATGCATATATACATAACCCATGAACCCAGATAATAATTCTGTGAAGGCAGAGATGGGAGGCTGGGGAGTGGAGGGGGTCAATTCTTTATCTACTTGACAAAATAATTGTATTATGTACTAATCAAAGGTAAATAAACTTTTTTTCTGGGGTAATTTTATTTGAAAACAAAATTTTGGAGTGAAGTTTTTAACCTCAAAGAAAGCAGTTTTAATGATGATTATGTTAAGTGAAGTGATGAAAATAGTTGGAAGCAGGATAGATTTTTTAGTACTTATCAAATCTCATCATAAGACTACCCAAATAGGTCCAGTCCTGCAAAAACAAATTGGCCTACATTTAAAATGTCAGTTCAGGCAAACATACATAAGGAGGAAAACCTCAAGCCATTAGTTATAGTAATTCAGCCACTTCTCAAAAATTTACTCCAGTGAAGAAGTATAGTGACACTCACATTCCATAATAGCCTCAAGTCATGAGAAAATTTTTACTTGGCTCCATAATACACCATATGATTTTTTCTTTTTTTAAATTTCTTTATTGATTAAGGTATTACATGTGTGTCCTTATCTCCCAGTTACCCCCCCCCCCCCCCCTGCCAAACCTCCCTACTCTTGCCATCACTCCCCTGTTGTCTGTGTCCATTGGTTAGGCTTATATGCATGCATACAAGTCCTTTGGTTATGATTTTTAGAAAAAACTGACCAAAAATTTAATTTCATATAATAATATACTAAGCATAGAGCAACCTAAACTTCACAGAAGAGGAGACAATATAGCAACAAATATTTTAAACATCTTCTAATAATAGGGTTCTGTGAAGGACATTGGGGGTGAAAGACACATCACCTTAATTTTGGTAATTAGCAAAATACCTGTCACGTGCCAGTTACTCCATATCATCTGTGGAATGAACAAATATAATGAAAACAACGTGTCTCATCTTTCACAGCATCACAGATATATTGGCTTGGGAATATTGCAAGGATGAGACACTTCCTTGGACAACCCATCATGGTTTAGGATGACCAATTTTCATTTTAAATACACATTCCACTGATAAGTTCTGCTTCTCTTTTATCCTCATGCAAATCAAGCTGGTATGAAACATTTAGTTTACAAAATCTACAGAGTGAAAAATTTTGCATATCAATGCTCAAGAATTGCTCAAACAGTCAAATAAATTCTGAGTAAATAATCTCAGGTTACATCCATCATCACAATTCATCTACACATCTATTAAAGAGAAAATTGATTCTGTTTAAGATTCTGTCAACTTCTACTTGTATTTTATAATGCTGGGATTAACTTGCAAGTAACATCAACCTAACTGGAAGGACATGGCTTACTAAACTGAAATATAGACCCATAACTATCTTCAGAGATGGATGTTTTATAGATTTTGGGTGAAGTAAATTGAAGGTGAAAGTTGACACTTGTCTCTCTCAACCAGCCTCATTTTCAAGAAAACATATGAAAGAGAAAGTAGATTGATATTCTCGGGAAGCAACGTACAAGAATAGCTTTTCACAATAGACTAAGCCAAAGTAATGCTACAGCGAAAGAATTTGGCAGAGTCACTTGGTTGTAACACGTTTCTACTCAATCAGTGATCTAAGTGTAGAGGTCAGAGTCTAAATCTTAACAATACTCATTAATAACTCTAATAATCAAGAACTCAAAATTAGAATTCTTATGACAAAGTTTTTATCAGAAACTTAATAATGGCCTTTTAGTAACACTGTGTCTCCTAATATACTTAGGGACTTAAACCAATGACTTTTGACATAAGTAATTTTCTTCTAAGATGAAACTGATTAGATGGTACATACTGGATAGATATCACTAAAGAATTTCAATTATATCTTCTGGCTTAAAAAGTATTATAAAGCTAGTTTTTTTCCTACTTAACAATAGGCTGCAGTTAAATTATTTAGATAGGTTTTCAGAATAAATATTTTTAGTATTTGTTGTATTATGTCTGTTCTTACTTGCCCATTCAATACGCCTGGCCATGCCTCTTGATAATTTTAGCTGGATTTCATTTGACCAAAGTTAACAAGCTATAATTTAACCCATTGGTGCCATAAAGCTCACTGTGTTGCATACCTATATTGTATATTCATGGGCATTTGCTTTATACACTTGTTGATATAATACATTCATTTGAATGAAACAAAATAATTGATCCAATGGGTGTATATAATATGTATTGGTTTTGTAAAATGTGTACTAAAGTTTAAAACCAGTCTCAAGACAAATGGTGGCCTAACTTCCCTTTATACCCACTTTCCTAAATCTTTGGCATAATTTTTCCTCCCTATCATGGTAATCAGAGAAAGTTGAGCAATAAAAAGTCAATGTTTGCATAAAGGAAACCCACAGTCATATTTCAGGCTAGCGCTTTTTTATTCTTAAGTCTTCTTGACTTCAGAATTTAATTACTACCTTAGCAAATATTTATCATCATCATCTACTAGGTGTTAGCACTATTCTCTGACTTTAGAAGTATGGTGAGTTATAAATCTGATTTCAGTGGGTAAAAGATAAGATTTGTATGGAAGGCCCTGACCGGTTTGGCTCAGTGGATAGAGTATCGGCCTGTGTACTAAAGGGTCCCAGGTTCGATTCTGGTCAAGGGCATATACCTTGGTTGTGGGCACATCCCCAGTAGGGTGTGTGCAGGAGGCAGCTGATCGATATTTCTCTCTCATCGATGTTTCTAACTCGCTATCCCTCTCCGTTTCTCTCTGTAAACAATCAAATTATCTATCTATCTATCTATATATATATATATATATATATATATATAGAGAGAGAGAGAGAGAGAGAGAGAAAGATTTGTATGGAAGTGCAGAAGGTAAGAAGAAACACAGTTCTCTAAATATTTTGGTATTAAAGGAAGAAGCAATTTGGGTAGCTGGAGGGACCGGTTCAAAGTTTTCTTTTTTTGTTTTGTTTTTAAAGATAGTGCTTACTAGAGGTCAGGGACTGCTGTAAGAGCTTTTCAAGGAGTAAATTATTTTAAAATTTTAATAATCCTATTGGGAAGGTAGGCAAAAGTTTATTTACAGACTAGAAAACTTAAGGACGAAGAAATAATTTCACAAAGGATGCCCAACTAACAAGCAGCAAAAGCCAGTTTGTTCTACCTGGTTCTAACGGTCATCAGTGCAATGTGATGCTATCTTTACAATACATATGTAATATAATATAATATAATATAATATAATATATATAGTATAACTATTGAAATGATTATAGAATACAGAGAAAAATAGATATTTAGGAAAGATAACTAATGATTAAGATCAAAGTTCCCACATAGAACTGGGTGGAGTCAGGTTCATAAGTGGAGGGATTGACCTCAGACAGGAACAGGGCAGGTCATGTACCACAGAGACAAGAGTGTGCACAGGTAGGGGAAGTGGCCAGATTTGGTCTTAGAGAAATGAAAGTGTTTTCTCCTGGCTGTTTCCGTATTCAAAGAAACAGGAATTAAAGTTTTCCACTTAAATAAAAAGCCAGTGTTTGTGATTTAAAGAGAAAACAAAGAGTTTGAAAGAATCATTTAAGATATAGGAAAAGTGAGAGTTACCTGATTTCTAGGCTTTAAAGAAAAAACGACCTTAGGGTAGTTAGATATAAATTAAAAGAGACCAATCAGTGCAGTTGTGTGATTTTTTTCCACTTCTAAGTGCAGGTGTGTTATAGCAGAAAGTTGAATATAACTTTGGGATTTTCCCAACTAGTATCATGGAGGAAAGTATGTGTAAGGGAGTTGAGGGTGGGAACTAGGTAGTGATTGTAAATGATTCACCATTGACTTAAATTGAATAAAGAGGAGTACTGGCATGGCATGTTTGGTGCACAATGAAAAAGTGATGGAATGGTTGATGGACTAGCAGTTCTAATGAGCTCAAAACGTTGATAGAAGAGAATGCAAGAGAGACCTGGAATGATAAAAACATGTGGTCAGTGAGTCGTGGCTGAAACTGCAAATATTCTTATAGTTAATGGGAAGCTTCAGGCTATGACCACAAAATTGCGTGGCTGAGATGGATACTGGCAAAAGATTACTGAAAATGAGGTCAAGAAACTAAGCAGCTTAGATGTGAGATTGATTTTATATATGAAATTTGATATTTTAGAGAATTATAACAGAAGTAGTTTGGGAACGAAAAACATGAATCAGTTGCTAAAATTTTCCAGGAGTGCGAGGGAGTGACTGGGAATTTGAAAAATGCCTACACAAAGAGGGACAGCAGTTGGGGTAGCTGATGGCATCTGCTTCAAAGCAGCTGGGCTGATTGAGGGACAAAGATAGATATTCTGGAATTCGCAATGGGAAATAAGAAGGATACCACTGCGAGGTGATCTCATCTGTGGGATGCTGGAGGAAAACCTTTCTCTATTTGAGAGATCTTCACGGAATGCAGTGACCTCAGAAATAACAAACTTTCAATTAGAGCAAGAAAGCAAGTCGAGAGAATGCTTGGGAAGATGTTGTGGGCATAGGCACATTTTCTGATGACTGAAAGGGCATTCTTAGGAACTTAATGGAAGTGTTTGCAACATTTGGGAGCAGTGAAATATTGGGTCAGACTAGTGGGGGAATATAGAGAGACATTAGGTGTAAGTGTTCAGATGATGATGATGAATGACCTTTGATGAGTGAGCTTTTGAAGAGTCAGTAATAGAAACATGGATGTTTGCTTAATATTATTCCCAATGGTTTATTATGGTAAAATGGATATTCAATATTGATTATGATCTGTTTCTTAGGCCTTGTCCTCTAGGCAGTTTAGAGGAGTTAATGGAAAATGGCAAGATAGAATAATCCTCGCCTGATTCATCTTTCTTTAGATTATCGCACCGATTGTTGAATGCTGGCACCCTTCAGAACCCTTGCCTCATAGCCAACTCCTGTTCTTCAGGATTTATTCATTTAAGTGGATAAGAGTTGTAAAGAATAATAAATGTGGTATTTTTGATAAAATACTTTAAGTCACAAATCTAAAAACTGTGATTATCAAGGCATTGGTAGAAAGATAGCTTAGCCTAATGGGATTAATTAGCATTTACTACGTACCCATGATACCAGTCATAAAATCAGATCAGAAAATCAGAGACAGAAAAAAACGTTTTCCGTGTTCCACCTCATGGATCAAATATACCATTTACTTTTATAATCTTGTTTCTCTCAACTCTCTGGAATATTATGCAAACCTTTATTGTAATACTTATCACAAGGTGATCATACTTTTTATATATACTTGTCTATCCACCTGACTATAAACTTTCCAAAGGCATGAAAGAGTATTCTTCTTTATCTTTGGTTCTAGGATACTTGGCATAACTTGGCAGCATGGCATTATGGTATTTGAAGTATCTTATATAATAAAAGGCTAATATGCAAATTGTCCCCTTGACCAGATGTTGGACTGGGAGTTTGACAAGGGGGCAGGGCCAGCCGGCCAACCGCCCACGGCCCCTCCCTCAGGCTGGCCCTGAGATTGGCCTCCCCACCCCCATTGGGGGCGGGGCTGGCAGGCCAACCTCCTGCATCCCCTCCCCCGGCCGGCCTGGCCGGATCAGCCCTAATCAGGAGGGCTGGCCAGACCCCACCCGGGCACGAATTCATGCACTGGACCTATAGTATGTTATAATTGAGGTTCTTAACACATTTCCATTTAACCTACTTACCAGATTAATTAGCAGTCTCCATTCTCTCTGTAAAGTATGTTGAATAATGCCAACAACCTATTGAACTTACTGCTCTACTCACACATTTGGCTTCCTAAGCTACTTAATGGCAGTTGAATCATTCATTTGTTTATGTGCTAGACAGTGTTCCACTTGGGAGATAGTAGTGAACAAAAAAAGACAAAAATCTCTTCCTTGCTGGGTGATTTTGGCTACAAGTAATAGAAATCCCAACTAAAAGATGGTTACATAGTAAATGAGTTGGTTCAAATAAGAAGTACAAAGTTGGACAGGATTTAGGATTGGTTGATCCAATATCTCCAAAAACTATTCACTGTTTCACAAGTATAGTTAGTGTCTTTCACTTAACTATACGGAATCCTTGCACTGAAATGGAATGTCTACCCAACTTTTACTTTGGCTTTTGTGTTCATCTCGTATGCTAACTCTGAACTGACTATTTTAAATTTAGTAAAATAAAACATTCAGTTCTTCACTCTCATAAACCATATTTCAAGTGCTTGACAGCCACATATGGTTTGTGGTTGCATATTATAGAACACACAGAATCACTTCCATCATCATAGAAAATTCTGTTGGACATTGCTGCTCTACTTCCCTGAAATAAGATACTTTTTGAAACTGCATACTCTTTTTTTGCACTTTTATCTCTCAATGCTTAGAGCTTTTTTTGCTTTATTGTCTCATTTTTTTCTTTAATTGTATATTGCATGTGGGTTGTCCTTTTAAATATTTCAAATATATATATATATATATATATATATATATATATATATATATATAAAGCATGATATGCTAATTAGAGCGGACAGCCAAACAACCTTCCAGACCTCATTCTGGATGTCCTTCCTGACTAAACCATGGTGGTGGGGGCTGAGGCAGAGTGGGGGCTGAGGCAGAGGCAGTTAGGGGTGATCAGGCAGGCAGGTGAGCAGTTAGGTGCATCAGGCAGGCAATCAGAGTGATTAGGGCCAATCAGGCAGGCAGGCAGGCAAGTGGTTGGAGCTAGCAGTCCCCTGCGGGATCGGGCCTAAACCAGCAATTAGACATCCCCTGAGGGGTCCAGTATTGCGAGAGGGTACAAGCTGGGCTGAGGGACCCCCTCCCCATGCACGAATTTTGTGCACCAGGACTCTAGTATATATATAAATCTGTACAAGATAGTTCATTTTATTAAGATCAAGGAAATTCTCTGTTGCATGATGACTAATATCTTATTGGTTTGAATTTGAACATTATTATAAGATTTTAAATTTATATCACATACTCAACATAAAATGCAGAAAGGAAGCATTTTTTTAAAATTCAATCTTTATTTTAGAATAGTTTTAGATTTAGTAAACTTGAAATGATAGTACAGAGAATTTCCATATACTCCACATCCAGTTTCCCCTATTGCTAATATCTGATATTAGTATGGTAGATTTGTTGCAATCAATTAGATAATATTGATATATTATCAACTAAAATTCATACTTTGATTTGTATTTTTACATAATATTTTTCTGTTCCAGTATCCCATACATGATATCACATTATATTAAGTAGCCGCGCTGCCTTGACTATGACAGTTTCTTCTTAGACTTTTCTTGTTTTTGATGACCTTCATCATTTTGAAGAATACTAGTCAGGTATTCACAGAATGTCCCTAAATTGGATTTTTTCTGATGTTTTTCTCATATTTAGAATGAAACATTTTGAAATGACCATTTAAAAACTGATATTCAATACTTTTAAAAATAAAATTAAGGTCAATCAAAATAATAGATATCTAAGGATTGAGACTACAATTAAAACATTACAATCATGATTGGTATATGAAACATAGTATAGAGCTGAACAGTTAATACTAATTAAAATTCTCAAGGGCTTGCGATTTGGAGTGCTAGAAGTCTTTATACAGGGAACATTATAAACATGAAATGGGGAAATGCGTGCCAAAATCTTCTATTTCAACAAACTTTCTTTTTAAAAAATCTTCATCTGAGTACATGCTCATTGATTTGAGAGAGAGGGGAAGGAAGAGAGAGAGAGAGAGGGAGAGAGAGAGAGAGAGGTCAATGCAGGAGAAAGAACATTGGCTGGTTGCCTTCTGCATGCTCCCTTACTGGGAATTGAACCCCTAACCCAGGTATGTGCCCTGACTGGGAATAGAACCCACAACCTTTCGGTATACTGGATAACACTCCAACTAACTGAGCCATATCAGCCAAGGCCAAAATTTCTTTTAAAGCAACCATTTTCAAGTTATTTTGAGCCAAAGTTTCCAGGAAAGTGAGTGAGTTCATGCCAATATCTATAAAAAAACAGGATAAATCTAATAATATTCTTGAGTCAAATTTTTTCTAAGAGAAAAATGCATATTATTAAGCAAATAAGTTCAATAGTAGCTATATTAAAATGTCTAATGGAGTCTCATAATAGGTCCATTGGTCATCATTTCACTAATTTGCTCCTTCTGGGACTGCCATGGCAGTCACACTTCCACTTTGAAACAGTGCGGTGATGTGTTTATGTACAAAATATGAATACACGAATATGTGCTTTTAGATAAGTCAGGAATGTGAAGGTAATTCCTAATTTTCTTAATTTATCATATTTTTTTCATTACCACTGGGTATAAAAATACATTCCAAAATATCTATACATAATCATGTGTATATTTTGATCTAAACTTCATATATTTGCTTGAAACTATTTCCTAAAATAATAGTCAAATGGGTAGGCTGAAGAGAAGAGCATACCATCCTCCAGAGGAGTGAGAAAAACCAAGAGAAAGTGGGTCAGAGCTGGACAGGTGATTCTATTACATTTTAGTTTAATATTGTTTTTATTTTACCAGTCTTGTATTGTTATTTATTTCATCATTAGAGGCCCGATGCACAAATTCATGCATGGGTGGGCTCTCTTGGCCTAGCTGGCAATCGGGGCTGATTGGTGCCATGGGAGGTTGGCTAGGAGGAGGGGCTACGGGAGGTTGGCTGTGGGAGTGCACTGACCACCAGGGGGAAGCTCCTGCATTGAGCACCTGCCCCCTGGTGGTCAGTGCACATCATAGTGACTGGTTGACCTGTCGTTCAGTTGTTCGGTCATTTAAGCTTTTATATATATAGATTATAAAAGTCAGCCTACTTTTAGAATGCAGACCTCTCTTTTCTTACACTTCTAGAGGAGGAAAGCTGTATTACTTTGGTGCCTAATTTGTGCAACTTGCTGTGTTAGGCAATTATAAGCTTTGTCTCATTTAATTACATCTATAAACCTGGGTAGTTTTATTATTTTAATTCTGTAATGAAGAACTAATGTTTAAGAAATTACATAATTTGCCCACTATCAAAAAGCTGTTAAGTGAAAAAACTCATACACATGTTTTGTAATCTTAACTAAAACTCATGTTCTATCTACTGATAAAATATTTCCCCCCAAGAAACCAAAAAATTTCCAAAATGATTGGATTGACTCAGGCTATATTCCTAAAGTATACCCTCAGGGAACATAGTTTCATGTCTAATAGTTCTTCTCTTTTTCAAGATCAGGGAGCAGAGCAGCTACATTTAGGGTTGGTTGATCCACTAACTCAAAGATCTACTCTCTGTTCCACATGCGTGGTGTTTCAGTCACTTATATTTGGTATGCCTCACAGCTGAGACAACAATGCAGGTAGGGCTCTTCAGCAAACCAAACAGAAGGTTTAAAGGACAAAGCAAGAGTTTCCATGGTCATGAAAGGCTAGGTTTTCTAACAGGGACAACTCCTCTCAATTTACTGAGTCATGTCTCAACAGGGCTTTAGGAAGTCGTCTGTTACCAACACTTATCTCCAGAACATGAATCAGGGAGCCTGTTAATAAATCCCCTAAAGGAGTCAAGGCCACAGTTGTCTTGGGCAGATTTTGTAGAATCCTGGCTAAATGTTTTGCCTAGTTATTCTGTTCTCTTGAGCTGTTTTCAAACTGAGTTCAAACATTTGTCCTTGATGCAAACAATCACTCCAGCAGAGAAAATGATTATGATTAGAACACGGTTATGTTTTAATCCTGTTTGCACAACGTTTGATCATTGAAATATGGTTAAAATCAGGGGTTAGGAATATAAGAATATAATTATCTCCACAATTTCAAAAGCCAGTAGAGAAATGATTGTTAGGAAATGTGTGTGTGTGTGTGTGTGTGTGTGTACTGTAGGAGCCCTGCAGAGGGTATCTGCACCTATATAATTATAACACCTCATGAGGACTAGATGGTAATTTTGATGACACATGTAGAAGAAATTTGAGTTTATGAACATGAAGATCTGTTTAGTAAAACTCTTACTTTTGTTCCAAATTTCAATATATAATTTTCACAGCCCTTTTCATCAAGGTGAAAGAGAACTCATTCAAAATTTAATTTGTTCCATATTTTGGAATTGTACCATTTACGTTGTACTGCATTGGCAGTTTGTTGCTATAGAGAGAATAATACAGAGAACATATTGGGCATGTCTACCTATATTATCATGGTCGACTGTTAACTACATCAACTATTATTTGGACATTTATAGGACTAAACAATGAGTATGGGGGAAAAGTTCATGATATTTTGGCTTTTTGTTCTAGCACACTTTAAAAAAATTGACCCAACTGTAGCTGTTCTTGGAATGCTTATTGAAAAAGCATAACTGTAAGTTTTAAAAGTTGAATTGAAATTTAATCTATATGGCAATAGAAGTTGGAAGAATCCAAGCTCAATTCAGACTAAAATGTTGGAGCAGATTTTTAAATATGGTTCATTTTATATAACCCAAGGATATAAAGAAACAAACCATCTATCACTTAACAGTTTTTCAACAAAGGGCACAATGTGTGAAGAAATGACCTAAATGCTTTTGTATGTGTTTGTCTCTTTTATGGTATATTTTATCTGTGAAAAATAAAAAATATGAATTACATATTGGTTCATATTCTTCTCTCTGATTCTGAGGGTAAACCTTCCAGATCTACATTAAACACTTTTATTTTGTTATTATTATTATTTTATTGATTTCAGAAAGGAAGGAAGAGGGAGAGAGAAATAGAAATATTAATGATCAGAAGGAATCATAGATCAGCTGCTTCCAGCACATTCCTACTGGGGATTGAGCGTGTAACCCAGGCATGTGCCCTGACTTGAATGGAACCTTGACCTCCTGGTTCATAGGTTGGTGCTCAACCACTGAGCCACATTGGCTGGGCTTTTGTTTTGTTTTTATACAAAAATCTCTGCTACACATGTTTCACTTTCAATACAAGTTGTAATTAAATTGACCTTAAATATATAGAATCTATACCATAGCATTTGTTAAAATTGGAATGCTATTATTTTCCTTTCCCCTATCTTTCTCACTACCTCACAAACTCATAAAACTAAAACAACATGCTAACATAGAGTACCATTATATCTAAAGTGATTTTCAATCCAAAGCACTGGCTCTCAAACATAGATGCACATTGGAATAATCTGGAACATTTAACGAATGCTAACATTTGGGTCCTACTCTCCCTGAATTGATTAATAGCGACTCTGGGTTTGGAATTTTTATAAGAATTTTTAAAGGCTCCATCGATAATTCTAATGAGGGACAAAGTGATAACCACTAGTTTAGAGTAGTCGTTCCCAATCTTGCCTAAACTTTGGAAACTTCTAGGAATTCTTTAAGACACTGGTGGCAAATTCCAACATTTCACCTTGATGTAATTGGTCCAAACTGCAGCCAGAACAGGAGAAGTGTCAGCCCGCTCTGAGATGTTTCTAGGAAATAGCCAAGGCTAAGAATGACCCATTAGTACTTCACTGTTTGTTGGGTCAGAAGAAGATCAATACAATTTTCACATTTATACAGTTTTGACATTGAATTTTTAAATACATAAAATGGAAATTTTGAGTTTTAAAATACACCTATTTGAATGTAGTTTAATGAATTAAGGCAAAGAGCAACTGATAATCACATGTGAAGACCTCCAAAAAGAAAAGTCTTGTCCTCATTGTGAAAGTGTACGACTCAAGGGCAAAGTTACCACTATTTGAAGAAAGAAAATTATAAAAACGTAATTCAAAGGAGTTATTTTTGTTGCAAGTAGAACAATTAAGATCATCCTTGGAAGAAATTTATTACTCATAAGTAAGAGCCAGATAGGAAAGGGGAAAGGCACATTTTGTCAGATTCACCACTTTTAAAAGGAGCATGATCAATTCTCAAATATTTTCAGATGTGTCAAAGTCACCTAACATGTTTATCCCACTTAGAATTTTCTTAAAAACGCAAGTTCTTGCCAACTAATGTAAACTGTCAATTGCTTAAAAGTAGAAAAGGAATATCTATTTTAAGACTGTGGGGTGCTTCTGAAAGGTACAGTATTTTTTTTCTTTCAATGAAAATCTTGATAACACATTCAGAGAGAAGTCAGGTGTAAACTGCTAAAGATTTTTCTACACGTGTGGAACGGTTTTATATGGTTTTGTTACTGTAGCTTGCTAAAGTGTTGTATAAACACAGGATGAGTGATTTCCTATAACTTAATACATGCAAATGCTTAAAGTATTTTTTCCCCTCCAAAAACATATCCAAATTATTACACTCAAAATGCCATAGTGTGAAGGATCATGATCTCAATCTTCAGTATCAACTGAAAAAGTCTCCCTAATTTTTTTATCTTTTATCATCTGGGTGATTGTGTGTGTGTGTGTGTGTGTGTGTGTGTGTGTTGTACTTGATGATGGAGACTTCATTTCTCTAAGCAGTTATTTTCCGTAAAAGTTCTTTCTAGAATTCTATTATTTACATTGTAGGATAGATATTTTGTTAGCAAAAGTAATGCTGATGGCCCTGACCAGAGTGGCTAAGTGGTTAGAGTGTCAGCCTGCACACTGAAGGGTCATGGGTTCAATTCCAGGTCAAGGGCAAGTACTTGGGTTGCAGCTTATAAGGCTCCCCACCCCCAGTTGGGGTACCTGCAGGAGGCAACCAATTGATGTATCTCTCTTACATGATGTGTTGTTTCTCTCTCTCTCCCCCTCCCTTCCTCCTTTCCACTCTCTCTAAAAAAGCCATGGGAAAAATATCCTCAGGTGAGGATTAACAACAACAAAATGATGCCTCAGTGTCTACTCATACATGACAAAATGCCAATAAAATGATATAATCAGTACATAGAGCATGCGGAGATTTAGAGTTCCATTATTCATCATTCACTAAAAAGAAGAAAAAAGGTTAAAACTGAGAGTAGGTAAAGGGTCATTGGCAACAAAGTAGCCATTTAATCAGAGTTAATAAAATAAAGAAACTACAAATGATTTTGTGTGCCTGGCAGACCTAGGAGAACCTATTCTTAAAGGGATTATCTAAACCTGGAAACTTTCTTAAAGTAATGGATTAAAATAAAAAAACCTAAAATTTAGGATATAAAGTACAGCAAGATAATTCCAATATTTTAGAGCAAAAATAAGACCTATTGAACTTTATAAATGTATTAAAAGTTTGTCTTTTTGCCTCATTAATTATATCTTATTTATGAGGTCCTTTTGGTTGATCTGCCTTTTGACCCATGTGCCAGCATTATCTATCCTACTGACTGGGCAAGATAAAAATATAATTAATACCCTGTTTCCTATTGTACAAACATAATAAACATTTACCTAGCAAACTATCGAATTAGCTCCGGTCTAGCCCATAAAGTGACTGAGATAACCTGAACACAGATTAGTCCACTTATTTGTGTGTTGTGGATATGGTTTAAATAATTGGAAAATGTCAAAATTTCATGACCCAATAACATTTTGGGTCACAGGCACTGTGTCTGACATCAGGCAGACAACAAATGAGAAATGGGATAAAGTTCAGAAAGGTTCTTCCTCAACAGGCTCACAATCCAGGGGAGTAAAAAGGACAACAGGCAACTAAAATGCAGAATGATGTTCAGAGATTTACACAAGTCATATGGGATCACAGAAAAGAGGCATCTGTCCCAGACTGGAGGTGATGGGGATGGGGCAAAGTAATAGGAAAGCTTTTTTGTGTTTTTTTTTTTTTTTTTATCCTCACTCACTCATGGATATTTTTTTCATTGGTTTTCAGACAGAGTGGAAGGGGTGAAGGAGAGGGGGAGAGAAACATTGACGTGAGAGAGACACATCATTTGGTTGCCTCCCTCTTGTGCCCTGACTGGAGCTGGGGATCAAACCTGTGACTGAGATATGTGCCCTAGATCGGGAATTGAACCCACAACCCTTCAGCCTGTGAGCCGACACTCTAATCACTGAGAAAACTGGCCAGGGCACTAGGAAATGTTCTTGAGGGATATGAGGCCAAGTTGGAATCTTAATAAACCTAAAAAATACTTAAATAGTGAAGAGATAGCCAATTATTTTGGAGAAATAAACATTGAAAGCATGAGGCAGCCAGGATGTAAGAAAGGTCTAAAAAAGGTACTGAAATTAGGTAAATGTAAGTGGAGAACTGAATACGAAGATTTGAAAGGCAGAATATATTTGAAGGAATTCTAGGCAAGTGTGCTATGATAGGAAAAACAAATGAAAGCCAATAAAATATGTTAAGCATTTAAGGGAGAGACAATGATGGTGATTGTGTCAATCAACTTGATCATATCTGCATTTAGAAAAACAACTACCTGACAGCAGATTAGAAATGGAAAGAAGTGGAGAGTTCAGTTAGGAGGGATCTGGTAAGCAGAATTCCAAAATGATTTCCAATGACCCTGGTGTAATCCCCTGCCTTATTTGGAGGTGACGCCTGTGAATATGATGAAACATTTGTGATGATGTTTTTATTATATGAGAAGGGTTTTGCAGATGTAATTAAGTTTCTAAATATTTTGACCTTAGCATAGGTATATTATCCTGAGTGGGCTGAACCCTTGGTTAGGTTCAGAATTCTTGGCACAGGAGATTCAAAGTGTGAGAACGATTTAATGAGAAAGACATACTCCGTTGATGGCTTTCAAGATGGAGGGAGCACATGCCAAGCAATGTGGGTGGCTTCCAGTGGCCCCTGGAGGACTGCCAGTAAAGACACAGAGATCTCAGGCCCACAATTGCATGGAACTGAATCCTGCCCAAACCATGTGCGTCTGGAAGAGGATCCCAACCTCCGTATGAGATTGGAGGCAGGATGATACCCTGGATTTAGCCTTGTGAGATTTGAAGCATGAAGCCCAGCATGCCCATATTCCTGAGGTACAGACTTGCAAACGATTTTAAGTGGGTGCTGTTTTACGTTTGCTAAATGTGTGTGCTCGTTATGCAACAACAGAAAACTAATACAAGGGGGATACATCATTCAAAACGGAAAATCAATTTATATTATAAATTGTACTTTACAGAACAATTTAGAGTTATACTTAGTTGCAGTTTGTCATTATATTTTGGGCTATTTCAATGATTTAATTATCTTCAATATTGAGAAGGGTCACTTTTTAACAGCCATTTTGTGTGCATCTGCCATTCTCCCCCCGCAAACTCCTCTCTCTGCACAAATATTTCTCAATATATCACAAATTTGATGACTGTTTTTGTATAAGGACCTGAATTAATTATCATCGTTTTAATTTTTATAATTAAAAGAAGATATATTTCTCTTGAATAAGAAGATTTTTCTGCCCTAGTGGTTTGGCTCAGTGGGTAGAGAGTCAGCCTGTGGACCAAAAAGTCCCCATGTTCGATTCCAGTCAAGGGTTGCGGGCTCGATCCCCAGTAGGGGGCATGCAGAAGGCAGCCAATCAATGATTCTCTCTCATCACTGATGTTTCTATTTTTCTCTCCCTCTCTTCTTCTCTAAAATCAATAAAAATATATATATAAAAAGATTTTTCTGACATTATAAAGTTACTTTGAAAGGTAATACTCATTTTAAATTTTACTATGTAATAATGAAAACTGAATCTTTAATTTTAAATGGGTACCCATTTTTCATTTTTCACTGTTATCAAACTCATTTTCATTGCAAATATGAGCAAAAAAGGATCAAAGATAGGAAACTACATAATTTGACCTCTAGAGAAAGATTAACTTTCCTAATCTCTGCTTATATTTTACTATTTTCTAAATGTCAATCAATATTTATTATTACTATGTGAAAGGTATATATCGAATACTCACCATAACAATTTATATAGACTGAAAAGCAATATTAAGTGAAGCTACTTACTGAAAAATTATAAAAATTCTATTAAATAATGGGCTCTAAAACATATTCTAATATTTATATTATAGTGATGTTCTATGGAATAATGTTAATCTATTTATTGACACATACTTTTCTTGACTACTTCTAAATTTATATAACCTTACTATTCTAAGATAGCAGGATATTTAAAAATAAGCTACTTTTTGTTTATCTTACTAAGAAAACCTTTCCCTCCATTTTTTTGTTGTTATTACTAGATGGTTTCTATTCTGTGCCAAATACTTTCTTCCATTTGGTCATTACCAGCAAGTGAAAATTTTAAAACATGTAGCATTCACTTTGATTTCATGCCAAATAAGGTTTATTCTCTGAAAATATCAGAGAGACATTTTCATACATGAATAATAATATAATTATTAGAATTTATTGTCTAAAGGGGATATATTAGGCAAGAGATTTGTATTTAAGTAATAAAAATATTTTTTTTAAATCTGGAAGGGCGATATCGTAAATATATGATTAAGTATCACATTTATTACTCCTCTTTGGAGAAGAATGTGCTTTTAGTTTGTTATGTTGGTCATATAATTCATCTTATCAATGAGCTGTCACTGGATTTAAACATCTGGAACCCATCACACTGAACAGTTGCCAAGGCTCATAACCAATCAGCGAGCGTTTACTGTAAAGGATAAACATTAAGGATATGATCCTAGTTTTGTTATAGTAATTATGTGATGGAAAAATCTTCCGTCTCAGATCCTTATATCTTGCTGCCTGCAGAATTGTTATTGCCACTCTCTCGAAACTTTAAACATCATCAATCATTTTATTCAAAAACTCAATTTGTATAGATTTTTTAAAGTTCTAAGTGATTGTCTCAATGATACCCGCCCACCCCCCTAAAATAATAATATTATGGTAAGAATATTACAACTTTAACCAGAAGTCTTGAGTTAGAGACTCTGTGTAATTAACTTCTAAAATTTGGGCCTCAATATTTCAAGAAACCACTTAAGAGAATAGAGCCTTTTAACTGCTCTCAACGAAATTCCATTCTACTTTTATCTCTGGAGAGGATTTCCCTATAATTCCAGCACTTCAGCCAGATTGTTTGCACACGGCTGAGCAGAAATAACATATATTTTTTTACATCAGCATATTTAATATCACAGGTTCTTCAATGTACTGACACAATGTTGGCAGCATTAACAATACAGACCTCATTAGCTTTCCAAAAGATCCATAATTGAAAAGTCAGACTGCTGAAAAATGTCACCTTGTGTGTACTATGCTGAGGGAATAAAGCTTTGCCTCAGTCCTTGGAAGGGCAAATAAAAACTCAATTATAGCCTGTGTTGAGTCTATAGGCACCAAGTCCCATCAGCCTTAGCATGCTGTTTGGAATTTTCACCTCTGATGAACCATTTCTCCTAAATTTACAAGAACAGTTCAATCTCCAACCCCCTGCTCCTTATGTTCTAGTCAAGTTGGAAAGTTACAGGGACTTACACAGTAGGTTTGAAAATAGTATGTTCCAATATCTTAAGGTACCAAGTATAAAATTGTTGTGACTCTAGGAAGAAAAGTGACATTTTATAGATTTCTTTGTTTACTACAAGTAGAATTCTTGGCATGATCTATCTAATTATTTTGCCAACTCAAGTTACAGATGATGTTTAAAATTTAATTGTATATTTAAATTTAAAAAAAATATGCAAAGGAGAAAAATTTCTTTAAATGAAACATTTCTGGTCCTAATTCTTTTTCCTCCATTTCCTTCTCTCTCCCAGCCCCCTTTTCTTCCCTTGTTTTACCTGGACTCCAGCTTCTTGGGGGAGAGGGTGAAGTTGCAGGGAGTAACAAAGGCCTTTGAAATTTAGAAAAATAGACTGAATCACAAGAGATTCATGGAAGCTCTTCTCATATAAGCTCTGCAGGTGCTTCAATTTCAAGAGCTTTAAGCCTAAACCTAAGATATTATTTTGATTCCACAAGGCAATCATGGTTTTGAACATGAAGTAGGTCTGTACTGGCTTGGGACTGAGTCCTCTCATTGTTCATATCCATAATATGTGTAGAGGAGGCCACTGAAGTTGTCCATGTGCTATTAATTTCACTTTAGAATGTACCAATCTTGACTCTTTAAAGTCATATCTCCATATTTTTTTCCTCCACTGAGACTTTTTAGAAGTGTACCCAAGTGCAAGAATGATGACTTAAATGTAGCTTAAGTATTGTGAATCCTTTCCTAGCGCTGAATGCCTAAGGGACTTTCTGCAAATAAACCATCAGAAGATATTAGAAGGTATTTTTTTATGAATTGTACATATAGATGAATTCAAAAAACCCTTGAGTCCAACCATTTTGTGTACAACCTTCAAATAATGGGAACAAAAATTCCAGAGTCAGGCTGCCTATGTTTGCAACCCAGATCTTCTAGCTATTAACTATTTGTTTGGTTGATTACCAAATAATGGTGCTTTCTTTTCTTCGCCTGTAAAAAGGGGGTAATGACAGTTCCTACCTCATGGGTTTGTTCTGAGTATACATGAATAATTCATCAAAAACAATTTTTTCTCAACCAGGGGTGATTCCCCTGCCTCCTACCCAGGTTACAAGGAGCATGTCTAGAGACACTTATACTTCCACCTTGAAGACTGAGGCCAAGGATGCTGCTACACATCCTACAAGTCACAGGACACCTGCTCACAACAAAGATTCATACCACCCAACATGTCAACAGAAGTGAGGTTAAGAAACCTTGATCTGAATCACTTGAAACAGTGCCTGATGCAGAATGAACACTAAAAAAAATGTCTTAAATCTTACTTGAAAAATAATAAATTTTATTTACTCCCCTTTATTGTGTACAGCTTTTTCCATCATTTTCCTCTTATTTCTGTCCTCCATCTTTTCCTTTGGGAGTTAAATCTGATAGAACCCACAATTTCTTAAGCACCTGTTTTCAGAGTAAAATAATTCAAATATATATTTTTAAATTTTGCCCCTGAGAAATGCATTCACAGGACACTTGAAAAGGATAGAAGCCTAGTAACTGCTATCTCTGGATTCTGTCCTGAGCCCTTTTGTTATATATGCTTCACAACAATGAAAAAGAGAAGTTAAGCATATGTTAGAAAAATTTAATTTGCTTTCTTCATATTGATATACATGTACATAAATAAGAAAACTGGGAGAGATGAGGATAGAGAGAAACAATACCCTACATACAGTACATTCATCTGAATTACATGGAATAAATGGCTAAAAACATATGCATGCTTCCGAACTGATACTTTCTGTTTTAGATGAGATATTATATCAGTTAGGCTTCCTGGCTGCAGGTGATAGAAACTGACTTTAGTCTGAGCAGAAGGGAGCCTATTAGAAGGCTATGTGATAACTTGCACAATAGAGGGGGATGCCAAAAAAAAGCAGAAGCAAGGAGAGAGAGGAGGTAGGAAGACAGCAAGGCTCTCATGATAGAAGCCGTCTGATTGGGTGTCCCTCCTGGTCCTGTCACCCTGGACAAGGCCTTCTGAGGACATGTGAGACCGCAGCTGCTGTATTCTCAATGACACAGGTCACCTTTGGTTGTGCTGTCAAGTTGATAAATGTCATTCTAGGTCAAATGCACAAGGCATAACTGCTCGAGACAAGAAGACAGAGTATCTGGCCATTAGGATTCCAGAATAGATGAGAGAAAATGATACAACTTATACAGTGCAGACTTTTACTAGATAAGTTAGGCCTTTCAAGAAAAGCCAGTCTAAATTCTTGGGGTTTCAAGATGTAGTTACAGTGCTACTTTGGGGAGTATCATTCAGTGTCTAGCTATGGCCAATTCATGGAAGGTGTGCCTGGAGAAGGGACAGCTTTCTCAAAGACTGTGTGGGGGAGTTGTGGTCTGCATCCATTACATTTTTAAATGAAAAGTTTTCCATATGAGCAAGTTTTTGGTCACCTATTAATCTGTAAACATGGGCCAACATACTAAAAACAGAAAAGGCCCTAGATTCTTTGTTACATAGGAATTTCACATTTGGCAAACGGTTGGTAGAGTTTGGCTAACCCCTCAAAACATGAGCCTGCACAGGCTGCTGACTGGGAGTAATAAAAGCAGAAGCCCAGAAAGACAACTCTAAAGTGGTCTTTTCCTTTTCCACGTAATCTCAGTTTACAAAGCCTACGTGGAAGTTTTTCACCAACTGTAAAGTTTATACAGTGCCTTGCTAAGAGATGTATTGTCATACAGATAACATACTCATAAGCCATTTTTAAGCCATTGTAGTCACTATGACTATAGCCAAGGGTATACATGTGTATCATCATTAGTCTCACAGGTAATGTTAACATGACCTTTACATGAGTTTTAGTTGAATTTGGCCAGAGTTAACCAAAGGCTAGTATTTAGACTGTAGCTTTCAAAGGGCAATTTTCCTGGGTAGGTAGGTGATTGCCAGTTCCTCTTAGAAAAAAGCAACCGGATTGCAATTTTGTCCATTTGGAATTGAGGAGAAAAATTGGTTTGGCCAAGCTACTAGTATGTCTAGTTTGTAGGTTTCTTCATTTTGTGTTTGGGAAATTTCCTAACAGCAGGAAGCATCCTATAGATATTATCAGTATAACTAGAGGCCCAATGAACAAAATTCGTGCATGGGTAGGGTCCCTAGGCCCTAGGCCTGGCTGGCGATAAAAGCCAATCAGGTTCTCTGCCTCCTCACCTCCCTACCTCCTCCTTCCCTTGCTCCCTCAGTGCCCTGCCCCTGCCACTGGTCACCTGCCATGCTCCGCACCACCTCCCTGGTGGTCAGTGCACATCATAGTGAGCAATCAAACTCCCTTTCTCCTAGTCAAACTCCTGAGGGGAAGCTTTGCATATTAGCCATATATATATATATATATATATATATATATATATATATATATTTGTGCAAGCTATCACTGGCTCTTTATAATGAATTAGTCATTTTAGCAACTATAATCTCTTGACATTTGACTTTTCTTAATCAGCTTGATTGCCTTAACTATTTTCTATTTTCTTGTCTAGTTATCCCAGTATCTGATAAACCAAATTATTTTCCTGTTACTGCTTTTGTTTCCTGGCCATGGTAATTTGTTTCTTTGTGTATCTGGCATTTGTTAATAATTAAATCTAGTTGCTGGCTTTAATCTCTGAAATTCCCCTACCACTTGATTAAGGATCTGCAGAGAAGAACTGAGGTTGCCTCCACTAGCACCAAAGGATGCTTATAATCTGGAACTTTAATTTCTCCACCTCGGGGGTCCTGACCTGGTCAAGCAGTGTGAATAAATGAGTAAGGCCATATTCAGGAAATACTATTTTCATCCCATCCAGAGCCATAGCAGAGACACACATCTTTTTATGGTTCTATTTGTTGACACATTTGTTGTTGCTGCTGTTTTAATTAAGACTCTCACTGAATTTATAGGATCTTTGGTGGTCTCAGCTTTGCGCAGGACTCTCAAATTTAGATGCCCATCATCTGAGGACCCAAGAAGTAGTCACTAATTTCCCCCAAATTCAAGGTTTCCTATTATAGTATTTGTCCTCAGGACAATCGTAACTCCTCATTTCCTTACCACTATGGCTTCAGCTCCTAGGGGTGTGTGTGTGTGTGTGTGTGTGTGTGTGTGTGTGTGTGTGTGTGTATGTGTGCTTCCTAATATGAATGTCTGATGGGTACTAGAAAATTCAGGCTATCTTGCTCTTTATGTTCAGGGAGCAAAGTTAACTTAATATCAACTAGTACATCTCATCACATTTGATCCATAAGTCTATTATATAGGATCTTATTTTTTGATTACTTGATCAACCCTGCACTTAGGTGAGCCAAAGTTGCCTACTGTTAAAGTATTTATAGCACTTTATTTAGGTGTTATCTCTAGTTATTATTTTTCAGCCTGATGATGCTACACGTTTTTCATTAGTGCATAAAAGATTATCTGTTAGATGTTTTCTGTGGATTTCCCCCATATTTATTATATAGTTGTTTAGTGCTTCTTTCCTTTGTATTTTATCTTGTCTGATATTAAGATTTTGATACTTGATACATTTTTTGTTTTAATTATCTTCTTCCCATTTCCCATTTCTTAAGTTTCAATCTCTCTGAGTTGGATTGTATTAGGAGATTCTCTGTATAAAATGGGAGTGTTTTTATCTTAAGTAAGCTTGTTCCATTTATAGTTTTTAAAATCAGGGTATGTTTATTTTAGTTTTGTACACACACACACATAATTATTCTATTTGTATGTTTTTTAAACAATCTCATTAGATTGTTACTGACCCTTTTATTTACTTACAGTTTTTGCTGTATGTGTGGGTGTGTGTGTATGCATGCACGCTGTATTTTGTATATATTTTTTTTCTGACGTGTACCTTGAAAACCAGGAATGGTTTCAGGTTTTATGGGACATAAAACTTATATAATTTTGGGGGAACTTTTAAAAAAGTGTAGAAAGTAATGAAACAAAATTAATCAAGCAAGTAAAAATTTCTTTAGAACTAGGAATTTCTTTAGAATCACAACAAAATGTGTAAGTCATCTGTGCAAGAGGGGCCTTCCATCTTAAGCTTCTTTAATTTCGTAGAGTTTACTTACTTATCTTTTAAAAATTATTTTTACATTGTAATAAAATATACAAAATGTAAAATTTAGGGTTAAAACCATTTTTAACTGTATAGTCAATGGCATTAAATACATTCATATTATTGTGCAACCATCCCTACTATACATCTCTAGACATTTTTTCATCTTCTCAAAGTGAAATTCCATACTCACTAACCAGCCATTCTCCATTTCCCCCTCCTATTCAGCCCCTGACAACCCCGTTCTACTTTCTGTCTCTATGAATTTGACTACTGTAAGTACCTCATATGAATGGACAGATCATAGTATTTGTTCTTTTATGACTAGCTTATTTCACTTAGCATACTATCTTAGACGTTCACCCATGTTGTAGGCTGTGTCAAAATTTTCTTTCCTTTTAAGGCTAAATAATTATCTTGTTAATAACAGATTAATTCCTTCTATATTTCATGCAGTGTTTATTGATTCCCTCCCATCAACAATGATGTTATTATACATTGATTCTCTCTTTCTCTTCCTTTTTTTCCACCACTTTAGTTGATTATACTATTTACCTTTGATTTTATAATTAATTAAAAAGAAATTATCTCTTTGGATTCTTAGCTTTAACATGAGAAAATCTGTATAATTTACACTATGTCTTTCTCATTCCTGATTTTACTGAATACTATTATTCATAGCATTTTAGCTTTGTCAGGCCTACAGTGTTGATGTTTTTTTCTGTAAGCATAATTACTTGATTTAATACTTGTGTTTAAACACTTGTGATTAAATACTTGTGTATAATATCCATTTAATATTACTTCTCAGTGCACGTCTTGGCTGACTAAAAATAATTCTCAAGTAGTTTCTACAGGAAAGCTTCCTAAGAACAATGTTCCTGAGTTCCTAAATGCTCCCGAGTTCATTGCTTTTGTATGTGCACATATGTTGCCTTTGTGTGCATTTTTCCCCATAAATTATCTGAAACATTGTTCCATTGTTTTCTATAGTTTTGGATTCTGAAGAAACATGACGTCAACCTGATTTTTCCTTTTATAGAAGTCTTGACTCTCTCTATATATATTTTTAGTCTGACTATAAGCAACTTTCCTCATGAATTCTTTGTTTATTTACTCTGGACCTATTGTTTGTGATTCATTTTGTAAATTTTTCAATTTCATTTTAACATTTTTTTCTATTACATCATCTTAGTTATTTTTCTTCTGGGAAGTAAATTACGCATATTTGAATCCTCTTTGTTTGAGTTACACATTCATCGATTTTTCTGTAACTCTTTATCACTTTTAATTTTCATCTTTTTTTTATTCTTGTGTCATTTTTGTTTGGGCTCCTTTTAATCCACTTTATTCTGGCTAGTGTGAGGGTTTTTCTCCTGGAATGCATGTTTGCAAAAATTATAATAAGGTAAGGGCTAGGACCACATGCAAGGCAAGCAACTATTTCCCTACTACCCCAGAGTTGTTTATGTAAATGAGTTCCCTTGCCCATTTCCACCATCCACTCCCCTTAGCCCGGTCAATTGAGATTGACAGCTGTGGGGTTGCTCAGAATTCAATCTCTCTGATCCCACCAGCTTAACCAACAGACTGCTCTCTGCAAATCTGGCTTAAATGTATGTTTTATTGTTGAATCTCATCTTCTTGGTTTCTCCTTGAAATTAACTCAAGTACAGAGACTTTTCCAAGTACTAGTTTTGTATCCCAGATACACCTACCACTTCTTTAGACAACATACGTTAAGGACTTTAAAAAAATATATATGTCCCTGTTTTGGTATCTTCCCATATTACTGTTGCTTACCTTCAGTGTTTGTTTATTTGCTTTTTTCTAGAATTTCATCAATTATTTTTTATGATAAGTAGCTAATAAAGGAAACATATGTAACAGTTCCCAACAATTTTAAATATATTTCTATTATGGAGATGCTTAAACATATACAAATTAGAATTATATAAAGTTCTCCAGTGTACCCTTTTCTCAACTGCAACATTTATCAAATTGTGACTGACATTATTTGACCTGTATCCACTCCAACCCCATATTGTTTTAAAATAAATTCTAGACATCACATTATATTATCTGTGTATATTTTAGTATGTGTCTCTTACAGATAAGGGCTTTTTAAAACATATTATATAAATTATTAATAATTTCCTATTATCTTTAAATATCCAGTAAATATTAACAATTTCATTATTTTGTAACTATCATATCTTTTGAAGGATGCTGAAATCACATTCTAAATTATGACTATACATTGCAATTGCTAGATCTGTAAAAAAAATTTAAAAAAAATTTAGAGTATAATGTACATGTATTAAAGTGCATAAGTCACCAGTATACATCTTGATAAATAACTACAAATGTCTATACCTGTGTAGTTATCACTAAGATCAATATATATATAATATTTCCAGCATCAAACAGGGGTCTCGCTTGCCCTCTTCCCTGTCAATGTCCCCTTAACACTAATTAAATTCTGATATTTATGATCATGACTTACTTTTGCCTGTACTTAAATTTTATACAAATGAATATATGTGGTATGGTAGTATTTTGTATGAATACTTCTACTCAACATTATATCTGTTTGGTTCATCCATGTTATTGAGTCCATTTTGTTTCTTGCAGTTGCTTACTATTCTATTATATGAGTATACTGATATTTATTTACCCTTCTGATATTAAAGAATTGGTTTGTTTCCAGTTTTAGGTGATTATAAGCTCTTGAAACTTTGTTAAAGTAGGATCTATTAAGCAGGTTATTTTCAGGTTAGAACTAGTTTTAGAAAATTTTTGGCCTTGTGCTACCATCATTTTTCCCTTTTTATGGCCTCAATTTATTCCTTTTAATTTATACCAGCTAAATAGTTCTTTTAAAAAGCTTTTTAAAAGTATTCTTATTAGCATATTTAGATGCTCTGTGTTGGAAAAGTTTTTTTTTTTTTTTACTCATCAGTCCATTGTATTGTCTGATAATTATT
Organism: Myotis yumanensis; assembly: GCF_028538775.1. Taxonomy (NCBI): domain Eukaryota; kingdom Metazoa; phylum Chordata; class Mammalia; order Chiroptera; family Vespertilionidae; genus Myotis; species Myotis yumanensis. The sequence goes on along the minus strand of NW_027223753.1, from coordinate 200,168,491 downwards.
TTTATTAGTGTAAGCATTCAACAATTAGGCTTTTAAATATAAATTTTTCTAAGACAAAAATCTGTTTTTTCTCATATAAAATTGTTTTGATAAATACTTTTGTTAGCAAATTTGTCTTAGCTGTTGAAAAATAGACAAAACTTAGATGAAATATCCAAACCATAGACCAACAGATTCTACTTCAAGAAAAAAAATAATAGCTATATGTTAATATCTCCTATTCCTAAGAAGAATAACATTGCTACAGCATGCTATTACATCTATTTCAAAAATCTAACAATCAAAATTTCAGAATGATCTCTAAAATAATACTTTAATTCAGCTGATAGCTTGGGTTAAAGATGCCAACATAACTTTAGCATTCTCCTGTGAAGTTATTTGCTTTATTGAACAAAAATGAAATCAACCAAAGTGGTTATTTTCAGCATTTAATGGTTGGTCAGTACTTCCCAACTCCCTTGTCATTGAATAATTGGAAGTGCTCCCATCCAAATTTTGGTAAGTTTCAATGACTATTTGAGGTAACTTGGAATTGAACATACCCACATGCCTCTAGCTACTGAAGGAGGCCCCATGTGTAAGCTGGAGTGCTTTCCTTTCCACAGACTCAGAGTTATATAGGTTTAGCTTCCATCCAAGGAGCTCCATATTAAGACACATCAAAGTAGAGCAGAACACTTTGACCTGATTCTGTCAGCACAGCCTCAATGGCATCTTAGCATTTGCATTTACGACAGAAAAACATACAGTTCCCAGGCAGTTCCAAGGCCCCACTAATCTCTTTCCAATGCTACAAAGGCATCACCACTGTCTAATCAAGTACTTGAAGCCTCCTCTATTTCCAAGTTCAAATCCTCAGCATCAATCAGGTAAGCCATTGTTCAACCTTGATGTAATTCCAGACTCTATCGTGTGCATGTTAGAAATCATAAAAATACCTATATTTTATAACCAGATCTGGATTAGTAAATTAAACACCCTAAATTGACCACAAGATGGTTTCAAATCATTTTCTGAAAGATACTGCATTCAGATCCCAAAATAGGAGATATTCTTTTACTTCTTGCATTAATTTGAAAGAGCAAAATATTTTCACAAGTGCTCCTCTTGTAAGCTACAGAAAGCCTTTTGCTCTGAGAACTATTTTATGAGATGCCGGCTCTCAATATTTTTTTTGTAAAAATGTATTTTGTGTTGGAATAATGTTCACTAAAGGAAGAATTTATTAAAGCAATAGCATAGGGTTTCGCCACCTTGGCACTATTGATATTTTGAGCTGGCTAATCCGTTGTTGTGGGACACTCTTGTGCCTAATAGGATATTTAGCAGAATCCCTGGGCCCTAGCCACAAGATGCCAGTAGCAACTACTTTCCAGGTATGACAACCTAAGTGTCTCCAGACATTGTCAAATCACTCATTAGATGAAAACTTATCCATTGTAACCATCAGAATTCAATTTCACTTAAACTGTTGAAGTGTTTGAAATGAGTTGGCTATGCGAAACAGTATGTTCCGTTCCCAATTTGTAGGTGGGACACCTAACTCATTCCCTGTGTTAAGTGAACGCTCTCTGTATCTTCCTGTGCCGTGCAAGTCACGACATCGCTGTGGAGTGCAACGTGAGGGATGCAGTCTGGTTGGAAGGAGACCTATGACATTTCAATTGTTGCTTCCTTTGCATCGCCAGCACACTTTTTCCTTAGAGAGATAGATGCTTATTTGCAGAAGCCATGGGAGTTGGAGGTTAGCCTTCCCCTTTGACAATACACCTCAGCATCAACCACTTTATCTCCACTTCCCAAGAGCCATCCCTTGGCTCTGTTCTGGTAACTGATGTGAATACTTTAGAACAGGAGTTGGCAACTTGTGGCTTTCAGGAATGCAACCACACATGTGCATATGGTTCTATGATGTCTTCCTACTCCAACAGAAGATTTCTGTAGTTGTGACCAGGTATGTCTGGGTTCACAAAGCCTAAAATATTTTTTTTTTATCTGTCCCTTTACAAAAACAAATTACAACACCTAAACTTTGTAAATTATTTAAGCTGCCCAACCTCAACCTTTGTCCCGTAATTTGCATCAGTTAAGTAATAAGAGCAACAACTACATTTGCAAAAGTATCTGAATCTCTACAGTTCCTGCCAGAGGCAGGTTTGATTTAGACACAATCCTCATCCTCATGGGAACAAGCAGTTTGCCACTTCACATTCAAAGACCATTTTCACACCTTTGCTCACTCTGTCTTTCCATAGGCTCAGCAAATCTAATTCTTTTTACCTTCTGTTGTAGGCTCCCCCCGCTCCCTGACCAGGCCACCCTGGGGAGAGATGAAATTGTTTCAGTAGATAGTGTTGGCCACTGTGTCTCATTGTACTTTGAAAGTCATGTCTTTCTCTTTTCCTTGGAAGCACAAATGTATCAGACTGTGTTTGGTTTCAAGAAAACCCAACAGTGAGTTCAATAAGTAAAGGGTTGACTGTCTCATGTAACAAGCCCGTGGATAGGAAGATAAGATGAGTAGGGTGTCAGTGTCATCAAGGATCCAGATATCTTCTGCATTTCTATGAAACCAACCCTAGAACGTGGATTTAATCCTCAAAACTGTAAGATGATTGCTCAGCCAGGCACTCATTGGGAGGAAAGCAAATGGAATAAAGGACCACCTCAATGAGTTTATCTCTCTTATGAAACTTTCATGGAAGCCCTAACCCAAGGATTTCTCTCATTTTTGTCATTGTCCAGAATTACATATTTACCTTTAAGTATGTAACTCTATCTGTACCAGAGGCTACCAAAGCAAGGCTTTGAGCTGGACACACTTCTAGTTAAGTGGTATGGCTGGTAGAAAAGGGGAAGTGAATATTGAGTAGACATTGGGTCATGGTCGCCACTGCTAGTGACTATCCCACACAAAATTCACTATCTTGATACAACCTTCTCCCACTTCACCTTCAAATTACACACACACACACACACACACACACACACACACACAGACTTGGGCCACTTAATTTTGCTCTCTTACATTCAGCTTCTATGTATTTATTCAGAAGACCCTTTCCCTAAAAGGATAAGCATATGCTTGAAAGAATATAAAAAAACATAAGTGTTATTTGCCCAGGTTTTTGTTTCTAAATCATGTACTGAGAGGTTCTAAACCAAAATTGAAATAATACTGCCCGAGAGTCCAAACATTGCAGCATTTTTCCAGAGTTAACCAAAGATTAATAATCATTTCAATGGAATGTATTTGAGTCAAGAAATATTTGTTGAGCATCAACAATGTGCCAGGCTCTGTGCTAAAGTTATCAAAAATAAAAGGAATAAAATGTTTCCTATCTGATACAAAAATGTAAGCATGTGAATACATAACTACAATAGAGGAAGAGATAAGCACAAATTAGAGGATAGTACAGCTCGAGAATGCTCAACTCTGTTGAGAGAGGGGTCCAGGGAGGAGTTCTCCAAGACCTGATATCCAAACAATGTAAGCCAATGTTAGGATCAGTTCTCATGTTTGCTGATTTTCAGTCTAGTGCATTTCCTACAATCTAAAAAAGGAAATTATAAAGTGGCAAAGAGAAACACACCTTCAATACTATTTCTAAATATATCTATGAATAAATATACAACCCTAAGTGTTGGCCTGAATTTTAATGAAATATTTAGACTACTGCTTAGGCTCACCCAGAATGCTTTATGTTGTCTTCACAATTTTTTTAGGTTTTATAAATATAGAACATCTTAAAATATGCTTGGCGCCTAGTGAAAAACAATAGCAAAGTAAATAACAATCCAAGAAATGATTAGCCACAAATATGTTAGACATCTTTATGAGCCTGAGAAATACTTAAATTCCTATTTGTTTCCTGTCCTAAATACTTGAGAATAAGAGAGACTAAGTATATTTTAGACTGAATCTACCATACAATAATAGTCAAAATTCTATTGTGTTGTGGTATTGTAGTTAAGCCTCTTGGTGATCAAGTTACATATTTTTGAAGGTATACCCATTTTAGATTTTTGAGGAGATGGAATTGCTTGGCAGTCCTTAATAATTGGGAACTAGAATATGTTTCCCCTTCTCTCAATGATTTCCCATTTTTATCTCTGTCTTTCCATTCAAGACACATTTCCCAAAACCAATCCTGTCTGCCTAGAAAAATAGTTAACATTTATTTTTAAACTGAATTTATTGGGGTGACATTGGAAAAATAATTAACACTTATAAAGTATAAAAAATAAATAAAATGTATTGCAGTGATTTCAAATTTTCTATTTCTTTAATTTTCACAACATTGCTGAAAGGTTGAATGAGCCATCTTATGTAGATTTTGTGAATTTAGAGACTTGTCTAAAGTCATATAGCTTCTAAGCAGCAAAGCCCACCCTGTTTTTCTCATCCAAACTCAGTGCATATTTCAGCTCTGCACACAACCCCCCACATAAAAATTAAGCATTTTCATTAGGTATCATTTTAAGTACCTTGTATCCCAAATAATCCTTCATTCTGTAAGTCCTCCTTTCAACCAGGCTCCTTGAAAGTTTGTAATACTTTAGATATAACTTTTATTTTAATAATCCAGGAGTTTTTATTGAGCATCTATTTATGTTCCCAGCACTTTACTATGAGCAAAGCAGACATACTAAGCTTCAGTTTTTGTCTTCTAGGAAATTACAGTTTGTTTCACTAAGATAATAGAAGCATCAAAATGGCTATGATACTAATAATCAGTGAATCCTAATGCCTAGATCAGCACCAAGCACTGAATGTCTATAATAATAAAAGTGTAATATGCTAATTAGGCCGAACAGCCAAATGAACTTCCAGACATCATTCCGGACGTCTTTCTGGACAAAGCCGCCAGAGCAGGAGCTGAGGCAGAGGCAGTTAGGGGTGATCAGGCAGGCAGGCAGGCGAGCTGTGAGGGATGATCAGGCAGACAAACAGAGTGACTAGGGGTGATCAGGCTGGCAGGCAGACGAGCAGTTAGGAGCCAGTAGTCCCAGATTGCGAGAGGGATGTCCAATTGCCTTTTTAGGCCCGATCCTGTGATCCCTGCGGTATCAGGCCTAAACCAGCAGTCAGACATCCTCTGAGGGGTCCTGGATTGTGAGAGGTGCAGGCTGGGCTGAGGGACCTCCCCCCACAACCATGCACGAATTTCATGCATCAGGCTTCTAGTCCTATATAATAAAAGCCTAATATGTTAAGTGTCAGGTCGTCCAGTCATCCATTCAACCAATCAAAGCATAATATGTTAATGATATGCTAAGGCTGCTTAATCGCTCACTATGGGGACACACAGTCAACTGGTCAACCAGTCCCTATGACATGCACTGACCACCAGGGGGCAGACAGTCGGCCGGTCGACCAGTTGCTATCATGTGCACTGACCATGAGGGGGCAGACTCTTTGACTAGTAGGTTAGCTTGCTGCTGGGGTCTGGCCAATCAGGACTTAGCGAGACGGGCCAGACATGCCCTGGAGCCCTCCCGTGATCCTTCCCCAGTTGGCCAACCTCCCGCATCCCTCCCCGGGCCCGGTCATGCACCAGTGGGGTCCCTAGGCCTGGCCTGTGCCCTCTCGCAATCTGGGCTGAGGGACCCCCCTCCACCCCCAAGTGCCTGAATTTCGTGCACTGGGTCTCTAGTATTTCAATAAGTATGTACATTTACAAGTGAATTTTCAAGGCTAGAAAGCATCTGTTGGGTGTAACTGTGAAGGAACAAATATAGCCAATAAGATATACATAGAGGGTAAAATGGAAAAACAGTAAAATGCTAAGTCCAGACCCCCAAAGAACATGCATACAGAGATCAGGCACATTCAGGGTAATTAATAATTCCAGGCAGGGTTTTGTAGACAAAGTGGAGAGAATACAAACCACTTTGAAACCTGACATATCAAAAATATAAGCTTTGAGATATTTACAAATTTTAGAACATTTTCTATAAACAATAGTATGTGCTTACAGGCATGAAAACAACATATCAGCCCAATCCATTTATAAATATGAATGTAACATCTTTGAAATATAAGGATACTAGAAGAGAATGAAGGTGTGAAAAAAGGAAGAAGAATTTGCAATCAACTGAAAAGAGTGCAGATTAGAAATCACTGAACTATTATTTTAGTTAAAATTGATGCACATTTCTGAGCTTAGATAGATTGGAAACTATACTAAATTGCATTGTAGAACAGTTAAAATGACATTTGGTTTGGGTACATACTGCAGGTTTTATAAAAACTATTCATTGCTCTCATCTCTCAATATGGGTTTAATCATTCTCAACTAATTCTCTGTCATCGAATATTAGTCTCTATGTGTTTTTTAGAGATTGATGCTGAGTTTATACAGACCTTACCTGAATACTGTGATAGAGTGGGCATCCTTTGCAGGATATTGCTGCACCAGCTATAGCTTTAGCAAAAATGTACTGAACATATTCTCGACAACAGGCAGATAAAGAAATGGAGACACAGTTTGCACAAGGTCCTGTGACCAGTAAGTGATGGATGAGAGTCTGAACCCAGGATGTCTGCAGGCTCCAGAGTGGGTGTTCTAAGCCTTTAAGCAGGGCTAGTCTATATCTACTACTTATTATGCAAGTTTGTCAAAGTTCAACTTCTGCAAATGTATTTTGTCTTCTTGATGGACTTCTCATGACATGGGTGTAACTCTGGATAAAGGCTAGAATGACTAAATCCTGAGCGTTAGCGGAAAAAGGAGAAAGACAATCTACCAAAAAGTATATCAGCCCCAGGAGCAGTAAGCAACCTGTCTGTTGAGGGCTGCTTGGCTAAGATAACAAAAAGAACACTAACCAGACCAGAGAGGCTTGGCTAACATTGTCATCAATAAAACAGTGAGACAGAATACCATCCCCCCATATTGATTGTATAATAGGTGAACCGATATATATTAGTTAAAATTAGATAAATATTTAGACTCTATTAGATTTGAATTTTAGGTAATGAAGTATATATTAATCAGTACTCCCATAGCTGAAAAGGAAATTCAATTCAGACTAGCTTTAGCAAAATGGGAAGCATGCTGTCTCATATACCAGAAGGAGTTGGAAAAATTTATCCATGGTTGTATCTACACACTCAAACAATATTCTGAAATTTTGCCAACTTTCCTAATTGCTCCCAAGACTGACTGTCAGTTGCCAGACCTTAGTCTAATGTCCAACCATGAACTAATGTCTATGGCCTCGGGTAGCTGGAAGGTTGCGTTGGCCAGAACCCAGAGCCAGTCACCTTGGAACATGAGTAGCCTTGTCAAAGTTCCAATTCTCCAGTGTCCTATAGAAATATTATCATTTTCCCTTGTGCTTGGACATACAATACTCTGGAGAACACTGCTGTAGAAGATAAAGCAGCATAGGATGAGAAATAGGCCACGTATTTCCTATTATTCCTATAATGATGCCAGTGAAAAGAACTTCTATGTGTCTTAAAGTCAAAACTGGGTGTATAAAGTCAACATCCTAACTGTTATGCTGTTACCTGAGTTAGGTAGATAATAAATTCCTTATAGAGGTGGCTTCTATACACTCAGATGGTGGAGGAGAGAGGAGGACAAGAGAGTGGGTAAAGAGGCTGGAGATAAGACTTGAGTCTCTTGCCCTGCTGCCCCCCGCCCTCCCACCACCCCCTATCCCTACTTCACTCTGAGTGAATTGGGCTCTGTTTATTTCTATTTTGTATGTAATCTTTGCATGAGGTCAGGGTTCAGTGGCTAAAAGAAACTTGTAAAATGCCACCTTCAGAACAGCCCTAGACAGAGGATCCTCCAGTGAGTTAGTCTTCACTATAGAAACTCGGAAATATTTCCTTGGAAAACACAAGCTAAAAATTAGATGAATCCCATGGCCTTACAGCCCCTATTATGAATAGTGCATGGAGTAAAGAAATACTCTGGGACTGAATTTTCAATGTAGTTTATGTGCAGTCGCTTAGTTATTTTAAGGACACGGACTTAACTAAAGCTCAGAAATCAACTTGTCATCTTTCCCAGTCACAGGGCATGTCACACACTAGTTGGGGACAATTCTGGCAACAGTCCAGAGAGGAAAAATTGCATGCCAGGTTCACGCTCAGTTACCTAAAGTTTGAAAACAAATTTATCTGAATAAAAAAAAAATTTTTTTAGGGGAAAAAAACCTCATAAGAAGATAACCAACACAGCCTTCGGAAGAACTTTGAGCTGTTAAGCATCTCATCGCAGAATCACACAAAGATTATTTTAAAAGCCAAGTTTTGAAGTGAGATGTACGATTCTGGGCCTTCAACAAATTCTGACAAGATTTCACACACTGTCAGAGAGGTTCTTTTCTCTTGCCTTGCTTCCCTGTGGTGGGAGACGGGACTGAGCCAATGCCCCAACCTTCTTACACTGGGGGAGCCACTTTGACACAATTCCAGAAGCCCAGGGCTGTCCTTAATTAGCATTGTAATTTATATGGCACAATTATGCAAATTGGGTACATAAACAAAATTACCCTTTCAGGTTAGCTTTGCTTCCAGAGAAATGCAAAGACAGTTAAAGATAAGAATAAAGAAATAGAATACATTTGCTTGAATGCAATGCACCATTTCTTCATTTATCCATTCTTTTGTTTCACTCTTTCACCTTGCACTTGGGGGTTTTAAAACTTTTCTTTTCTCCTATTTTGTTATTTCTCCTTTTCATGCTGTCTTTCTTCCTTTATCTATGCTTGGCTCTTTTCCTTGAGAAATTTTCCATCTCATTAATTCTGCTGCAGCGATTCATAACTCTTGAGGCCATGTCTTTGTTTTTGATATGACTACTATCTTGACTGTATAGTTTGTTTCCTTTTTTTGTTCTCCCGGATTCTCCTTTCCCCTGGCATCCCTTTCCATTTTACTCCATTTTTCTGTTACTTTGACTTGCTTTTATATTTGCGTGGTGCTCCATGAGCATATCTAGTAAACGCCCTCAGGATCCCATCACTTTTACTAAGCATTGCAAATAACAGAGGTTGGAAGATAGGAAATTTAAGATACTAAGCCCAGTTAAATGGAACTGGAAGCCAATGGTTAGAGGCAATAGACACTATTCAAGTAGTTATTAACCACCAGGTAATCAATCAACAACTCAGCATAACAAAGATAATTTTCCAACACTGGGTGATATTCCAATTGAGCCAGCCCCTTTAAAGAGTTAAAAGAGTCTTAATATTGTACAGGAGACCAGAAAATATAAAATATTTAAGACTAGTGGAAAATATAACCTAGATGAGCCTGGCTAGGCAAGAACAGTGACTATTGGTGCTTGACAATATATGGAAACTAAGTGTTGAGGGAATTTATACTAGAGGTGCTTGAACAGAATTGTGAAGAGAACAGAATTGTTCATTTCTTTATCTGCCTATAGAACCATGGTTCCCAAGGGGAAATATACCTTCTCCTTCTACAGCCCTCTGGCTGTAGCAACAACAGCCAAATTAAAATATAACCCAAGGGATAATAGATCCAACTTGGGCAAATCAGAGCACCCTCCCTCTCGCTCTAACATTTTTCCACCTTGAATAACAATCATATGCTTCCTGTATAGATTTTTAATCCCCGTATAACTCTCTGACCCCCACCTCATCTCCTACATTTCTCTTACTAAGTTCTAGCCCCCCTGGCTGACTAATATTCTCAGGTCCTTACTTTGGTATCTTTCATGCCCTATTACTGAAATGGTCTTGATTTTTCAATGGATGTTTTCTTCTTGTCATTTGAGTCTCTTATATCTCTGTCTAATGTTGACCTCCATTCCATCACTCACTATATAGATTGCCTTGTTTTAATTTAGCACTATTGAAAATTGGCCTATTTATTTATTTTGCATATGTACTTGCCTATCAGATATTTGTTTATTACTTTCGAGATGGAGTAGGGGAAATATATTACTGAAAGAGTATTTTTTAACATAGTAGATCAGAATAGATTTAAAAAGGCTGATATTTTATTTTTCTGACAAAATTTCGATGTGGATTTGAGAGAAAAATTAGATTATGAGTACTACATTTTCTGTTTACATCCAAATGGTAGTATGTGTGGAATTTTGTGAGTGTTCTAATCCAGCAATTGCCAGGTAAAAATATGTAATGAAAAACATCTGATTCAAATATGCACAAAAACCTAAAATTGTAAAAAACATTCTTAAAACATTTATGGGCCAGGTAAGAAAACTTGAATACATGGAGAGACATAGTGTATATGAGAAGGTCAAATATTATAAATTAGTCATTTAAGTCATCTACATATGGCTGAAATAAATGAAAGTATTGGTGGGTTGTTATATATTATTTTAATATCCTATACAATGTCTATTTGCTAGTATTTTTATCAAGTGCATTGCAATTATCTTCTTAAACATTAATTACTCTCTATATATTTTTTAATTTTTCTATTATACTTTTTCTCATTTCTATATTTATTTTTGCTTTTTATTCTTTATAGTAAAATTAAGGAAATTTTTTCTGAATAAAAGATTGTCCTGTGATTCATTTATTGATTTTACATTTCTCTATTCAATAAAATTTGTTGCTTTCCCCTAAGTGTCTCCTTGATTTACTGTAATCCACTTAAATATAACCCAAGGGATTAAAATATAACCCAAGGGATAATAGATCCAACTTTACTTGAAGCTCTTTAAGTTCTTCAAGTAAAGACTTGACTCATTTACATTTCTCTTTAATGTAGTAATACTAAAGCCATGAATTTGTCTCTGAGTGAGTGTTAGTAATATACCTGTGTTGAAATGTGGTGCTGTAATGTTAGTAGATTTCTAAATAGTCTATGATTATGATCTTATTCTCCAATTTGTCCCAACAATTATTTAGGCAAATGGTTTGTGTATCTAATATTGCTTTTGTTTTATTATTGGTTTTTATTATTTCAGGGGTAATCTATGAAACATTTATTTTTTAGTACTGTTAAATTATGACAAGATATGATTTCTGCAATTTCTGTTATCATGTGTCTTTGCCTAATACTGATATATTTTGGAAAATAAACCATAGATGCATGAAAACAAATGTGTAGTGTCTGTTTGTAGGGTAAAAATCTTCATAGACAAGATTTTTTAACTTTGACTTCTATTTTCTCAATTTTAATTATTTAAATTATCTGATTCTTCTCCAGTGATTTTGTAGTTATATATCATGTTTAAGTTTTTTATTATTATAGATTTCCTCCTAAAAGTTTACATACATTCTTTACACTTTATACTTCTACTATTATCAAAGCCAAGACAAGAATGAAGCTCTTTAGTTGGCCCTTCCAGTTAAAAAGAATATCTTGTTACATCTTTCATTCTACATTTCTTCCACTCCTCACCACATCCACATTACCTTTCTAACTGTGGTCAATTGTAATCTATATTTTAATATAGATTTTGTTGTTGTTTAATCTTTTTTAAAAAACATTTAAGTCCTTTATTTGGCCAATGATTTTCACATTTGCATTCAGTTTTCTAAGCATATCACCAATGATTGTATAAATTTACTTTTATGTTTGTTCACTGCTGTGTTCCTGTCCCTGCACAATGACTGGCACATAATATGCTTTCAGGAATTCTAGTTAAGAAACCAACGCAGTAAAATAGGAGAGTATTCTAAGTATTGCTTCTATAAATGCATGCATGCTACCATAAACATGTTACCACCAAAATTATGGTAAATCCATAGAGTAGATTTCATCTTGTTAGCCCCATCTCTGCCATGGTCAAAAACACACACATACACCCAAATTCATACTAATGGGAATGAACTCTTCACTATTTCCCATATGCTAATACTCTTGGAATGTGAGATGCCATTAGTTTTTTTTTTAATGGATTCACCTGTAAATAACAGTAAACACTGGTCTCAAACTTGCTTGTACATTGTAATCACATGGGGAGACTTTTCAAAGATCTTAATGACCTAACTACTCACCAGACCAATCAAATCCAAATCTGCTGACTTCAGTATTTTCTGAAGCTCTTCATGTGACTACAGAGTGCATCCAAGAATAAAAACATAGGGGAGTCCATGGAATCTGAGCCCTTACTCTAGTTATGCCTATGGATATAATGCAACATGAGAAAGAGCTTTTCTGGATAATTACAAATTGATTCGGGAAACAAAACCTTCAGACTAGGATAACCATATCAAATTGATTGAAAAAACACTTGTATCATTGACATAACTGCTGCTTTATCATTTTCAAACATGCAGGTGAATGGAGTGTGCAGCTCTGTTTTGTGATGAGAGTAGGGTTTTAAAGAGTTGGTCAGATAGTTCAGTTAACACCAACATGGGAAAAGAGATCATAATTCAATTTTTCAAAATTAGGAACTTTGCTTTATAAATTTTGTCTGTGCTCTCTTACACAAAAAAGCATGAAATTCTAGCTTTAATATTGAGGCCCTACAATCTTTTCTTTTTGCATATTACTAACTATATGTTTCCTGATTTTATGGAGCCTCAGACATGTGAGTTCAGAATATGGATCAGATCATTTTATTTTGAAGGATACCTGAAAATAGTCGAGAAACTAAACTCAGGCAAACTTTAAGTGGCATTGTAGTATATGCATTTACACACTATTAGGTAATAAATTAGCAAAAGCATTCAAGTTATAGTTAACATAATTTTACGACAAAGAGAGTCAACTAGCTCTTTTAAATAGGATAACCTTCATTCAGTTGATACTTTTTTAAATTTAAAATTTGTTTGATAGCATCGATTAATTCCTTATTTCTTATTCCAGCTTTATTGAAGTATACTTGACAAATAACATTGGTATATATTGTATATATTTAAAGTATACAATGTGAAGATTTGATATACAAAACTTCGTGAAATGATAACCACTTAACCACTATCAGGATAATTAACACATCCACTAAAACTTTTATCTATCTTTTTTTTGGTGCATGTGATAAGAACACAAAATCTATACTCAAAATAAATTTCAAATATACAGTGTTATTAACTATAGTCATCAGGCTGTACATTAGAATCAATCACTTTTAGTAGTTAACATACTTGGATGTTTTAGGAAAGAGATAATCTCTATGGGTAAGAGTGAGCTAAATTATGTCCATATGTTGAAACTTTTTATTTTTGGCCTCTTGTTTGCTAGGCAATCAATATTCATTTTACTGTTTGTGTTGCTGTTTCCATGTTGTTAAAATATGCCCAAAGCACTTGTCAGACAGATAGCCTTAGTTATATTTTAAGGTTATTTTTTTTTTTTTGCAATAGAATCTGGATTTCCCAAGATACATAGCTTGATTGAAAATTCCAAGCAGAATATAGAACCCTTGGACTTCCATCTTAGAGACAAATGATCAAAAAGATAATGTGAGTTAAGTGTCTTTTATAGTGATTTTCACATAGTCCAGTGGTTCTCAGACAGGACTGGGACCAGCAGCATTAGTATCCTCCTGGGAATTTCAGAAATGCAATGCCAGGCTCCACCCAGGCCTACTGAATCAGAAACTCTGAGTTCTGCATTTTAACAAGCCCTCTGTGTGATTCTGTTACACTCTAAAGTTTGATCATCACACACAGTGTAAGATATAGATGATGTATCAGAATCATACACTTGAAAACTGTATAATCTTATTTACCAATGTCACCCCAATAGACTTAATTTAAAAAATTTGATGATCTCTGACATAGCTGAAGTACCAAAAAAAAAGGTAATAGAATAAACACAAAACAGTAAAACCAATGGCTCTATCACTGCCTTTTGTTTTATTTTGTTTAGAAAACAATTTTCCTAAAACATAGTATTTACCCAGGAAGTTCATTTTAATCTGCAGTAGAATTGACCAGGGTGCCTATCATTCAATTATATTTTTCCATTACCTATCAAATATTTATGACTGCTTTTCCTCATCTTTCTTTTTTCTTTTTTTAAAATATATTTTATTGATTTTTTACAAAGAGGAAGGGAGATGGATAGAGAGTTAGTAACATCGATGAGAGAGATACATCGATCAGCTGCCTCCTGCACACCCCCTACTGTGGACGTGCCCGCAATCAAGGTACATGCCCTTGACTGGAATCGAACCTGGGACCCTTCAGTCCGCAGGCTGATGCTCTATCCACTAAGCCAAACCGGTCAGGGCTCATCTTTCATTGTACACTTAAGTGATCATTAATTCCTTATATTCACTTTCACAGATTCTTGCAAGCAGCAGAGTGGCAGATTTTACGTGTGCTTTATTTATCTCACTGAGATAATCTATAATAATAAAAGCATAATATGCTAATTAGACCAGACATCCTTCTGGATGACCTTCTGGATGAAGCCGGGGCTGCGAGGGCAGCCCCGGTCCCAAGTGCCAGAGGGAAGTCTGGGTCCCAGGTGCCCGACGGAAGTCGGTGCTGGCAGCCGGGAGAAGGAAGGCCTACTCTTGCAAGAATTTCCTGCATCGGGCCTCTAGTGTTACTATAATGATATCACTTATATGTTACATAATTAGATCTAATATCTCTAATGAGATACACCATGTTATTTGGAATCAGCTGCCCTATCATGGGTAGTAAGGACACTATGCTAAATTTTCCAAGACAATTTGGTCATTTCATGCAAATTATTTTCTCCTTTCTTTAAAATTCTAGTTGTTTCTGGATGGATATTAACATTCCCAATAACTCAAAAGACTAAGGATGTCAGCTGTCTTTGACACAAAACAGTGCATAACAATCATTTGCTTGGGAGAATAAAGAGTCACTCAGTTAATGAAAGAAAAATAACAACAGTTAACTGAGAATATAGACTAGGTTGCTCTAAGATCCTTGCCTTTGTATATTTACTGCATATATGAAATTTTTATGATGTTATAGTTTAAGAAAGAACCTTTTTATATGAAGAATATATTTATTAAGAAAGAGCTACATGCATGCTGAAGAATGTAGTAATCATTTCTTTCAGTACCTTCTTATGTATGTTCAATAAATCTGAGGTGAAAATAAGTACATATGTATATATGAGGTTTGCTTCATTGGTTATTCACTCATATAAAAATACCTACATGCATTGTTAATATAGACAAATGAATACACAAGAGGCATATGTAGAAAAAGTAAACTGCATGGAGGCATAGCCACCAGTTTACATTCAATGCTATTCTCACCTCTCTGCTGACTATAAATACATAACTCTTTATCTAAACTGTATTTGCTTGTTAATGAAACCAGAGCATGCAGCATTTCACGAAAGTGTGGTGAATTAATGGCTAAGATTACCTCACCTCCCTACAATCTTCTGCGTCTGTACAGAAGAGGAAATGAAGGGAGACAAACTGAACTGGTATGCTCAGGGACTCCCTTGATTCTGCCTGTCACCGTTTTAAGCCGGCTCAAGGCCTCAGGGGAGTCTGTCTGGCTGTTCTAACCTTCCTCAGCCAGCCAGACGGTAACGGCTCACTGCTTTTATTCATTACCCTGAATGTAATGCACTAAATTTAACAAGTAACACACTCAGCGGGAATTTATTGGCCTTTTGCAGCATGATTGCAAGGTAGACTATGGATATGGATTCCAATTACTGTTGACACCCAGATAAGAAGAATAAAGCCTATATATAATTATTAATCAAAGTTGATATTTTAGGGAAATTAAAATACATACATACATGAATACATATCTTTATACTCCTATTGTGTAACCAGGTTGAAAGAACGCTTCCTGGTTACACAATAGGAGTATTCCAATTAAACATGTCAATAATAAAATAGTAACAATTTCCACATTAAAAGAGCTGTGTGGAGATGTACAGTAGAGAGAAGGTTAACAGATTCCCAACCTAGACTTGTGTATAATATGTAAATGGATGGTCAAATAAGCAGTAATCTTTAAATAAGGATTTAAGATTTTAATTAGAAAAGAATTCATTTTAACATTGTTATTCTAGATAGTAGCTATAGCTCTATTAAAATGTGGTAAGGGAGAGTGATTGTGAAAAAAATGCAGTGTTATGCTTTCATATCTACATTACTGGAGTTACCTGATATGAAAATTAAATATTATGGGCATTTGGATATTTATGGTTAATCTTGAAGTCCCTGGTGTAAAAACATGGGCAGAATTAGAATTTTTACTGACTATGGGCAAGGATTTATTATTTTTGTTTTATTCATAAAGGTCATAGAAATGCAATAAATGTAAAGGCACAGAAGAGAGAGAACAAAATTTTATGTACTGGACTGCATATGAATAAAAAATGTTGAAAGATATAACTTTTCCCACTATTCACCCAAATGACCAACTTAAATTATTGAAATAAGAGGCCATATGCATCACTGGTAAGTGCTTGAACCCTCAAGCCTTGAACCACTAATTCAATCTCTGACCTAGAGCCACTAAATCAATCTCTCTTAGCCTGTTGCTTTGCCTGTAAATACAGATAATTATAGTAGCTACCTCTGTATTAATACTTCAAAGGTGCTAAGAAACTAGATCTTAAATGTTCTCACCACACACAAAAAATCATAATTATGTGACATCATGGAGATGTTAGCTAGTGCTAAGGTGGGGCACATGCCTGGGTTGCAGGCTCCATCCCCAATAGGGGGTGGTAATTATATTGCAATACATAGATGTATCAAATCAACATGTTGTACACCTTTAGCTTGCACAATGTTAGATGTCAATTATGCCTCAATAAAATAATTCTGATAAATTATCTAATATAGTTCTGGACACAAAGTACACACTCAATCTAATTAGCAAATCTTCATATTTTATATTATTTTAATCTAATCAGTGTTGAAAATCATTAAACCAGAAAACAAATATCTTCATAATCTTTCTTTACACCTATATATGCTTCAATATAAATTTGAACTTAAGTTTTGAATTGGGAACAGGGACATTTTATTCCTGTATTGATTAGTTTGGACTTGAGCGTGCTAATTTTATGGCAAAGTTCTGTCATGTAACTGTGTGAAGTTAAACAAAGTGCATTTCTGATATTCAGTACGTTAACATATAACATTGGTCTAATGATATCTGCCTTTGAGGGCATATGATAACACTGGAGAAAACATATACATGTGTATATGTCAATGAAACTCAGCACATGCCATGATATCATCCAAAAATGTAAATCTTTTTTATTAGGGATCTATGGATGAACCCTAGTATTTAGCCATCACTGAAATTCCACTTGGTAGTTTTCATTATAAAATGAAAGGTGGAACATGTTAATTGGTCTTTTGAAGACCATAAAGTTAATAGCAAGAGCCTAAGATCAGCAATCATAAGTCAATGTTCTTTCTACTGCAGTAAACTCCTTCGATCACTGACAAAATGTGTGTGTGTGTGTGTGTGTGTGTGTGTGTGTGAAAAAGCCATGCACTCCTGATAGTTCTTGCACAGTTTGGGTTTTAGACAGAGAGTGGGTAGGTGAAAATCATCTATGTTGTGCCATAAATTTTACTGTCTTTTCCTAAGAATGTCAGTAGGCTTATCTATTTGAGGCCTTAAATAATTGGAATACTGAGACAAAATTATCTTCAGAAGTAGAAAGAAGTACTTATATCTCAATGTCACCTACTCATGTTTTGAGATCAGTCTTCATAAGGCAAGTAAATCCTAAGAAAGCAGTTTAGTAACACAAAGTCCATCAACCTACAAGGAATACAGCATAACAATGAAATGATTACTTAAACTGAAAACTATATATAACCAACACTACCAATCAAAGATATATATATATATATATATATATATATATATATATATATATAATTGAATTCTGTCACTACTACAGAATAGTTTTATTCCATAATACATAATATCCAGTTATAAAAACTGTTCCTATAGCTTACAGATAAAGGCATAGTCTTCTGAGTCAGAGAAGCATGATCAATGTATGACTTTCAAAAATTAAGGAAGAAGAAATTACATCAAATAATACTTTAAGTCATCAATAAATGGTTATATTGAAAACATTTCATTCATTCATTTATTCACTCACTTACTCATTCAACAATGATATATCAACTCCCTCCTCTTGGCCAGTTGGGAGCTAGCACGGAGGACAGAGCATTGAATCAGATAGACAATGTCACTGCCCACATAATAGTAGAGAAAGATATGAAACAATCATATAATTACAATTTTAATGAGGACATTGACTGCAATGGAAACTTAAATGAGGATTTAAATATGCTCTTAGGCAGGGGGCAGAAGGGTCTCATTTGGAAATAAGGTCACATATACCAACTGATTGAGTTCTCACATCGACCCACTGAGATTAGTACTGTTACCATCATCCCATTCACAGATTAAGAACCTCAGGTGCCCTGGCCAGTGTGGCTCAGTTGGTTAGGTGTCATCCAGTGCACAGAAAGGTGGCAGTCTGATCCTCAGTAGGGGATGTGCAGGAGGCATCTGATGAATGTTTCTCTGTCTCTCTCCCTCTCCCTTCCTCTCTCTCTCAACACCAATAAAAATATTTTAAAAAGAGACTGAGGAAAAAGGCTTTAAATATCTTAACAAATCATATAGCCAGTAAGGAGTAGAGCCAAGATTCAAACCCAGGCCAGCTGGTTTTAGACTGCTCTTAACCACTGTGCTTCAGAGTTCATGTGCATTTGTGAGAGGATGATGAAAGCACACTGCAGGTAGAAGGAAAGGCTTGTGGGAAGGACATGGGATAGAGATGTAACTGATGCTCTACACCAGAGCAGCACTATCCAATAGAAATGTGAGCCACATATGTAATTTTAAAATTTCTAGTAGTTGTATAACAAAAAGTAAAAAGAAACAGGTGGGTATAGTACTCTGGAAAGACGATTTGGCAGTTTCTTATAATATGAAATATGCCAATACCATATGACCCAACAATTGGACTCAAGTATTTACCCTAGGTAAATGAAACCATATGTTCACAAAAAAAACCTGTACTGGGATGATTGTGGCAGTTTTATTCATAATAGCAAACACTAGAATCAACCCAGGCATCTTTCAATGTGTGAGAAGCTAAACAAAGTGTGCTACAACCACATCATGGAATGCTATTTAGCAAGAAAGAGGAATAAACTACTGATATATGCAATGACTTGGAACAATCTTCAGAGAATTGTGCTAAGGGAAGAAAGCCAATTCCTAAAGGACACACCCTGCATGATTCCATTTCCCTCACATTCTTGACCTGACAAAATTGTGTAAATGAGGAACAGATTAGTGATTGCTAGAGATTAGTGCCAAGGAGGGATGGAGCACAGGAGTGGGTAGGTATTGTTAAAAATGTAACGCAAGGGATCCTTGTGGTGAAGCAACAGTTTTGAATCTTGACATGGTGGTGGAAACATGTACCTACATATATGATAGAACTGCGTAGAACTAAACACACACACACACACACACACACACACACACACACACATAAGTACAATTAAAACTTGGGAAATCGGAGAGTAATATTGTGATAATAGATTTGCAAGATATTACCATTGGACAAAACTGGATAAAGGGAACACATGATTTCTCTTTCTTACAGCTTCATGGAAATCTAGAATTATCTCAAAATAAAAATGTTAAAAAGAAAGATATTAAGTTTATTTTATTTTATTAATTTATTTTATTAAGCAAATATATCCAACATGTTTTCAACATATCAAAGAGAATACAAATTATTGAGATTTTTACCTTTTTTTCATTCTGTCCATATGAAAAAGTCACAGTCCAAGTTCTCAATAGCCACATATGGCTAGTAGGCATCATATTGGGCAGCACAGGTAGGGAAATCAAAGACAGAAAGTGAAGACATAGGTTTAGAGTAGGCAAGGGTCAGGTTGCAGAGATAGAGAACGCGTGTAAAAAAGTGCAGTCTCTGCAATGGCCCACCAAGCCCAATGTTAGGGCCATCTCCCATCTCCCCAGCATCTCCTCAGCCACCCCTGGCTGGTCCTGGAAAATGCCAAGCGTGCTTCAGCCTCAAGAACCTTGCTCTTGCTGTTGTCTCTGCCTGGAACCCTCACCCCAGAATATCTCTCTGAGATGCTCCCACACTTGGAATTGTCTCCGCTCAGATGTCTGCCAAAGGTTTTTCCTGCCCAACCTGCATTGCTCAGTGGTTGAGTGTCAACCTATGAATCAGGAGGTCATGGTTCAATTCCCAGTTGGGGTACATGCCCAGGTTGTAGGCTCAATCCCCAGTGTGGGGTGTGCAGGAGGCAGTCAATCATTGATTATCTCTCATCATTGCTGTTTTTATCTTTCACTCCCTTCCCCTTCCTTCTCTTTAATAAATAAAAATACTGTTAGAAAGTTCTTTCCTAGTCTACTCCTATAAAAGAGCAAATTCCACTCTTGGACATACTTTATCACGCAACCATTTCTGACAAGATAATTTTATTTATCTTCTGTTCCTATATTTATGAATTTATTTACATTATGTTATGAAATTCACTTTTCTACCAAGTAAATTCATTTAGAAATTCTGAAAAGTGGTGTTTACTATTTCTGAAAGTGCTATCAGAGCCCTCCAAATCCTCTGGGACTTCATGACCTATCACCTTCTTAGAGAAGCATTCTACAGCCACCCTAACCAGGATTGCTCTCTCCCATTGATTTCCATTAATGTACCAAATACATACCTTAATTTAACACCTACTTATATCAAAGATACTTGTGAACATGTTCTCACTCCGGGAATGCAGAGACTGTCTTTTTCTCTCTCAGTTACTAGCATAGTGCTTTATACTTCCCAGTTGGACTCAGATAAATATTTGATGAATTGAATGAATCCTGTTTTGTTTTAATAATGTATGCATACCTCTAATCTAGAAGAGATGGTAGACAAACATTGTATAAGATACCTCCCAAACACAAATACAGAAGGAACTAATATTTACTAAACTCCTGTAATACATTAAAGATTTTACATGCGATCTCATTTGGTGCCCATAATATATGGAATGTTATTATTAACTCTGTATCTATGAGGAAATAGCAGTTCAGAGAGAATCTGTAACTTTTACAAGGTCTAATGGCTGCTACATGTCAGGACTCTCCCCGTCTGCCTGACCCCCATGTCCAATGTATTATTTCACACTTTATGGTAGGGGTCAAATAATTCAGTATAGATATAGCTTTGGAGAAAAGTGTTATGAGGTATATATTTTGTTACCAAATTTACTCAAAGTTTCTGGAAATCAGAATAGGGCATTGCTAAATTAATAACTCTCTAGAGAAATGCATCCAAGATATGTTAAGCTTCTAAAACTATATTTTACGTAAATAAAGGAATAGGAGTGTTCTTTCCAAGAGAATAGCAAATGATACTGCATGATAAGGAATTAGGCTTACCCAAAAAAAGATACGTCTGGCCTCTATCCTTGGTTCCTAGGAGGTAACCTCTACCCTTGGAATTTCCCAACTGCTAGGAGTGTCTGTTATTCACAGTGAACCCTTTGGGTAACCTGGCAAATTAATCAATGTTGCCTATGTAATGAGGCATCAATAAAACCCCAGGTGCTGAAGCTCATGTGCACTTCCTCTATTGGTGATACTCCATGTGTAGTGATACACATCAATACTAGATGGGGAATATATCCTGAGGACAATGGAAGCTTCCCATTAGGAACCTTTCCAGACTCTGCACTTTGTCTCTTCCTTTGGCTGAGTTTGGGTATCATTTCCCTGCAGTAACTGAAACTGTTAAGTATAGTAGGTTTCAGTTAGTTCTGTGAGTCTTTCTAGTGAATTATCAAACCTGAGGTAGATTTCTGAAGCCCTGAACTTGAAGTGGGTGTCAGAAGGGTGTTTTTGTATGTACTCTTTAATTTTGTAGCTGAACCCTAACTCCTTATAGTTGGGCTCAAAAATCTTGGACAGAGTTGATGAACTATAAGACTATATGTTTCACTATGTATAGATGTACAGTAATAACATAATCATTTTAGGGGTCCTTAAAATGTATTATAAAATATTAAAAATTTGTGGGAATGAGGGGCATGAAAATTGACTGCGAACATTCAAAGTATATAGACATATTTGGTATTGTTCCAGAGACAAAGTTTGGGTCAAATAAGAACAATCTTTCTAAAAATTAGAGCTAGTCAAATATGTCATTATGAAAGTAGTAAGCGCCCCATCTTTAAAAATGTTAAATCCTAGTGTAGAATGATGTAAGCCAGATGTATTGCTAAGGAATTCCAGCCTCAGAGGAGAGGGTGGGTAATTTTTAAGATACTGTATCTTCAAACTATTTCTTAAAAATAGCAACCAATAAAGCCCAGCTTATGGTCTCTATTTCTTTAAAATAGCAACAAATAAAGCCAAGTTTATGGTCTCTATTTCTTTAAAATAGCAAGTAACAAAGCCAAGATTACATGTCTATGTTCTTACTTTGGGGGCAAACACATTTGGGAGAATAGACATGTAAAAATCCACATTTTATTTTGTAGATTTATGTAATTTTCTGAAAAAAAAAACAACAAAAACATTTCCAATCCCTGATATGGAATGAGAAGAGATTCAAGAAACCTTAAAACTTGAAGAGAACTCATAAAGGTAATGTTGTCCTCAAGTCTAAGTAAGATATTTTCCAATGGTTTCAAAATAGAAGATGGATTTAATTCTATGTTATTGAATAACTGGAGTATTTTATCCATGCTACCATAGTTTTAAACTAAAAGCCCCCATTCACATGGAAAATGAACTATAATTATGTACCTCCAATAAATATATAATGAATATATCCCTTCATATCTGGAAAGAAATATGATATTATCATAATGAGCTAACTATAAATAAAAAAAAACACAATTTTCCAGTTTTTTTAAATAAGAGGAATAAAAAAACACGAATGAAAGTCCATAAATAATCACATACTTTTATTTTCATTCTCAAGAATACACACATACTTCTGTTTTTGAAAGACAATTGACATTTCATATCATGTATTTATGTTTTTGTCTCATCTGTACATTCCAGGATAGTGAATTGGAGTAGGCTGGAATGGTTCACATGCTTCACCATAGTTCTGATGCTTTTGATTGGTGTTCTCTGATATGAGTCACCACAACACAATGTTATTAAAATACTACTCATTCTTTTCTGAAAATAACCTAAGGATATTTTGGATTGGAGGTCGATATGGAACTTTGTATTTGTTCAAAGCCACTTCTGAAATTTCTCTACATTTTAATTCAATTTTAGACACATGACTAGAATAATTCATTCTCATATTCACTAGGGTAATGGTGCTCAAACTTGCTCAGTTAGTGCAATCACTGAAGATTAAGGTGCTCTTTTTGAAATATTGTGAAATAATGACATATTAAGTTCTTACATGAAGTATTTTATTCCCAGATTATGCTACTATAATATATACAGTTGACCCTTGAACAACACAGGTCTGAACTACATGGGTCCACTTTATATGTGGATTATTTTCAATAAATACACAATTGGCCTTTGTATCCCTGGGTTTTGGGTTTTTAATTTATGGATTCAACAAATCATGGGTCAAAAACTGTGTTTTCAATCTGCAATTGGGAATCTGAGGATGTGAAAGGCTGACTGTATGCATTGTTCTGTGCCGTATTATATAAGGAACTTGAGCATCTGCAGATTAGGGTGTCCATGGGGTCCTGAATCACCCATGGAAACCGAGGAATGACTATAGTTAAATTTTTAGGGAGTCAAAAATTATGCCTGGATTTTTGACTGTTCAGGAGTCAGCACCTCTAGCCTAAGGATCAACTGTACTTATAAAAGCAGAAACATCTTCCTATTCAGCCAGAATAAAGACAGGCATTCTGTGTGTTTTTTAATGGAATGTACATGATACCATTTATGCAGGAATTTTGCTAATACAATAAAAGAACTTGAATGAAACATTGCAGTCTAGTTCTCTCTTTACAGGAAATACCAGTAGAGAAACACATGGCTAATGACACTTCAAGGAGGCAATGAGCATAATCCAGAATGACAAAGACACTAAAGAACAACTGACTCAGTTTCATCAACAAATAAACTGCAAAGAACTTAAAATAAAACCTATAGCTTCAAAAGGACTTTAGAAATATGCCCATCAAATGTTATATGTGGCCCATTTTTAAATTCTCATTCAAGAAAATTAACTGTACAAAAATGACACAATTAGGAATATTTACACATTTATGGATATTTGATATTAGAGAACTATAAGAATAATGCTACTATGCTTTAAAAAACAGCACCCCACCTTTAGAGATACCTATTGAAGTATTTATAGATGCATGCATTTTATATGTTGCATGGGCTTGCTTCAAAATAATCCAGGAATTTAGGAATGTGTGACTTGTGGGTATGAATGAAACCAGATTGGCCATATGTAAGAGAAGTTGAATAGTTGGGTATATACTGGAAGGAAAGGAAATCAGTATCTCAAAGTGATATCTGCACCCCCATGTTCATTGCATCATTATCTACAAAGCCAAGATTTGCAAACAGTGTAAGTGTTTGTCATTGGATCAATGGATAAAGAAAATGTGATATACACACTCACACAATGAAATGTTATTCAGCCATAAAATACAGGGAAATCCAGTCATTTGTGACATTCACAAACCTTGAGGGCATTATTATAAGTAAACCAAATTCATAGGAACAAATTATAGATGGCTTCCAGAGGTATGGGGGAAATGAGTGATGGTGCAAAGTATCAGTTATAAGATGAATAAATTTGGGAGCTATAATGTACAACATGGTGACTGTAGTTAACAATACTGTATAGTTCACCCTAAAGTTTCTAAGAAAGTAGATTTTTTTTTTAAATATATTTTATTGATTTTTTACAGAGAGGAAGGGAGAGAGATAGAGAGTCAGAAACATCAATGAGAGAGAAACATCGATCAGCTGCCTCCTGCACATCTCCTACTGGGGATGTGCCCGCAACCCAGGTACATGCCCTTAACCGGAATCGAACCTGGGACCTTCCAGTCCGCAGGCCGACGCTCCATCCACTGAGCCAAACCGGTTTTGGCAGAAAGTAGATCTTAAATGTTCTCAACCTCAAAAAAAAGTAACTGTAACTAAACTATTTGAGGTGATGAATGTATTAACTAACCTTATTGTTGTAATTTCTCAATATATTATGCAATGTTATATGTCAAATACATCTTAATACAACTGGGGGGGATATGTGAATTATCCTCTTCCCTCCCCCCAAAAAAGTTGAATACTTGAACTTCTATGTGTGAAGAGTACACAGAGGTTCTTCATGCTATTCTCTAATTTGCATATATTTGGAATTTTCTGTAATAGAAGTTTTTAAAAAGAAAGTGATTTTATAAAATATATTTTCATTAATATTAGTATAATCAGAAAACCAAAAGAAAACGTAGCAAAAAAATAATCTGTAAGAATTCATTGAAACAGGAAATTCCACTCATTCAGTAATTGGGTGTTGAGGGGGGAGTTCTGACCAGAGTGTGGGCTAAAGTTTTCCACTTTTAAAATGAGTCTTCTAGGAAAGAGAGCCCTTAAGAAACAGAGCAGGATAACTGTTATAAAACCAGCATATTTGAATTACGTGCCAGGAGAAGTGCAGAGAAAAAGATTAATATTAGGTTAAAAGGAATACCTTACCTTATTTCACAGACCAAAGACTGAGTCATACCTTTTATAGAAGTACAACTGTATAGATTGAAGGAAATGAGCAGAGGAGATTAGAAGGTAAGTAACTTTAAAAAAACAATTTTATAGTATTCAAATAGCAGATATTAGCACTTTTCCTACTAATACATAGTAGTTAGACCTTTGCTGTGTATTAATCACTTTCAGGGTCTATACATATTTTTTCACTAATTTATTTCAGAAGGGATGTCCTTTTTGGTGCCAGGTTACTTAAATCATTGTCCATATTTTGTTATTTCATTAGTGTTGTGCAACTGGGACTGTTTGTGGCCAAACAATATAAGATGTCCATGTTACTAATTCAATCTGACTGTTTGCCTCAAAATTTGAGTGAAACCTTTACCTTTTTGTTGGCCCATTCCTGGTCTTGAACTTGTTGGAGTGTATTTGTTTGGATTTATAGTCAAAATGAACCCATTATTGCATCAATAATTGAACTATGCTCCTAAGATGCATTCTGTTTAACACTGAAGGGAAATAACACAGCTTGACCCCTGTGAAGTGTTGTGAAGAGCCGCAGTCAAGTGGAGCTTCTTTTATCCTGGCTGGAGCATGTGGTTGCTATCTTACCCTTGAGCTGGGCAGAGTCATGAATAGCTACATAAAATTCCTTTATCGCTGTTGCTTCAATGTTAAGAGGCCTTATTAACACAAAGGCATTACATTGGATTGAATCTGTAGCTAAACATTTCATTTGAGTGCTTACCATAACAAACTAAGAAGGGAATAGCTATTACTTACTGAGTATGTGTATGCTAACCAAATGCTGAGCTAAGGGCTTTGCATTCAGCATTACATTTATACACATTTTCATTCTTTTTTGACTTTCCAAGAGATCATCCAGGCACTTGCTCCCATCAAGACCACACGCTTTCCTCCAGAATTAGCAACGGCAAGTGAGCAAACTTATTGCAGCTTTTAAGTGTGCATCCTGCTGTGGGTGTGAGCCAGCTCTGCAGATTCAGGAGACTCTTATGTCCATCTTTCTCAGCTCCAAGTTAAGTGACATCATACTGATAGTTAAAAATGGTCATGGTGGGAGAATTTACCACCGAAATTAGCAATCATCTTTTTCCCCCCCTAAAATGCCAGTTGTTAGACATTTACCAAGACACCACTGTATGTATCGCTCTTTCATTTTCCCAGAAGAAAACTTGTTATGGTGAGGATCTTACATGGCCCAGTTATTGCTACATCTGTAACAGTTAAGAGTTGATAACTGACTAACTAACTGAACAAAAAAAAGAGGAGAAAAGAGAAGAACCAGTCTCAGGAGAGTCCCACCCACTAGACCAGTGGTCGGCAAACTGCGGCTCGCAAGCCACATGCGGCTCTTTGGCCCCTTGAGTGTGGCCGCAAAGTTTCAATAGCGCTGTATGTGCGTGCCTGCACATGGTATTTTGTGGAAGAGCCACACTCAAGGGGCCGCAGTTTGCCGACCACTGCACTAGACAATTGCCAATTTGGTTCTTTCTTTGAAGTACCATATGAGAGCCATAGATTTTGAGCATTGTTTCAATAACTTGGTAGGAGGAAAAATTGGGGAAAGACTCGACATCAGGGGTGAGCACACTATGTATGGCCTGGGTGCGAAATGTGGATGATTTCCTGTCTTTATAAGTAACAATTTATTGGAACACAGCCACACCCACTTGTTTATGTGTTGTTTGTGGCTCTTGCGGACCACAGCAGAAGTGCTGAGTCACTGTGATATAGACTGTGTGGCCCACACAGCCAAAAATATATACTGTCTGGCCCTTTACAGAAAAAGTGTTCCATGAATGACTGGGGTTGTGATGTGTTTGGTATAGGAGTCATGCTTTATTTTGAATTTTACTCATGCAACGGTGAGGTAGAAATAAGCTCAGTTTCCTTGTTTTACTTCAATCGGATGAAGAAAGCCACAGAAATACAAACTCTGTCCTTACTTTTCATTGTGTCTATTCATACAATTTCCTCATGTAGGGTAAGATTTCACTAATTATGTCAGGAACACTCATAACTAGTCTCACAGAGGTTGGGCTACCCAGACCCCCTGCTGGGATCACTTCATTTAATTATTCACTTATTTACTCATCCCACAAAAATTTATTCAAAGCTACTAGGGTCCCACCCTAAGTTCTAGGCACTTGGGGTATACTCATGAATAATCAAAGCTCCTGCAAATTGAGCTTATATTTTAGTGGGAAAGGCATATACTTCTTTGCTTTTCTAATATGTCAAAGCGTGATAAGCACTATGAAGAAAACTTAAAGCAGAAATGTTGTTGGATAATAAGTGAGGTGCTTTTTAAGATGTTTAGGGAAAGCCTCTTTAAGGAGGTGCCATTTCAGAAGAGAGACCAGAATAAAGGCGTGAGCCATGCCTTCCTGGTGGAGTGACTATCAAAGGCGAAGGTTCTCCATTGGGCATGTACTTGGCTGGTTGAGGAAAGGCGAG
Source organism: Myotis yumanensis (assembly GCF_028538775.1). Classification (NCBI taxonomy): domain Eukaryota; kingdom Metazoa; phylum Chordata; class Mammalia; order Chiroptera; family Vespertilionidae; genus Myotis; species Myotis yumanensis. Next base: position 200,140,390 of record NW_027223753.1, on the reverse strand, counting down.
GTGGAGAGTGCAAAGAGGGGAGTGATGATGTATACATGGTAGGCAGGGGCAAGGTCATACAGGGTTTTATAAGCACAGTAGGGATTTTGTGTGTTATTCTAATTACACAGAAAACCACTGGGAAAATGTCACTTCAATTGATTGGCATTTTTGATTAGTGTTCAATCTCCTGTGCATAGTAATGCTTATAGTGGGTAATAAGAAGGTTGAAGGTCAATTATCAGGCTCTTCCAAAAATGCAGGCAAGAGATGACAAGTATATGTAGGGTTTGGGGATTATTGGGAACCATGAGAAGTCAGTTAAAAGGAATTTGGATAGAAAATGTTTGTAGACTTCCTAAATGCTGTGCTAATTTAACCCTTACTACATAGAATAAAGAATAGGGAAAAATTCATACATTCATTCAGTAAACACTTATTGATCATTAATAAGAGAACAACAGGCCTTACATACTTGAGACTAGAGATGAAAAGAAGCCCAGTTTAGTGGAAAATAACTGGTGACAACTTGGTTCCTCACATATCAGTTCTCTCTCTTAATTCATACAAATTCCCCCCATCCTGACCCTCTCCACTAAGTTCTCTGCATCCATGGGACATACTCAGGACATTTGAGGCTTTTGCCATTCAAGATGCTCTCTCATCTAGAGTTGACAATGGAAAGAGTAGATTAAAATAGAAGATATCTATGTGGTGCACATACACACACAGATAAAATGTGGTTCTAGTATACAACTGCTAAATCTTCTATTTTTTCCTTTTACAAATTTGCCATATCTCTATGGGGATATGATTTTCCAGCCAATTAAGCTATGGAATTTCTTTAATTCATGTTTTAATTATGGCAGTCTTAACTTTCCCCCTCACTCTTTTTTATCCTTTCATGGTAAGGTTTTAGGTAAAATACACTAACATTTCCACAAATTTCCTTGAATATCATTTGTATTGTTTGATGTAGAAAGACATATTCTCTCCTCTTAACCCCACAGCTCTCTGTGTTGCCCTGAGTATTGTGAATTTGATATCTGTTCCAAAAGTTAGGCTTCTTTCTTTGTCCTAAACAAAAGGCAGATCTTTGCTGATTTTCCAAACCAGCAAGATTCAAGCCCTGAGTGAATATTAGGCCATTTTAGTAGAGAGAGTAGAGAGATAACATTGGTCCTTCTGCTATGGACCTGCTCATGACTCCCAAGTAAGCTTTACATGTTGGCTAAAAATCTCAGGTTTATAAAGAGGAGAGGTAGGGGCATGAATCAATTGGCAGAGTTCTCAAAACTGGGAGTAAGTGTACCAAGCTGATATTCACAAGAATGGGGTTTTTGAAAATGAAATACTGTGGAATCCAAAGTGCAACACTAAGATATTTTGCAGTAACTTAAAAATTATTACAGAAGCAGGGAAATGACACTATTTAGTTTCAAATATTATGTGTTCTATAAAAAATATCCACACAATGTTATTGATATATTTTTAATTTTGAAAATGCCCTAAGTGTAAAACCTTGCCCCTATTTTCCTTAGTGTTAGAATGAAGATGAAAAAATAAAATGGGACTTGGGAATCCTCTCCAAAGTGCGAGTGAGCTGCATTGGACTTCACCTCCCAAGCGAGGCTTAGGAGAGCTTGAGAAGGGTTAAAGTTTTGTCTGTGACACTGAAATTGAGGCCAGCTGTAGGTCATATTCACGTCCCAGTCACAGGAAAATGAACCTGTGAGACAGAACCTAATTATCTGCTAAACCAAAAGCCAGTCTCAGTTCAATAACTTACGACAGAGCTAGCAGCCAGATATAGTGTTACCATGGCAACGTTGGAAAAAGCTCCACTGCGGTTGAGAATAAGGAGGAAGGGAAGGAGACAGTAACCCTAAATGTGCTGTAGCCGTTTGATCTCGGACAAGTGGGTCTGTCTAGAAAACCAGGTTATTCAACACACGCCTACCATTGTCTATGCGCTTTAGTATCAACTACAATCCCCGAAAAGAAAAAATGCAATTACAATGTCTACTGGGCTTAAAAATAATCCACTAGTAAATGGCTAACTGGGAATTAATTTTAAAGAGAAAAACATATGCTTCCTCTCTCTCCTCCTCCATGCTATCCCCAAATACAGATAAAGTGGACACAAAGAACGGGGATTCTTGATACCTCATCCTCTTAATGAATGAGTTCTGTGTCCATGAAATTCACTGTCATCCTAATTTCCTCTTATTCCCAAATGCCGAGAAATTTTTGAGAGGAAACTACTGGGAATTAAGCAATAATATTTGCTTTTCTAAGTGGTAGAATTAGAATTGGAGAGAAGGGGAGAAATAATTTTTCTTTGTGAACTCTGCCTAGACTTTCAAGTGAAATAATTTCCTGGAATAGTGAGTTAAGAAGAATGAAATTTTAGAGCAAGATAAGCTTTGCTAGGTTGGTCATTTTTCTTCCTGCCAGTTCATTTTTGTAGTTTTTTTTCCAGAATAGCACTGGAATTCTGAATTTGGAAGATGATATGGCTTAAGCACATAGAAACTTCAGTAGCCACTTAGCCTGAGTACTGTAAAAACAGCATCTCATTAAAAATGTTTGCAGAAGAAACTAGAGCTTACCATACATTAATATGCACTTAGAGGAGAAAATCAAAAGTAAATTCCCTCCTCTCTCTCTTTCTTTCTTTTTCTTTCTCTCGCTCTCTCTCTTCAATCCTTCCCAATGGAGGCAAGTCATGTTAAAGCTTGTCAGTTACAATTACTGGATTTCAAGGTATTTGACAATTTTGATATGCTATTAATGAAGTAATAAGGCACATCTAATGCATAATGTTATCACTTGGGTTTGCTAACCAGTTTTAATGCCAAATTTTAACCACCTAGATATGCATAAATATATAGATATAGCAGTGTTTTTTATGTATAACTCATAAACACATTGGGTTTGGGATATGAAGAGGAAGAAATATGGAGAGGAAGGAATATGAAGATGAATAATATCCTTTTCATGTGCATGAATAACTTTGCAGTAATGCAAATGAGAAAACACAAAATGGAAAGTAGGTTTCTTTTAGCAGAAATATCACTAAGACTGCAGACTGAAATTTGGCAATATATTAGAGTAACTTATGATGTCTTTGAATTTTCTTTAAGATGTCACATCTTTTACAAACATTTTGCTCTACTGTGTTTTCAGTATATAATTATGTAACAATAGAAATCCACAACTTCAAATTATTTTAAACAACTGTAATGCATAAAAGAAAACTTTATAATTTTAAGAAGATAAAAGTGGGGAACAGGCACAAGGAACAGAAAAACATCAAAGGGCAAAATGAATTTTTTGATTAATTTCCAGGTAGAAGTAACTTAACCTCTGCTCTTGACCCTTACTTAATTCAAATAAATGGAAGCCAGAAAGTGTATCCCTTTCTAAGACAGACGTTTCAGAGATCTGATTATTAAAAGGGTCGTATTGGTTGCAAAGATGCCAACAATACATGGCAAAACACTGGATTCTGTTACTCCTAATATAAATAAGTTTTTCTCTTAATCTTTCCACTTGCATGAATTAATTAGTTAGAAAAGAAAACGAAGCAATTTTATCAGAAAAGCATCTGAAGGAGCTATTGATTCAAATGCTTTTACATTTCAGCCTTATCACACATGATTAACTTGCAAATATGAGCTTAATAATGATGCAAAGCACCAGATTCCCCTGGATTCTCTGTTCCACTTGAATTCTCAGAAAAGATATTAGAAGTACTTAACAAATAAGTGATACTAATACTGTTTTTCTCACGATGTTCTTTTACTCAATGGTTTTGAAAAGATGTGCCATGATTTTAAAGAGCACAGCCTTTCTAAACTATTCAATTACACATTTTCTATAGCATCTTTGTTAGTTTTTGGTGGGTAGGTGTGTTTGTAAATGCTTTTTCTAATTGTAGTCCTAACATCTATCCAAAGTAAGGATCCTGCGAAGCAGATGCTCCATTCAGTATAAAGACATTGATTTGATAAATTAATATGAAACAAATGCAAGAAAATAAATTGTAGCTGAAACTAAGTTTACAAATGAAAGCTAAACTTCCAGGTTAAAATAATCTGCTTGCCACATGGAAGATATTCAATGTGTTTGTTGACTGAGTGAATAAATAAATGGGTGTGTCCTCTAAGGACCAAGACTGAAGAGGGAAAAGCAAAGCCTTGCTGATTACACCTCTACAACGTTCATCACCTGTTTCCAGCTCTCTCCTTGATGCCTTTAAAAAACGAGGAAACTTTTCCTGATCTTTCCTATGTCCTGCTGAAGGACTTTCTTGGGGAGAGTGACGGGTTGAGGATTGGAGTGGAAGGGTACTTGTGTAGACTGGTTTTCCCCTGCTGCTATTCCTATAAGCATCTACAAAGCCAACTCCCTGTATTGTTCCAGGTGGCTGGGTATCATAACCCTTCTTTGCCCTTACGTCTTCATACTAATCTAACAGGAATCTCTTACCCACTTCCTTCCCCCAGGAGTTGCAACACTAGGAGTAGAATATGTGATGCTTTTTATGTAAATCCAACTTGTTTCTCCTCCCTCTCACATTCTAGGCTCCTCACTGACCACAACTTAGAAAGTTTCATTCTGTCCTGTGTGATGGGCAACTACCTCTACCTCATGTCCTAAACCCTTTTCTACTTTATGATTAACTTTTATATATTCTAGGATCCAGGTCTCTAGCATCAGGTTAATATTCTGGCCATGCCCTTTAGGATACAAAAATAAAACCATTTCCCTTTTAAGAGCCTACCTCTTCCAAATAGCAACAGTTTGCTTTGAGCTTACTATACTCATTGTAAGTTTAAAAATATAGTCTAAGCCTTAAATCTTCTATTGATTCTGTTCTTGTTTGTGTCTACCCTCTTACTAAAGCAATAAATGCAATTGATCACATGAACAGAGACAAATAAAGCAACAAGCATAATTTGGGGAATTTGTTGAAATTTTCCAAATATTCCACTGTAGAGTTAATCACTTGGCTCTGTCAATTATATATTCTAAATATTTCATTAATCCCTCATTTTCTCTCCATTTCTACCGCCATCTCCTTCATTAAGGCCATATTTATCTGTCCCAATTGCTATCCCAAGGGAATCATTAATCATAATTATATAAAGGTAGATTTGCCATAAGAATTCTAGTTATATTAAGAAGTAAAAGGCTAATAAGAAACTTAATTTACAGCTGTGAATAGACTAGTTAAACAAATTATACTCAAACAATAACATAATGAGCATATGCTGAAGTGATAACATATAAGTAAGTGTTCATTTGGCATTTAACAATTATAAAGCAAGTTACAAATAATTATGAAAATAGTGTGTGTGAATGAGAGACAGAGAAAGGGAGAGAAAATATGAATATCTACACTAATAAAAGAGAAACATGGTAATTAGCGTATGACCGCTACCCTTTTCATTGACTAATCAGTGAGTATATGCAAATTAACTGTCAGTCAAGATGGCGGCCGGCAGGCAGGCAGCTGGAAGCAAACATGAGGCTTGCTTGCTGCAGACCCCAACGTTCCCCGCCTCACTTGCAGGCCTCTCAACTGCAACTCTAAGCAACTATATACTATGTTGCAAATAAGAAGATAAACAAAACTCCAGAAACCAGCGGACTGAAATCCAGCCAGACCGAAACATTGTATCCAAGTTTTCAGCAGTGAGGCCTCAGAGCTAAAGCCAGAATAAAAAAAAAAAAAAAAAGAAAACAAGAAGCGGTTGGGAGCTTTAGTCACTTGCCACCTGGAAAACAGCCCTCAGCCCCTCACCCAGACTGGCCAGGCACCCCAGTGGGGACCCCCACTCTGATCCAGGACACCCTTCAGGGCAAACCAGCCGGCCCCCACCCATGCATCAGGCCTCTATTCTATATAGTAAAAGGGTAATATGCTTCCCGGCACCGGGATCAGCGTGACAGGGGGCAGCGCCCAAACCCCCTGATCGCCCTGTGGCTCTGTGTGTGACAGGGGGCGGGGCCACAACCTCCCTATCCGCTCTTCTCTGTGCCTGATAGGGGGGAGCTCCCCAATCCCCTGATTGCCCTGGGGCTCTGTGCTTGACAGGATTCGGTGCCCCAACCCACCCCCACCTACCCACGGGCCCTGCTCTGTGCCTGATAGGGGGGGCTCCCCAATTCCCTGATCGGCCCTGCTCTATGTGTGACAGGGTGCGGTGCCCCAACACCCCCCGCCCCCATGGGCCCTGCTCTGTGTGTGACAGGGTAGAGCCATAACCTCTCTATCGGCCCTGCCCTGAGCGTGTCAGTGGTGGCGCCCCATCCCCCTGATCGGCCCTCCTCTGTGGGTGATAGAGGGTGGCGCCCCAACCCCCCTCCACGGGCCTTGCTCTGTGTGTGACATGGTAGAGCCATAACCTCCCCATTGGCCCTGCCCTGAGTGTCACAGGGTGCAGTGCCCCAACCCCCTGATCTGCCCTGCTCTGTGTGCGACGGGGCGGTGCCCCAACTCTCCTATTGGCCCTACTCTGTGAGTGACAGGGGGGAGCTCCCCAAATCCCTGATGGGCCCTGCTCTGTGTGTGACAGGGTACGGAGCCCCAACCCCCCTAATGGGCCCTGCTCTGTGAGTGACAGGGGGCAGTGCCCCAACCCCCTGATTGGCCCTGCTCTGTGCATCACAGGGGGTGGCGCCACAACCTCCCCATTGACCCTGCCTTGAGTGTGATAGGGGGCGGTGCCCCAAACCCCCAATCAGCCCTACCCTGAGCATGACTGAGGGTGGCATTGCAACCTCCCAATCTGCCGTGCTCTGTGCATGACAGGGGAGGCGCCCCAACTCCCCAATCAGCCCTGCTCTGAGCCAGACCAGGGGCTGCACCTAGGGATTGGGCCTGCCCTCTGCCACCCAGGAGCAGGCCTAAGCCAGCAGGTCATTATCTCCCGAGGGGTCCCAGACTGTGAGAGGGCACAGGCCGGGCTGAGGGACCCCCCCTCGCTCCCCCCGAGTGCACAAATTTTTGTGCACCGGGCCTCTAGTATATATATAAAATTAGAGGCCCAGTGCATGAAATTCATGTGTGTGCGTGTGTGGGGGGCGGGGGTGGGTCTCTCAGACCAGCCTGCACCTCTCCAATCCAGGATCCCTCTCACAACCCGGAACCACTGGCTCCTAACTGCTCACCTGCCTGCTTGCCTGATGCCCCTAATTGCTCCCCTGCCAGCCTGATCCCCCTAACTGCTCTCCCCTGCTGGCCTAGACTTCTATCTACTAGAATTTCCTTAAGAATGATCTTGAAAACTACATAATTACCTCTAAATTTTCCATTCCTTGTTTGACATCTAGCTCTGGGTGGCACATTTCCACCTTGAGTCCACTATGCCTGCTATCGAAGTTCTATTAACTGAAACAGGAGCCAAGGGGGATCTGATGCTGGTTCACAAAAGGATTATCATGATTCTGATTGTCCCAGTGTCAAATGTAAGAAATAGTGTTATCTTCTTCTTTCTTCCTTGCCACAGTTTGCATCCACATGCAATTTACTCAGTCATTACATTCTCTTAATTATATAGTTACTAGAGGCCCGGTGCATAAAATTTATGCACTGGGTACGGGGGAGCCTTTAGCGCTGCCTTTGCCCTCTCATAGTCCAGATGTCCTATGATCTATCACCCCAAAGAGGTAGGCCCTGCCCACCCAGCCAGGGTTCCACAATGGATCACTCCCACAGAGGGAAGCCCAGGCTACCCCCCGCAGTGCTGCTGTGAAATAGCCTGAGCCTCCTCTTTGGGGTGATCATGGAGACCCCAGATTGATCAATTGCACCCCCCACCTCGGTTGGTGGCCTGGACCTTCCTCTGCGAGGTGATCATGTGATCGATCATGCCCTGCAGAGGGAGGCCCCTCCCATACACTGCAGCCCACTGGTTGGTGGCCTGGGCCTCCCTCTGCAGGGCAATCATGGGGCGATGGCCAGGTCCCCAACCAATTGCATCACACTTGCCTTAGCTGGCCTGGCGCCAGTGGATGTCATAGCGTGGTTGTCCAGAAGGTGGTCCGGATGGTCGTTCTGCTATTCGGTCATTCAGTTGATTTGCATATTATGCTTTTATTATTATAAATTACAGTTTTCACAGTTACCTCCTCCTTTTCACACTATCCTAAGTGGTCCTTAATGTTCGGGTGGTTTTAGCCTCCATTGAGAGCTTTATAAAAATTACTAGACCATTTTCCCCAAACAAATAATTATTCACTCAAAATATTTTATGTAATGTTATGGGACTATGAAATTTTAAAAGGCTAGGGGTATGTAGATATCAGGTTAGAAATCCCTAGTTTAGATTTCCTCTTTTGTTTCTTCCTGTGTCTAGTTATCTCTGATGTCTTATTATTTCAACATTCTCTACCCAGCTCTTTCTCAACTGGAGTATCATTCAATCATCTAAAAGTTATTACAAAATGCATCTCTGTGTGGGTAAAATGGGTGGTGTGTCTTCATAAGCCTTGTTGAGTAGTTCTGATACAACTCCTATATTGATGTTTTATGTTACATTGACGTCAGATTAATCTTGCATTTGACATTCTTGCATCTGCCCCAAACTCTTTAAAGGGTTCCCAGTGTCAACCACCCTGTAAAACTGCACAATTAGCAGAAGAGGCCCTGTGAGCATTGTAGGGCCTCCTCAGGCTGATCTCAGCTCACCTTTCTATAGTCATTTTATAAAATGTACCTAATCTCTCAATAAAATTGAATGACAAATGTAGTGCATATTTTGTGCGCCTGCACATTTGTACATGTTGCAAATGCTGCCTGAAAGCCATCCCTTCCATCATTTCCTTCCGCTCTATCACAGACTAGCTGAATTCAGCCTCCTCTAGGGAATTTCCCTTGATTAACAACAATTCAAGTAAATACTTCATCTTGAATCCCCAAACCTTGTACTTACATATTCTTTCTGGATCTGTCACATCTTGGTAACTTAAAAAAATTATCTTATTTTCTTATGAGAACACCATATTCCATGAAGAGAGAATTCTAACATCACTTTCTACTTCTGACCTAGGGTCTTATTTTGTATAGATTATGAATGAATGGATGGATGAGTAGAGGGGTGAATAAAAAAATTTAAGGTTTGGATGTCTCTTGTTTTTAATTGTCTATGACTCCACTTGTTCATGGGGCATTGCAAAATAGGAATTTATCATTCAAAGAAGTGAAATTTGGGACAAAGATGAAAACTAATAATAAAAATGATAAAGAGAAATCACTGCCAGACATTGTTTATATTTCCATATCTGAAAATCAGAGAAGGTGATGCCCAAATTCTCTACAAGTAATTGTGTAGAGAAGATATAAGGCTTCATTGAGTTTAGACCACTCCTTTAAAGAGAGCAAGTAGAAGTTTCATCCACTCTATGGTTTTAAAGAAATTGTAATATTCTCCTAAAGGTGGAAGACAACAAAGTAGGTTATTTAAAAAAACACATTCAATGTCAAGCCACTAAAATCTCTAAAAAGAACTTTTCACACTAGTCAAGTGTGGAGTTATTTCTATGCCACTTGTGTTGAATGGTCAAAAAATTGAGGCGGATTTTAATGCCTGACTCATCTAGCACAATTAAAAACATGCTATTTGTCATTGACTTTACAATACTAAACCTACTTTTTATGTGCAAGAATATAAAAGTAAAAGTACTTTTTAGAGGATTCCAACTTGAGACCTGCTTGATTGGAGTTCAAAATCATTCCATAAATGGCATTATGTATTATTAGATAACCAAAGGTTAATCTATATATGTGTACAAGCTCATATTTTTAAATCACAGAACATTCTGCAACATTTTGCAAAACTGAAAAGCACTTGCTGCTCCTGCAATGTTTTTGAACTATTGATATGCCAATGTTTAAAAAAATCATTTTTTCTAATATAAATCTATTTTGCCATATTGATATTGAAGAAAGAATATGGTTTTACAGCTAAAGTTACAGTATAACACACAAACAACCCTCTGATGATCATGAACATTCCAAATAAGTTTCAGAAAAAGACACAGTAAAAGGCTTGAAGTAGTAACCCAAGATTTGTGAAATTAAATTGATTTCCATTCAAATCAGGTCTTTTACTCTTCTTCAAAATGTCAAGGTGTCAGCCTTGGCCATTAGGAGACTGTGATTTATAGTTGAGACTAAGTGATGGTACCAGCTGACTGTCTGGAGTCAGGGTACAGTGTCTGGAAAGGCTGCCAATGACAGTCATCACTTTTATTAACCAATCAGAAAGACTTAACTAAAAATCCTACTCTTTTTCTTCCATTTTGATAAGGATATGATAAAATACAGTCTGGAAGATTTACTTTGTGGGAAATAAACAAGCATTGTGGAGAGAAGTAGGTGTTATATTTCTACAGACTAAATTAAAATATTGTTTATGGCAATGTATATTTAAGACATTTAGAAACACATATTCATAACAAGAGCATAAACAGATGTTCCAAATATGACAACTTATTTTAATGTACTGGAAACCACAGCATAATTTTGTAATCTGATTAAGAAGAAGAATTGTGATGTTAAAATCAATTTTCAAACACTCTAAATTATATTTATAGCCACGTTCATCAGCATCACAAAAAACAGCAGAATGTTTTGTATCAGAATCATTAGTCATAGCAAATTAATCTTTTTATCTTTGAGGAAGATCCCTAAATAGTTCTGGATAGGAAAATGTTTAAAACTTCCCAGGTTATACCAGGATAAACAATATTGGTGGTAAAAGTGAAAAAGATATAAATTTGCTGTACCAGAATAGCATAAACATATGATGACTAAAGATAGTCATTGGATTACAGAATATAACCACTATCCCTTCTTTACCAAAATTCCATTTCTAATAATCCTAAAGAATTTTTAAAACGTCTAATTACTAAGTGAATCCGAAAGCTGGTTTTCCTGATATATGGCACATATTAAAAGATCGTGGACATTTTTAATAAAATGTGATGAATCTCCATGATACTTAAGGTTGAGATTTTTAGTTACAACACTGTACAAAATGCATTTGGGCTAAAGAACTTACTATTGCCTAGGTTGATAGATGCCACTAAGTTTACAAAGGCAAACATATTTGACAGGAGCCTGTAACATATTATGCTCAGTGATTTAGAAATTTGTAGTTGTTGTTTGGACACCCACCTCCTTTTTTTTTTTTTTTTTTGCATGATTTGAAATTCTTTCACCTTCTGCCATTGACATTAACCTTAGTAGTTTAACCTTGTGTTGCTACGCTGCAGGGAGGTCCAATTTGAGTTAACTCTTATCTGGACAGAGAAGGGGCTAAAACTCATAGCCAATAAGAATTTTCTGATAAATTGAATCGATGTATTTTTTCCTTCTGGAGTCACAAGCTCTAAGAATAATGCATGATGCATGTCTAGAGTTGCTAGTGACCATTTTTGCCAACACATAGAGAGAATGTGAGAATGAAGTCAACCACCTGAGAATAAAGTCAACACATTGGATATATTAAAAGGGATAGAGGAAGACATACTGTGGCAGAAAGAGAGGCGGGCAAAGGGAGCTGGAGAAGTAGAGGAAAAGGGAGAGAGGACCATGGTGGAAGAGGAGAAGAGGAGCAAGAAAAGGAGGACGAGGGAAGGGTGAGGGAGGAGATGATAGTATACACATAGCTTCCTTTTTGCTTAGTTTGAGCTCAGTTTTGATCTTTTTCTACAGAAATAATCTGATTAGTGTAGTGATTTAAACTAAAACAATTCTTTACTAGCCCTTTGACTCAAATTGTCCCCTGTGTGATGGTATCTAATGACATGCTAATTTTTTTTCATGAAAGTCACTTTAAAATAATAGTCCTTCACCATCTTTAGTTTATAAATCAGTTGTAAATTGGGAAAGTGAAAAGGAGAGAGATTCAATTCCATAATATAACTAGTGGCAGGAATAGTGTTGGAATGCCAGTCTTCTACCTTCTTCTTCACTATTCAAGTACAATAGTGACAATGATGTAAAAGTCTAAAAATATGTTTACTCTGCATATTAATTTTGAGAGAACAGCTTGATTAGATTGTTTTGGTCCATTGACTAATTAATGTAATTGCTACTTCATGAGACTTTGCATGATCAATATCACTATATTCAACTTAACTTTAAAAAATAAATAAAATGACGATTTATTTTTTATTTTTTAAAATATATTTTTATTGATTTCAGAGAGGAAGGGAGAGGGAGAGAGAGATAGAAACATCAATGATGAGAGAGAATCATTGATTGGCTGCCTTAGACCTGCCCCACACTGGGGATTGAACCTACAACATGGGCATGTGCCCTTGACCAGAATCAAACCCAGGACCCTTCAGTCAATGCTCTATCCACTGATCCAAACCAGCTAGTGCATGATTTTCTTTTTTTAGAGGGGTAGACATCACATGCATATACTACATGTTTGTTCAGTTATTCTGGCAATATCAGTTTTATAATTTACAATTTTTAAGATTCATGGTCTATGTTTTTTAAAGACCTTTCTGTAGTATAGAAAATAATATGAAGGAAATTAAGGCACTACAAATTCTAATACCCCCATATCTTGTTGAAAGCCACTCAAAAGTATATAGGTAGGTTATCTCATCTACAACTAGAAAATAGGAAAAACCACATAGTATGCTTATCTATCCTATATAATAATGATGTAATATGCAAATGGTCATTACGCTGTGAAGTGTAACAACCGACCACATAACAACCTGATCACGGATCAGCAGGAGGGTGGGGCAGCGAGCTACAAGTGGGCAGCAGAGAGCTATAAGAGGGGGCAGGGCAGCAAGCTATGAAGGGGAACGGGGGGACAGAGGGAGCTACAGGAGGGTGGGGCAATGGGCAGAGAGCTACAGGAGGGGGCAGGGCAGCAAGCTATGGGGAGGTGGAGGGAGTGGGTGGGGGGAGCTACAGGAGGGCAGGGCAGCAGGCAGAGAGCTATGGGAGGATAGCAGCGAGCTACTGGCAAGCTACTGCTGCATGAATTCATGCGCAGGGCTACTAGTAAGATATAAAAAGAATAAAACTGCCAAATTACAGGATTCATAAAATGCTCAGTTACACAAAAAGGACAAACCATCCTGGACAAATAGAATATATCTTTTGTAGAACACAAGGTATTTAAGAGCAGAATTTCTCTTTTCCTTTCCTGTAGTTGGTAAGTTGCTACTCAGGAAATATATGATAAAGACATTTATAGTAAACTAGAGGCCCAGTGCATGAAAAGTCATGCACTCAGGGGGGTCCCTCAACCCGGCCTGTGCCCTCTTGCAGTCTGGGACCCCTCGGGGGATGTCTACCTGTTGGCTTAGGCCTAATCCCCCGCAGTCAGACATCCCTCTGGCAGCCTGGGAGCCCTCGGGAGATGTCCACCTGCCAGCTTAGGCCTGATCCCCTGGGGAGCGGGCCTAAGCTGCACTCAGACATCCTTAGTGCTGTGGAGGAGGTGGGAGAGGCTCACAGCTGTCAGCCCAGCTTGTGGCTGAACAGAGCTCCCCCTGTGGGAGCACATTGACTACCAGGGGGCAGCTCCTGCATTGAGCATCTGCCCTCTGCTGGTCAGTGTGTGTCATAGCAACCAGTCATTCCCAGTTTTTCGGCCGTTAGGGTCAATTTGCATATTACCCTTTTATTATATAGGACTAGAGGCCCGGTGCAGATCCGGCCGGGCTGGCCGAGGGAGGGGAGGGGCTGTGGGCAGTTGGTGGGCTGGCCCTGCTCCCAATTGGGGTAGGGAGGGCTGATCAGGGGCTGGGCCTGCCAGGAGGAGGGACTGCAGGTGGTTGGCCAGCAGGCCCCACCCACTGGTCGAAGTCCCAGTTGAGGGGACAATTTGCATATTAGCCTTTTATTATATAGGATTATTTTTTTAGGTTCCCAAAGCATAAATAATTTCCTAATGGTGTCTGCCTCTCACCCTTAAATTTTGATCATGTAAAAAATGGTCTGTCTGACTGTGGCAAATACTAAAACCCAAAAGGAAGAAATGAGCTAATATACATTGAGCATTTTTTGTTTTGTTTTTTTGTTTGTTTGTTTTTAGTGTGTGTGTGTGTGTGTGTGTGTGTGTGTGTGCGAGGAACAGGGCTAAGGAATTTTTTTGGATTATTTCCCTAACCAACCATTAAGCCTTCTGAGGTCAGTGATATTAAAATGTCATTAATTTAAACAAATGTAAATCAGTTCAGTTGTTTTGTAAATTATGACCTAGGCTGCACCTATTCTTATTGAGGGCAACAACTACTTTATATCATTAAATATTTAATGTCTGTAACAAATATTTAAACTTCTATATTTAATTTTAAAGTCAAAGTTTGTTAAATGATCAAGTGAGTTGGCCATAGGGATCTCATGTGTTGATGCAGACTGAATTCACTGAGTTCTTTTTTAAACTTGGATATACCTTTGTGAATGAATGGATGAATTAATGAATCAATAGTTTAAGTTGATAAACTTTATTTATGAACTGATGAATTCCACCCAAGCTTCACTCTCAACCTGAATTGCCAAAATGGCAACAGAGATATGTCAGTAGTGAGTTGCAGATTCCATCTTCTTTACACTTGTAATCCCCAGTCTTTTCTCCAAGATCTATGTTAATTCTAAAAGAAGACATTCGGAAAAAGCCAGCTAGAAATTTCATCCTTGAGTCTAGGCCATATTGCCTTTATATGAGCTTTATAAGCACTCCTTTATCTCAACATTAGGACTAATAAGATAAAAATTCTTATAGATGTGGGTACTCCTTATAAAGGCATGTCTTATCTATAATAATAAAAGTGTAATATGCTAATTAGACCGGATGTCCTTCCACACAAAGCCGGGGCTGCGAGGAAAGCCTGGGTCCCAGGACCCGGAGGGAAGCTGGTGCCGGTGCCAGCAGCCAGGGGAAGGAAGGGCCTACTCTTGCACGAATTTCATGCATCTGGCCTCTAGTAGATTAATTAAAGGTAAAGAACATTTTTTAAAATCAGTAAGAGATAACGTAGGCATCATTTTTTATCTTTCAAATGTAGTATCACATGAATAATAGTCCCATTATTTATCAACAATTTGCTCTTTCAGAATTACTTCATTACATTTATTTAAAATACAAATCACAGAATCAAATGGTAGGAAATTAACTAGAAAGAACATGCAAGTTGAGTAACTTTCTTCCAAAATAGCAAGAGAAATCCTGTTATGATATGTCTAACTGCTAAAAAAAAAAAAAAAAAAAAAAAAAAAAAAAAAAACATGATCTCTTTGTCCCATGTATATACTTGGGTGATTTCAGTCAGTGCACTAAATGGCCCTCACTAGAGCACACCCTATGGAAAGAAAATACATTTTCTTTAAACATAAGATACAATTCCTTTGAGGTTCTGTTAATCACTTTCCCTTTCTAATTGACAAAGTCACCACAGAAATTAGAGTACGAATTTCATTATTCTAGAAAGAACCTTAAAAGTTGACATGTCTTTGAACAATTGTTTCCGAAATCCTTTTTTAAGTACATTTTCATTTTCTGGCATGGCTTGAATTGAATTCTAAACTTTCTGCTGCTTGGCCCCTAAGCCCCTCTGGTGAATTTAAATAGGCTTCCTTATATATTTAGTACATTCAGGAATTCTTTGTCGCGGGGCCTACTCTGCTTTATTATTAGAAGGCTGTCTCGGAAGTCCAGCAGCCAGTTTGTTTTTTGCCATTAATAAAGAGTCTACTTCCCCCAACCCCCACTTCTTTGAAGAAGTTGAAAAGGCTCCATGTTGGTTAGAGGGGGGCCAGGAAGAGAGAGAGAAGTGAAGGGCACCGACTGTGGTGTAATCCCCCAACAAAAAATGCTGTCTAACGTGGAAACCTCCCTGAGGTTTACAAATGCACAGGCTGGGCTTAATTTAGTGTGATGTATAACAGAGTAATAACTTAGCCACTGCCTGGTTTCCCCTTCCTAGCTAAGAATAGGAAGTCTACTATGAGAAAGACATTACATTTTTAAATCCTATAAAACCAAATGCTTCCGCTGGCTAGTGTTTCAACGCCACCCAAATCTCTCACTTAAGATGTTTGGAAACTAGAAAGACAATCACAGGGTAAATCTATCATTTCTCACAATTCACTTACTTACATGACCAGAAAAGTACAGAGAAGGGTTTCAAGAAAGACCTACCAATTTGGATGTATGAAATATTTGTGTTGACTCTTGGTCGAGAGAAAGCTAATGAAAAGGCAAGGAGAGATGATCCCAGAGAATAGTCACCTGGTGGTCCCAAATCCTTTCAACCTATCACAGAGAGGGAGAAACTTCTAGAAAGAAAGGAATGGTTAAATGCATCTATATAAAAGAACCCCAAACACTCCAAAAACCTTAAAAGGCTAAGAAAAAAGCAAGGAGTTATTATTCCTATTTAGTTGATATAACAAATATAGTCCATAATTATTTTTACTTTTCTTTTGTTTGTTTAGGAATTATTAAGATAACAAACTAAAATCTCATTACTTATATCAACACTAAAATGCTTATTTCACCATCTGAGAATTTTTCACTTTTTAATTCTGCATAAAATACACATGGAATTAATTGAAAGATACCAAATAAAACTACTTAATTTCAAATTATTTTAATCTCAAATACCTTCAAGTTCCACCTGCTTTTACATTTCTTCATGTACAAACATTACATATAAGTTCATATTAGTGGCTAGTAAAGCACTTAATCTGACAAAGTTATGTTTAATATGGGAAGATGTGGGGGGAAAGCAACCTTCAATAAAAATTGAAGCTAGCTCATTGAAAAAATGTTGTGAATGATTTTAAGATGATGGCTCAATTTTTATACTATTTTTACTAAGACCTTTTTAAAAAATAAATGTATACATATGCCTCAGTATGTGTGTGGCCTCTGATAGATCAGAAAGTGAAATACAGAGATGACATAATAATGCCACATAAGTTCCTGCAGAGTAAATAGGAGGTTGAAAAGCTCCACTAAAAAGTATATTGTTGAAATGCTTACAGATGCCCAGGATTTAAAAAACCAAAACCAAAACCAGCACTTCCATTAGGAACTTTGTTTTCCTTTCTAAATAGTGTCACTCAGAGATCACTGGGGGTTGACTAAATTAAATGAATAGTAAGCAATTAAATATACTAATCCAAGGAATCAAAATGGTGCCTGCAAAAAATGTAGGCTGCACTGCATATGTAAATGGCAAGAAAATTAGGCCTTTAGCTCATCTGTGTCCTGTGTGCTCTTCTTGAAACTCATTCAAACAGGACAGCGTGTAAAACCATTTACATATTTATAGGCAAGAGTGCCAGCATTCCTTTTGAAGAGGAATTTCAGGTAGTATATACCTTTTCTAATTTCAATAGTAATTACCTTGTACTGCAATTCTCCTGAGATACTGACGCCTATTGTAGGTATTATTAGTGCAGCCTAATGCCTAAATGACTTGAGAATACCTCCGCACCTCTGTGGAGCTTCCCTGGAACACGAAAGTGTTAAGGACATTTACACTAGGAAAGGTATCGATCCCATGAACCCTGAAATGAAATGAAATGAAATGTAATTATATTTAGATTTGGCAAAATTCCAGAAGTGGCTTCCTTGTTGGATCCTCAAAGGCTTTAAAACAATGCCATTTTGGAAAATTCAAGTTGTCCTCACAGAGATGAAAAGTTAAAAGCCCTAGTATCACACTATTAACAGAACAATGCAAAAGGGACAAAAGAAAAACTAATACTCCATTGGTCATTGATAGCTGTTTAAGGGGAGTGGTGATTTTCTTTTAAAGGATCTTGCAGTTCAGAAGGCATTAGAAAACAATGTGAGAAAGGAAAGGGCAAACGGTTGGTATACTTATGTAAAACAGTGGTTTGCTATTTCAAAATTAAAATGTAAAAATAAGCTAGTGTCAGAGAGGAGGTGATTCCTCATTTCCACCGCATTGAGCAAGCTCGCATCAGCAGCAGACAGCCCTTAATATATGCGTCTGGCTCAGGCTGGTCTCCCAACCAGGAAGCCATGGAATTGTTAATATCACTGCTTTTTTTGTATGCAACACACATCATTTCCTCGCTCTTTGTTGTAGATCTCTCCTTTTATTTTAAGCTTAGTATGATCTGATTTCCTGAATCATATTATACAGCCCCCAAACAATATTATCCTGTGACAGCTATGATAGAAATGCAGAAAAAGTGTCATCCATCCACCTAGATACAGCATAAAGAAGTTTATATACACAAAGTCACCCACTTATATCTTTACTCACCTTTATGGAGTCAGAAAAAAGCTTTATCAATGATGCTCTCCGAAAAGACAGTTTATATATAGGAAAGTTACATAGAGAGGGTTCAAAGAAAGCATGATGATTAGTAAAAAATATATAACTTATATATGTTTATGGAGGAAATGAACATCATTGCTTGTAAATTTTGTTTGGATACCCCTCTTTTATGAAATAGAAGTTAATAGAAGTTAATAATAAGTTAATAGTGCTGTTCATAAATATGACAACATAAAAAGAAAACATTGCATTTGAAATAGCTTAAATCTGATATCACTCCAGCCAATAAACATCTACCCTTTACATTATTTTGGAACTAAACTGATGAAATAACATATATGTATATATCATTTACGATTATGTTAAACAGGTGTCAAAAATATACTTGTATGTAATATTGTTTTATATTAAAAGTAGTTTCTGATCCATTTTATAAACATTGCTAGTAAATATAATGAAGTTTCTGTGTACTTGTAGATACATATACATAGAGTTCTGTGTAGAGACATATGTAAAGAGTTCTTTGTATTGAGAAACTTGTTTTTAAAAATGTTTAATTTCAATGAGAATGAAGTTAAAAGAAGTAAAAGATAGATACTACCAAATTTCTTTACTGATTATATTATCTCTTTTCATTTAGAATTTTAAAACATTTTTTTATAACACACATGCACATACTTAAAATTTCAAAGATTCTAGAGAAATGAAATAGGTGATATAAATAAATAACCTGAATAGGTACAGTGTGAAAACAAGCTTAAATATATTCTATGTGCCCTGTATAGATGACAAGTATGTTTACCATGTTGTAATATCAATTTTTAAAGAAATATATCTCATGGGTAATCTGTATTCTGTGATATTTCAAATCATAAGTAACTGTACCAAATTGAATAAAAAGGTGAACAAAGACTTCATACAGTATTCTAAAATACTTTCATAAATTTATTTTAACAATACAGAAGACATTTATAGTACTCATGTAAAGCATTAGAATTAAAAGAATGAAATTGCTTTGTTTCTTCTATTATTGAAAGTCTCTTCTCCATTTTGAATCTCAATATCTGCAACATTATTATAAAAATTTTCAAGAGATTTAATAAATTAATTCTACTTACAAAAGATACATATTTGATGTGGCAATGGCTAATAATGTTCAAACATGATGTATTAGTTATAGTTGGAATAGTTACCTCTTATAAAACTAAAATTCTTATAAAACTAAAATAATGCATTTCAGATTCAGCTGATGGATCAACTAAAGAAGTCTGACTTCACAGGCTGTTTCTGGTTTATCTCACATGGGTCTATAATATATACAACCTAAAATATAAAAGCTAAAGGGTACCATATTTTGGCTTAATTATTAATAAATTTCAATTGAACTCTTACAACAAGAGAATGTTCTAGTATAATAAGACATATAAAGTATTTTGTCTGGTTAAAAAAACTAAAGAGAAAACTGGCAATAAATACCACATACAAAGCAGCATTCTTCTAAAATCAGCAGTAAAATCTAATAGGGTCAGTAAAGAAGATTGTAAATCATTTCATTTCTAGGCCTCAAGAATGATTATAGCTCTATGGTGTGTATTCTGAGCCATATTTATGTGGAGACATATAGAATTTCTATAAATAGTTAATATATATATTCTATGCATATGAAAAAAGTTATAAAAACACAAACCACTCTCTTCATTATTAACTAAGGAGATATTCTCTTAGACCAGCCACCTTACAATACACCAAACGAAGCATTTTAGAAACACTTGTATTTTAATTTTGCTTCTTGCACAGATATCTTCTATTGCTTTTGGATGGTTGCTATAACAGAAAACAAATGCGATTCAGTGACACTCTGTAATCACTTTAGAGGACAGTTTCTGAAAATAGTATTTTTGGGGGTGGGTCCTGGTGAAAACATTGCTGGTTATAAATCAGAGCATTGTTCTTTTCTCCTGGGCAGAATCTATGTATGTCCTTTTGTTCTGGTGGTAACTGCAGACAATCAATAAGGTCCAAAGCTGCTGGTTCCCCTCCGCCTAGGTCCCAAGAGCCTGACTTGTGATGTTACTGAAATACCTCACAAGTTAGGGTCTCAGGGACTAGGAAAAGTCTGGTTTGCTGCAGTAGAATTCTTCTTCTTTGGTGATAAGGCTAGCTTAGAAATTACAGTTGGGTCCATTCAAACTTCTCCCTCTAGATACTAATGAAAATACATATGTAGAAATAGATATATGACACATAAAAGTTAGGATGAGCTGAATATTCATAATGACCATTTACAGACCTTAAAATAACGAATATGAGAAACAATACAAACAATGAACAGTTAAGAGTCATTCCATTAGATCCAAAGAATAAGACTACAAATGGGTTAAAATCTGTTTCTAGCAGATTTGTACAGCAACACCATAGTTCTATTACATGCAAAAAGGATTATATCCCAGTAATAGGACCCTGATTGAAATTTGGCTTCCCATTAGCCTTTTATATAGCACAACTGTTAAGTTGGCTCCAGGACATATAATACTTTCAATCTGATTTAAATATATACTGTTGCAGTTAAGAATAAAACAAAAACTTTTTTGCATGTCATAATTTAATACCTCTGAAGCTCGAGTTTTCTCTTTGAATCTCCAAACTATTCAGACAGCCAAATATTCCCATGCATACTCTGTAGCTATTTGAGCAATGCCACTTAATGAACGTGAAACTTAAAAAGGCTGGCAACCTAAGAACAAAAATGATTCTCTATCTTAAATAGTTGCATTCGAAAGCTCAATACTTTTGAAAATGCACAATCCCGATCCTGTACATTCACTGAATTTCCTCCGATCTTTTAGCCTTGTTTGTGGTTGGAGAACAGAATTTGTACTTTAGGAATGATCCAAGGTTTAGTAGCAGAGAACGCAGGGTAAAACAATCGGACCAGCCATAACATAAAAGTCCTGGCCACAGAAGTGGAATCTGGTTCTTCTGCAGTGGTTGATCTTAAAAGGGAAAAGAGGAGGAAAAAAAAAACACGCAAAGAATTAGAATGTTTTCCTGTAGAACAGGTGAATCATCCATTTCCAAGTAAGCTGCAAGGAAAGCTAAGCTGAACAAAATATTTGCTAACTGCCCCCCCCCTCCTCCACCCTAGTACCACACCCCTTTCCAACCCCCACCCCCACCCCCTGTCCAGATCTTCACTTTGCCTTGTAAGACTTTAAATATTCTGCTCCATGATGCAATGCATCATTATATAATATCTCTTTTTGTTTATCATTTGATTTTTTTCCATACTGAATCAGTTATGACTTAAAATAGCAAATAGTTTTCTGTTTCTTTTTAAAAAAAATCAAACAAAAAAAAGCAGCACTCACAAAAAAAAATAAATAAAAATAAAACAGCCTTTACATCTCAAGTCCATGCTTTTCCTTAAAACTGAAGATGGCTTTACAATTCTTGACCATAGCATTCAACCAATTATTAGAATGAAAAATCTCACCCCTCCATAAATATGACATTAACATAATTATACCACCCCCATCACGGAGACCCATCCTCCTTAGGGAATACATCTGATGCTCCAAAGATGGAAATCAGTCAGATTTTAGTTGCTCTCCAACGTACCTTTGCTTCTCACTGACTGACTGGCTTTTACCCTCCACGCACTCACACGCCACCCCCTCCCCTCGGCTAGACACGGGTGCCCGAGCGAGCAGGCGCGCGCACAGCCATACAGACACCCAGCGAGAGGCGAGGCGCAGCGTCTGATGCTGACTCAGAGCGCTCTGTGTGCAGGGGGTGGCAGCGGCTGGTATTTTCACTGCGCTCATCATTAACATTAACTCGCAGGCTCGCATCCACCCTCTCCCAGACCTGCGGGACTGCAGCATTTGCATGACGCTGTCACTCTAGCCTTTGCAGGTCATATGATGGGAGGGGGGAAAAAAAAGAAAAAAGAAAAGAAAAGAGAATAGGAGTGAAAAGAAAAAAAAGCCCCCAGGCTTCCATCGGAAATGCCTTCATTTCTTGGAGCCTCCTTATTTTGCCACCTTTCTACTTCCCCTGTGGCTATGTCTCGGTTGTTGGACATCTTTCTGGAAGAAAATACCTTGCGCTTCCCCGAGCCAGTAGTCAGTGGGTCCTCCCCTCACCTCACACTCTGATCCCCACCCCTTCTTCCCCAATCAATAAGCAGAGCCTGCGGAAACAGGCTCTGTCACAGTCTCATCCTGGATCCACTACCCCGGGCAGCAGGCAGCCAGACTCACACGTGAGAGGAAGAGAAATAACGCCAGCGATTCTTTTCCAGCCCTAGACTTTATTCCATGCCTTCTTCACCTCCCCCACTCCCCACCCTCGTCTGACAAAAGTGCAAAAGCATCTTTTCACTTCTGTAGGAAGCCCCCAAACTGCCTGAGAGATGCAAGAGTGAGACTGATCTCTATACATTAATCATTTCTATTTAATAATGAAAGAAACTACGATTTTAATAAAAATAATTGCTCAATATTTTTATTAGCCATGTTCTCAATGCACAAGAATGACAAACTCTGCCAGCATCTGAATCATCAATATGATTTAAACTGTGTTGAATGAAGGTGCTGGAATGAAATCAACCAACAGGCTGTTAGTATATATATATATATATATATATTTGATTTTTCTTTTTTGATTTAAGAACTTTAAAAAATAATACCATAGAGCTGTGTGCTGGTGAATATGCAAAAGTCTTTGAGATGAAGAAATATTTGCAGGCTAAACATCTTAAAGGTTGAATATATATTTACATAAATACGGATTTGTGTACATATATGAAAACAATCTATATGCATTGTTATAAAAAAGAAGTAAACTATTTGGCTGAACACAGTCATGTTTGTGCTACCGTGTTTCACGGCACAAAAGGCAGTCTATAGGTATTTACCCAGCTCCTTTGTTCTTCGACGGCTCCCTTTAATCACAGAATGTGGTACACTGCCCACCTTTCCCTTTACATAAGCAATATTCCTGAATTACTGCGCAGACAGAGCTAGCCACCGGTGACTCTGCAGCATACAAGAAACACATACAAAGGAAAGAGAAGTACGGCAATTCTCAAGCCAACTCGAATGCTGTCTGGAGCTGTTGAAATTTCAGTTTACGCACACAGACAGATCCCAGCATGCACTGCGGCACTGCAGGACCAACTAAGGTAGCAGTTTGGCAACAGATCTGTGGCAACCCACGTAAAGGACAACCATTTGCAGAGGTTCCATAGACAACATCACACAGCCTCTAAAGAGAAAGGAGCATCTGCAGGCGGACATATATCTCTAAAATCAGCTCCTACAGCCTCCTGATTTGAAAAGAGAAAGAAAAACTCAAGTGCAAAAACAAAAAGCACACACACACACACACACACACACACACACACACGTGGGCACCCGAAGGAAACGTGGAATTAAGCACACGCTCTCATGAGAGAGAGAAAGGCAGCAAGGAAAAATAGAGAGGAAGAAAAGGAAAACAGAAATGGGAAGAGGAAGGGGAAGGAAGAAGGGGATGAAAGGATGAAAGTGAAGAGCAAAGAATCACTGAGCACTGAAGCAACAAATAAAACATGAAATTAGACGGCAGAAACCAGGGACTCAGGAATAGTGTTCAAGTTCAGAATTTAATGAAAAAGTATACCGGAAATTAATGTTTACACAGCATAGCTTTAAAGACGTATTGTTTGTAGCAGTGTGATGCCTGCTGCCTACATCCAGTTCTACTTTTAAATATACTGGTCATCTCTTAAAGCCTCTGTGCTCAGAGATTCATCTTTTTGTTTTGTTTTGTTGTTTTTTTTAAGTGCTTCAGCATCTGTGTCCTTTATGCTACTTTTTTTCTAGATAGTTGCCCACAATTCTCTGGATAAATTAATGTCATGACCTCACTATGGCTATCAGACATAAAATGTCGACTATTTTAATAATTGAACATGCGCTTACAGCAAACTGCCTACTGATATCTTAGCTCTGTGGACTGTCTGCATAATCAATATTATTTGAAAGAAGATGTTGTAATCAATCAGTTCAATTACCACTGTCATAAATATGGGTTTAAGGTCTCATCTGACTCTAAACTTCTAATCATCAATACTAAAACATCACTAAAGGAAACTCTGATTATGGTTAAAGTTTTTAAAAAGATGACATCTCTCTGTGTTTTATATTTAATTGAAGCAACACAACAAATGCATGGTCTTGTTAGATTAATCATTTTTATATGCTATTTGAATTTTGTTCTGTTAACTTAAAAAATGACTAAGATATATCTGAATGTGTATCAAATGCTATATTGAGTTAAAGGAAGCAATAACTATGAAATGCTTTAATTCAACCTGCCTTCTACCTTATTACTAAGGCAGGGATCTTTTATTTCTTATAAAGACCATTTGAAATCAGTTTTATTATGGGAATTGCATTTAAAAAAATGGTTTAGGGTAAGGGAGAAGGAGGACAAAAATGATCTACAGTAAACACTGACTCCAAGTTCAGGGGTGTGCAGAATATATTGCTTTTTTTATTACTTGCATAATATTTTCTTTGTTTTACTTAAACTACACTCTCAAATAAGGTACAACAAACCACATGTAGCAATTAAAATTAAATTTAAAAACTCAGACACAGACAACAGTATGGTGATTACCAGAGGGAAAGGGGGTAGGAGGAGGTAGAATGGTTAAAGGAGAGATAAATGGTGATGGAAGGAGACTCGGCTTGGGGTGGTGAACACACAATACCATATATAGATGATGTATTATAGAATTGCACACCTCAAATTAATATAATTTTATTAACCAGTGTTACCCCGATACAGTCAATATGAAATAAAAACATCTTTCATTCATCAAAAAACATAAAAGGTAAAAATTCAGTTTCTCTGTTGCCCTAGCCATATAACAAATGTATAACAGGACACATTGGTGGTTGCCATTTTGGACAATGCAGCTAAAAAACACTTCTAGTCTTGCATAAAGTTTATTGGACAGTGCTGACTTAAACTGTCCTTGTGAGTAGTTTATAGCATACTAATTATTGGGTCCCGATACATTCATTCTATTTACTTTAAGAGAATGAATGTACATTGATTTATTTGAAGATCCAAAATAAAACAATTTCATTTGACTGAAGAGGATCTAGTAGTTTTCTTTATCAATAATTTTGAAATATGCAAGACTACTCAAAGGGGTGTGTTATGTAGAAATTAACTTTAAGGTAGTTAAAATAAAACACATCATAAGACACACACACATATACTCAACCTAAAGTCTCTGGATAAATCTGAGAGATTCTTATGTGTCTATCCTTTCTGGAAGTGAGTCATGATCTTTTTAGTGTCACACAACATATATCATATATTTGTTTTTAGTAAAGGGGTGTAATAGTAGTGTAAGTAGCAAAACTTAAGAGAAAGGGCACTTTTCAAAAATCCTACCAATATAAGGAAGGGATAGCATTTAAGAGCAGCAACTACTATGATTAGATTTTTTTCTTTTTTTTTTAAGAAAAATAATTAAGGGACAGGGGAGACAAAAATCAGATACTGATGATCTAGGATGATCTGTTGGGAATTGTCTATTAAATAAAACACTGAGAAGAAACAGGTGTGTGTGATGTGTGTGCATGTGTAGATCTTGTTAAGATAATTTTGAATTCCCAATCAGATTCTGGAACTAATTACCTTAAACAAAATAAGATGAAGTGAAATATAAATGTATATGAGTTTTTAGTTTACAAATTTCATATGAAAGATATAGCTGATTTTTAATGAGGAAAAATATCTGACCCATATTTTCTTCTAGAAGTTTAGTGTTTGGATTAGACAATGATTCAACTCAGACAACTTCTTGACTGGGATGCAAAAGATTTATTTGTCAACCTGAAAGTAGTTTTTTTCCCCCCTTTCTCTTTTGATAAATAAGTGCAAAGCATCCTAATTAACAAGGAAAAATAATGTCATAGATTTCTCTTCCTTTCAGGGGTAATACGTTAGATTACAGCACGTGAAATCCAATGTTCTTTCTCTTATTTAGGAAATGGATATAATTGTAACTCTCTCTAGCAATCTTTCTGTGTTTCTCCCATCTTCCCTCCTTGCTGTTTTCCTTTCCCCATCCTCTCCCCACTCTGCATCTCCCAAGTACAAAATCCATTTGCCAATCCAGTCTGTCATCAATACCTATAGGGGACCACATTCAAAGACAGCAGAGATGAGACTAAGTAGAGCAAGTCTGAGGCGGGGGTAATTAGAGCAAACACATGAACTTGAGGCAGATCTTGGGGGGACAACAACAATAATAGCCACTGTTGTTCAGCCATGCGCATGAACAGATAGGTTTGAAGATGCTGGTGGAATATTGCTCTTTCAGGAAAAAGGCAGGATATGATAATGAGGGACAATTTGGAGACCAAAAAAAAAAATGATATCATTATCAAATTATATTTAAATCTGGAAAAGTATTTGTCAAAACTGACCAGGATTTATACATACACTAGTAATAAATGAATGTTTCTGCTGCGCCGGTGTGCATCCTAACAGGTGAGATAGTATAGAACCCATTCTGGCTTTTGAAGTTGGGACCCGAGTGGAAAGGTTTAAATGTAACAAATGAATTCAAAATCACTGCCATATTTAGAGCTTGAATTTTATGGCACAGGAGCAATAATAATTTATGTTTTAGCGAACATAACTGGAGAAGAATACTACTTTCCTAATATTTTATAAACAACGCTTTGAAACAAAGTTGGGAAATGGAAAGAGGACCTATCTAGGAGTCAGGAACCTGGTTCTAGTGTCATTTGGTTGTAGTTTATGGTCTTGGACAAGTCATTTAACTCTAAGAAACTTTTTGTTCTTTTACTTTTACCCTTAAAATTAGGAGGAATGATTAGGTTAATCACCAAGGCCCAGTTCAGCTCTAAGATTTTGTACAATGAAGAGGAATACAATTGGAAACCCATGTTGGTTATTGCTACCTACTGCTTAAATATAGTATTTGCATACATAATTGTCTCATTTAATCCTCACAGTACAGACCTGCAGTACTTATCCCAGGAAGACTAATGCTATATGGTCTTTTTATGTTGTTGGACTATCTCACCTAATACCTGAATCTAAAAAATGTGTAATTTCATATTAGCTTCATAATATGGTAATATTAAAATGTTATATTCGATATTTTCTATGGATTACCCTATTCATATTTAAATTTTCATTTATTTGAAACAACATATAATATGTAGGCTGGGGCAAAAGTAGGTTTGTAATTGTTCACATGGAAAATAATGCAATAATTAATAAATAATAATACAAGAATAAACTCTGTGTTTCGCAGACTTACAAATGTAAACCTACGTTTGCCCCACCCTGTATTTTCATCTTAGAGTGAGGGAGGCACTTATTTGTTAAGAGTTAGAAAAATGTGTATACACTGTTATGGTACATACACTAAGGAGAACTCATAGATTCTTTGGATAACTTATTTGTAAAATATTAGCATATATAAATAAAAAACATTTTAGGCTTAATTGGTTGAATAAATGCTTTAGCTTTTAATAATGCATTTATAAAATCTCCTTAAGTGAATTTTAGAAATTTTGAATACAAATATATCAGAAAATCAGATGTACCATAAGTTTGAAATTCTCTATGACTATCAAATACTTTAAAAACGTCTTTGTTGGTTTTAAAAAAATACTCATTTTCAATGCTGCTTAATTTAGGTGGAATAAAGTCATTAACAAATAGTTATTAGTCTGATTGCTCGTAATCAATTTTATTCTAGAATCTTAGAGTTTTCTTCACTAGAAAAATTATTCTAATTTTGTAGGATCTTTTTTATTATAAAGAAAAGAAAATACTTTATTCATTGATCACAGTAGGTTAGAATGGAGCACAAATGATAGAATAAATTAGCTTAAATAAAAAAGTATTCCTTCTTTAGATACTGCTATTTCCTTCCTGATTTTTCCTACTAAAATGATGTATACTTTTGGAACCTAATATCACACAATAATTTATGTTCTTTTCTAGATTGCATTTTACTTTGCAATATCTATGCTCAGTGATAGAAACTATATCCTGATTAATACACTCTTAGAAGTATAAATACTATGAGATGAGTTTAACTTTTGAAAATACATTCTTTCATGAAGAATGCCACTATAGCATAGTCTCAAATATTACACAGGTTTTCAATATAGGTTGAAGAAGCTTCCTTATATGGAGCAGAAGAAAATGCTTCTAGGGGTTATCAACATCATTTAAATATTTCTGAACAGTGGAGGTTCAAGTGCATCCTGTATCCTCATGCTTTGTTCTCATCCTTTCCAATCAATTGTATTGATTTGTTAAGGGTTAGAGGGTATACTCTCATTGATCAAGAAAATAGCCTGATACAGCAAAACTGTCTGCCAACTCAAGACAGATCAATCCCACCTTTGTTTCCTTTTGGATACATTATGGTTATTCATTCTGCATCACCTAAATTCCATAATACATATCTTAGTTCAAGAAAGGAAATGGATAAAGAACTGTCTACTTTTATGGAGAAAAGTGATACATTTCTGGGTATTCCCCTCACTATCGAACTTGGTGGACATTGTAATATCTGATCAAATGTTGGCCTCATTCTCAAGTTCACTCAAGAATTCTGTCCATTTTCAAAATTGCATAAGGCATGAGCAAAGAAACTTCCAAAAATGTTGTTGAGTTCATTTAGAAAATGTATTTATTTGAGAAAATAAAAGTGAAAACGCATCATTGTAACTTTCTTTTCCAGAGCCACCTTACTCATTCATTTTTTAAATGCTTTAATGGAACTGTTTGAGCTACAAAGAATCCACTGATCCTGACAGCTTTGTAACTTGAAGAAATGCAAGAACTCAATTTAAGCTAGCTTTGGGAAATAATTTAAAACAAAAACTGGAACAGAAACCATCATACAATGGTATAGTAGTCTATTAATCCTATTGGGAGGGTGCTTTGTAAGACTGTAGTTAAACCTCCAAAGTTACTAGCATTTTGTCTTTTACTGACCTGAAAAGCTACATGCTCCTCCTGCTCTCTCTGTAAACCTTACTTAGATAACAATGAAAATATTCACAAACCGTAACCCTCATAGCCTCAGTGGTCCACAGGCATGCCACATCTTTTATAGTAATGCCTGATTATGCTTCTTTATTTAGAATACAATTAATTCATTTTCTATTATGTGCCACAAGCCATAACTCGTTAAAGAAAATGGTTAAATTGGAATTTTGGTTTGGATACTTTGCTATTATGAAGCTTTGCATTTAAGAGAAACATATTTCCGTTCCTATGCCTGACAAAGACATGTTTTCAAGTACACATTAAACAAAAGAAACCAGCTTCTCAGGGACTAAATGCAGTGTTCTGTAGGACAGGAAACTTACTGCTTCTCTTACATGCTAGACCTCTAAAACATTTGCTAGATGACAGCGTTATTTAAAAAATAGTTTCTTTAGCGAAGAATTAAAGCTGAATATGCAACATTTCTTAGGAGCATTGAATAAATCTATTTGTCCAGCTTACTTTGCAAAGACTGTGCAGAAAACAGCACCATAAACACTTTCAGTCCCCACACAAGGGCTAAGCAAAGAGTCCTCTTTCGGGTAATTTATTTTTTCAACCGTCACATATAAATCGAAACACAGCTGTAACCAATGACTTGCAGATCCAGTTCCCAGCCAGCTGGAATCAGTTCTGCTGAAACAGCAAGATTTTTACATTGTTCACTTCTGTACATCTGGAGAAATCATTGAGGTTCAAAGGTGACCAGAAAATCTCTTTAAGTAAATTCAATCGACAGTGAAGATTTGCCTTAAGAACTACAAACTCACATTCACTTTTTACAAAATGTTCATTTCATAAAATGAATGCTTATAATGGCTATTTGCATCCTCATCAGGATAGACTTTATGAGCTGCTAATTGAATTAAGCACTGAAATGCTGGTTTCTTTCAAACAACTTGCTTAGGGTTCTTCAAAAACTTTCTTCCAAGGATTGGTAGCTATTTAAAACTGGTTACATTAAAACACTATGTTACATGCAGAAACACCAGGGGACCATAAGAGCCTGTAAGGAAACCAGACACCAGAAATGTACCTACTCATATCTCAAATTTAATCATGTTTAGCTAGTATAATCCTCTATTTAGATAAAATGAAGGAGAAATACTATCCGAAAGAAAGCAGGCTGGAATATCTCCCTCCAGCGAGGCAGGCAAATCCCCGAGGAGCCAGAGTCCTGGGAGGAACAAGCTCAGATCAAGAATGTTCCACATGCAATCTTGCAGGGAGGTGGTTCTGGCAGGAGAAGAAAAGAAACCCCGGAGTGCAGCCACTTTTGCTCAGCCCCAGGAGCATCTCATCACACGGAGGGTACAAGGGACGGCTCACCAAAACAAAAACACACGCGGCCCATTCTGAGCGCTCCATAAAAATTAGCCAAAGAAACTAAAAACTCAGAGACTAGATGTATTCCTGGCATCTCCATTCCACACTATACTATATCGCTTCAAATGCACCATTTTCTTCACGAAAGTCATCAAAAAGATACACACCTTGGGGAAAGGAATACTCAAACAAATCGCAAATATACTTTGTTTTTCCTCCTTTATTTAAATCGATATAAAGTAAACAAGTTATTCTCCTTATTTAGCCACCTTATTAAATGTGTGGCTATTTCAGTCACACTGGATCAACAATCCATAACTTCCTGATGAAGAATACCACTAACTAAAAAGAGCTAAAAAAAAACAAATGGTAGTAAACTACACTTCAGTTTATACTGAATGACAGACAGATGGTGATCACATAATACTAAGTTGCAATTCCCCATTAGATATTAAATTCACATAAAGGTAGTTAAGTTCATTCACTTGATTTTGTGTGTCAGTCACTAGATACATGGGCTATAGAAAAATAGTCTGGTACAGTTAGCAATATGATTTAATAAATAATAAAATATTCACTCATGAGGGTTACCTTTAAAAAATTCAGGGCAATAGAAATAAGTTAGTCCCTTAAAATTAGTTCTTGTCAAGGTTTGATTAACTTTTTATATATTTTGTTTTCTCACAATTTCTTTGACCTCTTAACTATAAACAGTTAATATGTATTTTATGCAACATAGGCTATGAACACTATAGAAAAATGACATATTGGTGTCATCTGATATGATGATTTAGAAATGGATTTAGAAATATTAAATTCAAAAAATGTATGCCAGTTCTCTTCTTCAAGAACCTAGGATGGTTTCTTATCTAGCTTTCAGCTGGTAGACTGAGGAAAAATTGTCTAAAATAGGCAAATATTCCATATCTATTTGTGATGTTCTTTGCTCTTATTATACTAAAATATTTAGTCCATTAATATTAGATTGACTCTTTTTAAGTACTAACAAGACATAATATTTCATCAATATTCCAAATTCTTTGTTGTGACTGCTATATATGAATTTGTGATAATAAAAGCTTTAATTTCTTTGGTCTAGGTGTTAAGAAAGCCACAATATAAATTTTAAAATGTATTAAGCATGTTACATCTTTGCCCCACCCTGTATAATTACCAATAAACTAGCTTAAATAGTTATATTTAATAATTCATTAATATAGGCTTTTAAATCCTAATAATTGATTTTTAACCATTAAGGCAACATTTATTTATATTAGTTGTTTGCTTATATGCATATTGCTTATATGTATATTTTGTTTGTAATCGTATCAATATTATTAGCCTCCATGGGGAAATGGTAGAGTTTTACATATTTAAAAGTGGTTTGGAACTCGCCAAGGTAAAAAGTAATAAAAATACACATTCAGGGAGGGGTGAAAAATCCAGTTTTGTTGCATAAAGATGAAGATGAGACAGAAGGAAGGAGGGGTTGGAGAAGAAACATGGGGTGAAACAGAGAAAGGCCTCATAAGTCAAGTTTTTTAACATGTTTTAGAGAGCCTTCCTAAATCAAATAATACTTCCAAGTTAGGATTACATAGTAACTAATTTGTCTCTTTTCTATTTAAAGAAGAATATGTAATATTTAAATGATATCTTCTCTATCCTATATAATAAAAGGCTAATATACAAATTGACCAAACAATGGAAGGACCGGTCGCTATGATGCACACTGACTACCAGGGGGCAGATGCTCAATGCAGGAGCTGCCCCCTGGTGGTCAGTGTGCTCCCACCAAGAGAGCGCTGCTCAGCCAGAAGTCAGGCTCATGGCTGGTGAGTGCAGAGGCGGTGGCATGAGCCTCTGAGCCTCTCCCGCCTCCATGGCAGTGCTAAGGATATCCGACTGCTGGCTTAGCCCATGGTCAGCAAACCCGGCTCTTGAGCCACATGCGGCTCTTTGGCCCCTTGAGTGTGGCTCTTCCACAAAATACCACGTGCGGGTGCACACATACAGTGCGATTGAAACTTCGTGGCCCATGCGCAGAAGTCGGTATTTTGTGGAAGAGCCACACTCAAGGGGCCAAAGAGCTGCATGTGGCTCATGAGCTGTGGTTTGCAGAGCAGCAGTTTGCTGACCACTGGTTAGGCCCACTCCCTGGACTGCAAGAGGGCGCAGGCCAGGCTGAGGGACCCCCACCCCCCGAGAGCACAAATTTGGTGGATAAAAGAGTACTGGATCTTATAAAGACTAGTAAAATACTGATAGGTTTATCTTTAAAGTTCAAATTCACCACTGTATCTGACCAGGAATAAAGATTTTTGAAAGTCTACCCTCACCTTTATAGTTTTAAATTTTGATGAGTTTTCTTTTGCCAAACTCTGGCATGTTCAATCACTTCTCTATCCAGGGTAGGATCTTGATCATATACATTCAAAATGAAATACCAAGAGAAAGTAAGCAGGATATTTAAAAATCATGAGATCATAAGCAGATGTTCTGATTCTTTGATTGGCTTATCACATATACGGACTCCTTGTCAGAAAGTGGATATTACTATGCATTTTAGAATGTTTTATCCAAGAGTTTAGCTAAATTCTCTAGGTTAGGAAGTAATAGGCCATCAACTTAGGCATAGATTTTTTTGGGGGGGAAAATACTGCATGTATGTATAATGCAAACATATACATTTATTCACAGACATATGTAACAAATATATCATATTTTGTGGTTTATCTTTTCAGTTATTCGGAGGGTAAAAAATGATTCATAGATTTTTAAAATATATTTTATTGATTTTTTACAGAGAAGAAGGGAGAGAGATAGAGAGTTAGAAACATCGATCAGCTGCCTCCTGCACATCACCCACTAGGGATGTGCCCGCAACCAAGATACATGCCCTTGACTGGAATCGAGCCTGGGATCCTTCGGTCCGCAGGCTGACGCTCTATCCACTGAGCCAAACCGGTTTCGGCATAGATTTTTAAAGATGTAAAGAAATCAGGAATCTACAAGAGGTGTTTTTGTCTTTGGAAGGCTTGATAGATATTACCTATCAATAAGTAAAGATATAGACCTTGGTGCTAACAAATTGATTTAATTAGACTAAAATTAGAGACTCTTTCAAGATCATATAACATTCACATTAGGATCAAATTTTGGCATTTTCTTTTTCTAATCTCACAACCTGTGTAGTTAAATCAGTTTTAAAGAATGAAAATTTCATCTTTTCAAAGAAAGAATTATAAAACATGTTTGAAATCTTGAGTTTATTTTCTTTCCATAGGATCTACAAAGCTTCCAACTATACCAAGTTAATGCAGATGTCTTCCCATAACTTTAAGCAGTAGAAATCTCCCAAAATATTATAGGCCCTATTGTAAACAAGCTAGGGATAGAGCTTGTGAATTACATAAAGATAATATCCATGAACTAGTCTAAACAGAAAGAATATTATACCCATATAATTTTACCCATAACCTTATATCTGTGCAGATAATTAAAGTGAAGTGAGAGGGGGAAAGGTGATTTTAAATCAAGAATACCAATACTTATTGACTATTTAGAACCAACCTCATACAAATAAAATTTTTGATATGTAAAAATTAGAAAAATGATACTCAAATGGGCACTTCAAAAGACTCAGATATGTCAAGAAGAGTGACGTGATCTTATTTCCAGAGCTTTCATTCAGTCTTGAATTTACTTTGACATTTATGAGTTTCTACTGTGTACAAGTGACCAAGTTGCAAAAAGGATTAAAAAAATAAGAGAAACTTCCTCTTTCCTCAAACAGCTTAATATGCATAGAAGAGTCAGACATAAACAAAATTATAATACCTAAAAAATACAAAGCCACTGTTTAAAAAATTTTTTTTAATCCTCATCCAAGGAGTGAGGATATTTTTTCCATTGATTTTGAGAGAGAGTGGAAGGGAGAGGTCAAGGGGAGAGAGAAAGAGGAGAGAGAGAAACATCAATGTGAGAGAGACACATTGATTGGCTGCCTCTCACTCAGGGCCAGGGATTGAACCTGCAACTAAAGTTCATGCTCTTGACCATGACTCAAATCCGTAACCCTTGGGTATGAGGGCCAATGCTCTAACCACTGAGCAAAAGTGACCTGTAGGCCCGAAGCAAACTGTTAAATGCAAAGTGCTATGAAAATACAGGGTAGAGAGACAAGTATTAAATGCTATAGAGAAGGTTTATCGCAAGAAGCTCCATTTGAGTTGAGACTTCAAGGAACAGAAGGTTCCTTGATGAAGGAAAGGTAGAGAGAAAAAGCTCCTTAGAAGAAGCAAAGGTACAGAGAAAGAGACATCTAATTTGAGGGCAGAGAAAGAGGAAAGGCTCAAACTTTTGTACAATGTTTGGGAAATGACCAGGAGAGAGTGGTAGAATGCAGCTGGCTTATGTAACGACAGTTATTAGGCAAAATGACCAGGCAGTAGGATTGAAACACAGTTTTAGAGGGTCTTTAATGTTATACCTGGAATTATTTGGGCAAAAATAAATAACTAAAATCTTTTTGAGAAGGGTTTTTGATTAGTATAATGAGCAAACAACAATAAAACCATAATTACCATGTTCAACACCCAATCCCTTTCTAGTCCTGTGCTGGTATACTTCCTATCATTTTTTCATCACAATGACTCCACCAGGCTAAGTGTTTATCATTATTTGGCTTTTACTGACAGGGAATCTGAGCATTAAAGACAGTTCTGTACTGTACCCAAATGCCATAACAGTCAATAAGTGGCTAGAATTTGATTCTGACCTATCTGATTCCAAAATTATCTCTTAGCTGTTTTGTCAGACCACCTCCTAAAATTAAATTGGCCTCTCTGAGAGTACACTTTTGAATTTGCATCTCACTACCCAACCACATAGGCGGTCTACATCACTTCAGGAAGACCCAACAAAGAACTTCTGATAGGGCACAAAGATTCTTTCTAGGGATCCTTTAGAATTCTGAAGTGACAGAAGTCAAGAAACATAATCCAATCTGTCCAATCCCAAAGCTCATGTTCTTTCCTTCATCGCATGCAACAATTTGTCTAGTTAATAATTTAAGTACCAGGATAAAATTTCATCTTGAGAGTGTACCACAATTTGCTTAAATGTTTCCCAACTGCTGAGACTTTCTAGGGGTTCCAATTTGGGGATTTTATGAATGGTGTTGAAACCAATACTTTTCCCCATGTGTTTTGTTCCTATTTGAATTCCCTTTTGTATAACATTGCAGAAGTGGGAATATTATGATGATTTAAAACAACTGAGTAACTTCGGCATAATAATCACTGATGGCCTAGAGATGTCTTCCACTTTTATTTGAATTTTACAATACACCAACCTTAGGACTATAATTTATAATATGATTTATTTAAAGCCTTTGCTGGTAAGTTGCATTCACTCATTCATTTTTCCATTGGTTCATTACTCAAACATTTTGTTGCTCATCTATTTGTGATCTGACGACACATTATATAACTGAAAAATCAGCTAAAGATAAGGTTTTTCTTTATCTGGTAGATTTTGAGAGTAGTCACAGCATACTTTAATGTTCAAAGGAAATATCAACAAAATATTCTCTTCTCTCCCATGTGGTAGTCTCAAGTTACATGATAAAAGAACATCTGGGCGGAGCACCATTATGTCTATTCCAAGAAATAGGGTCAGTTAGTGGAACATCAAAGTTTGTACCAAATCTCCCATGAGGAGTTTACCAAAACAAGAAATTCACCAGTTTGAAGGCTCTTATTTGCATTTCTATTTCATTCACATTTCTAACATTTTTGACCTTTGAAAAATAAGCCCTTAAATCACAAAGAAGTAAGCACAAATACATCACAGAATGAGAGTTTTTGAGAGGTCTAAATTAATGCTAACAGCAAACAGTGCTTCTAATTGGGGAACTTAATGTATACGAGAAAAGCAAATGAAAAAATACACTGAAACTTAGAAGCTCTGAGTGCTAATATTGCCCAAGCCATGTTCACTGTGCAACTACAGACAGGCTACTTAACACTTCAAGGAAACTACCGCATTGGACTGGAATGTCAAGTTTGCAGCTTTAAGAGCAATGGAAACAAAAACTGTTATATAAATGTCAAATAACATTTCCATGTAACAGATTCATTTGTGGTTATTTTACCTGCTATTTTTAAAGCAAATTTTGTTAAATGGAAACAAAATCCAATTGATTTCCATTTTTAAAACTTGGCTTTGTGCATCTGGAATGAAGTGACAGAGTTGTTGGGTTTTGAGGACATGAAGCAGAGCAGAAAGTAAAGGGAAAAGCCAAACTTCTTCCTTTGATTGCTGTCCAGAAGATTTTAGCAGGATAAAAGGAAATAAAGACAGTGAGTAGAATTTTCAGGATCTGGGGCCACTATTATTGACTTGAAGAATCAGATAAATAAAATCTCCAAAATGGAATAATGCCATCTCAATGCACACGTCTCTTCCAAAAATTTTTAGATTTACAAACCAATGAAGAATATGAAAGACATTTTAGGCCCTTTCAAAGAGATGGCCTTCTATTAATTTTTAAAGTAACTACTTATACCCAGATGCTAAAAAACACATCTACTACTACTTATGGGAAAGAGGAGGAGGTGAGAGACCAAGTCAGGGAGATGAAGTATTTACTGTTTTCCTTCATGCAACCTGGTCTTTCTGTCCTAAAAGCAGTAGCATTGGGGGACTTTCTCACGAGGCTGGGAGGGCATCCATCAGATTCATGAATGAGCCTAACCAAATTCAAAGGAAGCTGACTGGTGATTGCAAACATCAGATACCCAATTTTTATCCCTGTAAAGTAGTACGACATGCCCATATATCTTAGGTGATTGTATAGCTACTTTTCTTTTTTATTAATTTTTTAAATCAGTAAATAGTATGGGGATATAGAAGGCATATTTCTCTGCTGACTACTCTTCATCCCCTGCTCAGGTGGTCATCAGAGTATGTGGAAAGATAGATCTCTGATAATTAAATAAAATGTTGTTGTTTAGAAGTGAAAGTATTTAACTAAGGGTTATTTCTTAAAGAGAAGGAAAACATGTTGTGCACTGCATGAGTTAGAAGCATACATTATAACAACAAAGGAACAGTAGCAACAGAACAAAGTCGAGCTTGTTTAATGAAAAATGCTTATTCATTCATTCACTTCTTACAGTCAAAATGCTTCATGAAAATGCTGCCCTGAACAAATCATAGAGATAGAACTTCTAAATAAAGACTATTTGATTTGCCCAATTTTCAGGACAGCTAAGTAGGCTGTACCTACAATTTTTGTTGTTGTTGTTAATCCTCACCTGAGGATATTTTTCCATTGATTTTTAGAGAGAGTGGAAGGGAGAGGGAGAGGTAGAGAGAAACATCGATGTGAGAGAGACACATCGATTGGTTGCCTCATGAATGCACCCCAACCAGGTCTGGGGAACCTGCAACCAAGGTACATGTCCTTGACCAGAATTGAACCTGGGACCCTTCAGTCCATGGGCCAACACTCTATTCATTGAGCCAAACCAGCTAGGGCTGTACCTACAATTCTTTAGGATAGAGGTACTTTAGAGTTTCTGCATATCTTAAACATGTCTGGAATGTTGTGTTCCTTTCTTCAGAATGGTTTGCCTTATCCTGAAAAGCACCGAGTTAGAATTTAAAGAAATCCTTGTAAATTTTCCTTGAGATCAAGTACAAAATGTGTTAGATAGTATTTTTAAAAATATGAAGACAGGAAAGAAAATCACGGAACAGTCTGTTCTTGAGAAATAACAATGGTACATAATAAAAAAGATGAAATTACTGAGGACTGCAGAATTTAAGAACATAGGAGGTTCAAACGTGTTACTCTGATATTCCTTGCTTTCCTGTTACATTGGCGTGCATCCTCTTCCACTTGGTATTTTATTAGACAACCCCGATAGCCCAAGCTACTCATCCACTGAGCAGATGAATTTCGATAATTTGAAAAGCATGCCTTCTAGTCTGCCTCACAACCACTAACGGAGCTGTGGGATAACAGAAATCCTACTACCCTTGCCCAGTTGAGTATACCTCTATTTTTACCTACATTCAGGATGTTTTTGCTACCATTCCTATAATTTCCATTGGCTTTTAAATTAACATTTAAATGCTAATTTTGTGACTGCCTCTATTTCCTTTGAGACTTTAGGAATGACTTCATAAAATATTTGATTAATTTTACCCAGTTGTCTTCTTTTGAATTTTAGATGGTCATAGTTTAGCGTGAGTGTTGTTAATAACTGTTGATTTTATTTTTTATAGCAATTTTTAAAAATATGTTTGACTTTGTTTTCAAATAATAATATAACCCAAATTCTTTCTACTCATACATGCAAATTCATTATATGAATTTTTATTATATTTTCTCTATTTTACTGGAGCAAAGGAAACCTTTTAAGTTCCCCAAAGTGCAGCAATAACACAGCTCTCAGGAAGAAAGAAATGGCCAGAGAATTGAAGTTCATGAATGTAATAACAACTTAGAGGTTTAGGTCATGCTATGTTTCTGATATTAAAAAAAAAAAAACCTTATACCTTGAGGCTTGGCTATCAGAGAGCAGCACTTAGTTCTTGGTTAAGAGTCTACACCAAGGAGACCATTACCTATTCGCCTTACCCAGTATAAAAAATAGTTTACTTCTAGAAAAATTATTAGGAAAGAATATACCAGTTTTAAATGTTGTATTGAAAAATGTATCTAATTCACATATGATTTAAGTAATGTGTACATACATATTACATAGAAG
Organism: Myotis yumanensis; assembly: GCF_028538775.1. Taxonomy (NCBI): domain Eukaryota; kingdom Metazoa; phylum Chordata; class Mammalia; order Chiroptera; family Vespertilionidae; genus Myotis; species Myotis yumanensis. The sequence goes on along the minus strand of NW_027223753.1, from coordinate 200,100,878 downwards.
AGAATTTAACAAGGCTAATATTACAAGGCCTCTCCCCTCCAGTGAAAACAATGTATGAAAAAGTGCAATAATGAAAGAGGTAACACAGGCTTCCACAGGAAATCCAGATGCCCACATTTCAAAAAGCATCACACTAGCTATGTTGGAACAACCTGTGGATTCAACAAGTATCTAAAAGCCATCACTTGCTGTAGACTCACAGGCCAGATTATCTGCCAAATCCATCCTTTTTTTTCCTGCAACAGAATGGACCTACCTCTACTTTGGCTATTACCACCTAATAGTCAGCTCAGAGGGAATGGGATAATGTTTAACTGGCATAAATCATGTAGAGAGGACCAAACTAGGCCTAAAATCTGAGCATCAGAGAACTATTCAACTGTTTGAACATTGGCAATCTAAATAGGCCCATAAAACTAAATTTAACATAAGCAAAAAAAAATCAAAAAAAAAATCAAGAGATAAACAACAGAAAAGAAAGAGTCCTGAAAAAGATTAATCAAACAGCAAACAGGAAGGAAATATGTGCTTCTACTACAACATAATCACCTAATGAGTCTGTACACTGATGATATGACATAAATATTATTTTTGATCAGCAGCTGGTTGAATCTGCAGATGGAAAAACAATAACAACGACTATGGAGGGCTGACTATATTTATTGGAAAAAGTCCACATATAAGTGGCCCCCTTGCAATCCCATGTTGTTGTTCCAGGGCTAAGTGTAGTTATTTGAACATTAACCTTTTTGAAGAATTACACATAAAGCTCTTCATAGTTATTATGAATTAAGGTATTCAACATTAAGGTGTTTTATTTTATTTAAATGAATGGGAATAAATAAAAAAGAACATGTGGTTTTTTTTTAAAGGTAAGCATAGCTCAGACAAAACACTGTGAGTAAATCTTTCAGTAGCAAAAGGGACAGAGCAGGTAGAACAGTCTATTTCATTTTGAAAACCCATCATTTCCCTACAAATAGATAATGGATGTCAACATGCCTATTCAGAACCTCACAATAAAATGAAATAACTTTTTCCCCATCAACATCCTTGAGTAGGAAATGTTTCATATATGAGTATCCTAATTTTGGAATTCAAAACAAGCCTTATATGTTCAAATACAAAGAGTTTATTCTGTCACTAGTTTCCCTGTAGGCCTTTCTATCCTCTATTTATAGGATACAACTTAGTTCATCATAAGTGGCCTTTTATCTTGCATTCATTCGGTTTTCATTTAGTTTATTCCACAGAGTCCAGGAGAAAGTGTGCCTGCATCAGATCTTCCCCACAGATTCACCAGAAGGAGAATACACACAGGCAACAGTTTTTGAGGCATTAAAAGTGGCAGCCTCAGGATGGATAAACACAGACTACGAACGTTCGCACTACATATTGTGAAGCGTTAATTGAAGAATGTTTATTTGGCACAAGAGGTACCCTTTTTTTGTACATTCCATAAGATGGTGGCATCAAGTTTACATGGCTATGCCACCTTGCAGCAATGCATTCTTCAAAACAGGTGTGAAATACCTTCTAAATTACCTTTTAGAATGCTGAATTCATAAACTTAATTCAATTTATGTGTTGAATCCCAAGATGGAAAAGATGTAGTATCAACTAGATCCAACATCTTTTACAAGGTCGGAAGGTCTCATATATAAACTGAGTTCACTGCAGAAGGTTGCGATGCCTGCACATGGGTGAGTCTACTGCCCGAAAGAAATAAGTATGTAAATTTGATATTTCTTATGTGTGGAGCTCACTTTTTTTATACTTTGCCAGAAATATAACTCTTGAAGTCCTTTCAGCCTACTGAACAAGAAAATTAGCAGAGAGATAAATCTAGGACAAATATGGAATTGAGACACATATCAATAAATAGGGGAGAATTTTTTCTAAGAAAAATATTAGTGAACAATCTTGACTCAGTTTAAGGAAGGCCTGATTTTCATGGTGTTGTGGTGTTAATAGCCAGTGAGAAAATAAGAACACCAAAAATGGTAAGATTTGATAAAGGGATCTCACAATAAACTGCTAGAGCAGCGGTTCTCAACCTGTGGGTCGTGATCCCTTTGGGGGTCGAACGATCCTTTCACAGGGGTTGCCTAAGACCATTGGAAAACACATATATAATTACGTATTGTTTTGTGATTGATCACTATGCTTTAATTATGTTCAATTTGTAACAGTGAAATTGGGGGTCACCACAACTTGAGGAACTGTATTAAGGGGTCGCGGCATTAGGAAGGTTGAGAACCACTACCCTAGAGTCTTGAAAATCAGGGAAACCTGAACAATATGTGGGTCTTATGTCAGTTTTAATAATTTAAAGTAAAGCTTTATTTTTTAGTAGACATGAAACTTACTGGAAAAAAAAGTGTTTCTCTTAATTTTTTTAAAAATAAGGACCCATAATTTTCCATTTCTTTTCAATTCCCTCCCCAATTCGCCCTTATGTTCTCCATTCCTTAAATAGTATAGTTAGCTTTTACAAAAGTAGTTTCTAAGGTACAGAACAAATTATGGTGGATGCATTTAAAAATTTTTAAATCTGGATTCTTTCCTTTAAGTATTTCATTGAGAAAAAGAAAAATAACAAACTACTTTCTGACAAACGACATTAGAGTATGACAAATGATATCAGAGTATTTACCATGGGCAAAAAGTTCAGAATCATCTCAAAACTCCTATAAACTTATTCATATATGTTCTCTATAAGAATTTAAATTATTTTCACTATTAAAAATAAAAAACAATGACTAATTGGAATCCATATTCAAACTAGGGGCAAACAATTCTATTGCATTATAGTTACTGAGATTTTAAAACTCTGTATCTTATAAATTTGTGTTAGATAATGTACAGCCAGAGACATCACAGTCTCACAGAACAGGGAGCAGTTCACCACTCAATGTAACTCTTTCCTGACTAATTATATTTCATATTTCATGCATTTTTAATAGGCATAGCTTTAGGATAAAGTAGTTATTTAAATATAAATATGTATTCATATTTTAATTTTCAATTTTACAATAACTCTTTTGAAGTTTAAACTATGGTATTTAAACACTTAAAATATGACTATCATTTTAATTCCTTCCAAATATGTATTTTTTCTACATTATTTTTCAAACAGTCATCATGTCCCCCACAACATACACACAGACACACACATATACACAGTATTTATGGGTAGAAAATCAAAAACAGCAAAACATAACTATAGATTTGAGTGGTAAGGAGTAAGTGTCACCTGGAGTGGCAAACTAGGGACATAATAGACCACAGGCCACATGGTTTCAATACCAAAATATTACACAGAATTATGCTGGTACATTCTCCCCTATTTCTTGGTGTCTCTCAACTGACAAAAAGAAGTAAGTTCTCAATGTAAAGCTTTTACTGTAACTTATATCTTCTGTAGATAATTAGGGAAGGTAAGACATTTGAGAGTTATTTTATCCTACCTATTAATGACAAAAATCACAAATGCCAAAAGCTTGAAGTATACAAATGTAAATATAAACACACACACACAAACCAAAATTACATAGATTTAGTATGAGAAAAACACCATGCAGGTAAAACCTTTTCAACCTGGCAGAATGACAAAGAAATACAGCTATTTTGAGAAAAGTTTATGTCTAGCTTTTGGTCAGATAAAAATAACCTGTCAAATTAACCATTTTTCATGGAAAGTGTGGACTCGAATGCATTGCCTTAAAAAACCTGAGTCAAGTAGCTTTAGTAAAGAAAAGTCACTTTCAATAGCAAACAACATGACAAGCAATGATTAAAGCTGTTTATTTTAGAATATTTTATAAAATATTTACATAAATGATTGATCTTAAAAGCAAGACTAAAATATTCCTAGGGTTTGTTCTGAGGCAAACACACCCTTCCATCCTCCCACATCTATAATTTAGAAAAGAGAAGGACTATTAAAAGCAGGACTATGACCTCAAGTTAACATATGACCATAATAAAAAATAAACACTAAATTAGGATCCCCTTGGAATATGAAGTTAGGAGATGAAAATTGTTTTTTATTTTAAAAAATTAAAGCATGATGCCTCTCTGCTGGAAAAATAATCAAATATGTTTTAAGATAGTTGTTGGTACATAAAAAAGCATGATGTACAGTGAAATCATACTCAACACATAATTACTAGACCTCACTATAATTATCTGGCCTTGTTACAGAAGAAATTTTAATTATAGGGGGCTCATTTTTAGCTTTTAAAATCTTGCTAGAGTTTTATGACTTAACTAAGAAAAACATGGATAATATTGATAGAAAGTAAAGGAATTGGGAGTAAGTCATCTACGTACATATGGAAGTCTTCTGTCCATTGGTGGGTATCCCCAAGTATCTACTTAGCAGTAAAAACTACTGACATAGTACAGTGATCACACTTTACTAATTTACTGCTTCTAGCTATCAAGGGTGAGAAGAGTTTCTTGATATGCTTTATTTGTATGTAGCAATCGGATGGCGTGTGAACTCTCAGAAGGGCAGAGTATTTTGTCTACTGATGCCAATCACATTACTAAACAACAGGTAGTGTATCCTTAATCTACAGGTTAACAACTCCTCCCCACTTCTTGTAATTGGAAAATAAGAGCATTCAATTGAGGGTGGTCAGGTAGGGATTTAACCAAAGAATTATAAAGAGTGCCTAGAAGGAAAAAGTATCTAGCAAATTCTATGGGGGCTGTGCATAGCTTTCTATTCCTTTACCAAAAACTTTTGGGTACACGCACACCTTTCCCCTTTTCACCATGGGTTTATGACTGACTTTCTCCAGATTACAAGGGCAGGGGTTGCCAGTGTGGATGGAGCAACTTGCCAATTCCAGAAAATCATCTCCTTTTTCCCCCTATTAAATTCTGCCCAGTGTGGCTTGAGGTGGATAACCACTGGGCTGCGGGAAGTGGCCAGCGGGGGAGGTGCTCCTGGAATGCACTGAATGTGCATTCTTTAGATGCTCGGATGGGGTGACTGCCCCCTGATTGGCTTCTACCCATTTTCACTGGTTAGGCTGCTTCAGTAGGAAGCAGGTATTTGATTTTTTTATTGAATGTGTGAGTAATACTTCCACGATGCATTGCCAACAAATTACTTCTATGACATTTGAGCATGGGGTCCTAGATTAGGAGTTTTGAAACTTGCTCAGTGCATCTAAGACAAACTGTGGCACCGTTCTGGGTGTTTCCTTATATTTTTCTTTTAAAAATGTTTTTCAACCAGTTTAGACATACAATTATCATATTAGTTTCAGGTGTACAGCATGATGATTAGACATTTATATAATTTATGAAGTGATTACCCTGGTAAGTCTAGTATCCACCTGACATCTATAATTATTACAATGTTAGTGACTATATTCCCTTGCTGTACTTGACGTCCTCGTGACTACTTATATAATTGGCAATTTCGACAGGTATTACTTTTATTTTCTTCTAATCTTTATTATCGAAAGTATTATATATGTCCCCCTTTCCCTCCATTGACATCTTTCTGCCTGCCCCTGCCCACTGCCCCAGGCCTTCACCATATTATTGTCTGTGTCCATGGGTTATGAATATAAGCATACAAGTTCTTTGGTTGATCTTTTCCCACCCACCCTCCCTCCCCTGCCTTCCCTCTGAGATTTGACCATCTGTTTGATGCTTCTATGTACAGGTATTACTTTTAAACAATCAATAGGTTTCCTTGCTTTTTTTTTAATATGGGAGGAAGGGAGAGAGATAGAAACATCAATGATGAGAGAGAATCATTGATCTGCTACCTCCTGCACACCCCAAACTGGGATCCAGCCCGCAACCTGGAATTGAATCCATGACCTCTTGGTTCATAGGTCCTCGCTCAACCACTGAACCACCCCTGGTGGGTATAGGTTTCTTATCTCTTACTCATGGATTCCTGACTGTGCTTAGGTTTCTGAAACTAGCTTTTAAAGCAAAGCTTCATTTTATCCATAATTTGAGGTCTCTTCAATTTTTGTTTTATCTATTCTATTTTTAAATTAAAGAATAAATTTCTCAGTTGAGAGAATAATCTCTTCTTCATTGAAGCCTTTAAACCACAAGCTCTTGCTTAGGACTGGAATTACACAGATAATTACGGCAAGGCCCCTTTCCTCAAGGAACTTCCTTCAAGACACTGGTATGTTTGTGGCCTTTCTTTATCAGCTTTTGGCATGGTGATTAGTAAGTAATGCTCATAGATATTTATTTATTGACATTTTACCTATTTTTCATTCAATCAGTAAAATATTTTAATTGCCATTATGAAATATTACTATTTTCTATGGCCATTTTCTTATCTCTGAAGCATAATTTAAAAACTAAGAAAAATGAAATGTATCTTAATCCAGTCAACTAGTTTGTTTTTTTTAAGATTAAAAAAATAGCAGGTGCACTTCTGATCCAAACTCAGGCACAAATTGCTTTCTAGAACAGTCTTGTGAGTTCCTCCTGACTCATCCTAAGCCATCTTCATGCCATACCACACTCCTGCCCTAGATCCTCCATTCATCTAATCCTGTGAATGGGCTTATGATCATTCTCTCTTGAGAATTATCTCAGGATTCTAAATTATATAAGTGACAGTGATAATGATTTTCCTAAGAAAGTTTTTTAAAACTATCATGGTTGGGTTTTTTTATACAGACGTTTGTTTGATAACCTAATTAATGTATAACATGAACAATAATGAAGACTAATAAGTTGAGAAATAGTATTGTGATAGTATTTAAACTTTCATTCATTTTCATAGGCTTTTGCCTACCTTTAAAAAAATTAGAATGATATATACGCACCATGCAGACATAACAGGGTACTAAAATATTAAAAATAAAATAGAGCAAATAAATATGCACAGTCTTTATTCCTTCTGTGCAATCTCACCACACAAGAGTACATTGTTCTGGCAAAGCCCTTATCACATTGTATTATAATTACTGTTTATAGTCTATTTCTCTGACTATAGACTAGGCAAAGAGCTTTAGGAGATCTAAACCTATTTATCTTTGGGGCCCCAGCTCTGACATAATGTCTGGCATGTGGAGGATGTTCAGTGTAAAACTGTTCAACGAAGAGTAAGTGAGGAGAGATAATAGGCTTAATTTCCTCATTCTGCCATTTATGGTACACTAGAGCCCCAGTGCACAAAAAATTGTTAAAGAGTAGGCCTTCCTTCCCCTGGCTGCCGGCACTGGCTTCCCTCCGGCACCCAAGACCTGGGCTGGCTTCCCCCAGGCTGCCTGCAGGCATCCGGGACCCAACTGGCTTCCCTCTGGCCAGGCTTTGTCAGGAAGGACATCCGGAATGACATCTGGTCTAATTAGCATATTACCCTTTTATTATTATAGATGGCCTCTTACCTCTTAGCCTCTGTCTCAGCTTTCACTCTGCAATATGGGTGAAATAAGTAGTTGTAATGAGCCTTAAAAGACCTCTTGTGTGTATAAGCCGCGAAGAATTGCACAGGGATTAGTTGACTTGACTATCTCTTCCCTCAGCCAGGGTTGATCACTTACAATATGTGAAACACTGGCTAAGTAATGGGACACCCAGCTCCTTTCCTCGTGGAGTTCAGAGTCTAGTGGGAGAAAAAATGCCAGGTAAATGGGCAATCACCGTAACATCTGCTAATTATATTGTGACAAAGTTTGGGCAAAGTACAGGGTGCTAAGGAAGACATCAGTGAGTGTTTACCACAGCCTTGAGGAGGCTGAGGAGGATTCTTGGAGAATGTGATCTCTAAGACTGATCAATGTCAGGAAAATATTTCAGCCAATGGAGGAGGAGATGAAAAGACCAGGAGGGAAGAGCAAGGGTAGGATGCTCTATGTGTCAGGGAGCTTCTTAAATTCCACAAGTCCTAGCCTTATTCCAAAGATCGTACGACAATGCTTTTGTAATCTTCTCATCTGTTTCAAAAAACTTTCTAAGTTAGATTATTTTTTTCTCCTATTGTGTAGGAAGTTTTTTCTTTGGAATGACATTTCTAAAATTCTCCTAACTCATACAACTTTATCACTTTTGTGATTTAGCAAATGATCTGTCAAAGAATTAGCAGAATCTCATTTTGGTGACACAAATGAAACTTGTTAAATAATGCTGCTGAATATACTGCATATTGCTGAATTTGCTTCAAAAATCTGTAAGCATCTTACCACCAACTGGTTTCACCTTCATTAATTACTGGTATTATGTGGCTTCCTTAAGGTACAGAGATACTAATCACAGAAATATTTACATGGACAGAATTAGCGACGTAATGAATGTTTACCACATTATATTGTTATTTGTGATTAAGCATCACACATTCCGCGTCATATTAGCATTTACATTTTGTATGTTTTATGTAAACACTGTAAGAGTGTGAACTGTACTTTGTGTTGACAAGTAAAGATAATAAACCAAGTACTAAGGTCAGTTGTCTTAAAACATTAACTTCTTTAAAAGAGTAGTAGAAAGAACATGTGCAAATCAGAAAATCTAGGTTTGATTCTTGGCATAGACATAAACTAGCAATGTGGTTTCGGGCAGGCCACTTCTATTTCATTTAATGAATGATTTCTTTATCCTCCTCATTTACACTTTAAACAGCATGGAAACAGTGTTTGAAAGTGTTTTCAGTGGAGATTAGTTATAAAATGAATACTTAAAGTTTATTTAAGTATGGGTAAATATGAAAAGTTAAAAAAAATTATCCATTATCACCTTCTATTTCAGTGCATGAATTCTAGACTAAGAACCAAATTTCCTATGCACTATTTAAAATATAAATGTAAATTCTGTATTTTACTGAATCATTGTTCACATTATCATTATCCTCAGATATCAATGTTTGAAATGGACTGTAGCAACATCAATAGAGGAAAACAATTTTAAAATAACTCTAATGGATCCAGACAGTCAACAAATCAAAGAAAAATAAGATAAAAAGAATGATGATGTTATTACAAGATGAGATCTTAGGGTATTTTTCTAGAAATTTTGATTGTAAAATGTGCTAAAAGAACAATTTTGTGGGTTGAAAGGAAGAAATGATCTACGGAATGCTTCTCATAGTATTCACACAATAAATGCAAGACTACATTTTGCTCAGTTTGACATCTCAGGAATTACACACTACTATTCTCTCTCTTAAAAAAACAAAGAACAAACAAAACAAAAACAAAACAAACAACAACAAAAAACACCCCCAAAAAACAGAAGAAAAATGTGGCGCCTTCCTGGTTCCTGTAAGAAATAAACTGCTAATTAACTTTAATGTATGAACATGATTTCAAACCACATATTTATTACAGAATCTATTATTTTCCATCTCCAAATTTCCTAATGACAAGAAACAGCCTATTTTAATCAAATTGGTCTCCCTTCTGCTCCTTAAGTACAAGAGATGCTCATCTGGGGCTACGGATAATGAAGCCATGAGATGGCAATCTAAGTTTTAGGGGAGTCTTCTGCTAAAAATAAGTGACCACTTAAATGCTACCATATCTTGTTTTGCAAATCTAGCCTCACACAAATAGTCATTTTTGGTGCAAAAGTTAGTCATAAAATCCTCCATTAGTGGTTGGTAATGGACCATAATACTGCATATTTGTAAAAAGTGAATTTGAAAAATGAAATGCTAGAAGGACTGGCCATATAAGGAATATTAATATTTATATGAGATAACCTCTTAGGGCCAGATTTCCTTTTTACTGACAATTGCCTACACAGAATATTTTCCACTATCTTGAGAAAGGGCTTTGCAATTCCAGCACTCGTCTATATTAAGCTACATCAATACTCTGCTTTATTGTGTCCTGGCTGCTTTAATAGAAAAAAAATGGGAGTGATTAGCAATTGTTAGTTTTACAATAGATATGATAAAATAAATCAGAAAGAACCTTTGGAATATTAAATATATTACGGTCAAACAATGTTAACCGATGTCTAAATTAAACGTGAATGCTTACAGCAAATTTCCACCCTTCATTATTAGCACTTAACCCCAGAGGGGTGAATTTCAATCAAGTATCAAGAGAGAATCTGGTACTTGTAATTATACTTTCAACATAAGGTTATATATATATATTCCCAGTGCAATGCCAACAATGCTAGAGGAAATATGTTCAGCTTCCACCATGGTCAAAACTGACAAAGAAGCTTCTTGTGAAAATAGAATAAACTAAAATAACTTAGCTACACACACACACACACACAAGAATTCTGAGTACCTTTATTTCTTGTCTAAAAGGAATTTGTTTTAATTATATGAATAAAACTATGATCATATTTTTAATGGTCAACTCACGTTGGATGAAACTGTTTTTAATTTTCACAGTTAAAATATAATGATGATCATGCGTTAATATTACGCACTCACCATGAGCCAAGCACTGCTCTACTACATTTGTTATTTCATTTGCCCTTTTCCACAACCTTTGAGGTTGACACTGCTTTACAGATGAAGCATAAAGCACAGAGAAGATAAATAACCTGTTTAAGGCCATACATCTAACAAGTGACTCCCACTCTGACAAACTGATAATGAAACATACTCTATTGCTGTTTGTTGATTTCTCTGTCCCTAAGCAGGAAAATGAAAGACCCATTGAAGGTTATTGCTCAGTTCAAGTGCTAATTACGAAACGCAGAGTGTGCATCCTTAAGCTACAATCTGAACTAGCCAGCTGTTTATTTTCAGGAACTAAAGAGGCCTTTAGCCTGGACACTCAGTGGGTCTCCAGCCCTTGGCTGTTCTTGGAATTCTGCTAGAACTTACATGGAAGAACATTAACTTTCTCTCACTGGTAGATAAAAAGAGTATTATGCTAAGCGAACTAAGCTAGTCAGAGAAAGACAAGTATCACATGATCCCACTCATATGTGAAATCTAAAAAACAAAATAATCTGATGAACAAAATAGATCCAGAGACACAGAAGCATGGGGCAGACTGTGAAATCTCAGGGGGAAGGTGGGGTGAGGTGGTGGGTAAGGTGGGTGGGGGGAAGAGATCAACCGAAGAACTTGTATGCATGTACTCACAACCCATGGACACAGACACTAGTGTGGTGGAAGCCTGTGGCGGGGGCTGGGGCAAGGTAGAAGGGGTGAACGGGGAAACAGGGGGAAGTTGTAGTAATACTTTCAACAATAAAGATTAAAGAAAACACATAAAAAGTGTTCAAGATTCTACTGATGCAGAAGAGCTCTGCCACAAGGCTAAGGCAGCCCTAAATGAGGCAGAATTGTCCAATGTAAGAACTCCAAGATGGGGAAAAAGGAAATCTGAATTCAAACCAAACTTATTTTTCACATCTGTAACTCATGGATCCTAATAACCACTGCTTCTCTTTGGGTTAATATGGAGCTCTCAGAAACCAGGAAACAAGCGTGAAAGTAGTCTGCAGACAGCCAAGATCATCACAAAGTAGGTATTATTATAAAGCAACCCATGAAACAATACATTGTTAGGCAAAAGAAAGGACCGTTTGATGTCGGGGGTAGTAGATCCATCCACATGTCCAGATCAATGTTTCCAAGAGAAAATAATACTGCCACAGCTTCCATGTTCCCTGCGCCTGCCTCCTGGAGTCTGCATCATTGCAACTGCAACATGAGTTAAAAGACGGCATTACAGAACCAGGAGGGTTGTTAGATCTTCTGAAGATCACTCAAAGGACTTGTATGCATGCATATGAGCATAACCAATGGACACAGACAGTAGCGGGGTGAGGGCATGTGCTGGGAGCAGGCGGGGTGGGGTCAATGGGGGAAAAGGAAGACATATGTAATAGTTCAAACAATAAAGAATTTAAATTAAAAAAAAAAAAAGATCAGCTTAAATGGGCCATTCCAGGATGATCAAACGTTTGAAGAGAAATAGTCAGTAAGTGAATCTGGAGAATAAGATGAAGTTTGAAGGAAAGGAAATATAGTATTGCACTAATTTAGAATTCAGAAGTGGTTTCATGACATTCACTTGTTCTGGAAATATTCATCACTGTGGTTCCACCCCATGCCAATCATTATTAATGCTAAGCTAATCATATAAATATATATTTTTCTACTTTTTATAAATTCACAGACAAATAGGGAGACAGATATTATACAAATAATTTCAATAAATGTTATTAATGAGCTTGAACTTCCGTTTTCTTAGTTATTAAATAAGAATATTGGAGTAAATGATTGCAAAAGTCCCCTTTACTCATTACCTAAGGCTGATTTTTTTTTAAATGACTATCTAAACAATAGAAAAGGATAAAATATCAAGTAAGAAACGAGAGCGGAATTGCCAGACATGCAACTTAAATGTTATTAATTACATTTTAATGTGAATATTGGGATAAGCAGATCTTCAGGAATAAATACAATATTGCCAAAAGTAATTGAAAAACTTTTTAGAAAAAAAGGATCGAATTAATCAGTCTTTGTGTCCGTCTTTGTTGTATCAAAATAGCTTCCACCAATTGCCTTCCCTGTCCCAAGCAACTGATAACATATTTTAAATTATACTATCTCATTCAATCCTATCTAAGGTCTAGACTGTATTATTGTCCTAGTTTTATTTTTATTATTTATTATTATTATTTTTCTAGACAAAACAAGTGAAGCTTACAGAGATAGCTACTAAATGGTACGGCTTTCTGTGTGTTCTAGCTGCCTCATTCACAAGCCTGTGCTTGTGCACTTTGCTGCCTTCCATTACACAACACTTTTGTGAGTTACTTTTGGGCATGGAGCCCCAGTGTGACTGGATTTAGTGGTGTATGGGCTGGGCTGGAAAGAGATGGGTCCAGGAGATGGAGGGAGCACTGACATACGTTTATGTTGGTACACTGGAAACATGTCCTGCAAGTAATTTAAATGTTATTGTGTATGAAAGATAATATAACTTTTGAAAAATACACACTATTCTTTGAGTAGGAACTTACGGAAAAGGTTAAATAAAATTATCAGTGTCAGAAAGCAATGTAGGCAGAAATCAAGGAATGAACAGTTTCTTATCCCTCACCAAAGCCAGGTCTTCTAATAAATTCTACGAATAGCCCTAGCCCGTTTGGCTTCATGGATAGAGTGTCGGCCCATGGACTGAAGGGTCCTGGGTTCGATTATGGCATGTATGTTGTTGCAGGCTCCATTCCTGGCCCTGGTGAAGGCGCCTGTAGGAGACAACCAATCAATGTGTCTCTCTCACATCGATGTTTCTCTCTCTGTCTCTCTCCCTCCCTTCCACTCTCTCTAAAAAAATCAATGGCCTCCCTTACCCCCCAGTGTCTTGTGTCCATTGGTTATGCTTATATGCATGCATATAAGTCCTTTGGTTTATCTGGGGGGTAGAGGGGGCCAGGGGAAGGTCAAGGGGGAAAAAAGGAGACATATGTACTATTCTTTGTAATATTTTAAGCAATAAAACAAAATTTTTTTTAAAAAAAATCAATGAAAAAATATCCTTGGGTGAGGATTAACAAAAAAAAATAATAATTCTACTAATAAATTCCAAAAAAACTGTCTGTTAGTGAAAATGGGGGAGGAAACATTTTCTGAAAGTCCACTCTAAGCCGTTCAGCTAGATATTTTTCATCCTCATTTCGTTCTCAAAAAACAAAACAACCTCCTCCCCCCATTCTGTGGCATAAAATCCCATTTGCAGAGAAAGATCTTAACTCTCTGAAAAAGATTGATTTAATGAAGGGATCAAGGTCCCAGCCTTGATGCGTTAGTGACTATGTGACTTGAAAATAATCCTCTGATCTTTATGTGCTTCTGTCCTTCTGTATAAAATAAAGGGAACAGGGCCAAGTTGATAGGACGGACTGCCTCATAAAATGAAAAGATTCATTGCGTGTGAACACGTGGGCACGCATGCATGTGCCTGGTGGGAGTTGATGGGTGACACTTTGAAAGTCTCCAGGTCTGTTATTTGTGGTCCAAGGCTGCAAGGAAGGAAAGAATTTTGGGCTGATGAGTGAGGGGAGAAGACGCAGCTGGGAAACTTGGCTCTGGTGGGATGTGAGCAAAACTGGAAAGGATGCCATTGAGCAGTTGGGATGGTCAGGAGGGAAAAGATCGGGCTGTGAGCTGGGGAGAAATTGCAGCATGAGCCAGACAGTGAGAGAAGACCACCGACTTCTAGGCACCATGTAGAATATTCAGCCCAGTCAATGGCAAAAACAGACATGACGTAGGTTATGTGTATAAAAACTACGTTGTGATGGAAACCTATGTTTCAAAAGCTAATGAAGATTCTAAAGTAACTGATAGCAACAGACCATGGGAAAAACAAGCAATGCTTTATTTATATTAACTCAGAAGTGAAATTACTTTAACCAGAATGCTCATTTTCTGGAAAATCGTCCCTCCATCACTCTCAAAAAACCTGTTGTAGCTAATGCAAAGACAGCTTGAAATAGCATACCATGTACCAGTTAATGTGTCTTTAACATTATAAAACATTTTTAATCCCCTGAATTTTATGCTGATGTTATCAACTGCCTTCTATTTATTAGAAGTCATTTGCTAAACTACTTTGTTTAATCATGTAAAGTAATATAGCCTTCTCGTTATTTTTCGTAATCCTAACATTTAAGAAACAAGTTTATCTCTAATTTTCTATTATTTTAATAAAAAATATTGTATTGATTTTGTGTGCTCTTCCCAGATATTTCATGGGTAAATCTTATTCTGTTTTCTTTATTAGCGTCTACTTCCTTATTTAATGCAAGTGGAACAATTTGGAAAAATGGGATAAGACACTTCATTATGGAAAATACTATCTAAAATGGAATTTCCAAATAAAAATCATGAAGTCAAATTTTAATTTCAGATAAACAACAAAAATAACAGGAAATATCAGATATAGTCATACTAAAAAAATTATTCATTGTTTATTTAAATTTAACTGGGCATCCCATATTTTTATTTACTAAATCTCGCAATCTCTATCTAAAGCCCATGGTTTGTGATGAAAATATCTAAGCAAAGAAAGAAGGTCTGCCATTCCTGCACCTAACAACCAGACACCAAATTTGCAAAGACCTACTCTGAAGGTCATAGCACTTTCATAGTCATAAGTAAAATAGCCAGCAGTTGAAAATGGGCAGGGCATGGTCACTCTCCTAGCTTCTAAAACCTCTGACACCACCGTCAAGGAAATAGTAGGTGCTTAGGGCCAAGTAGGCACAGGTACTATTTCCACATCCAGGACGTAGGAAGGAGGTGTGGGCTTTCTGTAGATTTGTGGGACAGGATCAAAGCTGTGGTTAGTGGACAGCAGGTTCCAGGTACATCAGACCATTGAACTTGAGAAGCCTGTGTTGCTTCCTCTCTGGAAGTTATCTTGCTTTGGGAAACCACCCAACACCCTGACAAAGCACTCTATTCAGCTGAGGAAAGACAGAAAAATAATCATGTTCCAGACCTCACAAACTTTTGAACCCAGTTCAAAAACCTCCTGTTTATTCCCTAAAATGAAAATTGGTTACAATAAAATTACTAAAAATGCTTTCACCGGATGACAAAATAAGTTTAGTTTCTACAGACTAAAAAAAAAAAAAATTAACTCAGTTATGAAACATAGAGACACACCCAATTTTCTGGGAGAAATGTGTAATGTAAGTCAATGTTATCACATGGGCATGGTGTGCGTGCCCTTGCTCAGAATGAAAAGATTGGCTTTAGAAAAGGAACCTGTGAAGAAGAATTTAGAGGACTGACGTTGCTTCCTATGACATGCCATGACCAAGAAGGCCAACAATTAATATATTACACTGTAGCTAATACCTTCCTTTTACATATGAACTAAAGTCTACATTTCTGTAGCTGCTCTCATTAATTGATTTAATTAATTCAATAATTCATTTGTTTATTTAGTAATATATATATATATATTTTACTTTTGGCACATGGCTAGATTTAAACAAAGGAACTCATGTATAATAATAGATGCAGAAATGCAAACAGTTAAGCAATGGAAATAGTAGGATCTAAGAACACAAAAGAAAAACGGGAAGAGAGGGAGACACACAGACAAGAAAGATACAGAGAAAGACAGACAAAGATAAGCAGAGGTACTGAGAGACTGATAGAGACATCTTCTCCCTGGGAATGAAAGATTTAAAAATACTCTGTTACATCCCCTTCCCTGGAAATCTGCTTAAAAAATTTCCTATAGATAAGTTAAAATGGGTTAATTTTCTATTCATGGGAATGCTGATGTGTTTTTTTCCTTTTTTTACATTATAGATTTTTATTTTCTCAAGAGTCTGGAGAAGATCAACAGGGAAGGAGTTAACCCTTTTTACAGATGGGAAAACTAAGACACTTAAGCAGTTGATCACTTCATATATAAACAGTGGTGACAGATTGCGTATGTTTTCCGAATAAGGATGATGTAAAAAGGAAAAGACTTAACTTCAGATATATGAAGAAGGACTATCATTTCCAGAGGAAAAGGTGAGAACTCCTGTCTACCATGATCTGACAATGAGAAGAATATCTGAAATGTGGTTTATTCACAATAGCAAATCCAGGCAGCGAAGCCATGATGTTCAGGAATCAACGGGGGAGGTCTCAAAGAAAACAGCTTCCCAGTGTTTCTGGTGACTGGCTCTGCCTCTGTAAATTCCACACACTGCGCCTGAGGGGCACTTCTAGATAAACAATACACTGCACCTTTTAAAATGTGTAACGATGCTCCTGTTAGTAATATATTTTCAACTCTATCTACTGGACACCATGCTTGCTAAGTGCCATATAAATATTTTAATTCTCACAAAAATCTCATAATGCTAGTGTCATCATTTTCAAGTTTCAGAAGAAGATCATACAGCTTTTGTAGTAGTGGTTGACGCATATCCTATATAATAAAAGCCTAAGTGGCATCACGCCCTAGCACAACATTGCCACAAGATGGCTGGCAGGGGAGGGAAGTTGGGAGCGAACAGGCCATCAGGGGAGGGCAGTTGGGGGTGAACAGGCTGGTAGGGGAGGGCAGTTGGGGGCAAACAGGCCATTAGGGGAGGGCAATTGTGGGTGATCAGGCCAGCAGGGGAGGGCAGTTGGGGGCAAGATCACGCCAGCAGAGGAGGGCAATTGGGGGTTACCAGGCCTGCAGGGGAGGGCAGTTGGGGGCAATCAGGCCAGCAGGGGAGGGCAGTTGGGGGCGATTGGGCTGGCAGGCAGGTGAGCAGTTAGGAGCCAGCGGTCACGGATTGTGAGAGGGATATCCCATATTGGAGAGGGTGCTGGCCAGGCTGAGGGACAACCCTCCCCCCCCCCCCCCGCACAAATTTCGTGCACCGGGCCTCTAGTTTGTTATAAATGCAGGTGTGCCTGACTCTAGGGCTAAAGTTCAATCTCTGTATTTCTGGGACCTGGGGAATGAATGATATGCTAAGTTTAATGTGCAAGGAAAGACCAGCTATTTTGAATCAGTGGTGACCTTTCTGAGGCCTCTGAAATCATATCACAGAATAATGCCTGTTGGAATGTGTGCCCCTGAAGACATAAAATCTGAATAACGCTGAGGACTTTTTCCAAGGACTGGCACCTCCCACCACACAGTCCCCCCTTTCTTCATGTCCTCAAGCAATAAAGTTGAGAACCACTGTCCTAAGCGGTCTTAAAACCCAGTGAATAATAAGCAGTGTCAAGCTAACATTACTAGAGGAGAAAAAAAAAGGCCTTCTCTGAGTCTCTAGATTATGTAAGGAACAATGTTAGATGTTTCTCAAATACAAATCAGTTAATCTCAAGTAGTCTGTTTATTGTACTCCTGTATTTTGAAACACTTAGACTTTAAGAGCAGAAGTGATCATTATATAATAGATGCAGCTCAATATTTACCATCAAATAAACATTCTGATAAATTCCCAGTTAGAAATGACTACATTTGCTGTTGTCAGGTAGGTCTGGCAACGTTTTGCTATTCTATATTTTGAAAAATCAGAAACATAAAAGAGTTCTTTGAATTTTAGTTGAGTGGCTCTCTGAATGGAAAGAAATACTGGTCTAGGAAGCTTTGACTAGTAAAGCTTGACTTTTATTCTGAATGAAGTAGGATAAGTTTTATTTTCAAACTTTTACTGCATGTACCTACCTACTGCTTTCAAGTGTGAGCCTCCATCACTGGAGGCATAATGACAAAGTAGTTGAAATAAACTCCTTTTGATATGACATATTTGTTTCGGTCCTAGGATCTTCCATTTATGTGGTTGTAAGAAATTTTATAAGCCCCTGATTGTGGTGCTCTCACATCTAAAAGAGGACTAATAGTATCACATATGAAGCCTCCTACCTGCTATGTTTGGGATAAATAGTTGATGGATCAAACAAAGTTACTGGAAACATTAAATTCAAATTTAATATGACAGTAATTTTAGCTATTTTATTTGAATCTAATTTTATTGAATCCTTCCAAGGAGTTGAACTATTCTTTCTTTTCTCAACCATGTTCTAGAGGTTTAGCCAATTAATTAAAGTATGCTATTATTAATTAAATTGCATACATATTACATAATATTTAATTAATTTTTACACATTTAATTACATATATAAACTGTAATTTGAAATATATGTGGATTGATGCATAGATAGATTGGTAGACAAATGGGCCGACAGATTTATAATATTTGTAAGAGAAGGCTTTCAATGTTATCAAGTTTACTACTTAATCAACTTCCTGGTACATCAAAAGGTATTAAACAGCAACCCAAATGCACTATTCTTACAGTTTTTGAGAAAGCATGGACTCCTAAGATAACCTAACAAGAGCTGGGACATTTTCCTCAGAAAAATAAACACACTCACATATATTTAAAGTACTTATAAGTATTTTTAGAGGGCTCAGAGACTCAACAAGTTCATCCTGTGGTTCTGATGGATCTATGCTCTTAATTAAGAAATATATATCTGCCAATGTGAGAAGCAATGACTACTTTATAAATAGGTTTATGTTTATGGAATGCTTCAGAAAGAGTTGCAAACCTCTGCAATTCCTAATGTTTTGACTTTCTTCTTGTGCATAAAGTTTTAAGATCCAGAAAGCTAAATCTATACTCAAACAGGAGCAAAATAAACAAATAAAAAAATAAAACAAAACAAATTGAATTCTAAATCAACTTGAGTTTCCAAAGCCATTTTTCTCCTCAAAATTAATTCAACTACAGAAGTACTCTTAACCATGCGCCACTTTAAAGATTACCTGATATGCCAACTGTAAGAGAATCACTTCCTAGTACTGCACTGTCCAATACATTAGATACTAGCCACACATAACTACTTAAATTGAAATTAGCTAAATGTATAATTTAGTTTTTCAATCACACTAGCCACATTTCAAATGTTCCATACCCACATATGGCTTGTGGCTACTGTTTAGGGCAATGAAGAAAACATTTTATTACCTTAGAACAGTGGTTCTGAACCTTGGCTGCACATTAGAATCACCTGTGAATCTTTTTAAAATCCTGATTTCTGGGCCTCATCCTCCAGAAATTCTTTCTTTGTTATGGGGTGGGGCCACAACATTAGTAACAAAGAAACAGAATTTCCAGAGGATGAGGCCCTAGAAAGTTCTAGAACAACCAAGTATTTCTGTTCCCAACAAATGATTTGTATGCTTTCTGGTAGGTAGTCAATTATGTCTATTCCCAAACCAATCTATGCCTGTTGGGTAAATATGAAATTGTATAATGTAATTAAATACTATACAAACCAATTTAAGTATGAGTATAAAAATAATAAGAGATGATATATACTGGAGAATTTTTGAAATTCAGTCCCTTTAAAACTGCTATCAAGCCTGGCTGGTAGGGCTCAATTGGTTGAGCTTCGTCCTGTGCACCAAACCAGCTTGTAGGTTCTATCCGTGGATGTGTATGGAAGGCAATCGATGTTTCCCTCTCTCTCTTCCTCTCCCTTCCTATTTCTCTAAAACCAATAAAAACATATTTTTAAAAATGCTATTGAGTTAGATATAGGTAGAACAAATTTAAAAAATTAGAAAAAATCATAGAGAATATGGGATTGTGCTCTCAGATTTCTTTGCATTGGATTTATACTTAAAGACATTTGTGAAACAACAAAAATTATAATTCATAGACAATGCATTATGAGATTTACAGAAAGAAAAATAATGAAGATCTGTGAACAGCAACTCAAACTCAAAATATTTCTTGGCTTTGATAAAAACACTGGCAAAGAAATATATAATCAAGCTTTCAAGTTTTAAAATTTAAACAAAATATGTATTTTATGCATATGTTAATTTTTAATATCTGTTTCTTCAAAAATCTTTGTGCATTAACTGGCAAATTACTAATTCCAATTGTGTTAAATAAGAATGTGCTACACATAGCAAAATCACAAACACATGTCTCTTTTATTACTATAAACTCAGTGTTGTCATAATTGGTTGTGTCATTTCTACTTACCAGGTTTTAGTTTATCAGATTAAATTACAATGTAAGACAGGAACCTGATCTAGTTCTAGTTCTAGATTTACGCACAACTGGTTCTTTAATTATAACACAATAAAATATAATCAACAACAATACCAGTTACTTTACTCTTAAACTATGTCCACTTGTCTGAGTGTAAGACTATATTGAGATGAGAACACTTGAACTTTGTGTTCACTTTATTTAATCTTTTGATTTTTCTGACTTGAAATTGCTATCTATCCATCTGTCTTTGGCATTAATAATTAGGAATAAGAAGTATATGTATTTTATTGTTTTGTACATTGAGAATCAGATGCAGATGGAACCTAAAACTACATACCTATACTACTAGGACCACTACACTTACTTCTACTACATTTCTTTCATTAAAATAGGATCAAGACAATATTGCAATTGGTAAGTATTGCTTGAACAATGAATATTCTTCCATTAGACAATTGAAGTCTAGAAAATATATATATACTATCATGGAACATACATGTCTATTTAAAATAACAGCAACACACATATTTGAAATAACATATTGAAGTGTGCAATAATTTATCCTATTTATACACTTTAGAATTATTGAACATATAGATACTCTGAATTGTCTAGTTTCATTGTAAAAATGCTGTTAAGTTTATCAAAAGAACGGATTTATTGAAGCTTTGCTGTACAATGTGATGCTTGCATACCAAAATGAAAAACTGGCTGCTCTCATGTGCCAAATTTAGATTGACAGAAGTCATTCTGGAATAACTTGAAAGTGAGTATGCCTTCCTTGGTCTACCACAGTTTCCATTACTTCCTTTTGTCTTAAAGTCTATCTCAGTGATTCCCAAAGTGGGCGCTACCACCCCCTGGTAGGCGCTGCAGCGATCCAGGGGGGCGGTGATGGCCACAGGTGCATTTGGGGGCGATGAGTAACTGCTATTAAAATTTAAAAAAAATTAATTTCCAGGGGCTGAGTAATATTTTTTCTGGAAAGGGGGTGGTAGGCCAAATAAGTTTGGGAACCACTGGTCTATCTTATTATACTTCTTAGATCCTGAAGTTATTTAAGTTCATGAAACTTATATAACATAATTATACCTTGCATATTTCATCAGGGGGCATAAGCAATTGAGTTCTTAAGTCAGACTAAGTTATGGTTAGCATTTCAGATTAACTTTTGTTCTCCTAAGCAACACAATACTAATAGGTTAACTAACCAATTCTTACTTATTCCCTTTTTACTTATCATATGTCACAAATACTAGGCCATACTCCTCTCCCATGGAGAAGAGTTCTGGAATAGATTACCTATCTGAACAGAAATCTAGATAGTGTCTATACTAGTGGATTGACCCTAGCAAGGTCATAAAACACTCAGTTAGGTCATCTAGAAAAGGGACCAGATTATCTCTAATGTTCTTACAGTTTAGAAATCTATATTTTAGTTTTAATTTCAATCAAATACTATTTAAGTGCCTACTAAGTAAAAGTACACATGGATAATACAGCTTACAATCTAACTTTACTACATATTATCTAAACAAAAGTAACGGGAAACACAGGCTCAATATGATTGCCGTCAAGTAAGGTTTCTAAGAGGTTTCTAAGAGATTGAATGAAGAGAAACAGAATTGAGAGTTCAGGGGAGTCAGATGTAGGGAGGAAACATGGGCAGCTTATTTAACTTACACATTACACACAGCATAGAGTGAGGTTAAAAATACAGGCATGCACAAAACAGTGCCAACTTAAAAATCAAGAACCCCCATCTAACTTCCCAAAAGTTAAAAGTGACATTCCTAATTTGTCTTAATATCTAAATTTTTAAAGTTTAAAGAATTAGAATTTTAAAGTTTAAATGTAGAATCGCTCCACTGTATCACATAATATTTTTATTTCACTTAAGGTTTTTTTGATCATTCACCAGAGTTCTTGAATTCATCCTATAAACAGAGCACTATGTAGGAGTTGTGAGTTTTGAAAAAGGTATTTTTGTACATGAAGAGCTTAGATCTATTATAAATAGTAGAATAAGATAGTTTCATAAATCACATTCAAATGGTATAGCACATGCTTGATCAAATCTGGTCTACAGAACTTATAGATAGTCTTAAAAATCTTGTATCTCATAATGACATGTTCTGGAGAATATCTTGATCAACACAAGATTTTACTGATGAAGCATAGTCTATTTAAAGATACATATAGGTTCCATTCATTGCTTAGAAATGATCTAAAGTTTAACTCAGTCTAACTGTTAAAGTATATACATTACAGGAGGTACAAAAGTAAGTCATAGTCCCTTTGGGCATTTGTATTTAGTATTCATTAAAGTTTGAAAAAACCTTGTGGGAATAAAAGGTGCAAGGGCTATGAGGATTCAAAACTGAGACAATCCCTCTTACAGAGAGTAAAGGCTTTCTGGATAGAGAGGTGATACACAAGCATCTTGAAAAACTATCAAGTAATGGGTTTGTTTGTAAGGTGTAGTGAATGGCAGAAGTTAGTAAGCAAGTGAGAGATAAATGCTCTCTTATTACATCAGAACCTTCACCTAATGATCATTCACAGGCATTCCCTAGGGACCTTTTAGGGGGCTGGCATGGGTGGAGTCAAGATCAGTGTTCTCAAGAGTTATCCCTATATTCTGTTGAAGGGAAACTAGGTGTGAGTGTAAAATAATGCTCAGGGTGGCAGAATCCTGTATCACATCATTTAGGGGATCTTGGAGAATCACCTATGTTCATGAATCAGCCTTTGATAACAGGGGATAACAGAAAATGATGATACAGAGTGTGACTCATTCTAATAACAGTTCATTTACTGCTGGATTGTTTCAAGGAGACTTAGTCCAATTACCAAATAAGCTTTCTGATTTTCCCATAGTTAGTTTGGACAATTTGGTTCAACACTATGAACTAAATTAGGCTTTTCTGGTAATGCCCAATCCATTGCTTTGCAATTCATTTTCCTTGTCTTTCCTTCCATTCTTCCTCTCCTCCCTTCCTTCCCACTCCAACTATTTCCTGCCTCATTCCACAAAGTATTTAAGGCAAATCAGCCACTACAGATATAAAGATATATCTATCTATCTATCTATCTATCTATCCAATTTAGTGTCCCAAAATAACAAGAGAGATTGGTTAAGTAGATTATGATTTGCTGATATTTAATTGTTTCCTAAATTTTTACACTTCCTCTGTTACCAAATGTGGAAACCCTGGTATACAGTAAAATATGATTACTGGAAATTATTGAATCTGCATAGTTGTTTCCCCATTAAATGTTAACTCTATAAATATATATTTCCCTATAGTTTCTTAGGCTAACAACTATTTTTAGGTAGTGACACCAGCAATGGTCCTGAATCTTAGTTTCTTTAAATATAATCCTATCAATTTGTGCATTTGTCATTATACATTATTTTATAAAAAATAGTAAGTTAAATAACCCCAACAGCTGGAAGAGAAAAAGATATTATTAATCACCAGTGAAAGCATAACTCTCCCATGTAGTATTCTCACCCTATTTTCTTCGTTGATGCTAATTATATCCTCTGCCTTTCAGAATTATGATTGCTGCATGACTAACACAATAGGTCATAGCTACATCTTTGCCACTTTTCAGCCATTCTTCTGTAAAACCAGTTTGCTTTAGATAGAGTAGATAAGAGACCCACAATTTGATGTATTTATCATAGTATTTTTATGAGATTATTCTTGTACCACACATCATAGTTGACCTCTGTGATATACTTCATTACACTGCACAGAAACAGGAATTTATTGGCAATAGTATTCTATTTGGGCCACCAATGTGTACATGACTTGGTCTCCAAATTTATGAACTAAGTATTGGAATACACACAAATGCATACATTCACACACAAGAAAGGTATCCTAGTTCTCAAGGGCTAAATTATTCACAAAAACTTAATTGGTTACCATTCAGTTGTCTACTTCTTCCACCTTTGTGTTGAACCGCTGCTATTACACACATCTTGTTTCTCTTTGCTAGGAGTCACTGTCTTTTTCATCTGTCCATTCTCTCTCAGGCTCTTTTTCTTGCTCTCTTATCTCCTGCCTCTTGTTCATTTTCTCTTGATTAATCCTTCAAAAGACTTTTCTTTCTTAGAGACTACTAGTCTTTAACTTCTGCATGCCAGTCAAATAATTTTGCTTGAAATCATTGATATTGGGCTTTCTAAGTTTCATGTGTTCTTCCAGTTGGTGCCTCAAAAGTTCCTTCTTCACTACCATTGTTGGTAAATTCTAAATTCTGAAATATTCTGAACGCCAGAGTGTTCTCTAGACAGCTCATCAACACACCATCAGGGTCTTAATAGTTTTTTAACATATACCTGTATCTACAAATCTTTTCTCATGTATCCAATGTTTCATGCTTAGAGTTTAAATTAGTTCTAATATCTATAGCTATTTAATTCTGTGACAGAAAGATGATCTACCCAAACTAGCCTCTCTATATAAATTGCAACATTCACTGCCATTAAAGTTGACAGCAAGCTAATGGATTCCAAAGAGATCCATTTGCTATGTACAGACAGAATACTGTGGGTGTCTTTTCTTTAAACAAAAATGTGATCTAAACCTCAAATTTTGCCCCATATACTTATTTATTATTAACTAGAGGTCCAATGCACGAAATTCATGAAAGAGGCTCTGCCCGCTTCCCCCCCACCGCCACCGCTGCGGCTGCCTCTGCCTTGGCCCCTGCCTGCCACTGCAGCTGCCTCTGCCTTGGCCCCTACCACCTCAGCTTTGTCCGGAAGGTCATCTGGAAGGACGTCTAGAAGATGTCCAGTCTAATTAGTATATTACGCTTTTATTATTATAGATTTCTTGACATGGTTCTGGTTTAATTGTTTCTGGTCTATACAACAGATATACTGTACAAGCATAAAGTGTAGAAGATTAAGGGAAGTATACAGAATACAGAAAGCTAATTTTAAAATTGATGCTAAAATAAAAACCATTCATCTGGAAATTCAGAAATTTAAAAATTCAAAAGAAATATGCACAATCTAAATTTAGGATTATAAACTATAATGAACTTATTAATTAAAATAAATTTATTCTATTATTTTTATTCTAGGCATAAAGCACTCCTACATTTTAAATTTTATGTCTAGGATGAGTGAACACACTCGACACAGTCAAAAAATAAGTCAAGTATGTTACTGAATCAGAGCAGTCTGGGAATTAAATTTAGAGAAATTTTAGAAACAATAAACAAAACTCAGATTTGTGACCACCATTGTAATTCAATCAAATATTCAATAGAAATAATCACATAGTGAAATCTTATACTCTATTCATTCATCCAATAACTATTTGGTTCTTACTTTGTGTAAGGCATTCCAGGGGATACAATGAGAAATATGCATGGACTTTGCCCTCATGGGGCTTACAGTCTAGTATGGAAAAAATAAGCAAGCACTTAACACAACATAAGGGAGAAAGTGATGTGTCACAAGAAAGACTCAGGCAATGTGCTACGGAAGTCATTGACACTGGCAGACATTCTTTTTTTTTACTGTATTATCTAAGTAGCCAATAAAAATATAAAGAAAGACCAATGATCACCTTACAAAATTAGGTGCCAAATTTTGTGAATCTAAGGGTGAAAAAGCTGCAATATTAATACAGTTTAAGTCACTACTCACTAGTTCTTAACAATGTTGGATCACTGAGTAACGACCTATAAGAAATACCAGTGTTTATAAGTAGATATAATAGAATAATCTAATATTTAGAAACAAAAAGATCATTTTAATGTAATAAAGGTTCAATTTATTAAAAATACTCATGACACATTACCTTCTCACACAGAAATTGGCTCAATTAGATTAAAGTGATGAAGAATTCCTCGATGGCTCAAGTGTGCTCCAAGGAAAGCTAGAAGGTTGTACAGTTAACTCCCAGGGTATAACTCTAAACCATACAACCTACTACCTCAACCCGGATGCACACAGCTTCCACTGTCGCTTCAAACTCCTTATCATATCTTCAGTCAGCTCCTCCAAATATGGCGGCCATACACCTAAGGGCTTGGCAAGGATGTAGATATAATAGTCTAACATTTTACCAATTAACTTACTATGTGTCTACTACGACTATCCTAACCTCTTGGGTTTCCAGCATAGGTCAAACAAAATGTCCTCTGACATCTCTCCTGGCATAGCTGTACTAGCAATTAATAATATTAAAAGTCAATAGCATTCAGCTTCCTTTTTCAAGAGAAAAAGGCTTACTAGTAACACATAAATCCAAACATCTTTAATTTTCCTTTTGAAGTTGATGAGGTACACTAACCACTATAATGGGAACTGGCATTTCTGGACAGGCTCTATTCAGATCTTGGTTCATAACTTGCTATAAAAAAATCCAAGTTTCTTAAGCAATTTACTCTACGTGCGTTCAAATTTGAATGGCTTTGCTGCAAACTCTTCCAAGTGGTCAACAATTAAACCTGCCTTGTAAGATAGATGAGGATTAATGTAGACATAAAAAAAACAAAATATAATTATTTCAAAAGTAATCAACTAGATTTTTACAGGAGTTTGATTGAAATATTAGTTAACAGCATTGTGTATAGGATTTGTCACATCACCACACTGACACAGACCCATAGAAGCGAGCTTGTGCCGTCCACTTCACCACAAGATCGGATCTACGGGTTTATGCCAATGGGCAACATCTCATTAGAGTAGGATTTGTTGAAAATATCTGATGAAATTAGTAGATGAAAATAATAATACTGATCCTTTCGTATAAATATGTTAAATGCTGAAATGCTCTAAGTATGTCTATCCCCTTCATAAATATTCTAAACTGAATGAAGATTTTATATACATAAGAATTTAAAAATACTATATTGAAAGATTTTTCACAGATTACTTATGTTTTAATAGTATTTTAGAATTAGACTATTCTAACAAATGATGAGTTTTAAAAGAAAAAATAATCCATACATGCATGTATGAATTATGTAATTGTGAGGCATGAATATAGTGTTATGAGCCTATCATTAAGACAAAATTAACTATTAAGCTAATTGTGTAAGAGTTTGCCTGTGTTTTTTCTAATTCTTATAAAACTTCAGTTAGTGGTTTCAAGGAATTGATAACATATAACTTTCTCATAAATAAGTAAAATTTTGTTGACTAGGCAGAGTACTGAAGGAAGTTATTTAAAAGTCCTAAAATTAGCTGGCCTTACTTAGAATAATACTGAAATTAACAATACTTAGATAAGTAAATATTAGAAAACTAAATTAATCACACATTTATAGCATTATTACTACTCCTGTGCGCTAACATTTATACTCCAGATCTATTTCATAAAACAGGATATCATCTTTCTTATACACCATATATTTAAATGTATTTTTCAAAAATGATTTATTTAAAACATAATGTATGACTACGTACATCTCTCATCTTGTCAACAGGTTGGGTTTATTAAAAATATTTAAATCACCAGACCATGATCAAACATACAAGAATAAACATAAAGCCAGCCACATATATGTTTTTTAAGACTCTAAACTCAACAGCAACAAAATTATAACTTGTGCACTCATTAGTTGTTTTACTCATATCCACATATTTAGCATTTTTCAATTATAGCTTCACTGTGAAAAATAGCACTACATAAAAATTACTGTATATTTACATATTTTGAAATAAATAATATAAAATGTGTTTTATAAACTTTACACACAGAATTTGGTCTCCATAATTTTTACCATTATTTGTTTTCAAATTATTCTAATGATTAAGTTTAAAATATTAACATTCAAGATTCAGGCATTGAATTATAGTAAAATATTTCAACATAAGTTCACAAATTCAGATGTGAAATAAATGGTAGCATCTGTTTTGGGTTTATCATAACTATAAAAATGTAGATTTTGGTTTCATTGTCTTATTAGATCATATGTTTTTTAAAAAGCGTGACTTTATTCCCTCCTCCCAGATTTCACTTCCTTTTATATGGAACAACAAATTATAAAATACACTTTTTTTTTTTCTTAAACAACTTCCTATTCAACCATATTTCAGCTATGTTATATGTATGGATATCTAGATATACATTCAAAGTGACTCAAACAGTAAATTGCTCATAAACTCAGACAAAAATTTTTCAGAGGCGGGTAATATAAATTCTCAAACCATCAATTAAAATCCCAACAGCTAGATTCATAAAGAATATGAAACTAATTCTTATAACTAACACAGTCATAATTATTTTTTAAATCAAAATATTAAATATTAATTTCTTTTTTACTTTTTATTTTTACCTGAGATGATTTTCTCCTATGATCACTTTCTTCACTTCTCATATCCATTTTAAGTTTGTCCCTAAAACAACCACAAAAGGAGAAATATCAGACAACTGCTGTCTAGAAGGAGCATCTGGGTGGATGGTGGGAGTGAAGGTAGACGATCGAGAAGAAAACACAATATCAAAACGGGCAAAACCTTTTAAACTATTTTTTTTAAGGCTTGGAAGACTCATAGAGCCCCACCCAAGGCTACTCATATGACATATAATGTGGTTTCATAGTTTGCATTTATGCATTCATTCTAGTTGGTGTTATTTTCACAGTAACAGTTTTGAAAGTGAAAGGAGGCATGGCTGTTAAGGAAGCGACTAGGTTTTGTACAATGAACTAGTGAAAGCTGAAAAGAGATTTGGATTTGGCATGAGCTTAATAAGATAATTAAGAGTGTGGAGATTAATGGTTTCTAAAAATAACATTTAAAATAATGTTTTTCAACTGAAGGATCTTAAAACATGAAAACAGGTTTATAAATGTTAATTAGGACTGTGAAAGTTGATGTTCCATTAGCTAAGGCAGCATAAAGGAACAAAAGCTATTTAAAAAAATAATTAGGGAACAATAACCCATAAACTTAATAAAACATTTTATTTGAATGTTATCAGTATATAGGATATTTGTAATTCCCCATAATGTTTTGTAGAATAACCAAAAAGAAAGTAGAATTCACCAGTTCTATATTTATTCATTGTTTCCCCTATGTATTTTCAATATAATGAAATATGATTTTAAAAGCACAAGTTTGCTAATGTTTAGTCTTTTCATGGAAAATATGATAGTATCAATTTGTAATATACAGATTATAGGCTTCATTTATACATGCTATAATTTCAAAAGCATTTTCTTTTTTAAACAGTTTTAAACATAATTATGAAGTTTTAATCAAAATTAAAATAGGTAGAATACATCTGTTAATCCTTACCCATTGAATGAAGCAAAACTGGGTTTTACTATAAAATAAATTCCTTAGCTACTTAGTTATACAAACAGACATAATTATTAGAATGCAATGTATTTATCTGCTGAGCCAATACATTACTAGAAACTTAAACAAGTTTATATGTACTTTTTCCACTAAAATACTTAATGGCTATTTGCAATGCACTCTGCAACGGCTCTAAGACAAATGCTTCTTTTAAAGTATATTTTAAAAGACAGTATTATTGTGGAACAAGCTTCTTTTCTACTTAGCAACTGAGAACATAAGCTTTTCAGCCCTATTTTGGTTATACTGAAATCCTGGTAAAATATTTAAATATAAATCCTTCCTAACTAATTTTATTTACCAGCATTTTAATGCATATTCTAATATGACCCCCTTTTTTTTAGGAGTCCAAAAAGTTTCTCCTTTCACATTTAAATTTATGAGTCACAAGCACATGAAAGATTTAGTTTCTTTAGCAAATAGGGCTAAACGCTCAGTTTTCTTAGATAGCAAAAACTAATCCTGTACGCAAAAAGCACAGATAACATATGAATGTC
This sequence comes from Myotis yumanensis, assembly GCF_028538775.1. Lineage (NCBI taxonomy): Eukaryota > Metazoa > Chordata > Mammalia > Chiroptera > Vespertilionidae > Myotis > Myotis yumanensis. The sequence goes on along the minus strand of NW_027223753.1, from coordinate 200,070,578 downwards.
TTTCCAAAACTTCTATGTATATCAGAAATAAAAACATGTACCAACTTTTTCATAGAGATTTTTCTAATTTAGTTAATTGCTATTCTAATCAGGATTAGAGCAAGAGAGCAAAAGGAAAAAGTTAATAAGAGTAAAGTGGGAGATGAGTTAAGAGTAAACGAAAGTTCAAGGATTCCCTCTTAGAGAACAGTAGGCTTAAAAAGAACAACAAAAAAAGTTATACCTGATATGAAAGGTGCGATTTCACCAAGTGCAATACATTGCTAATTAGGCCATATTTTTGAAATAATAAAAGAAAAGAAGGCTCATTTGCTCATGAAGCCTTACAAAGCTGCTTTACAAAGCTCGATGCCTCTGTAGTTATACAAGCCAATGTTTGCTTTTTTTTTTTAGTTTGTTTTGGTTTGGATTTTTGTTTGTTTTGTTTTTGAGCAGGAAAGTCTCATTTTTTTTTTTTTTTTCATCACTGTTGCATGGAGTGAGACACACTCAGGTTTCTTTTTTTGCATTTTTTTCTTCAGGGCTCCTGCTATTTCTTGCAAAAAGGACCAGGGTGCTCTCGTCTTCTTTTTCTTCCTTCTCGGTATTCCAGGCACAAAGCACTGCGCAGAAGCTGCACCAATCCTTGCCGGCCCTGGCAGCATAGTGGTCGAAGGTGGGAGAGACCAGGAATCCTTCCAGGCTGTGCTGACTTTAGAAATGAGGATTGCACACGTTGGTCTCCTGAACCAAAAGGGTGAGGAGGCAGGGTGCCAGTTTGCTACATTGCTGCAATGATCTCATGATCACTGCTGCTGTCGTCCTGTTTGCCCAGTTCAAATGCCTGTTCATTATAAACCAAAAAAAAAAAAAAAAAAACCCACAAAGAAAAACAAAAAAAAAAAACCTCCTTGGATTCTTCAACAAGCAGAAATGATACGAACATTAAAAAAAAAAAATCAGCAGTAAGAAAAGGCAAAAAACCGAAATGCACAACACACAATTTTAGGATTCACTTGTTATGCCTCAATATTCTGTTTATATTTTCCCCCCTTTTTTTTCCTTTTCCTATTTAGAGATAAGCAGCAGAATTTATCAGGCGTGAAAGGGACAGCCTCCTGGTGGCCTGCCAAAAACCCAGAATAAAGGCGAAGTTGTGCTTCAAAGCTCAGTCGCTTGCTGAGTCTGGCTAAAGTCAAGTATTAAGATCCACCATTTTCTGAGCCGGGCTAGAAAAGAAGAAAAAAGTCAGGACGGTTGCTGCTCTCCAAGTCTCCGTTGGCACCATCACAAAATCTCAGTCGTAAGGTCACATGATTCTCTGCCAAATGTAGAGTGCGTTCCCACCAACCATTCTGCTGATACTGCGAAGGCAGCTATTGTCTCGTTTAGACCCAAAGTTCAGCCCACTCTTCATTGAATTAGCTGGAAAAAAAACGCATCACCTTTGGGGGCTGGGAGTCATGGAAACGTCTACCTGGCAAGCTGCCCACTTTTTCTGCCCATCAACCAGAGATGGAATTGTGCTGCCTAATGCAATGATGACTTGGAATGTGAAGAGTCGTCCAAAGTGAATCTGATTCTTGCAATGCCTGTTTGCACAGAAAACTCTGGCTTCTTGTAGTTCAGGGGCGGGGATGGGAAGAATCTTTCCTACTAAATGTAGCAAAAAAAAAAAAAAAAAAAAAAAAAAAAAAAAAAGGTCTGAACATGCCTACTCTGCAACTTTATTTCACAACACACCCAAATGGCTCTCAAATGAAAAGACTGACCGCCTGCAAGTTTTCTAAGTTTAAGGCACCCTTTCTCTGTTTCCTTTTCCTCACGATTGAACGCAACAAGCAACACGCCCAGGACATTTGTTTTCATTTCTCACATTAAGATTTAAAAGCTCGGAGAGTCTTCTTGCGTTTTATTACTTTCTGATTTAATCTGGCGCTGATTTTGTCCTACATGGCCACGATATCCACTGGCAGCAGTGGGGAACGCATGATTGTTGCCATCTCCCTCCAAGTGGCCCCCCGAGAGAAGAGCCAGTTGTCTCTTAGACCACACAAAACCCTGCGACTGGGTCCCGTGGTAATCTCATCGCCACCTAGCACAGCTGCTGTGCTTGTTTGCTGAGATTGACTCATGGAAGAAGTGCTCTTTCTGTTCCTTCACAAGCTACAGTTTGCCTGTCTTGCCTGAAAGATGCCTTTGAAAGATGCAGGGAGTGTATCAACAGCTCTTAGGCAATAAAATGAAACGGTTCCCCCTCCCCAATGAATTTCCATTCTAGCAGGAGACCAAAGTTCCCATGGACAAACATTTCCATACTTTCTTAACAAAAGTACAGTGAATTAAATCTTTCACCATTTCCTTGAGCAGAATCTAAAGCCAAGCCGAAAAGCAAGTCTTGCTAGTATTTAAACCAAACACAGTCAGTAGTATCGAAAAGAATCGTGTTCTCCTACCTGCATTAAAAAAAATGTTTTGATGATGGGAGGGTCTTTATCTAAAGTATAATTTTGTTTGCAAAAAATAAAGTTATATTAAGGGCTTTACAAAATGATGGACTAATGTTACCCCTCTTCCGTGTACACACACACATTGCATAATGCACGACAAAGATATAAAAAGATAACCAAACCATGACTTGCCTAATAAAAGAAAATCATCCAAAAAATTCAAGGATCTAAGAAACATATCCTAAAAATGGTTTGTGGTCTTTTTTTGTATCATGTTTTTTAAGGTCATTTTCTTTAGAAGCAAAAGGAATGAAATGTGCACACACACACACACACACACACACACATACCCCAATACACACAAGAACTACTAGTATTCTGGTGTCTTCCCTATTTGTAATTAAAAAAAATTCTAAAGCATAAAACAAAAACTAACATATGTGAGGAAATTAAAATTGCTTTTATCTAGATGGTGAAATTCTGGACAAATTTTGCTCATGTCCTAACATGTGCTTAGAGTTGCCTGGTAGGGAATCAAGCATGGTTTGTAGACACATGGGTCCCATGCCTCAGCACAGCAAGAAAAAAGTAGATAATCTCTAATAAAAAGGAAAAATTTTAATTGTTAGCTCTCATTCACTTTTTCAGCAGATATTTATTAAGTAAGTATAATAAGCACAGGGGAACAGTAATGAATCACATGGGCAAGCCCCAAGTGGCAGGCATTCAGGAAGAACCTTCAAGTGAGAAAAATTCACTTCTAAATAAGTATTGCTAGTCCGGAGGGAGCATTTATTGGCATCAAACTAGCCAAGAAACATACTAGTATGAATTGGAAAGTGGAAGTGAAATGGATATTAAAAAACAAATTAGAGATAGAGATGCATTCTCTGTCTTGTTTTCTCTTTTTAACACAAAATTTACTCATCAGTTTTTCATAACTGCTTAACTTCCTTACAGAACCTAATGTGAAAATGGTATATTATCCTCTCAATTTGAAAAATGAAATAAAAGAGAAAAGAAAAAGAAACAGGAAACGTTCTCTTTCAGGAAGATGGAATAGACTTAGTTTTTCCTAATGCTATTGCTAAATACAACTAAAGACAATCCTGGACATAATATAGAAAACATGTAAGGAGGCTTGGAAAGATGGAGAGAAGACGACAGACCAGTCAGGGACCTCAGGACCCAAAGAACTACATGGTGGTGAGGTCCCTGGATTTCATTTTTGCCTCAGAACCCAAAGCTTGCAGCTGAGGAAGTCTGGGACCCAGAGACACCAACTGGTCCAGCCCAGCAAAAGACTGCCCTTTCTAGATGAAGGACCAGGGAAGGGCAATATCTAGAAAGACATCATTTTGCTCCAGACACCACAGAAACACAAACCCCACCCGTGCAAAGTCCCAATGAGAAGCCTAATGACCCAGCCTTGCTGGACTCAAACAAAGCACCCCAACCTTCTCTCCCTAACCCCAGGTAGTATGGGGAAGCCTGAGTAGGATTTGAAACCTTCATTCCTATCAGGCGGTCCCACACCCGTCATAATATAGTGCCAGTGCAGAGACAATAAGGAGCCTGGACTTGCATCACAGCTCAACAGTAATGAGGCACCCTTCATCAATCCTGTTATGGCTGTATCAAACAGAGGAGGCCTAGTGGAAAGTCAAGACCTTAGAAATTTCCCAGCAGCAACAATGCTACCTCCTCCTCCTCCAACCTATAAGGTGCCAAGGTAGGCCACAATGGGAATAGCAACAAACCACTCCCCCCCTTCTAGCCAGGGAGAGTATGACTGGAGGCCTATTGGGGGACAGAACCCCTCACCCCACCCAGCAGGGACACGAAGCCCTTTTATTTAGGTGTTAATGGTGGCCGGAGGGGGAGACATGGACTTCTACCTACACCTGGCAGTGACAAAGTGTACTCTCCTTTCTCTGCATCCAGTCTGATAACATGTACCCAAAACATCCAGATTTCAATTGAAAACCACTTGTCATACAAGAAGCAGGAAAAGCTCAAAGTAAATGTAAAACAATAATCAAGATGATAGAGATATTAGAATTATCTCACAAAGATTGTAAAGCAATTATGAAAACGTTTTAATGAGCAATCTAATGAGCAATCATGAACATGGTTGAAACATCTTTTAAAATAATTAAAACAATTAGCAAAATCAAAGAAGATATAAAGAACAACCAGATGGAAATTATAGAACTGAAAAATACAATAATAGAAATAAAAAAGCAAAGAGGGAAAAAAAAATCAGTGATCTGAAGGATAGAGCAAGAGCAATTCCCAAATTTGAACCACACAGAGAAAATATACTTTAAAAAAAGTAAACAGAGACTAAAGCAAATGTTTAATATAAGAAAAGATAAAACATCAATATATTATACAAGCATTCATTAAAGCAGGAGTAATAACATTAATATCAAACAAAAGAGACTTCAATGCAAAGAAAATTATCAGAATCAGAGGTAAACATCATAAAATTATTTAAAAAAGACAATCCATCAGGAAGACATACAAACCCTGAATGTTTATACACAAAACAGAACCAGTAAAATGCAGAGTAAAAACTGGTGAATAGAAAATAAAAAGACAAACCCATGATTACAATTGTAAACTTCAACACAGCTCTTGCAACATAGACAGAAAATTTGCAAGAATACAGAGCTCAAGGACATCATCAACCAGTAGGATCTAATAACATTTTTTAGAATTTTCTACCCCCAAATAGCAGAACACACCTTATTTTAAAGCTCCCACCAACATATTCCAAGATAGGCCATATCCTCGTCCATAAAAACAATCTCAACAAATACAAGGTATGATTATACCTTGTATTTTTGGACCATAATGAAATCAATCTAGAAACCAATAATAGAGAGATAACAGAAAAATCTCCAAATACTTGGAAAGTAATCAACTTACTTCTGAACAATCCATAAGTTAAAGAGGAAGTCTCAAGGGAAAAAATACACTGGATTGAATGAAAATACAACATAACAAAATATGTGGGATGAAGCCACAGCAGTGCTCAGGGGTCAAACTGATAGTACTAATTGCGTACATTAGAAAAGAGAAAAAGTCTCAAATCAATAATCAAAGTTCCAACCTTAAGAACCAATAAAAAGAGCAAAGTCAATCTTATATAATAAAAGGCTAATATGCAAATCGACCGAACAGCAGAACTACTGGTCACTATGACACACACTGACCACCAGGGGACAGACGCGCAATGCAAGAGCTGCCCCCTGGTGGTCAGTGCACTCCCACAGGGGGAGTGCCACCCAGCCAGAAGCCAGGCTCACAGCTGGCGAGCACAGCGGTGGTAGCAGGAGAAAGTGTAAGAAGTGGCAGCTTAGGCCCATGGGGAGCGGGCCTAAGCCGTCAGTCAGATATCCCCTGAGGGCTCCCAGACTGCAAGAGGTCACAGGCCATGCTGAGGGACACCCCAAGTGTACAAATTTTCATGTACCAGGCCTCTAGTCTGAAATAAGGAAGGAAAGAAGTATTAAGGATAAGAGCACAAATAAATGAAATTGGAAACAGAAAAACAATAGAGAAAAATCAGTGGAGCCATGAGTTAGTTATTTGAAAAGGTCAATAAACGTGGTAAACCTCCAGTAAGACTAACAAATAAAATAGAAGACACAAATTACCAGCTTTAGGAATGAAGCAGGCTATATTATTACAGACCCTGTGATATCCAAAGATAATAAAAAAGGGAAAACTACAAACACTAACCCTCAGAACTTAACTTAGATATAGTGCACCAATTGTTCAAACCACAAATTACAACTTACCCAATATGAATTGGAATATTTGAATAGCCCTATAACTATTGAGAATATTAAATTTGTAATTTAAAAATTCCCTCTAAAGAAAATCTCAATTCCAAGATGGTTTAGGTGAATAATTCTATTTTTTTTTTTTTTTAAAGTTTTAACACCAATTCTACACAGTTTGGAGGGAAAACAGAAGGAAACATTCCCCATTTACTTTATGATAATTATATTATCCTGACAAATACAGTATAAAAAGAGAAAAGTATAGACCAATATCCCCCATAAATATAAACTCAAATAATCTTAATAGTATATGTGCAAATAGAATTTAGCAATATATAAAAAGAATTATATAGTATGGCCATTTGAGGTTTGTTCCAGAGTTGCAAGTCTGGTTCAATATTCCAAAATCAATCCATATAATTCACCTCATTAACAAGCTAAAAAAAAAAAAATCACTCAATGATATCAATGGATACAGAAAAAAAACATTTGACGAAATTCAGCATCTATTCATGATTAAAACCTCTCTGATAAGTAGGAACAAGGGGGATCCCCACAATTTGGTAAAGATATTCTACAAAATCACCCTACACTTAACATTATTTTATTTATTTATTTTTGTTAATCCTCACCCAAGGATATTTTTTCATTGAGCTTTAGAAAGAATGGAAGGGAGGGGCTGAGAGAAAGAAAGAGAGATACTTAAATGTGGGAGAAACACATCTATTGGTTGTCTTTTGCACACGCCCAGACCGGGTATCGAGCCTACAACCTAGGTATGTGTCCTTGACTGGAATCAGACCCTTCAGTTCATGGACTGACACTCTATTCACTGGCCCAAACCAGTAGGGCACATTATTTTTAATGTTAAAAGACTAAATATTGTCTCTCTCAGATCATCAGTGAGGCAGGATGATTTTTCTCATCACTCATATTCAACATAGTGCTACAAGTTTCATTCTAGCTAGTGCAATAACACATAAATAAATAAATAAATAAATAAGGAGAAATACAATGCTAATTAAAAAACTCAATAAATGAAATATTTAGGTATTGATATTTTAAAAAATGTACTGAATTTGTATGCTATAAAAACTCTAAAATGCTGATGAAATAAACCTAAGAACTCTGGAGAGACTTTTTTATTTTATGGATTGCAGGTCTCAGCATAGTAAAGATGTCAATTCTTCCCAAATTGATTTATGGGTTTAATAGAATTTCTATCAAAATCCCAAGATTTTTTGTAGAGCTAGATAAAATTTTTCTAAACTTTAAATAGAAATGCAAATAAACTTGAATAGCTGAAACATTAGGAAAAATATCTTAGAAGGGATTATCCAATTTCAAGACTTACTATATAATATGTTACTTAATATACTAATATTAAGCATAATAAATGTCTATATAATATATTATTAATCAGAAATATAGTAATAGATTACCATTTGACTGTTATCAAGACTGTATGGTGTTGGTAGAGGAATAGGAACATTGATCAATGGAACAGAACAGAAAAACCTATGCTCAACTGCTTTTATTTTTGACAAAGATGCAAAACCTATTTAATAGAAGAAAAATAGTCTTTTCCACAAATGGTGCTGCTGGAGTAATGGATATCCATTGGCAAAACCAACCAAACAAACAAAAAACAACAAAAAACAAACAAACAAATGTCATGAGAGAGAGAGAGCTTTTTGATATCTATCACATATCATATAAAAATTAATTCAAAATGGTCACAGACTAAAAGTTAACATAAAACTATAAAATAACATAGAACAAAGTCTTTGGAATCTGAGCCTGTGCAAAGAGTTTCTAGAACTGACCCCAAAATCACAATCCATAAAGAAAAATAGATAAATTCGTCTTTATTGCAATTAAAAAATTTTGCTCCACAAAGGACTCCATTGAGAGGATAGGAAGAGAAGCTAAAGGTGGAAAGAAAATATTTTCAAACCTCATGTCTGAAAAGGAACAGTGTCTAGAAAATATAAAAAACTCTCACAAGTCAACGGTAAAAAATAAAACAATCCAAATGGAAAATGGGCAGGAGATAAGAAGAGACACTTTATCTATGAGGATATACAGACAGCAAATAATCACAACAAAAGGTGCTAATAATCATTATCCATTAGGAAAATGCAAGTTAGAATCACAATAAAATACCACTACACACCTCCTAGAAGAGCTAAAACAAAAAACGAAAAACTAGTGACAACAGTAAACATTGGTGAAGGTACTGGACCACTTAAACTATTGCTGAATAGAATGTAAAATGATACAGCAACTCTGGAAAAGTTTGGCATATTTTATTTTAAAAAACTAAACATATGTTTTCCATAAGACCCCACAATTTGACTCTTGGGCATTTATCCCAAAGAAATGAAAGTTTATGTTCATGCAGAAACATGTACATGAGTGTTTATAGCAGCTTTTTTCATATTAGTCAAAAACTGAAAACAACCCAGATGTCCTTGAACTGATGAGTAGTCAAACAAACTGGTACAGCCATGCCATGGGCTACAACAAGGAACAAAATATTGATACACTCTTCTGAATGATTTCAAGAGAACTATGCTGAATGAAAAAAGCCACTTTTCAAAGGTCACATTCTCTATGATTCCATTTTTAAATCCTTGAAATGATAAAAGTATAGGAATGGAAACAGATTAATAGTTAAAGAGTTAAGTCTGGTATGGAAGGGGGAGAAAAGTGGGTGTGGGTATAAAAGGACAATATGAGGAATCTTCATGGGGATGGGAATATTCTATTTCTTGACTATATCGATGTCAATATCTAGGTTGTGGTATTGTACTACAGTTGTCAAGATGTTTGGGGAGAACTGGGTAAATAATACAGGGTACCTCTCTGTTTATGCCTTGCAACTGCATAGGAGTTATTAAAAATAGTTTATTGTATTTTTTTAGGTAATAAATATACCAAGGCTACTGCCCTGGCTGATTGTTTGCACTGCTATTGTGTTATTGTAAAGAAAACACTCCTGGAAAAATCTGAATGTACTCTTGTTTTATTTGGACTTGAAATCCCAGAACAATATCCTATAAACAATAATTTGATCAGCTAGGAAAATTGGCTTGATAAAATTTTTCAAAACAGGGGTCAGCAGCATTTATGTAAAAGGATAGATAATAAACGCTTTAGGCGCTGCATGTCATATGGCCTTTGTTGAACCTGCTTGACTCTACTACTGAAGTATGAAAATAGTCATAAACCACACAAAAAATGAAAGAATGTGGCAGTGTTCCGATCAAACTTTTTTTATGGACAGCAAAATTTAATTCATCAATTTTCTCATACAAAATATGTGCATTTTTCCCCCAACATGAATTAATGTATAAACCATTTTTAGCAAGTAGATTTTACAAAAACAGGTTGTGGATTTGGCCTGCTGCATACAGTTTGCTGACTTCTGAGCTAAATTACTTTTTTTGGAATCTTCTATTGTGTCATGATTCCGTTTGGTTTCCTTTTCATTTTCTTCTACATCTTCTACATTGCAAAGTTGCTAACTCCTCCCACTCAGGAGTTCCCCTCACTGTCCTTCCGTCTATGTTTTCTTTTCTCATGTTGTCAAGGGATACAAACATAAGTTTTACTGCTAAAATGTGGAGCTTTGACAAAGTAAAAAATTGGATAAAGTTATCTTCCCAATATAAACAGTTTAATTTTTTTATAATTTTACTGAGAAATAGTGCTGCCTATCATAGGGCTTCTTTGATGACCCATGTCTTGATAATCATTAAAAAAGAAAATTACATGAGGCAAAATACTTAAAACATTCAAATTTATCTAGACCAGAAGTTGACAATCTATATATATAAAAAGTCAGCGACCAGAATGCTGTAATGACCGAACGACCAGTCGATATGATACCTACTGTGGCCAGCAAACCCACCTGATCAGGGGTTGGGCTAGCCGGCCAACCTTCTGCAGCCCCTCACCCCCAGCCGGCCCTGCCCCTGATTGGCCTCTCCCACCCCAATTGAGGGCAGGGTGGCCAGCCAACACCCTGTGGCCCTTCCCCCTGGCCAGCTTCACCCCGATTGCCCCCACACTCCAATAGGGGGCGGGCCGGCTGGCCAACTTCCTGCAGCCCCTCCACCTGGTCAGCCCCACTCCCAATGGGCTCCCACCACCCTGATCAGCCCTCAGCCCCTCCCCCAAGCCAGCTCTGCCCCCAATTGGCCCCCTCACACCAATCGTGGGTGGGGCTGGTCGGCCAACCTCCCACGGCCCCTCCCCTGGCTGTTGACCCCTGATCGGCCCCCCCCACCCCATTCAGGGTCGAGGCTGGCCAGCCCACCATCCACAGCCCCTCCCCATGGCCAGCCACACCCCTGATCAGCCCTCACCATCCCGATTGGCCTGCGGCCCCTACCCCGAGCCAGCTGCACCCCCAACTGGCCCCCTCACACCAATCGTGGGTGGGGCTGGCCGGCCAACCTCCCATGGCCCCTTCCCCAGCTGCTGACCCCCAATCATCCCCCCCATCCCATTCAGGGGCAGGGCCGTCTGTCCCACTGCCCATGGCTGACCCCACCCCCAATTATCCCCCCCACCCCAATCAGGGGTGGGGCCTGCCAGCCAATCGTCTGTGGCCCCTCCCCCTAGTCAGCCTGGCCCTGATTGAGCCCTGATCAGAGTGGGCCGGCCCAGCCAGCCAACCTCCCACCGTCTCCTCCTCCTGACAGGCCTGGCTCGATCCACCGATTGGGGCTGGGCAGGCCAGACCCTACCCGTGCACGAATTCGTGCACTGGACCTCTAGTATATACATAAAATGGCTATAAGAAACAGTGTGGTATGTTGTGGTTGCAGGTATTCCTTGCATGGTGATGGTTAGGGAGTGAGGGAGAACAGAGGTGGCATTAAAAAGCAGGGGAGAGCGGAGATAGTATCTCATGACAGTAAAAATGAGGCTGAAATTGTTAAATTAATTAAACAAGGAGGCCATTAGTCTGGGGTGGCTTTGATGCCATATAGTCTTTAAACAAACAAAAACCTCAAGGTTAACATATGGAAGATATGGAAAACTAAGGACAACTAATCACAACCAACCAACTAGACCTTCCCAAATAAGGCAACTGCCAAACAATTCCCTTGCTTTGTCTTCTCCATGAAAGTATTTCCCCTAGAAGTGTCTTAGCTCCTCTCACCACTTCTGGTTTCGTGCTGCACAACTGGAATCAATTTTTGCTCAAATAAACTCAAAATGTTTAATGTGCCTCAGTTAACCTTTTAAAAAAAATTAAACTTAAATCAGGGAAAAATAAAACCACGTGAAGCACAAAGAAAAATTCAAAAGCAAAGCCAAGGTGGGAGGAAGGATAGTAAATAATCACTTGTATTTTCTTGAAGTCAAAATAGTCCTTGGAGGCCATGTGGGTAAAAGGGTAGGCATCTACTAGAATCATTATTTTTCTGAAAACTAAGGTTTTTCCCCCACAAAATTATGCTTAATTAATGACACTATAAAAAGCAATTAAATCATATAAATGAAAACTCTCTGAAGTCCTCAGACAATATTGTCTAGAATTTCCTTCAAAAATTAGAATGAGTAGATGGAGAACAAAGCCCTTTGTTTTAGTTTACTGACTTCAAATAATTAACGTAGAAAATAAATTCCTTCTTATTTTTACCCTCCTGATCAACTACACACCAAGACTCATTAAAAACTCATGACCATTCATTATCTTTGTATCAAATGGGAGAGGATGAAAAGTTTTAAATAAACATGATTTCTTATAATACTGACCATAAAGCAAAATGAGGTTTGCCATTACTGATATCAGTTAATATGTATACTTAAAAGTCATGTGAAAACCCTTTAATAAATAGATGTATAGAGAAATATTAATTATTATTGAGCACTCTCAAATTATAGGCCTTGTTCTAAGCAATTTATGTGAATTGATTCAGCTCATTTATGTGTGCTTGATTATACTAGATAATTATGCTAGTGTAACACTACACATGATGTGGCAGAAAGAGTGCTGTTTTTAAGTGTTTGGTAACACTGGTGTTTTAAGTGGCTTAGGGTTCTAACCATTACTTTTGCAGTAACTATGGAATTGCACATTTCAATTTTTATTTTTCCAAAACACAGAAATTGAATAACATGCAATTTTCAGTATATGGGTCTTTTCTAAGTAATTAAAAAATGCCTCATTTGCTGCTTTTGAATATCTGATTCTTCTCAGATCTAGAGATTTGGCCCACAAGTAATTAGCAGATTCTTTAGGGCTTTGACTGATTTAAGAATTTGGGGTCCTAAGATCATCCCCCTGAAAGCACACAAACCAGATTACAGGGGTTAGAAATAAACAGATTTAAGATTAAGAACAAAATTCAAGCTCCTAAATTCAAAGAGTATATCACAAACACTCGTCTTCCAGGGGACTTTTAATAGGTTTACTACTATTGTATTAAGAGTTTGGAAAGATAAATTATATCATGTTTAAAATGAATAAATTTGTGTAGTTAGAAATGATGTAGACTGGTAAAACTGTTAGTTGTCTTATTGATGAGACTTTACTTAAAGTGACCATTTATTTTAGATATGCATGGCATTTCATTTCCTGGTTCACATAGCAAGTGAGGCTCATATACGAAGTACGGAAGTTTTGGAAATCTGGATCCTTCTTGCCCACTTAGTGGCTCTGTTTTATATATTAACTAATTTTAGATTTCATGGCAATGAAGGGCTTTCAGAACCGGTTTAGAAAAATGGACATTTGTATTAGAAGGGTTAAGCAACAAAGATAGAAATAGCCAAGATATTTCTTTTCACTTAATGGGAAGCTTCACAAGGGTACTCTTGGCTTGATATCAAATGTTCATATGACTTTGTCAGTTGCGTCCCTGGAAGTAAGTGGTAAAGCCTTTGGACAGCACATTCTACCTTTGGAAAGTCCCATATGACCTGACTCATATACTGTCCATTACTGACAATTTTTAAAAATATATATATTTTGGTTTTTTTTTACAGAGAGGAAGGGAGAGGGATAGAGAGTTAGAAACATCGATGAGAGAGAAACATCGATCAGCTGCCTCCTGCACACCCCCTACTGGGGATATGCCCACAACCAAGGTACATGCCCTTGACCGGAATCGAACCTGGGACCCTTCAGTCCGCAGGCCGACGCTCTATCCACTGAGTCAAACCAGTTAGGGCCATTACTGACACTTTAAAATATTTTTGCTTTTAGATAAAATTGTCCTCAACCTCCTTACTAACTTGTGGCTGTGCTGGTGTAATGTCATCTTCCAGGTTTGCAAATCCTCTGTATGTGTGATGACAGATTCTCTTTAAAGGGGTTGGGTTGAACCAAGAGTGGACAGAATTAGCAAAACATGGATTATTCATATGCCGCCATCTGTATTCGAATGTGTTAAATTTACCCCAGATCTATCATGGGAATTCTCCAGATTATTGTCATCTTGGTGGCCATTGATCTGACTGCCTCTTTCATTTTTTTGTCTCCTTCACCTCTCTAGGAGAACCAAATGAAAATTCCATGAGATGCTTACAAGTGGAATCATCTCAGGGGTTACAGAAGGAATTCACTGCTCATATTGTTGTTGCAAACTTTTCTCCATTTGATATCAAGGAATATTCCCATGCCTTCCAAATGCTTACAATCTTGTGGAAATGATAAAACATGTCCAAGTGTTTTTAACATAAGGCTGTTTTTTACTCTAACTCACAGGGGTGGGGAACATCTGGCCTGGGGGCTGTATAAGGCCAGTGAAATCATTTGGTCTGGCTCTGCCAAGGCATTAGGGGTGAGTTGATTAAATGTTTGACCAAATATAGCTGGCTAATTTTTAAATAGACAAGTTTGTATAGCCGGAGAATGTTGTTATGAATATACAAATGGCCCTTGCCAGAAGAAATGTTCCCCACCCCTGCAACAGGTTATGACATTTGTCATATGTACTTTTAAAAGTAGAATGTGGAGACATGGTGAAAAAATGTAATGTGGTATCCAGGAAGGGGTCCTAGAACAGTAAAAGGATATGAGGCAAAATCTAAGGAAATTTGGATAAAGTATATAGACTGTAGTTAATTGATCATGTGTCAATATATGTTCATTAATTGTGACAATCTACACTAATAAAAGAGAAACATGGTAATTAGCATACGACCGCTACCCTTTTCATTGGCTAATCAGTGAGTATATGCAAATTAACTGTCAGCCAAGATGGCGGCCGGCAGCCAGGCAGCTGGAAGCGAATATGAGGCTTGCTTGCTCCAGTGACTGCAGACTCCAACGTTCCCTGCCTGACTTTCCAGCCTCTGAGCTACAACTCTAAGCAACTATGTACTATGTTGCAAATAAGAAGATAAACAAAACCCCAGAAACCGGCTTTCATTCAGCCCGGCTTTAGCAACATTGTATCGATGTTTTCAGCTGCGAGGCCTCAGAGCTAAAGCTGGCCCAGAATAAAAAAAAAAAAAAGAAAACAAGGAGCGGTTGGAAGCTTCAGTCACTCGCCAACCGGAAAACAGCCCTCAGCCCCTCACCCAGACTGGCCAGGCACCTCAGTGGGGACCCCCACCCTGATCCATGACACCCTTCAGGGCAAACCAGCCGGCCCCTACCCATGAACCAGGCCTCTATTCTATATAGTAAAAGGGTAATATGCCTCCCGGCACCAGGATCAGCAGAGCAATGAGGCTCCCGGCACCGGGATCAGCGTGACAGGGGGCAGTGCCCAAACCCCCTGATCACCCTGCAGCTCTGTGTGTGACAGGGAGCGGGGCCACAACCACCCTATCCGCTCTGCTCTGTTCGTGACAGGGGAAGGCGCCCCAACCCCCTGATCAGCCCTGCTCTGTGCCTGATACGGGGGAGTTCCCCAATCCCCTGATTGCCCTGCGGCTCTGTGTTTGACAGGGTGCAGCGCACCAACCCCCTGATCGGCCCTGCTCTGTGTGTGACAGGGTAGAGCCATAACCTCCCCATTGGCCCTGCCCTGAGTGTGACAGTGGTGGCACCCCAACCCCCTGATCGGCCCTGCTCTGTGGGTGATAGAGGGTGGCGCCCCAACTCCCCTCCACGGGCCTTGCTCTGTGTGTGACAGGGTAGAGCCATAACCTCCCCATTGGCCCTGCCCTGAGTGTGACAGTGGTGGCACCCCAACCCCCTGATCGGCCCTGCTCTGTGGGTGATAGAGGGTGGCGCCCCAACTCCCCTCCACGGGCCTTGCTCTGTGTGTGACAGGGTAGAGCCATAACCTCCCCATTGGCCCTGCCCTGAGTGTGACAGGGTGCAGCGCCCCAACCCCCTTATCCGCCCTTCTCTGTGTGTGACAGGGGGCGGTGCCCCAACTCCCCTATTGGCCCTACTCTGTGAGTGACGGGGGGAGCTCCTCAACCCCCTGATGGGCCCTGCTCTGTGTGTGACAGGGTACGGAGCCCCAACACCCCTGATGGGCCCTGCTCTGTGTGTGACAGGGGGCAGCGCCCCAACCCCCTGATCGGCCCTGTTCTGTGCATGACAGGGGGTGGCGCCGCAACCTCCCCATAGACTCTGCCTTGAGTGTGACAGGGGGTGGTGCCCCAACCCCTTAATCGGCCCTACCCTGAGCGTGACTGAGGGTGGCATTGCAACCTCCCGATCAGCCCTGCTCTGTGCATGACGGGGCAGTGCCCCAACTCCCCAATCAGCCCTGCTCTGAGCCTGACCAGGGGCTGCACCTAGGGATTGGGCCTGCCCTCTGCCACCCGGAAGCAGGCCTAAGCCAGCAGGTCGTTATCTCCCGAGGGGTCCCAGACTGAGAGAGGGCACAGGCCGGGCTGGGGGACCCCACCCCCGAGTGCACAAATTTTTGTGCACCAGGCCTCTAGTTGTATAATACTAATGCAAGATGTTAACCATGGGGAAACAGGGTGGGATGAGTGGGACCACTATCTTTGCAATATTTCGTGAATATAAACCTTTTAAAATAAAAATTTCATTGAAAAAAAGTAAAATGTGGTTGACACAGGTATAAAGAGAAATTTGGGTGACAAGGGGTAAAAACAAAACATAGAAAAGCTTTATGCACACTTAGACATTGACGGTTAAATAGAAACCTGGAAATTAAGAACAATTCTGTGACATTGTTCAAAATTCATTCTGTGCTTTAAGTATTAAAATAATAATATACTTGATAGGATGTATTGCAAAGCTTTGTCTGACATTCAGTGTGGTGGCATCTAGAAGGCTCTAAAGAAGTCAGCTTTTAGTGTAGTATCTATTTTAGTTCACAGGCAGTAGCATACCCAGTTTGGGGCAGAAGATAGAAAGGAAAAAGATAAAGTTCCAGGTGAGTGTAATATATCATCATTAGTTGTATGTTTTGCTTGATTAAATAGTATAAGTATTCTATAAGGTAGACTATGTATCAAATCTATGCTTTCAAAATAATTGTGAAATTTATTTCTAATGAACAAACTCCACTAATTGTTCATTCAAATGTGTTTTCTTATTATTTGAAAACTAGAGGCCCTATGCACGAAATTCATGCAAGAGTAGGCCTTCCTTCACCCAGCTTCTGGCACCAGCTTCCCTCTGGCACTCAGGACCTGGGCTTCCCTCGCAGCCCTGGCTTCATCTGAAAGGTTGTCCTGAAGGACATCTGGTCTAATTAGCATATTACGCTTTTATTATTATAGACTAGTGGCCCAGTGCACGAAATTCGTGCACAGGGGAGGGTGTGTTCCTCAGCCTGGCTTGCACCCTCTCCAATTTGGGACCCCTCGAAAAATGTCCTGCCAGTTTACAGGGATCGGGCCTAAATCAGCAGTCGGACATCCCTCTCGTAATCCAGGACTGTTGGTTCCTAACTGCTCACCTGCCTGCCTGCCTGCCTGATTGCCTCTAACAATTCCGCCTGCCGGCCTGCTCGCCCCCAACTGCCCCCCCCGCCAGCCTGATCACACCCAACTGCCCCCCCCTGCTGGCCTGCTCGCCCCTACTTTCCTTCCCCACTGGCCTGCTCATCCCCAACCATCACCCTGCTGGCCTGCTCACTCCAATCTGCCCCCCTGCTATCCTGATTACCTCCAACTGACCCCCACTAATGGCCTGCTTGCCCCCAACTGCCACCCCTGCTGGTCTGCTTACCCCCAATGGCCCCACCCCCCACCAGCCTGATCACCCACAACTGCCCTCCCCTCTTGACCTCTAACCACCTCTACCTCGGCCCTGCCACCATGGCTTTGTCCAGAAGAACATCTGGAAGGTCTCCTGGAAGGTCTCCCAGTCTAATTAGCATATTATTCTTTTATTAGTATAGTTACATTTGTCTGTAAATATGATTATGATTGCAGGTATGAGTAGGACCAGGTAAAATTTTATAGAATGGGCCTTTATTACAGATGGTTTGCCATGTATGCATTTTTTCTAAAGAAGTAAAAATTACTTTAATAAATGTTTCAGGAAAACTTTGAGAAATTTACAGTATCTGCTTTTCTTCCAAGAAATTTGTCACTTTTATGCCAGAGTGAGAATTATTTGTATGCTTTGTATGTCAGCATTGGGCCTCTGTGACTGGGGGGCACTTAGCTTGACTTGAGAGTAATTATCTTGCTCACTGGCTGGAAGGGAGGGTGTATGGCAGAGGAGATAAATACTCAGTTCTGGATTATTCATAGATTGCTGACTTTCTGGATTGATTGTGCAAGCCCCTCCTTTTATTGATGTCCACCTTCTGTTGACAGACATCTACCCTGGGAGAGAAATGAGATGAAACTCTCTCTTTCTTGTCATTGTAAAAAGCATTTGAGTTTCTAAGGTGTGATAAGGCCACCCAGCCATCCACAGTCAAGGTACACATTTTCATGGAGGATGTTCCACTCTTGAATAAATTAAAACAATTTTTTTCTTTAATTTAAACTTTCTTCTATAACTGTTTTCTTGTTACTTAAAAGATAGTTTTTTTTGAAACTGCTTCCAAAGCTTTTCAAGCTATATATGTCCTTGGAATTAATTTATAAATAAGAATTAAGCCCGTCGGGTGTGACTCAGTGTTTTAGCATTGACCTATGAACCTGAAGTCACAGTTTGATTCCAGGTCAGGCCACATGCCCAGGTTGTGGGCTTGATCCCCAGTACAGGGGCATGTAGGAGGCAGTCAGTCAATGATTCTCTCTCATCATTGATGTTTCTATCTCTCTCCCTATCCCTTCCTCTCTGAATCAGTAAGATTATATTTTAAAGAGAGAGAGAGAAGAGTATATATGTTTGTAAATAAGAAAACATGTATTTGATGCTCTTAGAAAGTCTTATTTTCTTTCATTAAAACTTGTGCAGTATAGGGAACTCCATAGGTTCTCTTAATTTGAAGAAAGTTAGAGGGAAAGGTACTAATTCAGAGTTCCTTGGGAAAATGTGCCACTTATATATTTTTTATGTTTATTTTTTTAAAATCAAAAACTGAAATATTTTCTATTCAGAAAATATATTTGGATCTAAATATCTTCTATAATTGTAACCCTAAAATATCAATTTAAATATTTTAAAAATGGTTTGGATGTCTGCTTTTTAAATAAGTTAGGTTACTGGAGTTCCACATGTTACTGGATCACCTGGGGTAATTTTCTGATTGGAAAATTAAGAATTATAGTCAGAGGGGAGGACATGAGAATTTTTAAAGAACATATTCAATTTACTTTAGAAGCTGAACCTCTCTTATCATGTGACTTGTTTTGTATGTTTGTTAAGCTATATTATCACATAAGCATTGCTGCTATTGGCACAAACAGTGACAGCTGATTCGGGTCATCTGAATGTCCACTGTTTGTTTTAATTTGTATGTTTGTTTTGACTCTGTCATATGCTCAATCTTCAGTGGAAGTCATGAGAACATACTATTTTTGCCTGCTCCCTACTTTACGTTGGAAATATTCTTTTTTACCCAGACGGACCTTAAGTTTGATGTAAGGGATTGTTTCTGTTGCCAAATTTTTTCTTCCTAGCCAAGTAAGGGAGTTGTGAACTCTTCAGCGATGCCTTCCCCAGGATATTTGCAGATGTGGTTGGGAAAAGCCATTTCATCCCCAACCTTTGCATGTCAGGTGCTGGGGTGCCCGGGATCCCTCTCGACCGATTGCCGCGGGGATCACACGGCCAGCCTGTGCCCCGGCTCCCGCTCACCCCGATTGCCCCAGGGATCACGCCGGGCTCCCGCAGCCGGCCTGCGCCCAGGAACCGCTTGCCCCAATCACCCCGGGGATCTCGCAGCCGGCCTGCACCCCGGCTCCTGCTTGCTGCGGGGATCACGCAGCCAGCCTGTGCCCAGGCTCCCGCTCGCCCCAATTGCCGCGGGGATCTCGTGGCCAGCCTGTGCCTGGGCTCAAGGCTCACCCCATCGCTGCGGGGATCACGCAGCCCGCATGTGCCCAGGAACCGCTTCCCCCATAGCCCTGGGGATCACGTGGCCAGCCTGCATCTGGGCTCCCGCTCGCCCCAATTGCCGCAGGGATCACAGGGCCTGCGCCTGGCCTCCCGCTCGCCCCGATTGCCGCGGGGATCACGCGGCCTGCGCCCGGGCTCCCGCTCGCCTGATCATGCGGCCTGTGCCTGGGCTCCTGCTTACCCCAATCGCCGTGGGGATCATGAGGCCACAGGCCAGCCCGGCTTTCTGATGGCCGCCTTTGCCAGCCCCCATCTCTTGCCTGCTGCCTGGGTTTCCGATCACCATTTTTCCATTCTTCCCCTTTCGCCTCCCATCATTGCAGGATATGCAAATTAGCCGCCATCTTTGTTAGCGGTTAACTGCCACCTTGGCTGGCAGTTAATTTGAATATCGCCCTGATTAGCCAATGGGAAGGGTAGTGGTCTACGCTAATTACCATGTTTCTCTTTTATTAGATACTAGGATAGGGAATAACATGAAAGAGAAGAATGTGTGTGTGTGTGTGTGTGCGCGCGCGCGCGCGCGTGCACACGCGCGCGTGTGTGTTGTTTGTTGTGTTATTTATTTATAGTTAAATACAGCTACTTTTAAAAAAAAATTTCAGTTAAAAGAGAACATCTTACTATTTGTTATTTTATGATACAAAAACAAGAATCTAGATCAGCAAACTAAAAATAATATTTAGATGCCCAGTATAACTTTGGTTTAATAAAAAGAATTTAACAACTTGAAATCAAATCTGTTTTAGAAAATAGCTTAGAGTACAGTTAGAGTTAAGGTCAGAGTTGACTATTTAATTTCATTTGCTTTTTCCACTTCACTGACAAGGCATCAATGATCACTGTGTTTAGCTGAAGGTATTTGAGTTTGATAATGGAGGTTCTGAGAAGATAAATGTCTAGGTAGTGAAGAATGGATCTATTTAACTATTCAGTCTGAGCTTCTGAAATGTTAGCATGTGCATGTGCATAGACCAGAATTTCTTACATATGTTGAGCAAGCACAGTCAATATGTTTCATTTCAAAAGGTTTATTGCTTAGATTACACTACAAAATGCCTTTCATCATATACATAATCACAAGAATTTAAGAATGCATTTGTAAGGTCCTATCATATTTAAGAACTTATTTTAGAACTTACCCCCTCCTACTCCCTTCATTATCATTTGTCCAAATTATAATTGAATTTCCTAACTTGTATTAAAAGTAGTGTGAAATCACCACTTGCATTTTTTTTTAGATCTCTCTGTTGCCTGTTTAATATACTTCTTTTAAAGTTTAAAAGAGTTTTTCTTCCCACTGTTCATTTCAATTGGATAACATTTTGTCAAATATTTTTCTTTTCCTGGTTGTTATTGATGCTAGCTGGAATTCAAGACATGACATTGACCTGATGAAAATAAATAAACATTTTTGTAAAAAAAAAAAACCAAAAAAACAAAAGCAGTGAATTGTAGACGTAGTTTTTCTACAGTTCCAGACATGTATGCTTGCTAGTAAGAGGGAAATGACTTAAAACTTAACTCTGGGAAGTGCTTTTTAAAGACTAGGAAGTGACTGTGGGAGTCTCCCCAAGAGAGCACACCCATATGCCCCGCCTCATGACTTCAGTCAGGTACGTTTCCACAGAGGCTGGACAGCTGTGTGGAGGAATCCTACACAAGAGCCTGCCGGTTGAGACGGGTAAACCAGGTCATCTGAGGCCCATTTTGCACTGTGATGCTAAGTCATGCAGTCAATCTGTGCTCACTTTTTTTCTCCTTTGCAATAGGAATACAGACAGTAATGACCTCATTCGGCTGTTGAAAGAACTAAATAATAAAACTCACCTAAAGGGGTTAGAACATGTCTAGTACATGGTAAGCATTAAAATAGCATTAGCTATTTTTGTTGTTTTCTTAAGCCTGAGAGCGGTCTGAAATAATCATAAAAAAGCTCTCTAGCAATATTTTCCAGCAATATTACTTATGTCAATGATGCTACCATTATGGTGCATTGAAATAATGCTGTATTTTACATATATCATTTGATAGTCATAACATCTTTAAAAGTTAAACAAAACAGGCATTTCTTTTTGTTGTTTTTGTTAATCCTCACCCTAGAACATTTTTTTCCATTGATTTTTAGGGAGAGTGGAAGAGAGAGGGAAAGAGAGAAAGAAACACTTTGGTTGGTTGCCTCCTGCATGAACCTGGGCCGGGGAGGAGCCTGCAACTGAGGTACATAGGTCCATGCCCTTGAAGGGAATCAAACCTGGGACTCTTTGGTCTATAGGCGGACTCTATTCATTGAGCCAAACTGGCTAGGGCACAAGGCAGGCATTACTATTATCCCCTACTAATCAATGAATGGATGGCCAGAGTGATGAACATACTTGCTTACAGTAATGTATCTGGGATATAAAATCCAAGAACACAGTTCATCTGATTCCTATCCAAGGTCTAGATTTTTTCTTTCTTCACTAAGCATGTAGTTTGGTAAAAAGTAAATCTTTTAGCTTGTGTCTTTTCTTCTTGTTTCTATCCTTCTCTCTCTGTCTCTCTCTGGTTCTGTCTCTGTCTCTGTTTCTGTTTCTCTGGTCCTGTCTTCGTTTCTTCCCCTGTCCTCCTCCCCCACCTGTGGGAGTAGTGAGGATAGGAGGAGGCATAGAATATAAAATTATGTTTCCTGTATAATTATATTGAATATTCTCTAGTCTCGGTTAGGCCACTAGACGTTGGGGTTTTTGAGGTCAGGAAATAAAATTCACTAAAAATAAGCACAAGTAAATAGCTTTGAGTTTGGTGAAATCTGAATTAACTGGACTGTTTGCTTTATGCAGAGAAGAACCCGGGGAATGTGAGGAACGCCTGGAGCACTGTTTTACAGCATTCAGTGAGAATTCAAGTTGCATTAGACTGCCATTCAGTTTTATCAGCATAATAAACAAACATACCAAAGATGCTTCTGGTGATCATTTTCACCAACAAAAGGCCTAGTTTAGAAAAGCACTTTAAAGATTTTTTCTATGTAATTATGAATCTTCATGATTAAATTTTATTCCTTTCAAATGTAGTGGAATCATTTTTGTTAACAACTCATCCAAAGATCAAATTAATCCTATAAAGAATAATAAGGCTGAATGTATTATTAAGGGAACAGTACAAACTTAAGTGTCTGTGAATATTAGATTTCATAAAACTCCTTATATATCCACCTTAAATGGAAACTTGAGATTGAGAACCTAAATCTAATCGGTATTTGAATATAAATTTAGGTTAATTTTTTTATAAACCACAAATATAAAGTCATAATAAAACAACTTTATTATGATTATATAAACTATTATTTACTTAAAATATATGTTACCTGATATTTTTTAAATATTTAATTAATCTGTAATAAACATTCCTTTAAAGTAAATTTAAAATCCAGAAAACCCATAAGAACACATAACATTATTCTATTAGATTGCATTGCATGTATTTAAAGTGTAATTACAATTTAATGTTCTAATGGAAAGTTATGAATCTCTGATTATCAGGTTTTTTCCTTTACTAAGGGAAGGACATATTTTCTGTCCTAACTTATATTAGTTCAGGATAGTTGAAAAGGTATAGATGTTAGACAGAAAGTAAAGGTTCAAACTAGACAGTTATCATAAAACCTCATATTTGAACAAAATGCCACATGTATTAAAAATAAAAGTATTATGGCAGACATAGGCATTTAAGTGTTTGAATAATGAAATTAGTATAGTTAATTAAGTCTATTGTTTTAGTGACTGAAAATTCAGCTAGATTCAGTCATATAGTGTCAATGAATTAGATCATAAAGTCCACTCTGATGCCTGGATTATTAGAAGTTTTCTTAAGATTGACAAGGAGACAAAGGACAAAAATGCTACAAAAAGGATCAGAAGAGTAATATTTAGTCACTTGTTTTCATAAGGAGAGCTTTCTACAGGTTCTACACTACATAAAAGGTTTTGTACTGGGTATAATCTTATAATCCCTTGCCTTTCTGTAAAAGAATAAATACATGTGTTCAACCAACCAAAATCCTCCTGCCACTTTATTGTTTACTAGAGGCCCAGTGCATGAAATTCATGCACTTGGGGTGGGAGATCCCTCAGCCTGTCCTGTGCCCTCTCACAGTCCGGGAGCCCACGGAGAGTAGGCCTAAGCTGTCAGTGGGACATCCTTAGCACTGCTGTGGAGGCTCCTGCCAATGCTGCTGTGATCGCCAGCTGCGAGCCCGGCTTCTAGCTGAGCAGTGCTCCCCCAGTGGAGGGCCAAAACTGGCTCTCTGACATCCCACGAGGGGTCCCAGATTGTGAGAGGATGCAGGCCAGGCCGAGGGATCCTACTGGTGCACAATCAAGGCCAGAGAGGGATGTGGGAGATTGGCCAGTCAGGGAGGGACAGTGGAAGGGCTCCAGGGCATGTCCAGACTGTCTCACTCAGTCTCAATAGGCCAGACCCCAGCAGCAAGCTAACCTACCATTTGAGCATCTGCCCCCTGGTGATCAGTGCACATCATAGGGAGCAGTTGAGTGGCCTTAGCATATCATTAGCATATTAAGCTTTGATTGGTTGAACGGACAACCTGACAACCAGACACTTAGCATATTAGGCTTTTATTATATAAGACTAAAGGCCTGGTGCACAAAAATTTGTGCCCTTGGGGGGAAGGGGAGGGGCCCTCAGCCCAGCCTGTGCCCTCTCGCAGTCTGGGACCCATCAGGGGATGATAACCTGCTGGCTTAGACCCGCTCCCCGGGAGATTGGGCCTAAGATGGCAATCAGACATCCCTCTGGCAGCCCGGCAGCCCTCGGGGGATGTCAACTTCCCAGCGGGGAGCAGGCCTAAACTGCAGTCGGACATCCTTAGTGCTGCTGAGGAGGCAGGAGAGGCTCCCACCACCACCACTGTACTGGCAGCCATCAGCCTGGCTTGTGGCTGAGCAGAGCTCCCCATGTGAGAGTGCCCTGACCACCAGAGGGCAGCTCCTGCATTGAGCATCTGCTCCCTGGTGGTCAGTGTGTGTCACAGTGACCAGTCATTCCCAGTCCTTCTGCTGTTAGGGTCAGTTTGCATATTACCCTTTTACTATGTAGGATAGAGGCCTGGTGCACGGGTGGGGGCCAGCTGGTTTGCCCTGAAGGGTGTCCCGGATCAGGGTGGGGGTCCCGCTTGGGTGCCTGGCCAGCCTGGATGAGGGGATGAGGGCCGTTTTCAGGCTGGCGGGTGACTGAAGCTCCCAATCTCTCCTTTTTTTCTTTTTTCTTTTTTATTCTGGGATTTATTTACCTTCTATGGCTGTCACTGGAACTGAGAGCTGGCTTTAGCTCTGAGGCTTGGCTCCAGCTCTGAGACCTCGGCTGCTGAAAGCAGGTATCTGGGTTTGTTTGGCTTCTGTAATTGAAACACTGTTGCAGCTCCAGCTCTGAGGCCCGGCTGGCTGAAAGCAGATTTCTGGGGTTTGTTTAGCTTCTATAATTGCAACATTGTTTCTTAGAGTGCAGCTCAAAGGCCGGCAGCGGCAGGCGGGTAACCTTGGCTGCCTCATCACTGGAGCAAGCAAGCCTCCTGTTCGCTTCAGCTGCCTGGCTGCTGGCTGCCATCTTGGTTGGCAGTTAATTTGCATATTGCCCTGATTAGCCAATGGGAAGCGTGTCGGAGGTATGGTTAATTACCATGTTTGTCTATTATTAGATAGGATTGGGGTTAGAATACCATTTAGGGGTTTTTAATCTGATGACAAATATTTTTATTTATTTAAATTTGAAGGGGTATTTACTTCAAAATATTTGATAAGTAGAAGAAGGGTTAGTTTCTTTCATTAGAATTTCAATTCCATGAGAGCAGGAATATTTGTCTATTTTGTCAACTGCTGTATCACAGTGCTTTGAAGAGTGCTGGGCACAAAAGAGGTGCCCTATAAAAATTTGTCAAATTAATTAGCATTGAGTTGTTATCACTTGTGTAACTATCTTGTAAGGTGGTTTTTCTCCTGGGGAAACAATAACAACGATAGAGCTTTATACCAAAGTTTAGACTTCACTGACCAAAGTAATATCCTTAAAAAATTGACAAATGTGGAGTTTGCTTTATGAAAATCATTAGTATAATGGAAGCCATTAATGCTCAAAATCACAACTGCAGCAATGAAAACACACCTAGAGTCTTTCTCTATACATTGTGAGTATACACGCCATATAGCTTTTATTATTTCTACAACATGAAAAACACTCCACGTGGTATGCCATGCATTTACTTTTTTAAACAAACATAATTTGAGGATAAATTCTCTCTTCCTCATTAGTAATAAACTAGACACTAAAAAATATTACTGCAAAGAACTTGGTTATACCATGATTTTTATGAATGCTTCTCAATTTTAAATTTTCCAAACACCAGTTACAATGGGTTTTCTTGTCAATATATGGGAAACACTGTGATAAAGTAAACCATGAAATAAATGCACTGTGGTATTGTGAATCCCCAAGAGGGAAAATGTCACATTTTAAATGTGGTATTTAAAAGATGTATTTGCATAGGATATCTCATTAGACTGTGGTTATGTAAGTTTATTATTAATGTTGATGAATGAGTAAAATAAATTATTTCACCAAAATATTTGCCTTGAATTTTAGTTTTCCATCATGGTATGTAGATATGACCAGTCCAGCATTTTTTAATAATAAGATTTATGATCACGATGTGGGAGATATCAAGTGCCCCACCCTCCCTCAGAAATCTGGGAGAGCATCAGGGAGGACCACATTACTAAAGAGCTACATTGATTCTCAAACAATTCACATGCATTTATCTACCACAACGTGCAAGCATGTTAGTTGTCATTTCTGGCATTTTCACCATTTTTTATATTACACTGGTCATTTATTCAATTCAAAAAAAATTGTGTAGGTGAGGTAGGGGATGCCAGGAATCTTTTCCACTCCTGATGTTTTCTTACACATAGAGAGACCCATGCCTCTCTCATTTTACTCAAATTCCAAGTGACCTAATCTGACTGATATGTTTTCAAAACAAACAAACAAACAAACAAACAAACAAACAAAACTATCCATGCATAAATCAATTTCCTTATTGCCATAATATTTTGGGCAGATGGCCTTCCCAAAATAAAATTGGGACTGTCCCACAAGGCAGATCTAGTTATTCTAGTCCAAATAGGTGGATAAATTTGTCTAATTATGAGATTATTATCCAAAAGCCCATATACCTGTGGGTCTAAGCCAGGGGTAGGCAAACTTTTTGACTCGAGGGCCACAATGGGTTCTTAAACTGGACCAGAGGGCCGGAACAAAAGCATGGATGGAGTGTTTGTGTGAACTAATATAAATTCAAAGTAAACATCATTACATAAAAGGGTATGGTCTTTTTTTTTTTTTTTTTTTTTTTAGTTTTATTCATTTCAAACGGGCCGGATTCAGCCCGCGGGCCGTAGTTTGCCCACGGCTGGTCTAAGCTATCGTCTCCAATCTAGTCCATAGCAAATGTCATATTTTGGCTTTCCATCTGCCTCCTCTTTTCCCCTCCTTTGTCTTATTTCACAGTTGCTTCAGAACTCCAGGGAGTCTGTAGCGTATGTGTTTATCAGGTCCCTTAATAACCCGTATACCTACTGAAGAAAAATCAACATGTGGAATTTTGCTTCCCTTGCAATTTGAAAGAAATTCAATTTGTGGTTATGAATTCGTCCTTTTCCATGCTCTCTTTAGATAATTCTTAGTATTATTTATTTTCCAATGTGGCATGAGGCCAGGGAAAGTTTCCTGGGCGTCCTTTTGTAGCAAGCTTTACTGAGTGCATAACTAATTCTTTTCTTCGTACATGATCATTGCTGATATATCATTAATAAGAAGATACTGTGTACAGTTGGGGATTGTTTTCCAGAAATACTGTTAGATTCACTTTCTCTTGCCCAGATTTTTATGGTTAGTGGCGCTCAGTTATGAGATAGTTGGCCTGGGTTTGAACTGTAGTCAGTGAGTGACCCAGGAAGAGAGAAAACCTCACCGGCCCACACAGGGATCCGACTCAGGCTTCGGCCTCATTAGCTCTATGACTCAACCAACTGAGCTAATTAATAACAGATGTACACTTACTATCAATCACTGACTTCACTTCTTGAAGACTTATGGGTTTATAAATTATATTGAAACATATTTAGGATAAATTTGGGTGTTCTATATATTTAATATATTTGTAAAAGTAAAAAAACTTATTTTATTTTCAGAAATCTTAATGCCATTTTGGTAACTGCATCTAAATAAAAAATGATCCTGAATAAAAACTACACCAATGTGTCCTTCCTCTATGTTTCCCATGCCACACACACACACACACACACACACACACGTTGGTACACATGTCCTGTGGTGTTTATAAGCTCTCTCATGGATACCCAGTATTCTACATTAACAATTGTCTTTGGAACAATTGTCTTTGTAAAAGATAGTAATGCTGGGGGGAAAAAAGGCAAGAGAAAAGAGAAAGACCGTATATGAGATGGAGTGACTTCATTTAAAAGAAGCTATAGGCATAACTATGAGAGTGGAGCAGAACTGTTGTGGACAAGACATTACAGACCATCACTCATTCATTCATAGTGTTGCCAGGAGTCAGAATTGACCCAACAGCACATAACACACACATCACTAACATGGTTGATCAGTTCTGTTTGTTTTTATTACCGATTTCTCTTATTTGTGAATCAGTGCCCTAATTTCTTCCTAAAGGTCTTCCCACTCCCCAGTTCAGTCACTCGTGATCCACATTTTATTTCTTTGCTCTGCATTCTCCTCCTATTATACATAGACTGATGGAAAAAAAAATTTCTTGAAAAAAAGTAGCAGTAACCGTAAAGAAGTCTAGCAAAATAACGTTTTCAACAGAAAGTGATTACTAATAGAGTATCCTGAGAATACACATCTTGTGATTCGCAAATAAATTTTATCAACTATATTGTTAAAATATATTGACATAAATGAAAAAAGCAAAATAAGTTAACTGGTTGCTTCATGATGATTAAGGTGTTTGGACAAACTGTACTACATTAGAAGTGGGTAATCAGAGGCAAAAAAAATGCCACTTGTTTCCAGAAATTCCTTTTTTAAAATTGTATTCTCTGCTGTAGAACAATGGGAGATATTTATGCTTTTTAGAGCTAAATAAAAACATGACTCTTTTACTTACTTATTTTCTGAATGAAAATTATAATATTAAAATTAGTATTATAATACTAAAGTTCCAACTTGTGAATTTTTCTAATAGAAACCAATTTACATGAGCTATTGTCAGATAAACTTCAGGCTCATATCTTTCAGAGTCATAATTTCAAGTCCCTGGTTTAAATTTACCCCAACATGACTTGTATTAATTCAGCAGAGTGAAAGTTTTTAAAAGCAGATCTATTTAAGGCTTTATCTAAAACAGTTGCTTTATTTCCCCCCTTTTAGTATGGTGCGATCTGTCGCAATTAATTCTTGATCTTTGCATTTTGATTTAACATCTTAAATATACTTTATAATTCTATTCAATGTCTCCATTACCTGAATTTGCCATCACAACTCTCAAAACACTTAAGTGTTGCCGTACATTTTATCATTGCTGACTATTTTGGGTGTTTGGAGAAGCTTGCGATGCCTTTGCTCTCCATGATCCTGACTCCATTTTACTTCTACCATCTTGATGTTCCCGCCTAAATTATTTATAACTTCCCTTCATCATGAATAACAAAGTCTTCATTTAAAACAATTCCTTGTCTTTAAGTGGGTAATCCCTACATTGAGTAGGTTTTAATTATCACTAGATTTACATTATATCTACAAGAAAAAGGAATAGATACATTGGCCCCAAATAGTGACCTCTATGCAGTTTACATCTATTTCTTCCCAGGTTTCTTGGGCATTTCATAGCCAAGGACGATTAGACTATCTATCAGGATCATACCAAGGTTCCAATATAGTTTTCCTTCAGGCAAGTACAACTCATAAAGTCAAGTTTTATCCTCTCATTTTAAAAATGAAAGACCTGTATTGCCCAGAGCAATTTCCTGGATATTTTCAAATATGGGTCACTCATGTCTTTCTAAAATAGAAGTTGCAACCACAAGGTTCCAAGAGCCCTAAAAAATACTGACTTCATTAAATAAAACTCAGACAATATTTTACTTGCATCTCTAGAATTTTTCTATGACCCACGATGTAGAAATAATATACAGCAATATACATGGGACTCCAGTTATGAGTTATAGCAACATAACCCATAAATATCTATTATGTAAACAACATTCTTTTTAGGGAGGTACAAATAGCAAAAAATAGACTATTAGATACACAGGGACTTGGTATGAAGTTGTATAAATGCCCAAGGGAGGAAAAGTATATTAAATGTAATAGTTTGAGCTAAAAAAAAAAGCGTATTTAGATCACTTAATTGCCAATTTATTGATATGAGAAATCAATTGTTAAAACAGCAGGACAAATGGAACCGGCCATGCCCTTGCTGATACAACATACATAACATTTGTTACATCAAAACCATCATGATTTGACCCCTTAGTCAGGTTAGAGGCTATATAGCAAATGCTAGTATACAATGATTAAGGCTCTTCGATTCAATTCTGAAATCAAACAAACAAACAAACACACAACAGCAATGACCCAACAAAACACCATTGCTAACATCCACATATAGACCATATCCTTCCAATGACCAGGAAAGAAAACTTCCCACTTTATGGAAAGAATCCTCATGCAAATATTGCTGAATTCCATGTCATAAAGGGCATTCTAATTGACAAGCACAATATGAATTATTACTTTATTTTTTAATTTGTTTAGTATTTATTAATTAAATTGATTGGGGTGACATTGGTCAGCATGAACATATTTGTTTAGGTGTGGGTTTCTATGTTACAAGATCTGTAAATTGCACTGTGTGCCCACCACCCAAAGTCAAATCTTCTTATGTCACATTATACTAGGACCTCCTTCTTCCCTCACCCCCTCCCCTGTGGCAATCACCACACTGCTGTTTATGTTCACAATATTCAGTTTTATATCCCACATCTGAGTGAAACCATATAGTTCTTAGCTTTTTTTAACTTATTTCACTTAGTATAATGTTTTCAAGGTCCATCCGTGTTGCTGCAAATGGTGCTATTTCATCCTTTCTTATGGCTGAGTAGTATTCCATTGTGTATATATGTACCATTTGATGAGATACCACCTTACACTTGTTGGGAGTGGCCATTATCAACAGACAAGCAATAACAAATGTTGGAGAGATTTTGGAAAAAAAATAAGGACCCTCATTCTCTGCTGGTGGGATTATAGACTGGTACAACCACTGTGGAAAGCAGTCTGGCGATTCCTCAAAAAATTAAGAATAGAGCTACCATACAACCCAGCAATTCTTTTCCAGGTATATACCTGTAAAATGAAACCATATATTTGCAAAGATATATGAACCCTTAGGTTCATTGTAGCATTATTCACAGTGGCCAAGACATGGAAACAATCAAAGTGTCTTGAGATAGAGTTAATACTTTAAAAATGGAAAATGAACTTTTTTATAATTAATAAGATTCAAATAAGCATCAGTTAGGCTATTAGTTTAATTTGGAACCTGCATTCTGATAATGCACAGAACTCGTGAGCTTATAAAGAAATTGTGTTACTTTTCAAAACATCTTTCTGGCAGCTAACTTACCCTTCACACTATACATGGTAGAGTGGTTCACCTGCTCCATAGATGAAATTTATGAAACTACTGGGGATGGGACCCATTATATATTTGCTACTTTCTGTTCTATAGGTACAGAGTCTCAGTCCCAAGCCATCAACCGGGTCACTAACCATTGCCCAAAACCTCAAAAGTACCAGCTGTTGTTCATAATAGGGATGGATATGTCTGGTTCAGCAAATTCTACTGCCACTGTTGGAAAATGATTCAAAGTACATGCTCTTAGTAGCTCCATAATACTATGTAGTGCTATCTTTGTATAGACAGGATAATGTGGAATTTAATAACGCCTTTAACTGAGAGATAAGGAATGCATTAACAAAAACATATTTTGCTCACAGAGCTAAACCAACAACCTTCAGACCAAACATTAGGGTAGTTATAAGATTAAACTATAGATATATGATGTTATTGTAAATTAAATGCCTCAGGTATCCTCTCTTCTCACGCCATCCTAATTGCTGCCACCTGAAGCTAGAAGCTTATCACTCACTCCACACCTGCTTTACCGCAACAGCTTCCTGTGGACCTTCGTGGCTCCAGGCTGTCTCTTGCCTTTCTTTCCACCCTTCAACTGTCACCCATATATTGCATACCACTTCCAGACTAATCCATTTTAAATGCTACTTTCCTTATATTAAAAATCTACTATGAAGTCTCTTTTCAAACCACACCAAACACACATTCTTCTATCTAGATGTCAAGACTGTACATAAATTCTTTCAGCATTCCGATTTACATTTATTTACTGAGATTCACCAACAAACACTTCTGACTCCCCTTCTCCTTGTCTCGTGAAAGGTCACATCCATTGGAAACTGCACTGTTTCATTCATGAGCTGTCCCTCATACGGGAAGCCCTCCACTTTACCCTTCCTTCACTAAGGGAGTTGTATATAGTCTTCATTGTTATGATCCTGAAGCTTCCATAAAGTGCTCTCTTATTATGCCCACTGTCATTAGGTCCCATCTCCTCTCAATACCGATATCCTTAATAACACCATTCCTGGTAAAATGGCTTTGTATTATTCAAGTTTCTTTCCTGGCTGTTAGACACAATTCCATAATTATATCATTACATAGTGGAGGAGAGGTACTATGCTAATTACTTTGGTACCTTTTCCTATAACAAAAACTGTACTAAAATACAGAAAGCACTTAAAAATGAGTGATCAATTTCAGTGCATTTCCACAAGCAATAAAAAATTACAGCATTATATTTCTGCCCTCTTCTGAATTCACAAAGCATTTTCTTCTTGCTTTTCTGGTAATGGAAGTGGTTTTCAAGCTGCAAAAAAATTTTTTTTTTTTTTTTTTGCTATGAAAGTTAAAATTTGTTACATAGTATTCAGTTTAAAAGGTAAATCTAGAGTACATAATAATTTTTGAATTTTTATAAATACATGTAGGATAGTATTTCAGAACCATGAGAATTTCTATGTACAAGTACTCAAACATATAGAAACTAACCCCTCAATATTGCACACCATTTAAGGCTTTTTCTAGTCCCTCAAAAATCAACACAACTATATTAATAGTATAATGGAGCTTGGTAATAAGGAAACCTTTAATAATTCTTTAGAAAGGTATTATTTTGGGATCTCTGAGGGATTATTTTTCTAATTCTTTTCATTTTTTTCTTAAACTAAGTAAGCTAGCAATTAAAT
This sequence comes from Myotis yumanensis, assembly GCF_028538775.1. Lineage (NCBI taxonomy): Eukaryota > Metazoa > Chordata > Mammalia > Chiroptera > Vespertilionidae > Myotis > Myotis yumanensis. The sequence continues at coordinate 200,037,501 of NW_027223753.1, read as the reverse complement.
TTTTTCAAGCTCCATGATCAGTAACAATGACGCACACCTCAGGGGTGATCAAGTCACGTTTAACTGCACTAGTGAGTACTGGACAGATTTAACCATTTTAAAAGCCCTTTTGTCCTTTTTTAAAAATTCAATTTATTATTTTGTCTGTATATTTCTTTAAATGCCAATTATAATTCTAGAAATAAGCTGTCATTGGAATTCTATTAAAAAATGTATAGACTTACAAAAAAAAGACATTCTAAAGTCAAAAGGTACATTATATTTTATAATTATTACTTTAAAAACACAGGGATCACCAGTAAATTATTCCAAACAACTGAAACAGCAATGAGGGGTCCAGCAGAAGCTCTCTTAACTGAGATTTCTAATTTCTTGGGTCTTATTATTTCCTTGTATTCACTCAGCTCTATCCTGTTCACTCTTGTTTAACTATCTATCTGCCTGTATATATATTATCTCTGATGAATGGGGAGTAATGAATGTGGGTATTACATAGACAATATTAATGTTAATAAATAGTATTTTGATAATATTGGTAATAGCTATTTTATTAACTAATATTTCTAATATTAATAAAATAATCTGAGAAAAGTGCAGCTTAGGAGACTGTTCAAAACACATAGGGATGGGAACCGAGGAGTATGAAAGCTTGAATAAAGCAGACTGGAAAGGTCAAAATCATGGGATGGTCTTGGGAAGCTAAGGGAAGAGGTTTTTCTCTTGTTTGTAATATAATGTGCAAGTGACGGGGAGAGCTGTGATAATTTATTTTTATATAGGTGCTCATTTGAGCATTGTAAGATTGTTCCCTGAAATATATTTTTTTCACTTCAAATTCAAATAAGCATTTTCAAAAAAAAACCCAAAAGGTGTGTGGTCTGTTTTCTTTATAAAATGCAGGGTTACTGTTAATTTTTTATACAACTTTACTAGACAGGAAAAGCTCAGCAAACATAGAAATAAATAAAGAAAATGTCACCATTCTAAAATATTTCTTTTTGCTTCTCCAGAACTTCAGTGTTAAACTTAAAATTCTATCCCTTTTTTTCCTGCTCTTAATTTTCTAAAATAACTGTTATTTCTATGTCAATATTAAAGAAAGGAGGTGATATACCAATACTTCTGTCTCATCTGTCTCGAAAAAAATCTCAATGATTAACAATGCAATACCTAACAGTCCCTTTTCTTAACCAATGTCCAGCTCAGCAGCCTTTTAATAATAACCCAACTTCAGTAACACGAAAGCATCCATTCCCGGGAGATGAGCACACCCAAATCATTCTTTTAATAATGTACTGGTGCCTGAAACTCAAATCATTGACTTAGTATAGTAATGAGTCTCCCTCCCCGCCGCCCCACCAATATTGCACACAATTACATTCGTGAATCCCATTTGTGAGCTATATTTCATACTCTTCTCACATGAAAAGGACAATGTTTAGTTTAGCCTTATGAACTCAGTTAACTCTTCCAAGTGCCAAAGCAGACAGGAGGGTAGCCCTGGCCAAAAGACACTGTCCCTGGAGAGAGTTGAGTGCCAGCCTCCTCGCCATGGTGTCTGCATGAATCCTTGTTCACCTTGAGAACTTTTTTACATGCTTTACTCTAGTTAGCTTGCATTTTCCATCCCTCTCTAAGAAAGGATTTTTTTTTTTTTGCCCCACTCCATCCCTCCAGCTTTATTTCATATGCAAATATGCTCATTCAAGTCAATGATTCAAGAAAGGAATTTTTATGATTAAAGCAAATGTGCTGGATGCAAAGACTACCAAAGGAAAAGTGAAAAATTAAAATATTTTTGGTGGGTTATGTTTTCTTTTGTTTTTGGCTATAGAGGTTTTTGTTTGTTTGTTTGTTTGTTTTTTCTTTTTTTTTTAAGATGTGTTTAACATAAGTGTTGATGAAATACATTGTGTGGTCTGAAGCATTGTGGTTCGGTGCCACCTAGCAAGATGAATTTCTATTGTACTTAGGTTCTCAGATGTTTCTATGTTCCATGATTGCCGAGCACATTTCCTACAAAACATTTATTTTCTTAATAAAGCAAAAGGAAGTCAGAGTGATGTGAGTTGAAAGCACTAGAAACAATTTAAAGATGAAAACTATCACTTTCTGAGAAATAAGAAAGGAGTCTAATAAGGTTTGTCAATGGTAAGGATATAGATAAAAAAGACTCCAAATTGGCACTGAGAATAACAAGATGCAAAATTATCTATTGAAAATATCCACTCCGATGTCATCTATTAGAGTTTCATCAATTATGAAAATAGTGGAAGTGGGATGAAGGTACTAAGAAAGTTCCATGTTGCTGTGTTTTTTTTCTATAGAAGCTTATTCCAAGCAGTCAAAAACAGTAGATTACTATAAGGTCTAATTACTAGATTCAAGTGTGATGATTTAGAGGAGGATGAAGGAAAAGGATGTGTGAAAAAAAGAGTCTACAGAGAAGAAAAAACGAGGAAAATTAAAAGAGAACAGAGATCAAAGAAAATAATAGAAGCAGGAGACAGGCTGATTAAAAGGGGAAATGCTGTTAACAAAGAAACCAAAAAAGCTAACAACACACAGCACTTAGGTTTGGCAAATTTCATTTTGTTTCAAATGGGATCTAAAGCAAAAATTGAGGTTTGCGCTGTTGAAAAGCCAAACCTATGAGGCTTAGGATTTAATTTTAAACTCAGCTTTTCACCATTTTTCTAGTGTGGAGGTTTTCTTTTTAAAACAGAGTCTTTGATCTTTTGCTTTAACAAGTCTGGCCAATAAGTAAAGAATCAAAATTGTGAGTGCTAATGCCTCTATTTTGTTAAATCAAGTATTGAACATTGTACTATTTGTGTGGTCTGAAGACTATTGGAATTGTACTTGGTGTTACTGAGGTGTTTGAAGATTCTGGAGATGAAGTGCTTTACCATGAAACCAGAGTAATTTTTTTTTTGCATGAATTAAGCCAAATAATATAAAATATCAATTATCTTCAGCAGAGTAATTGATAACTACATCTGATAAGTCAAAGTCATTAATAAATGTGGATCCTGATAACTCAGGTTATGACCTGGGATTCTTGTCTCTACTACTACTACTTTTCACTCTAAATTCATCTATAACTACCCTTTCTTTTACTTCAAAAAATTCAAACTCTACCTAGGCTAGAAGAAAAAAACCTAAATAATTTAAAAATTACTGATTGACTTCCTATAATTGGACCTACCACTGGTTTTTAAGCAGACTACCACAAGTTACTGATCACTAGGGGCAAATACCATGCTAAATAAGATATAATATACATACAAATATAAATATATACCCAATGAGGCAGGTGTATTAACAGATGGAAGAAAATAACTTGATTTATATCCTAGTTTTCTAAGTTGTAACTTTAAATACAAGCCAATAGAAGTGATTATCAAATCAATCTATTTTTCCATCAATAATTAATTAGTAAACTGAGTGCATATCATATTACTATGTTCTCATTTTTTTCTTTGGGAAGAAATGCATTTGGCTGACTGGGAAGCAGAATATAAAAAATGAAGCCAATATATCCCAAGAATAGTACAGAAATAAACAGGGTTTAACGACTACCATTTGGTGACGGTTATGCGAGTTATTTTGCATAATTTTAATTGAAATGTACACTCCTAATACAGAACTTAACTATCATATGTAAATTAGCTTAAATTATTTTAATTGGTTCAATTACTTATTATTTATATATCTGTAAGCTATTTTTCAAAGACTCAGCAAACAAATTTGACAAACATTGCTGGGAAGTTTTAGTTATGTAGACTTCAGGTTATTTTAAAACTTAAGATTTAAAAAGGCTCTACTGATTGTCATTAAATCTTACAACAGTGGGATATGCTCTGAGTCTTCTGAAATCTTAGTATTGGGACTTTTCAGGTAAAATTAAATTCCAAGAACAAGAAAATATAAAACTAAATGCAACATTAGATAACAGAGATCTCACATAAATGTTAGGGCATATTTACCAAATATTAAAATATAGGTAAGATTTCAATTGGTAAAAATTGGAAAGAAAATGTACCAGTTTGACACAATTATAGGGTATGTGGAGGTAATGTTGAGAAATTTAGTTAAGAGAAAGGAGATTTCAATAGCTGTAAAAATGATAGTAATCTGAACCACAAATGTGTATTTTATTTTGTAGATAACTAGAAATCATTGTTATTCTCTGCACAATGCAGTCAGGAATGTTCTATAGAAATAACACTGTTGTAGTGGATTAGAAGCAAAGTGGGAAGACTGGAAGCTAAAATACTATTATAGAAGTGATATTAAACATCTATAAATTTTATCCACTAACTAGTATAGATGAAAAATCTAGTTTAAAATGATAAATTATAAATTTTTAATGTTGATATAATTACACAAACCAATATGGGTAAGGGAAAGGTGGCCTTCAAAGTCTTGCAAATTCCTCATGGTACTATCTTTTTAGAAGGAAGTTTTCCAGAATGTATCAAAAGGCCTAAAATTCAAGATTATAGTAATTTTATTTCTAGAAATACATCCAAAAGAAAAATTGAAATGCACATAAATATTTCTGTAAAATGATATAGTCAGATACAGACATAAAATAAAATATAGAGCTGTTGCAAAATTTTTATAAAGAAATTTTATTTTCATGACAAAATACTAATTAAATTAATAGTAAAACAGGCAGAATGTCTATATTTCTTTATTGTGGATGGGATTATTCATTCCTTCACACAATAAACATTATTGCACATCTATAACATACTCTGTCATCATTTAGTATGGTTCTAGGAATACCAAAGTAATTCAGCTTATAAAATATTAGAGGCCCAGTGCACGAAACTCGTACACTCGGGGGGTCCCTCAGCCGAGCCTACACCCTTGCAGGAGCCCTTGGGGGATGTCTGACTGATGGCTTAGGCCCGCTTATCCCCTCCACCCCTGCACCAGCCAGGGAGTGGGCCTAAGCCAGAAGTCAGACATCCTTAGTGCTGCCACAGAGGTAGGAGAGGCTCCCACCACCGCTGTTGTACTCACCAGCTGTGATCCCGGCCCAGGGCTTCTGGCTGAGTGGCACTCTTCCTGCAGGAGCGCACTGACCACCAGGGGGCAGCTCCTGCATTGAGCATATGCCCCCTGGTGGTCAGTGAGCATCATAGCAATCAGTAGTTCCACCATTCGGTCGATTTGCATATTAGCCTTTTATTATATAGGATAAGGGGGAGTAATTACCAACTAAGTGCAATGACCTTCTCTGCTTGATTCCTATTCATGGAAGAGGAGAGTGTGGAAATGCCTCAGAAGAACGCTGATCAGGTAATACAGAGGCAGGGTAGGGGCAGGCGGGATGAGGAAAGCATGGAGAATGCAGGAAGAAGACTGAAGAGAGAGTTACTCTGTAGAAGGTGGTGAGCCAACTTTTCAAAGGTGTAGAGGGAATAAGAATATAAAGGATAAAAACAGTATCTTTTCATCAAAACAATAGGAATCTCAAAGGAGTGAGGAGAAGCTAATAGCCAGGGATCTGGAAGAGAGTAAGTTAGCTCAAGCTAAATGGAATCAAAGTGTCCAAGAAGAAAGATGGGTATGTAAGTGGATAAATGAGAAAATAAACATCACAAAAATGCTTCTTTAAAAAGTGAATATCTGATTAATTTGGGTGTCAAAGGAAAGGTCTAATTTTTACACAGAGAACACTTCATTTTCTTAATGAAACCTATAGTGGAGGTGTTCTTATTTTTTTAATCACCACGAATACACACATTCTATATTTTAAACCTAAAATGACAAAAATTTTTATATTCTAATGGGTTATTGATACTAAAAATACATCCTCTTTCCTTGCTCATGAGAGTCTAAGCTTGAAAAATATGTTAGTAGTTAAACTTGAGCGATTTTTAAAAAAATACTAAATTAAAAATAAATTCCATAAAATTGGATTCAAGCCTCTTGCTAAAAGTAGACTGGGACAATATCAAAATAAGCAACACTTAATTTATTGATATATTACGTCAAGAAGCTTAAGGAAAATACTGGTCTTGATAAAATTCCTTTAACATTCATTCAGATAGCCACACTATACCACCTTCCTCTCACCCCTGCCCTGTCCCCTTGCAAACAACATATGAAAGACGGAAGAGGTTTTCCCCCTGTGTGCGTGTGTGTTAAACTCTTCCTTTAGAAAGTTTTAAAAAGTCTTATTATAAAAGCATTCCAAATTCTCATGATATTTATTGACCATAAACACACAGAGCAGAGCTTCATGTGAGGATCTGGGTTGATAAAGGATCACCCATCCAAAGTGTTTATGAATAATGATGGATCATCAAATTATCTCAAGGATAATATATTATTTTTGTTGGTGATGCAAATTTCTAAAAAATCCCATTTTTTACTATGAATTCAAATGATTGTTATAAAAGACATGCTTTATCAGTTTATTTATGACTTGAACATTGTTCAAAATATATTTTTAAAATTGATCATGATAATATAATAAAGTAATGTTATAAATTTTCTGACAACATAAATTAGAAAAAGCTATTATCAAATTAGCTAGTTAATTTTTATCTTTAGCTGTGATAAAAGTTCATTGATTTGTTTGAATAATATCTTAATGATGATGAAATATAGCAAAATCTAAGTAATGATGAATCATAAAAGTCTTCAAGGCTATGGATTGATTCATTCTTGTGGCATTCTACTGCATATTGTCTTACTAATATTGATTCTAAAGAGATCTCATTAATGTGTATGCCTAATTAAAAGTTGAATATTAGCTTGACTAAAATATTGGACTAAGATGTATTTTATAAGATTTAATAGCTGCCTACACCCTATTTAATTCTCAAAGGAAAAAAAAAATGCTTTCTCAGACTTTGTTTCTGTGGTCATTTAACCTTTCTGTAACTTTGCTTTACAACATAGAAAATGAAATCTTTCTGATTATGCTAATTCACGTGGAAGTGACATTAAAGAAAATAAGAGTTGAACAATATGTTTTTAAGGTCATTTTTATTTTTACTCCCATTTATTTTTACATCACTGACATTCTTTCTGATGAGCTAATGCAAAAGCAAATATTGTTATGTTTGAGTGAGTTAGATGACTGAAAACTTCACACTTTGAGAAGGCTGTTCTTCTTTAAGTAAGTAGGGTACTATAAAATTATTTTTTAAAATCTGGTCGGAAAAAGTGGGATCCTGAGTCCTGAGTAACATCGATCATGTTTTTGTGCTCATATTTGAACAGGATGGGTTTGAACATTTGTGAGACAAATTAAAATGGATTGTTTAAAAATAAGATTTGTAGTAATGAAATAAATATCAAGATTTGGGTGCTTTTCCTTTTATTTTGTAATGATTTTTCCTAGAATTTGGATCATTCTCTTTCACAGTGCAAGCCATCTATTAAAGAAGTTATACCACATATTATTATGGCCTAAAACTGCCTTATCCATCTTGTTAGTTGACCTGAATCTTCAAATTGTACTTTCATATTTCTTATTCTAGGAAGCTACACCTGAGGATTTTGAGCCAGATTAGAGTTAAAAGCTCTTAGATCTGTGTGCATTCCTTGGTAGACAGAAAATTTGACTATACCCATGAGTCCCCAAAGCCTACTATAGTGCCTATTATATATGTATGCTTACTCACTGATGAAACCCCAAAATGAAGAAAAACCCTTGACTGGAAGAAAGTAAATGATGGAAGGCTACCTATATGCTTTATGAATGTGGGCTATTCAATATTGAGTTATAAAACACTCAATTTAGATTTTTGTGACAAGAACCTCATTTAAAATATAATCGGGAAGCCCTGTTAGGGAAACTCTCATGCTTTACCTCTCCTATCTTGGCAAACCATAACAGGAAGGAATGTCTTTTACACTCCCCACTGAGATCAAGGATTATTTTTTTTTAAAGATTTTTTTTAATGTATTTTTTTACAGAGAGGAAGGGAGAGAGGTAGAGAGTTAGAAACATTGATGAGAGAGAAACATCGATCAGCTGCCTCCTGCACATCTCCTACTGGGGATGTGCCCGAAACCCAGGTACATGCCCTTGACCGGAATAGAACCTGGGACCTTTCAGTCCACAGGCGGATGCTCTACCAACTGAGCCAAACCGGTTTCGGCTCAAGGATTATTTTTATCCTTATGCATCAACAACTCAGCCAATAAGAAGTCATCAATGACTTGAACACTTGCTCTCTTCCAAAGGACTTTTGGTCAAAACCACCCCTCCCACTTCCTCCTTTTTCCAATAAAGGCAAACCCCTCTCCTTTGTTCTCTGGATTTGCCTATGACCACCATAGATTCCTTGTCCCTAAATGCAATTTTCTACTATTCTCAAATAAACTCAACTTTGCTTTGATGATTTGTTAATTATCTTACTTGAGGTTGACAATTTATACATTTAGGATTATATATATATATTTGATAGAAGTGAAATTGACTATTAAAACTTGACATGCATTCTCACTGACAGCATGCAGGAAAAATGAGTTGTATCACATAAATGCTGTCTACTTCTTTCATAAAAGATATTCCAAAAAGGTAATTTGAGAAAATCATAATTTACTCATGCACTATCTTACCATTCTTGCTTTTTCATTAACTGGTTTGAAAAGAATTTACTGAGTGGGGGTTATAGGTAAAATATTAGGGATATAATGATGGCTGGGTTGTTGTTAATGCTTCCATTTAGTTGAAATCCTAAGGTTTTTAGACTGCTGTATGAAAAAGTTAAATTTGCTGTTGGGAGACCAAGGGGTAAGTCATCTCTTCCCATTGACTAATTCATTTTAGAGTTTCATTGTAGATGCTTAAGATGATTAGGGACTTAACCTTCACCACACTGACTCAGATGTGTGGCAAGTTCAAGAATCTACTTGGTATTTAAGGACATGTTAAATCAGAAGATACTGAAAGGTCAGTACTGGTGAGACCGAGTCACTGAGGTTGGCTGTAAAAATGAGTAAGAGATAACAGAACTATCACATGATGGCAGTGAGGTAAGTGCTGTGTAACATTTCACTTTGTTCAGTATGTCATTCTCTAAATACAGAGGCTCAGGAAAGGATAGTTCTTTGAATTGAAAGTATATTTTAAACATTTTTTTTTCTGAAACCACCAGAAAAGGAAGTGACTTTTCCTTTCTAATAATAGTAGAACATGGAATATGTCCATATGCAAGGCAAAGCAGAGAGCTAAGGCAATTATAAGGATAAATTCGTCACAAAGGTTGTTTCTGCTTCAATAATCTAGGTAATTGAAACCAAAACTGGTTCAGGCATGTAAATGGCAAAATTTTCCTCTTTGCTTTGGCAATAAAGACACATGATATTCTCACAAGTCTGGAACTAGTTTCAAGAGGCAGCATTCTTCTCTGTCTGTGGTATATTTTGAAATATGGAATGAATTACTAGGGTTTCAAATGATATATTCAAGCAATAAGTTAATTTGACAGCAATAAGTTAATGGAAAGTAGAGCATTTACATGACTATACAGACAGAATCGGCACATATTTATATACCATTGCCATATGCATACATATATATGTATACCTGTATATTAAATGAACACTTATACTTACAGAAATATACGTACACTTCCCCAGTTTTGACATTCTCTCTTCCTCATCAGGCACCTCAAATTTGTTCCATAAAACTGGATTCTTTTTCATATCTCTCCCTACTTTGCAAATACTTGCCCTTTCATATACATTAGCTTAATTTAGGATATCATTATGCATCCAGGAACCTGAGTCATAAATACGGGAATTCTCCAAGCTTTCAACCTTCCCTTTACATTTTGATTTACCTCTTCATCTCCATTGTCTCTTAAATAAGTGAGAAGTTCTACTGATTCAATTTCTCAAGTGATTTCCTAAATGTAAGCACCAGCGCCCTTCCCACATTCTGTCCCTTCCTTTATTGCTCTATTAGATCTTTGTCATTTTTGCCAAGACTAGTAAAATGGCCTTCCAATTAGTGTCACAGTGTCTGTCCTGTCTCCTCCACACCTCATCATCTACAATTCAACAACAATACAAATCTCACAATGTTGTGTGCCTGTTAAAGCTTGGGACTTGTGATTACAGGGAAATGTCTCCAATACCTTTTCTCTTTCGTCACCATTCTCAATTCACCTCTCTCTGTCACACTATTTTTACTACACTTTGGAGGACTGCAGATCTTACTTTCCCCCCCACTCAACATAATGTTTTACATTTCCATGACTCTGTCTAGTTCTTCCTAGAGTTATGCTTACCTCCCATTGGTCAGCTAATTCTAACTAACTAAATTATTCATTCATTGAACAAATATGTACTAGCTCTCTAATGTACCAGCCCCAGGACTGAAAGCTTGTTATCAAATTGTGCTCCTTCCTCATCTTGTTTTTTTTTTTTCAATTTAGTTTATTTTTCATCAAGACCCTTCATGGTCACCATCTTTTCAAAGAAACCTGAAAGGCTGGACCATCACCTTTCCTCTGTACCTGTGAATATCCCAATGAATGACCCAATCACTATATTGAAATCATGTTTGCTAATCTGTCTTATCTAAGACACTGCAGTCACTATCGGGCAAGTTCTTGAGCCTTATTCTTATTCTAACTTCCCAAATCCAGCTGTTAATAAGTATGTTTGGAAGTGAGCTGAATGTTACTGAGTTTCCAGGTTGCCAATGTGAAAAAAAGGTTGCCAATGGGAATTAAAGTTAATGCAATCATATATTTCTTTCCTTTAAGTTTTCTTTCCCTGCCATTATTTCATATACTCTATCCTTTCATCATTTTTCCTCTTTTCTATCCATGTTTTTCTTCTCTTCATTTAAATGTTTGGAAGCTGTGCATAGGATCTGTCTTCTAAAGGTGGTAATAGCAGCACTGGCCACTTTCTTGCTCAAAGGAGATTGATTATTAGTGTTTTGCCAGCAATGGTAATTCTGGGCTTCTGAGGATTGAGGGAAAGAATGAATGAGTTCAGAAAGGAAATGGAGAACAAGAGAATGTTCTAAAGAGGGCAATGCTATTGGAACCAGTATTTTGGGATGCAGTGCAATCAGATGAGGAAGGAGTTGCTATCACCCCATATTGAAATGATGAGCTCTTACTGTCTTTTGAGACTCCTGTCTGTTAATGCCACCAAAACACATGAGCATTCATACAAGTGCACAGAGGCACACGGGCACACAAAGATGCTTGCACACACACACACACACATACTTATACTTTGTTATGCCTGAATCGTTCGTTTCTCAATTTCTAAACTAGAAAGATCCTACCCATTCTTCAGGTTCCAGATCAAGTTCCACCAATATGAGTGGACTCATATTTATTCCACTTTACTCTCACGTAAACTGTACCATTCCTTATCCATTGTGGATCAATAATATGGAAAATACAATGAACTTAATCACTACATAAGTGGAATAAAGAAGAAAGTGCAGAAAAATATGTTTAATATGTAACTTTAGAGTTATTAGATTCAGCAAAAGTAGAATCAATTTGTCAAAATGCTAAATAGTTTCTAAATGCTTATTCCCCAATTTCGTTATTTATGTCATCATGAGTCAGAAATAGTGTGTGAACTGGAAGCAGTCCACAGACCAGGCTTAGAGAAACAGAGCTCTAAAAAAATTAATATTAACTGGGGCCAGTATATGCATACTCACCAAATAAATTAGCAAACACACATCAGTAGAAGCATGGGAAGACTCCAGAGTTTTTTATTTCCTATTTTGTACATATTTCTTTTAAAATTTTGAAATAGTTGCTATTAGAATTGCTCAAGTAATTCAGAGTCAGAGTTTCCCAGCAGAGATTTGCAATCATGAATTTATTTCTCAACTAGCATTTATTGAACATAATCTATATGCCGAACACTGTCCTGGGGGTTAGGATCCAAATTTGCATAAAATAGGGTCACTGCAAAACAACTGGAATGTAATCTTCAAAAGTATCAGGGTCATGACAGTCAAGGAAAGTCTGTGGAACTTTCCTACATTCGTGGAGACTAATAAAATATGCCTACCAAACAAGGCACATCATTTGGAAACAAATTATTTCACTTTAAAAGACAGTTATTGGAATTTATTTGGACAACTGATAAAACTTAAATGGGATCTGAGGATTAGGTGGTAGTAATATATTGATATTAATTTCCTGGGATATTAGTCAGCTCCAGCTGCCATAACAAAATATCATAGACTGGGTGCTGTCAGCAACAGAAATATATTCCTCACTGATTTGGAGGCTGCAAAGTCCAAGATCAAGGTGCTAGCCAATTTCATGCCTTGGTAAGAACCCTATTTCTTGTTTGTGCCTTCATATGGCAGAGAGAGAGGAGAGAGAGAGAGCTAGAGAGAGAGAGAGAGGAAGGAAACCCTCTGGTGCCTCTTCTTATAAGGGCCCATTATGACATCATCTAAACCTGCTTAGCTCTCAAAGGTCCCTTCTTCAAATACCATTACATTGAAGGTTAGGGCCTTGGCATATGAGTTTGGTGGGTGGGACACAATCCAGACCTTAGCACACAGCGTTGATGGTTTTATTTTTTGGTTATGAGGAAAAATGCCCTTGTTTCTATGGAAACATGTAAAAGTAGTTGAGGGTAATGAGGTATGAGGTTGAATTTGCTTTCAAATGATTCTCTGTGCTATACTTGCAAATTTTTATGATTTTTTTCAAAAAAGTTGTAAAGATACTGTTTCTGGTCTTAAGACTTTAATTCTTGGGAAATGGGATATGTGAGCAACTGTAATTGAATACGATTAAGTGCAGTGACGTGTGTGGTAGCATAAGGATGAATTGAAATAGGAGGGAAGGGTGAGTCTGTGCACAAGGAAAGCAGGAAAGAACTCAAAGAGGAAGCATCTTAAACAGGTCAGAATGGAAAACAAACCAAGGGCTATTGGATCCATGTTTATTGATTAATGATTATGTGACAAAATTTGCATGTTTGATTTTTATTTTTTCCCATGTGTTTGACTTTCCTTTCGTCCACTATCTTCATTCACCACTCTCTCTTAAGATTAATAAAACCCTGACCGGTTTGGCTCAGTGGATAGAGCGTCGGCCTGCGGACTAAAGGGTCCCGGGTTCCATTCCGGTCAAGGGCATGTACCTTGGTTGCGAGCACAGCCCCAGGTTGGGGTGTGCAGGAGGCAGCTGATGGATGTTTCTCTCTCATCGATGTTTCTAGCTCTGTGTCCCTCTCCCTTCCTCTCTGTAGAAAATCAATAAAATATATTTTTAAAAAAAGATTAATAAAAGACAAAAGATTTGCAGATCATGAATTAGTAGCATAAGGTCAGCTGGGGATCAGATAAAATGTGTCTAAAATTATATTTCTTTGCCATCATTCTTTTCTCTATCATAATACATTTTAACAACACTTTCTTACCTTACTTAGTCTACTCGTGCTTTCCCTTTTGTGGCCTCCAGAGATAGTTGAAAAGGTTTATCTGGTTGGTCTCCATACTTGTTGCTATGATTATGGTCTTCCTTAAAGTTTTATATGATTTTTTTAATACATAAGAGGGAGCAAAGGTTAGAGTGCTCTAATTTCCCTGTTTTCAATAGAGGTCCATGATTCACTCATTAATTGGACAAGTATGTACACAGTATTTATGCAAGGGTTGCACATGGCATACCTAAGGCCTGTCTTGAGTGCTTTACATGGTTTTCTTTTTTTTTCAATTTAAAATATTTGAGGCAATATTAGAAACCATGAGATTTCACATAAAAATCCCAATATTTAATTCCTTGTAACTTTAGAAGTTATGGTTACTGGAAAATACAATTTGCTAAAAAATTCGACTGGAATGAGTAGAAGTAACCCTTATATGTTAGTCAGTCTACACCACTCCCTACCTTATAACATTTGTCTCCTACACTCACTTTTATTGTATCCATGGGTCCTGAAGGTATTTACATTTGCAACCCTGGCCAAATAGTGGGAAGACATTGGTTTCTTTGAGAACAAGACACCAACTTCTTTGAGGACAAAGTATGCATTTCAAATGCTAAGTTTCACATTCTCATCAAGTAAAGGTTATCAACAAGCTTAGTAGTTTTCTTAGAATAGACTGACCAAGATCCTTTTCTCCTTACCTACTTAAACAGGAAAAAAATATGTAAAACCAGAGCTGGGGAAAGTGGCTTCTGCAAATCAGAAGAGGAGGGAAAGAAAAAACCCAAAAAACCTATGATGCACTAAGTATTACATTCAGTTTCAAAAGAAACTTTTATATCAACTAATTCCTAATTCTGTAAAGGAAAGTGAACTTGGTACATCTGTTCAGCTATTTTAAATTTATATTACCATTGAATTCAGACTCATATGGAATTATAGAGCCCCTCAAGCATAATTCAAACTATAATAACTACTTTTGCTGGTTGAGACAATGTCCAAGATTCATTTAATTGTATGAGTAACAACTAGCATTTTATGAAGTACTGAAAACAATGCTCTCTTTCTTGTAACAGAATTCACCTAAAGAATTGTTTCTTTTATGTATTATCTCTATTTTGTAAATAACCATCTATATTTTAATCCACAGAGCCAACTTTATTACTGTCTTAAGTATAATAATAATAATAATAATAATTAATAATAATAATGTCTTGCCCTAGCTGATTTGGCTCAGTGGATAGAATGGACTGAAGGGTCCCGGGTTTGATTCCAGTGAAGGGCACATGCCTGGGTTGTGGGCTTGGTCCCCAGTAGGGGGTGAGCAGGAGGCAGCCAAGCAATGATTCTCTCTCATCATTGATGTTTCCATCTCTCTCTCCCTTCCTCTCTGAAATCAATAAAAATAACATTTAAAATAATAATAATAATAATAATAATAATAATAATTCTTCCATGTGTATAATGCTTTCAAATTAAGTGCTTTTAGATCCATGCGAGGTAATCTTATATAATAAAAACCTAATATGCTAGTGCCTGGTCATCCGGTTGTCCATTCAACCAAAGTGTAATATGCTAATGATATGCTAAGGCCACTCAACCACTCGCTATATGACATGCACTGACCACCAGGGGGCAGACAGTCAACCAGTCGACCAGTCGCTATGACGTGCACTGACCACTAGGGGGCAGACGCTCCAACTGGTAAGATCACTTGCTGCTGGGGTCTGGCCAATCAGGACTGAGCAAGATGGTCTGGACATGCCCTGGAGCCCTCCCACGGTCCCACCCTGGCTGGCCAACCTCCCTTGTCCCTCCCTAGCCCCGATCGTGTGCACCGGTGGGGTCCCTTGTCCTGGCCTGAGCCCTCTCGCAATCCAGGACCCCTCAGGGGATGTCAGAGAGCTGGTTTTGGCTGATCCCACAGGCCAGGGTGAGGGATCCCACTGGTGCACGAATTTGTGCACTGGGCCTCTAGTATATAAATAAGTTCAGCACCATACAAATATTTTTTTAATAAATTATAAATATTTTTCTGAGATACTTGACTTGTACGTATGATTTTGAACATGATTATATCAAAACTGTTTTTTTTTTGTATGTATCTCATCCACCACAAGAATTTATTAGCATTCACTCTGTAATTTAAAATACAGAGGCAGATAGTGACACCTTATAAAATTCTGGTAAGACGAAACATTTCCACCTGATCTTTCCCCTTTCTCACACTTCAACCCAATTGCACTGAATGACGATTTATTCAGCATCTGCTAGACTCCAAGATGAATAACACACACTCATCACCCTCTAGGGCTTCAGAGTCCATCTGGGACAAAAAGATACATGCCAGATGAATTTTTGTATGTGACATAAAATGATGATATCTATTTTTCCCCTAAGTGTTATGGAGATGCGAGACAATTGCTGAGAATGAGACGGAAGAGAAGAATCTCTGAATGTTTATGGAAGGAGGTGTCATTTTAGGTGAACCTTGAGAAAATTAGAATTTAATTTTATATAGATCCAACACAGTGGCATGATCATCTATATTATTAGCCTGTGTTTCCCCTGACCATTCATGGGCACTTACCTAAAAATATTTTTGTGCCTCTTTACTGTAACACTTTTTCTTCACTCCTTAATTTCCTGATTCATTGTTCAAATGGAAATTATTCTTTTGTATGCCTGCCAAAAGTGTAATTAAGGAAGGCCATCTTTCATTCTATTTTAGAGTTCTATTTTAAAAAACTGTTTAGAGAGCCTATTAAATAAATCATGTGACATCAAAAAAAGTTGCCTAATATGCATCCATTAAAAAAGATGAAATAGATAATACACATTGACTTAGAAGGATGTTCATAATTAAAATGTTAAAAACACAGAATCATGCATATGGTATGAAGCATTGTGTGCACATATTGATACTGATATTTGTGTATATTAAGAAAGAATTTGGTAGAATAAATACCACAATTTTAACAGTAGCTAACTTTGAGAAAGATATTACTTTCTATTTAATATAATTCTCTATTTTATATTTTAAATAATTCAAACAACAAAAATATTTATATTGAAAGAAGTACAAAGTAATCACCATCTATTTCCTCCATTCTAAGAGTGAGAAAAATTGCTGCCACTTTTTAATTCAGTAACTTAATTCAACAATTCTACAATATTTCTTCAAGAATGAATAATTTAATTCAAAATAAATTTTATGATAATGTTAAGAATTAAATTATATGAAAATATAAATTCAAATTATTGAACAATCAAATTCCAGTGAAGAATTATAATAAAAAAAAAACTATGTCTATATTAAGGCAGAATTCTAATTTTATTAGGTTTAGTGTCAAAATAGTTAACCAGCAAGGCTCACATTTTTCTGTCAATATATCAAAAAGAGCAAAAATAATCACCAAAAGATAAAAGGCAGCAAATGCAACAAATTCATCAATCTGCTTTATCACTTTTCAATGTTTTCATAACCAGAAATAAATTTTTGTCTTTGAAATTATAGTAGACAACATATAAAGATGAAATAGTATCATGAAACCCCAGCCATTCAGCCGAAAGGGGTACAATGCTCCATCACCAAAGGCAACTATAGATTGGAGCTACACTGTAACAGTTACGAAAACAAAGGATTTCCTTAGCTCCTACTGCTGCAATATGGCTCAGCTGGCCTCACCCAGAGCTACATGCAAGGTCTTCTTTCTCACTAGTGACACCTACTCTTCTGTCACTCAACCAGATCACGAAAAATAATAAGCTCTTTCCATATCGGATTCGAAGCGTCACAATTCCATGGACATTTCTTGTTTTACTGGATGTTCAGTAAGTGAACAAGAATGATATTATTTTGCATATGAGGGAATTTTCATCTCAGAAGCACGATGCTTTGCCAGCCACAAACTCACGAGCAATGAGCACACCATTGTGTACAAACACCATTGTGTACAAACACACAGCCAACAGAAGAGATCATCAACAAAGGCCTAAATAAATGCAACCTGCCCTGACATTTTTATGAGAACATGCTGACTCCTGGCCGCTAGTGGTTTTTATGGCACTGTAGTTCTGGTTTTTGTCTTGTCTTTAATCGACTCTTTTGCCTTTTTTTAGGCATCGAGCAATTGGTCCTGAATTAGAAAAGAGGTGCTAGAATGTAGGAGTGGGAAGCTGACCTACATCTGAACAATTTGCATGTGATTCACCATAATTAAACAATTTGGTCTGAAATAGCTGCAATTAAGCTATTATCAGAGAAAGTATTTACTAGGCTAGAAATTCTAAATTTATTTGCACATAAGTTGTAGCCAAGAAAAGAGACACATTTTTTGATACTTTTATTAAAAGTAAATTCTTCCAACTTAACATTTATATTATTATATCACTGATGGCTAATTATACTTATGGTTACTTTGCCTGTCCCTTAAGAAATTACTGGTTTAAAATTGCGAACAAAAAAGTAAAATTATGGTGGACAAGAGAATCTCAGTTTGTAACAATATATTACATATATTAATATACGTTAATGTATGTATTATAAAATTGCCTTTCTGATATATGGAAATCACATACACTAATGTCAAACTACCCTAAGATTATGGAGATGGTAATACAGAAATGAAAAAGCAAGAATAAATTTTGCCAACAGTAAAACATAAACTACCATCCTATATAATAAAAGCCTAATATACTTAGTGTCTGGTCGTCCAGTGGTCCATTCAACCAATCAAAGTGTAATATGCTAATGATATGCTAAGATTGGTCAACCACTTGCTATGACATGCACTGACCACCAGAGGGCAGATGTTCTGACTGGTAGGTTAGCTTGCTGCTGGGGTCTAGCCAATCTGGACTGAGCAAGATGGGCCGGACATGCCCTGGAGCCCTCCCACAGTCCCCCCACCCCCCCCCCCGCCCCCAGCTAGCCAACCTCCCGAGTCCCTCCCTGGCCCCGACCGTGTACCGGTGGGGTCCCTCGGCCTGGCCTGCACCCTCTTGCAATCCGGGACTCCTGGGAGGATGTCAGAGAGCTAGTTTCAGCCCAATCCCACTCAACACAAGAGCTGCCCCCTGGTGGTCAGTGTGCTCCCACAAGGGGAGTGCTGCTCAGCCAGAAACCAGGCTCAAGGCTGGTGAGCACAGCAGTGGTGGCGGGAGCCTCTCCCGCCTCTGCAACAGCGCTTAGGGTGTTAGTCAGACATCCCCCGAGGGCTCCCAGACTGTGAGAGGGCACAGGCCAGGCTGAGGGTCCCCCCTCGCCCCCCCGCTTCTTGCATGCACGAATTTCTTGCACTGGGCCTCTAGTAATATATAATATGTAATAGTATGGAGAAAAGTTCAAACTGAAGATTCAACACTATGTGTTGGATGATTTCAAGTTTAGCAAGTGAGTAGATCTAGTATGCTTTTCGGTTGTCCAAAATAAACAACATCAATTCTATCTACATCTAACAAGAGGAGTAAATTATTGAAAGTTGGATAAAACAAACACAACATAGTTTATAATCAGGAAAGATTTTTTCGTTACCTTTATAGGCACATGGATGTTTTCTAATTAATCTTCAAGGATACCCTGCAAAAGAAATAGAAACTAGATGACATTGTTTTCACATTATAACCAACAGTGAGTGTTAGCAATCTGTTTATTGCAGGGGTGGAGGGAGAGGTCTGTTTACTGTGGCAAGTTACTGGCTATTTCACCCAGAAATCTGCATGATTCTGACAACACTGAAGGTGACATAGGGCACATGAGGATCATATATGGATTGGGCTTTTTTGCTGCATGGGTATAGAAATTAAGACTATTATTTATAACTATTAGCCAATTTGGTAATTTTACTATTGACAGCTAGTAATGGTGGAAAATAAAAAGTAAAATCATATCATGTTGTAAAAATGAAGCAAAACCATAATAAGCAACAACAATAATGAACCCAAACTTCTAGATTTAATTACACCTTTGTGTGGAATTTAAATGTGTAGGTACTAAGATTTCAGTCTATGTTGCCAGTGGATCTTGTCCTAAGTTATAGAGATTTAAGAGAAATATTACCTGGCATAGGCAATTACTGTAAGAAAATTCTAGTGCCCTTCATTAGAACAGAATTAGTCTTAGAACTAGAAGGTAAATTAAAAATCAATGGGTCCAATTCCCTTACTTTTCTTTTTTTTTTAATTTAAGTTCTTTAAAGTATTACATATGTCTCCTTTTTCCCTCCTTGACCTCTTCCTGGCCACTCCCACCCCCCAGCACATGCTTATATGATGCCTGCAAGTCCTTTGGTTGATCTCTTACCTCCCCCTCCCACCCTCCTCTGCCTTTCCTTTGAGATTTGACTTTTCAAAGCAAAGCAAGGTCGCATAGCTAGCTCCTGGAACTAAGGGTAGAATTTCCATCTCCCAGCCTCATACTCATGCCACAGCATTAAATTACTTAAATCTTTGTAACTTCCAGGATTGAAAAGAAATAAAGGGACTGGATTGTATTTTCTTCTTTTGATTAGTTGCATCTACTTAATGAAGGTTCATACTCCTGCCTGAATAAATAACCTATGTCATCAACATTTATTGCATCTACCTCATTCAAAACTCCTTTTCTTGGTGGAGGGAGATACCAACGAATTAGATGACAGGATTCTAATCTTAAACTGCTTACAAATCAATGACAGAAAGCAGAAAAATAAAATAAAGGAAAAAAGCTGACAAACCAGTCAATAACACTACTAGCTGGATATGAGGGAAGCCGTCCAATAGTACTTCACATCAAATCTGTTTCCTGGACAGCCTTCAAAGAAAATCTACCATTGTTCCTTAACAAATGCCCCTGCCCCCAACTTTCTAAATGGATCTGTACTATTTTGCGCTCTGCTTAGACTTCTTTAAAAAAACAAAACAAAACAAAAAAATATGATCATTTGTGATTCTTAATGAATAAAATGTAATTTTTTGTACAAACAAAAATGGTTTAGTAAGCTAGTTCTTGTAAATGCTTTCAAAAGATAGATAATAACCCCTGGCCCAGTTTGTTTGGCAGTTAACAGTAACCTCTTGTTTTCAGAAAGTGCAATAACAGAATCAACATTATGTAAGCAAGGAACCTAACTCTGTACTATCAAGGCCTAGAATTTTAAGAGACTGGGAACAGAGCAAGCAGCAATACAATAGCTGTGGAATGTTTTCTTCTGCTGTAATCTCAGAAACAGCTTGTGTTGTCACACTGGAAGCTAACAGTATTAATGAGGTGTCTCTCCCCTCCCTGGACAAAGTCAAAGAATAATTCATGTTTCCTTTGCAGAATATCAAAGAACGAGTTTTATAAATTTAACTTATATCATATATAAAAAAGATAAAAAGGGTTTCCAAAGTGTGAAATTTAAATAATGTGAGAGTTTGGAGTGCGTCTAGCTAAAGTAGCTAGTATCTTTAAGAAGATAAAGCATTACTTAGTAATAAAATGTATTTGGTGGATTTTATTACTCTAAGTTTTCAACTCTGCTTAAATCATGAAGAAAGAATGCTGAGACAATTTTCTGTGTGCCAAAGTTTAAGCAACATACTTAACCCAATTCTACTTAAGAGAAATGAAGTCATGCCCTAGCTGGTTTTGCCCAGTGGATAGAGCATCGGTCTGTGGACTAAAGGGTCCCGGGTTTGATTCCAGTTAAAGGCACATGCCTGGGTTGTGGGCTCGATCCCCAGTGGGGGGCATGCAGGAGGCAGCTGATTAATGATTCTCTCTCATCAGTGATGTTTCTATCTCTCTCTCCCTCTCCTTTCCTCTCTGAAATCAATAAAAATATATAAAAAAAGAGAAGTGAAGTCACAGAATTAATTACAAAGAAATATGCTTGTTAAAATTTCAGTTATCTGTAAAGTATATCTATATTTTTCTGTAAAAACCCATATGATTATAGTTCAGCACTCTTATTTGAAGACATAGAAATATAAACACACACACATCCACACCATTTTGGGTGGACACAATTATGTTGTAAACAAGCAAATATGGTTAAACACTTAAATACATACTTCTAATCCATTGTGCATTTTATTCTCAAATATCCTTTATTAGAGTTTTGGCATTTTATATATCTCCAAAATCAGAGTTATGGCAAATAAACACTTCTACAAGTCAGAGTGATACATGGTACAGCTGACTGCCAATGGAAGGGAAGATTATCATAATGTGGAAGGCAAGACTTTGTAGACAGTGAAGAAGGACAAAGAAGCAAATGTCAAGTTACTATATTTAATACAAAATGAATTAGAAACTCTCCTTGTTCTACGCTCTCCTTCTCCTTCAAGGAGGTGACTATTATTGCTCATTAGGATGCTACCAAAACACTTAAAGTTTCCTCTTTCACAAAAAACAATGTTGAACAATCCAGGAAATTTAAAATATTGTACACATATATTCAAGCTTTCATTTCTAAAGGCTTTAATTCTTTGATCAAAATAAGAGGTCACAACAAATGTATATTCTACAAAGAAAGCAAATTGCTCAACACATTTGAATAGAAGGAAAATTAGACCTTAGCATTTCTACACAAGAGCAGCTAACTTTATGATGTCTACACGATACAACTCTAACACAAAAATAAGCATGCTTTTTACAATGCACAAATAGAGCATTATACTTCATGTATTTACTAAAATAGAATTTAAAAGTATAGTATTATATGTAAGCCAACTGGGTTAAACACTTTTTGATTGTCTAGATAAGTCCTCTTATTTTACAGATATATGAGTGAATAAGATGTATAACAATATTTATGAGTAAAGCCTAATTTTATTATCACAGTATACGTTTTCTTTTGATTTTCCACTAAAATTAGTATTGCAATTTAGAAATAATGGCCATTAAAACCTTCACATTTTTAGCTTTGAGGTTTACTTCCAGTTCCTCTTTAGGATTCAAGTCAATAACGTCTACTAGTAGTATATTTGTACTTGAAAACCTATATTCTTCCATTTGATCAACACAAGGAATAAACACAAAATTAAAAATAAAGCTTAATTTAAATTAAATTTTCTGACATTATTAGCAAAGTAGAGACTTTTGTTCATAATAAATAAATATATTGTTTCTCCCTAGGCTTAGACACAGTCAATTTTCTCTTCTATATTCTACAATTTGAAGAACCCAATTCCATACTTTGAACCATAGTGCAGAGTAGGGGTTATTGATAGTCTCTTGGTCTTGGTATCTTTAATAATTATGACAGGAAGTTGTGGTTTAGTTAATGACACACAGATTCTTTTTAAAAATGTGTTTAAGACCCAAAGTTTTTATAGTTTTCTAGGGGCCCACTGCACAAATTTGTGTACCTTGAAAGAAACTGTGGCCTGCGAGGCTGCCATAGGCACAGAAGTGGGTCTTGGCCCATCCTCCTCATCCCTCCCCCAACCCCTTCTGCCATGGCCCCCAGTTCCCTGTCTGCTGGCAGCCCCGCTCCCACCCCTCCCATGTGCTAATAGTGCCGGCCCCGCTCGCACCTGCTGACAGCGCAGAGCAATTGGGGCTGGCGCCAGCCTGAGCAGGGCCAGGGCTGTCCGTGGGTGTGAGTGGAAGCTGCTGCCTTGATCACTCCTCAGGAGGAGGGGGAGGTGGAGAAGCCCTCAGGGGCGATTGGGCCTGCAGCCGAGTGATCGGGACTGGTGCCGGGTAATCAGGACTGGCGCCGGATACCGGCAGCAGGTGCAAGTGGCGGCTCCAGCGGCGGCTGCGGGTGAGAGCAGCTCCAGCACCAGCAATGGGTGTAAGCGGGGCCGGCGCTGATAGCAGGTGTGAGTGCCAGGCGGCACTGCGGAATGTAGGAGCAAAGAATGTTCAGCAACCACAGAGGCTCACCCCGATGACAGCAATCAGTGTCTTGCCTTGGTCTGGCATCCCTGCTCACCTGCTCCACCATCCCGTTACGGCCAATGCCGGCATGTTTCTCACACGCCCCCTGGTGGTCAGCGCATGTCATAGTGACTGGTTGTTTGGTTGTTTGGTTGTTCTACCGTTCGGTCAATTTGCATATTAGCCTTTTATTATATAGGATAACCATCTTCACTTCTTAACTAACAACCATAGGATGGTATGAGTTAATATAAGGCCACTCCTGACCTTTCCAAAGCTTCATATTCCTGGCTTCAGAATATTATGATTTGAGAATACAGTAATCCACCCCCCCACCCCATTTTTTCCTGCTTTTACTTTCTGCAGTCAACTATGATCCAAAAATATTAAATGATAAAGTACAGAAATAGATAATTCATAACATTTAAATTGCATGCCGTTTTGAGTTGTGTGATGAAATCTCAGACCCTTCCTATCCATCCCACCCCCAACATGAATCATCCCCTTTGTCCAGCATTTCCACACTGTATACACTGTCCACCCACTAGTCACTTAGTAGCTGTCTTGGTTATCAGATCGACTATCATGGCGTACAGTGCTTGTGTTCAAGTAACTCTTCTTTTAATTAACAATGGCCCCAAAGTGCAAGAGTAGTGATGCTGGAAATTAGAATGTGCTAAGGAGAAGACCTAATGTACTTTCTTTAAGTAACAAAAATATAAAACTTCTTGACTTAATAAAGAAAGGAATAATAATAAGCTGAGATTGCTAAGATCTATAGTAAGAATGTATCTTCTATCCATGAAATTATAAAGAAGGGATATGAAATTTGTGCTAGTTTCACTATTGCACCTCAAACTGCAAAAGCCATGGCCACAGTGTGTGGTAAGTGCTTAGTTAAGATGGAAAAGGTACTAAATGTGGGGGTGGCAGACCTGAACAGAAAATGGGTTCCAATTGACCTCAACATGTTGCGCCAGAGAGCAGTGAGTCTTTATGAAGAAACCAGCAAGGGATCTGCTGAAATGAGTGACACCAAGCCATTCACTGCCAGTAAGAGATGGTTACACAAATTTAAGAATAGGTTTTAGACTGAAAAACATAAAATTATGGAGAAGTTGAGTCTGCTGATGAAGCTGCTGCCACAATTTCCAGCAGAGTTGAAGAAGTTGACTAAGTTTTAGCAGTATATCTGCATTCCAGGCATCCACTGGGGGCCTTGGAACTTATCCCCTGTAGATAACAGGGGACTACTGTAGTTCCAACAGTAGCTTCATATCCAAAGAATTTGATAAGGCCTTTTCGCTCACAAAGCCTCTATTGAATATGATATGACTGGTTTTCGGCCAAAAGAACTAGTGTGGAAATTCATGTCAAGTGATCCTTTTTATCCAAGTGACAGTTGGAGCATGCCCATTGGGATGGCTTTGGAAGTAGAGGCCCAGTATGCTTCCAAAAGTAAGAAACTAATTTATAAGCGAATATGTAATATGACATATGGTGGTAGGTCTTACCAAGAGAAATAAAGCAGGGCAAAAGGGACATGAGTCAGCGTTACGTTGTCAGTTAAGGGGGGAAGGTTAGATGAATCAGGAGGGAAAAGAAACAGTCACACTGCATCCGGAGGCGATTAGCTATCACCTTGGTTCTGCTAACGTAGAAGTTTGAGGCTGAGATTCCCCTTCATGTCACCATGTGATCTTTCTGTAAAATGGGATAACAACACACACTTTGCAAATTTTTGTTAACGCATAATCGACTACAAAAGTACTGCAAGCAAATATCTGAAAGGAAGAACAGTTAGCTTTGGACATCATCCTAGGACAGTGGTCGGCAAACTCATTAGTCAACAGAGCCAAATATCAACAGTACAACGATTGAAATTTCTTTTGAGAGCCAGATTTTTTAAACTTAAACTATATAGGTAGGTACATCATTATTAACTTCATTAGGGTACTCCTAAGGCTTAGGAAGAGCCACACTCAAGGGGCCAAAGAGCCGCACGTGGCTCACGAACCGCAGTTTGTCGACCACTGTCCTAGGACACTTATACATATTAATTAAAACTCATAAAGATTATTTCCATTTTATATATAAGGAAACTGACATTTAAGAGGATTGAGTAACTTTCTAACATCACATAGACTATAAGGGACAAAGGCAGAGATTTGGTCTGGGTCCCTGTCACTCTAAAGCCCAGTTCCTGAAGCCCCGCCTTACTGACCCTCTGAAGACTAAAATAGAGGGTTTAGTCCATTACCATGTCCATTCTTTCAATGCTTAATATCTAGTATAATAGAGTCATGCGCTACACAACAACATTGCAGCCAAGGATGGACCATGTTTACCATAGTGGCTCCATAAGGTTATAATGGAGTTGAAAAACTTGTATTGTAGCTGTAGGTATGTCAGAGTACAACACTACACTCATGTGTCTGATGTGCTGCTGGTACAACAAGCCTGCTGCTATGCCCATAAAGGTATAGAACATAAAATTACAGTTGTAGACTACGTCACCTAGGATTGTGGAAGTACACTCTACATTGTTTGCACAACAAACTTGCCTCGTGACACATTTCTCAGAATACATCCCCATCATTATAAGGTGCATGACTGTAACTGTAATAATATATGTTTCTGCCATATATTGAAATTCTTCATAGAATGATCTCTACTTACTGACACAAAAGTTCTGAAGAAGGTTTTATTCAGGAAAGTGAAGGCAGAATGGTTAAATGATCAGTTCCATTAATTTTTTTTAGGGAGAGTGGAATAGAGAGGGAAAGACAGAGAGAAACATTGATGTGAGACAAACACATCTATTGGTTGCCTCCTGCAGGAGCCCTGACCAGGGCCCAGGCTAGGAAGGAGCCTGCAACAAAGGTATGTGCCCTTGACTGGAATTGAACCTGGGACCCTTCTGTCCGCAGGCGGACGCTCTATCCATTGAGCCAAACCAGCTAGGGCTGCATTCTCATTCTTTATCATCCAAAGTTCCACCCAACCCAATCCATTTCCCCTTCACCCACCCAGACACCAATAACTGTCTGAAGTCTGCATGTGTACTCTCTGTGTGTGGTTTTTACCTTTCCTAAGAATGGGTCTCTGTAACAAAGACACTGCATAGCTCTCTTCCCTTTCTTTGTGCCTGGTTAATGTCTACCCATTCTCTAAACTTCAACTAATGTTTCACCTTCTCAGACAGACCTTCCCCAACAAGCGGGCTCATTCCTCTCCACTCCTTCTCTTTGGCAGTTGTGACCGCCAATATTTACTCTGGTGTGCGAGTATTGAATAATCTGTCTCTCTTGTCCATCAGACTGTAAACTCCATGACGGCAGGGTCAATTCTGTTTGCTTATCATTCCTGACACGCTGTCAGTGCTCAGGAAACACTAGGGAATGAATGAGTTGAGCTGCACCTTAATTTAGGGGAAAGGATTCCCACCTGTACTCTCACACATGATGGTGCAGGCTTACTAAGGCCAGGAACCAATCATCGCCTTGGTCAGCTTTTCCTTTAAATGGTGTTAGATTGTCCAGCTAACATGAAACAAGGATAACAGGGTATTATTTCTATTTTTCACACAAAGATTTTCTCTCCACAATTTTTTGTATTATACCCGGAGAGCCTTTCATTCATCTCTATGGATCTGGTGCACATGCTGTTTCACATTTTAAGAAAAACAATTCTATTTCAACACATTCCAATTCTAGGAGTCACCAAATTGCATTCAGGCACCAAAGAGAAAACTACTCTGTGCTATTTACTGCTTCAGTGAGTCAAGTAGAAATATTTCAAATTGTTGTCTCATGATTCTCAAAAACATTCCATGTAAAATATGAGATCCAGTTCACCTAAGTTCCTTCTCAAAAGCTCATGTATTATTGGATCAAGTTACACAGCATCTGTATTTTGAAAATGAGCCCTTTTTCCTCTGTCCTCTCTCTCACATTTTTTTCTCAAACAATGCACGCAAACACTATCATGCGCGCACACACACCTTGATCAAGAATTGAGATTTAGACAATGTGAAAATACCTGCATAACCATATCATCATTTCTGTTTAGTTTTTTTAAAAAAACTAGACAAGTAAAATTTCAAGAAAACTTAAATTTTTTTAACTGAAAACTCTAAAAAATATATTGATATATAAGAATGGACTTCAATAGAATGTTTCTCAGGCCATAGAGAGCTCATGTATCTATGTTTCCATCTGCAAAGTTATGTCTTCAGTTTATGACTAAGAAACCAGAAAAGCAGGATAAATTAGGTAATAAAATATCTTGAAACACTTTTATTAGATATTCCATAACCACATAAAAGCAAAGCATGTCTCTGGGGTGAATAAATAGTATTTATATTGCACAAATAATCAAGTCAATGTGTCTTCTTTTAAACATGAGCAAGGACAAATAAATACACAACTTTTATGTATGATGCATAATAATAATTCATGACAAAAGAAACAGAATTTAGATATTTAGGAGCAATTTCCAAAAATAAGTTTTTCTCTGCACTCATTATTTAAAAAAACTTTTTTTTCACCAAACATATTTAGTGCTTTGTGCTTTACACAGATGTCTAAAATTCAAATTCCTATAGCAAACCGACACTGTCAATTAAGGACATGGACCAAGGTAAACTGCATTGGGTTGGAGAGTACATATCAAGAGTTTGTGACTTTTGCTTTAAAGAAAGATTAAAAACCTCTCCTACATGTACCTATGTTTTCCTACATGCAGAAATATTTTTAAAATTAATAAATTTAACATACAGGTTGCTTTGTTATGTGTTTAAGTCGTCCTCAAATTGCCAAGAATAATAAAACCATGTTTCTGTTTCAAGGTGCCTATCATCCAGCTAGTGCAGCGATTTTCAATCATTTTCATCTGATGGCACACATAAAATAATTACTAAAATTCTGCAGCATACCTAAAATATATATCATATTTTCTGCCAATCTGATAAAAAACCGTAGGTATAATTTTGACTCATTTACACTGGATAGGTATTGTGTTGGCTGTTGTCATTTTTTTTTTTAAATTGGAAAATCTAAGGGAAAAGAGTTCAGTGCCAATGACTAAATAGTGAGGTATTGCATGTTTTAAACATTCTTGAGGCAACCAGAGTGCCTGCCGTGGCACACCGCTTGAATATAGCTCATCTAGTGGGTTAGAGAAACACATAATTGGAAAAAAATAGCTGACTGTAGTAAGAGTAATGATAGATATTGATGGAGAAATGTGCAGGGGGTTACAGGAACATGGATTTGAGTCATCATCTGACTGGAATTGGGAAGAGGGTGAGAACTTAGTTGACTCTACAAGGTCAGATAAGAATGAACTGGAATTAGAACTGGCAAAAATTTGGGAGTGTGAAGAGAAAGCCTCCAGACAAAGGAAACAGTGTAATCAACACCCAGAGACAAGAAATAGCATAATGTGAGAAGGAAATTATCCCTGAAGTGTTACAGAGAACAGGAGGCAGGGGAATGGCTGGGAATGAAGCTGGAGACATTGACAAAAAGTCAGATTATGGACAATCCTATGTTTTCCTAAGGGGTTTATCATAATGAATATAACAAATGAATTTACTCTTGTTTGCCAAATCTTATATGGTAACTGGTGATGAGGTTTCTGTTTTGAGAAGGATTCTGAGGGAATATTTGGACTTATTTAAATAGCATATTTTACTTGATTACTAAATTTTACACAGATGCAAGAATAGGGACTTATGCCTTTTTCTTTATTGAT
Organism: Myotis yumanensis; assembly: GCF_028538775.1. NCBI lineage: Eukaryota > Metazoa > Chordata > Mammalia > Chiroptera > Vespertilionidae > Myotis > Myotis yumanensis. Next base: position 200,008,475 of record NW_027223753.1, on the reverse strand, counting down.
TAAGGTATTGTATATGTGTCCTTATCCCCCCATTGCCCCCCCCCCCACCCCACTCATGCCCTCACCCCCTGGTGTCTGTGTCCATTGTTTAGGTTTATATGCATGCATACAAGTCCTTTGGCTGATCTCTCCCCTTACCCACCAGTTCCTACTACCTTCCCTCTGAGGTTTGATGGTCTGATTCATGCTTCTCTGTCTCTGGATGGCTTTGATGTTATAATCGCAATTCCTGTTATATATAGTTGATGTCTTTCAAGTATATGTGTGGGGTAATATTTTAAGATTTTTCCTTAATTGCAGACTAACCAGGTAAGATTTGGAATGGAGAAATAAATGAAGAGGGTTTTGCAGTAGTTCAGAAGAGATTTGATGACAGTCCTCAACCAGGACAATGGGAATACACAGAATGAGGAAGGAACGTTTCAAGAAAAATTTTGAAGGTGTATGGGAAGGAGTCAGATACAGGTGATGATGTTGAAGGAGGAGTCACAGATGACTCTCAAACTTCAGGTTGAAAAACTGGTTCATTCTAATACCACCACTTAGGGCAGAAGGTATAAGAACAAGAATAATTTGAAGAGGCAAATACTGAGATATGGCTTTGAAATATAAGGTACTGGTAGAGCCACGTAGGAGGCAGTGAACACATCCTGGTAGCTCAGGTAAGAAGTCATTTCGTTGGAGATAAAAATTGAGGGAACTATCAGGATACTAGTGCAAGTTGAAATTATGGGAATTAATCTGTTCACCCAGAAACAGTGTTTACAGTACAAGAAGAAGAAATCCAAAACTGATAAATAATATTTTTCCCAGAAAAAGGGAACCCCTAAGTAAACAAGGAAGAGGAATAATGAAAGTTTAGAATGGTAACAGTGGAGACAATCACAAAAGTCAACAAAATTTCAAACAGGATGGTTGACCAAGTCAAATGCATCAGGAAACTCCAAAAAAGTAAGGACTACATATACCCCTTGGACTTGCCAATGAAGAGGTGATTAAGTGGTCAAAAGGTAACAGAGCAGAAATTATATTTCAACATTACTGATAAAGGTTTTGTTCTATCTGTTGAATAAATAAAAGCAAGGCTAAAATTTCTTCCTTGTACATATAAAGCACAAAAATATTAATTTTAAAATTGGCCATTTGTATAGTATTTTAAATATATAACAAGATGAATAATATTTTAATGAAAATATGTTTGAGCTTCAAGGTACATATATTCTAACTCACACTTAGTGAGTTAGATACTAGATTTAAAGGTGCTCTATAAGGGATAATTTATTTCGTCATCACTTACAAATATTTCTTTAAAGTATTATTTCTCAAAGAAGCACGCAGGATATATTGGTTTAAATCATATATACATATGTATATATATATATATATATAATATTCTTCATCAATGGACAAATAAAACAAACAAAAAAACAGGCTCATAAGTATAGATTACAGATTGTTGGTTTCCAAAGGAGGGTGGTTGTGGGGAGGGAGAAATAGTTGAAGATGATCAATAGATTCAAACTCCAAGTTATAAAATAATTAAATCATGGGGAGGTAATTTACAGCACAATGATTATTGTTAATAATGTTGTGTGGCATATTTGAAAATTGCCAAAAGAATAAATATTTAAAATTCTCATAGTAAGAAAATAACTTTTGTAACTATGTCTGGTAATGGATGGTAACTAGACTTACTGTGATTGTTTCATAGTGTATAAAAATATTGACCATTATGTTGTACACCTTCAACTAATATAATGTTACATGCCAATTATACCTCCATAAAAAAAGAATCTTTAAAGTAAGTTAGTAGTTGCCCATATTTTATACTATAAAAATTATCTTTAAAATATTATTTAAACATGGGAAAAAATTTAGGACTTTGATTTTGAATAAGGTATGAATTAGAGGTAAAAATGTGGGAAGAGCCCTAGCCAGTTTGGCTTAGTAGATAGAACATCGGTCTGTGGACAGAAGGGTTCTGGGTCAATTCTGATCAAGGGTTTGTATTTAGGTTACAGGCTCCTCCCGGTCCTGGCCCTGGTCAGGGCGTGTGCAGGAGGCAACCAACCAATGCGATTCACTCACATCGATATTTCTCTCTGTCTGTCCTTCTCACTTCTACTCTCTCTAAACCACCCCCCAAAACAAACAAACAAACAAACAAAACCAGATAAAGAAACAAACAAAAAAAACACACAAAAAAATCAATGGAAAAATATCCTCAGGTGAGGATTGAAAAAAAAAGGTGGGAAGAAAAAGCAGGTCATGTTAAGTTAGTCTCCATCCAAAATTCATAGGGTGGCAGGTAATTGTTTTAAAGGATGTAGTCTCTACATTCTGTCAAATAGTGAACTCTCCAAATGTTAGGGGTTTTTATAGCATGACTATAAGAAGGAAACCTTGGATCAGCAATTTCTGAGCCAACAGCACACTGGGTTTACCCAGTGGGTTTTTCAAAATACACATGACAAGACCCCCCTCTGGACCCATTAAAGCAGCATATTCAGGGATGGGTCAATGCATGTGCGTTATGAAAAGGCTCCTGAAGTGACCCTGATGTTCTTATGGAGATAAGAATCATGGTCCTACATGGGAGTGAGGATTATTCAAACTACAGATCAGGGAGCCCATTCTTGACATAGTCTACTTTAATAAAAAGGTGTGATGCAGACAGAATTACTCCCGAGGTCCCTTCACCAACCAGCAGGATAACACTTTTCACGTGAACCAGAGAAGTTACAAGGTAAACAAGAGATTGAAATAAATTTCTACTTCTGCATTAGAAAATGGAATAAGATTCTAGGAGCGCCTTTGCTAGGTTTCAGTTGCTTTCCAAAAATATATATATTTTTATTGATTTTAGAGAGGAGAGAGAGAGAGAGAGAGAATCAATGATAAAAGAGAATCACTGATTAGCTGCCTCCTGCACACCCTACCCTGGGATCAAGCCTGCAACCCAGGCATGTGCCCTGACTGGAAATTAAACTGTGATCTCCTGGTTCATAGGTTGGTGCACAACCACTGAGCCATGCCAGAAGGGCAGTTTCAGCTACTTTTGCTAAAATTTCAGTTTGTAACATCTAGGTTTTTCAGTTAAACCAGGTTTAGAAAGAAGGGTGGTATACTCAGTAAAACAAGACAAAAAGCACAAACAAATCACACAGTTTTAGAAACTGAACTTAAATTAGATCTAGATAAATTATATCCAATTTTTGATACAATTATGCATACTATACAAATATATTATAACATTTCAAAAATAAGAATATTGGATAACATACAAATGTCTTGATTTAAAATGGCCAAAATACTTAAATGGTGTATTCATTATGCTTGTTTCTTAGCCAAACTCTTCCTTTTTCTAATAATAGAATGGATCCTGAGATGAATAGATACGAACTTGGGCTGCATGCCCTCTCTTCCCGCCCCTTACTTCCTCACTTCCACATTCCCCATGTAATGTCAGACTTCTCTTTGCCTTTATTTTTTCTAAGATTAATTTTTTAATTTAAATTCTTTATTGTTTGAAGTATTACATATGTCTCTTCCCCCCGCCCCATTGACCTCTCCCCAGCTGCTCCCACCCCACAGCACATGCCCTCACCCTCCTACTTTTTGCCTTTAAATGTTGCCAGTTACTACAGTACTCCTGGGAGAAGCTATTGCCAAAATATGTGTGTGTGTGTGTGTGTGTGTACGCGCACACGCGTATATGTATGCAATGGGGCATAAATCCTTCCTGATGAAGAGAACTGCATTTCCAGTAATCACAGATAAGGTGAACTGCTTAGAGTATAACTATTTAACAGATAGATAGATAGATAGATAGATAGATAGATAGATAGATAGATGATAGATAGATAGATGATAGATAGATAGATAGATAAATAGATGATAGATAGAACTTCTAATGTATTGCTGATTTTGCTCATCCATAATATATATTAAAATTTTCACAAATGTAATCATCATAATTGTTTTTACCATTTTTTATCATGCTTTTGAATCCTTTCCCCGTTGGTAAAGGAGAAGAGAAGATATTTATAATGTAGGCATCACTGAGAAATGATAGACAGGGAGGTGGGAGGGTAAAGGGAAAAATGGCTGAGTCTAGAGAGTCAGAGCAGGTTGTCTTGGAAAGTAATGTTCTACTTTTCTGTTGGATTCAAATGGCAGAAATAGATGTCTATGCAGCTTTTTTGAAATAGCCATCTGTTTCTGCTCCAGCACCCCACCCACTCGACAAACACTCCCTCAAGAACCGCTGCTCTAAGGAATCCAGTCCCTCCCAGGAGTGTCTATTCCTACATATAAATTTGTTTAAGTTATTAAAATGATTCTTCACGGGTGCTCTTGATCTAGACCATGATTCAGAGAACTTGGAAAAAAGAAATCAGCCAAGGCAAAAATATAGGCTGAGTTCATTTTAGACTTCTTTGACCAAAAAAGGAAAATAATTGAATTTACTTAAACATGTATAATGGGTCCTCCAATGCGATTAAATTTAAAAAGATGCTGCACAAAATTTCAGGAGGAACAATTTAGGTTCTACATATAAAGTGGTTGAGACTTGCAAATAGATTTAGAATATCTACAAGCCCATTTTCATTGGTTTTCTCAATAGACACATCCTCTTGTGCTTGCTTTGATTCCAGACTCACTAGCCTTCTTTCAGTTCCTTAACAACTTACTTCCTCTAAGACCAGACCTTTAAGTATTTTTTTTTTTTTGTAATCACAACCAATTCATTCACCCTACAGATATTTACAGAGTATCTCTTATGTGACAGGCACATTTCTATACATTGAGAATATGTTATGGAGAAAAGAGGGGTACCCCTGCCATCATGGTTTTATATTCACTAAGGAGTGCTGAGATGACTTCAAGATTTCTCAACTCAGGCCCTGTGGGCATTTGGGCCCATGTAATTCTGTCACGGGACCTATTCTGTGCCCGCAGGATGTAAAGCAGTACCCTAGCCTCTACCAATTAGATTCCAATAACACTCATCGAGATGTAACCACACAAAATATCTCTAGACATTGTCAATTGTCCCCTGAGAGGAGCAAAATCATCCCCAGTTGAGAGGCACTGGGTTACTTAGTAGCAAGTACTATAGTTGTAAATTTTATATTGATTGTAGTAGTTACTTGAATACTATCTTCTCCCATAAGATGATACTCGTCCCCCTAGAAAAAAACCCACAGTATCTATTTTTATTCTCATCATAATATTTGCAGTCTCCAGGACCATAACTAGTATATAACAGGCACTAAATAAATACTTATTAAGTGACTGAAAGATTAAACCAATGGGCAAACATCTTTCTGTTCCTAAACCAGTTATATGTTTTTATGTCCTCCATTTACTCTTTCTACTTTTCCTTTGGCATACTCATTATATTGTAATATAAGTGCCTGCTCTTTGGTCTGTCTCATCTCTCTGTCATCCACCATACTGAACATTCCTTAAGGGCAGAGAATGTGTCTGATCCATCCTCATCTTCTCACTTCCCAGCACAGTACCTGACAGATAAATACCTAATGAATAAATGAATGGATAGCAACACTAATAATTACTAAGCTTTCAACACAGGGCAGGCACCAGGCTAGTTCATTAGTGTTATACATAACACATGTCATCTTTACAAGAAATTCGTGGAGCAGAAGCCTGAAATTTTGATATTAAGCAGCATGCCCCAGGCATGACATGGTACAGTTAGAATCTGAACTTTCCAAGTTTGACTAAAGAGATGGACATTCCCTGGCTTTGTCTATGAGAATCAGTGAGTGAGCTAGGCAACAGCAAATTAAGAACCCCTCCTTTTTTGAAATTACTAAAGAACATTTATTCTTAATTTTTACATGGTATATGTTTTGATAATTTTCACAAAAATAAATGACCCTGCTTAAAAGTAACTGAGGCCTCTCATCAGAAATGCCTTTATAGCCGAAACCGGTTTGGCTCAGTGGATAGAGCGTCCGCTTGCGGACTGAGGGGTCCCGGGTTCGATTCCGGTCAAGGGCATGTACCTGGGTTGCGGGCACATCCCCAGTAGGAGATGTGCAGGAGGCGGCTGATCGATGTTTCTCTCTCATCGATGTTTCTGACTCTCTATCTCTCTCCCTTCCTCTCTGTAAAAAATCAATAAAATATATTTAAAAAAAAATAAATAAAAAAAAGAAATGCCTTTATAAAACTAAAATTCTTTTAACTCAAGATCATACTTACAAAATAGTACTTGGATCTTCTACAGGAAAGGATTTTTTTCCTGTTATGATAGTAAAATTTGCTGCAATCTACCCATTGCTCCAGTTCATCTTCTTTTTGTTAAGTAATTATCAGCTCAAATTTTTCATTTCTTTTCATTGCCTGGAGCAGTGGTTTTCAAATTGCATCTGCTGAGAATGTACCCAAAAGCAAATTCATCTTGAGACATTTCTCCCATTAGGAAGTGGTGCCGATACTATCTAGTTACAAAGACAGAATTTGTGTCAATTCCTGGTCTCTGAACTTCCAAAGGCCTTTGTACACCTTTTACTCCTTTAGCATTTATTATGTAAGATCTTATATTGGTTAACTTTTTAAGGGTTGAATCTTATTTTTCAACAGAAAATATAAGCCATCAATATCAGAAACCTTGTTAATATTTCATCTTAAGTAGACTCAGAACTAATGAATGTAGTTGGTGCTCAATACATATTTGTTAAGAAGGCTGGCTAATTTGATCATAAACTGATGAACCAAAATAAGCTTAAAATATCCCCACCTGATATCAGAATTGAAGTGATCAAAGCATTATACTGTTTGCTAGAAGTGCGGGTCAGTTTTATTCAAATCATTAAAACAAACTAAATAAATTCAGCTCAGTTCCAAGTAGACTGGACGCTAAATAAGTGTTTATCAAAACAAATTATTTTAGGACATAAGAGAGAGTGTGAGATGGAAAATGAAAGAGTCTGGAACTCCCACGACATCCATTTCCCCCTGAACGTGCCTGGCCCCAACAATGGCAGGATGGAATTCCATCCAGGGCAATTCTATTCAAGGAAGAGTGCCCTGTTCGTATTCCTTCTGTAGCCTTTGCAAAAATTATGAGAAAAATCATGTTCGATTTTCTTCTCACCCTAAATTCAAACAAAACACTTCACTCTCTTTGTTCTCTTTTCTTGTTTGGGAGGAAAATTAGGGGAGAAATGTTGACAGAAATAAAAAAGCTTTGAAGTCAGGAAAAAAATAAGTATTGTGCTATTCTTTTAGGTTCTCATGTTCCATTAACTTGTTTACACACATACAAGCATGTGCACACACACACTATACATTCATTATACATATTATACTTATATATAAATCTATGCATATTTGATAGGTATTTCCAAAATCTTGCTTTTAATACTATCTGAGTACTAGTAAGGCTAGAAAGGTGGAAAATATGTAAATTTAATCAAAAGCATTCAAATACCCCCCAAAATGCCATTTTATTGTTGACTTAATATCTAATATTCCAATCTCTATATCTTCTTCAATAGTTGAAATATGGAATCAGATGCAAGAGTGCATAATCCTCAAGACTTGTATTTATCATATTCTTAATATATATTTACTCTCTCCTTATATGTTGAATAAATTGGTATAAGAATTAGTATTAAAACACTAATGGAAAGCAAAGTGGTGAAACATATGTGGCAAAACAAAAGCTCTCTTGAAATTAAATTTAGAGCTTAGATTAGCCAGTTAAATGCAAATAACTGGTTTATACACAGATATATAGATATAGATATACAGATAGATAGATAGGTACGGATATAGATATGTAAATATCTAGATATGCTTCGTGTTCTGAGAACAATTACATGTAAATAGTTTATATAACTGTTATACATTGAATCAGTTACTTCTAGCATTTTCTGGGGGTGGGGGGGGGGGGGGAAGAAAATGAAAGCATTGCAAAAGAGACCTCCGTAGAGGTGTCTTCACTGGTTGTTTGGCTCAAGCCCTTACTTTGGAAATGAAGGAACTGGGATCCAGACAGCTTAACTGACTTTCATTTTAAACCTGAAATATAAATCCATTTGTGGATTCCATTTCTAATAAGTGAGGAGCCTGTTTGGCAATTCTTTAAATAGTGGTGTTATTTGCAGCATCCATTTCCCTGAAAGCAATGGCCTTCGTCTTCCTGGCAACTTGTTTTCTAGAGTCATAAGGTTTCATCACCATTGCTCACCCCTGTCTGTAGTATTTGCTTTGTTCCTGTGCCCATTCTTCAAAGGCTTGCTCAAATGCCACTCCTTCATAATGATGTCTTCTGTGGTCATCCCAGCTGGAAGTGATCTTTAAGTCCTCTGATCCACTCGAGTAATTATCACATTCGGCCTTGTAATTCAACACGGCTTTGTGAAAGTGAATGGATAGACTCTGCAGTTCAGCAGATAAGGGTTCAAAGTATGGTGCTGTGGCTCATAAGCAAATAAACAGTATGCCTATCAGTCAGCTTCTCTGAGCTGTAGTTATGGCTAATTATAACTACTTTCACTATATTTGGTGTTACCCTTCCTGCAATATGGTAACCAAGCATATTAATCAGTTAGATCAGTTTTAAATCAATATGTCACATACATTTGTTAAATATTTACTAAGTATCTTCAACATGCCAAAACCTGAACTAGACTTTTTCAACATTTGAAAGTCACATGATAATTTCTATCTATATTTTCTAACTCCCCAACCAGAATATTCACATTTTTAAAACAGGGGCTACAGATGTTATCACATATTATTTTATGTCCCATGATGCTACAGTAGGTATTTGACAGATGAAAAAGAGGAACAAATAAATAAATAAATGAGATTGAACTAATTATTATCTTTACTAGAAATTTGATTGGCCAGTTGTCAGAAAGGTTAAAAACTGTTAAGTGACTAAGTAGTCATTCTATATAAGAATGAGCTATTTTTTTTTCTTAATGATAATCTAAAAACAAAAAAGACTTGTTCTCTAGAAGCAATTAATTTATATTTTTGCCAAGAAATATATATTTGATTCATTAATATATTGCATATAGAATTTCATTAAATAAAATTAAACTTTTATTAAAATTTCTACATGGAGTGGATGATTTGCAACATACATTTATCTGAGCACTCTACAAAAATTAATCAATGGAAGACAACATGATTTCTGCTATCCAATATATCTATAATTTCTTTTTCTTGTATCAGAATATCATAACTTCTTTAAGCTCAAACCCACTGAATAACTACCAATAAATTACAAGTATCTGCAACAGCATGGCACAATACTTTGCATACTTAAATGGCTCAAAACTTTAACCCTACAAGAATAAAGCAGTATAGTCAACATAAACGAATTCATCGTTATGATGGGTTTTTATTCTCCAAAAGGGTTAATGCTCAAAGAATCTTTTGTTTTTGACAAGTGTAATGTGAGGACCCTCAAAACCCTGATTTATTACTGCTCCTTTTTCCTCCTCTTTCTTTCCTGGTGTTATTTTTTAAGTGCTTGCGATCCACATTGGATAAGAAAAAGACATTTGAGGTCGAGAGCTGTGGAGGTTCAGAGTGGGAGGAAGAAGGCTATTTTAAATCTTGTGACAGTGAGGTTTCGTTCACTAAGGAGCTCTCTGTGGGTTTCTGGCATTGTAAGTGTTTTGTCTGCTTGCAAGCGAGCAGCTGATGGATGGGGAAAATGTTCATTGATTTGTAGTGCCTGCACTGCAGCCAACCAGCACTCGAATGAGGTGGCACCATCATGAATCTCTCAACTATGCATATTTATATGCAGCTGCTGTACTTCTAAACCTCCAGTGAATACAAAGTACTTGTGTGGCCACCAGTTCACACAATGCCGTCCTGCCGCATGCTCTGATTTAACTACTGTATGGAAGAATAGACGTTTCGGGGGCGGGGGGTGGGGGGGGGGGGCGCTCCATGGGATATAGAAAGGAGAGGTAAGCATGGAAGGAGAAAAGGCTCTTGCACAATTCCTTTTCCTTAGATAGTCAAGAGAATGACATGAATGTGGGAACAAGTAGGCAGCGTTCTAATAAATGCCTTATGTGCTTGAATCTCAGGTTTTAAAATTGATTAATGGAAACAAAATCCTTTTAAAGATGGTGTTTTCAGTGAGCCAGGCTTTGGGACTACATGATAATGATGTGGTTAAAATATGCTGGCACCATTGAAATCATCATAGCATTGAGCTGTGTGTATGAGAAAGTCCCTCCCGTGGGTAAACCACGGGTTCAATATAGAGAAATAGATGAGATATTATACCTGGGGGTGGGGGAGAGAGGATGAGTAGGTGGGGGCCAGGGGTAGGGGAGAGAAATAAAGAATCCATAATAGCATTAGAAAAAAAATTACTGAAGTGAAAATATGAGGCTGTTCAGAATACACAGATGAAAGAGAATTCATTTTGGAATAGAAATGGAGCAGGAGGAGTGGTTTAGAAACATGAAAGCTATAGGGCGAGGTTTGAGAGCTGCAAGCTTAGAGAAGCCAAGAGGTATACTGTGAGTAGGAAAATGAATTAAAGGAAGAAAGGAAACAAAGAGAAGGGTATTGTCAAACTGAGAATCCTGTCTTTCAAAGAACATAAATATCTTTGCTTGAGATATAGAAGTATACATTTAGAATCATAGATTCTAAATAGTTTTATAAAATGCCACAATTTTATTAAACTGCAGCATTTTGAGGTCTAATAAATTTGTAAGATTGCAGATTTTTAGACTTGATAGGTAAATTTCATTTCCCCAGAATTTAAAGAGAAACAAAGAAACAAGAAGAATGGGAAAAATTGAAAACTACAGAGCACTAATGCATATAAAAAATTATCCTCAGTCATAATATTCTGAAGGCCAAATTCAGATACATGCTAGCAACAACAATAGTCCCAGAGAGCATCTGACAGGGTTCATTTTATTGTAATATTAAGACTCAGCTCCAATATAAGCTGTATTGAAGCAACATCAAATGAAAAGTCAAATTCAATATCTGGGTACAGTTTGATTCCATTATAAAAAAAATAAGCTTTATGCTTTTCCACGTAGACTTAAAACACTAATCCAGCCCAAATTGCAGCTGCTCTTTTGACCAGAACATAAAAATGGCTTTCTTCCAAATAAATCTCTCCGAGTTTTCTAGGCAGGGTGTCAACCCTTACCTCCCATGGGTCTAGGAAAGGGATCCATTCTTGAAAGTTATAATGCCAGATCATATTCGATGTTGGTATTCTATTTTAGTCATTTGGCCTCTATTAAACATGTCCAGCTTTTTAAAACAATACACCCAACCTCGAAATTGATTAGGAGTTTCTCTCTTCTAGTACAGAAACACCTTCGAATACAGTAATATTAGATTCTGGGCTAGCAATGTACTCCACCCAGTGGTGTGTCAGAGTAAAAATGCCTTTTATAAAGGCTAACACTGACTTAATTTCCTCCTATTTTTTAGCCTTACAGCAGTAAAATGTTAGACAAATATGTGAAGTGTAACATGAACTTTACTCTTTATAATAAGATAGGAAAGGCACATTACCTTTTGGGGAAAGTTCATGCCTTCCAATTTTCTATTAAAAATAAATACAGTCTTTAATACAGTTCTCATATTTATATTATAAAAGGCCAGTGGTCGTAACGCCATAATGCTTGAACAACCAAACGGCCAGTCACCAGGAGGTGCATGGAGCAAGTCTCGAGCCCTCCCCCAACCCCCACCTCCAACCCGGGCACCAGCAGCATCCGCGGAGTGTTGCAGAGCGGTGGACATGGCCCTCATGACAGGCTAGGCCTAGGGGACCCTACATGCGCACGATTTAATCATGCCCTGGGCCTCTAGTAAGGATTATAAATAAGCTAACCATTCTTCTTAGAGTTGTATATACATGCACTGATACGTGTCAATTTCTGAGGTCATATAAGAAAGCAACTAAGTTGCTATCATTTAAACCAATAAATGAAAAACTTCATTTTCCTGACTGAGAAACCAAACCTCAATGTTAAGGAAACAAACAAGAAAAAAGGCAACCAAACCATTTATGACTCGTACTAGAATGCATGGAGATGGGCCTCCTCAGATTGACTACTTCACCTGGTTTACAGGCCTAACCAGAACATCTTGCCCAAGCTTGTCGAAATACCCAAATTTCTGTTTATGCCTTTGTCCTAGTTGGCAGAGAATAGAGGAAATACAATGGAATCTCTATTTTGTAACTTATATTTATGATGATTGAAGATCATTAGACCGCAAAGATATGGTGACTTAGATGAAGAATGTTCTGAGATTAGGTCTCCCACAGGAAACTGAAATTTTAAAATTCTGGTTGTCATTTGCTTCTTTAAAAAACTGAGCAGAGCCTGGCCAGTGTGGCTCAATGGTGGGGCATTGACCTATGAACTAGGAGGTCATGATTCAATTCCCAGTCAGGGTACATGCCTGGGTTACAGGCTCGATCCCAGTGGGGGATGTTCAGGAGGCAGCCAATCAAAGATTCTCTCTCGTCATTGATGTTTCTATTTTTCTCCCTCTTTCTCTTCCTCTCTGAAATCAATATATATATATCCCTCTTTCTCTTCCTCTCTGAAATCAATATATATATATATATATATATATATATATATATATATATAAAACTGAGTAGAAATAAAAACCGAATTAGAGTTTGGATATCTAATGCTGGGTTGGAATTTTTCCCTATTAAACATGGAGGCATATAAAAGCCCTTGTTTCCACTTAACAGATGAAAAGAATGTAGGAAAAAATGCTTCAGGCTAAATAGCCAACATCTTAGAGTATGAACAAAAACTGAGATAATATCAATGAGATAAATATATGGTGAGAAACAACTCTGGCCAATGTCAAAAGACAACTTATTATTATTATAAAGTTAGTTGACATTAGGCAAGTCATGATACTTTTATTTTAAATTTTATTTATAAATGAGAGAGAGAGAGATAGAGAGAGAGAGATTTGTTACTCTATTTATTTATGCAATTATTGGTTGATTTTTGTATGTGCCCTGACCAGGGATCAAACCTGCAACCTGGGCATATTAAAGTAATGTTCTACCTGATTGAGCTACCAGGGCAAGTCACAGTACTTTTAACCCAAAATTCTTTACATATTAAAAAATGTGCCACTAAAACTAGTTTATTTCTATTGCTAAATAAGAAGAGGGCTACTAATTACTAACTTTGTACTACTAATTGTCAATCTTTGGAGAATCTGATGAAACCCATGAATAGCTTCCATAGCAAAATGTTCATATCTATAAACCCACAGAGATTTACATATAATTTTAGAATTTCAGGACTCCCTGAGGCTAATTCATAGACTAATATGGAAACCATGAACTTCATTAAAAGAACCCTGGATAATCATTTATTAACCTGCATGTTTCTTTTTTTTAATATATTTTATTGATTTTTTACAGAGAGGAAGGGACAGGGATAGAGAGTTAGAAACATTGATGAGAGAGAAACATCGATCAGCTGCCTCCTGCACACCCCCTACTGGGGATGTGCCCACAACCAAGGTACATGCCCTTGACTGGAATCGAACCTGGGACCCTTCAGTCCGCAGACCGACTCTCTATCCACTGAGCCAAACCAGTCAGGGCTAACCTGCATATTTCAACCAATAGACTAAATCATTTATTTCTGTCCTCAAGTCTCAAATAAGGTATTGGCCCAGAGTTGGTACTCAATAAATTTGGGGCATATAAATGTTTCTTACAGTTGTTTTAAAGTTAAAGTTTTGAGAGAACGTTTTTAAAATCATAATTTGTTAAGAATAGCTTGAGTTAAAATAAAAATTAGAAACAAGGAACCACATTAACATTTACTTAACTCACTAAATGTTCAGACTTACCTGTAGTTTAATCAGACAAAAAGATAAGATTGGAGAGAATAGTTGTTTGTACGGAAATGTGGAGTAGGTGTCATCTCTACTGATTTGTATATTGTCATCGTTTTAGGTTTTAGATAGTGTGACTATTTCATAATTTTTCCATTAAAAATACTGTATAATTCCTCCATCATCACCTCATGGGTTACAAAAGAGTTTTTCTTGTAAACATGTAAATAAAAAGCAATGCAGAATGCTCATAGGCACTGTTCATTAGATAATTGTCTCGTGTGTTGCATATGACATCATCCATAATACCACATTTATAGCTGTGATTCTCATTAAATGCGCAGTCCTATTTATTGCAGTAAAGTAGAAAACCAGATACAATGAAAGTCCATTACAAAGTGGCTGACAATTACACTGGACCATTATACTCAGGGCCAAATGATATCCTGTAAGAAAGTATAATTTCCTTGCTATTACCCAAAGAACCCCAAATAGTTGGCACTACTCTTTTCTCATTATATCATGATTACATTGCATGATTAAGGCACTTTTTCAAAGATTTAGCTTAACCAAGGGGAGAAGGCATTTGTAGAAAAGAATGTAAGTTATGCAGAGGATTAACTTTGGATAAGTCATCTAACTTTTCGGAGACCGGCTTCTGTTCATGTAAAATGTGAAATACTAGCTATGATTTTTAACTGTCAGATTAATGTGAAGTGTATATATCAACATGTTTTGTTCAAAGTATATATGTACTAAATGCATAACTGCTACATTCCTATTCCTAGCTTTATTATTACAATCACACAACTTAAGTGTGATCACAGTAGATCGCAGACTCACAAGAGTTTTACTTTTCCCTTCTGGTAAAATAAAAACCCTTGAAACTATCCCTCTAATAGTCACTATTTATTATAAATGTGAAACATTTATTAACCAAACTCATGCTTCTAAAATAATTACTGCATGACAAATTTTAGTTTCAAGTTGCATGAAAGCATATTTAATATCTTCCTGCCCACGCTGTTTGTTTCAAAAAGAACTGATGGGGTAGAAAAGTTACTATCTCATGGGTCTTTGCACCAAGTATACTGTTTTAAATAATTGCTCCCTAAATACAGTTAAAAATATGTATAATATTATTATAACTATTGTATCTTCTTTCTTAGAAGCAGGATCTGATGACAATGACATTATCTCAAATCAGTATTTGTGCAATGAATTATTTACTAGTTGTAACTCTTGAGTAATATACCAGGGCATTTTTGACACATTCAAAACTGAAATAAATGAAACTTTTTGGTTTGCATATGTCACTGTAAGGCATCTGTTGAATAACAAAACATCTGTATTTAAATTAATATTTAAATATTTATGAAGATGGATGATTACCCCATAAATGAAACAGTTTTACTAATTCTCCTTTAGTCTTATTTATAAGAAAGAATTTGAATAAAATAGTGGTTGGACTTTTCATCTTATTTGAAAAACGGAAATACCTTGAGTTTTTCCTTTGTCTAATAGTAACATCTGTTATATATGACTTTCATACTTTTATCTTCTGAACTGAGATAAAAACAAACAAAATTTACATTACCTTTTGTGACGCAAGCTATTTCTGTTGGAGAAGAACAATTTTACTGATAATTTTTCCATAGAGTTGCTTTAGAAATTATAGGAATATTAGCAGAGGATGGATTCAGGAGATAGAAACATTATCAAAGGCCATAAAATGACTCACTGATAAACTCCCACTGTGCCCTGCTCCAGGGCAATAATAATTTTGTCATTTTTCAAATGAGTGTAATTCTCCTGACTTTTGCTTCACCTCCAATAGCATGAGGTGAGGAACTCTGAAATAAGGACAAAGGAGGCTCTATGTTTATACACATTATGAAGGGAAATCAAAGGTGACATTTATATCTAAATTGAAAATTAGTTTTTTAGAGACATCTTTGCCTGGTAAATGAAGACAGATTTGAACTTCTTCCCCAGCCTTTAGTCATCTCAGGGATTCACACTGATAGCCCGAGGCAGAGCATTCCCCAACTCCCTTGTCTCTATGTCACCACTGAGAAAATAAGGCCAGCATTTTCAGGCATCTGCCAGAGTTATACCAGAATTATTCTGTGAAAATTACTGTCAGTGTGCAATGTGCAAACACACGGTATCAACCTTACCGCTGCATCTATTTTGCAACTAAAGGAAATGATAAATAATTCACCTACCAGCTTCCCAGAGAAACTACCAGACAAATGCCACACAGACAGTAATATTACCTGTTATTTTCCTTCGTATTTTGTGGAGAAATTACAGGGATGGGATGATTTCCTTTGTCATTTGGAATGAGACTTCAGTCTAACAATTTTGTAACCCAGGCTCAGTTGAAACTGTGCCTGAGGCTTTAGCTGCTAAAGTTTAGCAAAACAATGAAAACTGAGAACAAAGACTTTTTGGAATATCGCCCTACCTGACGTGAGGTGATTTTAGTTCTGGAATCTACAGAAATTCCAAACGAATAAGGCTGGGCTTCAAACTAATATTTCTGTTGTTTGAATGAGTTAAATGGTTATAGTTTTATTGCGTGATTTTCAAATAATCTCCGTTCATGTTTATTCTTTGTACTTTATTTATCACTCACAGTCTTTACTCAGTGCCAAGATACTTATGGTATACAAAGTTTTATGACGATGATGTTAATGATGAATGAATTTGTTGAGTAATCACATCATTCAGTTTTATCGATAGGTGTTAGTTAAGATGTTAGTACAGCTCATCTGACTTATTTTGTCTGGGATGATAAGCATGATGTACTTAAGGAAATCATATTTTATTCAGAATAAAGCCAGAATATTGCCTATTTTCAACCTAAGTATGTTTTAAATTGTTGAATATATATCATAATCAAGTCAAAATTCAAAAGGTCCAGAAGGGGAACATTTATCAGCAAAGTACCATAATAGGTTTGAACAAATCTGAATAGTAAAGTGATTGGGTGAGGAATAAAAACTTGCTTAAGAGGAATACTTGCAAAATCAGTGGACTACAGCAATGGTTTCCAGTGCAGTTCCACATTTTCTGCTTCTGAGTTTCAGGACACATTCAGATGGTAGAGCCTATGCATTTTTAATATAAACTTTTAAGATGATGCACTGAGCTAAATGTTATGAAAAGTCAGTATTTTATTGGGCTAAAGTATTCAATGTTCAATATTAAAATAATAATCTAGTTTTTGAACAAAATGTTTCATAATAATATGCACAATTATCATAGTATTGCCTGGTATAAAAATTGTATAGAAATTTTTTTGAGGTAGGATAGATCTGTTTTGAAGTCTCTCGAGGGAATTTTATTTTGAAGAATCTGTAGAACCTTATTTTTATGTACAGCAGGAAGTTAATTCCAATGCATTCTGCTATTCTTTAAATGAGAAACATTTATAAATCACCCATGGAGATGGAAAAGTTCTAATGAAATGACATCCTGTTTCTATGAAACAATATCTACAAGAGATGCAAGAAGAAAAAACACTAATACTACACGCTTTAATATGCCACTCTCAGTACAAGTCAGAACAAGTAGACAAAAAGTAAGAAAGGAGATAAATGATGCAACCAACATAACCAGCAGGGTAGATCTTTTGGACATATACTGAACTCTATCCCCTAAGAATAGAGAATATTCATTCTTCTCAGGTACTCACAATATGCTCACAAAAATTGATTCCATATTAAATTCAAAGAAAATATTAGTAACTTCCATAAGTAAAAACATGATATACAATACTTCATAATTATAAGGCAATAAAAAAATAAGAAATTATATGTATTTATAAAACAAAGATGGAAATAATAGAAATAAAAGAAGAATTTTTTCAGATGATAAAATAATAAAAAACAATAGATCTAATTAATAAATGAAAATCTTGTTTTAGAGAAAATTAATGAAAGGAAAAGCACTAGCTATCTGATCATGAAAAAGCATGAGATAGTATAGTCACGCATGCACACACAGACACACACAGATAGATCTGTTTTGAAGTGCTCTGTTAAAATAAATTTGAAGAACTAGATAGTTTTCCTGGGGAGGTACATATTATGAAATTGACTCCATGTGAATTGTAAATCTTCTTTTTAATATATTTTATTAATTTTTTGCAGAGAGGAAGGGAGAGGGATAGAGAGTTAGAAGCATCAATGAGAGAGAAACATCGATCAGCTGCCTCCTACACACCTCCCACTGGGGATGTGCCTGCAACCAAGGTACATGCCCTTGACTGGAATCGAACCTGGGACCTTTCAGTCCACAGGCCGACGCTCCATCCACTGAGCCAAACCGGTTAAGGCTGAATTGTAAATCTTAAAACAGACCACAAAGAGCAACAGGCCCTTATGATTTCATAGGGGACATTTACCTACTTTCAACCATCATATAGTGTAAAGACTCTAGAAATTATTCCAGTACATTGAAAAGGATACAAAAATTCATAATGCCTTTTATGAACTAAGCATAACAATGATATCTAACATAATACAAAGAAAAAGAACAAAAGATGAATATCACTCATAATTAATTCAAGATCACTAAACAAAATAGTAACACACAGAATCCATTATCATGGTAAGAAAACACTGGGACATAACCAAATAGGCTTTATTCCAGGATTGGGAAATCACTTCAATATTTAGAAATATATTACTATCATACTATCATAGGTCTTAGGAGAAAAAGTATGATTTCTCTAATATATATATATATTAGGAAAATATATATATATATATTCCAGAAGCCAATATTAAATATCTTATTTAATGAGAAAACATTAAAAGCATCTCCACTAAAATTGGGGAAAAGTTAAGCATGCCCACTATTTATATCATATTTAACAATGAACTTGAGATATTAGCCAATACAATTAATTAGTGGTATAAGAACAGTAAAAGAAGTGATACTATCTCTTTTGCAGATGATATGATAGTATAACCAGAAAAAAACCTGAGAGAGTCAATAATAAAGCTAACTCAAACAAATAAATAATTCGGCAAGTAGCATTATGTAACATTAACATGAAAAAACAAAGAGCCTTAATATACCAATAAATTAAGACAATGATGTCGAAAACCTATTAACAATTACAATAAGGAAGATTAAATACTTAGGAATTAATTAAATGAGAAATATAGTACATTTAAAATATTTAAAAATACCCCAAGTCATAAAAGTAGGCTTGAATAAAAAGAAACACATTATATTCTTGACTAAGACAACTGAACATTATAAAGATGTGGGCTCTCCCTAAGTTAATTCGTCAACCTAATGAAATCCCAATAAAAATACCAGCAAGCTATTTTATGGGGTTAGGCATTTTGATACTAAAGTTCATTTTAAAACAAAACATAAGAGAATAGCCAGAAAAACACGAAACAAGAAAATCTACAAGAGAGGCTAGCTCTATCAGACATTAAAATATACCATAAAGCCTCTACAGTTAAAATGAGTAGTACTGTCACATAAGTACACAAATAATCCAGAAAATAGAGTACTTGTCCAAAATAGTCTGAAATTCAGCACATGTTAAAAGTACCATCTCAAATAATTGCAGTAAAGATCGCCTCTTAATAAACGGTACTGGAAAAACTAGGTAGCTATTTGAAAAAAAAATAGGTGCATATTTCATCGTATTCAACAAAATAAACTCCAAATGAATTCAGAATCTAAATGTTAAAATGAAATCACATCATAAGTACCTAGAAGAATGCATGAATACCTCTTTGTGTATTAGAAAAAGGCTTTCTAAATATGAATCCAAATCCAAAAGCAATAAAAGAGAAGATTGATATACTTCAGTACATTTCAAAACATCTAAAACTCTGCAGGAGACTACTGAAAAACTGGGAGAAAAACTACTGAAAAACTGGGAGAAAATATTCACAACAGATACCAAAAAAGGACTAATAGCCACAATACATCAATAACTCGTAAATACTGAGGGAAAAAAAAAACCACTTCCTAAAACAAAGGTTTGAAAAAATACTTGCACTGACAATTTTCACAAAAAATATAAAAGTAACTCTCCAAATATATGAAAATATTCTAATCCCGTCATAATCAGTGAAATGCAAAATAAAACACCAAGAAACCATTTAACTTTCACACTGGCAAATATTAATATCATATTTTGTTTATGGGGCTATAGGGAAATAGGTCCTCGCATTTACTACTGGTTGGAATAAAGATTGGTTCAACTTTTCTGGAAATAATTTGGGCAATGCTTACTAAAACTACATATTCAATTACCTATAAATCCAGCAATCCAACTTCTAGAACTCCACCCTGATAGTACCTTGAGTATTATGCTAAGCTCAATAAGCCAGTCAAAGAAAGATAAGTATCACATGATCTCACTCATACGTGGAATCTAATGAACAAAATAAACTGATGAACAAAATAGATCCAGATATATAGAACCAGGGGACACACTGATGAATTTCAGAGGGAAGGTGGGGGTGGGAGGGTCACGGGGAGAGATTAACCGGAGAATTTATATGAATATATGCATAGCCCATGGACACAGACAGTGGTGTGGTGAAGGCTTAGGAGGGCTGGATATGGGGTGGTGGGGAGGGGTCAATGGGAAAAAACAAAAACAAAGGGGACATCTGTAATACTTTCAACAATAAAGATTAATTTAAAGCAAAACAAAACAAAAAATATCCTGAACAATTAAAAAATACATATGCACATGGTTATCCATCACAGTAGTGATTTTAGTGGTAAGATATTGGAAGTAACCTAATGTTCATATAGGAAAGCTACTGATACATCATAACATTAAGCTGTACCCTAATCCTAAACATAATGCTAGTCCTAGCCCTCACCCTACGCAAAAGCTAACTCTAAGTCTAAGCTATCCTTAGCTCTAGCCTTAGCTCAAAGGCCTAAATTTAACCCTAATCCTACACTTAACTTTAACAGTAACCCTAGTCTTATAACAACAAAACAGACTACTACTACATACAGGTGTGAAAAAAGAATAAGGAATTTCTCTATGAAGACCGAGTTAGCGTGGATTCCAGGAAATTTTGTTAAATGAAGAAGGCAAACTGTAAAAGTATCTATAGTAGTTACCTTTCTTGTCAAAAACAAGGGGATATGAGGAAGTAAAAATGTATCTGCTCATTAGCGGAAAAAAAAAAAATACAGAAAGGGTAAACCAGAAGCTAATGAAAGTGGCTACATATAGGGGCTAGGAGAGACAAGAGAGGATTAGGGGGAAATATGAATCTGGTATTAAGGATGTAGAGGGAGCAATAACTTTTTTTTTATTTTTTGTTAATCCTCGCTCAAGGATATTTTTTCCATTGATTTTTAGGGAGACTGGAAGAGAGAGGGAAAGACAGAAACATCGATGTGAGAGAAACACATCGATTCATTGCCTCCTGCATGAGCCCTGACCAGGGCCTGGTGCCCTTGACTGGAATTGAACCCAGGACCCCTTGGTCCGCAAGGCTAAAGCTCTATCCACTGAGCCAATCGGGTAGGGCAACTTTTTAAAAAATAGTTCCCCTTAGTAGAATGATACAGATTTTCACAATCCCCCCAAAATTAATAAAAATAAAAATTAAAAATAATTTAAAAATCAAAATAACCCAACTATGAGGTTACTTGTAAAAGTAACAAATAAACCTAGTTATGTTATTAATCTAAAACCACACTAATGGTTTTTCTACTTTAAAATTCTATTGTCTAGAAAAAACTGAGAAATAGTGTGGGAAAATTATGTATAATCTTATAATTTTAAAATTATATTCATATTATTCCTGATATTTTATTTGATATTAAAATTAAAAATTTTCAAAGAAATCTTATATTATTCTTAAATTTTGTGTTCCTTTTTTCTTTACTATTTACTTTTTGGGGGAAACTAGACAACAAAGAGTCTAAACTACTATTTGGGATTATATATCATTTTATTGTAAATATATTATTGTTCAAAAAGACTGGACTAAAGCTTCGAAATATCAATCGGCCTTTCAGAGAATGCCAACTATGAAAGGCATAATAGAAGGTGGTGGGAATACAGAAATGAATAAGAAATAGTCCCCACTGTAAGGAGCTGACACTTTAGCCCGAGAGCAGACATGGATGTAAATGAATATTTGTAAGTCAATGTGAAAAGCATTGTGATAGAGAGATGTACCATTCCAGAGAGGAACAATCAACTTTGCCTTGGGGAGTAAGGGAAGATTTTTCAAAGGACGTGTCAGAGTCTTGGAGACCCAGCAGACATTTTTCAGGAGCACAGAAGGGAATGATTTTTCATGATGTAGAATAGTATGTGCAAATATATAGAACTATGAAAAACTAGTGAGAGTTTCATGCCAACTGAATCATATGCTAAAGAACAGTGACAAAGGCCTCCAACACTAAGCTCCAATGGAAAGGGCTGAAGAATGTGTCCATTATCTAACTGCTCTTCTCCTTATCATTGCTCTCGTTCTTGCTTGCTTGTTCTTCTTCCGTGATACCAAGAAAACAAAACCAAACCCCCAAACAAACAACTACAACACAAACCACAAACCCCAGATTTATCCCATAGGAGAAGCCTTAACCTTGCAGGGAACCAGAAGCCCTAGCTGGTTTGGCTCAGTGGATACTGAGTTCCTCCTAGGTCGATGCTCAACCACGGAGCCATGCCGGCCAGGCTCTAATCTTAATGTTTGAAAGAAAGTTCAGGCAAGAAGGAAAGAGTATATAACCCAGTTGAGGGGAAAAAAATTTAAAGATCAGTTGGAAAACGGCTGCAACACGCAGGATGAACTAGCACAGGGGAAGTCTGTTTTGGGAATAACCTTAAACCTGTGTGAATAGAACGTTAATTTCCTGATGAGACATAGTTAGAGACCTGTTATAAGAATGAAGTGGCAGTAGGTAGTGACAGATTATTTTGATGCCTTATTACATTCGATGGAAAGATAGCATACAGATGTTCTGAGAAACCACTGGATTAAAAGAAGACTATATTACATCATCCATTTATTTTAAAAATCAAGCAACACCCAGACTCAGTGCAAGGCCCTCCGCTATATGTTTGTTAGTCTTACTGCCCTCAAGAATTCTGGGCATCCTTTGTTGTATTTGGAACCTCTAGTCTCTGAAACCTGGCTGCATTAATCTAATCTACCCCTCCACCACCAAATCATTTCCTTTCCCAAAGCATCCATTATTTTTCTTTGCCTTTAAACTTTCCTCTCAGTTAATTTGTTTCTGATTTATGTCTCCAGTTAGATCTTGAATGAAAAAAGAAAATAATATCACACCATCGGGGCTAATATTTTTGTGAAAACGGAAAATAGACTAATTGATGTTTTGCGTATCTGCAATGCAAGAGATCCCACAATGGAAAAAATTCGGAGGTTTAGAATGAGCATAAATAAACTACTGTGCTCCTCATTACATCTCTTCTGCTCTTTAAATGGACATGTTGGACCTGGTATAAAGAAATTATGTTAGAAGCAATGAGATTTTCCACACTGGAAACTTAAAAGTTAAATAGACCAAAACATAAGTATAAAAAGGTATTTTAAGCAGGGCAAGACACACTGACACTACTATATCTTAATAAAAAAAATCTGTAAACTTCTCTTGGAACTCATGTCTAAACATCTGAATTAAGCTCAAGGGTTATTTGAAATGTAAATATTCAGACCTGTACAAAAAGACAATTAAGCTAAACACTGATTTCCTCTCCAAACTTTAAAAATCATACCAGGTTTCATCTGGTATTCTCCCTTAATTTACTAGACAATAGAATTAGCATCACAAGGAGATATAAGATAATTATGAACACCATTCAGCCTTTTGATGGTAATCAAAATAACCACTTCAGAGAAGAAAACCAAGAGAAAGCCACCATTGATGACAGAAAGAAATGGGAGAGTTGAGATTGTTTATTTCATCATCTCCCAATGAAAAGCTGGGAATATATGAAACTTGGATTTTAAATTAATTGCTCTTTCTTATACGAATTTACAGCATGAAAAGTGAAGTGTACCCTTTGAAGTTTTACCCTGGTTTAATTAATGTGCTTATGGTTCCTTGAAGAAATGTTTCAAAAGAAAATATAAGTGAAAGATAAGACTGGCATACCGTCCAGTTAATATCGATTAAAAAATGAAGCAGAAAACAAACATTCTCTATTTTCAAATATTCTTAGAAACTTTGCTACTTTGTTCTCTGTTTTGACCTCCATTATGGCAAGACATTGGAAACTTGGATGCATGTTCCAATGACTTTAAATTAAGAGTAACATCCTCAAAAAATGCTTCCTTTGCCGTTTTATTCACATTCACTCCCACGTCCAGATTAAGTTCAATGAATCTTCATTTAATTGGAAGAGGTGTTACTAACTTTTTAATTTAACAACTATTATTATTTTTTTAAAACATATTTTATTGATTTTTTACAGAGAGAAAGGGAGAGAGATAGAGAGCCAGAAACATCAATGAGAGAGAAACATTGATCAGCTGCCTCCTGCACGCCCCCCACCGGGGATGTGCCCGCAACTAAGGTACATGCCCTTGACCGGAATCGAACCCGGGACCCTTGAGTCCGCAGGCTGACACTCTATCCACTGAGCCAAACCGGTTCTGGATAAAATATATTTTATTGATGTTTTACAGAGAGGAAGGGAGAGGGACAGAGAAACATCGATCAGCTGCCTCCTGCACACTCCCCACGGGGATGTGCCTGCAACCAAGGCACATGCCCTTGACCGGAATCGAACCTGGGACCCTTGAGTCCGCAGGCTGATGCTCTATCTACTGAGTCAAACCGGTTAGGGCTAACAACTATTATTAAATCAGTTCTGTTATTACCACCAATTTACTGATGAAAAAAGAAAGGCAAGGAAAATAATTATTCCAAAATTTGTAAGTGGCAGAGGTGGGATTGAATTAGGGCAATCTGACTCAAGTACCATTCTTTCAACAACACTCTAATAATGTAGGAGAAGCCCAGTAGTCTTAGAGAAGTATAGGAGCAGTAGCTGCTAATATTATTTTTTAAAAGATTTTTGTTTTTAAGATCTGTTTGCTCCAACTATAGTCAATTTCTTTCTTTTTTTTTTTTTTTTGAGAGTGGAAAGGCCATGAATTTTAAATCTGTATTAGTACTATAAAGTGAAATAATTCAATTAATATACTCTCGGCTTGCCGAGACCGGTTTGGCTCAGTGGATAGAGCGTCGGCCTGCGGACTGAAAGGTCCCAGGTTCGATTCCGGTCAAGGGCATGTACCTGGGTTGCGGGCACATCTCCAGTAGGAGATGTGCAGGAGGCAGCTGATCGATGTTTCTGACTCTCTATCTCTCTCCCTTCCTCTCTGTAAAAAATCAATAAAATATATTTAAAAAAAAATAATAATATACTCTCGGCTTCTCCCATACCCATAAGTATATATTTGCTGGTAACTGAACTAATTGATTTCAATTAAATCTTCCTGATGATTAGTTAAGAAATTTCCTGGTGATAAGTTGGCATATGGAAAGCCACAGGCAGCATCCATGAATGGAAATCATGATACTTATGAACTGAAGGATTTAGAAGTTATTAAATCAAGAGGAAAAATACTTCTAGGGATTGAAATTTGCTCAATTTACTACACTAATTAAAAGGTGTTACAACATAGGTGATATCCCAGTTCATTATGAATTATCATATTTTTGTATGCATCCTCTTTAAACAACATTTCTTAATCCTATATAATAAAAGGTGATAATGCAAATTGTTCACACAGGTGGGAGTTCAACCGACCAGGAGTTAGACATGCTCTGACCACCAGGGGGCAGTGCAGAACATGGCAGCTGGGGGAAGGGAGGCCAGCAGCTAGCAGCCAGCAGCTGCTAGGGACCCTACCTGTGCATGAATTTTATGCACTGGGCCTCTAGTAATTGAATGTAAAAGATTCACATATATATTCATTCAACTTCATAAATGACAAAAATACAAGTTCTCCTTTTTAGGAATATATAATTTGCATGCACAATGTCCAAAAATGCCCCAAGAAATAACTACATTTATACTACAAAATTACCTTTGAAAAACAAAATAATTTGTGTTAACTATGATCTGATACAAGGAGGCTAAAGTAGGCTGGGTATGGTTTTTATATCTCAGTTACTAATTGGTTTTTAAATTGCAGTATAAACTAAATTATTAAATCCTTGGTACAGTCCCCATTCTTTCCTGGACTAGATATAGACATAGTCATTACAAGTTCCCACACACATCGATCCTCAGAAATTGTCAATTTCTTTGGCTGATAATATTACAAAATGAGAGTCGAAGTGATTTCTCCAAATACTTTAGTTTTAACCAAATCTATTCCTTTGCAAAATAACTAAATCTTTGAAAGATATGAGTGCCAAAGTGTCTTTCAGTACTTAAGAAAATGAGCCATGTTGAGAAGGAAAAACCCAGTTAGTGATATAAATATTTATCTTATTAGGATCATTAACTCATTTATTCATTCAACATATATTTGTTGAGCATCTATTATTATGTCAGTTCTTATTCTCAAACAGGAATAGGAATACGTACCAGATGTACTCTGAGGGTAGCTTTCACACAGAATATCAATTAGTGGTTATACTGAATTCAGTTACCTTTCCAACAGGCTCATATGGTATTTAAGAGTCTTTATCATAAAAAGTTGTTCAAAGAAATTTTTGCTGGCTTGAATGTGATTTTTTTTTTCATTTAAGTAAGACACAAAATAAACTCACACTAAACAAACAAACAAACAAACAAACACACTCCCAACTGGTTAACCTACTTTTCATTAGGACAGAAATACTCACAAATGTGCTCTTAATAAGGGTACAAAATGTGAATTCATTAATGGAAGGTAGTTTGCTGACTAATTGCAGACTGATTTTTATTATTCCAGAAAGAAGGTAGGTATTACTATAGGTAGGTTTATAGATATACCATGACCTTTCTGCATCTTTTCCTTTCTGACTCACTTATCTAATAGCTAACACCCATCAGAGACTGGAAGAACAACATAGGATAAAAGGTATATTAGTTAGGCCCCGTCAGCATGGCTCAGTGGTTGAGCATCAACCTATGAACCAGGAAGTCAAGGTTTCATTCCACATCAGGGGCACGTACTGGGATTTCAGGCTCCATCCTCAGTGGGGGGCGTGCAGGAGGCAGCTGATCAGTGATTCTCTCTCATCATTGATGTTTCTATCTAGGCTTGCCCTTCCTCTCTGAAATTAATAAGAATATATTTTAAAAAAGAAAAAGGTATATCAGCTAATTTTGAAACATTTTTAAAAATACTATTTTATAATCAAAAGAATAGAGAATGGTATAAGCTATATCCCTTGAATCTCTTATGGCTTGAATTTTATTTAATGGTTTAACACAACTCAAATGACAAATTAGTCATGCATCAGGACAGACTATAATTTTCTATCAGGGGGCACTAGGGCCCACGATGAGTAAGGAATAAACAGTTCTGACAGGGCAGAAGAACAAACTTCCACACCTGGCAATTTTCTTAGTGGGGTTGGGAGTCATTCTGGCTCATATTGGCCAGAACTGCCATTTAGTTTTATATAAGCTAACATCTATTCTAAACAAGACAAGGAAACATTAAGGAACTAATAGATATACCCCCTACCTTCAAAAGAAAACGTATTGATAAATTATACTTATAACTATGATTACAGAGAAACTGCTATTATTGACAGTACATTGTGTGCATTTAATACATGCTATCATTGGTTAGAAATTTTGTACTTTATCACTTCACAATTAATAGCAGCTTTCTTAAAGAAAACAAACAGAATTGCACAAAAAAGAGAAATAAGGACCGATAGATAACTAAGTACTTTGAGATCTTTAAGATAAAACTGCTTAAATATTACAGCAAGAAAATAGGTAAGTGTTAACTGAAAAGTAAAAAAAAAAAAAAAAAAGTGATTCTAGTGAAAATTTCAATGCATTCTTCATGAGGAAATGACTGCAAAGTTAACATATTTAGACAAAGATACCTAAATGGAGGCACTTTAAAAATATCCTGAAGTAATTCTGTCTTTGTTTCCTTCCTGGCCTCTACCTATTTCTGATGAACTCTATGTAAATAAACATTTGCTTTTTAAAACTCAGCTTCTTCCTCTAAGATGATTCCTTCTGCTGTTCTCAACTCCAAGTGCGAACCTGACCTTCTCCATAGTGAGATCAAAATAACTCCATCCATTTTCACGGGTCAAGTAAAGGCCAATTGCTGCAAGGTGGCATCCTGAGTTAAAGAGGACAGCCCTTGGATGTCAACCATATTTTTCACAAAGACATCAGCATGCCAGAATGACAAACTGGTATTTTTCAAACATCCATATGAGTTCATTTATGCCTGGAGGCCTTCAGGCACTGCACATCTTTAAAAATGTATTTAATACCTAGGATTAAATTATGGGGGTGGGGGTTGTGAAGCATCGTAGAAACTTGTCTTGCTCTTCCTGTTAGATGCAAATACATCTAATTAAGCAGAAGCACAGCAGTGGGAATTTGTAGTGTCCATTACATGTTTGAATTGTGAACAGGCCATGTATGAATTCATCTGAGAGGGAACCTTATTGCCAGCTGGTGTCAGAAATGGAATCATTATCGGGCATTGTACAGCTGTCAAAAATAATAACAAGCATCACTGACCTTGACCAAATTTGAACGAGTTATTCAAACACAAAAAATAATAGGAAGGGGTATTACTGTGTTTAGGGTCTACAATGTTTTCAAATGATAAACCCAAGGAAACCTTTAAAAACAAATTGCTTATTATTTATTATTGATACATGTCCAGATTATAAGGGAATTTCCTAGTGCAATAAATATAAAAAAGATCCGTTTTCTTTAAAAAAATATTCTAGAAAATGGTACTAAGCCACTTTTCATCCAAGAACTCTTATATGGGCTTTCATCCTTTCTAGAGATGTAGTTTGTTGTAATAAGAGACAGATTGAAAATAAATCCCAGTACAGGCCATAGCTCAGTCTTTATTAGCTATAGGGTACTAATTATTTCAGTTTTTGGGGTGGAAGAGTGTGCTATACTCTTCCTTCCAGAATTAATATGTGTATATGTGACAGAGCACTTAAAGTACTTAGCATATTAACAGTATTTATTTTATTTAAAGCAGTTGCCACTTCTAGGAATATATCCCAAGAAACTAGAAACACCAATCAGAAAGGATATATGCACCCCTATGTTCACAGCAGCACAATTCACCATAGTTAAGATTTGGAAACAGCCTAAGTGCCCATCAGCAGATGAGTGGATTAAAAAACTGTGGTACATCTACACAATGGAATACTATGCTGCGGTAAAAAAGAAGGAATTCTTACCATTTGCAGCAGCATGGATGGAACTGGAGAGCATTATGCTAAGTGAAATAAGTCAGATAGAGAAAGATAAATATCACATGATCTCACTCATTTGTGGAATATAATGAACAATATAAACTGATGAACAAAAACAGATCCAGAGACAGAGAAGCATCAATCAGACCATCAAACCTCAGAGGGAAGGTAGGGGAGGGTGGGAGTAAGGGGGAGAGATCAACCAAAGAACTTGTATGCATGCATATAAGCCTAACCAATGCACACAGGCAACAGGGGTGTAAGGGCATGAGTGGGGAGGTCGGGGGGGGGGGGCGGGTAAAGGGGGAATAAGGACACATATGTAATACCTTAATCAATAAAGAAATTAAAAATAATGTTATCTTGCTGGAAGAGTTTAATGAAAATTTAAAAGTTTGTGATGAAAAAAGATAAAGCAGTTGCTTAGTAGCAAGTATAAGTAGTACCCAGATGATAATCCAAGGCTATCAATATACACCATGTAATAAATACATTCATTAGCACTTGGGGGATGCACTCAACTCCACAAATAACTCAATAGGTGAGGTGGTTAGTCATATTTAAATAATTTAATGTTGTTTTGTTCTACTATCCCTTTTGGCATCAGATTTACATTTTTAAAATATATAAAAAAGAGACCTGGAAACAACCTAAAAACATAGAATGGGTATTTACTATTGTGCTATCTTAATATAAAGATATACCACATAGCAATAGAAAAGAACAACCTACTGATATATGCAACTTGGGGAAATCATGTGCAGAAAATGTTGAGTATCATAAGCAAGACAAAAGTGCATACATGTTGTATGATTCTACTTACATGAAATAAAAATCTGGTAACCCAATTATTGGTGATAGATATCAGTAGGGTATGAGGCAGTCTTCTGGGGTGCTGGGAATTTCTATATTCTGATCTGTTATATTATTACATGTGTGTATGCATATGGTTACATACATGCACTCATATGTACAATGTTCATCCAGCTGTATGCATAAGAATCAAGCAGATAAAGGGATACAAGATTGGAAGGAAAATCTATATTCAAAGCCATCTCTCCAGGCACTAGTGTTACTACCATGAGCAAAAAGGCCATTTCCCCTAAGTCATCATTTTATTATGCATAAATATAGGAGTTAAAGAAATAGCATTCAATGATCATAGCTCTAAAAGCCAATTAATCAAATACCTGGGTGTTGAAAAGGATTTTGAATAAGATTTTTCAGTGTTTAAGATATTTTGAATCATAATATTCAGCATTACATACAACTTAATTGAAATTAAAAAAATTATAAAATGTATTTTTATGCCTAGATCCTCATTTATTTAAAGTCTTAGTGCTACCAACAGATGTTCAAAATCTAAATTTTGAAATAGTTACCAACAATTGGTCTATAATATATTTTAAGTTTTTCTTACATAAGCATATGCTATTAACTAATTTTGAATTTTTAAAAAAAACATATATTTTATTGATTTTTTACAGGGAGGAGGGAGAGGGATAGGGATAGAGAGTTAGAAACATAAATTCAGCTGCCTCCTGCACACTTCCTACTGGGGATGTGTCTGCAAACACGGCACATGCCCTTGACCGGAATCAAACCTAGGACGCTTCAGTCCGCAGGCCAATGCTCTATTCACTGAGCCAAACCAGTTAGGGCCAAATTGTGAATTTTAAAGTAAAGAGACACCCTCATCTAGTGTGAAGCTCTTACTTCTGAACAGGGAAGCACTTTGGGGAGGATTCTGAGTTACTTGCTTCTGTGGAATGCTACAACATAGCACTGTTTGGGAGAATTGAATGGTTATCAGTGGCCACAGTGAAAAATCACTGTGCTTCTCTAATTCTTGCACCTTTTTGGTTATAATAATGTATGTGTTCACAAAAAAGCTAGTGAAATTTCCTGATTGACAGATGTTTTTCCCCCTACATGTTATTCCACAGCTCTTAATATTTTAAGCCACTAATGTGCAAAAGAACATCACATTAGAAATGCAATTGTTCATATGTTATCATTTTTTTCTGGGGGAATCTGCTTACTTATGACCAAAACTGTTTTATTAGTCAATGGCTATTGCTCAACTTAGAGCTTATTAAAAGTACGCATTTCAAATACTAAAAGTACCTATTATACAAAAGAGTTCTATCTCCCACTGCTATGAGTTGGTGGCTGACTTTAATATTTTTAGTATTCTGTTTCTTCAATTATTAGTAAAACAAAAGAGCATTTAAGTCAGAGGGTTATATTTAACACTCATACTCTCAAGGTCAAGACTATTAAATATGTAGCACAACAGATAACAACATGGGCTAATGACATCAACATGATTAGCCCTAGAACTCTGGGAAAATTACTTCAGCACACTGAGCCTTCCATATGTACAATGGGGATAATTATCACCACCTTTGATGGTAATTTAAAGGATTGAGATGAGATATATGAAGCACTCTTCACAGGATCCGAACCATTGTGCCAATGACTGGTCATGTATAACACTCAAGGGAAGGAGTCAATCCCTTGAAAATATGTTGTAGGTAGGATAAATGAAGGGTTCTATCAACATACTCATAACCAATGAGTCATTTTTTAAATTACTTCCAGGGTCAAATTTTTGGAATTTTTTAGTAATACTCTTAGAAAAGCAAATTCTTGTTGAAATACTAATGGATTGATTATAATAAATCTCTGAGCTTACACAGGGTAAAAGCTCTTTAATTCCTTGGCCAATGCAATTCATCATCTTCAACTTCTTCCTTTAACCATCAACACACCTCTCTGAAGGAGTTTTTTTTTGTTGTTTTTTTTAAAAAACTTGGCTATTATTAGCTGCAAAGAAAAGAAGAAGTATATTCAAGAAAACTTGGTCAAGAACAGGTCTTTACCTAATGGGAAAATATTAATGACTATAACTTATCATTATTGAATATATAAGTATCTCTAAGTAAAATGCATGGATTTTTTTTAAAAAGCTGATTTTCTAGAAGTATAGGTTCATGGTAATTTCTTATAATCAAATACACAAAAGTAGTGTAGCAGTATTCCTTATTTTTACCAATATAATAATGTATCTATATCTTACACTTAATATTCACCTTACCATTAGGAAAAGACAATATGAAAATCTCTTACGCACAAACACAGGAACAACACATACACACCATCTTGTGAGTGTGTATATACATATACAAGTGCATAGAGTAAGCTATACAATTAAAAATCCACTTTTACAAACCTGCTATCAATTTTGGTGTGGTTGTAATTTCTAATACCTTAACGGTCCTGCTGTCACCTAAACAGAAATTGTCCCAAGTACGCATAACTATTAACTCCCTTTATCTAGTAAACCTAGTGATGATGCTTCCAATCCAATTTAAAAATCATTAAAAGGTAGTGGCTTTTAAACCCTTTATAATTTAGCTCATTTCTGTTATATTTAGTTGGAAGAAAGCAGCTGTTCATTTGCACATCTGTAAATTACATTTAATTGCACTTTTCTCAAGTGAGAAAGGAGAAGCTCTATCTGCAATGCAATTTTGTATATCTGACCACACAAATGCTAATAAACACCTGTGCTTTAGATATAATTTCATTTTGGGTTACATAATTTCACCTTCCTATTAATCCAGAATTTTGAGCAACTAACTACTGTAAGTTTTTATCTTGAGTGGGCTTTAAGATGAAACGGATACTGTAAGACATTTGATTACTAATAAGTTAGTTATTTACTTATATAAGACTAGAGGCCTGGTGCATGGATTCGTGCATTGGTGGGGTCCCTTGGCCTGGCCTGTGGGGAATGGGCCGAAACTGGCTCTCTGACATCCTCTGAGGGGTCCTGCATTGCGAGAGGGTGCAGGCCAGGACAAGGGACCCCACCAGTGCACAAATCCATGCACTGGGCCTCTGTATTTATATAAGATCTTTGGTTAATCTCTTCCCACCCTTTCCCCTCCCTGCTTCCCTCTGAGATTCATCAGTCTGTTCCATGTTTCCATGCCTGTGGTTTCCACCCCTATGTTGAGCATCTGCCCCTGGTGGTCAGTGTGCATCATAGCTAATGGTCAGCCAGTCGAACAGTCGGCCGGTTGGCTGGTCACTTAGGCTTTTATATATATAAACTAGAGGCCCCGTGCATGAAATTCGTGCGGGGGGGGGGGTGTCCCTCAGCCCAGCCTGCACCCTCTCCAATCTGGGAGCCCTCGGGGGATATCCAACAGGGATCGGGCCTAAACTGGCAGTTGAACATCCCTCCATCCTTCTCGCAATCTGGAACCTCTGGCTCCTAACCACTCACCTGCCTGCCTGCCTGATCCCCCTGACTGCCCTTCCCTGCTGGCCTGATCCCCCTAACTGCCCTTCCCTGCTGGTCTGGTCACCCCTAACTGCCCTCCCGTGCTGATCTTGTCGCCCCTATTTACTTTTTTTTTAAATCTTATCCCCTTCACACACAATTGTATTTGACTTCCTTATTGGCTTCTCCCTGTCACATAATTTTTCTCTCTCCTTTATGTAACACTTTTTCCTACTGACTGATCATTTATAAACTTTTCTTTCCTCCTTATTTCCTACTTCTGTTCCATCATCCTTCTTCCCATCTTTCTCCTACCCTCCCTCCCTCCCCACATTTCTTCTTTCCTTTATCTTTACCCCTTCTCTCCCTCCCCTTTTCCTTCCTTCCCACCTTAATTTTTTTCTTCACTTCCTCCCTCAGACCTGCTTTGCTAATTGCCCCATTTCTTCCTTCTTCCCATTCTCCTTTTAAGCTCTAACGGCTCCCCTTTAAAACTTTTCTTCCCTTCCTCTTTCTCATTCTTCTCTACTTCCACTGTTTTAACATCTATCTATCTACCTGCCTAATCATTCACGATCATTTATCTTTTTTTCTATTCTGACTCCTACATATAAAATCTGTCCCCAGTACACAATTATACTTGATTTTCATTATAGCTCCTACAGTTCACTCACACATCCTCTGTCCTTCTTTAACTCTGCTTTCTACTGACTCCTGTATAAAGTTCTTCCCTCCCTCCTTCCCTTCTTAAAGCTTTCGTTGGCGTGGGGGGTGGGGGGGGACACGTTAACCCCCAGCCCAGGGCTCAGCCTCGGCCCGGTGTTTGCCGCCCCCCCTTCCCCAGTCTCCCCACTGTTATCCTGCTCCCATTCCCTGCCTGGGACGCCCAGCCCAGCAAGGGTGGCTGAGGCCCATGCGGCCTGGGCACTGCTGCTGCAAAGCAGGAGCGCCTTAGCCCAGAAGGCCTCTGACCATCCTCCACTCCTTCCTGGACCCGTGGGCTCCTCCCAGCCAATGGCGCCACCGTCCTCCTCCCACTTCTGGGCAGGGCTCCCTGCTCCGCACCTCCTGCACCCGGCCCCTCGCCCGGGCGCACCTACTACACCCCCCCCCCCCCCAAGGTCACCACCCCCTTCCGCGTGCAGTTTCCTTCCCCTCCTATTGTATCCTATCCTACCCTGGGCCTTGCAGCTGCCTGAGCAGAGGGCAGGGATGCAGCCTGCTAATACGGTCATGATGTGATGCTCTAACAGACAAATTTGCATATTCCTCTATTATTAGATTAGAAAATAGAACAAATTTCATAGGTAGACATGGATAATTCTGAAAAATATGCAAATACTATTACAATCATATTTAATAATTTGGGTATTGTAAATGAAAACAAATTCCAAATTTGAGGAAGTCTAACAGCTTATATTTGATTTAAGACTTATTCATTCAATAAATCAGATCTTTGTCTTATATCAGGCATTTTGAACTACAGATTACTAGAGTCAATTACTACCATCTAGTAACAAAAGCAATTTCCAAATTAAATTTGTTGACATCAAATATGTCAGTAGAAAAATGTTATCATTCTATAAATATTGTGAATGAATTATTGTTCTATTTCAGCTGCCAAAATTACAAGTCATTCTCTGTTTCTATACCCTTATTGTTTTATTTCCTGAGAATTGAAAAAGTTTTAGAAATAGCTAAGTCACACTTGAGTAGGAAAGTTCTGTGCATCAATTTTCTCTAATGCCAAGCTACGTAAATGTACCTAAACTTGGCTTTTGACAAAAAAATAAAAAAAGAGTCTTCAGAGAATATTTATGAATGGACTCTGGGAATGGAGAGTATAGAACATGTGATCAGGTTAAAATCCTACAGAACAGCAATGGCAATATACATATATTTTTCAAAAATTGCTCCACTAGCAGAAAATTGACATCTAAATCGCTATGCCTCATGAGGAATATAATGCAAAAATTGTAAAAGAAATGCTTTTAAAAAGTAATTTGTAGATAACATCTCAAATAGAATGATGATAAAATTAATCCCACAAGTTTAATTTCAGGACTATTTGATTCTATCATTGTTTAAATATTTAGGATACACATGTATAGTGATATATACTATTTTAAATCCAAGTAGAATATTCATGTTCTACAGTTTTTAACAACTCAACCTTTCATGCCCAACTGCCTACTTTCTTCATGGAAGTGCCCAGGTTTAGGGAAGAGTGAAAACTAATTATCCTTGCTAAGGCTGAGTAAGCTTGGTTACTAAAATGATTTGGCCAACTGATTGAGCTGACCTACTCAAAGAGTGATTTAAAAAAAAATCACTAAACAGAGAACACTTCCTCACCAAAGAAACCCCAATCTCATACCCTCCAGTGAGCAACAAGAATGGGTATGTTCTGCTGCAAGCTAAATTTTCTGAGGTTAGGTATGGCGCTCTGAAGTATGCCTAGAAGGTTTAAATATGGAAATGAGAGCATGGGCCTAAAACACCATAGGCCATACAGACTGGTCCCAAACCATCTTTGCCACTACTTTCTCAGCAGTTCTTAAGTGAAGAGTAAATGAAGGCTGCTCTCAGAGCTGTTGTCTATCTTTCCAGACTGTTGTTTATGTATGAATAGCAAGTTGCAATTAGATGCTATAAAAATGCACCATGTCATTAATCTCAATCTTATTTTCTATTTTAGTTTTTTCACTGAAGTCCAGAGCAAGCCCATCTATTCCTCAATTTTATATAAACTTTCAAGGAATGCATTTGCTCCTTTAGGAATCTTAGAAAACAGTAAAGTAGCTGTTCATCACTGGAAAAAAATTTTTGAAATATTTTAAAGCACTCCCTCCCCAACACATGTTGATCTCTTACGTTAATGGGAGAAAAGGAAAGTAAGGCTAATGGTATTTTTAAGGAGAGCTATTATGTAACATTTCAATGATAGCAAAGTGAAGGCAATTATGAACTTGGTAAATATTAATAGTTTTTAAAGTAAAATAATGGCATTCCAGATTTTCTATAAACTAGCATATCTTTAAAACCAACAATAATCAAATATTTATAATAACTACACAAGCATGTAAATGACCACTAACTTATGCTGAATATTCAGTGCTTTAAATTATCCAAATCATCAAATTTGATATAATCATCTATATTGATTCATACATAGACTAGCTTTCAATGGGAAACTCAAAATTTTTATTTATTTAGAATAATACAGAATAAAAATAAACTTAGATCCTGCTACTATACTTTCCAGCCTATAGCTCACAAGCCAGATATCTCAGGAGGTAGGCAGATACCTGAACACATACGTAAACACGAGATAACTCAATTATTTTTTTAGAAAAATTTTGGACACCGAAAAAGAAGGCCTTTTGCTGATCTTGATTTTGAGAGCATATACAGCTAGACATAAATCACCATTGTTTAAATATACAATAGGTCAGATTGCTTATAAAATAAACCCTACTATGTTTAAAAACTATATCAAATAGCAATATTTGCTTTATGATAATTTGAAAATTAAACCAATATTAAGTAAAAGAATGCAACAAGTGCAAATCAAATATGAAAAAGACTTAAAATCAGAGGACATTAATCATTTATTCAATAATAATTATATTTAAATCAAAGCACAACACTTAAAAATTACTTGGTATTTAATTTATACCTACATGTTAGCTGCTTGGAAATATGACAGTTGTTTATCTCATAAAAGAACAAAGCACTACAGTTAATTCCATGGGAAACATCTTTTAAATGCATTACAAATTGTAATTAATTTTTAATGTTCAAGATTTGTTGTATTAATGAAATAAAAAAATATTATTATTAGCAGTTTACATGAAACGCATCTCCTTTTATTTTAGCACATACTTTCCCCCAAACAACAAAGGTTGGTGTCCCACATACTTGTCTTATCTACTTCTGTTACTGCAAATCCACGATCATCCCACACAGGCTAATCTTTTATGGCAGAGGTCACTGAAGTTGTGCCAAAATTCAATAATTATGTTCAATCTAATGTGGCCATACATTTATCTCATTGCTGGAATTTAAACCATTTCCAACAAAGCATTTCATTTCAGTGATTAAACGCTCATCAAAAATGCCCCATTGTAAACATTTCTCACATTTCTAAAATTGTGAATAAAATACTGCAGTTATAAAGCTTTCTTTTCAATACAGAATTAAATTAGATACTTAATTATTTAAAGTCTCTTTTAATTAGGGAAAAGAAAGCATTTTATGTGCCTGTTGCATAATTGAAACAAACAAAAACCCTGTCACATTTAAAATGGTAAAGGCCCATAATCTAAATTGACAACTACAAAGGAATTCCACTTTTTCTGAAGAGTGAAAAAGTTTCCACACTGTAATATGGAATAGGTTTTAATATTTACAGAAGGGGGGGAATATGATGAATGAAGTAAATTCTTCAAGCTATTCTTCACAAATGGAGTACATTTAACAAACATATTGATTTTTTTAAGTAATTTTATTCAGAATATTGTTTTTAAAATGCCAACTCAATGAAGAAAATGTTTTCAGTGCTTTACATTTATGGTCCCAGGGAAAATTAGCTAATAATTCTTCCAAAAGCCTACACTATTGAAATACTCAATTATAATTCATAGCTGTAACAAAAGAAAGTAAATTTCTTACCTTTTTCAGTAGAGAGTATAATGTACATTATTCTCAATACTTACTTGTTTTTACCTCAACTCAAAACTATTTGTCAGGAATTGTGAACAATTAAGTTTCTTCTGAACTCACAAACTAACATATCTGTTTACTCTGAAAGTTCTAAGTGTCCTGACATTTACTTTGCTATAGTCTCTAATTGACCAAAAAAGAAAAAAATTCAGTTGAAACATCATCTCTCAGTGTATTTTAGGGAAATAGGCGACCTTAAAATAAGTAAAATATTTGATAAAAATAATTTAAAAAGTGAAAACAGAGGAAAATATACATATGGGAACTAAGATTAAAGTAAAAATAGAATGCAAAAATAATTTTGTAAGCAAGAATAATGCTGAATAAGACACGCTATCTTATTTTTCCTGCACCTGTTTGAAAACAACAAATGATAAAATGTTTCCATTTTTATCCAAATTTTGAAATATCTACCTTATACATTAACTCATTTTTAAAAAAATACCAAGTATTATATTAAAAGAGAATTCAACTGTGTACTCGCATAGATATATGTATAAAACTTATCCAGGTGCATTTTGGTAAGGAGCAGATATATATTTATTTGCTCTTTCCCATTTTATAACATCGATGTATTTTAATGTTGACTGATATGATAATTTCAAACTCAAGCAAGGTATAGACAGTATCAATTCAGTTCACAGCAATACCAAAAATATTTTATATACACATAAATTATATATATACCTAAATTGATCTAAAGGAAATCAAGATGTATTCTCTAATGCTAAAATTTGCTTAAAGTTAATTTTCACATTTCTTTATGAGCCAAGTTAGCAACATTTTACTTTGTATAATAGTAGAGGGAAGATAAACATAGTGATAAATGTATGTAAAATATACCTACGAAGACAGCTTTAATTCATCCTTCCTTAAAAGAGAATAAATCAGGTGTTCATCAATATTTTAAAGAGAAATATGATTATTTTAAAGTAAAAAATAAAGTTTCAGTCTAGGTTAACATTGACAAAAATATAAAGCAAGGTAGTGTTTAGAATAGTGGCAATAAGATTTCTTAAAAATAACAACAGAGTAACCGAGATCCTATTTTTCTGCTTTTAAATATACCGCACTCTATTTTTTAATGTCTAAAGATACTACTGAAAATGGGTATATAAAATCTGAGGTGGTTAATATCTGATTACTATAGCATTTCATGGCAACATGTGAATTTAACTCTTAAAATACTGAAGAATAAAATAACATATCGGCTTGCATGACAAAATTCAGTTAGAGTAAAATTAACAGCTTTAAAATTACATGTAAGTGCCTTTGAGCTTCAGAATTTCTTTCATGAAAAATCATCTTTTCATGGCAAAACAACAATTAAATACAACTATTTAAACGTCAATATAGCAAACATGTCTATTAAAACAGTTGTTAGAAATAACATCAAAGTGTTAATACATTTTTATAATTACATAGTAAATATTAACATTTTTAGAATCCCAAACACCATATTTGAAATACACAAAAATCCCAACTGAAAAATGTTAAGTTTGATTGTTCGCACAACAAAAGTTCTAGAAAACTTCATTACTTACTGTTCACAGGGTATTACTTACAGAGATGAACAGTTTTAAGAATTCATCTGTTATTTATCCTGAAGTGTTTTTAAATAACCCTTTCGTACTGTATATATCTCAATGAGATAACCATCCCTACTCTGTCCTGCTGAGAAAAACAAAAAAATCAGTAAATCTTCTTCTTTAAGGTTGTTCTTGCTCTGACGTACTTTAGGTGACCACAAGCAGGAATTCATAATAACAAAAGCTACATTACCAGGAACATTTTTTTTAAAAAATTCTTGTTTCATATTTACTGTATAAAGTCATTTTGACATGCCTACACAACTGGTTGTGGCAGTTTTCAGACATGATTTCTAATAAAAATAAAAAAAAAAATTGCTCCAGGTTCTTTAAAGAAAGCTTGCCGCTGGGAAGTTGATTTTGGCCAAGTGCCAAAATCATGTGCAAAGGGGCCTCATTAGGGATTCATGGCAGCCTTCAGCACTAACAAAAAATGTGACCCAACAGGCTAAATCAGTGACTAAAATTAAAAAGTAAGAGACAAAGACAACTTACTTAATATTCCTTCCAAAGCAACATTAAACTTTTTTTGGTAATTAAACCCTTGTTAGTCTAATGCAGCGTTCCCCTCTCCTCAAATGATTGTACAATTACTCTTTAAAACTTGTCAATTTCCCTTCTAAATACACTTTCTTTCTGTGGCAGTTTACAAAGATTTTGCTATATAATAAAACTCTATATCTACTGCAATGCATTCAACAGCAGAAAAGAAAATTGTAAAAATGCAGACTACAGGATTCTCTTCAGATTGAAACAAACAAACAAACAAAAATAAGCAAACAACAGTCAGTACCTTTTAAACTTCTACAAAAGTGAAGACGCGCACTCCAAACTCATGTAGGTTGTGAGGAATCATGCTCACTCCCCACTTTGCCCCCCCAAAAGTAGATTTGATAGGTAGCCTTACCTAGAAGTCTTCTGGCTTTTCTGCAGATCAAAAAGTTTCCTGCCTAAGCACACAGATATTCTTTCACGAACCATAAAGGCCCTTTTATGAATCCAACACTGTAACAGGCAGCTTTCCACACCACGGTGAGAGCCCGGTGCGTCAGCTCTCAAGATAAAATACATTGCTAACACACAATCAGTGGGAGAGGTTGTCTATTGGAGAATCTCGTAAGGAAAGAAGAAGAAAAAAAGGTTTCTTTCTTTCTTTCTTTTTTGGAAAAAGCAAGCAAAAGAGGGTGCGGTCAGATGTTAGGTTTTTGCCTGAGAAAAGGGCCCTACACGGCACTAGTACCTAAATACTAGCAGAAGCTGCCTGGGAAGAGAGCCAATGGAAGGACTTTGTTTGACCCAGCTGCCAATCTCCCCTGAAGCCTGCGCCAGACTAAACACTCACACTATTTTAACTCAAATCAGGCTACAGCAGCTGTTTGCTTTCCGGCTCTGAGCTCTGCACCCACCATGGCCTGTGCAGTTCACCCCGCGAGCTCTGCTAGCTGCCTGGCTGAAATCCGCTCCGGGTTGGGATTTGTCACTGGAGACTAGATTTTAACCCTATTCCTTGAGGTAAATATGGGCTGTTTGTTGTTCTGCATTTAGTTCTGGTAATTTGGGATACACTTGTGATCCTTTTAAAGAAGAGTGATGTTTTATGTCATGGGAGGAGAATTGAGGCTGGAAGGTAACAAGGGTGTATATATCCTTTGAAATTCTAACCTGAACTCTTCTGATGTGTTCAAATGAACACTGAATTAACCCTTGTATGTAGCAACTGCAAAGCCCCTACCATACACTTGAAAGAACAAAGTTGGTACCCCCAACTTCACCCCAACCCAAGCTCCTTCAACCCTAGCAAGATGGAAAGTTGGCATCACAGGACTAGAGAGACTCATGTCATTGTAAAAGATAGAACCGGCTACTTAATGCTCTAGAAAGTTCCCCCAGAAGCCACACCTAAGCACACAAGTAGTTTGTTTTGCTTATATGAAAACGTTCCAAGTGGCCCAATTTACCTTTCTTAAATGTTTAGCTCATTAAGCTACTAAGCTGAGTATAAAAATCATACCCTGAATTGTAAAACATTCAATTTTGCCCATTGATAGTCTCAAGTAGAAAGGAAACCAAAGAGAAATTAGTCAGGGGAAGTACAATTTAAATAATAATCAAATTTATCTGATGCATTAGAGAGAAGGATCCGGTAACTAAGACCTACTGCACACCAGATAAGAGCCAAATACTGCACATGTGGAGAAAATAAATCAGTAAGTCATTCAACATGTGGATGAAAGAAAGAATTCCAGAGAACTATGATAACATGGAATAACTATAACCATAAACAAGTTATTCTGACTCCTGACCAAATTCCTACTTATGGACAGCGAGGGTGATGGTGAGAGGAGACGGCATCTTTTCATTTACAGGTTTTAGTTTCTGTTGTTCCACTCGGGTAGAAAGATGCTTCTGGCCCTGACCGGTTTGGCTCAGTGGATGGAGCGTCGGCCTGCGGACTGAAGGGTCCCAGGTTTGAGTCTGGTCAAGGGCATGTACCTTGGTTGCGGGCACATCCCCAGTGGGGGGTATGGAGGAGGCAGCTGATCGATGTTTCTCTCTCATCTATGTTTCTAACTTTCTATCCCTCTCCCTTCCTCTCTGTAAAAAAATCAATAAAATATTTTTTTTAAAAAAAGAAAGATGCTTCTTCATTTAGTGAAAATGGCCAGTAAGACTTTTTGTTTTTTTTTAACATAACTAATTTGGTTCACACTATAGTTAGAAGATGAGGAAAAAATGTTTCTGAAATACTAGAAAAGTATATACAGGAATTTTTTTCAAAAAGTTGTTTCTTCTGCTTTAAGGAGAGAGTTTACTTTTTTTTATTCCTGTTCACCCCACTCTCCAACAATAACATGTCTGTTTTCTTATCTCAGGAACTAGAGATCTAAATTAGAAAAGTAGTAATTTTGTAATAAAATTTTATTTCCTTAAATAAATAGTGACAAAGATGGTTATAGAGAGGTTGACTATTATGTTTAATGGGTGCCCATAAACTGAAAGACACAATTCATGA
Source organism: Myotis yumanensis (assembly GCF_028538775.1). Classification (NCBI taxonomy): domain Eukaryota; kingdom Metazoa; phylum Chordata; class Mammalia; order Chiroptera; family Vespertilionidae; genus Myotis; species Myotis yumanensis. The sequence goes on along the minus strand of NW_027223753.1, from coordinate 199,965,556 downwards.
AAAAAAATCATGCCAAGATAATATTGTTTGACAGGTGAGTTATTACCCTTATTCTGAAAGTAATACTTTTATAAACCCAAAGGCTTCTCATTGGATCTGGCTTCCTACCTAATAGAGTAGGGTTACATGTTCAAAACTTTAAGGAAGCCAAATGCTGGAAAATGGTTTCTTTTGAGCCATTCACTTTCTTTTTTTCTTTTTTTAAATATATTTTATTGATTTTTTACAGAGAAGAAGGGAGAGGGATAAAGAGTTAGAAACATCGATGAGAGAGAAACATCGATCAGCTGCCTCTTGCACACTCCCTACTGGGGATGTGCCCTGAACCAAGGTACATGCCCTTGACTGGAATCGAACCGGGGACCCTTCAGTCCGCAGGCTGACACTCTATCCACTGAGCCAAACCAGTCAAGGCTGAGCCCTTCACTTTCAACCCAAGAAAATATTCAGTACGTTTCTCTAAATGGTCTATTACAATCTAACAAGCAAAGCATCACCTATGGCCACACTACTACTTCAACACCTGCAGTAGCTACAAAATGGTGGTCCCATAGTCCCATAGCTTCATCTCAGTAATTACATCTCTTCCACTGCATTCTGCATCCCTCCCTTCTCCTTAGACAGCATGTGCAAAGCAGTTTGTTCACATCATGAGTGTTTATGTGCTGACCTGTGTTTTCCTTCCCTCAAATCCATATTTTGAATCTCAACTCCAAGTATCTCAGATTACGTCAGTAAATGGAGACAGAAACCTTAAAGAGATAAGTTTGTTAAATGAGGTGGTGAGCTCAGGGCCTAATCCAGTCTGGCCAGTGCCCTTACAAAGAAATCAGGCTAGAGATACACACAGACCAAAGGTCATAGGAAGACACAGGGGAGAAGAAGACCATAAATGGCCAAGGAGACATGTTCCGAAGAAACCGACCCTGTCCGCACCTTCTTCTTGAACATTTAACTGCCAGACATTTCTGTTTTTTAAGCTACCCAGTTTGCGGTATGTCATGGCAGCCTGAGCAAATTAATACAACGTCTAAGTACAAAAGAGTGAAAAATTATCTTATTTTGGAATACAATTTGTTTCTACACTCAGGTTTTTATTTTCTCTAAGAAAGCATGTAATTTATGAAGTATATGTTATTCACATTTTCCAGAAAAAAGAAAAACTGTATGTATGACAGATTTTTACATAAAAATCATACAAGGTGTTAAAAATGAGGGAAAATATAACACAGTTGCCACTCTTCCATGGTACTACTTATTTTCATACTGTGAGCAGGAATACTGTATTTACATCATCGTATAACATATAATAAAATTATATGTGCACAATTAATGTGCATATATTTGAAAAGAATTATGAAATAAATAGGTGTCTAGCTTTTCCTTTAGGACAAAAAAAATGGTATGGTCCTGGCCAGGTTGCTCGGTTGGTTAGAGTGTCATCCTGATGCACTAAGGATGTGGTTTGATCCCTGGTTAGGGTACCACCAAATGAATGCATAAATAAGTAGAATAATAAATTGATGTTTCTCCCTTCCTCTTTCTTTCAAAAGTCAATAAAAAATAAAATTCATTTAAAAATGGTATGTAAATTCTTGATTTTGCAAGATAGTTTGATGCATGGACAATTTACAATCAAGTTCTGGCACTAGATAAAATTTTATATCAAAAGTTGGAAACAGAAAGTTAAATAGTTGTAAGGGGAGAGATCACATAATATTTACAAAAGGAAGGACTCTAAAAGAAGAAGGAAAAAAAAATGTGTCTTTCAAGAAAGTCTAACGTAAGTAAAATGAGACTGAAGGTAATCAGAGATAAAGCAAGTCAAAGTACTAATTAGATTATCCCTAAGATAAACCATATTTACCCAGATTATTAAGAGATGGACACTTCACTTACATGAAGTTGGAGGCAGCAAGATAATGGAGGGAAATAGATTAAAGTAGGAATACCTTTGCTGTTGTGGTACCACAGCAGCAAAGATGGGCCCCAAGACTCCCACTCTGGTTTACACTTGAATACATACTTCAAGCAGAAATTGGGAGGATGCTGTGAATATGATGAGGTAGTTCTGTTGATTAAATTATCAATCTATATGTAAGAGTTGGTGAGATCTCCATATAAATTTACTAGAGGGAGGAGGAAGAAGCCAATAGTAAAGTATGGTGATATACCTGAACAAAAGAGGTAAGCAAAAGGTATTGAAATGACCACTGCAATGAGATATTGTTTTACCTAGCAACAACTCCCACCGACTGACATGTGGATGTAAGAATTCATTCATCCTTTATTCACCCATACTCTCAAAAATTATATGTCATGTGGATTTTATGTAGGGCACTGAATTATGTGTTGTGTGGGATAAAACAAACAGAAATGAAAATACAGCCCCTGATTTCATGTTTCTGAGAGTCCAGTAAGCACACTAAAAGCCAACTAGCCAATTCTAGAGAATTGGCACTGTGTTTGCTGAACGCTTCGGAGAGCGGAGTGGTGCTTCTGATGGTTTTGTAAATGTAACAGAATGTTATGACAATATTGGGAGTCATCACCTATCCCAGTACTTAAAGTAAGGAAACTAGGAAGGGTGGAGAGCTTTTCCAAGTTGATGAAGAACATCTATTCAAACCTACAGTTAACATATTCAGTGATGAATAATGAGATGCTTTCCCCCAAGGAAAACAAACAAGGCAAGGATGTTCCTAATTACCACTCCTATTCAACATCCAACAGAAAGTCCTAGCTAGTACCACAAGACAAGAAATGAATATAAAAGTATAAATTTTAGAAAAAGAAAATGTAAAACTATTTCTTTTCATAGATGATAGGATCATCTATGCAAAAAAAATCCCAAAGAATTTTTTTTTTAAAGCAACTACAGCAAGGTTTTATGAATGCCAATTCCCAGTTAGGAGATGTATATGTTCTGGGGTTCTAGTGCACTGCATTGTGATTATAGGAAACGCTGCTGTGTTGTACACATGAAAATTGCAAGCAGAGTAGATTTTAACTCTTCTCACCACACAAAAATGATAATGATGTGATGTGATGGAGGTGTTAGCTAACACTACAGTGGTAATTATATTGCAAACTAACCTATTGGACACATCAAATTTACACAATGTTATGTCAACATATCACAGTAGCACTAATATTAAAACATTTTTTAAAAAAATCCAATTGCTTTCCTGTCTACCAGAAATTACAAAATTAGAATTTGAAATTTTAAAATATCACATAATAGTATCCAGAGATCAAATACTTAGGTATAAATTTAACAAAATATATACAATAATAATATCAAAGTTGAAAGCCACCAAAATAACTTATGGCCAAAGCTGGAACAATTAGAACAGCAAAATGAACCAAGTCATATTGGACCATAACTCAAAGTACAAAACAAATATTTAATAGTATATACTGATATGAATTAATGATTTAAGCAACGTGGTGAGAATAGACAAATATCCCATGCAGAACAATTCAACATTTTTCCAAATCTATATATTCCTCTCTGAAGGAAGTAAAGCATGTCTGTTCACTCCCTAGGTGTGGGCTGAGCATAGCGACTTCCTTCCAAAGAGCACAATTTTAAGACATAAAAAAAGAATAAATTTAGAGTGGAGAAAGCTCACAAACATTTTCACAAGACAGTTGATCAAGGTTAACATCAGCATTGATAAGTTGTTTCGGTGGTGTTCAACTTTGATATTATGTGATAGGAATGGCAATTTACTGTGTGGCCTTCTTCCTAAAAATGCATTATTCCAATCAAAGCATAGAAAAAGCATGAGACAAATTCCTATTGAGAAATATTCTAACAAAAAGTTTGACCAGGAAACCTCAAAATTGTCAAGGTCATTAGAAGAAAAAAAGTAAGTCCAAGAAACTGTCACAATCAAGAATATCCTAAGGAGACATGACTATTAATATAATGTTGAATCCTGGGTGGGATCCTGGAACAACAACAAGAGATATTAGAGGGAAACACTAAGAAAATCTGAGTAAAGTATGGATTTTATTTTGTAATGTTGTATTGAATGTGTTTGACTAATTGTGACAAATACAGGGTGGGGCAAAAGTAGATTTACAATTGTTTGTGTGAAAAATAATGAAATAAATAAATAAATAATACTACAAAAACTCATACCCACAACTGTAAACCCACTTCTTACCCAGCCTATATATCACACTAATGAGGAACTGGGTATAAGGCACACAGAAAAATCTTTGTACCATCTTTGCAATAATTCTGTAAATATAAACTTGTTATAAAATTAGTTTATGAAAATATGCACTAGAAAAATATTTTAAATAAAAAAGGGATCAAACATTTCATGGGTATGTTACTCAATATTTTCTTAAGTGTAGAAGTAATGTTCTGAAAGCACTTCCTGAAAAAATTGAAGTAATAAAACTACTCCTTGGTTTCCATGACACTAATACCCCTAGATTGTTTTCTTTTAATTTTTCTTCTAAAGTTATATCTAATTTTTTTTCAATCTTTAAATGTAGGTAATACTCAAGATTTCCTCCTTGGCTTCTTTTCTTTCCTTTTGCACTCTAATCAGAAATGTAATTGAGCCTTGTAAAAAAGTTGATAACTTCTAAATCTTCCGCACAGATACCTCTAGAGTGTTCGAGATCCCACTTTTTAAATGCCCATAGTCACCCCATCTTCATTCCTAAACTTAAATTTATTACTTTTCCTCTAACCTGCCCCTACTATGTTTAGCCACTGACCAACCAATCTTGCATGCCAGATCACTGGAGTCAGAAGAGATCTCAAGATATTCCAGTGATTTCCAAGTAAAACACTGGTACAAGTAGAAAAACATGAAATACAAAGACGTAATTGAAGAAAAATGTTGTCAACAACAGCAAAAAAAAAAAAAAAAATGTAAGAGGTTAGTGGGCAGATAAATAGATTTATATTGGTACAGAAAAGACAAAGAAAAAAACCATGAAAGAGAAATTGATCAATAGAAAAACATATAAGTGAAAAGATAATTCATAGATAAAGTTCCTGACATGACAAAAAAATCAAGGATAACAAAGATAGAACAGAAGAGAAATTTCTCAAGCTTAATGCCAAATTAAATTATTTACCATGTGCTTGGAAAAATTGATGGGGGAAAATGCAGACCTAGATCACTCCAGCAAAGAAAAATTTGTAATTACAATTTTAAAGAACAAATCAATTTATAGGATTATTAAAAAGGAGAGAGAGTTTATCCACATAGGAATAAAAATGAGCAGTCACATTATTTCTTACAATATGAAAAAATAACAATATCTATATAACACTGGGGTAAATTAGTTTTTAAATAAAAAGATTTAGGTCCAATCATAGAGATACCAGATGAAATATGATTGCCTTAAACCAATAGAATTAGGTGCAAATCAGGCATAAGCTAATCAATGTACTTCATTGCTTAAACCACAGATACTCGTTTAGAATAGTCTGGACCACATGACCTTAATTGATCTAGTCTCTCATTTATAAATGAGGCATGTATAAATAGTGGACTCCTTTCTGTAACTATGAGAGAACAAAGCTTTGGCTATGAAACTGTATCACAGAAGACAAAGAAGAGAAAGAAGTTAACTAGCACCTTGTTGAGATTTTTAAAACACAGATTTAATCTTACCCTGCCTATGACTGGTTTCAGTTATGTGAACCAGTACATTTCCTTACTGTTTAAGCCACATTGAGTTCATTTTTATTTTACAGAAAATGGAAAGTACAGGGTGGGGCAAAAGTAGGTTTACTTTTGTTCATATGGAAAGCAATACAATAATTTTTTTTTAATATATTTTATTGATTTTTTACAGAGAGGAAGGGAGAGAGATAGAGAGAAACATCGATGAGAGAGAAACATTGATCAGCTGCCTCCTGCACATCTCCCACTGGGGATGTGCCCGCAACCCAGGTACATGCCCTGGACCGGAATCGAACCTGGGACCCTTCAGTCCGCAGGCTGATGCTCCATCCACTGAGCCAAACCGGTTTCGGCAGCAATACAATAATTAATAAATAATACTAAAACAATAAACTGTTTCTTGTATTAACAACTGTAAATCTACTTTTGCCCCACCGTGTATTATAGCCAAGAGAAAGTCACGAAACAGATTCTCCACTAGACCCTCCAGAAGGAACCAAAGCTGCGACCATTTGATTTTTGATTTCTGGACATCAGAACTGAGGGAGAATATTTCTGTTCTTTTAAACCATCTAATTTTTAGTAATTTTTTATGGTAGCCCTAGCAATCTAACATACTATTATTGTCTCCTTTAAATAGAGGAAGAACTGAAGTTTAGAAAGGTTAAATATTACTCAAGTCATGGATTCAAAAGATTAAATTCAAACTATCTGACACCAGGGCCTATGCTCCTAATCACTGGGTAATATTCATTGATCACTCCTTATATAATGGACATCTATTCCATCAATGTTCATTGTGGTATAATTATTACGTATCTCTCTAATAATATATATTGTAAATTATCCACATTGTACCATCAATGCACGCAGCTAGGCTTACTCTCGTGTTTCCTCTCCCCAGTTTGGGCACACCTTTTCTTCCAGCACTTTCCTTGGCTATCTTCCATTTGGAGATAGCATGGGTGTCAACCTTTGCAGAAAGGCTTTCTGGACTGTTTCCTGATCAAAGTCTAGTTTAGCATTTTTTCTATGCCTTGCTGTAGTGCAATACATGCTTTTAAATAACATAAAAATATACTGTAATTTGCTTTTCTCCATTTCCCAAGACTTTATGAACAGTGGACTTCCTTTTTCTTATCCTCAGTTAATCTACATAGTCCTTGAGGCTGAATGAGCACTGTTAAGTGATATGAATTACTGAATGAGAAAAATTTTGATGGGACTATTTAATTTTAAATACAAAAGTAGCCTTGAGTTACAAAAAATATCAATGTCTATAGATCCATTTAAATAACTAATTTGAAGTTTATGGAATAAATACAAATTCGAGTACAAGAAGAAACTAAATTCTAGAAAACAATGTTTTTGAGTCATTTCATACTCTCATTAACAGATTTGAAGATAATAGGATAAATGAATAATTTAACACTCCATTTAAGTGATTTTCTTATTTGGAATATTTGTTTCTTTATCACAGTTTAAGTATATGCTTGACATCTGACTTACCCCATGTTAAGTTTTTTGTGTGGGTTGAATTGTATCCCCAAGATGACTTATTCAGTTTATAACCTCTGGTACCGATGAACGTGACCTGATTTGGAATTAGGGTCACTGCAGATTTAATTAAAATCAGGTCATACTGGAATAAGTTGGGTCCTTAAAACAGTATGATTAGTGTCCCTATAGAGAAGCGGCTTAGAGACGGACACTCAGAGAGATGGCAGCCATGCGAAGACTCAAACACTCAGGGAAAGCACCAGGTGACAACAGAGGCAGCGATTGGAGTGATGCCACTACACACTGAGGAACATCAAGGATCTCCGGCAGCCACCAGAAGCCAACAGAAAGGCATGGGGCAACGATCAGAGGACGCACAGCCTGCAGACACCTTGATCAAACTTCTAGCCTCGAGATCCCTGTGAGATTTCCGTTGTCTAAAGCCACCCACATTGCCATATGTTATTGTGGCAGCCCTGGGAAATTAATACGAGTTTTTAAGTTCTTGAATAGAAACCCAATTTTATCATGGTCTCTCCACTTTCGTTCTAAAGCACCTGCTTTGAGTTCGTGGAACTTTAACTTCTGAAATGTTTATGCTTTGGCATCTAAAACAAAGTAATCCTGGTCATATGAACTGAATTTGGTATCCTGTTGCATTATATATATATATTCTAAGAAGAACTTCTTTTGTGAAAACATGAAGGGAGAGAGAACATTTACTGAAATGGAATGTAGATCTCTGGGGAAAAAATGGCATTGGTGGCAAACAGACTTGCCCTTTCATCTGGCCAGACCTTTCAGCATGGCATTCCCCACACCACAGAACATATTACATTTCAGATTCAGAACCTTCAGAAGTCTGGGGTGCTCAGGAGTGGGAGGGAAAAGCCTGTGATAGTTCTGATGTATCCATTCCATTCTTCACCAGGCCCAGATGAAACATAACGTATGGAATGCTGATGAGGTTCTCAGGTTAAAATCTCAAGTCTGCTGAAAACACGATTCATACCGCATTCGCCTTTTGCAGTAAAGGTTTAAAATGCAATAGGTTTACGTTTATAAGCAAAACCAGCAGGACATTGAACTGGACAGATAATGCCGGTCTAAACTTATAAACTTTAGCTCTCCTCTCAGAGAATGTGGGACCTCTAATCTCACACATAGTATCCCTGTGATTAAATGTAACGAGAGCAGATATCACGAATGTGCACTGCCGCTGGGGACCTTAGCTAACGTGCAAAAGAGTAGGCTGTTTGTCTTGGGAAACTTCTCACCTCTTGGTAAACTCTCCTCCTCAGCCCTCAGGCATCCAGGTCCTCATGCTGCCCTCTGGCTGCCCTGGGTCTCCTTGCCCACTGAATGCCCAAAGCCCCTCCTCCTGGAAATGCAAGCCTGCACCTCAAAATCACACTTCCTATCAGTTCTACTTTTAAAAAAAATGTATTTAGCACCCTTATGTTCATGGCAGTTCCACTTTTCAATCAAAACTCCAGTTTCCTCTGGCTGGTTGATTTTGGCAGGCTCTTAGCTAAACTCAAATCTGATCATTTGATTCAATTAATTCAAAGTAAATTGTAAATGGCTAACTTTCTGAGGGAAGCTGAGTTCTTGACAATTTCATTTGTAGAATATCCAAGGGAGAGGTATTGAACTGTAAAATTTCTGAGTGCCCTTTGTTTATACTCAATTTTCTTCCCTTGCCTCCTTGCCTCCTTGCCTGCCTCCCTTCCTTCCTTCCTTCCTCCCTCCCTCCCTCCCTCCCTCCCTTCCTCCCTCCCTCCCTTCCTCCCTCCCTCCCTCCCTCCCTCCCTCCCTCCCTTCCTTCCTTCCTTCCTTCCTTCCTTCCTTCCTTCCTTCCTTCCTTCCTTCCTTCCTTCCCTCCTTCCCTCTGTCCCTCTTACCTTTCATTCCTTTCTCTCCCCTCTCCCTCTCCTCTCCCTCTCCCTCTCCCTCTCCCACTCCCTCTCCCTCTCCTTCTCCCTCTCTCTCTCCTTTTCCCTCTCTCTCTCCACAATGGGACACCCCCTTTTTGTAAGGTTAGATATCCATAAACTGGCTTCCAGATAGGAATTAAACTAAGGCAATCACTGTCTTTCCCAAGCAAATGCAACTTCCTCATTCACCAATGTTGGCAATATCTATACTCTTAATATTCTCCTCACTGGTGATGTTTTAGATCTGTGATGAGAAAAAAAAATTATTCAATTAAGATTCAGGATTATATTTTCCACTTTAAATTACTAAAGATAGTAATTTAAAATGTGAATATTGCATTTGGAAGCATCACAATGAGCTACTTCTTTTATTATTATTTTTTGTTATCCAAATACTTAAACTGTCACATATAGCTACTATTGATCAAACTGTCTTTCCCAGAAATGTTAGGAAGCTTTTATAAGAATTTATTGATATTTGCATCAGGTCATCAATGCAAAGCACACCAACATACATCATCTACTTATTATTACTAATTATTTCCTCAAAATAGCATTAATAAGAAGCAGCATGGTTAAGATATTTCTACAAACAATCAGAACAATGTACATGTTTTCATGCTTTTCTGTGCCAGATGCTATTCTATTTTACATATAATGATTGATTTAATCCTCCAAACAATATTATGGGTTGCACACTTTTATATGGAATGCTAAAGCTTAGAGTATTTCAGGAACTTGCTCAGGATCATACAGTAAGTAAACTGTATTTAAAAATCACTGCATGACTAAATAGAGGTGCATGGGTCAACTACTCCTCCAGGATATATACATATTCATGTTCCTTTTTACAAAATAAATCATATATTAATATTAATACAATTTCAAGTTTAGTCCCCAGTGAAAGGCATGGGACCAATAAGTGGGAAATAGAAATATTGTCTTACATGGAAAACATATCAATTTTTGAAGGTATCTTAGATTGACCTGGAAGAATTCTGGTGAAAGAGACATTGTAGACAGGAAAAGCAATAAGAAGTAGCGTTTTGTTCAGATCACTTCCTCTAAGGGATGGCCCAGAGTAAGAGCAGGGGCACTCAAGTCAGGCTTTGGCAAGTTTACAAATAACACCTCTTGTGGGAAAATGGTGAACCAACAAGATAAAGACACATGGGAAGTAATGTCTCTAGAAATCCTAACCAGATGGGAGAGAAAATGAGTAATTCCTAATCACTATAAAGTAGGAAGAGAAAAATGCAATAGATTCTTAAGAAATACAGCTTTATTCAATGTAAGAATATAGACCCAACTCAATATTATTTCATTTATTTCTATTGATAAATTGGTTGGGGCTTTTCAATAACTATTTCTAAGCTGAATATCACCAAGTAGCAGGCTGTGTGAGGGAAACATTTGGATAGTAGTTTAATAAATATCATAGCTGATTATTTTAAATTATAATAGTAATACCTTCTTAATGTTAAACATATAATAATACAGAATTATATATAACATATAAAAATACCTTTCTTTCCTTTTTTATCGTTGTGTTCCTTGATATAACTAGCAACCCAGGTGTGTTTTCAAGACAGTTTCACCACAAGAATATATACTAATTAGTCCTGTTTTTGTAAAAGAAATGGACTTAAATTATATTTCTGTATATATGTAGATATGGCTCCAATGTAAGATTAAAGTACTTTTTTATATAAGGTATCTGATAGCACATTATACTATAATTTGACTTAATTCATTTTCTTTAAAAGTATAAGATGGGAAACTTAGCAAGTCAGAACATAAAATCCTACCAAATATTTCTTAAAAAGTTACTTAATATTCCATAGCATGGTGTCTCATAAGTCATTTAACTATCCCATAATATTTTTTGTCTTTTTCCCAAGCTAGATTTTCACAGATTTATATATATTACCTTATGTACTTAGAGACCTAAGTTCCAACTCAAACAGTGTTCAATCATGGGAATACTGCATATTTTTTCTCTATTGTCTAGCAGAAATAAGATACTGAGGACTTGTAAAAGGTACTTTATCCAATTACTTCTCATACATTTCACACTGTATGTTTTTGGGGGTAGGAAAGTGGATCTGAAGCCAAATGGCCGAGTTTAAAATCCCCTGTGGACCACAGTTAAGTATGTAAAAGTTTAATACACTCAAAATTCCAGTTACTCTGGCCAAAAGTTTATGTTCCAGAAATATTAGCTGACCATCTTAAAAGTAAATCCTGAATGTTGGGGTAGGTGGTTAGGGAAAGCATTCCTCTGAGGATTCTAAGGAAAACTCGCTGAAGAAGTCAGTGTGAGTGGGGTCATCCACGGAACAGCGGCTATATATCCCGTTTGGCACTAAGAGACCCTGCTGCACAGAGAAATTTTGCAGCTGGGCAGAAGAGACAAGCATCTGGCTGAGAAATAACACTATAATTCAGAGCAACTTTTGGCCTCTACATTGGCCTTCCACATTGATCTTATTACATTTCAACATTTTCTTCTGGAAAAGAGATTCAGTAAGAGAAGAAAAAAATATTACAAAAATTACTTTTGCCACAATGACTAAAGCGAATAGCCTTCAGATATCTTCTAGGTGCAGAACATGTTACCATCCAATGCAGACATGGGCTGCCACAGGAAGCCTTCTTAGGCTCATCAGAAACCAGGGTAACTTCCCTTCTCCCCCCAACAAAGAAATTACCAAAATATCTAGACTATTTCTTTATAACTGGTATAATTAATAAAAAAGATACAATTATCTATGGCCCAGCTGTCATGGCTTAGTGATTGAGTGTCTACCTATGAACCAGGAGGTCACAGTTCAATTCCCAGTCAGGGCACATGCCAGGGTTGTGGGTACTATCCCCAGTGGGGGGCATTTTCTCTCATTATTGATGTTTCTATCTCTCTCTTCCTCTCTAAAATCAATGATAATATATTTTTAAAATTAATTATCAGTTGGTAGAGACACAGGTTAACTAAGAAGTTTTGTTAATAGTGTTGAGTGACAATAAAGTAGGTCATTGGGATACCAAAGAAAAAATATCTTCATGAGTATAAGTGCAAGTGAGAGACAGTGTCCACATTAGCAGGGAAAAGAATATTAGGCAGATGGCAGAATATTTCCAGAGTTTTCAGCTAAAATAAGGACAAATTATGAATAGGTCAGAACTGATTTTCTATTTATAACTGTGAGCAAAGCCAAACAAATACAAAACAAATCCTTGTGGTAATAGAGATCAATATTTATACAACCGGGTCCAATATCAGCAGAATTTATATGGATGTGTTTTTAAAATATACATTTAGTCATAGGATAACTAACAGCTTATGTAAGGATTTGTAACATGACTATAAAATAAACATTAATGGATTTTTATGTATTTTTTTATTTGGAAAAATAACTTTAAATTTGGTTCATGTTTTAAAGAATGATGAAAGGGGAAGTACCAACAAAACTATGTTGAGCAGTGTTTATTTCTCTAAAAACATTTATAATTAAAAAGGAGTCACAAGGGTATACATTTTATATCAACACAGCCTGAAATGTTAATATATATATTCCACACTTTCTTCATAATTTTCATTTTAATCACATCTGTTCTAAATTAAAACCATATTAGATGAAAACTTTTTTGTGTCACCAAAATTCTTGAATAACTGATAAAGTCCCTTGATGACCTCCACAAAAAAAGGCATGCACTAGTATACATAATACACTGCATATAATTTCAGAATGATTATCTTATATAAAACTTAACTCTTTGATCCCAATTTAAGGAGTTCTAGTCTAAAAGAATGGCCCTAGCTAAATAAAATGGGATCTACTAATGTTTCTGAAATTTGACTAGTAGAAGGTAAATCTGGTTCTTGCCACTATGTTACTGGAAACATACACAGCATTTTCTTAGGCACTGGGTAGGGTGGGATGGTGGTAGGGGTGGGCAGAGTACAGAGCTAGCAGCCTGTCTCTGCCTGTGCTCCAGAAATGAATCTGGAATTCTCTTATCTTTTCTTTGCTCTTTCTACCTTCTGTCACTCATTTTCTAAGAAGCAACTACTGAGGGTTGTCTGAATAGGATGAGAAGAGAAAAACATACCCACTATGTTTTTAATTCCCATTATAGAAAACACAGAGAAAAGAGAGCCTCAGACACTAGAGATTCTTATAAACTAGGTAAATGAACTAGTTTTGTAAACTAATGAAAAAAAATCCTTTACACATAGTGTTTAAATAACTTGAAGTAGAAACCTCATTTTAAGAAACTTAAAGTCTTTGCTTTCTACTTTATAAACTAGTATTGTGATTCTTCATGCCATCTGGAGAAACTCTATGGTTATAGGGGCACAAATATGTGTCCTGGTCATATACAAAATCTTGAATTCTCTTTGATTAAAATTGGAGTTAAAATGACTTGTCATGAGTGATAGCCAAGTGTCTTTCGCATTAAGTTTATCAAAATAAGTAAGTTTATAGAGTGGACAGAATTTGATTCAACTGTGGTCACATTTCACAACTGCTTGTAATAATGACTACTTTAAGTATTCACTTTAGATGCATGCAACTTACAAATGATAACTACACAGCAGAGCATTAGAGACTTGGCCACACTTGTCTAATTGTGAGTCACTTACCATATTGTGAATTTCATTCTCTTCTCTGTTCAAATATTGGCATCAGGAGTTTCCTTTATCTCAGAAGCAGTAACAGGTCCTGAAAAGTATTTTTATATTATAAAAGTTTGCACTTATACATATTCATACAGATATGTCCCCAAATAATGGTCAATTTTTTAAAACTTGCAATACTTATGAAGAGATTGAGGTCTAGAAACAATTAGCAGATTAGTAGATTGTCTCTAAGAACACTTGATTTTTACTGAATGTTGTTGAGACATCAACATGTGAAGATTCACCTTCGAAAAGCATTAGATTTGCATTTATTCTTTTGTCCCTAGGCTAACATCTGGGTGTTGTTGTTTTATAAAGCACCCATTTGAAGTGCTAAAGAGATCCTCACTAGATAAATTAAACAAACACAGCACAGAGTTTCAGAAATGAAGTGTCAGAATAGATACATTTTTGGTATCAGGATCCCTAAGGGAGCAATAACAGTATATGGCAAATAGTGTGATTTTCTTTGTGCCTTAGCATTTTGGGCTTGATTAAAAACTGTTTTACTTTGGTTACTGCCCAAGATATCACTCTGAGTGACAGAGAAGAAATGCATTATTTTCAAGAGATTCCCAGCTACTTTCATTCTAATTTTACTTTCATTCTAATATTGTGAATGAATAATGAATGAATGAATGAATGAATGAGTGAATAATGAGTGAGTGAATGAATGAATGAATAAGAAATGCCAATGACCTCTGTGTTATAGTTAGCATTATCATCCTTGGGAGGAGCATACTGTTTGCAGGGCTGACTAAACGAAATGAAACAAAACAAACAGCTATGACAACAAGGACAAGTCAGGGGTGATTCAGTTGAAGTCATTTCAACAAATCAGTATGCAGTATGGCACTTGGCTGTGTTAAGAGGGCCACAATGATCACTCGGGGGATTTATAATCCATTGAGGAAAGCAAAAGAGACATGTCTACAACTAATAATAAATTATGAAACAAAATTAATTACAAACATGAGAGTTCTTTAATTATTTTTCAGTTGATCAGGGTAGACATCATGGAAGTTTTATTTGAACTGTACCTAAATGAAAACTCATCATGTACAAACATGAAAAGAGAGAGGGAGAACAATCCAGATTAAGAGAATAGTATAGGCAGGGACAAAGTGTGTGACAGGCAAACCTAATTAATGGATTTAACCTCATTCCAATTCCATTAGTGGGGGCAGGAGAAATAAGAAGTTCATGTTCAAGGGGGATTTGATCATTTCAGTTTGATGGCTAATTGAGTTTGAAGTACCTAGGAGAAATTCTGATCCCAAATTTGAGGCTCCCACAAGTAGCAGATTAGCTATTAGAGAGTCATTTGCACTATTTGAGGGCAGTTTCCATGAAGTGGTGGTGAGAAAAATCAGATTGCAATTTGGGTGTCGTCAACTGGTCAATGCAGAAAATGGTGAAAATGAGTGGAGAAGTAAGGGGAAAAGCAGGGTGGGGAAAGTTTTCCAGAGAGAAAAGCTCATTAGGAAATAGAGAGGAAAAAGATAAATAACACCAAAAACATCTTTCATAATCTTAATTTAAAAGTATCATGTTTTAAATGTAGTTTCTCTGTGATATTCATAGAAGAGGGTGCAACAATCAAGCCTCAGATTTTCCAGCCAGGGCAATGAACAGCGCACTTCAAGCAGTTAAATTTTGTCATGTTGAGTGACCTGATACTACTACTGATTATCAAGGGGTGCAAAACATGTAATGTGTGCAATTTAAGAAATACTTCCAGGGACATAGAAGCATGGAACAGACTGACGAATCTCAGAAAGAAGGTGGAGATGGGAGTAGGGGATATGGAGTGATTAACCCAGGAACATATTTGCATAGCCCAGGGACACAAACAATAGTGTAGTGAAGGTCTGGGAGGGGCCGGTGAGGGATGGAAGGGGTCAATGGGAAAAGAAAAAGTAATACTTTAACAATAAAGATAAATTTAAAAAACTTTCATATTAAAAATATTTTTATAAAAGATGCATATTCATGTCAACAGAGACTTTGCTGAGCTTTGAAACACACTCTCACTATAAACTTTTCAAATTAACAATACAAAACAAAACACCTGCAAAGAAGACATATAAGACATTTTCTAAGTTAAAAAAAAAAGCCCTTTAAATTATATCTTCTTACCACATGGAAAGTAAGGCTACAATTCAACAAAGCATTTGGAGAAACAAATGTCTTCCACCCAAACAGTCCTGACAAATATTCCTGAGACTTTGAATATATTTCTCAAAGGATATGATCATGCTTACACTTTAGACAGCCTAAAACTAACATTCTAAAAAATAATTGGCTAGTTCTCTTTATAATTGTCACATCCTGACAGGCAAAGAAAGGCTAAGACATCAACTTGGAGGAGATTGAGGTGATTTGGGGATTGGATCCTGAACCAAGAAAAAATGAACCAAGAAAAGGGGACCTTAGTCACCTGGCCAGTGTGGCTCAGTGGCTGAGCATGGATTCGATTCCTGGTCAGGACACAAGTACAGGTTGCAGGCTCAATCCCCAGTGTGGGGTGTGCTGGAGGCAGCCAATCAATGATTCTCTCTCATCATTGAAATATATATATATAATTTTATATATATATATATATATATATATATATATATTTTAAAAGGAGACAATAAAGGAAACCTGACTAGTCAATAGAATAGTTAATAGAATTGCTTCACTGTTAATTTCCTGTCTTTCAAAAGTGTATTCTAGTTACATAAGATGTTAACATTTGGAGAAGCTGGTTCAAAGCCATAAGGAATTTCTGCAGTATTTTTCAAATGTTTCATACGTGTGAAATTATTTAAAAGTAGAGAGTTAAAAATGAAGCATTTCTAACTACAAAAACAAAAGGGTGACGAATCATATCTGAAAGCAGTAAGAAGCCAAAGTTTGACTGTGTAATTGTATGCATCATATTGCTTTTTAAATTAAAAAAAATTCAACTGGCTGAGAAGGGGCCAGGACCACATAACAATACAGAGTATATAATATATAAGAAAATACATCAAACATGCCTGTTTCTAAAAAAGACACCCCTTGTTGACATGTAAAGTAGCCTGTGTTGTATTTCTAATAAAAAGAAACCCAGGAAGTGATTTTCAATCTTCTTCATGTGACTTTCCCAATGTAAAAAAAAAAAAAAAAAGAAGATAAAGTCCAATTTTGAAGTTATTATGTCATTCAATATAAGTACCTACTCAAAAAAGTACCTACTCAAAAAGACACTATCATAAGAGAAATGTGGTCTGTGATTATGAAGTTCCTCATTGATGTCTGTGGGCTTTTTATATGTGCTTCTCAATAATAGTACCTTATAGAATGCCTTAAACAAAGAGGCAAACAAAGTCCTATTGAGCCACAAAGAAAAGAAGAATGACTTGGATTACCTTGCAGAGACTTGGACAAACATTTGCCCACCATGGAGAAAATGAGAAGGTATTAGGTAGTAGCAGAATCATTTGAAGGCAGGGAAGGATTCTGATAGGTAGTGATTGAGGCATAAAGAAGAAAGGCCATTTGGGAAGAGGAAAAGCCTAAGCAATATTATGGGATAGAGACTGGCGGAGCTGTTCTGATTAAGTCGAATGAGAGGTGGAAGAGCTGGAGGGTTGGAATTTCCATGAGTGATAGGATATGAACAAGACAGTTTGGGTTTTCAAGAGCCTTGGGGCTCCAAGAAAATTACATGCTGCAAGTAAATACTAACCCCTCTCACATTTAAGGCCAATTCTATTAAATACATCTCTATCCACAAATTCAGTGTATTTTCATTGAATCCAAAGTATAAAATATGCATTGAATTGCCTGCTCCAACGTGATACTGACAAATTCCAAAGATGCTGGATCTTAAAATATGTTCTAAGTGTATTGTTTGTAAGTAGCCAATGACTATTCACTGCCCACTTCTAAAAGATCCAAAATTTCCAACTGGTGTGCCACAAAAATGTTAAAAACATGCAATACCTCACTATTTAGTCAAGGGCATTGACCTCTTTTCCCTTAGTTGTCAAATAAAAAAAAATGACAGCAGCCAACATAACAATAGCCATCCTGTGTGAATGAATCAAAATTATACCCATTTTTTTTTTGTCAAAGCAGCAAAAAATATAGCATTTTTTGGTGTGCCGCGGAATTTTAGTTATTAGTTTATGTGTGCCATGAGATGAAAAAGTTGAAAATTGCTGCCTTACAGGATCTTTCAGCATTAAACTGTCCACTGAGGTTTTGCAAAACAGAAAAACCTCTTTGTTAATTGGATATGGATTTCATTCTAGCGGCAACTGCTACGATAGTTTAGTAGCATTTTACTCCAGGAAACACTAGTTCAGAACATGTTAATTAATGTGATGCAAAAAAAAAATAAATATTCCCTTAGCAAATTAGTTTGGTAAATATTGTATTAAGGAATGACAATCAGGTTCCTTTGCTGCAGGAGTTATCAGAACCTTGAAAACATAATGAGAATTGTAGAATTTAACAAGGAAGGAAGATAACCTCCATTGTTTCACAAACCCGGCAGAAACCTAGTGATGCAAGCATCCCAAAGAACACGCATTTGAAACCTGCACCTGAGCTACATCTCAGCTTCACCTTATTTTAAGTCTATCACCTATTAGTGGAATGTCTTAAGCAAATGTATGTGAGGAAAGAGGCATGTCTCCAAAACAATTTGATTTGACCCTAGGTGCTATAATTCCTTTTTTTTTTTCATTCAATGCTATCAAAATGGTTCTCTCCTTAGGACACTTTCTCTGCTTTTAAAGTTGAAAATGTTCTCTCCTTAGGAAACTTACTCTTCTTTTAAAGTTAAAATCTATGAGCAGATATGGCTGATAACTTCTCTGAGGGGAAAGCTATTTTGTTTTTGGGACACCTGAATTTTATTCATCTTATCACATGTTCAAGTCCCTAAAGAGACCACTTAAATGATGATGTTGACACTATAATAAAACACTGCAATGGAAAATGAGGAAAGCAACATAAATTTCAAAGATAGTAAGGTCTAAGAAATGGAGTAGCAGTTTGAAAATATCTGTGTACTTCACTGATCTCTATAGGTCCAACTACAAGCCAACCATTGTGTCTATATAATGCCTATACTTTGGAATTGGTTCATATTTTCAGGTGTTGGGATCTGAAGGAGTGATTTCTATCAGGTCATATTTGGTGCTATAGCTTGAGAAGTGAAACCATGGGAATGTCAAGCACTGGGGGTCGGTCAGCAGAAAGGATTCAGATATTACTATGTCAAACTTCATTTCACAATGGCCATGTATACTCATCAGATTGTTTTCTTTAAAATATATTTTTATTGATTTCAGAAAGGAAGGGAGAAGGAGAGAGAGAGAGAGAGAGAGAGAGAGAGAATGATGAGAGAGAATCATTGATCGGCTGCCTCCTGCATGCTCCACACTGGGGATCAAGTCTGTGACCCAGATGCATGTGCCCTGACTGGGAATCAAACTGGGATCTCCTGGGTCATAGGTTGATGCTCAGCCACTGAGTCATGCCAGCAAGGCACTCATCAGATTGTTTTACAGAGAAAAATATATTTTGTAGATGTAATATAATTCTAAATTTTGTAATTGAGATAGAAATATATATTTTGTAATTGTAATAGGTTACAGTTATTTATCATCTCTTTCGTTATATTTCTTAATCATACATATGTTAACTAAGGCTTTTTGGCACATTCAATAGGCAATTTACATATTCATAATTATTTTTGGTTTGCAGCCACACTTAAGCAAAAGTAAGATTATCCTTTCTCACGTATATGATCAGAATTTCCAAACATATGGCAGACACCATATACCCTTCAAAAGAAAGCATAAGGTATGTTTTAACACAACTTTTTTTGGGGGGATTTAGAAATATTAAGGAAAAACAGTCTTTTTCTAACAGTTCTTTAACCACGTCATCCCACACAGACAATAATTTACCTAATCGGGATAGCCCCCTCTATCTAGAGAGTGGGTTTTGGGACTATCTGAGCCTTTGGGGCGAATGCTGAACTTCATTGTTCTTGTTCCTAATAAGAATGCACCTAATGTCACCCCAAGTCTCTCCACATTGCTATTAGAATTTTTCTCAACAATTTAGTTAATCTTCCTTCTCCACTATAGTAAGCAAACTCATGAATGTAAACTGTAATTGAAAAATGAAATTAAAAGAAGAGATTTTAAGATGCTCAATATTTTAACTAGTACTAGTATGTTAAAAGGTTTATTTAAATTAAGGAATGCATTTTTAAAGGCTAATAGTAGAATTAATGAAGCTTTATTATTAAGTTTTATAGCATTTAAAAATATAATATCTATATACAATCTCATTTATGTAAGTTTAACTTTATATCTTTAATAAATCATACTTGTGTTAACTTTCAATAAATAAAAATTAAAGTCAAACAGCAAGAATATTAGTATATCTAAAATATTGAAAAACCAAGCACATGAAAAAGCCAGAATAAATTCACAGTAGTGAAATTCCTTGGGATGCTACTTGAAAAGTAAATTTAAAACAGGCAAAGACAAGGAAAAAAAAAAAGACGAAGGGTGGGAGGAGGAAATTTTTTTTTTAATGATTAAAATACCTTCATGTAACACTAATATATATTATTAAAAGTGTACCCACCCATAAATTATAAAGTACATTTAATGTGTATATACTTAATGGTAAAATAGTAAGGTACTTTGTGAAATCCTCATGGATAAATAATCTTGGAAGCTACTTGTGTCATGAACAGGAGAGCTGGTATTTTACAAGAGGAAGGAAAAGTTAAAATGGACATTGTCAAATTTGAGATCATATGTTTATATTCTAGAGAAAATAATACATCTGTCCTAGAAAAATCTGTTCTAATTCTAGGTAGAACACAATTTAGAGAAACTTGTTTTGATACCAAAAGTCCCTGTTCTTGTCCTAATCAAATAGGCAGCCTTTGTAATCTCAC
The DNA here is from genome assembly GCF_028538775.1 of Myotis yumanensis. Classification (NCBI taxonomy): domain Eukaryota; kingdom Metazoa; phylum Chordata; class Mammalia; order Chiroptera; family Vespertilionidae; genus Myotis; species Myotis yumanensis. The sequence goes on along the minus strand of NW_027223753.1, from coordinate 199,944,814 downwards.
ATTTAAAAATAAACTCAATAAAACAACATGGAGCTATATAACAAATATTTATAACAAAGAGGAGATAGTTTCCTTTGGTATATGTTAATCCATTTATTTTGAAGGGGGGGAAGAACCTTAAAAGCAAATTATCTACCACTTGACATCTTTTATGATAAAGTTATTTATTTAAATATTTGTATATGCATTTTTTATTTAAAGTTTTAGTTTCTATACACTTATTTACCTAGGCCAACCATCAAAAATCACTTACAATTTGCCCAGCCCGGTGTGACTCAGTGGTTGAGTATTGACCTGTGAGCCAGGAAGTCATGATTTCAGGTCAGGACACATGCCCGGGCTGTAGGCTCGATCCCCAGTAGGGGGCATGCAGGAGGCAGCCAATCAATGATTCTCAACATAGCTGTTTCTATCTCTCTCTCTCTTCATCTCTGAAATAAATAAAAATGTTTTTAAAAAATCACTTACAATTTGTTTTTACTTCAAACTGTCACTAGTGACCAATTCACAATGTTTATTCCTTTATAAAGGAATAATTTTAGAACTATTTTACAAAGATTGTTTTAATAATGGATTAATAAAGATACCATCTGATTCTTGCATAAATATATTTCCAACAATCAGAATTAAAACCTGTGGGGAAACACTATTTCTTAAAACAAATACATTTAGTAAATATCAATTGTAACGTACCTTTAAAGGTACTTTACAAGCATAGTATGAGTACACATTACTATTATTAACCTTTCCCTAACCATGAATTCTAAATTCTATGTAGCCAAGATCAGGATGGTGGTGGTGGTGGGGGAAGGGGGTCCAGCAAAAAAAAAAAAAAGGAACCTTTCAACCTTTCAATGCTCCAGTGTTAGCCTATTTAGAGGTATCATCCTCAAAACATGTTATATTTTAATCTGTAACATATAAAAAGAGGATTATTTCAATGTAAAAAAAATATTCTTTATAATTAAGGAAAATGGTTATTTGGGGGAGAGGTTAGCATTTGTAAACAATAAATTTGCAGATTGTTGCAACTTGAAACAACATCAAAGCAACCAGCCTTTTTGTTATGCTGGGTGCCAAAGGTTGGAACGCATAAGTCAAAATGTCTTCATGAGACCACCTGGCATTTGTTTCTTTTAATTCCGCTTGTTTAAGGCATGGCAACAATCAGGAACAAAGCACCAGAGTGCACTTTAAACACCCCATCTTGCAGTAATTGTTCTTTGAAAAAAAGGGGGGAGTCTTTAGTTACTGAACTGCACATGATTTTGGAATAGAAAAATCCAACTACAAAGGTTAGCCATATCCTCTGGACTGACACAGACTTCAGCTTAGAAACTAGAGTTAATTGACATAATTTTAAGTCAATTAGCAACTACTATATCAAATACATCAGCTTTTATGCAATTCTTTAGGTATCATCAAGGCTCTGTACTATGTTCTTGGTTAGAAAATATTCAAAACAGTGCCTGATATATTTTAAGCTATTGTTTTTATGACAGGTAATAGCTGATTGAGGGGATTTCAATAAAGTTCAAAAGGTAAAATCTGTACTGGTGTTAGATTTTCAAAAGTTAAACTGGTTGAACAAAATTTACGTAGACCCGAATTATACAGAGGTAGAAATCATTTACTCTCTAGTTATATCTTCTCAGTTATGTGGGAAAATTTTTCAATTAGAACATGAAGGTGTTTTCCCTTCAATTTTCAAGTCAGTGTATGAAATATGGCCTTCCATGCCTATTATCACTTCTGCCTGGTGACTCCTCCAGTGCTATAAAGAGTTAGATAGGAAGCTCTGAAAGAGAGATGATCCACTTTAAATTGCACATAAATTTATTTTTCCCAGTAGCTAGTAAGTATCAAAGACACCAAACAAACACAAAATGCAGTTGATGTGTTTTAAGAAATTGCACTCAGAGAGAATGTTCTGCAACTAATATATCAACTACATCAGCTTTTATGCAAGCAAATGTGACTAGTTCCATGGAAATTACCACAGGACAAAGACTGGCATTGCGCATAGAAAGAGGACCAACTGAGGACACAGAAACAAGAAAATAAAACAAGGTTTCAAGTGAATATAAAACACCCTTTTTTGTTTGCTTGTTTGTCTCTCTTAGTAGCTCCTGGCTAGATGTTTTATCAATACCCTAAATAGGGAAATTAGTAGTAAACATCAGGACCACACAATGATTATGTAGCTTTAAATTAATTGTAGCTAACCTATTTTATATATGTTTATATATGCTTATATAGAACCATTTAGAATATTATACATTACTTAGTCTAGAGTGTTGTTTTCCTCAACTAATTTTTCTGCTGTTTGTACAAACACTCACCACAAGAAAGTTCTCTGAACTGGGGTTCAAAATGTTCGGACAGCCCGGCCAGTGTGGCTTAGTGGTTGAGCATCGACCTATGAACCAGAAGGTCACGGTTCAAATCCTGGTCACAGCACATGTCAGGGTTGCTGGCTCAATCCCCAGTGGGGGTTGTGCAGGAGGCAGCCGATCAATGATTCTCTCTCATCATTGATGTTTCTATCTCTCTCTCCTTCTCCCTTCCTCTCTTAAATCAATAAAAATATATTTTAAAAAAATAAAAAGGCCCTGACCAGTTTGGCTCAGTGGATAGAGCGTCGGCCTGTGGACTGAAAGGTCCCAGGTTCGAATCTGGTCAAGGGCATGTACCTTGGTTGTGGGCATATCCCCAGTAGGAGGTGGCAGGAGGCAGCTGATAGGTGTTTCTCTCTCATCGATGTTTTTAACTCTCTATCTCTCTTTATTCCTCTCTGTAAAAAATCAATAAAATATACTTTAAAAATATGTTATAAAAAATAAAAAGAATGTTCAGACAAAGTAAAAAAAAAAAATCCTCTTTCAGATGCTGATGGAACTGATGTTATCCTGGGTAGATATGCCAAATGTTGCACTAAATTTCTAACTCAACAATACTTCAGCAAAAGTATGTCATGATGGTCTTTATCAAACAATATCACCAAAAGCAGTTTTTATTATTATAAAAGTTGGAAGGGGGGGGTTAAAGAATATATTCTTTGGTATACACATGGATCAATAACTAGAATAATGGAATTACCCTGGAAATATATAGATACCGTAACCAAAATTAGAGAAAACATGTACAGAAGTATTAAACTCTTCAACAAGTGTGTTGGGAAAATAAATGATTAGATAAGCTATCACCTGTGCCTATAGTGGGTAAACAAAAGGGAATGGGATAGAAAGCAAGAGAAAACAACGAAGTAGGAGTTGAGAGAACAAGGATGGTCTAGGAAAAGTATTTAGAATTAGTAGCATTCGGGAGTGGGAGGCAGGGGCAGACACGGCTTCTCTGAGCTGCATTCCTATGGAGAGTTTGGTCAGAGGCACATGCCATGCTGGAGGCTGGGGGAGTAACATCTTCTCCAGGGTGCTGTCCTAGCCCCTCTGTTCACACATCCTTCCAGGAAGGTTAAATATAACTACTTTCTGGAAAGAATCCTGCAACTTTCCCAGGAGAGTTATGGCTCATGTTCAATATTTTCAAGAATCTGGGTCATATGTCTGGATTGTAAAATTTATTTCTATCTCTCCTAAACTGGAATGTGGGCTTCCTCAGGGTTAGGACAATATTTTAGTCAATGTGGTATTTCTCAAGCTTAATAACAGTACCTAGAATATAGAATTCACTCAAAAATTTCTAAGTGTTTGTTCAACAAAGACCTATACCATTTATTTAGTCTCTTCTTCAATTTGTTTTAGGATTATGTCCTTTGTTATCGTACTTAGGACAGCTATTTTAGGTTTCATCTGAATTATGTAGAATAGACATGTTCAAGGGCCCTTTACTTCCTGAACTTTACCTAATAGGTAAAGAAACCCAAACTCTCCCTCGAAACTCTGCTCTCTTATTTCTATGCACACTTTCCTGGTTCCATGTTTCAGTCTTTCTATATTTGGGATTAACATATTCATGCACCCAGAAATTATCATATTTTCTCCCCATTGTCTCTTAGCCTTTTAAACTTTTCAATGTCTAGTTCTGAAGGGATACAAAACAAGCAAAGTAAAACAGTATAGCATAGTTATTGTTATTGTTAAAACATCAAGTCACCACAGTCATTCTCTTAAAAACAGGAATGATACAGAACTAAACGGCAAGCCGTTATAATTCTGCCACTGAACCAAAAATGTCCCCCAAATTCAGCCTTGGGAAAGGGAGGCTAAAAGTAGCTGATAACCTAAAAAAAATCAAAGATGAATACATGCCTGTATATACACGCAAACACATATGCTTCTGCCTACATATTCTTGTGTCTATCTACATGTACACACATACATATCAGGCATATTTGTATAAAAAGTCACAAACAATTCTCATTAATCAATGGGTATTTTAGGTTAATGAGTAGTTTTCTTTCTTTAACGTGAGACAATGGTGGTGAAGAGGAAGTCTTGGGTTAATACACAGTACACAGTGTTGGGTCACCCTTTGGGAGGACAGCACACTTAAATAAATCTCAAAGCAGGGTACAAAGAGGGCAAATGGGATGTGACTAGGAAATATTTTCTCTACAAATTTAACAGATGTAGAAAAGTCAGAAGCATAGGCAGGGCTTAGTCTAGTCTAGACTCAGTGGTTCTCAACCTGTGGGTCGCGACCCCTTTGGCAGTCGAACGACCCTTTCACAGGGATCGCCTAAGACCATCCCGCATATCAGATAGTTACATTACCATTCATAACAGTAGCAACATTACAGTTATGAAGTAGCAACGAAAATAATTTTATGGTTGGGTCACAACATGAGGAACTGTATTTAAAGGGCCAGAAGGTTGAGAACCACTGGGACTCTAGTGGAAGATTTTTTTATTTTTTTTAAAACTCTAACTTAGATTGAAGGTGAGAGGCTGCAGAGGTCCCTGACTGTTGACGCTGGACGGCTTCCTCCTTTGGACACTGTGGCTTTTTCAGAGGTGGTGAAGGAGGAAACCCACTAAAGAGCAGGAATGGAAAGCAGGCGGGTCCTGCAAAGTCTGGGCTCCTCTGATGTGGTGCTGGCAGCCCGCCACCCGCGGCCGCGAGGTCACAGCCTTGGAGCGCCCACCTTCATCTGCAAGTGAGCACAGCAAGGCTTATGGAGAGAGGGCTAGGACAGGAGGGCGGGACAATTCAAATGGCAACATCCTGAGGTTTCACCCACGGGGGTTAAATAAAGAGGGACAAGTTCTCTCTGGCCTGTTTACCAAAGTTGTGTGCTTAAAATAACCGGCCTTTCATCTTAACAGCTAATGACTTATGGCAGTTATAAACAAAGTATCAGTGTGAAATGTAGAGTTTAGTCTGAGTGGCTGGGGTCAACCTTATTTAGCAGCACAAATTATGTCTAAATGTGGAAAAAGACAGGTGGTCAGTGAAGAAAAATATACCGACCGATCTTTTTCCTTTGGCTGTCAGACCTGGCTCTGTGGCAGTGAGGGTGAGCTGGGCAGTTATCAGAGAGAGGTTGCTTGAGGAGAGTAAGAAGACAGGGACATGGGAAGATTCTTTAGAACAGTGGTTCTCCACCTGTGGGTCGCGACTCCTTTGGGGGTCGAACGACCCTTTCACAGGGGTCGCCTAAGACCATCGGAAAACACATATATAATTACATATTGCTTTTCTGATTAATCACTATGCTTTAATTATGTTCAATTTGTAACAATGGAATTGGAAGTCACCACAACATGAGGAACTGTATTAAAGGGTCGCGGCATTAGGAAGGTTGAGAACCACTGCTTTAGAACCAAGAACAGTCTTCTTGCCTTCATTTTGCTACATTCTAGTTTGATTGTTACTGATGTTCTACCGATATTCCACTAAAATACAGTTTTAGAACATTAATATAAACCGCGATGCTGGTGTTATATGGTTACATAGTGTAGGTGGTCCCTAATAACTTTCCATAGCAAATATTTGTTATCAGAAGAATATGAGACCTCATCTAATTCTTAGGTGGCCGTTGTTTCATCTGTAAAATGTGGACAATGATGATGATCGATACCAATGGCTGTTAGAAGACTTCAGTGAAAACATGCAAAGGTAAAGATAAAATATGATATATGCTGTTGTTTTGAGGGAGACTTTTATTCTGGCAAGAGTGTTTGGAATGCTCAGGGAATCATGAGTTTAACTCCCAAACAGTTATATGTACTTGGAAAACGGAGAGGAGTGAAAGATAATTTCGATTGCAGCACTAAGCAGAGGTAGCGTGTAAGCCACGACAGGTATGACTTAGCAATGTCGGGCAGAGTGTGTACCGTTGCTGATAAAAGTCTTAAGAAGGTGAATACGGCAAAGGCTATAGGTTCAAGCTTCCTGTTTATTTTAGAGATTTAAAAATAAACAAGGTCTCAAACCTCAATTTTTGTTGATGTTGTGTTATGGAAAGGACTTAGTTTATGACTGGTGTGGCTGCCTGAAGTATGGAATCAATACAACCTACAAAGAAGTGGAGAGACTCATCAGACTGAATGCTGAAATCAGAGGCTAGGGTTTCTGGGAAATGCTTCCTCTCTTGGTTACAAGTGAGGCAGAACACCAAACTGAGGACAGAGAACAGAAGACAGAATTTTGAGGTGCTTCCACCCCCAGGAAAGGGCCAGAAAGCAAATGACTACCAATGAAAAAGCTTTGAGTGCTCCCAGGGTGATGACCCACTCAACTGGCTCTCCAAAGACAGACAAGTCTCCTCTGTGTGCCTTAAACTATATTGGGCAGTAAAAGTGATCTGTCAGAAGGCAGACTCCCTTGATGCACACTGAAGAGTCTAAGATATTTTTCAGATACAGGGTGGGGCAAAAGTAGGTTTACAGTTGGGAATATGCAAAACAGGGTTTATTCTAATACTAGTGACCTGGTGCAGGGATTCGTGCACATGGAAAGGAAATTAATTAGAAGGTGGCCAATGGGGCAGGACTGGGCAACACAGGCCTGACATGCCCTGGAGCCAACCTCCCGTGATCCCTCCCTGGCCAGCCGTACCTGGAACAGCACTGTGGCTCAAAGGGTGTATGCAGAGTGAATGGGGTCCCTCTGGCAGGTGGGGCCCCTCAGCCTGGCCTGTGGGGATCAGGCCAAAACGGGCTGTCCAACATCCCCCAAGGGGTCCCAGAGTGTGAGAGGGCACTCTGGAAAGTTGATGTCACACAGGGTGTGGAACGCAAATGCAAGTGTGCAGTAAACCAGATTCGGGCCGACAGTGCCCCAGCAACAACATAACCCATGCCGAAGGTGGAATCGCACGGCCCTGTGAGGAATTGGGCTCCCTCCTCTCTGGTTTCGGGTGCGTCACCGGAGAACCACCACTGCCAAGTCACCACAGCTCCGGTGTTGAGTGTCTTCCCCCTAGTGGTCAGTGCACATCCTAGCTACCAGTCGGACAGAAACTTAGCCATTGTTTATGCATCATTGTTTTACTTTCCACATGAACAACTGTAAACTTACTTCTGCCAGACCCTGTATACCCACATATCGTACCATTGTCCTGATTTGTCCAAGTAGCTGCTCTTTCCCCCTTCATATTTCATCAGTCGAAGAACGGCCCCTTCCCAACAGCTCTGGAAGGGCTCTGTTCAAGTGCCATTTCCCCCAATAGTTTCTCCTGCCCACTGCCAAAACCCAAAGGAAAACAGGCCTGTTAAGTAGTCTGGCAGCTGTGATTCCCCTGAAACAGAAGCCTGTGAGACAGCAGTTAAGAGTCTCCTAGCCCCTTTGGGATATCCAAATCTCAGTGGCACTTTAAGTCCAGGAGTCAATAGCTGCTCCCAACTTTCCATTTCTACTACTACTACTACTACTACTATTGTGTTTCTTCATTTAATTCATTCACAAAATGTTTATTAACTATCTAGTCTGTGTCATGCTCATAGTAAACAATAATGGACACAGATCTTATCTTCATTTTAATTATAGCCATCTGCCTCACAAAAATAAAAGACTGGTAAAACGATTAAAATGCCAAGGTTTTCAATTACTTGGCCTGTAGAGCCCTTTAGTTCAATTTGAAGGGCATATCCATGTACCTCCTCTAGCAGCTCTATGACAGACCCTGGGCAAAAGGAAAGATACAGGCTTCTAGAGATTCCTGGACATGCTCAAGATCATACAACCTTGATGGAAAGGCTGGCCAGACCATGTGGGGAGGCACAGGACAGGAGTTGGCTGAAGGCAACTGCCGCTGCCTATACTTTTCCAAACAAGTCTGAACCCCTGGGTGTTTACTGGAATCTTTATGTTTAGTCTTTAAACGTCCTTGCTTAAAGGACACTGTAGACACATGTGTCTTCTCAAGGATACTTACTCTATTGATAGTATCTAATAGTTAATTTTAGTTCAAACTGCTATTACTAGGATATCCTTCTATTACTCTCATCAAGGAGGTCCATAATTAGGATATGATCCTTACACTTGAGCTCTAAAGAATCAGAAAAATTTTGATATGTCAAAGATAATTTTTCCTTATGATTTTCTTCATGTTGATCTCCACTATTGAAAGAACACCACTTATTAAGCAAGCACATTGTGATTCTTCTTCAACATTTCAGCATTTCTACTATTACTAGCTTAAAGGAAACTTCAGCAATAGATAAACTCATCTACTCAGTCACTATACCCTGAATACACATAATCACTATGGCATCATTGGCTATCCTTTGCAAGACCTCTCATTGGAATGTACCTCTCCCTTCTTGCAAATTTCACCTATACTTCAAGTGCTAACTCAGATACATCTTCCTCTGTAAAGTTTTCTTAAGGAGATATGCCAATCTACTTATATCATCTCTCAATGGTTTCGGTTGCCTTTGGGATACAATTCCATGTCATGTCAAATACAACATGACATACAAGGCTCTGTTATATGGCTCCTGCCCTGGCCTCATTTATGAACACATGTATATTTATAATTAATAATAATTTTAATATGCCAGACAACGAATCAAAATGATGAATCAGACATGCCATATCTTTGTCATCATGGAACTTGCATTCTAGTGAAAAAGATAAATGATAATATGCAAGTAAACACATATATTGGGGAAATAATTTCAGATAGTGATATGAAGAAAATGTAGCTGAAATATATAATACAACTGAGAGGAGAGGATGGATCAAGAAACATGCTTTGAGAAAGGGATATTTCAACAAAGACTGAAGAATAAGAAGATGTAGCCAAGTGAGACATCAGGGAAGAACATTGCTAGAAGGAATAATGTCAAAAGCACAAATGCACTAGGTAAGATATATGGCTGCAGATGAGCTCAGAGAAAAGGGCAGGACCAGGTTAATCAGGGTCTTTTTGGGTAGACCATGTGGAATTTGGATTTTTCTTCATGTATTAGGAAGCTACAGAATTATTTTAAGCAGATGGTGTCATGCTCTGACATATTTTTGAATGATTATTTTGGCTACTGTGAAGATAATGGATTTCATTGTTATAAAAATAGAAATTTGGAGAGGAGGCCACTGCTGTAGTAACTCCATTTCCAGTCACTCCTACATATCTTCACTTTTCCCTGGATGTAACTTCCAGAATTTTTTTCCACTAACATAGAAGAGTTGGAAATGGATTCTGTTTCATGGGTAAGGATAATCTTTTGAACAGAGATATTCACACATATTGACTCATTTTTCTCACAATAGCTCAATGAAGTATATGTTATTATTTGACATTTTATAAATGAGACTAATAGAACAGAGAAGTTAGAGACTTCTGCATGGTCATTCACCTAGTACATGGAAATACAGAGTTTGGGATCTAGGGAGTCTAACTCCAGAGCCTATACTCTTATCTATTCCATAAAAGTTCTTTGAAAAATAAAACATACAATGTCACTATTTTAATGGAATCTATTATTTGTTCATTAAGATAAATATTAAGCAAAATTATAAAAAATATGGTAATAGCCAATGGTCATGAATTTTGCAAGAGAAAATTGTTTGGTAACATGAAATATTGGCATCCCCTTAATAATTTCAAAAAGATATGAGGATATAAGAGCAATGGATTTGGCTATTTAGTTGAGAATTTAAAAGAAGAATGTCATGAAATTGGAGGAAGAAATGGAAACAAAATTTTCTTTAAGAATAGAAGGCTCTAGCCCTAACTGGTTTGGCTCAGTGGATAGAGCGTCGGCCTGCGGACTGAAGGGTTCCAGGTTTGATTCCGGTCAAGGGCATGTTCCTTGGTTGCGGGCACATCCCCTGTAGGGGGTGTCCAGGAGGCAGCTGATCAATGTTTCTCTCTCATTGATGTTTCTAACTCTCTATTCCTCTCCCTTCCTCTCTGTAAAAAATCAATAAAATATATTTTAAAAAGAATAGAAGGCTCTGAATAAATTTGGAGATAGTGCAAAAGTGTCATTTGGAGAGGAAAAATAAAAAGTTTTAAAATAGGAATAAATAATATACATAGAAGGCCCTCCAGGTAGGGATGATCTAACTTTAGGTAAAGAAATTATATTTAGAACTAGAGGCCCGATGCATGAAATTAGTACATGGGAGGGGGGAAGGGTCCCTCAGCTGGGCCTGCGCCCTCTCACAGTCCGGGAACCCTTAGGGGATGTCCTCCTGCCGGTTTAGGCCTGGGCCTAAGCAGGCAGTCTGACATCCCACTCACAGTCTGGGACTCTTGCAATCTGGGACCCCTTGCTCCTTACTGCCCACCTGCAGCAGAGGCGGGAGAGGCTCCCACTACTGCTGCTGTGCTTGTCAGCCATGAGCCTGACTTCTGGCTGAGTGGCACTTCCCCTGTGGGAGCGCACTGACCACCAGGGTGCAGCTCCTGCATTGAGCATCTGCCCCCTGGTTGTCAGTGCATGTCATAGCGACCAGTAGTTCTGCCAGTCAGTCGATTTGCATACTAGGGTTTTATTATATAGGATTTGAAATAAAATTTTGTCAACTAGGTTTTGAAATAAAGAGCAATGAGGGTGGACCAGAAATAAAATGAGGTGAAAATTAAAGATAGAATAAGGATTTCACATTATATGGCTATATTAATAGGAATATTTTATGGGACATGGATCCATCCATAACTTAACAAACATCCATCCACCTATGTCATTTATTCCTTGCTGAAACAATACTGGAATAAGATCAGAACTATGTTGTTTATAATTTGTCATGTTATATAGAAATATTCATACTAATGTTAAGTATTTTGTATATTAATTATAGTACACACTATCATGTATAGTCAGCTATTATCATTTTGTTTTCATAGACTTTCTAAAACACTGCAACTCAGTGACCCTTTCAGCCACTGTCAGATAAAGTCAGTCTAGTTGAGATGCCTGATAATTTCAATCAATGTCAGATCCAAGTAAAATAACTTAACAATGGTGTTTTAGAAGGGACTATTCAGGTATAGAAGCACACTTGCTATCACCTAGGATTTAGGGTAATTTGATATTGTCCCATGTGTCTAAGACATGGCCACATGATAGATCATTTACATCTGAATATACATAACTCAAAGCCATCTGTGAAGTTATGAATGAATGAACAAATATGGAAGTAATCACAGAAGAGATTGAGAGTGAGAATGTTACCAGAACTTCTCCATAAACCCCGGTAATTGGTGAGATGTGCACCAATGTGTCTGAGCACTCATTACTCCGCGGGGGATTGGGTGTCACCCACCATCATCAAGAACAGGTGTTGGCATCACTTACAGCTCATCCATCATCAGGCTGCAGCAGTGTTAACATATGCTGCTTTAGTGCTAATCGTGTTTGTTTTTATAATCAACGTTGATCTGCCCTTCATCATGCCAAAGAGATAAATGTTTGCTGAGAAGAAACAAACCCAGAACATAACATTATGTATTCACCCAGATTCATGCGTCACTGCTCCCACACCCAGGCAAATTCCCATGCCTCAGACCTGAAGAATCTCAAAGATTCCAAAGTCAAGATCTTAGGATAATTTAAAAGTATTCAAAAAGCTCATTTTTAAGAATTACACTTGACATGAACTATTTGGAGAACTCTTGGTTAAAACCTTAAATTCTGATATTGATTGTATGCCACTGATTTAACTATAGATCACTGAATCAATAGCATTCTATTTAACAGAGACTATTTAGAGATTAGGATTTAAAGGCAATTACATTTGAATAATGGACAGCCAGTCTTGCTATTCAATTGTTAAAGTATAAGATGTGAATAAAATGTTTTGCATTTTAGCAAAACCCAGAAGCACATAATCAAGCCTGTATAGCAATATGCCACAAATATTTATTGATTAGGCTCTGTCTGATTAAGTGAAAAGGCTAAATACAGAATTCCCCCCTCCCTCCAATATAGTCGCAATTTTCATTAAGTTTATGACTGGACTTCAGTTTAACAAATGAGAACTTGTTAATTAAGTAGTTCATTCAGAATCTCTAATTTACTGTTTGCAAACCAACTGTTAATTGTTAAACAGATTTCCTAAAATGTTTAGAGAAATTTTCTTCTTAAATGTTTACTTTGTTTTTTGTTCTTATGTCAAAAAAAGTTTTGCTAAGTAAAAGTATTCAATACAAACTTTTTGCAAATATGATAATTCCTAAATTGGGAAGTAAACAATTGAGGCTGTTAAATATCTAGCTGCTGAAATTACTTGGTTGTAATTTCAGCAGCTAGATACTTCGTTATTGTTGTTTTAAGGTGTGTTGTTTTTGTTGTTGTTGTTTTTGGTGTGTATGTATTTGCTATGACTAGGGATTAGTCATATTGCATCTTCTTTCTCACCCGGCTTTTTGCCAAGTCTTTCTCATGTGTAATTTTTTTCCTTCAGGTCTGGGTCAGCTTCCACTCTTTGTGGCTTTTGCATTTGACTTTCAGGTCTGCGATTATAGTCAATTCACTATCTTGTTACTCTTTTTGTGTCCTTCATGTGCACTGATCTAATTTGTTCTTGAGATAGAGAATTGCTTATTTGATGAAGTTCAAATAACTTTCCCTCCTGTTCAATTTTTCCAAATTGTTTCCTTCTTTTCTAGTCCAATTTTATTTATTTTTTTTAAAGCATTTTTTTATTGATTTTTTACAGAGAGGAAGGGAGAGAGATAGAGAGTTAGAAACATCGATGAGAGAGAAACATCGATCAGCTGCCTCCTGCACACCTCCTATGGGGATGTGCCCGCAACCAAGGTACATGCCCTTGACCAGAATCGAACCTGGGACCCCTCAGTCTGCAGGCTGACACTCTATCCACTGAGTCAAACCGGTTTCGGCTCTAGTCCAATTATAATAGAATATTATTTCTTAAATATATTATCTGTTTTATTTGGTACTCTTATTCAGATCTTGAATCTTATAGTTAAATCCACGAGATTTTATAGATATTCAAATGATTTTCAATGTTCCTCCAATTGGTAAATAAATAATGTGAGCAGAGTATTTATTTATTATAAAAACTCCAATTTTAGTATGAGGCTAAATTATTAAGAGATAGTCCGGAGTGGTGATTAAGCACAAATACTTTGGAGTCAGTTTATTCTGGTTCAAATTCTGGCTCTTCCATTACTAGCTATGCATCTTTGGACACATTACTGAATCTCTCTGTGTCTCAGTTTCTTCATCTGCAGAATGAAGGCGATGCTATTACCTAATATAGCAGTGGTTCTCAACCTTCTGGCCCTTTAAATACAGTTCCTCATGTTGTGACCCAACCATAAAATTATTTTCGTTGCTACTTCATAACTGTAATGTTGCTACTGTTATGAATCGTAATGTAAATATCTGATATGCAGGATGGTCTTAGGCGACCCCTGTGAAAGGGTCGTTCGACCGCCAAAGGGGTCGCGACACACAGGTTGAGAACCGCTGTAATATAGGGTTGTTGTGAAGATAAAGTTAGTTAATATATGTAAAACACCAAAAGCAGTGCCTGAAACATCACAGTGAAAATATTTACTTAGTTTTGAGTTTTCTGACATCACTATCATTTCACTACTATTGTTATTTCTAGTGTAAACACTTACCTTTGTGTAACTTGTGTGTGTCTGTGTGTGTATACCCACACATGTGTATATGCTACTCAGTGTCGTGAAGGTTATTGTTTAAAAATCAAAAGTACTTCCTCAAATTCCAGGGGTCTCTATCCATAACACAATCCTTTACTTCAATTTTTTCAGTATGTCCTCTATTTGCAATCTCAGAGACCCAAGTTTTTCTTAATGAACCTCAGTGCTTTCAGAAAAGGTCACTTATATGTTAACAGGAATGAGAAGCATGGACAAATGGGTAGTAGACCAAAGAAATCATGTCTCTGCCCCCCTAATAGTGCTGCATAGAAGAGCAAATTGCCAATCAGCAGCAACATGGATGGGGAGGTAAATGATGATGTATGTTCACTCACCCTTCCCACACACTCAGATCCCAAACCTTTCAGGCTGATTGGAATCTATGGAGTTCTTATTCAGTCACTTTATCTATGACATTTTACATTTTAGAACACATTAACACATATCATAATTCTTTATACAAATGTTACTATACTGCTATAATTGACGTTCACCTAATTCCCTGTAGCACAATCATGCCAAAATTAAAACTGATAAATGCACTGTCTGTGCTTCCTACTGTTGCTGATTACCACTGCAGGAAAAGTTGTATTTAAATGAAAAATAATCATGTTGCTCAGTTGAGAGTGAGTTATTCTCATTCACACGTCTTTGAATTAAATCAAACTCCTTGCCTTTAGCAACCTTAATACAGATCATACTACATGATAACAGCATCATCTCCTTTACTTAGCATGTACTACAAAAACAATAATTAATAACCAAAAAGAAAAATGTAGCCCTTGGGTGATGTTCTTCTGTTATTTTGCAAATACATTTACCATAGGAAAGCTGTAATGTCCCTGAGAGCATGGGACCATGACTAGTTAGTTCCCATATTCTAGAGTGATGTGTACTCAGTCCATATTTATTGATCAGGTGAATGACAGAACCAAAGCATTTGGTTCTCAGAAAGACCTTAATGGTCCCTGACTTCTCATGAAGAGCCAGGTGTTGCCATGGTTATGTCCATTATTGTGCTCTACATTTTATTTGTGTATTCGCTTCTCTTGTTGCATGTAGTTCGCCTTCATGAATCCTCCTTCATATTTTCAATGACTCTAATTTTCACGAAGCAGGTAACTATGAGGTATGAGGTGAGGCTTGTTAGAAGAAATCTAGTATAAATTGTTCCTTTGTACTTTGGAGATTTCTGAACTGATTGGATTTGAGTTCACTGAAGTTTTATTCCATAAAATGCCTGGAAGCCTGCCGGTGCCTTTCATCTCATGTGCTTGATGGTATGTCTCTCCTAGTTCCTTCCATATTTCAGAGTTGGTTAGAGAAAGAGGTCTAATGTAATGTGAGAGTGACACCGCATCTTGGTAGAGAGTAGGATTTCACCGAAACAGAGTCACTTGTCAGTTCAGTGCTTTCCATTCAACAAAGTTGACATGGCTGACAGTAGCCTTTAGGCACTTTATCAGTGTGCTCAAAATAACTATAACGTTTTCCTCATTTTTATTTTCTACCTTTCTGTGAACATAAAAGTTTATAAAAGAAAATATGGTCTATCTTTGCTTTATCTGAACATTATTTTCTCCTCTTCAGGATGTTTTATATTTAGAACTTGTATTACCCACGTCTGCATAATTTCCTCCACTTAAAGTCCCAGCTTTATGATAAGAGACAACTCAACCGATGTAGGTAATAGGAAGTAGAGTTAGAAATGTTGACTTAGTTTAAAATCTATGCCATTTTTCATTAGTACTCCAAATCTTTACAGATGAAATAGCAGTTTTTCCAAAAACAAAAGGGAAAATGAAGTGTGACTACTTTTCAAATGGATAGTGTGCATTATACATTTATATTTTAGTGATCAAAGCCCATTATGTGTGATGGTATTTCTCATCAAGGCAATATGAATACAATTGAAAAGGAGAGATTTTGACCTTGTTTAAAAAAGGGCAAGGGAGATTACATTTTCTGAGAACTTTTCTAATTTTACTGTCTTTAGTTATTATGAATTCTGTATGAATAGCATGCATAAAATATTAAAATATCTACTAACTCATGCCCTAACCGGTTTGACTCAGTGGATAGAGCATCGGCCTGCGGAGTGAAGGGTCCCAGATTCGATTCCGGTCAAGGGCATGTACCTTGGTTGCGGGCTCATCCCCAGTAGGGGGTGTGCAGGAGGCAGCTGATCAATGTTTCTCTTTCATCGATGTTTCTAACTCTCTATCCCTCTCCCTTCCTCTCTGTAAAAAATCAGTAAAATATATTAAAAAAATAAAATAAAATATCTAATAACTCACAAACATCATAAATAATGCCTTCCAGCTACCATAAACCACCAATATGTTATGGAATGCAAAGCAATCTATAGTTATTTAATATGATACTGTGTCACCTGTACTTCCACAGACAGTTTGGTTTTGAGACAGAAGGTTAACAAGTATCACAAAAGATCTGAGAAGAAGGAAAATTAAACTGATTTGGAAGGAAAAAATATTAAGCGATATTTCAAACATAAGGGGTACAAGGATGAGAATAAAACAAGAGTAATGTGAAAGTAAACAAACAAGGCAATAGCAAATGTAAACAGATAAACAAAATAACAAGATTGCTTTTGAAATCTTTTAAGGATATATTTTCACCTTATTTTATCTTAACTCCAAAGGCAAAAATTACCTTTGAATATGTGATTATCTACCCACTAAATAGCAGAAAAGGGATATTGTGTCTATTGTGTATTTTGTGTATGTAGAATTCTAGGAACTGAAAGACCTACAAATACCTTAAGACAGAATGTACCTTTTGCAAATACTCAAATAAATGTTGGTTTGTTAATTAAATCATTTGCATATGCTCTCCTTTATCTTCAGCATAAAATATTAATTTATGAACATTTTCTCATTAACCACTTCATTTTTTTCCATTGTCTCGCTCTCAATAAAATGCAGTTTATTAAATTAAATAAAACTTGGTGGCCAGAAAAAAAAAAATAATTTGTCACAGTGAGTGGTACATTGTTTGATTCAAGGCAACAGTAGAAAAAAATTGAAAAAACAATACAAATATACATGTATATGTATATATCTCCCTATAAAAACAGTGTGTGTGTGTGTGTGTGTGTGTGTATGAGAAAATAGAGGTCCTAGGATAATCTTTGGTTGATATCGCAAACACATTACAAAGAAATAGAAGGAGAAACACAGGGAGAGAAAAGAAAATGAGAAAGAGAAGGGGAGAAGGAAAGGAGAAGATAAAAAAAGAAATCTAAACCTGTTTAACTGCTTTTCAAATAGCTGTTTTGTCAGCTCCCATTACATGTTTGGGATACTTAAAAGTCTTTATAAAACCAAATTAAAATCCTTACTACATGATCTGTAGCCTCTAAAATGTCAAATGTTACTAGATTCCATGCTGCATAGAAAGCAAAACACTTAAAAAATGACTTTCAATAAAATATGTGCCTAAAAATTTTAAATTTCTTGGAATACAAAAACACAGAGATTTGGAAACATCAGTGTTTAAAAAATGACAATATTGATATTTCAAACTTTTAAATACACAACACTATATTGCCCCAAATATTAATGGCTCAATTAAATATTAAAATACAATATGACATTTCAAAAAAATCCAACTGTACTTTCAGGAAATGGCTCAAAATTCATCTTTCTCATTTATTGCTTGATTCTGTTATTCCTACTTTGTCTTTCTTCTGTCTTTACAATGTCTCTGAAAGTAAGGAAAAAAATCACAATTTCTTTGATGCTGCTATTAATTTCTTTTCCCAAAGTTTTTGTTTGGATAGGATAAAAGAATCAAACTGAACTAATCTCAAGAAAAAAATCAAAAGCCAAAAGGAGGGTAGAGCCAAAAGTACCGTAAGCAAGTCCTCCTGCACTCAGTCTCTCTGAAGTGTTCGGCCAGTGCTCTCTCAATGTGGATATTCAATTACTATCAAGGGACTGTAAATCATGGGACATGTTTTGAGTGGTCTAATGTCCACTAGGGAAATGAGAGTAGCTGCTGCAATGATTTCCATTTGCTCACTGACTTTGAACTCAAACTACCAATAGCTCTCACTTGACTGAATTTTCTGCTTGAAAGATTTGTATGTATGTATCATGAATGAAAAAGGCTACTTCTACAGTATATAAATTTTTGCATATGTTTTCTCAGATTAGTTAAGGAGAGTTTCACTCTGTTCCTCATACTTTAGTTATGACCAGTCAATGGTTTCCCAGCTTTTATATTTTTCTGTATGAAGCTTGCAAATGCTCCCCTAGTCCTTCCCCTGCAGGAGGGGTATATTCTGGGCTTTTGGGAGTTGTAGAGTGGGAAGCCTTAAGTGGAGAGAGGGAGAGAAGAAGCTGACAATCTGGCCCAAGGGTCTTATTTATTTATTTTTTCAATCCAAAGATAATATAGAAGGCAACCATCGGTCTTGCTGATGGGGCTTCTTGATTAGTGTCTTCGAAGACTATTAGGACCCAACTGTGTGATTGCCTCTTACATCCAGAGGCCACAGGGGACCCTTCTGCAGCTACCAGTTGGTATAAACCATTACTCTGGTTTTAAATTTGACAATCCATGAATTGTGGGCTCACACTTCTGGGACCGACACGTTTTCAGTCTCCAGATGTGAAGCAGACTTTGAATTTTATGTGTATATTCAATGCCTTCCTTGAGCTAAATTGGGAACTTCTGTGGAAGGCATTTTAAGTTTTTGGTTACATGTCAATAATTTTTTTAAACAAAGTAACCATTTCCCAAAATGAGTATAAAAGAACTGAAATGAGGCTGAATAATTGTGAAGTTCAACACTATCATTTTATAACTGAGGGCATTTGGGGTCATGAATTGATAAAGTTATATTTTTTTTATGTTTTGATGCCAAGTTTACTCTGATGAATAAATAATTTCTACCTTCATATTCACTAACCTACCTGTTATCAGTTCTAAAAGTAGTCAGTAATATCTGAGTGTGCCAGTCCTTTTCCTTTTTTGGATATTAGTAAGTTATTCCTACCAGGAATGAAATGTATAATTTAAATTAATTTGGATTTTTTTCTCAAAGTATTAATAAAAAACAAGTTACCAGAATGGTCAAAATTTAGACCTGAATAAAAATTTTATATTTCTTAATTGAAGATGCAGCAATGGCTAATTTTATAATTTTATAAGTTGAACTAGAAGACTTTTTAATTTATAAAATAATGATGTTTTATATTCAACACATGGGACCATCAGAATTAACTATTCTCAATGTCAAAATTCTCCTTTAATCTATACAATAAGGAGAACAAACCCTTCCAGAATCAATCATCCTACTCTCTTGTAAGTAAAGGTTCCTCAATTTCTTTTAGATACTCCAATTAAGAGAATAATAAAACTATAGTGAAATTATGTTACTATATTAATATACTACTTGTGGGATAAAACATGTCCTTTATTTTTCTGGCATTGTATAGCATAATATACTATACCATACCTACACTTTAGCTTATTTTTCAAATGACAGTCATCTAATTTCTTTCACAGTGGGGAAAAACTAAACTCTTATACACACCAACCTTTTTTTTTTAATGTGAAGTTCTCATTTAAGATGAGGCATTTCATTTTTTTGTTTGTTTGTTTTCAGTATGTGGACATCTTTATCTAGGTATCTAAACTTTCTAAATGTAAGCCTCCATTAAAAAATAATAGCTTTATACATTATAATTCATGGATTATAATGACATTTTATATTGCAATTATAGAATTATGAATGCAAAATAAAAGTTACAAAATTATCTTAAGTGCGTACACTCATTGCTTATTGTAAAATATTTTGAATTTATATTTCAAACAGTCATTACAAATTGAATAGTGTTTTGTTTAGTTTTCTTTCAAATTAAACATTGAAAAAAGCTCATATGACCTAGAAAACAGTAAATACCTTTTAAACCTGAAATTTTCACATATTAAAAATGTTATTTGTAAATTATTACTTAGTTTGATTAAAAAAATGTACACTTGGATTCTAAAAACTTAATATTTCTAAATATTTTACTTTGGAGTTTGGACCTAATTATTAATGTAAATTAGATGTAGACTAGAAAACAGTAAATGGAGGGTGGAGGGTGATATTATTTAAAGTAGCTATCCTAATTCAGGGGTTCAAATTTTATAGAAGAGTATAGTAAAACAAATATTTCAAACATAAACATTTTATAACATTATGTCAAAGAAGACGACTGTAAATGATCAAATATATTCAGCATTTGACATTAAAATATGCTACAATAATATGACTTGCTATATTAAACACATCATTAAAAGATTAAATTTTGTTTTTTCCCATGCTCTAATTGACACTGCTCCTGTTGTTTATTTATTCCAGCCACCTGACAGTTCTTGCCAAAAGCTCTAAATTTAAGTGTCTAAGACTTAGCTAGAATCAATCTAAATTTGAACACTCTTATTATCACCTTTAGTTTATAGTGTCAATTAGGTAATTAATTCCCTAAACTTATTTTTTATGTAAAGATATTAGCAAATGGTGGTTTAAGAAAACCTAGGGGACAGAGCTCTGGTCAAGATGGCACAGTAGGTAAATGCTGTGCTCGCCTCCTCCCATGACCACATCAAAATTTGAATTATATTAAAGAACAGTCAACCTGCAGAGCCATCTGAAGGGTAGCTTTCTATAACAGAATTCCTGTAACTAAAGCTATAAAGCAGTTAGATGGAGACTAGCAGGACATGGGCTAATCCCCCTCCTTGTGTGGGTGGTAGACCATGGGAGGGATAACTCACCTGCAGAGGTTCCCCCTGAGGCACAGGAGTCCCTGCCTTAGAGTGGGCTCCCCAGCCCAGAGCACCAGCGCCCCGGAAGAGGAGCCCTACAACATCTGGCTGCAAAAATCAGCAGGGATTCCGCCAGTCTTTCTGGGTGAGACTGAAGACTGTGGGAAATCCTGGTGTTCCTCTTAAAGGGCCCCTGCACAGATGCACTTGTAGGCACTCGCCCTGGGCCCAGGTGGAGAGGCAGAAGCTTCAGGGAGCCAGAGATACACAGGGAGAAACTGAGTTGTGTGCCTTCGGGGCAAGAGCTGGAGAGAGCAGCCATAATCCGTGTGTTGGTGGTGGGCTCCATCTTTCCTGTGCTGACCCCTTCCTACATAGGCTGATTCTGAATCCTCATGAGCTTGGGGAGCAGCACTCGCCCCATCCTGATGGATCCCTGAGAACCTGCCCCATCCAATTCTGGCACCAGCAGTGTCTCTTTGGCAGCCAAACACGTATCCTTCTCAAACTTTTACATAAAACTCAAGAGGAGGCAACCTCCCAGGCCCATATTAGGAGGCCAGCATTATCCTGATTCGAAAACCAGACAAAGACATTTAACAAAAATATTATAGGCCATTATCCCAAATCAACGTAGGTGCAAAGATCCTCAACAAAATATTAGCAAAGTAAATTCAGCAACACATTAAAAAGATCGTACATCAAGATCAAGTGGGATTTATTCCCGGGATACAAGGTTGGTATAATAGTCCCAAATCAATTAAAGTGATATACCACCTAAACAAAATGAAGAGTAAAAATCTTATGATCATACCAATAGATGCAGAAAAAGCACTTGACAAAATCCAGTATACATTTATGATAAAAACTCTCAGCAAAGTGGGAATAGAGGGACATACCTCAACATAATAAAACCCATATATATCAAACCCACAGTTAACATCATACTCAATGGGTAAAAGCTAATAGTGTTTTCCTTGAGATCAAAAACAAGACAAAGGAATCCAATTTCACCACTTTCATTCAACATAGGAAAAACATTTGTAACTGCATATGATAAAATGTGAACTAGACTTGTTGTGATGATCATTTTACAATATAGAGAAATATTTAATCATGTTGTACACCTGAAACTAATATAATGGCACATGTGAACTATATCTCAATAAAAATTAAAAAACAAAAACAATTCAGAAGATAAAGTTGTTTCTACAGGAGAATTTTCAAACTGTAAAAGAGTTAAGTTTCTCTTTCTGTATGCAAACTTCTATTGAATGCATAGAGAGTGTCAGGCATGAAGCTAAGTTATATAAGCATAAGTTCACTCATAGATATAAGAAATAAAATGGTAGTAAACATTTTAAAAATACTTAATAAGGGCATAGGCCAAGTGACAGCCCAGAACAGTTCAAAACATCAAATTCAATATTTGGGGAGAAATATTATTAAAGCACATGAAGAAAGAGACATCTGTGAAATATTTTAAGACACTGCAGTCTGTAGCAGCAAGTTATATTAAAGTATATATTTGTAAACAAAATTCCTCTGATGTCCTTGAGATGCACATTTAAAAACACATTCCTGATGGATTCCATATGCTGCTCAACACTAATTACATACGTAGTTCTATTTACACAAAACTAAGAAATCTCATTAGCATTAGATTAAATTTGTGGAGTCAATTTTAGTCGTTTTTATTTATTTATTTATTTGCAGCTATGTAAGAAATTGCCATTCTTCAAGGACATTCATAATATAAAAGAAGCTTTAAAATAAAATACTATTATTTCCCATCTGAAACTAAAATTGGTCTCAAAAGTCAGTGAATTGTGGAATGCTCACGATGAACTCTCAAACTTTGTGCCAGTTTTAAAAAAGGAAGACTTATACCACAGAGTTAAGTAGAACATTTTTGAGCGTTTGTGCAATGTGAATGAAAATTAAATTGAGGTTGAACATTATTTTGAGATTATCAGAGTATTGTCAAATGAACAGCCACATTTCATAGGTAACTCTATAAAGACTGGGTTTGCTTACAGTTGCAATTAATATCACCTATTACTTTTTAAACACGTATCTGTAAAATCTTGGTCTTTAAGGAAGTACTTTAAAGTAATGGTTATAATTGGTTATTTTATCAATTCTGCATCTTCTAATTATCTTGAATTTAATTATTTAATAGGTATGCTTACTGATATGATTTCAAAGGGATGTAAAGTAATAACTGTTAAGCTATTAAAATCTAAAAATTTATCATGTAACAAAATCTCAAATCATTTGAATACTAATTAAAAACCACTGTCAATTTCTTTCTTTCTAGACAATTGCACAACAATTTTGTTCTTATATAAGCAGATACTGTATATAATTTTTCCCTTTGACATGTTTCACTATACATTACCATCTGTTTTGTGAGGAGAGATACATATATATATATATATATATATATATATATATATATCTGTTTTGTGAGATTTCTTAGCTTCACAAATGTACATGCGTGTGTGTGTCCATATCACACACACACACACACACACACACACACACACATTTAGTAGCTACAGACCTGTTCTCATTTCATTATGCAGATTCGTACCTCAACTAAGACCAAAACACTTGGAGCCCCAGTTTTCTAAAGTGCCCAAGTCGGGGCTGCATATGCCCTGCCTGCTCACATAGATTTTAGGAGCATTTGGTAAGGAAATATATGTGAAAGCACTCTAGAAATAAGGTTATAGCTCCAAACCAACTAAGTAATCATGGGCATATTTTTCAGTCCTGGGCTTCTACACCTAACATAGAATAATGCAGAAGGGGAAAAAAGCATGTAAGACACAAAAAAATATGGGATAAATTTAAGAGCCAAACACTATGAAACTAAAGATTCTCCCTAATATAGATGGTGTTTTCTACTTTGATAATTACAGTGGTGGAATAGCTCGTCACTTCACCAGCGATATGTTCTATTACTGGAGAGCGGTCACAGCGGTTAAGGAGGGTGGGGAAGGAAGGTACACATACATACATGTTTACTCTGGTTGGGCAGCACCGTTTCAGGGGTATTACAGCTACATGTGTGTTGCACACAGGAAAGATCAGAAAGCAAAACCAAAAGAAAAAATATCAAAGGTTTAACATTTTATCATTAGACTATATTTCCACCTCAAAATAAAGGTGAGGCACTGGGGGGAACGCAGCCTTGGATAACTTAAATAATAGTGTGGTCCATCATGCTTGATAACAGAACACCTGTCCTGTAGTGAAATCAACTCTCAAGGAGAAACACTAGTAATACCAATTTCAGATGAATTTCTGGATTTTTGCCTTGTTTCTAAATAAAATTATCCAATTATATAATTTTTATATATTAAAGTAATAGATTCTGTCCTCTTATTATTAATTGATATAAAAACTTACCTGATACTTAAAAACAAATGTAATGTCAGCCATGTTTTTAATACATTTTTAATTAACTTTATTTACATAGGTATTCTATTTCTTAAAGATACAATAGAGTCTTACAAAAAAAAGTACTAAAGTTTCTCCAAGAAATTTTAATTACTCCAAACCAACTCCTTAATATGACAGTTCTATAATCCTATCTCCCCCAAATTTATATAGATCAGATCGATGGTTAGTAAAGTATAAGCCAGAAACCACCGAAGTGTAGAGGAACTTGGCAAATATCTTATTCAAATTTCACGCTTTGATAATGATACCGTTGAATGACTTTAATATATTTTAGCAATATGAATGCTGACTCAAAGGCGACACAGGCATGCTACCTTGGTTGACAAAATAACAACAAAGTAACTGGTGTATTTACATTTGTTAACTAATTTTGTACAATTATCAAGTAAAGCTTCTGCTGTCACCTTAATTTAATATATGAACGTCGGAGAAATGTTTCAATGGTTAGGCGGCTGCAAATCTCTGCTGATATGTTTCTGAAATCAGACGATCATAGCCTGTCTGTCTGCTGGTACAGAATTGTGCAAACAGATATCCTCCACTGCACCCAGATTACAGGCAAGGCTCAGAGTGATAGCTAGCATGATTGTATCATGGCATAATACTCATCTCAGGTGAAAAGGGGATCTTACGCAAACCTTAGGGAGCAGATTTAGTGTGTAATGTAAATTCTAAGAATTTTTTTCTATGATTTTTAAGAAGTCAAATATAGTGCATTGTTTCCTATCATTTTATTTCGTGTTTTGTTTTTTTTTTCTGACCAGTATATGTTTCATTCAGTTCCTTCAGGTAATAAGCCAGTCTCCTAGACAGAGATGAGCATGTAACCAGTTCCCCCAGCAATACTGGCAGAAGTAAAAAGGGTGGACACAAATGTTAAGCAGAGCCAATCAGAGTCTTTCCTTGTGATTGACATAAACAAAGGCGATCTTTTGTAGGAGAGAATGAAGTGAGCCCATGAGATGACAGCAGAAATGAGAAATGGATAGTGATATGGATTGGGAAAGAACTGAGTCTCCCATGCCATCTAATTTGACACTCAGGTCTTCCTTTGAATGTATGAGTCGCTATAGGAACTTTCCCAACTCAGTGGTCCAATATTTCACCTCTTTTTGTCTAAGCTATTTTAATTTAGAAATCTCTCTCTAAAGCTGAAAGAATTCTGACAAATACATCAAATAGCTGCAATTTAGAACCTCTAGGTTGAATAAGTAGTAATCAACAACAATCAACACATATTTATTGGTTTCCAATAAAAATATATAAAATTTCAAAGCACTTCTCAGGTGCCAATTTATTTAATCATCACAACAACCATATAATATTGATGCTTTTATTATCCCCATGTGAATGATTAAGAAAACTGACATGGAGATATTTTGTAATTGCCCAAGGGCACACAACTGGTAAAAGGAAAATTCTGAATTTGAACTCAGACCTACTGACTCCAGTGTCCAGATTCCTAATCTTGACTCTATATTCCCTCTCTTGACATGAATTGCGGTCTAATTCATCCGTCTACTAGTTGAGTGCTGTAATATCTGAAACTTACATGTTTTTAATCTTTAAATGATGTATACTATTTCCTACTGCAAAGATTGTTGTAGGTATAGAAAAAAGATAATGCTTATGAAAGCATTTTGGAAACTGCCTAGCACTAGAGAAATGTCAGTTCATATTATAAAGTTGTAAACTACATTAAGGATTTATCAGTTATGAATTTTGTAATTGAGTTAACTACAAAATTTAATCAACATGTTTCAGTCAATAACATCTCAAAAAGTAGATACAAGGGTCAATTTATATGTCAGGAGTAGCTTTTAATCTAAATTAAACTAAGTAATTCTGGTGAATAAAATCTGTCTTTTTTTCAATAACAGTGATGATGATGCCTAAAATAAAATTAACTTACATTGTACTACCACTTTAAATTTTCAAAATTACTTTACATTTTTACCTTGTTTAGCATATTTCAGTGTCTTGGGAAATGAATTATATTTATTTTCTTCCTGTTAATGTCAATCTATTGCTATTAGGCAAGTTTTAGTAATAAGTTTTCTGGATGACAAAGCTTTATGCAGTTCACCATGAAGCTCTCAAAAATGATAAATATGGATTATTTATTCAAATCTGCTTTTGAATTCCTTTCTTTTACCTCACTTGAAGACATTAACATCTCATAATTTGCCCAGAATATTACATGTAAATAAAATTAAAAGAGAATATTCACTACAAAGACCAAATTACACATCTGTACCCAATTCTTTATTGGTAATATAAAAAAAAATTTATATAGTATATAATTAATTCATGCATTTATTTTTTTCTTCCCAAATCTGGAACTTAAAGCTAATCTTTATGCATTTATATACTCAAATTCATGTACATTTTTACATATGTTGGCAAATACTTGACAACACAACTATGCTGATCAATCTCACAATAAGCAAGTGGATCTTTAATATCACTACATATTATTATTATTTAGTTGCCAACTCCAAATCTTATATTTATAATTAATATTCAAAAATTTCAAAAAAAATACAGACTATTATGACTAGAGAATATTTTGGATTGAAGGGAATTTTTTAACATGCATCATATAGTGAATAATTTACTCTAGCAATGTAAAGTTTTATGGATTCATATAAACATTCTAATTAAATCACTAACACTAATAAAATTCAATTTATCTGAATCTTAGAAAGAGTTAAGAGAAGGGAATCAGAAAATTGGAAAATGTGAGCAAAGAATGTAGTAGGATATATA
Source organism: Myotis yumanensis (assembly GCF_028538775.1). Classification (NCBI taxonomy): domain Eukaryota; kingdom Metazoa; phylum Chordata; class Mammalia; order Chiroptera; family Vespertilionidae; genus Myotis; species Myotis yumanensis. Next base: position 199,917,738 of record NW_027223753.1, on the reverse strand, counting down.
CACACACAAAAAATCCTCAGAACAATAACAACAAAGATATAAAATTAAATGTATGTTATGAATTTACATAGTGATAAATTTGATCTCCATATAAGCCCCTAGCAATTCTAAAATAGTTTACCAAAGCCAATTCTAATTGCCAATAATATTTCCCAGAAATAATTTCTTTTAACATTTATATAAGTCACAGAGGTCTATTTTATGAGAACATATAACATAATCAGGCAAAATAAAACATTACATAAAATGGGGAAAAAAGTTATGAATTGTTTTCTAGTAGTGTGCTAATGAGCCGCAGCAGAACAATTCTTTTATCATGGCTTAAAATTAAACAGATACAAATATAGCTGCTGAATTATATTTCCTTATTTGACTTTTTTATACATATGCATATTATTTTTAAGCTCATTCGTATTCATGTGAATTGGATTGCAATTTAGAGTCTGGAAGTTTTGATTTCATTAAACCTTTTTTTTTGCTTTAATCAAAAAGTCTGTATACACATGAATATTTCAAAGCCTGTATCCATTTCTTTTAAGATTTTCAAAATTGCATCGTTAAGTGTAACAGCAAGGAGAATACACAAAGAGGGCCTAAAATTTCTGAACACTTTGGACTTGGTAGGGACCAAAGTCCAAAATAAACCAAAGTTTTTTGTTTGCTTGTTTTACCACGGTCTTATATTCATTCTGCTCTGAATCTACATGTTTTCCTTTTAGATAAGTATTGGGAAAATCCATAGCTTTTGATGATAAATCACTGCTTTAAAATATACAGTCCAGTCTAATACTTTTATTTCTTCTAACTGGGCTAGATTCAGGCTCGGAAGTTGCAATGGTCGAGAGAGGAAATGGTATACATGGTCACTTCTTTCCACAATTTAAACCTTGAGTTCCTTTTCCCCATTCACTATGTTGGCTCATGATTAAAGAAGAGAAATGAAGAACTTATGGTGCAGCAGACATCTTTCTTAATTAGTACAGTTGTAACTTGTGCTGGTGACATTTCTCATGGGATGTTTGTGAGTTCTTGTGGTCAATGACAACTCCTTTTGAGATGACACAGTAAGGTTACTTTCTCTAGTGTCCAAACTGAGGGTATAGAATATTTCTTTAGAATGTGTGGGCACATATATCATGGTTCTCTGATATAAAGCCTCTTTCAAAATTCTGCCTCACCAGAAAAAGTACCACTTAACTTTGTTGGAGAAACTATATTTAAAGAGACCCAATAAAATACTGTTTCTTAAAAAAACATAAAAAGATTCAGTAGTATAAAAAAAAATCCCAGTGAAGATGGAAGCCCAGCAGCCCAGTCAGGTGGCTCAGTGGTTGAGTAGACCTATGAATGAGGAGGTCATGGTTCATTTCCTGGTCAGAGCACATGCCAGGTTGCCAGCTCGATCTCCAGTGTGGGGCAGGCAGGAGGCAGCCAATCTATGATTCTCTCTCATCATTGATGTTTCTATCTCTCTCTCCCTCTTCCTTCCTCTCTGAAATCAATAAAAAAAAAAAAAGATGGCATAGCATTCATGATGTGATGTATTACTATCACTTCAAAGACATAGCAAGGTAGATGAAATGCAGAAAGAACAAAAATCCAAAGACAAAGCTAATCTCAAAAACAGGATGGAATATCAATGAATGAAAACCAAAAGAGAAATACAAATCAGCAAGTGAAGCTGAAAGGGTAGGTCCACAATTTGAAAGTGAACAGAGGTGGCCAGAATGGTAGCCTCTGATGGTACAAGGGGGAACAAAAAAATCTTCCACGTGCATCTGAGGACCAGAAAACAGCCATGCTCTTTGCCTGAAACTAGGGATTAGGGTAAAGCTCATTTTTTGAGTAAGAGGTTGAACAAGAGCAAATAACAAACAGCAACCAAACAAAACAATCACAGCTTTAGCTGTTTCGGAGGTCACAGAAGGACAAGGGCTTACGTTAATGGAAGTTTATGAACATAGAGTTTTTTAAATCAGAAATTAAACCAAGCTACCAATGGTTCTAGGATAATGGGTTTCCAATATAAATGCTGGAGAGAGACTGGGCGAGACAACCGCAAAAATGCTGACAGGAAGTTGTTAAGAATAGAGAGGATGGGAGATTGAAAAGGAGCAAAATCCCACAACTTGGCCTCTCACTCATAATGAACCTATAAACCTAAATACCTAAAGAAACAGACAAGTTAAGACAGAAAAGATAAGTGACAACCTCAATATTGGATTGAGAGGTGTCTTCTCTTAAAAGGAAAACCCAACATGTTCCTTTAAGCAACAGTAAGTTGGAATGTTGTATTCTACCATTTCCAAATAGAATTTTTTTGTGAAAATCAACAGGGAGGAGTTAAACTCTTACATGTTAAGTACATTTTTTTTATTAAAAAATAATACTCAAAATTCTTTAAAACTATATGAAAAGTTGTAATATGTTAAAATATATGTTTAAAATTATAAAAGAATGCAAACAATAAGGACCAATTTATATATATTTATATATTTATATATATATATATATAGAAGCCTAAGCGACCAAATGACTGAACAACCGGTCGCTATGAAACACACTGACCACTAGGGGCAGATGCTCAAAGCAGGAGCTACCCCCTGGTGGTCAGTGCACTCCCACAGCCAACTTCCCATGGCCAGCCAACCTCACACAGTCCATCCCTCTGGCCGGCTGGCCCCGATATGCCCTGATCAGGACTGGGCAGGATGACCCCAAAAGGCCCCAATCGCCAGCCAGGCCAAGGGACCCCACCTCCTGTGCACGAATTCGTGCACCAGGTCTCTAGTATATATATATATATATATGAAATGTATGAAAGTTTATATACCCAAATGTGCATAGTTTATACTCAAAACAGGGATTATGAATAATTTCTCTTTATTACTTATTTTCATTTTTACAATAAACATTTACTATTCATATAACAAATATATTATTTAAAAATTGATTTAGCAACATTTGATTCACCCTTGGCATTGTGCCAGTGCCACAGAATGAGCAAACTATCTAGCAGTATATTACATAAGTAATCTTAAGACGTAAATTTTGCATGTATGTTTTATTCCTCAAGATCTAACCTAAAGTCCATTTTTCAACCTAATCTTTCAATCTTTTTTTTCCCCTTTCTGGCATCAGCTACACAGTCATTAATGATCTAATATGGCTGCTTTAAACATATTCTAAAATTCAAGGACAATTTTTGTTCAATCTTTAATTAACTATACATCTTAGGACACCAGGTTTTGCTGGTCCCTAGAGTGTTACCTATATCAAGTTTTGCTCTACACATGTGTTTGTTTGTTGTGGTTGTTCACATTATCTATCTAGACTGGCAGTTTTTAATCATTTTCATCTCATGCCACACATATGCTAATTACTAAATATATTTTTTGTGAATCTGACAGAAATAGGTATATTTTGATTCATTCACACTGGATGGCTATTGTTGTGTTGGATGTTGTAATTATTTATTTATTTTTTTACAATCTAAGGGAAAAGAGGTCAGTGACACTGACTAAATGGTCAGGTATTACATGTTTTAAAAATTCTTGTGGCACATAGGTTGAAAGTCTCATGTAGAAAATAGAGTGCTCTAAACACATGTTAAATCACTTGGGTTTTACTTAAGTGTTTTTCAAAAACAAAGCTGCCATTTCCTTTAGAGGAATAATAAACTTTAAGGTGGAATGTAGCAATTAACAAAAACAAATCACATTCCCTCTATACACCAATATGAAAAAGATTTCTATAAAGAACTATGCAGACCAAATAAACTTTTACACCATAAATGTGGTCTTTAAACCATTGCTCTGCAGCATATTAAGTTAACACAGCAATCCACAACATGCTCTATTAGTAAATTTATCCAGAATCGTTGCCCTCTTGTGTCCTCACACTTTATACCTGCTACTGCAAGATAAGAATTTGATGTTGTATAGAAACACATTACCCAGCTTCATAAATGGTGGTGCATTCAGACAATGGGAAATTATTCAGTGCTAAAATGAAATGAGCCAGCAAGCCATAAAAAGACATGAAAGAAACTTCAATGTATATTACTGTGTAAAAGGAGACAATCAGAAAGGGCTACATACTGTATGATTCCAAATGTATGACATTTTTGGAAAAGGCAAAACTACTAAGACAATAAAAAGATCAGTGGCTGCGGTAATGAAGGGAGAGAGAGGAATGCATAGGCAGATCACAAGGATTTTTAGGGTAGTGAAAATACTCTGTATGATACCCTAACACTGGATGCATGTTATTATACATTTGTTTAGACCCATAGAATGTACAGCACCAAGAATGAACCCTAATTAAGCTATGGACTTTGGGTGACTATACTATGTCAATGCACTGTAGGTTCTATTGTAACAGATGTACCACTCTAGTGGGGGATATTGATAGTGAGGGAGTCTATGCATGTGTGAGGGCAGGGAGTACATGGGAAATCTCCATACCTTCCTCTCTGTGAACCTAAAAACCTGCTCTAAAAATGAATGCATTTCCCTTCTCGGCTTGGTTCCCAGTAATACAAAAGGCAAAACTAAATAACCCCAATATTTCTTAATCTAGTGTAATTCTTTCTATTTTCCACACCAAACTGGATTTCTTTACAGAATAATTCACGAATTTCTATTGTATCCATCAAAACCCCAAGGAAACACCTTTCACTTATTTTTTCAGGCTTCTTCTATGGAAATTTCAAAATTATCTTTTCATTGAATGAAACTTTTTAGAATGCGAGTAGATTCATATGCTCCACATTGACTCTGTGACACGTGTTGGTGATACACATATTGGCCACTAGGAACTACATGCTATTTACACATTTATTTTTAATTATATATCATTATGAATGCTTGTCTTTAATGTATAAAAAGAGTAATTTCACATGGTTCATTATGAGATTTTAAAAATCTCATTTATTCCTCATAAGAACCATGGGATGCCTATTTTCATTGTCAGAAGAGGAAACTGAGTCATAAAGATATTAAGTATCTTGCCCAAGGTTACATGCATAGTAAGCCACAAAGCCAAGTAATGAATCTGGCAATTTGACTATACAGGCCATTGAATGGACTACTCAATATGTTGTAACAAGGTAACATACGGTGACATGTATGTACTCTATGGGGGTCCTACTTCATTTTTGAACCCCTTCCCTTTGATAAACTACTCGAAGGCTATCATTACTCAAAGTATGACCTGAGCATAAAGAGAAACCTGGGCCTCACCTGAGGTCTGTTAGAAATGCATAATCTCTGGCATTGAGATAACTGAGGCTGAATCTGCATTAGAAGGTGATTCCCAGGTACCTTAGAGTTTGAGAAGAGCTGTGCTCTCTTGATTTTTAAGGCTTGAAAAGCATATGCAAAACAATTAATTTACATGCCAATAGGTAAAGAAAGAAATGTACGAACACCCTGGTTCAGGTAACTTCACTGTGTTCAGTGAGAAATAATATTTTATATGTATTTGGTTCTGCACAAAATGAATGTGATAGAGGTACGCATTCCCTCTTACTCTTTTCTCTCCTCGAACCTTTTAACTTGTTAAGTGGATAACCATCTGTTATGTTTCAACATCCATGAGATCGTGTCTCTCAGTTTTCTCTTTTACCTCTTAAGATACACAGCGGTTTTCCCTTTCCTCCTAGAACTTTAGGGCTTTATGTACAATCTCCATCATAGTGACATGGATTATTTCTTCCCACTAGATGGCAGTAATGGCAATTTAATAATACATTTATAAAGCCACTGCCAGCTTGCCTCATGCACAGCAAACAATGGCTCTTTGTGTGTGAGGGTTTGAACGTTGCTGGTTTTAATATAATTGCTCTGGTGCGCAGACTGATGCTCTAACCATGTAGCCACACCAGTCAGGACTAAAGTGAACTACTTAAACTTTTAGACACCCCATTTTAATAAGAATATTTTGATTTTAAGATTTTTTTGAATAAATTTAAACTAAACACTGTGTGCTAGCTATTAGAATTTTTTAATTTCAGCTTTATTGGGGTATAATTGATACTAATTGATACTAGTATTTAATTAATACTAATGACTTAATAACAAATTAGAGAAAACTTTTCTCTATTGGTGTCGATGTTTAAACTTCATTTTGCTTACTTTAGAAGAGTGAAGGCTGTCTTGTTTGCATAGCTCTTACCTGTACCTGTAAGAATCAACAATGATGAATAATTTTCACTGGTAGGAATTTGACAATAGGTGGTCGTTAAATAATATACTAAATAATATAACTGTCAACAAATAATTTTATTAGTTCATTTTTGAGGAATTTTAAAAATTTTCTTCTTGATCAAATATTAGATCTGTATAATATCTTAATGCAGAAATTCAAGATTTTTATGAGAAATTACATCTTGGGTTGATAAATTCATATTTTATTAAGTTCTTTCCTAATAAATATTTAAAGAGCATTATATGCAAATACCAGACTATAGAAGTTAAGTAATAGTTGAGAGGAGAAAATTGGTTTATAGTAAAGTGATAATAAGAGTTTGTAAATGCAGTTCTGTTGATATTCTACTTAGTGTTTAAATATGACTTCTTGCATTTAGAATGTTTTTACATAAATATTTAACAATTGTCTTAAAGGAAGGAAGACATTTATTAATCAAAATATAAGTTCCTTTTTGAATATATGCAATCCTATTGTATTCTTGGTGTTTCAAATAATGTATAAATACACTACATTTTACTATTGATCATACTTGTCCTATAAGATAGGACATATTTCTCCATTCTGTTAACGCTGTGAAAGTCCCAGCACAGTGCTTCTCAAACTAATTGTGCTGAAGAGCCAGACTTTTTCCCCAAATAGTCATGGACAATAAAAATGAATAACTAGAAAAACCAAATTAAAGAATATTTTCATATATATATTTTATTATTTGAGTCAACAGACACAAAATAACTATGTCAAAGTTTTATAAAATTTGCTAAATGCTTACTCTCAGTTTTCATACTTTTGGTTTTCTGATTGGTATCAGCAGGGCCCAGACAATGGACCACCCTTTGGTTAACACTGCTCTAGACTGCTTCCTGGCAGAGAAAGGTACTGGGAGAGGAAAAGAAATAAATCAAGAGATGGTCACCATTAAAAATTTCCATGAACTTTACTAAGAGATTAGAACTTAAAAGTTCACACATACACACAAACACACACACAAAGCTAAATATGTGAAGTGATGGGCATGGTACTTAACTAGATAGAGGGAATCCTTTCACACTCCATACATATAACAATTCACCATGATGTACACTTTAAGCATCATACAATTTTTATATCAACTAGAGGCTGGTGCATGAAAATTCATGCACTGGAGGGGGGTCCCTCAGTCTGGCCTGCCCCCTCTCATGGTCTGGGAGCCCTCAGGGGTGAGAGGCGACCTGGCGATCCGGGGAAGGCGACACCCACATCACACCTCTGCTGCTGCCACTGCCAGCAGCTCAAGCCTCGGCTGGCCCTGGTTACCTGAGCCTTGAGCAGCCATTGGTGGCTGGGGGGCTGAGAAGACTGGGCACAGCCATCTTGTGGCTGTGGGCACTGCCATCTTTAAGGGTGGGGAGTCAATTAGCATATTCCCTTCTTATTGGCTGTGGGTGCTGCCATCTTTGGGATGGTGTGAGGGTCAATTAGCATATTCCCTCTTTATTAGATAGGATTATACCCCAATAAAGCTGAAATTTAAAAATTCTAGTAACTCGAACACATGGTTTAGTTTAAATTTATTCAAAAAAATCTTAAAATCAAAATATTCTTATTAAAATGGGGTATCTAAAAGTTTAAGTAATTCACTTTAGTCCTGATTTGGGTGGCTACATGGTTAGAGCATCAGTCTGTGCACCAGAGCAACTTATAAAAATTAACAGGAGTCAAAATTAGTAAAATATTAAAACAAGCCCAGCCAAAATTTAGTTTATATACATTGAATTTGGAGTCAAAATGAGCTCTTCCTATTTTTATCATTATAGTTGTTCATAAAATTCCATAAATATTTTAAACATATTTTACTGATTTTTTACAGAGAGGAAGGGAGAGGGATAGAGAGTTAGAAACATGGATGAGAGAGAAACATCAATCAGCTGCCTCCTGCACACTCCCTACTGGGGATGTGCCCGCAACCAAGGTACATGCCCTTGACTGGAATCAAACCTGGGACCCTTCAGTCCACAGGCCAACGCTCTATCCACTGAGCCAAACAGGTTAGGGCAAAATTCCATAAATATTTTAGAGGCAAAAGATTGTCCTATGGGTGAACAAACAAATCACCACTAATTAATTTGTTTAATATCTCTAATTAAATTTTTTTTGAATCTCAGGGGTTCTTAGTGGAATACTACTTGTTAAATACTGCTTTACTTTAAAATCTTAATACTAAAATATATTATAAAATATGTCTAATGTCTAAATTTTAATTCTTAAAGTGTTAGTCATAGTTTTCTTTAAAATAACATTTTATATATTGTATTTACAATTAATTTCCTTACCAATCTGATTAGCTGTTACAAGTATCAAAATTATTTAAGAAAAGAATTTGAGCCCTGACCGGTTTGGCTCAGTGGACAGAGTGTCGGCCTGTGGACTCAAGGGTCCCAGGTTCGATTCCCGTCAAGGGCATGTAACTTGGTTGTTGGCACATCCCCGGTGCGGGGTGTGCAGGAGGCAGCTGATTGATGTTTCTCTCTCATCAATGTTTCTAACTCTCTATCCCTCTCCCTTCCTCTCTGTAAAAAAATCAATAAAATATATTTTTTTTAAAAAAAGAATTTGAAATGAGGGGAAAATTTTGGAAAACATGCTTACTGATGAGGTTTTATAAGTTATATTCCAACTCTGTGAGAATCTACAAATATTAACAAAACAATTGTTAGGCCTGTTCAGTTTTTCAAACAGAAGAATATTCATGTAGGCTGTAAAAAGAATGTTTTCCTTCGTTGACCTAGTTCATTCATAGTTGGCAAAACATTTGGAAACTAAAACATTAAGGAAGGCTGGTCCCCTTTCCAGACCATGAATATGCAAAAAGAGAACAGCAGAATATAATATTTTTACTCAAAAAGTTTCAAGATTTTCATTTTAACTCCATGTAGTCCTTTTAGTTTAACAAACCCTACACTATATATAAATAGTTCAATTATATATTTTTTGGTTAATTAACTATGAATAGTTTTTGATCTATTTAATACTAATGTGAACTAGAGATATATTAGGAAAAAATTCTAAAGTAAACTGATAAAAAAACAAGGACTAATACACCTGTATCTCTTAAGTAATATACTGTAAGCTTCTGATCAGTTTTCACGGTGTTTGTACTCCTAATAGAACATGAGAAGAAATAACCAAAACTCCATAGTTAGTTCTGTTAGTACGTGTAATTTACTTTAAAATACTCCTATAGGTATAATATGAGGTACATTAGTTTATCTTTATTTCACAAACTAGAAAAAAAAATGGTTAACATTTGGAGAATTCTATTCGGGGGTCTACTTTCTAGGCTGGTTCAGATTTGAACTTTCCCAATCAATAGTTTACACTCCAGGGGCAACTGTGACAAATGTTTCAAATTTCTAAATATTGTTCTGTGAATCTATATGTGGGGGCTCAGTAATTTACAAAGGATTGTGACAATTTCTTATTGGTTGAGACAAGTGGTCATCAAGATGTGTGATTGGCTAGATATACTGGGCAATCATTTTCCCCTTGTTTGAGAAAGTATAAATATCCTAGTACAAGGCAAAGGCTAACATCCTCAGCATCATAGATCTAGAATTCTATTTAATTTGTTCCCCATCCTCAACTTAAAACTCAGCCCCTTGCTCCTGCCGCCAGAATACTGATCCATTTGTTCAGCAGTGATCCTTTCCTACAAGGTGCCGGCTGGCATGCCACAAAGGACAGAGAACAGAGATTACCCCCAGATTTAAAAAACATATATTTTTTAATAATTTCAGAGAGGAGGGAGCAGAGAGAGAGAGAGAGAGAGAGACATCAATGATGACAAAGAATCATTGGTTAGCTGCCTTTTAAACAAATCTAGCCCACAACCCGGGCATGTGCCCTGACCTCATGGTTCACAGGTTGATGCTCAACTACTGATCCACGCCAGCCGGGCTACCCCCAGATTTTTGAAACGGGCTGTTTGATAGATTTTGTAACTGATTGTTAGTAAAAGTTTGGACATTTGCAGAAATTGGTCAGTAACTTATTTGGGGGTTTGTTTTTGCTTTTTATTTGTTTGTCCTTCACAAAACTATCTGGTAGAAAAGTTGTAAGAGACATAGTTCTGATCTATTTCTTATTGTCAGTAATTAAATCATTGACACAAATCTCTGACAATTATTGAAAGAAGTTTCCATCAGTTCACAATATTGACCTACTAAATAGGAGATAACTCAGGCCCAAGTAACTCAGTTTTGCTAGAGAAAGAAGATTTTGCTGCAATAACAACCAAACATCATCTGAGTGGCTTAAAATTACAAAGGCATACTTCACACTCACACTAATAGTACATTACAGGTTGGCAGAGGAGCTCTGCTAATCCTAGTAACTCAGGTAAGCAGGATACCAGGGCAACCTCCATCTCAATTATAGGAAAAGATATGAGAAAGATGAAGGAACATTGACAGTTAAATGTTCTGGCTTCGGGTACAATACTTATTGAACTGCACTCCTTTTCTGACCCCACTTAAATCACCAGGGACAAGGAAAAACAATTCAGTTTTATCACATTCCCAGAACTGAGGAGAATCAGAAATATTTAGCAAACTTCCAAAATTAGCACAGCAATTCTACAATTAAAACTGGGTGTGTTTTTTTTTTTTTGTGTGTGTGTGTGTGTGTGTGTGTTTTTCTGTTTGAACAGTATATTCTAAAGTTGCAGTACTATGTAAAATTATACTTTTTGCCAAAAAAGGGCGGTAATTAAGTTTGGTTTGGTTTTGCTATAGAACAAAATCTTCATGACTTAAATCAATTCTATTCTAATCAAAGCAACCTAGAATATGAGTGGGCAAGTTAAATAATGTAAACAATCATAAAATTTTTTTTGCAATGGGAGATTCTAAATATATATATGACACTGTACTTTCTATTTATATACTACTAGAGGCCTAGTGCATGAAATTCATGCACTAGGAGGGGGATCCCTCAGCCCAACCTGCGCCCTTTTGCAGTTCGGGACCCCTCAAGGGATGCCTACCTACCGGCTTAGGCACAATCCCCTCGCAGTCCAGGACCTCTTGCCTGCCAGCTTAGGCCTGATCCTCTGCAGTCTGGGACCCCTCACTCCTTACTGCCCACCTGCTCACTGCTCCTAACTGCTGGGCTCGCTGCTTCTTAGCGCTTCTGTGGAGGGGGAGAGGCTCCCACCACTGCTGCTAGTTCTCCAGCCATGAGCTCGGCTTCTGGCTGAGCGGTGTTCCCTCTATGGGAGTGCACTGATCACCAGGGGCAGCTCCTGCATTGAGCGTCTGCCTTCTGTTGATCAGTGTGCATTCTAGTGAGTGGTCATTCTGGTCGTTCGCCGTAAAGGTTGCTTAGGCTTTTATTATATAGATAGCAGGAGTGACCAAATCTTCATCTGTATACTATTAACAATGAGTACTTTTTTTACAATTTAGATTTCTGGGCCTCTGGACTAATATTATAATTTAATAGGTCTGGTATTTGAGTGCAGAATTCTACAATTTAAAATACACCCATTTAATTCTGAAACAGACACAATTGGGTCCTGGAACCAGATTTTGAGATACGATGGCTGTAGTTGATTGGTTTCAAGAATCAAGAAGCGTAAGTATGAAATTGAATTGGGCCAAGTAGGGATTCAATCAATTCATGGCAAATTTTATGTAGTTGCTGAAATTGTATTATAAAAAAACATATCAAGAGAACCTCTGACTCGGCCATTTCAACAAAGTTGCTTCTCTGCTCTGTATGAAATGAAAACTTTGAAAAACTGATATGCAATTAGTCCCCATTTAAATTATGAAGAACAGGGACAGACTGTTAGAGAATTCCCAAATTGGTATCTCTAATTCAAACTCCTTTCCTGAGTACCAGACTCAAATATCCAACTTTCTACATGGTATCTTCATTTGGATAAACCTAATGGGCATTTATATCTTTATATTTTCAAATCCAGATTCTGACACTTACCCCCACATCGCTCATCTTATGGTCATTTCCATCTCAATCAACTATTCTTTCAGTTCTTTCATCATTTCCTCAACCATTTTTTCAAAATCTCAACAAAGCCTTTCAGGGCTTCCTTGACAATGCCTTCCAGAGTCTATTTCCTATCAGTTTCTTCACTGCTACCCTTGTCTAATCTAAGCCACAATGACCTCTCATTTGTACTGTGGTTATAACTTTTGAATGATATCCTCAGAGATGTGCTGATAAATGTATACCAACAGCTTTATTTATAAAAATAAATTTTATAGTGGTATAAAAGAAAGAAAAAGAAGAGAAAAAAGGAAAGGAAGGAAGGAAGGAAGGAAGGAAGGAAGGAAGGAAGGAAGGAAGGGAGGGAGGGAGGGAGGGAGGGAGGGAGGGAGGAAGAAGAAGGGAAGATAGGGAAAGGAAGGAGAGAAGGAGAAAAAGAGGAAAGAAAGAGAAAACGACAGGGAGAGTGGGTGCAAAAGACAACAGAAAGATACACACAAAGAAACAAAGAAAGAAAAGAAATCCCTGCTTTACAGCTTTTGCAGGTTTCCATGCTATAAACATTCCCACCATGGCTAATTTCAAGAGACATAACACATTTGGAAAATGATGTGCCCATTGGTAGGAGCTGGGAGCTGGTAGGAGCGAGTTCTAGCACACCTTGTGTTCTCCTTCCTCAGCTAATATCCTCTTCACTGCACAGCATCCAGAATGACCTGACTCTGGTGACATCACTCCTCAGCTCAAAGCCTTACAAGACTCCCCATTTCACTCAGAATAGAATCTCAGGCTGTAATGCAGACTTGAAGGGCTGCATGATAGTACCAGAGCTGTGCTCTGCAGTCTCATCACCCATCACTCTCACCTGGCTCGCTGTCCAGCCACCTTTAGCTCCAAGCTTGATCTTGAACATACGAACCATGTCCCTACCTCCGGGCCTTTGCACTTTCAGTTCTCTCTGCTTAGAACCATTTTTTCCCCTAGATATGCCCTTCGCTTACTTCCTTCTGGTCTTTAAATAAATAGTACCTAATCAGCCAAGAACTTAAGGGAAGGCTGAGACTAGGAAAGGTAGCAATGAAAGAATTAGGAAAGATCAACAATAGCAAAGATTTGTCTTTAGATACCAAGGCTAAGTTATCTACACCCTTGTGTTTTTAATTAATACCTGTGAATGAGAAATTTGGACAGCGAGGAAGGCTAATAGGGGAAAAAATGGATCCATTTGAAATATGGTACGGTGGGAAGCTGTATGGATACCCTGGGCTCTCTGAAAGACAAACAAGTGTGTCTTAGAGCAATATAAGCCTGAGACATCAGTGGTGCAAAAATGACAGAACTGAATCTGCCTTACTTCAGGCACATCATGAGAAAGCAGGATTCTTTGGAAAAGACAACAATCCTGGGAGAAATAGAAGGCAGCAGAAAAAACAAACAAACAAAAAAAAACAAGACCAAATATGAGATGGATTGACTCAAAATAAAAGGCCATAGGCGTCAATCTACAGGAGCTGAGCAGGGCTGTTGAGGACAGGGCACTGTAGACATCTCTCATTGGAAGGGTCACCAGGAGTTGGAGCTGACTCCATGGCATGTAACACATGCATAATCAGAGGGCCTTGCCCTGAACATCTGACATAAAATGGCATAATGACCTTTCCTCTCTAATCCTGCAGCTTGCTTTATTTTTCTTCATAGCACTTTTTACCACCTGACATTTATATATAGAGATAGATATTATTAGCATCAATATTTATTGCTGTCTGTCTCCTTCAGGGCACATGTTGGTTCCGTTCCTTTGACACTGTCTGTCACATAATGAACTAATAAAATATTATTGACTAAAATGACATACAAGCAAATAAACAAAGGACATGATTTTAGGTAATGAATAGTGCCATAGAGCAAATAAAGGAGGGTGTTGTGTGATCCCTGGGGGTGCAGTGGTGGGTGGGTGATGGGTATCTCAAGAAATGATATCTAAGCTAAGGTCAGGATGACAATGTAATTAGTACAGTCTGCTCATGAATAAAAATTCATTACAAGATAAAAGAGAAGGAGCAGCTTTGTCGATGCTTTCATAGTTTATAAAATAAAAGAAGTAAAACAAACCAATTGCCACAGGTGCTCTTATAAAGTGCACACAGAGTCCTAAAATGACAGAATCAAAAGATGACATTCCATTTAAAGGAGAAGGAAAAGGTGGGAGCAAGGATCACCACTTCCAATGAATGCCCCACCCCAAGGAGGGATGGGGAGGGATACAAAATTTCAAGGGGAAATCCTTCTATTGGCACAGACCTTTATACTTTCAGATTTAACATTTTCCAATTTATTCACCATGTTTCTCTCTTGCAATTACTTTTGAAAACAGGCATAATTTATTTTCATCATTAAGCAGATGAGCCCAAGACTTACAGAGGTGAATGTCTTCTCTAAGATCAATAGCTAGTTAGTGAAGGAGGCATACCTCACAGCCAGGTGTCCGCACACAGTCCATTACACTGTGCTCATTATGCTATGCCACCGTGATGAAAACTGGCCAAAGATTACCTGGAGTTTGCCAATCTGCTCAGTTGACTCACATTAAAATTCCACAGAGTTGAATTAAAGGTTGATTTTGAATGGATGGCAGGAAGGCCAATAGTAGCATTGACTTTCAAAGATTTCTTCATGACCCCCAAACGAAGTACAGTCCCTTGTAGCTAGCATTTAAGGCCACCACAGTGTGACTCCAGTGAGAATTCCCAGCTTTACCACATACATACCTTAAAAAGAGTTTTATGATCATTTTGTCCATGCCAGATCATTTGTCCAAGCCACTAGCATGAACAGAAGCAAACAGAGCAGGATGTGTGATTTGAGCCACCTGTGATATCTATCCTCTTTCTCCCATGTCTTTTTGTTGCAATTTAGCCATCTGTAAGTCTTTTGCAAACCTCTCAAATCAGCTGTGATGTTTTCCTTTTCATATGAGATTCTTCAAAGTCTGATGACACCCAATACATTCCACAGTCATAGTCTACCTTGTACAATCTGAGGTATTGTTAATATTCTACTCCCCAAGCAGAATACAAGTAATTTGACAAAAGGACTATCCCTTCTGTCACTTCTTCAATTTTATATTCTTTTTTTTTTTGCAGATAATCTGCCACATAGTAGAAAATCAGTAAGTATATTTGGAGTAGTAAAAAAAATTATTCAGAGAGAAAAAATATAACCTTCAGATTAATCATTGCAACAATCTGTTGAAAGCATAAGGAAAGGTATGAAAGATATAAAGCATAGAACAAAATCAATAAATGAAATCATTTGAGAGAATGAAGGAAAGTGAAAGTGGAAGGACTCTGTTGAATCTTCAGAGGCTGGTGCAATGCATGGTGCACAGTAGCTACTCAATAAATACCTGCTGAATGAATAACTAAATGAATGAACAGGAAAGGGAGTGGAAGCATGGACAAAGAACTATTGGAAGATAACCTTAAAACTGGGTCTGTCATTTCAAGCTAGACACCAGCAGAATGAGTTTATTAGTATAAAATATGCTATTCAAAGAATAAGAGGACATATCTGCTGGTATCAACTCATCTTATGCTCTTTGTTATAAGGCAATTTCTTAATTCATTTATTTTGAACCACAGAACAACCCCATAAAGAAGCAGGAGAAACATGCTTCCACTCATTTTAAAGGTAAGAAACAAGACCAGGAGGGTAAGTCTCTAGGTTAAGATCAGATTCAGGGGGATAGTCAAAACTTAAGCTTCCTTGTGAAAAGCCCTCTCACTCCTTGACATTCTTCTAACTGCGCTCCCGAGACCAGCAGCATTGTCACCTGCTGGAGTCTCCTTAGAAAACCAAAATTGCAGACTTCACCCTAGACACCTGAATTGGAACAGGAATATTAACAATATCCTGAAGTGATCTGAAGTAATCTGGAAGTTAACTGCTTATCTGCTATAAAACTGGATATAAATCTGTCTGCCTTCATAGACAGGTTGAGCATGACATATGATAAATATAAATATAAATCAATAGGAGAACCACCATAGAGACATTATCATTTTTAATAATAATAAGTATTGTTACATATTTTATATGTTATATAAAAATAAATATGAATAAGAAAGGAGCATTGCTTAGGTCCATGTATATGGCCCTTAAAGAAAAAAAAATGCTTAAAAGAATGAGCCTCTTTTTTTAATTAAAACAAATTTCACTGAGCAGTTTGTTGGGTATATTAAGGATTCAATCATCTTGAGAAACAATACAAAGGGAATGCAAAGTAATATAACAGCACAATAGTTGGCATCCATATATAAACACAAAGGCTTATTTCAACACAGTAGATTATATACACCCATATACATGCACGCACATATATACACACACACACTAGTAAAGTAGAATGGATTTGATGCTCAAAAAGTATGAAGGTTGAAACATGCTAATTAAGGGAAACAGCTTTTGGTAAGCTTATGTTAGTAATAATAAACAATAATTTTTGGAAACCAAGGCAACAATGGAGCCTCAACATCACTTATTATAAACACATGTTCACCTCATGCTTCAGACAAAAGAATGGAGAAGAGTAGGAGGCTCATTTTCCTTTTCAGTAGGTTGAGAGAATGTTTTTATTTTACCTTTTTGTAAGGTTAAGGAAAAGCATTTCTTAAAAGGTGGTTGAAAACTCAGAGCTGAATTGTATATCCAATTACTACAGCTTTCCAGTGTGAAAATATCTGCATATATCTCAAACTTTCCTATTGCCATCTAGTTATTTTTATTATTTTTACCTTAATAAAAATATAAATGAAACAGAAGGAAAGAGATGGTATTTGGTATAAGAGATGTATTTGGTATAAGAAGGGGGGAAAGTAGGAAGTAAAGATATCCCAGGAGAATGGAAATACTTATAAAAGGGGGAAAAATTGAGCTGGGTTAATTAATATTAACTAAATGTCTTGGATAAAATTTTTTAACAAACAATTTTCTGTTATTAAAACATGAAAGAGTTTCTTTAAAAAAAATCTAAAAGAACTATGTCTTTCTAAAATTGAAAGACAATAGTGCTTATCATTTATAAATCATACTTATTAAAATTATAAAGTAAAAGGTATTTTCATTAAATATTCAACGTGATATAAGTAATTTGAAAATATTTCATATGTAAATTTTTTACATTGATATATTTTAAGAATTGTGAAATACTGTCTAAAAGAAAGAAGAATTTCAAATAATGTGATGTAGGGAAGAGGATTTTCCTGTGCTACATTATTTGCTAAAATTGGGTATTATATCCAATGTGGTTGATATAAATGGCAAAGTAAAAATCCTTTTGCAACTTTTGATTGGCTTTAGAAGTCACAGAAGCATAATATTATTATGTTCAAATGCTTTTTTTCAACTACAAAAACATCTTATTCAATGAGTATTCAAACATGTATTTCATACCCCCCCCCCCCCCCCCCCCCCCACACACACACACAATCCTCCAGATGAATGCCTGTGAGAATTGACATTGGGAAAAGAATTATGTTTATCTTAGGCTAATGGTGAAGTAGCCTTGGAGAATCTTGACTTTATGTGAAATTCTCCCTTTTGTTTATGAATAGGATGTACAGCTAGATTCTGTAACTTGTCTCTACTTACTCTTTATTTAGGCCTGTATTAAGAATCATATCCCTGCCACCGAGTCTGTATGGTTTGTAATTTTATTTGTGAATATGAAACTCTTTGTGATACATCAGCACCTATTACATAATTAGAATAGAATTCAGAAAGCATATAAGATTTTTGGCTTATACATGGAGAATTCTGGGTATTCATAATATAGATGTATGTTAGATTTAAAGTAGACAATGTTATATTCACATGGCTCTCTCTCAAAACAGCAGAACCTTTACCCTGCTTTCTCCACACTTGACTGTGGGTTCCACAAGAGCAGAGACCAGCTATTAATCATGTTTGAATCCCAATGAATAGCACAATACTTCTCCCCAAAATAGATGTGCAGATTAATTAACTAATTTGAGGGCCATATAAGCTGAAGTGTTTGGGTGTATGTGTTTGGGAAGGTAAATTAGAACCATAACATAAATAACTCTCTGTATTGTCACAAAGTAGATCCAAGAGACCCTGCAAAACATGACACCATATAACTCATTCTTCAAGCAATAAGGCCAGAAAATAATTCATTCATGATTCTAAGTCATCTATTATTTAGTCAAATATCTACACTTGTAATCTAGAGATTTAGAGATTTTACCTATAATCTACCCACAATAAAAGTTTAATTGGGAATAAAGTACCTTATCTATAAAAAATGCATATTTCATTTTCTCCATTAACAGATTTTCCATTTTTATTTATTTCTAATAACCTCACCCAAAAGCCAAGTGGGTTAATACATATGACAAAATGCCTGAAATTAAATGATATGCAAAACAAAAGTAGTCACTACTTGAAGATACCTCATTTTGTTTTATAAAAATTCTATGACAATGAAGTGAGTCTGACTTAGAAACACATTTAAAGGGTGTCTGGCCATTTTCAGAACCCTGTTCTCAGACACTCACTTAGAAATGATTAGACAATTACATGTGAGAGCATATAAATGTTTTGATAGGAGAGGAACAAACAGGGGTGTTTATCCAGGTAAATTAGAGAAGTCAGAAAGATAAACTGTATGACTTCCTGATATAAAAACTAAACCTCTAAAGAAAAATTAGAGTGCTTGATATTTTTCCATGGCCATCCCTCTCTTTTATGTTTAATCTCCATAATTGATTTCAATAGTTTTGTATTTTAGACAGGTTGATGAATAGAAAACTTCTGAACTTATTGACCTCTTAGTGGCTATAACGTACTTACGAAGATGGATTGAGAGAGGAAATTAGGCAATGGTGTGCTGGTAAATGCTTACCAACTGGTTCTCAAAAAGAGAGAGAAAGGCCCTGATTTGCAGTATTTGCTGATTTCTATGCTGAAAATACTTCTGCCATGGCCTCTATCAGGCAAAGAAAATGATGTCTCTTAAAAATGGAGTTTAGGAATAGTCACAATTGGCTGTTTCAAGCTGGGTTAGCCAGCTCCAGAGCATCATTTAAATTAGGTCATATTAAGCTAATAAACATTTTATGAATGTAAGTTGATTAAATACACACACACACACACACACACACACACACATATATGATGTAATGAGTAATTCTTTTAAAAAACTTTGATTAAATAACTTCAGAAAATAGTGTTTAATAATATATGCCTCTCTTGAGGATACACTAAATACATTAGTTGTTTGAATGCCCTGAATAGTATTGTATATAAAAAATCTACTTAACATTGTTTAATATAGTATACCTTTAATATATTTTGACTCCTAGATTTTGTTTTGTCTCAGAACATATAATAACGTCAAATGTGGCTCCGGTTGTGTGTAACCAGATTACCAAGAAAAAGTACTTATTTGTGTAGAAAGGTCATAAGAAAAAGACTTTTTAAAAGGATACATTAGTAAGTAGAGAATATTCTGTTCTGTCTTCCCCAAGACTGTGTTATTTTCAGAAAATGTTTAATTTGTGCAATCATATGTCTGTTCACTTCTTAGCTATTTATTGAGCATCTACTATATTTGAAGAACTATCAAACACTAGGCACTGGAAGTTTTCAGTTGTTTTGTTTCACTTATAAGGGTATGTGCTCCGTTAGGAGAGGCCAATTTTTCTTTTCTTTTCTTTTTTTAATTTTTATTTTGTAGGGAAGAGAGAAAAAAAGACTATCCTAAAGCTTAATTCTAATAAATACTTCCATCTAACACACCTTGTTATATGAGGAGAGCTACATGCAGCTATTTAATACCTCAAATATAGAGAATGCTTCTTAAGAATGTTTCTGTCACTTTCCCCTCTAAGTATTCAACATTAAATGCCCTCTCTGGATATTAATGTGTTAAAGCAATAGCATTTAATAACTACCAATTTGAGACTATGAGAATGTCTCCAAGTGCTTTACATCCACCTTTGGAAGTTATTGTAACTTATGTTCACACATAACTATTTATAAAACTGAGCGTGTTTTGAAAAACAAAAGAGCAAGACTAATGGCTAAATGTTCACTGAAGGAAACCCCCCCACAAGAATCCAACTATCTTTTTTGCAGCTGATTTCATGCCATAGCCTCATTTTCTTTTAACCATAATTCACAAATGATCATACAACATGTAAACCTCAGTACATTTGCTTTTGTTTTGTTATCCTTCGGAGAAATGACAGGTGAATTTTCCGCAGAAGAAGTAATTGACACTTGACCTTTGGCGGCAAATATGATTTGTTGTTACATCAAAGTAACTCTGATGTTAATTATCTTAGCAGTACATGATTCTTTAAAGAAACTAGAGCATGACAGCTTTAAGATATGTTTGTTGCTTATTATTGTGTATGAATTATTATAATATTAAACATATTGATACTTAAATAGTTTACTTTTGTACCACAAACACTTTCTTTTCCATGCAAGCATAGAAATTAATGGATCTAAACACATTGAAAGAAACAAAACCATATGCATGCATTTATCTATGGTCTGAGTTTAAAACACAGCATCAGTATGGAGGATCACGCCAAAAAATTATTTTCTGATTTCTCGATTGAGAGCATAAAATTCTTACCATCACTGTCACCAGCACTTAATTGCTTTTGTAAAGCTACAAGGTAATTTTCCTTCAGCTAAGTATTTGAAATGAATATCTACATACCATAAGGCCATATGGTGCCCATTTACAGTAAATACAAAGCGTCTAAAAAATAAATTTAATGAAAGTTGTTCAGAGCATTCTTTTCCTTTTCATTCCCTAATTTTAACAATACACTTGCAAACAAGACTTGCTCAAAGGATACATTACCTGGAACATCTCTAGTTAATTGTACATCCTTGGAAGACAACCAAACACGAGTTCTTCTAATATTTAGTTATACTACATTGTTAGCGGAATATTTATCCATCTTAATTACTCATATGTCTACATTTTGAGTAGTTATTATAGTAGACCTATCCTCGATAATACAGATATACTACATTTTATATTGGTCAAATTTTTATTCATGAAGTATCAGATATTTATAACAGAGTAAATTATATCACAAGATGCAACTTTACAACTAAACATCTCACAGAAAAGGAAAATAAAACACTTATATTTGAATCTACAGAGTCATTGATGTTTCAAGCAACGAGTAAAATACAAATGCTTGAATTAAAACAGCACTATTGTCAGAGGCTAATGGTTCTGACACAAATTTGAATTCACTACAAGTATATTTCAAAAGGCAGAGAAAACACTACCCTCTTAGAGACCAGAGCACCGCACAAAAGAAGTTTCTCCCCAAATTTTGTACCTCTTTTCCATGAGACCTAACCTCCTTAATGAACATAATCATGGGAAAAAGCAGGGCAGGAAATCAGAGAGAACCAGGCATAGAAAGAGATTCAAAAGGACAAGTACTCAATGTTATAGTCTGGCAAAAAGGGAAATATTTTAAAATGCTATCTGTAATAAAGTTATATTAACAATAGTTGTATGGTCCTTCCTTGGGGTGGGAGTATTATCTTGACCCTTGACCTCTGCTCACATAAGAGCCTGAGAAATTAAAATCATGCCTATCATCACTGTCTGTTTTATACAAATATATTATCTTTATTTAAACTGCTACAAAGAAAAAAATTCTATTCTGAAATAGCCCAAGTCTGGTTCATAACAGTCATGTGACTTTTTTTTTTTCTGCCAGCCATGTGCTCCGTTATCATTTTACTCTGAAATAACTATGCGGATTTCAGCTCAACCTGCCTTTGCTTAGAATGCATGACATTCCCCGTGAGGGAGCCTGAGAACAGACTCCCTTGAAAAGCAAGGTTCTCATAGTTGGCCTGTAACCATGGAAGCAGATGCCGTTTTTCTTCTTACCCCTGCTTACCTCTTTGCAGCCTCGAGCTGCTCCCTATTGTTGCAAGGGGTACGCCTTGATTTTTCTTCATCATGACCGAACTTGCCTCTTCTTCAAAGGGCATGGTGCTGCAGGTCATTGGTCTAGACTGTTTGCACGGTCCAGAGAACAGCCTTGATAGTAACCCTTGCTCCGTCTGCGCCACACCACCAGCCGTGCATCTGTAGACTGGGGGACATTGGAGATCTGTATTTGAAAAGAAGTCTGTCTGATTTTGCCATTGTGCCTTTTCACTCATCGATCGAATGAATATCGAACCTTCTGTCGTTGCATGTGTGAAATAGATAGCTTAGCAAGCACTTTTGTGCCCAACCTGTGCTGTGGGCCAAAAGGTTTTCCTTTTAGTCTCGAGAATTTTTTCTTTCAGACTTTATGAATTTTGTGTTAGCTTAAGTTATGTATATGCTGTTTAAAAGATGCAACTGTTATAATGACCGTTTGTGTGGCTTTGTCAGCAGTGACTTTCTTTTGGTCCTAGAAGGAACATTTTCCTTTCTGTCAACTATGTGTGTGTTTTTCCTTTTGTAGCTTTTAAAGGTCTTGTAACGCATTTATAACTAGAAGTGCTGTAACTATACCCCGTAGAGCCAAAAAATTGAGGTATCTTTTTAAGAAGACGATTAGATGGTGTTTGTCATTTAACAGATTTAATTCCAGAAAGGTGAACTTGAACTGCTTCAAGGTAATTTCAGTGATTTGTAAGAGTAAGTAAATCAAATATTCACATTGATTTTAAGTTAAACAAAATGTTTGATAAGCTCGGTTATTGGAAAGATTTTTCTCTGCTTTTTTTCCCTTTTTAACATTTTGTGAAAATGTTAGTCTGATGTCTTGAAATATACCTAAATACATAAATGATTTACTGTGATTTTGTATGTTAAATAAATACCATATATTTATAATATTCTTATGACGTGATTTAACTAGAAAGTATACAATATGAAAGTAGGTTGCTTATATTTCATTTTAATACAATTACAATTCACTGCTTGTCATCAATAACTGATGTTAACAATCACCGATGGCAACCATACCACCTGCTCATTCTAAAATGAATTCTTTTACTGAGCCCTTAAAAAATCAGAATCACTTCAAAATTTCTCATATGCTCATTTTCAGTATATTGCTTAGCAAGCATTGTCTGTGTGTCACAAATTTTGTTTGTTTTAAGAAATCTCTGTCTCATATTTCAAGGCATATACCTACTTTCTCTAATTGCCACAGGCAAAGGGGAGGTCCATGACAGAATAAAGAAGGTTATTGTGACAGATGAAACATAATTCACAATGAGTACTCCTTTCATCCAGCCTTAAGTAGCAGAGGATTACTTGATTTTGGTGGCAGAATGTATGAGCTGGTTTTATTAACATATAAGGACAGGCCAAAGGCAGAAAACCTATTTCTCCTCAGCTGGGTGGTGGTTATTTTGTGTGTGTCTGTTTGGGAATCTTATTTTGTTCACCTCAAACAGAAGAGAAGCTGGACCGAAGAGATTCTGAAGAATTGGAGGGAGTGAGTGGGAAGGGTAGGAAATAGGAAACTTAAAGCAGTAAAAGTTGGGGGGTTTTCTGTATCAATGAAAAACGATGAGTTAAATATATTTCTACATTAATTGGCATGCACATGAAATAAAGTCATACTATTTTTCAACAAACATATGAGCTGCAAAAGCAGGTAAATTTTATTTCATAAACTTAACTTATATTTCTTTAGATGATGATTGTATTGTCTTTTGGATAGTGTTAATTTCAAATGGTTTGTTAGGTTTACAGATGCCATTTTGTTTTACATGAGGGCTTAATACTAAATTTAAATTAATTAGATGCGTTTTTATTGGGATATTTTACTTGATTTCAATTGTTTATTTTTAATGACAAGGATTTTATCTTTATAAAATTTTATATTTAAATATGCATACTTTTTTATTTCTCTTTCTAACAAGGTCAGATTTTTAGTTAATTAAAAAGATAGGCAAATCATTGTACTTGATAAAAAATATGTGCATCACAAAGAAATCCCACACCACAAAATCCATTGCATCACATTAACCATTTGAATTTAGTTATTCCTAAAAATTTTTTTCTTTTGGCTTTATTTTCAAATACCTTATAGACGTTGTAGTTGAAGTGGCTTTTTACATGTAAAAAAAAAAAAGCAGTTATTCTGTCTAGTAGAACTCATGACAAAGTGCTATTTCTCTGCTATGATCTTATTAATCATGGTTTGTTATTCCAGAAAGTGAAAAAAAACATCTAAATTCTAAATTGAGGTCTTTCTCAATATATATAATGGATACACTTCATATTCCAAATTCTGTAATAAATAACTCAGATGCACTAAAATTATGTTGCATTCTCTAGAAGAAGTCATAAAAACTATAATCTACAAGTACTTCTTTTATATATTTTTTAAAAGTATAATGATATGGTTCTGTTCTATCTATTGAGTATATAACTCACATTAGCTAAAATGATTTTACTTAAGTTGGCTGTGTAGCTAAAAATGTAATAAAATATGCAATAAGATCCTTCTACCATAAAATATGTTAATACTGCTAATGAATACTTATCATTGTATTAAAGATTTGCTTCTATTAACTGATTTTTCATTTCTCTTTGTGCTGTGATTGAATTGTTATTGTTTAAAACACAGTGATTTAAAAGAATGTAACTATTATATAACTTCAGAAAGTATAAGATATTATGTCTTTATTATCTATCTGTTGATTAAAATAGAAATCTTCCTCTACTGAATTAAAAACATCCTGAATTGAATCATGTTTCTAGGGAACATTTTTAGGATGTTATTTTATATGATTTGTTAATGCAAATAAAAGATAATCTTTAAACAAAATAAGAATTTTGAAGTGTGAAAATATGTACATATGTATTATTGTTAGATCATCTACAGAGATTTGCTATTTGTAGTTCAGATCCTTTCTAATAGTTACTCAGTGAAAACATGACGATGCACACATATTGCATTTAGTAACAATTTCTACTTCTGCTGTTATTTGTTATTACTTTATGTAATTTATTATGTCGATGTAATTATTATTACAAAATATGAATGAATTGAATGAGGACTACAGTGACATTTTTAATTAAAAATAGGGGAGAGGAGAAAACTTTATGAATGATGAGATTGATACAAAAATTACCTAAATATTGTGATTCATAGAATATAAAAACTGTAATAAATGAACCTATTTTAAATAATAGATTTTACTTCATCCATTGTTGAAATTAAAGTCAAATGTTGAATTATCATACCTTCAAGTATAATTCAGCATTACCCATTGACTATTATACAATATTATGGGAAATCAATTTTATTCATTTGAGGATGAGATTTTGTTTTGTAATTACATAACAGCTTTTAAATACATAACACTATGTAACCTAAACGTGATATAATTATATACACCTTAAAAATTAACCTCTATAACTCATGATAGTGCTGTAAAAAATAGAGGTAGATTTTAATATAGGATCTTTACAGAGTTACCTCTGTTTTAATCAAAATTTATCCACTGTGTTTCAAACCAGAAAAATTTTCAGGTTGCTCCCTTCTTACTCCCCCTCCCTAACACACATTTTGCTATAAACTTCTGCACCAATCACTAGGAAAGACACAACTGCAGAAGCAGTTCAGGAAGCAGCCCTGTGAATGTAAAAAAAATCACAGACTTTGATTTTATAAGACATGTTGGATAGGAGTCAAAACTGCCACATGCGGTGTGAAAAAATGCCACCCTGGTGTGAACAAAAGGTTTAAAATGGAGTCAAGAAGCATGCAAGCTCTCTATGTCTAAGCTTTTCCTGTGAATTGTCTGCCACAACCTGCAGGGTATCAAGTGGACTAGGAAGAATAGGGAAGCTCTTGGAAGCTACAACTGAGAAACATCAGCAGTCAAATGTGTTAGTTTTTTTAAAAAATTTGTTTTGTTTTGTTTTGCTTCATCTAGGCATCATTATACAAAACTGTTTTACCCAAAACATAAAACAAATCCAAAAAAGTCACATAATGTGTGAAGTAACTGTTGCTTACAAGTGAATTGTTAAGTTTTTTTTGTGTGTGTGTGTGTTTGTGTGTGTGTGTTTGCATCCCTTCATTTATAGCAGTTACCAACTGTACTTTATATTTTAAATTCCTTGCTTTGTGGGATTGAGATTTATTTACAGAAGGGTGAATAGGGCCTGAGTTTTATTTACAAAAGGGTGAATAGGGGGAAAGGTTCATAAAATGCTGATTACTAGAATAAAAATGTAATGATAATACTCATGGTTGATGACCTAAATTATCAACAACAATAACAAAAAAAATGTAGGAAAAGACCAAGAGTTTTCTATTGGAAGCAAGCATTTCATATCTTAATAAATAACATAAGAATAATTTTGAATGACTATTCAGCAGGAATAATCTTTCAGAAAAAAAACTATTGCTACAATATACTACTGCAATAATATACTAATATTTATACCTTTCCTAATATGTTGCTATGTAAAAATTTACTCCACATCCAAAAATGTTTGTTAGCTAAAAATAATCAGTCAAATAAATCTGAAGTTAAACAATCATTCCTTGCTTAAATAACTGAAAAAGGCAAATCAATTGTAAGGATAATTAAAAAGTATACTACTATGTCATAACATCCACTTCAATAATCTTAATATGTTCATAAAGGTATACATGAATGCTAATTACATGATAAATTATGAATAGCATTTAAAGAAGGTAACATTTCCTGGGTGATTATGATCTAATCAATACAGTGCATCTAAATGCATCAAGAAACATCTTTGATGAGCATTGAAAAGATCCTTAAACTTTCAAGCCAGTTATATTACATTTGCATCTTATCTCTTATTAAGGATTGGGTCTAAAGCCAGCAAATCCCATCGGTTATGAATGCAGGTCAAGGCAGGAACATTTTTCTATTTACTCTTTGTAACACTGGATAGAAATCAATATGTTACTTTCATTACAACCACACAATCAATTCCATTTAAAGTATAATACAACAGCCAAGTCCAAGGACAATATGGATCCTTGGGAAAAGCTCATACCATTTTCAGGGCTGTGTTTGATATAGCTCCTGGTGAATTGTTTTCTTTCTAATTAGTGTACATGGGTCATTTAAAGCAAACATGCCTAAACTGCTTTTGCAATGAGGGTCCAACCAAAAATTAAGAGTATTGTCAAAGTGACATTTAAAACAGATTATTCTTTTTTAAACAATGAAACCTTACAAGGAAGGATTCTCTCTATGTTGACACAAATGTGAACAAGACATTATTATATAATCATGTTGATATTTCAAGAAAACTTTACACTCTCCAAAAATTCTACCTTGAAATGAGCATATAAAATCCTTATTTCAAATGGCACCTTCCTCTCACTGCTCAACAAATGACTTTATTCTGATCAATCTTATCTTGTTGAAAAATTACTAAGGTTTTTGCCTCTAGGTTTTCTTGCAGAAAACATAGTTCAGTAAACAAAGGAAACATGTCCATTGTGTAGTCTATTGACACATAACAGAAGCATCATTTCAATTCTTTTTAAATATCAAATCTAAAATAATCTTTATATTTGTAAATTATTTGAAAGCACAAGCTAAACCATTGTAAACCAATACGAATGGTAGTTAAATAAATTATTTTATAAATGAAAAAAAATTCACATCAGTTTTAAGCATTTTAATTTACAGTCTCCTGACTTCCACAAACACATAGTAATTGAATCTCTCAAAAAGAGAACAATTTACAATTATCTCAGATATTGTTTAAAAAATATATTTGTTATTCAAATGCATAGAAAAATATATGAAAGGTTATATATCAAAAAATGCATAGCTTATATTCAAAATAGGGATTATGAATAATATATCTATCATTAAGTTGCATTTCTCATTTTCTAAAATAAACATTTACCATTCATATAAAAATATATTATTTAAAAATCTATTGTGCAACATTTTCATTCACCCTTTGTCCCAGCAAATTATCTAAAATACTATATGTCATAATCTTGATTTTTGGGGTTTGGGAAAGTTTTCTGTACTTAGAAAAATATAATTCCAAATTTAGTTTCAATATTTCATTCTTTCTGAAAAACTGAGGACATGCGTCTTGTCACCATCCAGTAATGCTTTTATTGTAACTATTGTTACTGAACTTCCCTTTTTAGTGACAAGAAGTAGTTCCGAGGAATAAGCTTTCCTCAAATGCAGCCCATTTACTCCCACATGTTCTAAGGGACTCAACGTTTCTCGCCCAAAAGGGCCATCGTTAGTACCATGTGTCCAGCACACATAAGCACAAGCCAATGAAGCCCACGTCAAACTCTGCAGACAGACCATTTCTGCCTGGAAGATATTCTCCTTCATCGCCAAAACTCAATTTCTGATGGCCTTGAATGGCCTTGAATGGCCTTGACGTTAGTCCTGTTCAGTGGTGGTTCCTTGTTTTCAATGGCCTCCACCACTGAGAGCATGGAACTCTATTTTCCTTCTCTCTTATCTACCTGGCTGGCTGCATTTTTAATTTAATTTTTATTTTTTTAAATATATTTTTATTGATTTCAGCTAGGAAGGGAAAAAGAGAGAGAGAGAGATAGAAACATCAAGGATGAGAGAGAATCATTGATCAGCTGCCTCCTTGTACGCCCCCCGACTGGGAATCAAGCCCACAACCAGGGCATGTGCTCTGACCAAGAATTGAACCGTGACCTCCTGGTTCATAGGTTGATGTTCAACCACCGAGCCAGTCAGCCAGTCCAGGCTAAATTTTTTTAAACTGAGAAGGCACCACTCTCGCAGATGACTTGCATAAATCATACTCAGAGCCCCAAGGAACTTAGAGTAAACTTGGAATGTGGAGGTCAGAGATAGGTAGACCAAGCCTCTGACAGCAACTCAGATGACACCGGGATGGACTAGGACAGACAGAACCACTCAAGAGTAAAGATTAGCTGGGACCACTTACAATACAATCACTTGAAAAGCAGAAAGATATTTCAAGTACGTGGGGCAAACCTTAAAAGGAAGATGGAGCATCACTTTAACATTTAAACAAAGGTAAGCAAACTAAAAAACCCTTAGGTATCGATGTCTATATGTTTACTAATTTTTACTTTAACTGTCATATTGTTCTTAAATGTTTCTGAAGCCACACGGGGGGTTCCTAAAAACTATGGCTTTTCCACTTGCATCCCTGATGTGGTATTTAACATGTTCTTTAAGTTTTGTATTCAACTCCATCATCTGTTCTTGTAAATAAGAGATAAATATTCTAAAAATTCAGAAACAGGCTCATCCTTCACACTCCGTCCAAGTGTGTCTAGGATGTAGGTTTCCACAAAGGAAGGCCAGAATCACCAGCTCGATTTCCTTAATTTATTCATTTTTCTTCATCATTTGAAAAACAAATAGGATTAACATGTGGCTTTTTTTTTTTTACAATAAAATTGGTTCATGGAGGCTCAGGTTTTATAATCAAATGCTATAACACACAATACTTTCTATATTGAAGGGATATTAAAGAAATCTAATGAATATAATTGACAATTAAGTTTTTTTTAAGTAATGAGCTTGAATTAATATATTTCTGAAAAGTAACCATTTAAAACATATTTTAAATGTCAAAACTTTATACATAATATCTCATAGGCCACACTATCATAGGCCCATACTACATATGCTTATAATAAGGCTTAAATAGGCAATGAAAATTTTATAGTGTTGATCTGGACTGTAAGTAAAACCCCATTTATCAGCTATACTGTCCTCTAATCGCAGAAAATATGTGTCAATGTAATTTTGGAAAAAATATTAATCAAAATTCTCTCTCAATACAGAACCTCGAGTTTAAATCTATTGCTAGGAACCCAGTGCACTGACTCACACTTCTCATTTTCCACTTAATAATTTTTTTAAAAAAATTTAGATATTTGCAGTATTATAATCTTTGCTATCAAAAATCTATACACTTCAATTGGTTGAAAACATTGTTTTGAGAATGAAAACAAAAATAGACCTCTAAGCCCATATTTTATTTTTTAGAAAGTTAATTAAAAGTTAAAAAATGACAGTATTTCAACAGAGCATTATTTCTTCATTAGATTCAGGCAAAATTGGTTATACACATTTACAAGATTAATATAATAAACCATGAAAACTTGCAATAACATGGCAACTATTCTTTGGGGACGTGAATCCTTTAATAGAGCCTTTCTCTCCAAAAGATATTTCTGAAATAACTCATAAAGTGAAATAGATATCGACAATATTTTATATCAAGAAGTCCTTTGGTCTTAAATCCATTCATTCATTCAACTTTTTATTTTATTGCCTTTATGCTTTCCGAGGATTTGAGGCTATTTATTCATTCAATAAAGATTTGTTCCCTATTTATTTATCCATGTTCCAGGTGCTAAATATGTAATTAAAATTTTTTAAAAAGTGATTAAAGGATTATATGCTATGATGGAGAATACTGAGAGTGAGAAGGAGGAGACTGCCTTCCTACATAGGAAAGTTAATTAAGAAAGGCCAAGAGGAAAGGTCTCCCAGAGGCAGTATGTGAAATGAAATTTGAAAAATGAGAATGATCTAGCCATGGGAAAAACAACAGATGAAGCTTCTCCACTAGAAGGAATGGTTTATGTGAGGTACCCAAGGCAAAAGAGACACTGAGAATATTAGAAACAGTAAGAGGAGCCCTGGCTGGTTTAATCAGTGGTTAGAACGCTGGCCCACAGACCAAAGGGTTGTGGATTTGGCCAGGCCAGTATGGCTCAGTGGTTGAGCATCAGCCCATGAACCAGGCGGTCATGCATTTGATTCATAGTCAGGGCACTTGCTTGGGTTGCAGGCTCGATCCCCAGTGAGGGGTGTGCAGGAGGCAGCCAATCAATGATTCTCTCTCATCATTGATGTTTCTATCTCTCTCTCCCTCTCCCTTCCTCTCTGAAACTAATAACATCCTATCTAATAAAAGAGAAACATGGTAATTAGCCATACAGCCGCTACCCTTCCCATTGGCTAATCAGGGAGATATGCAAATTAACTGCCAGCCAAGATGGCGGCCGGGAGCCTGGCAGCTTAAAGCTAACAGGAGGCTTGCTTGCTTCAGTGATGACAGAGGACTCCAATGTTCCCCGTCTGCCACTGCCGGCCTCTTAGCTGCTCTCTAAGAAACATTGTAACAGCATAGAAGCTAAACAAAACCCCAGAAACCTCATTTCAGTCAGCCGGGCTTCAGCCAGCCGGATCACAACATTGTATCAAATACAGAAGGTAAACAAAGGCCAGAAACCTGCTTTCAGCAGCCGAGGTCTCAAAGCTTGAGCCGGGCCTCAGAGCTAAAGCTGGCCCAGAATTTCAAAAAAAAGAAAAAAAGGAGCGGTTGGGAGCTTCAGTCACCCCGGCAGTCAGACATCCCTCTCACAATCCTGGAATACTGGCTCCTAATCGCTCACCTGCCTGCCTGCCTGGTCACCCCCAACTGCCCCCCCTTGCTGGCCTGGTCACCCCTAACTGGCCCCCTCACTGGCCTAGTTTCCTCTTATTGAGCACCCTGCTGGCCTGGTTGCCCCTAACTGCCCCCACCTACTAGCCTGGTCACTCCTAACTGACCCCGCCAGCCTGGTCACCACTTACTGCTCCCCTGCCAGCCAGACCCCAGCAGCAAGCTAACCTACCGGTCAGAGTGTCTGCACCCTGGTGGTCAGTTCACATGATAGTGAGCAGTTGAGCAGCCTTAGCATATCATTAGCATACTAGAGGCCCAATGCATGAAATTCATGCAAGAGTAGGCCTTCCTTACCCTGGATGCTGGCACCAGCTTTCCTCCAGCACCCAGGACCTGGGCTTCCCTCACAGCTCCAGCTTCCTCCAGGAAGATCGTCTGGAAGCATATCCGGAAGGATGTCTGGTCTAATTAGTATATTATGCTTTTATTATTATAGATTACGCTTTGATTGGTTGCATGGATGACTGGACAACCAGACACTTATCATATTAGGCTTTTATTATATAGGATACTGGCTCTTTAAATTTTCAACTGAAACATTTAAGGGCATCACATTATGCATTACAAGGGGTGAATTAGGTATTTTCAGTTTACTGAATAGTACACATATATATGTTGCCCCTTTATGTTATAAATAAACATGATACTATTTTCTACTGAACAATAACCAGGAATATTCCACTTAAATATCATTTAACTTTTTGAGAATTTGTCTGCTAATTAATTATATCTACTTTGGGAAGATAATATATGTTCATTGAAACCAAAAGGAGCAAAGCTCTAAAGATTGAATGAAAAAAAAAAGATTGAATGAGCAGTTGGAATCATTAATAAGCTGTGGACAACACCACAACTTTTAATAAAGCACAACTAGTAAACCAAATTACAAGGTGTTTTTGCTGACTGAGATACTTAATCACAAGTTTCACTGTACTTTTTCAGCCCCTTCAAGACAAATGATTACAGCTCTGTAAATTCTAGATATTAAAGCACATGATTAATAGCAACGTTCTTCAAACATATCATGGAAGTACTATAGTTGACATTTTTAATTGGGGCTTCCTTTTAATAGATTTGTTCCCAAACAAATATTTTGCACTGTTTTAAAGAATAACATACAAAAGCAATCCTTCCTGGAGATTTATGTTTAACCATGTAGATGAAAATAAAGCTGCAAGAGATGCTTAATTCACTTCCATGTAAAGTTTTACACTAAAAGTTGAGAATGTAAAACTTATACTAATGCATTCAATATTTTGTTCTCCATTAAACTTTTTCAATATGGGTCATTTATACTAATCTTATATACTGAAATGCCTTTTGAATGTCTAATTTGATAAATCTTCTTTAAAGCCAGGGAGTTTAAACTGTCACTTCATATAAGATCTTATCGATTTTATGCACATATCAATGCATTCCATTAAAAGTTTTTAACTGAAGTAACAGTATATAAATAGATTGCAAAGAGAGTTTTCAGACATGTCTCTTAGCAGCAATTTCAAAGTAGGGGACGATGAACACCCTAAAACTATAAAGGCTTGGAATAAGGAGATGTCAGAGGGTTTTCTGAAGATTTCTTTCAGGACCACTGTACCTGACCTGCCAGTCAATTTTAGTGAGGAGGTTTCTGTAGGATCACTTGGAGAGTAGAAGTCGGGAGACAGAGTGGAATTGTCTTTAACTCCTGCCTGGACAATAAACTATAGGAATAGATGAGCTAGCTTCTTTATTATCAGATCAAAGGAGAGCTTCCTACAATGTAAATATCTGCTTATATTTCCAGAGTTTGTTGGTGCAAAAAAATGCATGGGTATGGCTCATGAACCAATGTTGCTCCAAGCATGAAGAAAAGCTGTCTAAGAAAGCACCTGCAAGGATGAATGACACTGTGAGAGAGTCTGTGTGGAGTAAATCCCAAACAAATGCAAGCTGAGGATGGAACAGCAAAGAGGACTTCTATCACCCAATGCACAGGAAGTGCAATCAATCGAATGCTCTGGCGCGGGGGGCAACTCAGATGTAGGTCATAAGCACCCTAAGTGTTTTACAACTACCTACCTGTCCGGGACAGTGGGAAACCCACTTAAGACATAACAGCAAAATATCAACTTCCTGATACTCTCACTTCTCCCTATTGGACAGTAGAAACTGCCCTTAGGAAAATGCTGTAGGTGGAATGCAAGACAGAAGTGGAGGAGGAGAGAAGGTTCTCCCTCTTACTTTCTGGACCATGGACATCACAGATGATCAGATCCCATTTGGCAAAGGGTAGGTGAGTTTAGAGGTTATGCAATTGTCAACTAATACAAGGTCTTTAGACCATTTCAAAAATGAAGTTGAAAGTACAGAAATTTCCCATATACCTCCTGCCCCGTGTATTCATAGCCTCCCTCATTATCAACATCATTCAAAAGAGTGTACTTTTGTTACAACTGGTGGACCTACATTGGCACATCATTCTAAACCAATGTCCATCAGGGTTCATTCTTGATAGTGCACATTCTATAGGTTTGGATAAATGTATAATGACATGTATCCACCATTATAGGATCATACAGAATAGTTTCACTGCCCTAAAACTCCCATGTGTTCCATCTATTCATCCCTCCATTCTCCCTAACCCCTGGGAACCACTGATCTTTTTTATTACCACCATAGTTTTATCTTCTCTAGAATGTCATACAGTTGGAATCACATATTATGTACCCTTTTCATATTGGCTTCTTTCACTAAGTAATATAGACTTAAGGTTCCTCCATGTCTTTTCATGACTTGATAGCTCATTTATTTCTTAGCATTGAATAACATTCCATTACCTGGATATATTTTGGACATTTTTAAAAGAAAGTTTTCAATATATGGGCAATGGAAAGACTTTAGAAAGTTTTAAGAGAGGAGTGACATGATGAGATTTATAATTTAAAAATATAAATCAGCTTCTTTATAAGGAAGAGGTTAGAGGATAACAAAAAGAAAAGAGTTGGTGTGCTACTGCAATAGCTCTGATGTGAGAGGAGCGAGCCACATTCTGGAGTGGTAGCAGGTGAGATGAACAGAATCAGATGGTTTGAATATATATTTAGGAAATAAAATAATAGAACCTGTTAATGGATCAGATTTGGGGAATTATAGAAGGCGAGGTCAAGAATGCCTTCTGGGTTTGGGGCTTGAGCAAGTGGATAAATGAAGATTTTAAATAAGGGTGGACAGTGAAATAAGACTAGAAGCCCAACTGCAGTGGGTTGATACCAGCACTTCAGAAATGTTCTATTAATTGCATAAAGTCCTCACCAAATATAAATCGTTCTTTCTCTCTCTCTCTCTCTCTCTCTCTCTCTCTCTCTCTCTCTCCCTTTCTCAGATTGTTGCTCACTCCTCCTAGGCTCCAGGGATATGAATAATGCCCTTAATAATGACAATCAAGCCTTAATCTCCATCAATCCTTAGTTGCCTACTTAGTTCTATTTCCATTGTCTTTAACCATTTCCTTGATGGTGTTACCAGCCACTACTGAACTTGACATTTTACATCTGTCAATACTCTTTCTCAGTTTTTGCTTGTTTGTGTTTTGAAAACTTCTATTATTTGCAAACATTTATGTCAGCTAAAGTGGCTCAAACTTGTTTGTTGGAACCCTAAGTAAAGAGCGAGCATACAAGAAGTCCAGGATAGACTGCTCAGATCATTTGCAGTATGTTGTGTTCATAATCACTGCCTAACCATGTGCAGTCCATCATGCCAATTCTCATTGGCTTAAAGCTTAAAACTGCATTCAGATCATGTAAACAGTAGCCTCTAATATTTTTCCTTTTATAGGCATTTCTTCTCATAAAAATGATTGAGAGACTATTAGTATTTAAACAGCAGCACCAATGCTAATATTTTTGGTTTTAATAATTAGACTATGGTTATATAAGATATGGACAGTAGGGGAAACAGGATCAGGATGCATTGAAACTCTATGTACTAATTTGTAAGGTATTTGTGAGTCTACAATTGTCTCAAAATAAAAAGGTAAATCCTCACTACCAGGGCAGAGTTAA
Source organism: Myotis yumanensis (assembly GCF_028538775.1). Classification (NCBI taxonomy): domain Eukaryota; kingdom Metazoa; phylum Chordata; class Mammalia; order Chiroptera; family Vespertilionidae; genus Myotis; species Myotis yumanensis. The sequence goes on along the minus strand of NW_027223753.1, from coordinate 199,881,963 downwards.
TAGAGAAATAAGTGCACAAAATATCTGAAAAAGAAAGGTATTCACATATCAGCATTAATTGGATTTAATTTAGCTTTATGACTTTACTTATTCTTGATTAAATGCATGGGTTCATTTACATTTGCAAATCCAATCCAATTAAATGTTGTGAAATAAGATAAACCAGAAGTATGTGAATAAATATATGACTATATAAAATGTCTTGGAGCTCAATGAATAAACAAGAATGAATGTTATCTTAAAGAGGTGTAAAGGAGCTAAGAATCCACCATAAATCTGAATGCAAACTTGCTTACATTATACATCAGTTTGCCCTTGATCTTAAGTAAAAATATTTTATAAATCCCATGAGTTCTAAACATGTCTTTTAGCTTCACCTGACTGTTTATCACAACACCATTTTTCTATTTATTTTGGGTACAAACTTTCAGCAACTTCTTTATCTCTTCCTTCTACACTTCTCCTTTCATTCAAATACTTTCTACATCATGCCAAGTCTTTAAATTCATTATCTTTACTTGTATCTTATGTTAAGATACCTGATTGTATCTTATTGCTTCTCTAAGATCCCTGCATAAGAAGATTCTCCTGAATTTACTTTCCTTGACTCAAATGATCCATTCTACATACATAAAGAAAATAATTCAGTGTAAATTATAGAATGGGTTATGTTCAAAACCTTCAAAAACAATTTTTACCTTAAGAAAAGAAAAACAGAAAAAGGACAAACTCCTCTAAAATCTAGTCTTCATCATGTCTCTTTTGTTTCTTGCCAACCTCAACTCATACTTCTTCTTTTCATAAAGTTTCCCTGCCCTTATGCTCAAAGGCTGTTCTGCTGTTCTCTTACTAGGCCCATACTTTCCCTAACCTGCCTTTGTCCATGCTGTTTCTCCCCAGCTGAAAATGTTTGTTCTCGCACTCATTCAAAGGGCCAGCTTTAAGGCAGAAAGCCAGGATATAACATTAAGATGACAAAGTGGCCTTGTCCTTGAAAGGCTCCCAATGAAATACTGCTTAACCCGTGATATTTTTCTGATCCACCTGTCAGTATACAGACTTTTCATCCTTTTTATCTGCCTTATTTTCGGTTAAGGCATCAATATGACTGTATACTGATACACACGCTCATGTTTTACTCCAGGGGGTTGCTTTCATAAGGTCTGAAATGGTTTACAAATATTTTTTACATCTTGAAATAAGTGCTCAGTAAAGATCAGGGGAATTAAGTTGAACACTGAAGGCATTCTCTAAGAAGCAAAGGTTACTCAAACTCAGTCCCTGATCAACTCCTCCCTTTCCTACCCTGACATCCTTACCACAACAAATTTCTACAATTTTTTAAGCCTTGAAATATTGACAAGCATGTTAGTTGGGTAATATAATTTTTTTCTGGATGAATAACAATCACTGATCCATAGTGAAGTGACACAATTATAATTGTTTTTTTCTGTTGTACAAAGCATAAGTAACATTTATTCTGCATACTGTTCAGATTTCCAATTGAATAAAAACTAAGCTAGACCATGGAACTATCTTCAGCTAACTCTATTCAGAATCTTACCCTGTCATTGTATTCATTATCTAATATTTACAGGGCTCCTGTATATTTAATAATATTTACAAAGGCTCCTGTTGCTTGTGCTGGGCCCTATAAAAAGGACACTGGTCAGGGAGGTGCGTGAGGCTGAAATCCATCCCCTACTCTGTTTACCAAACCATAAGCATGAGTCCTATTACACCTGAAGGTGTGTCTATGTCATCTGTACAAAGGAAAGGGCACCTTCTTATAATTCACACAAAGTGTAAGTTGGGATTAGTCTAGTCAATAAACCTTAATATATTGCATAGAAAACTTTTCAATACTGAAATGCTTGTTACTTCTTTAATCCAATTTTGTTGTTAGGAGTGCAGTTTTAATCTAAGAACATTCCAGCATAGAAGCAGTGAAGAATTTTATGAATTAAATCTACACACTCCCTAGAAATAATAAAATGATAACATTAGGTCATTGGATCAATTTTTTCCCAATATACAATTGTTCTTTCTTGTGTATTTTTCATTGTCCTGTACCATATGTTTAAACTATTTAAGCTATGGTTCTGATTCTAAGAGTGAATATTCAATAACCTGATATAAGTACCTGGTAATGAATTGAGGGGGTGAGGATTTTCATTTTACACTTCTTTGGTGAGGTAGACTGGCTTAGAATTCAGGGTACTTTCTTATTACTTTTATGTATAATTGTTATTGTTATTATTAGTAAATGTCTATTGGCCAACTGTTGTGTTAAAAATGTTCATCATCTCTAATCCTCTCCACAAAGTAGTCTAATAGGTAGTGTTATTCCCATTTTTAACAAAAGAATACCCAGGTGTTTAGTGATTTTTCCAAGTCCAGAAGTTAAACATGAACTCAAACAGATTTAAATCCAGGTCTTCTTTCTTTAGCTACAGAAAATACTTTCACTCCTTAAGATCAAGTCTTGTAAACTATGTGTCACTTTTAAAAATAAAGTTATTCAACAAATAGTTGTAGATTAGATTTTATATGCCCTGCATTCTCTTACAATTCTTAGCATTCCTTTATTTCTAGGTGTTTTCTACTAGTAGGATTACAAACTGCTTAAATTAAGAAGTAGTGTCGTTTGTACACAGATATATCATTCTGCACTGATCATTGTGCTTACGTTAGATGCCTTTGATCAATATTTTGCTGCTTTAAAACAATCAGAAAGTCTACTTTCAAAATTCGGACGATTCAAAATAGTATAGTTGACTTTTGTCATATATTTTTGAAATCATAAACTGCTAACTCTGGAAGCAATTATTACAGAATAATCTAATCCAAATTTCTTTTGTATGCAAAATTTTACCAGGTAAATTGCTACTTGCTAAAATCAAAACAAACACAAAATAGCAGATTATACATCTGTCTACTTGTGAAATTCATTGGTTTATTGGTGATTAGTCTGTTCTTTGGTTTTACTCTTTTAGTTCATTTTGTCTTTCTTGAACTAGATCAACATTTCTATGATCTATTTTATTTTGTAAACAGTGATGATCTGCACAAATACTGAAAAGGTAGGAAATAACACAACCCTTTTGAAGAATATATTTCATCAACCAAGTTGAGAACACCTCCCCACTTGATCGAAACTTCATATGATAATTAACTGATGATAGGCTTTAGGGGTAATCTGCACTATTTAGTTTGATTTTATACTCTGTAAGGATCATTCAAACACTAATATGATTTCCTAAATTGTCTATTATAAGGAAAAGAATATTTTGCCCAGCAAACAAGTGTTATGTGCTCTCTTATTTATGGTATTTTGCTTTTGTTCTATTGTTGAGTCATTTATAAACTTGAACTTGTGAGAGTTGTTAAGCTGCATGGACTTTATCCCCTTTGGGTTAAATGATCAAATACATCTCCTGAGAAAACACAACAAAGCCCTGGAACACTCAAACCCAAAATAGGTGGCAAATCTTTTTGAGGCTCAGCCTAAAATAGTGAGTTTTTGTCTTTAGAAACCTGTTTTACTGGAAAAAAATCATGAATGATCTAACATGACAGGAAATGAAGCAAGACATGAATGCATACCTATATTTTAAGACTTCTCCAATTATGTGTAGAAACACCAAATTTGTCTTTCTCAAGTCACAAGTTGAAAGTGGAGTGGCCCCATTTCAGTTTTACATTTATTCCTATTGATCAACCTGTCCAGACAATTCCACCTCCTTTCCTACTCTTTTGATTCAATCCATTATAAGTCCATCTTGTGGAAGTCTTGCTGTGCCCACTGGTCAGAGACAGATTTGGTTCAATACTAAACTGAGTAATGCAAGTGGATAGCCAAATAGCTGATATTATACTCATTACTGACTGAGAACAAAACAAAAAATCCCAGAGGAATAAATTGGATTTTGGTGAGAGAGATTGAAAAAGATCTTACTGGGCGTAGAGTGAGAAGGTTTGACAACATGGAGAATTTCTGCTTTTCATTCTGAGGGTTGTTTTCAATGTGTGTGATTTTGGAGTAGATCTTGTATATTATTAACATAGTTTTACTTGAGTTTCACTACAACATGGCTTGTTCAATTCCCATGTGTAGCAGACCACCAGAAATCCACAACAATAATCTTAGCCAATAAGCTTGCAGGTATTATCTTCTAATGTAAAAATAATATGAATATTAATGCTAATACTAATTGCCAAACTGGTCTGAGGGGGAACAGAATACCAGGGCTCTGATTCTTTCCTCTGGAACAACAGAATCTCAGTGAAGAGAGAATTATCAAGACATAGTTATAAAACATTCAAACACTGGTTCATGATCAGAAGAACGCCTAATTAGCACATCTGTGGTTGGGAAAATGAAATTTAACTCCTCTTACGTTTAAAATATCTTCAAATATGACAAAGATTCATGGCTATTTCAATAAACCTTCATTGACTGCCTCCTACATGTCAAACACTGTGAACAGAAAAGTGAATAAGACAAGGAACTGTGCCCTGCAAACCCCAAGACGGTAGGGTGGATCCCTTAATAAGGTATCTAGATTTTTCTAAAACTTTCTTTTTGATTTGAGAAATTATAACTTTTGTGGACCTTCAGGTTCATGCAAAGTCAAAAACTCTAATTTTAGGATTCCAAAAGATTGCTGACATAATTGGAGAAAAGGAGATAAGTTAAGTGTAGAAAATAAGAGGAGAGAGAGAGAGAGAGAGAGAGAGAGAGAGAGAGGGAGAGAGAGAAGGAGAGAGAGAGAGAATGAGCCAACAAAAAGAATTGTCTTACTTAAAACAATTTCATTTGGAGAATATCAATCTGAAGTTATTTAGGATGCAACCTTAAAATATATTAAGAAAGTCATTTAAATTGGAAAAAAACAATTGATTTGTGATGTGGTCATCAACTGCTGAAAAAGCATTCTAAATCCAGCTGTTACGGCCAGAAACCGATGCAGAAAGGATAGCGTGTCTTTAAGAACCAGGAAGAAGAAGACAGAAGCAAAGAGGCCAACAGAGACAGATCCTCCAAACTTCAAGATAAGCACAAGTGATTATAAAAATTACTATGAACTTGTACGTAGTTTACTGACTTGAGAATGTTCATACTCTGCACTCGTCAGAGTGCCTGGAACATCATGTGAGTTCAACAATAAATGTAGAGCAGATGCCCAAACTATTCTGTGATTTGCAAGTTAAGTGTGACTGTTGAAGAGAGGGAACTGCCCAGGGTCTAAGGATGTCATCATTCTCTAAATCCCTTTGATGAATAGAAAATGGGAAGGGAGACAATAAAGCAACATTCTGTTTCCTGAGGACACCCTAGGCATTGAGTCAGCATGGTTACTTCAACAAACACTCTTTGATCATCTGCAGTTGTTTTTTACTTCACAATGCTTACATTCGAATCGAAAGGAGAGCCTATGGAGAGATGGAAAATAACAACAACAGGGACTTGAATATTAGCTGAGGGCAGCAAAAGTATTTTTAAAGGGGAAAAATATCATTAGCAACTGGTGCTTGACTATCTGGTAAATTGCTATGACCACAGTCCTTTATGAATTTAAATGGAGGCTCTATTGCCACAAATATTAGAGTATGTGTTCTCCTATAATTGAATATGGAAAGTTATAATGTATAAGGTAAGATTCCAATGTAGGGTCTATGTTTCTGTAAATGATGATTACTTATAATTTTTTAAAAGTCTACCTTCTTAATTATTTAACATTGTGTCAATCAGCCATAGAATGTGATGCATCTTAGAAAGCAGTTTCTTAGTGGCACCTCCTTGGACCCAACAGAAGTGAAGAGCACTTCACCCCCCAATGGACCCGAACCACTGCAAAGGGTAATTGAGAATGACCAAATAAAGCCTGGCAATTCCTACCTTAATGAGAGAAAAAGGAACATTGTCTAGGACATCAAAGAGTACTGCCCACACTTCCTATGAAATGAGTTAGATAACTATTTGTATTAATGCCCCTATAAACACACAAATAAATATTTTTTACTGTAATGTTGACTGAGTGAAGAATGATTATGTGAGACTGTAAGAATCTGTTAACTCATGTCGACCAAAGTGTTGATAATTTTCAGAAAGGATGTGTTAAGCAACCTTAGCACACAGAAGGTAGATCCTTGAAAAAAATACTGTGTGCAAAACTTAGGATAAAAACTTTCTCTCAACATAAAGAATCTAATTATTTATTGTGTTTTGATCATGGGGAAAATATTTTACTTACTACCTACCTTTATACATGGCCTTTCCTTAAATAGATTATGCCTTGATGTATGTTTGACATAAGCTTCGATTCATGAAGATGATTTTCATTAAGCACTCTATTTAAAAATGTATGACCCCAGAAGGGGGAGGAAAAAAAACATGAAGAGAGCCAAATTCCATCACACATGCATACATTTATCTTTCAACCATGCTAAAAGGCTATGCATGTACCAGCAATACCATATTTGTGTGTGTTTTTAGCTTACTGAGGAAGTTACAATGTGAATTACCAGTTAAATTTCCAACTAAATCATTTTTCTGGTGCCCCCAAAATTGTAAAATCAGTAAATAACTGCATTAGCTCACTGCTGCTCTTTAACTTTCAGGTTAAAGCATGACAGTTAAAAACATCTTTGACAAATACAACTTGGCTTAAGAGTTCCTACCACAAATGAAGTTTTAGGACAAACTTCTAGTGGATGGCTGGAAAATTCTTTAATACAATATCACACCAATTGGTAAACGAGCTTCTGTGAATTAGGATCCGGAAAATGTTTCACTCACAGAGGTAGGGCCCGACTGTACTATTTTTCTTTGCTTCCATTCCTTTCTCAAATGACTGAGCAAGTTTATTAGAGGACAAAATCAGTGTCAAAACCATCAAGGGGGAGTTCAGGATGAGGCTACATGTGTCTGATATCTGCCATGTTCCAAGTGCATAGGACAAGCATGGATTAGGCATTTCCATATACTTAATTGTGTCATTCTGTTCTGTTATTTCTCAGATAAAGGAAGTAAGGTTTGAACTAGAGCATGCATGTATTTTATTCAATGTCACATACCAAGTGCATAGGGGAGCTTGCGCATTAACATGCTGCTCTGATATTAAAAACCCTGCTTACATGTGTATTCCTCACTGCCTTTCAGGTTGCACCAATTATCAGAACCCATAACCTTGATTTGAAAATCCCAAATGTTCATTTTAAATCTATTTGGTATTGCTTTGAGAGGTACCATGGGAGTCTGCTTAGCATAGCCTGCTTTAGTAGCTGTTTACACTAATTATTTCAATATTTTAAAAACATAAAACACTTTGGTTATAGGAGTTATAGTTTTACAGTGTTTCGCATCCATGAACTACTATCACTGTCATGTTAACAAATACAGAGGGAGTGATATAGTTAAGGAAAAGCATGCCACCAAGAGTAAGGGTCGGAATTTATACAGTCCAGAATTTGGATATTTTACTCAAAATAGCATACCTCTTTGTAGCATAGGGAATAATAAGAGTGATTGGTTCATGAACTAAGAACAACAACAACAAACACACCTTTATTTGCTATTTTCATTTTACCAGCTTTAAAATCTATTTGCCAAAACAGGTCACCCTAGAGTCATAGGTCCATAAAAAGTGACAAGAGAATTTTTCATTTTCTCAAATTTTAAAATTGGCACAAGATTGACTAGTTATTTTCCATGTGGCTCATGTTTAATTTTCTAGCACTGGTAGGAAGAGGATGCCACCTCCTAAGCCTTGGAAAATATTAGAAAGAATGAATTCTACCTTAATATGTGGTAACCCATCCCATACGATCCCTGGAAGAAGTAAAACAGAGCGCAAAACTGCACGCGTGAAAACCAGGAAGGTGAAGCACATCAACTGTGTCTGAGAAAATACGCGAAAATATATACATGGTATGTTTGACATTTTGGAGCATCCTTGGGGAGACATTGATTTGTAATTCAGATCACATAGCATCTTTGATTTCTCCCACTTGCCCATGGCCTTTCCCCACCCCCTCCCTCCAACTCCAAATAAAACACAAAAGCTTTCTTGGCGATGGATGGAGAGCAACCCAGGAATCTGTGCAGGGACTATCCATCACATTTCTGTCTTAATTGAATGACACCAGAATGAGATCGATAAAATGTAACAAGAGACAGCTTTGCATTTCCACACTCACTTATTCCCCCTCTCTATTACTCTCAGCGACCACCGTGACCAGAAAGCCCAAGTACAGAACATGACCGCCGCTGCCAGGCAAGCTGTTCGGTTATGAATAAACTTGTCAGGGGAACAACACAACTTACAAACATCGAAGGGAGCTGGGGAGACAAAGGTTATGAGAGTAGCACTGACTAAATAGGCTTCTTTAAAAAAGCAATTTCATAGATGCATTCTCACTCCTAAATAACCTCCTCTAATGTAATGTTTCAGTTAGGTCATCTCAGCAGCTGTCCCCATGACCACCCCCTCCCCCCCGACCCCCCAGATTTCTTGAGAATGCATCAGGGGCTGCCTCAAAAGTAGATATGGTGACATCTCAGCTCAAACCTGCAAGTCCTACAATAAATGCCGATGCCCCCATGCACCAGGTTCCTGAGATCTCCAATGCATTATTGATAACCTCATCACTCTGCTAAAAGCACAGGCTGACATTGTTCTAATCTCAACCTTCTCCTGGAGAGCTCTGGCTCTGCCTGGGAATCGATCGCAGGCAGAAGTAAACCAGAGAGCAACACTGCACATGTGAAAACCAAGACGGTGCCGCATCGCCTAGATTCACCTCATTCGGGTTGTGTTAACTACAATCGCATGGCCTGCTACGATGTTTCTGTGTCTTTGACAGTTTACAATGTGGCCAGATGCTAAGCTCTTTGTTGCCATAGTTCATTTAATATACCACATCTTGAGCTTGTTAAAAATTATTCCTGGAACGAAAAGTCTGTATGATAAAAAATGTCTTCCATGTAGTTTCCAAAAGTGCATTTTCTTTTAATGCTTCATTCCAGTGGGTTTTCTCCAGGTTATTTTGAGACTTAATTAGATATAGGTGACTGCTCTAGATACAGTGTCTCCCTTCCATGGCCATGTGACAACTCAGAAAGCTATGTACCTCCAGAGATACAGAGAGTAAGTACCTCTGTACTCTCTATAATTTTGCTCTTTTATTCTTTTAAATAACAATGTAAGATTATAGCACGTATCAGTGGATAACTTCTTTATAGGTTTTTATTTTATTATTCAGTGTATTATTCACAAAAATAATACATTGAATAATATGACAAAATATGGGTCCCGTCTCATCCTAAGTAGGCAGAATAGAGAACTTGAAAATATATCCAAACCATGAGTTAGAGCTTGACTATTTGCTATGCTCCGGCTTAGAGATAATAGCTTCAGTAGCCTGTCTTTGCTGTTAAACCCTATTTTCATAGCTGGTATACGGCTAGGTAATTTGCAAAATAATCACTTGTCTGGGGTTACCACTGGATTCTAGAGCAAAGCAGCTTGTAATGAAACCATTATTTACAAATGAAACAATGGGTCATAGGGAACAAAAGGCAAAACATACACTGTTTTGTTTGACCTGCAGACATTGGTCACCTGAAGCAGGAGCTGAAGCCAGGCATGAATGAACCTGTTTCATCTGCCTTTCACAGTTGAGGCCTGTATTTGATGTCATGTCAATTTCCCCCATGTTACAGAATTTGATGTTGTCCAGCACAGTATAAGGTCCCAGAAAATGTGGATTTAATAGGAAAAATGTGTGTCTTTATGCAGGTATGCACATACTGTGAGACAAAATGTACTCGGGACATTCTAAAATAGATAAAACTTAAGATACCTTCAGGCTTCTCGCGTTGCTTTATGGTGAGTGGTGCTATTTAAGGCAGCTACGGCCCATTTTCCCCAGTGCTGCAGCTGCTTCACCCCTGGGGGAAAAAACAAAAACAAAAAAACAAGTTGCATGGAATGGGGAACTTCTTTGAGCACCATAAACTAAAACTAACTTGGAATAAGTACCTTTTACCTCTGATCACTTTTTTATTTTATTCATTGCTGTTTGCTTAGTAGGTGGGCCGCCGAACAGTTAGCAGTAAGAGAGAAAGGCTATTTCTGGTATGAACCAGCACATCACTGAAAAAAATAATTAAAATGCAACAAACAACAGCAGAGTTTGGTGGGATCTGGTGGTTCTGCTGTGGGCACACCTCTGATGAGGGAAGCAGATGAACCCCACCGAGGCCATGTGGGTCAGGGAATGCTACAGTCCACAGTGTGATATCCCACCAGGAACATACTGAGTGCTGTGGGGTGCTTCTTGTTGTGGGTGTTATTGTGTGGGGGTGGTTTTAATTTTTAAAATGAGGCTGTGGCTAATTAGGGGTGTTGGCACAGCTTGGACTGATGAAACCGATTACAATTATAAAAGATTCTAGGGCTGGAGCAGGCAAAGATGCTGGCTGCTGCCCATGTAGACCCAGTGGTGTCTGTATGGTTGTCAAGTATGATTATGCTAGGAGCAGACTGGATTTATTGGCTGTTTTCCTATAGGATTCAAATGCCCATGCATGGAGCTCATAGAACTATTACCAGAGTCTTGGTTCCTCTTTTGTATTGTCCCTGAACATTGAGCAAATTCAAGAAAGAAAAAGCAGACCCACTTTACTCTCCAGAGTCTACGAGAAAGCTGGATGAGTAAAAGAGAACAATTATCTTCCCCAAGTAACCTTATCATTCTTCAAACTTAAAGTCAGTCTCAATCCTGTTTGTTTTTCACATTCTATATATTTGAAACTGATAAGAAACAAGAGAACATACTTGATATATATCAATAAGGTGAGAAAGGAACAGACTGAATTTTGCTTAAGGAAATGTATTCTCTAGAGCATGAAGAGAGGAAGAAAGGAAGAAAAAGAAGAAAGAAAGAAAGAAAGAAAGAAAGAAAGAAAGAAAGAAAGGAAGGAAGGAAGGAAGGAAGGAAGGAAGGAAGGAAGGAAGGAAGGAAGGAAGGAAGGAAGGAAGAAAGAAAGAAAAAGAAAGAAAGAAAGAAAGAAAGAAAGAAAGAAAGAAAGAAAGAAAGAAAGAAAGAAAGAAAGAGAAAGAAAGAAGGAAGGAAATAAAAAGAAAGAAATCAAAAGTAAAAGAACCTTTGTCTAATCCTATGGGGTAACCTATTGAGATGCAGCATCTAAACATGGTTTATGTTTGAGTTTTGTCCCCTCACGAGCATTCTTCATTTAGGAGATGTGCATTTATTACAACACGTTACAAAAGAGCCTGAATGGGTATTCAAATAACTGCTGCAATCAAAAGATTCTTTTTTCAAAGAAACAACCACAGATTTATATAGTTTTTGTGCTTTGCCATGGACATTCTAAAATGATAGAAAGATTCTCATTTGTGGCCCCCTCCTTCCCTGGAAGCTATTGAATTGTTCTGATTTTGTACAGTGTAGGACAATCCTGCAAAAAATAAAACATTTCAACTTTGTACAAAAGGTGAGGCTTTCCATTGGAAGTGTTTCTTTAGCAGGGAAAAAAATAGAGAAAATGGGCTGACAGCTTTAGAAAATTTAAACAATTCCCCTTGCCAAAATACGGATTTCGTGATTTTTCTCTAATTTCAGATTTGGTGCATATGTGTCGGGCTAACAATGAATGCTTTCAATTTTAACATTCAATTTCTTCTCTCCCTGCTCAAAGCAATCTTCACTTTTTAATAGGCAATTATTTTTCTAATTGCTTCTTAAAAACTTTTTTTTCAGGATGACTGTGGGACACTGCACTCTACGTTATACATTATGGATGCATTTAAAACAAACTGAGTGCATTGTAAATTGCATAATGCACTTCATTGCTAAGAGTATCTTAGAATGAGGAAGAAAAGCAAGGAGATTATTTGTCAAAGTATTAGAAAACTTTTGAAACTTACAAATTCATAAAAATCACAGAGAAAGTCAGTTGAAAATAATTCTTTTAAGCAAAAATAAAAGGCAAAATAGCATTGGCTGTGATTGTTTTAATGGGATATATAGTGTATTATTTTCTTCCATAGGCATTAAACCTCACTTCACAAAATACTGTACTCTCCCATTTTTTTCTTTATAATCTATTACTTTCAAGTAACATACTTTTCTATGCTGGAAAGAAAGAAAACCAAGCTTTTATCATCTCAACTGTTTATATATGTTTTCACTTGAAATATAATGCTTCAATCACACTTTTAGGTGCAAAAACAAAACAGAAAAAAAACTAGTTAGAAATAAAAAATAAACAATATGCTACATTTTATTAGACTCAATTTAACTCTCAGGCATGAAAAGAAAGACAATGCCATCCATCCCTGTGCTACCTTAGAAAAGTGTCTTACAAAAGCAATGCTAATTTCAATGTTGCAGACACAAACAGAATAATGAAAAGGCATGTGGCTAAGCAGTTGAAATTTGTAATTCTATTCTTTTATAGATCATTCCAATAGGTTTTAGTTCAAATCAAAAACCATAAGTTGATGTTTCATGAAACCAACTAAACATATGATGAAAGCTTCCTTCAATGACCATGTTTTAAAATTAATATGTGACAGACTGTTTAAAAGACTTGTTTAATTATTAATAGAAACATTTTATCATATAGATTTTTTTAAGTTGCACTTGTTATTAACTACCACTGATTGCAATAGGAGGTAAAATACAGAACATGGCTGGGCCGGTCTATCAAAGCCCTAATTAGGGTCATGCTATAGAAAAACAATGAAGTGATTTTGTCACCAATTACTGACAATTAGCCTAAGTACAACAGTTAATTTCATGGAAATAAAACCACTATAAAATGAAAGGAACTAAAACTATCATAATTAATGGCATTTGCCTGCATTCTTCTACTGTGTTTTTTTTGTTTTGTTTTGTTTGTTTTTTTGTTTTTTTAACCATTAAAAGTTTTGAAACAACTTGAACAGCTACACAGGTACACAAAATTCAAGAGTCTATGTCTCTGGGCTTTCTGATTTGTAAGCATCTGTGGCAACACATCACTTAGCAACAGAATTATGTATATCAGTCTTTTATCCCTTAAACCTAAATACTTCATACATGCAGAGTGTGCACTTGTTAAACAATAAAACCAGTATGTTTAGTTACAGAGAAATGTCTTGGGATAGCATATCGTTCCACTGTTGCACTGCATCTAGATTCTAGATAGAGTGAACTGCCAATAATTGTAGGAATGTTACAAAGTTAAAAGTTCCCAGTCTCCCTTGCACTTCTGTCCCACTCAAACTTTTCTCTCCACTTGCTTCTTTCTTTTTTAAAAAAATGTTGCCGGGCTGTCCTAGTCATGAGCCTGGGGATGTCTGGGCTTCTGCCTCATGTCAGTTTCATCTCATGCATGAACGCGGTCACACGTTTCAAAAGTTGCAGAGTCACAAGGCCTCAGGAAGTGAACTCAAGCTTTTAAATGTTGTGCTGGCTTCTCTGAAAGCCAGAGAGGATTCATTTTGCAAGTTACCTACCAATCAAGAAAGTAAAAATACTTCAAGGCCAGGGACTTCTAACTCTAAACTTCGGAAAGTGTACCCTCGCCAAGACTTTTCTAGTTTCCACAAGTTTTGGAAACAAAATGTTAAGACCTAACAAAACATCTATAAACAGCCACATCGCTTTTAAAACTGTACATATACCAATAAACATTTTAGGGGTTTTTTTGGCCACGCGGAGATAAGATCCTCTCTGGGGAGAGGACCAGAAACTGCTCTGTCTTTTGTGCAGACTCCTGGAATGTGCTTGCCTTTCATTTCTTTCTTTGTGTCTGGCACGCTGGCCTCACAGGCAGTGTCTTAAGCCAGGCAGGGTCAGGGCAAACAGAGAGCTGCATTCATGGACAGATCAAGTTTATGTGAGAATCTGCTCCTCCACTGCCCTCAATCTCCATATGAATCGTTAATAAAATCTCAGCCTGAAAGCTCATCACCCCAACAGTGGGGAAGTCATGCAGAGAATCCTCTAGCTCAGAAAAACAAGATTTCTTTATCTTTTTTCATCCTTCGCCAGCATTCGTGGGAATTCTGCCATGTAACCTCCTCCTGAACCAATCCCCCCCCCCCCCCCCCCCCCCGCCTTCCCTCCAACACCCCACCTCTCCCCACAAGTTGCACCTGATCACCAGGGAAGGCGAGGAGCTAAAAGACAAAAGAAGCATTCTGACATCCACAGCAAATCTACCACACCAACTTTGCCTCTGCAGTAATTTGCTGCTCTAAAAACCTTCAGGCGAAAGGAAACATCAATGCTTCATTTTTTCCAGTTTGTGTCAAGCAGCTGGAAAAGACTTTCCCAGAGCTTTATGACACCACATGAACCAGAGAGCCACAGATATAATACAAGGTCACATTTAAAGCGAAGAACAGACTCATACCCTAATTAACTTGATATCTCCATGCAAGTACTGGACAGGAACAAGGCTCCATGTATGTTGCAGCCAATCTTGCGTGTATCTTGCTACAGGCTAGCTGGGCCTCTTGTTTCCTCTGCTTTTGCTCCTTGCAAACTGTTTTAATATCGAACGCTTTTCAGTGGGATGGGCTGATGAACGAAAACATGAATTTCCTGCTTGCCCTTTAAGGTGGGTTAAAGGGGGTGCCAGCAACCAATTACAGAACAAAAGAACACAAAATGAGAGAAGACTTAAGATCCTAAGGAGTGAATGTGTTACATTCTTTGCCGTCTATTTTTTAAACTAAGTGTTTCATTTTTATTCGCTCTTATCATGAGTAGTGAACAATATCTATTTCATTAAAAAAATGAAAGCAGTTGACCCAGTAGCTCCTGAAGGAAATCTACTGTTTTCTACTCAAGAAGTCTTTAAATGCACTTCACTTCCATTTCAACTTGATAATAATTTTACAAGGAATAAAAAAGTTTGAAAGTTTATCCAAATCTGTGAATCAGATTTTCACATTACTTTAATATACTTAGGTACATTACAGAATAAGAAGTTATATTTTCAACCCTAATGAACATTTGGACCCTATTACATCTTTGTTTCTTCATTTATTTTGTTCAGTAATGCAACATTAACTTCTAAACTCGTTGCACATAAATTGTTCCAAAATATCTTCCATTAAACTTTTCTGTCATATAACTGCATATGTTCAAAAAATGAATGTCATCTAAAAACAAATAATTCTAAAGTATACATAAGTGAATGTTATTTGCCTAAATATAACGGAAATTTCCATCACTATCTATCTAAAAATGACATTAGGTAATATTTGAGAAGATAAAAATAAACAAACACACACACATACATACACAGAATTTCTTAAAAGCTAGCAAAGTAAAAGGAACATAAAATAACAGCTCATCCACTCACATAATAAAGTCATGATTGTACAATATCACTCAATTTATCTAAAGTGAAATCACTATTATCAATAGCATATTCATTTACTTTATAATCACTTTTTTTCACATGTAAAACATAAGACTCAGGAGTTCAAAGAATTCTCTTACATAAAATTGAAGTCACAGAAGTTTGATAAATTTTCTAAACAAAAGTCATTGTAGTTTTATATGAAAAATCCCAGTGCCTCATGGAATTCTATTTAGATATTATAACATTAGAAATTCATTAAAGACCCAATAGAGCTACAAATGCAAAATAAAGTTCAATATTATTCTTTAGCATTGATGTAAATTATTATTATAATGAATATGTATTACATTGTTTCTGGAAGTATAGAAATTCCAACTGTTCTTCACAATACATCTAAGCTAAATTAATTTTTAAATAGATAGTCAGTAATTCAATGAATGTTAGACATACTTGCAAAGTTATATTATATGTAAAAAGAGTTATTTTAGGAAATGGAGAATGATCTAAAATATGCATTTCTCTTTTAGGTAATTACTCAATAAGCTAATTTTATAGTAATGGGTTTAATAGTTAAGCAGGGCTATGAGAAACTCAGTATTTTTTATCCATAAGACTTTGTGCTACTGATTTATAATACCTCAAGTTTTTAATGTGTTGGTTTACTTTCATCAATTGCCAAAGGAGTAGTAATATTTTAGCACAGAATGTGAATTATCAAACCTCAGTTTTTATTGTGATGTATGTTTTCTGAAAAGCAGGAATTAATGATTCTGTCAATTCCCTTTAAGAGTTTGCTTTTCAAATTATGTGTTTTCAAATTTTTTTGTGTAGTTCTAGAGTACAGCTCCTTATTCTTTTTCTAAGTAATGTGCCCTGTTGATTTCCATGGGGGCCTGCAATCCATAATAGAGTGAAGGAAGAGGCAAAGTTAAACATGCATGTTACTGGGAACCCTGTGAGCCACAGAGAGAGGACCTGATTTTGAAAACTAGCCTGGAGGAAAGCAGATGAAGCAATCAAGAATTCTAATCTGGACACATGTATTTACATTCAGAATACAAACACCAGTGTGGCTCCATAATATGAGGTTTAGCAAGGCTTTTAGACAGCCTACAGACAAACCCAGAGGCAAGTTGAAGCTTCCATATTGTTACAGACTGAATGTTTGTGTCCCTTTACAATTCATATAATAAAGTCTCAAAACATCCATTGTGGCTATATTTGGTAATGGGACCTCTAAGGAAGTAATTGATAATGAGGTAAAGGAGTGGGGCCCTAACTTGATAGGATTAGTGCCTTTTTAAGAAGAGGCACCAGAGCTCGTTCGTTCTCTCTCTCTCTCTCTCTCTCTCTTCACCCCCCCACCCCCTCTTTGTCTTCCCGGCCACAAACATGCATAACATGGCCAAGAAAGGCCAGATGAGGGAGGAATCGGATGTCTACCCACCAGGAACAGAGGCCTCCCCAGAAACCAAATTTGCTATCACCTCGATCACGGACTTCCATTGTTGACAACTGTGAGAAAATGAATTTCTGTTGTTTAAACCACCCAGTCTCTGACATTTTGTTATAGCAGCTGAGCATATTAGTATACATATTGAAACAAAGGCTTACAGTAAGAAATTGGAGTAAACCCAGAACTGCATTCTAAGAATAGTTCTGCTTTACCTGTTCTTTCTTCCCTTGGAGAGCTAGGTGAAATAGGCAAGAATCTTAGTTTGTATCCTTACTTCTATTGTAAAGTGGTAAGCCTACCACCCAACTGCTGGACAGCTTGCAAATCTGCATTAGACAAGCATTATGGATTTTATACCTAAACTAGAGAGGTATAAAATTAATTTTATATCTCTACTTAATTTCTTAGAATCATTTCCACTCAAAATACCTATGTCAGAAAAAACCATTGATGGTATAATGAGAAAGAGCATGGATTTTAAAATAAAGGTCTAGGAATAGATGAGCTTCAGCTTATTCTTTGACCTTACATGTCTCTTGGCCAGTCTACACCTCAGTTTCCTAAGATGCAAAATGGGAGAAACCTCCCTGATGTTAAAATATTGTGAAGTGTAGGTGCTGCTAATAAGGTGGTACACATCTTCAGCATGATTATAATCATTATTATACTTTCCCAGGCTCCTTAAATTTCTCTCAGTTCCATTAAGGTATTATATATAGATTTATGTATTTTTTAAATTTCAGCTTTGTTGACATATAATCCTATA
Organism: Myotis yumanensis; assembly: GCF_028538775.1. NCBI lineage: Eukaryota > Metazoa > Chordata > Mammalia > Chiroptera > Vespertilionidae > Myotis > Myotis yumanensis. The sequence goes on along the minus strand of NW_027223753.1, from coordinate 199,864,347 downwards.
TAATAAAAGGATAATATGCAAATTGTCGCCTTGACCAGGAGTTCGACCGGGGGGTGGGGCTGGCCAGCCAACCACCTGTGGCCCCTCCCACCAACTGGTGCTGCCCCCGATTGGCACTCCCCACCCCTATTGGGGCAGGCCGGCTGGACCCCACCCAGGCACAAATTCGTGCACCAGGCCTCTAGTTGACATATAAAATTGTAATGTATTCAAAGTGTACATTGTGGTGATTTGATATACATATACATTGTGGAAGGATTCCCCCATCTAGTTAACTAACACATCTATCACCTCATATATGTATTTATATCTGGGTTTGGATTTTTTTGTATAAGGACACTTATGTTCTACTTTCCTAGCAAATTTCAGTGTTATCTACTATAGTCACTATATTTTACATTAGATCCTCAGACCTCATTCAACTTGTAGCTGAAAGTTTGTACCCTTGTGCCAACCTCTCCTTATTTCCCAGGCCCAGTGTCTGGCATCCCTTCTCTACTTTCCATTTCTATGAGTTTGAGATTTGTTTTGTTTTGCTTTTTTTAGATTCCAAATAAACATGATACATGCAGTATCTGTCTTTCTCTGTGACTTATCTCATTTAGCATCCTATCTTTAAGGTTCATCCATGTGTTGCAAATGGCAACGTTTCCTTCTTTCTCATTGCTGAATAATATTCCAAATTATATCTATCTCTATATATCTACCTCTAGATGTATAAAGATAGATAGATAGATCTTCTATTCATACATAGATGGATACTCAGACTGTTTCCCTATCTTGGCTATTGTCAATACTTCAGCAATGAATATGGTAGGGCAGGCATGTCTTTGATAGTCTGTTTTCCTTTTCTTTGGATATGAACCTAGAAGTGGTATTGCTAGATCATTTAGTAGTTCTATTTTAATTTTATGAGGAACCTCTATATTGTTTCCCATCTTGGCTGTACCAGTTAACATTCTCATGGAGCCAGACAATCTTAGTGCCTTCCTAGAATCACCTTCATAGAATGATTTATTAATATAACCTTTGAAAATTTCTTCAAAATTCAGTATAAAAAAGAGAGTACATTTTCCTGATGCAATGATGTTTCTGACAAGTTAGTGTGTGATTAATTTATAAATGAAATATACAGATAATAGGATGATGTTTAGAAGTGCTTGAGATCTCTGCAGATAGGAGACCATATGAATGATTTATTTCTGATGCTCTGATGAGGGATCAATATGGTAGTAGAAAAAAAATTGCTTCTTTTTGCTTAAAAACAGCACACTAAGGAAAGTTAAGGGTGTATTAAATAAAATTTTAAAAAATTATTATTTGAGCCATAAAGACTATGTAGTTACCAAAATACTCATCTTTGTCAAAACCACACCACAGCTATAGTTTCTATTTGGAATATTGTGAAACCATACAAACACTCTGTGGAGCCATATTACAGAATATATTCTATTCCTAACATTATTTCTGTCTTTTCAATTACTATACTTTGCTTTAAAGGCCACAGTGAAGATTTCATGTGTGGTTTACTCTTGCTAATATTTTAAATATAGCCCTTTAATTCTCATTTCAGTAAAAATAATGTTATATGTAAAATATATAAAATGTCAAACAAAACATATAACATGTTCTATTTTATATTGATGCTTCTATAGTGCATAACATTGAAGTGAATTATTTCAAATGAAACTCTAGGAGCTAATTTAATTTTAAGATGATATAAATATTATAAAGAAAAATGAGGTATGATTTTTTTAAATTAGAGCTGCCAAACATGGATCAAAATGATTAAAACTGTGCTAATTCAATGTAAGCATACTCCCCAAATTGTTTATCATTACATAACATATATCCTTGCCATCTAATCTAATAAAAGACAAACATGAAAATTGACCATACCTTTGCTATGCCTTAAGCCACGCCCACCAGCCAATCAGAGTGACTATATGCAAATTAACCCAACCAAGATGGCGGCCGGCAGCCACAGAACTGAAGCAAGCAGGAAGCTTAGTTGCTCCAGTGATGGAGGAAGCCAAGCTTCCCAGCCGGCTCTGAGCTCCACTCAAAGCAACAAAGTTTCAATTATAGAAGATAAATAAACCCTAGATACCTGCTTTCAGCTGGCCGTTGCCATGGAGCTGGAGCTAGCAGGAGCCAGCTCTGAGCTCCACTGAAGGCAACAAAGTTTCAATTATAGAAGGTAAATAAATCCCAGAATTTAAAAAAAGAAAAAGAATAAAAGGAGAGGGTGGGAGCTTCAGTCGCCAGGGGGAAATGGCCCTCAGCCCCTCACCCAGGCTGGCCAGGCACCCCAGTAGGGACCCCCACCCTGACGAGGGTGTGACCAGCTGCAAACAGCCATCAGCCCCTCACCCAGGTTGGCCAGGCACCCCAGTGGGACCCCCACCCTGATCCAGGACACCCTTCAGGGCAAACCAGCTGGCCCCCATCTGTGCACCAGGCCTCTTTCCTATATAATAAAAGGGTAATATGCAAACTGACCCTAACAGCAGAAAGACTAGGAATGACTGGGCATTATGACACACACTGACCACCAGGGGGCAGACGCTCAATGCAGGAGCTGCCCCCTGGTGGTCAGTGCACTCCCACAGGGGGAGCTCTGCTCAGCCACAAGCAAGGCTGATGGCTGCCAGTACAGCTGTGGTGTTAGGAGCCTCTCCCGCCTCCTCAGCAGTGCTAAGGATGTCCAACTGCAGCTTAGGCCTGCTCCCCGCAGGCAAGTGGACATCCCCCGAGGAGTCCCGGGCTGCCAGAGTGATGTCTGACTACCAGCTTAGGCCCAATTCCCCAGGGAGCAGGCCTAAACCAGCAGGTGGTCATCCCCAAGGGGTCCCAAACTGTAAGAGGGCACAGGCCAGGCTGAGGGACCCCCACAAGTGCACAAATTTTTGTGCACCAGGCCTCTGGTAGTTCTATAAGAAATTATGGTCTCTAATTATCACATTAATGTTGCTAATGTAGTTTTATTCAACAATTGATCAGTTGGCAAAAATACCAAGAGAATCAAAGTATTAGCCTAGCTATGAGTAACATTAAAAGTTACATACTGTCCTGACCTGGTCAGGCATGTAAACTAATTTCCTGTACCTGGCAGAATTCATATATTAGTACCCATGAGTATTCCTCCACTTTTCTTTTCACTTGTCAAATGACACAAGGATCCATTTTTTCTGTAGCAGCATCCTATATAATAAAAGGCTAATATGCAAATTGACCAAATGGTGGAAGGACTGGTCGCTATGATGCACAGTGACCACCAGGGGGCAGATGCTCAATGCAGGAGCTGCCCCCTGGTGGTCAGTGCACTCCCACAGGGGGAGCAGCGCTCACTCAGAAGCCAGGCTCACAGCTGCAGCAGTGGCAGGAGCCTCTCTCGCCCCCAGGTAGCGGGCCTAAGCCAGCAGTCAGACATCCACTGCAGTGTCCCAGACTGCAAGAGGGCACAGGCCGAGCTGAGGGGACCCTCCCCCGCCCCAGTGCAGGAATGTTGTGCACTGGGCCTCTAGTCTTAGTATAAGCCTCTTATGTAAGTTTCCCTGAATGAACTCCATCAATTACCAGATTTTCTTCTGTCTTTCCGTGCCCTCCACTTATGGAGGAACCTTTGCAGGTCTGGGACCTTCCCTGGGTCTGACTGTGCTAACAGCTGGATAAAACTCAGAGTAGGTAAGAAATAGTTAAAAAAAAAGTTTCTGCAAAACTTCAAAACTAATTTTTCCAAAAGAGTTTTTCCTTGGTTTGGAAAATAAAAATCTCTTGAATTATTTTAGAAAAATTTTGAATGTGGCTATTCCCAATATGTATTTGCCAATAATTCTAGCAGGCAGTTGAATTCTTCAATCATGTGCTTGTTGCTAATTCAGCTTTATTGAACTCTTGGAGATGTTTGCTCCCCAAGGAGTCCCCAGGCCTTTGCACCTTGTGCACTTTGTCAAGAATAAATGAGAATCAAGTTACAACAGGTTCAAATGCAGTGTCCAGGCAACTCTAATGGATTCTATGTTTGGCAAAATGTACTTTCCCACAGTTAATTCTCAACCACAAATCAAAAGTAAGCTCTAAATATATAAAGAATTCTTTAGTTGAAATCAAGGTAAAAATCTTTAAATTAGGGGAATCAATTGAAAAACACATTCCATACATAATCTTTTAAAAATCTCTATGTAACATTGATAGAGACCAGTATTTTTTATTCTCAGACATTTAAATAATTTTAATTGATTTTACAGAGAGAGGAAGGGAGAGGGAGAGAGAGAGAGAAACCTCATTGAGAGAGAAACATCGATTGGCCACCTCCTGCACGCCCCCCAATGGACATCAAGCCTGCAACCCAGGCATATGCCCTGACTGGGAAATGAACTGGCAACCTCTCAGTGCCCCGGATGACACCCAACCAACTGAACCATTGGGTTCTCACAAACCATCAAAAACCAACTAGAGCACTTTTCTCTGCCACAACTTTTTAAACTTGTACGTACAAACGGTAACATTGCTATAAGCTTATACTGTCCAAAATAGTAGCCACTAGCCATGTATACCTTGTGAAGATGTAACATCTTGATTCTAGGAACATATTACTCTTTAGAAAAATTGCATCTGTTTGTAGCACTATTTCTAAATATGTTGCATTATATACTTTTGAGAAGAAAATTAAACATCTAGACTTTTCTCAGCAAAACAAAACAAAACAACACGTTTATGGACATGCATTGAGTATTGCACACAATGTCTGGGTTCCAGGGACCTTCTGCAACCAAAGAGTGTATTGAGTTAATGACTCCAATTATAGGAGTTATTTTGCTATGCGTTCTTTCTTTTCCATACCATTCCCTATGAAAGCCTCTTGGAGTATCAGTACCATGGGCAGGAGGAGCCTGGACGAAGAAAGCCAACACAGAGGGACAATAACCGAACTTCTGTAGAAGCTCCAAGTCAGGTAATGGAGAGTTCCATGCAGTGTCTCATGGGATATCATGAGATTGGGTTGAATGCAACAGCCACTGGAGCCCAAGGTCTAGCACAAGGGTTGGACATTGACAGTGGGAAGCTTCAGGCACAATGTAAGTCCAGAATCTAATCACTGAGATTCAAATGATGGGATTTTTGTAACAGTCCTCTATTCAGGGATTAGACGTGAGTTACAGGAACGGATGCTAGTCTCCCCTGTATAAAGTATAAGGAGAATCTCTGTGCCTGGCCAAGCTGGCTGGGTTCCGGTTTAGGCAATAGCACATCTGAGGAAACTGGGGATGACTTTATTGACACAGCAGAGGTGAGGTGAGAGACAGCTGAAACTGTGCTCTCCAGAAAAACAGTTGTGTATGGAATTCAGGGCTTGTCACTTTATTCGAAACAGCTGAAAATGGTGATTGTAGTGTCTCTCAAGAACCCAAGTGGTTATACTACCTCAGTATTTCCTTTACCTACAACCCTTGGAATACAATTAAAATCAATTATACTCACAGATTATTTATTTTATTAGCTATATATATATATATATATATATGTTATGTGTACAGATTCTGGAGTTGGCTTGCATAGGTTCATGATTTAGTTCCATCAACAACTAACTGTGTGACTTTGACTTATCTTCTGTACTATATTTGCAAATCTGTAAATCAGAAATGAAAAGAATACCCAACCCATAGGAAAGTTATGGGTTTAGAGCAATGACTGACACAGTGTGTGTTCATTCAATGTCATATATATTGCGTTTTGCTCAGTAGATTATTTTCACTTTAAATCTTTGAAATGTCTAATTATACATTAAGTCTCAATTTTTAGATATTTTTATCTGATAACTAATGTATTATTAGACTTCTGTTCTGAATTTTGAGGCTCCGGGTTCTGAGGCATATGATTCTCTGATGATAGAGGAGTTATGCCCATCAATTTATCATCCCACGTTGATGACAAGTGTTCTGTGTGTTAGTTGGGTGATTGTGAGTCATGAACAAACTGTTCTGTAAACTTCAAAGTTTTTAAAAACATGTTTGAATGAAAATACACTTAAGACACATGGACAATCTCTACCCTAGAGTCATAGCTCTCTTAGAGTGTGGCACATTTTCACAAGAAATGTTCTTAAAATGTTGTAACTAGAATACAGGCATAAACATAAAAAGAAATCTGAAACAGTGGCCATCTATGTGCAATAAATTAGAAAAATTATTATTTCCCATGGAGCCTCAGGATACAGTAAGATCTAGAGGAAATAAAGTCTTTTTTTTTTTTTTTTTTTTTTTTTTGTAACACTATGCTCTGCCATCATCACATTTTTCCTATCTTCATTTCCCAGCATGTTTATTATAGAGCATGAAAGGATTAGACAATTGGGTGCCGAGCTGAAATGCATTCTATGTTGGGCTCATTATTAATAACCACTAATTGAATTTCATATCATCATAATAATTCCAATTAGAAAAATGATAATACTTTATCAGAAGAATAAAAAGTTGTCTTTCTGTCTCCCAGCAGGGCCATTAGCTTAGGTGAGAGACATATAAATAGATTCAAACTAGTTCTCTCGGGAGTTTTAAATCACAACCATTGTAACATTCCTTAGAAATATTGAAGTCCAAATTTAATGTATTTTTTTCAAAATTTTTATGGAAAATTTAATACTAAATTGAAATATTGCTTTGCTATCTCCTTCTGTGCTTACGGTCTGATATAAAAAAACTAGTATTTATATGTTGCCAATTTTTTTTCAATTCTATTTTATTATGTTCTTTAGTACTTTTATATGTAGAAAAGTTGCCAATTATTTTTTTGTTCTTTAAAATGCACATGGTAGCTTGTTTTATATGCATGATTTATTTGCCAAGTGAATTATGATATTCTAACTGGAAAAGTGACTTTCTACATGATTTTGAAGTACAACCGCTATGAAGGTACAAGATACATTTTAATGAATTAATTAAATATTTCTGGCAGGACTGATAATTACAAATACATGAAATGCTCTGACACTTTTGTAATAAAATGAACACTAAACACTAAAAATTTTTCTGCACTATATGCACATTACTATTAGCAGATTTATTTCACTTTTCATCTGATGAGTTATATCTATTTAACAGGGCGGCATTTTGCAGCGAGAGTACAAATTTTGCATCATTTTTTTAAAATGGAAAAAAAATGCACATCAATTTTGTGAAATAACTATAGTTCTTGGAAATTACAAAAATCACCATGATAACTGTTATAAGAAGACGTGATGAATAATGATACAATGACATAAAGGTTTTACAATCTGAACATTCCTAAGTATAAGAAAACAAAACATAGATTATAATACCTAGTTATGTTAACCAATTAAATAATAGCACTGAACTTTCAAATAGCCTAATCCATAGGCATAATTTTGTCTTTCCACATTAAGCTTTATACAATATTTTTTATCTGGGGATGCTGTGTCCTGATGGTATGTATGCATGTACATACTCAAGGACTGGCCGGAGTGGACAGAAGGATGCAAGTAAAACCATTTTTAAAACAGGAGAATGATGTGTTAGAGCCTAAAGAAAATATGCTATGCATATTTCTATGAGAATACATGTCTTGTAACTGTAACATCCCCTTCTTTTGAAGATACATTTAGTTTGCACTTGAGAAATAATAAGGAAAAAGTACAATCATGCATTTTGACTTGTTGCTTTAGGTGTTCTACTCACCTATAGTTCATGACCCAACTGATTCCCAAAGAGCCTTCCAGTCAAGGAAGGCAAGAATCATATCTGTTTTGATCACAAATATATCCCCACCATGTAAGCAGAGCTCTTAAATGGCATTTAATAAATATTTTATTAATATAGTAAAAAAAAAAATCATTGAATAAAATAAGGACTTATCTATAATAATAAAAACATAATATGCTAATTAGACCGGTTGTCTTTTCAGGCAACCTTCCAGACGAAGCCAGGGCTGTGAGGGAAGCCCGGGTCCCAGGTGCCAGAGGGAAGCTGGTGCCGGCAGCCGGGGGAAGGAAGGCCTACTCTTGCATCGGGCCTCTAGTGTTCAATAATTATACAACACCCCTTATTAGATGATAAAATAATAATATGGATATGTGTATAAAGCATTGTTTAAAAGAAATAGTCTTCACATCATCATATTTCTGCAAATTTCTAAAAGAGCATGGGAGCTTTTGGACTTAGGTGCCTCATAGATTTGCATTCAAATTCCAGCACTGGAGTCTAGAGAGCTTCAGCTCTTTAAATAGGTCTGATTTTTAAAATCTTCAACTGTAATTAATCCTCCTCAAATTGTTATTGGCAAGATTAAAGTCTATAATACGGGGTTTAAGAAAGCCATTCAATTGGCAGATACCTTTTCCCCCAGGTTATCTTACATATTCACATTAATATCCTATATATTAAAAGGCTAATATGCAAATTGTCCCCTCAACCAGGAGTTTGACCAGGGGGTGGGACTGGCCAGCCAACCACCTGTGGCCCCTCCCCCCCGGCCATGCACAAATTCATGCACTGGGCCTCTGGTTTCAAAGAAATGCCTGAAATTTAAGATATTCAACAAAAGTAACTGATAAAATTGGTGCAAAATTTGTTTTCAAATAGTTTTTTTAAAAATTGGGATAGACTTTAGAACATTATTTGATCCATTTCTGTGTTTTTAAATAGGCCATGTTACTAACTTTATAAAAAATACATCCCTTTTTTAAAAAATATATTTTTATTGATTTCAGAGAGAAAGGGAGAGGGAGAGAGAGAGAAACATCAATGATGACAGAGGACTGAGCCCACAACCCAGGCATGTACCCTGACTGGGAATTAAACTATGACCTCCTGGTTCACAGGTCAACCCTCAACCACTGAGTCAGGCCAGCTGGGCAAAAAAAAAAAAAAATATAGTATATCACTTTTCTTATCAAGGATAGGCCAATAGACATGCTCTGACTTCTTTTTTATTCAAAAATCACTTCCTTTATTTAAATTCGCTTAATGGTTATCTACTGACCTAGATGACAATTAAACAGTTATTCCACTCAAAACCACAATAAGAGTAATAATAATTTGAAGACAACAATCTGTTTATCACTGTTTCTGTTTAAAAAGCCCAAATTAATTTATATTTATTCTCTCCTCAGTGGAAATGTGTGTGCTTCCCCTTGATACTGTGAACTTGAAGACTGAAATAACCTCTCCTTAAATTTTCAATCACTTTATTTTCCTTAGTAAAAATCAAATTAGTAAAAGCCCTTGTTTTTGTGAATTTCATTTATCTTGGCAATTTGACATTGCCAAAATTCAATTAAGGTTCTATGAATTGTTTTCCTAAAGATGCCTAAATCCAGCCCAATATTAATTCATATCTGACTTAAAAATGAAGCAGTTACCTTCCTGGTTTGGATGTTTTGGGACAGTAACTATATCACAACTTTTTCATTTAGTTGTTTTTATTTTAGTCCTGATAGTGACTATAGCCTGATGCTGACATTCTTCAGGCTGTTATTTTTGAATAACAATTACCCCTGTACGATTACCTAAATCTATAAACTCTTGTAGGTCAATGAAATAACTCTATGCATAAAGTTCTTCAATGTATCTTGCTTACCGCTCTCCCTTATTCAATACATCTTTTTTGAGGGACTACTATATGAAAGAAGTACTGTGACAAACTTAAGGCATTTTTCCTGACACCAAAGGGTTGAAAACAAATGGATAAACCATAAGTAAAGACAGCATTTCTTAGTGTTTTATAGAACCATAAATTTCCTAAGAAACATTAAAGGTGTCTCCAAAATCAAATTTGTGCAAAAAAAATATAGTGGTTGTCTCCTGCTTATTTATGTTACCTCCATAACATACAGACCATTCAGAAAGCTAGAATCTGTCTGGAAAGTGGTGGACAATAAGATAGATGGAATCTGAGACTTTGGATATCTTCATGAAGCAGAGCCACCTACTTGCTCTGGACAACCTACCTTCATCAAGAAATTTATGTGAAACAGAAATCAATTTCTACCTTGTTCAATCCGATATCTGTGGGGGTCTTAATCATTGCTGCTTAAGGCACTGGAGGTGTGCTCTCTACTATTAGAAGTTCAAAACTTTCCAGCTCATGGAATTTTCTTCTCTAGTTGCAGTTCCTAACTACTGCATTATGATCTTTGTAGCTCTCATGTCATTTCCTCTTTCTTCACCTGAAAAATTCCTTCTCCAAAATCCATTATTATATCCTACGAGAAACATTCCCCAACCCACTCAGACAGCTTTTCACTCAATTCCCTCAGCTCCTTATACACAGATTATTTGATAAAGAATCCTATGATAAAATACAAATTTAAGAGAGAGTCTCAGAAAGCTTGAGAATAGTGAATTTTGTTAAACTCTTAACTTTGTTGCTATGACACAACATCTAAACTTCAGTATTTTATGCAAATTATGTACAATTCAATTTGCCTGAAGAAAAATAAGACCAAACGAAAGAAAAGCATATTTATGTCCTATCTCTCACTTTTGTGGTGTTTAGACTCATAAGACTATCTTATAAAGAACTATGTAATGGAAAGACTTGAATAACAGTTCTAAGTTTAGAAGTAACGGCCCATCTGTGCCTAGTGTGGGAGTATTCTGTCTTCAAGCCAAGAGCTCATATATCTTGTACATCATTCAGCATCTCTACTTAAAATGGGTGAATTTAGCCCTGCGTCACTGAGTTATAAGAATGACCTATTCCTTGTCAAAAATAAAAACCAGTTCTTAGGAAAGCTGCTTCTTAAATTCAGTTTGTTGTGTAAATCAGCAGGTGTCCACTACATACATATGGCATGTTTCATCGTCAATAGTAGAAACCTATTTATTTTAAAATATATTAATGATATTTAATATATATATATGATATTTTAAAGTAGTGTGAAGAAAATATTTAAAGGTATTAATGCTCTTTCAAACTTAATTTCGTAATTTTCATTTAACAAATCTCTTGAAGGATGCATTCTAAAAAGAGAGACAGAAAGAATAATTATTTCAGCCGATACTGAACAAAAGTAAACCTCTGCTCATCTAAAAGTCTAGCACACTTCATAACAGCCCTCAACTAGAAAAGTAAGAGAACATCATAGAGAAAAAATAGTAATCTCCTATGCCAGAGCAAACCGAAAATGGAAATAATTTTTGAACCAATTTTGGATATGAACAGACCTGGCATGGAAATTTATGTAGTTCAAAGCACTATTAAGGAATCCTTCATTAGTATCGGACCCTAGAAATGCTTTGGTTAGGGTACTGTGCCCTACACAAATCTCAGTTTCATAGACAATCTTCTAAAATATTGGAGGCCACGTATTTAGGACTGAGCAAAAGGGAAGGTTTTCAGTAATTTGAAGCTGAACAAATAATTATAGTTAACATTTTAGAGTGCTTTCTTTTTGTCAGGCATTGCATCAATTATATGATCTCTAATTTCTCAAACCTACAATGTAGTAATATAATTATTCTCACTTTTATAGAGAAATAGACTCAGTCTTTGAAAGATTAATGACCTTGTTCAAGATAATATGCCAGAAAGTGCTGGAGGTTGGTTTAGCTCTGAATACCACACTTTTAAGCCCTATCCGTTATTATCACCCGTGTTTACTCACAGTAATGTGCATTATATGGGGCTAACATTTGATAATATTAACTACACTAATATTCTGAAAGGCACCTTTTTGAAGACTGAGAGTTTTAATGCTATATACAATGAAACACTGATTAAAATTGAAAAATATTTCTGATAAAATACACAATTAGGCCTTCAGTTTCAAATTAAGTAAGTTAAAACAAAGTTATACCAAATATACTATGTAGAAAAAAATAGCATCATTCCCTTTTTAAGACAGGCTAAAGAATTAAAAGGGTTTTAATAGTTCACATTTGAAAACCCAATCTAAAATATATTTATGTGAATTACACTTTACACATTTTTTATATAGTCAAAGACTGTACCATTCTTTTTAAGGGGGAAAAAAAGCACAAACCTTGGAAAGAAGTATTTTATTATTCACCCATAAATTTCATGTTTACAAGAGAGCTGGAATATCTGCCATGGTAACCGGGTTGTGCATAAAAGGGGCGATACACTCAGTGACTCACATTACTTTAATTAAAAACCTGCTCTGGGTTACTTCATGTTGGAGAAAAGCACAGAAAAAGAAGTCACAGGGGGAGATTGATAGTCTTGATACCACCACTAACAGGAATCCTGCATAATATAAAGATTGGTTTATTTCCATGTCAGAAAGCAATCAATATAAACTAAATGTGAGAAGCGCAATGCTTTATTAGAGGGAGGGAGTTACAATCTCCATTCATAAAATCCCTGCCCGGGTTGACCCATTAGTTCCTATTCAACCACTACCACAGATGTGTAAAATGTTATCTAAAAGTAATCAATGTGTGCAGCAATAGAAATGATTTTACCTAAAAAAACTATGGGAGGAGTCCCTCATTGAAAGCTATATTTTAGTCCAGCTGGTGTGGCTCAGTGGTTGAGCATTGACCTAAGAACCAGGAGGTCAGGATTCAATTCCAGGTCGGGGAACATGCCCAGGTTGTGGGCTCAATCCCCAGTGGGAGAGCTTGCAGGAGGCAGCCAATCAATGATTCTCTCTCATTTCTATTGCTGCATGGATCCTTCATAGGTTACTTGAGACTATGTCTTTATTATTATACATCATAAGGTGAAAAAGGTTAATTAATTTTTCATTTTCCAATACCATGTTTCCTCCTTTCTGACATTGGACTATGTTGATGAGATAGTTTATTATTTGGAAAGAGTACTACATTTGAACTAGCAATAGTGAGTTTGAAGTTATACTGTGTCCATTTGTAACTTTGTATCAAGTGGCCTTTTGAGTTCTTATGGCTTATTTACATATAATAAAATGGGGTTGATACCATCTGCCTTTTGTAACTCTTAAGGTTGTGATGACCATTATAAGAATTAATGAATGGAATGTGAAATATTATATCCCAGTGTAATCTGTTTTAACTATCAGTGGGTCTGGGTAAATACTATAGACATATTTCTGGGGCAAGGTAACCAATTGGGAGTACCTCTGCAAATAGCAGAACCAGACTGAATGGAGGAAGGAAAGTAAAGTGGAAATAGTTTTGACTAGTAAAACAGAATCAAGAACATTAGAAAATTTTGTTTTTACCCAAAGTACTGGTAAAAAATATTCCTCATCTCTGTTAATACTATAAATGGAATATGCATAAATATAATATTTACTATTGGTTATAATGTGAGTTATGTTTTACTATTATAACAATCTTTAATTTATTCATTTAAGCTACAATGGATTAAAATCAGGTGGTACCTTTATACAATAGAATACTACATGGCTGTAAAAAAAAATAAAAAAGTACTCTTATCATTTGCAACAGCATGGATGGACCTGGAGAGTATTATGCTAAGCGAAATAAGCTAGTCAGAGAAAGGTAAGTATCACATGATCTCACTCATGTGTGGAATCTAATGAACAAAATAAACTGAAGAACAAAATTGAGCCAGAGACATAAAAGCATGAAACAGACTGACAAATTTCAGAGGGAAGGCAGAGTTGGGATGGGTGGGGAGTGATTAACTGAGTAACTTACCTGCATATATGCATAGCCCGTGGACACAGACAGTAGTGTGGTAATGACCTGGGAGGGGCAGATGTAGGGTGGAGGGGGTCATGGGAAAAGAAAAACGGGGACATTTGCAATACTTTCAACAATAAATATATATCTTTTAAGTAGAGTAAGGAGGTCAGTGTGGTTGAATCTGGATGAGCAAAATAGAGATGAAAAGGAGATAAGGACAAAGAGGTGAGGGGGAACTGGATCATGAGTAGCCTTGCAGGCCACTGTTAGAACACTTAGTAGGATTATGAGTAAAATAGGAAGACATAGCAGGAAATTGAGCCAAGATAGAATATGCTCTTGCTAAGTAACAAAGTAAACAAAACTTTGCTGGAAAAAAAATCAGGCCAATTTTTTGACTTTCTTACAATTTGAAAATAATAGGCAATTCTGCACTAGAATTAATCATTTTCCCGCATTTAAGTAAATTCCAACTTCAACAAACACCTACATGTGGTATTATCCCACCACGTGACAGGAACTATGCAAAGAAATGGAACAAAGAGATCACATCACAATTACTACTTTTTAAGTAACAGTCTATTGATTTTAAAAGAGCTATAGTTCATTAATATATTTATGACAAGTTAACAAACCACAGAAAGAAGCAGTCTATGCAAACACTGAAGATGGCTATTTCTAAAAAATATTTTTCAATTACTTCAACATTCCTATTCCTAAAGGGTATCTCATTGTACTACCTTTATTCTCAGATTTCACCTCAATTTCAGTAAGGTTGATTAATTTTCCCATGTGTGAACACTAACTCTACTTCTCTTTGACATTAGACCATGTTGATAAGATAGTTCCATTATGTAGAAAGGGGATGGAAATGATATCTACAATTACTTTCATTCTTTTAAAAAAATGTATTTTTATTGATTTCAGAGAGGAAGGGAGAGGGAGAGAGAGAGATAGAAACATCAATGATGAGAGGGAATTATCGTTCTACTGCCTCCTGCACACCCCACACTGGGGATCTAGCCTACAACCCGGGCATATGCCCTGACCAGGAATCGAACCACGACCTCCTGCTTCATAGGTCAATGCTCAATCATTGAGCCATGCCAGCAGGGCTACTTTCCATGAATATATATGGAACCTCTTGGGGATTTGCTTATAAAGTTAAATGGACTTACTTATTCTAAGATATGTGACATTTACTTCTCAAAATAAAAAAAAAATAAACTTATTTCAGAGAAGTTACAAACTGTCAGATTTATAATGCAATGTAGTCCTTTAATGAAAATATACTTTTATTACTCAAAAATCTATGAACACAAGAGTTTGTGAATTTTCTTAAAACTCAGCCTCATTATTTGTCAGGAATTTAAGCCTGAACACAAGACAGTATGACTAAAATCACCAAATGCTTTCATAGAATGTGGATATTGCACCAATGAATTCTATCCTCGTGAAAAATTTCACCTCATTTTATAAGGCTCAAAATTTGTTTGTTCCCTAAAGAAATGGAAATATTATAGATGTTGCTGACCAATAGGCAGCACATAGGCCCACATTATGAAAAGAATTGATTCAATTTTATTTTATTGGAAATATTCCTTGTCAATAATAGTAGGTTCTATGATGTCTAGTATTTCCTAATTTTAAAAAAGTTCATATTTTTTAAAATTAAAAAGATATTATAATGTGCAAGGAAGTAAGTAAGCCATCCATAGCATACATGTTCCTATTACCCAGAATTAACCACCAATATCTTAGCATTTTATTAGTATTAGAGATTTTAATTCCACCAGGAATTAAACTGTAAAAAACTCAAAAAATATTTGATGAGAGGTAAAGGTTCAATAAATATTCAATACCCCAAATCTTCATACAGAAATACATAGAATTTATATTAGAATAATTTCTTTTCAGACATCTTTCTATGCATGTATATGGATATCTTTATGAATAGTGGATCATTACAAATGTTACTTTTAAAGTATTAAATTTAATTTCATGGAGTATAACAAAAAATGAAACTAAAGACCAATGAATTTCAAATGTTCCTTTATGAAACATATGATTTCTTAAATTTCCTTTTTTTAAATGATAAAAATATTAAGATATAAAGTTACCTTTTTTAAAAACTACATACATGTTAAAGGATATGATTCTGTGTGACTTTTTACTGTGAAATATGAAGATATTAGCAGTTCCATGTGCACCAATCTTGCCTCTTTCTACTTTCCACGTTTTAAATGTGACTATTCTTAAATATATCTTCTCTAGGTTTAATATTTAATCATTTTTGTTAAAATATTACCCTTATTTGCTAAATGTTAGTTTTATAGTTAAATCCATGAAAAGCTTACCATTACTTTCCCGCCCCTCCCTCTGGTTTTTCTTTTCTGTATTCATTATTTTGATTCAATCATCAATTGGCTTAATTTTATTATGATGATGATTTAGGGTACACATACACACATCTCTATCCATCCATATAAATGTATATAATCACTTTAAAAGAAAACAAAAAAATAAGACAATATGAACAATTTTGAAGAAAACTCCAAATGCTAGCATAAAAGAATGTATTAAAATTGTTCTCTCCACTAATTCAAGTTCTGTTAATGCCCTTTAACTAATTTCAAAGTAATTAAAGGGAATTCTATGTTTTCAGATAATTCTAGTTTTAATTTCCAATGTTTATTTAAACACTAATTAAAGCAATGAGCTATGTTTAATATGGTCTTGATACAGACAAGATAAGGATGAGGCAGCTTTGTTTCAGATCTCTCACTCCTCTGAGTTTATAGACAACATGCAATTAAGGTACTGTGTTAAAATGAATTCTGTGGAAATTATAGATTCACCTTTTAATTGATATACTAGCTTGCACGGTGGGAGGATAAGAAAAGCAAGACTGGAGACATGAATACAGGAATTGTACTTAAAAAAAAGAAAAAGAAAAGCTCAGAATTTCCTCCATTTGTCACAGTTGGTTCAAGCATTTTATCATCTGAACAGACTGCTTTCTTCAAACTCATCCCACTGTAATCTAACCCCAGAACAGGTAACAGAGTCTCCTCCCAACCCACAACCTATGTCCCGCGATTGAAGAAGCTTATTCAAGAGAGCAGATTATGGCAGTATAATGGTCTATGTTGGACCTCAGGTGACTAAGCAAGGAAGGAAGAAATTAGCTGTGCCTTGGTGGGATCCTCATTTAAATTTCATAGGCTCTGATTCGAAAATCATGTATTTTGATTCAAAGGGTGCTATGGTTTTGACAAGCTTTGCGACACTCACCGCTACTTGCCCAGCAACGTGATAGTCACATTAAAGCTCAGGATGAAATAACACGTCTGGCAAAACGGATAACCTGTGACAAAACAGCTCATTGGGAACTGTCACATTGTGCTTATGAATCACCTATCATCAGGCATCCTTAGCACCCAGGAGGCTACCGGTATCACCAGCAGAACATCCCCAACCAAGAATAATTAGATTTCTCTGGAAGCAGCTTTCAGAATAAGCTTTCTGACTGTCACAATTAAAAGCATAAGCTGACTATCAGATATAGGAGCATTAAAAAATAGGCCCTTTCCGATTAAATAATTGTGTAAATACCATATACGTAAGGGGGTTGGGAAGTTTTTAAGATAATGGAGAACACAGACTTTTAACTGTCATTGGAAGAAAACAATACATAATGGAACTCTCATATTCTGATCACTCAGGAATGGCATATGGAGGCAGGGAAGCACAACAGTTCATGATTCCTCTTTGTTGAGTGGTGTGAGTTCCCAAAGGAGAGAGGGCATTGGATTCTGACAGGACTACAGGTAAAAGTCACAAATCCGACTCATTTCACTTATCTTTGAGATATTGATAAAGAATATTGCTACTGCATACAATCATATCATTTAGAGGTGTCTGCTTAGCCACAGAAAAGCAAAGGGCAGGAGGGGTATGAGAAACTAGGTCTTTGGGTGGTGCTACAAAGAACTTAGTGCACACGCACATATACACACACACACACACATACAAATGCATGCTTGATTTAACATCCAATATTAAGTATAATTAATCAGGCCTATATTTAGAAATTGGTCACTTTATTAGGTATATTGAAAATGAGAGGCCTAGGGACCCTACCCCATATATGTTTTAATGCAGTTGGATTAAGAGGAAAAAAAAGGGAATAAATTAATATTACTCAACTTTGAATTTTTGCTATAGCAAGAAGGGGTTTAAGATATCTGTTCTAAATGGTCTTCTAGGTTCCATAGATATGGCCAGAAAAAATATTTGGGACTGAGCAACTGAATTTTTCATAAATTATTTCTAAATATTAGATTTTTGAAAAAGGAACAATAAATTATAGTCAGTCAAAAGTACTTTAACTTAATGTGAATTTAAGGATTTAAAAACGACAGTGAAATTTTTATGTGGGGTTTGTTTCTTATTAAGAAATCCATTACGTTTGTCTATTTTTTTAAATGGCATCTTAAAAGCAAATAAAAAATCTTTTTTATTCAAATTTATTTGCCAAAGATAAATATTTGGTTAAGAAATTACTCATTAATATTTGAAAATACTTTTCTGGCAAAAACTGTCAAAATCAATGACCATCTATGTAATAACCTGATCACTTGTGCTGGAGGATATTTGCTGTAATGCCTACAGCCAGCCTCCATGTACTTTTACTTATCTCTCCTGCCTTTAAAAAAATGTCCTCAGCTTCAAGAACAGCTATGCTAGCTTTACAGATAAGTAATCATTCAAGAAGGAATAGAAAACTGACCCCATAGTTTATAGAAAAGGCTTTTACGTGCCAACTCAGTGCATTTTTCAGTTAATTTTTTCTTTCAGATTTGTAAATGTGCTGCTAGAAGACATGGGAACTTGGTAACTGCATCAATATAAATGTCAATATATTTTGTAATTTGTCAATTTAGTTTAATATGCTGACCAAGATACATTAAAAAAGGTTTTCACTTACCTTGCATTTCCATTTAGGTCCACTAGCCCTTTCTTTTTCTTAAAAATATCAGAAGAAATAAAGTCATCTTTAGTAAATCAAGATTTATCCCTTTCTGGGCATATAATTCCATAGTAGAGCTTTCTACCTTATAGACAAAGACAATCAAATCAAGTAGGCATGGCCATCTGGAGTTTAAAACCACCAAATAATGTAATAACTGTTAAATGTATTAGTCTAGCTCTCTGAGTGGCATTTCCCCCTTGTGTCATCATGCTAAGTACTCAGGGAAGTATCCATCCCATAATTTGAGACATCTAAGCCTGCAGGCAAGAAGTACATAGAAAGCAAATGAAGTTTAAAATACAGAAAATTGATTAGAAATAGAATTGAATTAACACCTAGAAATTAGATTGCTTATTTAATTATTTCATTTAGTTTTAATTTTCCTTCAATTACTTTGCAATCTTTAGTAATAAATGAAGCCAAATCATATAGAGAAAAAGTTTTGGCTTTATTTACTTATATATTTTTTGGTATAAAATTAGACCATTGCATGAACTAGAAATGTGAAAACATCTGGTTAATTATTAACATTTTTAAACAATATAATTGCAGTTTGAAGAAGACCCAGTTAAATGGAAATATTTTTTTTAATTATTGTGAATTTTTCTAGTTTTTAATATAAAGAAAATGCCAAATGATCTAAAGATATATTTGAGACAAAAGTATTTTTAATAAGTCAATAACAACTGAGATGTAAAATGCTCTTACAAATGTTACTATAATTCAGGCCCTCGGAAATGATGTATTTAAATATATCTTTGGCCCTAGCTGGTTTGACTCAGTGGCTAGAGCATCGGCCTGTGAACTGAAGGGTCCCGGGTTCAATTCCAGTTAAGGGCACATGCCTGGGTTGCAGGCTTAATCCCCAGTAGGGAGTGTGCAGGAGGCAGCCAATCAATGATTCTCTTTCATCATTGATGTTTCTATCTCTCTCTCCCTCTCTAAAATCAATAAAAATATATTTAAAAATAAATAAATAAATAAATCTTAGTATTGAATTTTTAATTGTATATATCAGAAACAAACATAAATATATGTGATGGTAGGGAAACAAAATAGAAATAATAAGAATTATCACACACAGTATTAAAATAAAGGTAGAATGTTAGATCAAAATTATTGCCACTGTGTAATCTATGTTTATTAGTATGAAATGAATTGTCTGTGATCATATAGAAAGAAATATTTTGGTATTTGATGATAAAACACTGACGATCAAAACTTTTGCTTACACAGGACCAACATTATGAATTGAAAATATAAAGAGCCTGGTATATCTATAATAATAAAAGTGTAATATGCTAATTAGACTGGACGGCTGAAGGACCTTCCCTACTACATTCTGGACAACCTTCTGGACAAAGCCGGGGCTGCAAGGGCTAAGCCCCTTGCACGAATTTCATGCATCAGGCCTCTAGTTTTCAATACAATAGGGAATTGTTCTGAAGCCTATCATGTATGTCTTGCCTATACACCCAATTACAAGATTGCATAGAGTATGACTTAGAAGTCTCATGACTTAGAAATCACAGATGAGCATGGCCTCCTGTGATCTTGGTTGCAAGAACCGGGATGCAATGTGGGCCCTCAAAAGCCTTCCTTCTTCAGGCAGCCATAAGGCCTGGAATTCCATCATAGTTTAGTTCATTTAGGTAACAGTAAGAGCTTTGCTAGTCTGTAGTTTCCTATTAAATATAAAAATTGTAGAAGATAATGTCCTAAGCTACTATCAGTGACTAATACCATAGTTCACATTTCCCAACCTTTTCCATCCCATAATCCTGAATGACAAGGTATATGTCCATCATCAACAGTGCTTCTCTATAGCAGAAATTCTCCATACCATGACTATTAGAAGCCATACAATCCATCACCTAGATAAGAATCACTGCCTTAATTTAAATAAATAGATGGGGTTCCTTTCCCATGGGGACCTAATGGAAGGAGGCTCCTGCACAGCATGAAGCAGATGAACTGGAGAGAAGCTATTAGATGCAGGGTCATTTTCCGTGAGCAAGGCAGGTGTATTGGTTGAACTAGACTTACTTTCCATTTAATTCTGGCTCATTTAATATTCTTATTTCTATTTGCAATTCTGTTTCTCTCTTACCTATGCAAACACTATTAACTGTTTTGTATTCTTTAATTTCTGTAGATGGAATAATAAAAATCATCTGCTCGCACACTTCAAAATACTTAGGGCAGCGGTTCTCAACCTGTGGGTCGAGACCCCTTTGGCAGTGGAACGACCGTTTCACAGGGGTCGCCTAAGACCATCGGAAAACACATATATAATTACATATTGTTTTTGTGATTAATCACTATGCTTTAATTATGTTCAATTTGTAACAATGAAAATGGGGGTCACCACAACATGAGGAACTGTATTAAAGGGTTGCGGCATTAGAAAGGTTGAGAACCACTGACTTAGGGGGAACTCAAAGATGTTTTCATTGAGAAGCACATTCCTAAACAATATCCAGTAACAGAGTTTAATTCTCCTGTGGCACTCCCTCTCTGATTGACAAAGTGACAGCATAAATCATTATAACAAGTGACATTCAAAAAATTTAAATATAATCTTTCTCACAATTTTCCCAAAATTATATTTCATCCTACTTAAGTTTAATTATGAAAGAAATGATGCAGGATAGTTTAAATAAAGGCTTGATATTTAATTTAACAAAATTATTTTTTTGTATTCTAAATATGTCTTTATTTTTATTTTTTTAATCCTCACCCTAGGATATTTTTCCATTGATTTTTTAGAGAGAATGAAAGAGAGAGGGAAAGACAGAAAGAAATATCGATGTGAGAGAAACACATGAATTAGTTGCCTCCTGCAGGAGCCAGGACCAGGGCCCGGGCCAGGGAGGAACCTACAACCTAAGTACATGCCCTTGACAGGGATTGAACCCAGGATCCTTTGGTACACAGGCCAATGCTCTATCCACTGAGCCAAACCGGTTAAGCCTATAATTTTTATTTTTTTTATTGTTAATGTTTTAAAACTATATCTTAGAAAATGCCTATATTTAAGAGAAAGTGGTCACACAATCATTTATATAGAAGCACTTTAAGGACTCAAAATGTCAAATATTGGAGCCTGTTTGTTTCTTGAAGCCTCTAAAGATCTAAAGTGCAGATCAGATTAGGACAAAATAAATGAATTCCATAACCCACCAAATCTTCAAACAAAGCGGAACACATTCTCCTTAATCTATGGATAGATAAATTAATACATTTGCAGGGAAAGCTAATTAGCTAGCTTTATTTTCTTGAACTATTTCGGAAATCTTTCTTTCAATGAAAGTAAGAAATCTGACATTTAAAGAGCAATAATTTATGACAAGGTATCTGTTACTTCAGTTGCTATGTTGATGCATCCCAAGTCTGTGGAAACCTAAGTTCAAATGCAAGACTTTCCATTTCAAAGCCATTAATTACCATTTAGAACATTCCAGGTAGAAGTAAACAGAAGTCCACTTAACATAGGTGTTCCAGTGTCAGTAGAGCATGGAGATGCTTTGGTGCCAAGTATAATAAAGATGATATTGCAAACATCTTATTCATTGGAACTATTCTGGCAAATGTCACACACAAAACAGATTACACGTAGCACTAAAGAAGGTACGGAAACATAGGAAATTTACAAAATGAGTGATTTAACGATGCTTATAAAAATAAACGGAAAAACTGAGAAAGAGCTTCAGTACCAGCAGTAAGAAAAATAACTCACAGAATAAAATATCAAATGTCTTTTTTTTTTGGCCTCAAATTGTTTTGGCTTAAAAAATTCATTCTTTTATTATAATGAAGGCTACTAACACATAAGTCTGGGTGGGGGGGACTTTTGTATTATTCAAAAGCTCCTCAAAATTATTAAAGAGGTATCAGTCATTTCCCAAGTTTAGTACAAATTAGTAAGGTAAAGCAATATTGTTTTGTGATATACAGATAAGCACATACACATAACCTCAATGAATTAGTTCTGCAGAATGCTTGTTGAAGAATTTATATACTAGAAACAAAAAGAAATGCCAATATTAAGTGATAGGCCCAATACTCTTACTGATAATTTTCTGGCGCGGAGACTATAATGATACCAATTTTTAGGAAAAGACTGTGATAAATACTAAAATCCCTGCAAATGTGCCAAGCATCTCTCTTAGATTTCTGAGCCTGACAGGGAACCAGGATGTTAATGGAATGAATACCCAATGCTGCTCTACAGGCCTACAGGCTGAGGCTGCTACAGGCCCTGCAACTTGTTTCTGAGAAAACAGAGATGGGTGTTAATGAATGATTATCAGGTAGTTTATTCTTCTCTCATGAGAATTCAAGAGAATATGAAAAGGAAGCTCCTTTTCTTTTATTTACCATTGAATACCTATTCTCCATGTGAAGCGGTCCAGAGATTTATTTTAGCCTAGGTGATTAAAATGGTTTACAAATGCAATGATACATTGTTCTTCCCAAGGAGTGGTATAGTAATTCAAATGACAAGCTAGTAATTTATTTTTATTACTTTATCCTTGGAAATTGCTAAGCATCTGTAAAGTTTGCGATTGTATCCAGTGTCTCAAGAGAGCTGGTGGTGATCAATTTCAAATGATCTGTGACAACGGAAACAAATTTAGAAACTGTAGATTTCCCAAAGCATTGTCTGGATCACATTTTAATGCTAAGGTCACATTACAGAAATTATTTTTAAATTAAGAAATAATGTAGCAATTCTATGTTTTTGGAAGCACTGGAACAATTTGAACTTAGTTCCAAATACTGATATTGTCAACACTATTTTAAGTTATGAAAAATGAAGGAATCTGTACTTTTGTTGGAGACTCAGAAAAAGTTTAATACACTGAGTCAACTTTTATCAGAAAAATATACCCTAACATGATTTTAATTATGATATATTACAATCATATGAATCCCAGTGGCATAGAACAGGGACTGAACTAACATCTTTTTAAAATTGAACTGCTATATCTATCTATTAACATTAGGCCCACAAATACATCAGAGAGTCTAATAGATTTCTTTGCTAAGTCTAGTATGTAAAAATCGTTCGAATTTCACATAGACAATATTTTATAATTTTAATCATAATTTAAATCAACAATAGCAAAGTGTTGAATCTCTCTGAATGGTTCCCTAACAATGCTCATTAATAATTAAAATTCTATAAAAGGTAATTTATACAACCTATTATCTGTTGGAACCCAGTATTCTAAAAAGTTAAACACAATACTCATGATGTTTAAAAAATATATCGTAATTTAATTTTAATTGGCATGTAATGGCAGTAAGTATTAATTATTCAAAAATATGCAGATGCAGGTAGTAGGTTATAATTCTGGATTTTAATTTTTGGGGGAATTTGTTTTACTAATTTTCTTTTCTCTGATAGTCTTATGTCATTGTATCATGGTTTCATATTACTCTACTTAGCAGATTTCAATATAAAATCTATTTTGAATGATTTTTCTCTCCGTGTACATCCATATCCATCCATACCACCCACAGACATATACATATATAATTCATAGGCATATATATTATAGCTGTATTTAATATGTATATATAATATATATGATATAAACATAAAAATGTGTTATTGAGAGTCATATGTTACAGCATTTGTCATACCAACACTTTCACTACATTCAAAATACATTAAACTTTCCATGTGGAATATTAGATTGAGTAGAATATTTTGGATCCTTCTAATAATCATTTTCATAAAAATAAATATGTCTAAGGGTTGAAGTAAAGGTTTGAAGTAAAGATTCCATTTTAGGCTCAATCACTGGAATAACTTTACAGAAATGTACATGTCTTTCCTCCATCTTGTACATAAGTAATGATCAGAGTCATAAACACCAGCCATATAGTAGTAAAACAGTGGACACCAATGACGAGTATGAAGTGAAATTCACAGAGATTAATAGCCCTCTTATGTGAGAAATAAACAAAATTATTTGTATACAGATTACAACTATGCAAAATCAGGACGTTAGAAAAAATAATGCAAAGCAACATCAAAGCAACAGTGGGGTTTCCCAGACATTAACACTACATATTTTGGAATGACAAGCATTTGAGGGTAAAGCCTTGGTTTACTTTTCTTTACATGACTCCCACAATTAGATAATAATGAGGTAAATATGTCAAATCTTTTTGAAGCTATTCTATTGTTCCTGTGTGGGCAGTGGGATTTGGCAGACTTCTATAAGGGTAGAGTGGAATTAGCTGGTGTACCCATACTCACTCTCACCTTACAACTGCCATTGTGCACCAGAGATCTAATGAGGGCACATATGCCTCACCCTACATCACAGCGCTTCAGGGTTTAGTGAGGTTCCTCCTGAAAGAAATACAGGTTCCAAAGTGTTCTAGACTCACTAAAAAAACTCATAGATAATAGACAATATTAACTTTACACCATATGCCATGACAAATGGTGAGATAGTCAGCACTCTTCAGAAACCGGAGAATTGGCATGAATTTGACAAAACTGCTTTTCTTCACTTGGTTCCAATCCCCTCAGTGATTGCTCCGAATCCACCAGCTGCTACTTTTCATATTGCATAGAGCCTCAAGAGTTAGTGCAACTCGCACTGGCCCCTAATTATTCTAGGGAATGGCTTAGCATTACTTAATGACACTCAGCTAAAGAAAAATAGCTAGAACTACTCGACTACAATGATAAGAAAGTTTAAAAATTAAACCTCAGAAAGCTGTTTGCAAATTGTTGATCAAAAGCATAATAAAAGCTTTGAATGGTTTTTGTCCAGCCTGATATATGGCATGGGATAAGATCTGGGCATTCTGAGATCAGCACAAATATACGTATTTAATGTATGATTTAAAAAGTGGCTCAGTGGTTGAGCATCGACCTATGAACCAGGAGTTCATGGTTCAATTTCTGGTCAGGGCACATGCCCAGGTTGTGGGCTCGATCCCCAGTAGGAGGTGTGCAGGAGGTAGCCGTTCAGTGATTCTCTCTCATCACTGATGGTTTTTTTTCTCTCTCTCCCTCTCCTTTCCTCTATGAAATCAGTAAATATATATATACATATATATATTTTAAAGTGTGTTTAAATGAAAATGCTTGCCATTTCAAATGATGATTGTAGAACACCTAAAGCTATTGTATAAATCAGTGGTTCATTATTTTAGGAAACACACTGATGAAAAGAAACATACACTTATAAATTTATGTGTATGTATATATGTATTTACATATACATATGAAATAAGAGCATATAAAATTATAGAAAAGAAGTTCAACTGTTGTGCTGGAAAATCTGAGCTCCACAAAATTAATAAACAACATGCTAACTGATAAACTAATAGTGAAGACAAAAGAAAAATCTATTAAGTAAAATGAAATTAGTAAAGATATCATCTGTTCCATTTTCTAATGTAAATATGTAATTTGGAAATGGACTCTATGTTTAACACAGACAAGAGGTATTTTTAAATGTTCTTAATGATCTGTTGTATTTTCCACAGTTACTGTGCTCATTTTCCATTAAGACCTTGTGTATACATCCCAACTGTATGTAGCTTTGAATTCTTTTTTTAACCTTAATCTTTTCCATAGATTAAGGTTAGGATATATGGGAAACACAGACATATGTATATATTTATTTAAATTTATTACTAATATTAATAAATAAACGTTATCACTATAAATGTTTTTCACAGTTTAATGAGTTCCCTCCTGAAAGAAATACAGGTTCCAAAGTTTTCTACACTCACTGAAAAACTTATAGATACTGAGGACAATATTAACTTTTACAACATACGTCATGACAACTTACTAACATTTATTGAAATAAATGTTTAAATGAAAGCATTCCTAACATTTATTTAATTATTTAAGACTGGGTAATATATTTATCAAGTTATGTTTGTTTATGCATCATTGAAAGTTAATTTTACATTTCACAGTGGAAAATCTATCTTGAGAGATTTCAATTACTCTCTTCAGAATAAGTATATGTTCTCAACATGATACAGGGTGGGTATCTTCCTAGGATAAACGCAGAAAAAAACACTTTAACCTACAAAGTAACCAAACTATGGGTTAAAAGTAATAGCCAACCAAGTTTAACTCTGAGTTGAATAATTCCAAGCTAATCTGAATCCTAACAGGCTTCCAGAAGAGGTGTTATCCCTACCTCTGTGCAACCCGCCCAGTCTTGTCAGAAGAAGCTGTCAGCCAACTCAGAAACTTCCTTTTGCATGCTGCCTCCCTTACTTCTCATCCCAGGCCACTACTGAAGAACTTAAATTGTTGGAGATGCCAATAGTGACTAAAGTTATTCGGAGAAAAAGCAATGGAAGATTCTTGCTTGCTCTTGGACAAGGGATACAATAGCAGAGTCCCTCAGATGGGTAGCAGATGCGACTTCAGGACTTCCTGAAAAGTCAGTCATATATTTAACTGACAAAAATGGTGGAGAGGTCCATTGCACAGTGACCCCCTGCTTGCTGACCGCTACCCCACTGAAATGCCAATAATTACAATTTTAGCAGTTTACGTGGGTGTGTCACCATCTTTTACCCGCCATTATATCCCCAAGATTTAACTCCCTGTTAGTTTATACTCATTTATGACAGTCAGCCACTAGCACCCATTTCATTGTCATTCCTTGGGTGAAGGGGCGCCAGAAAGAATTCTGACTATGTCTCCGAAATAAAACAGTGTATCAAATCATGAGAGCTGCAACAACAAGCAAATGATAAATGATCTCTTTGTTTATGTCAACTGTTCTGAGAGTTTTGGGTACATTTTCCTTGACGCATACCCCTGCTATAGCACACAATTCAAATGCCTACAATATAAATTCCTACCTTTTTTCTTGTCAGAACCCTGATTTATTTGGGGACATCAATGTGCCCAAGTAAAATTATTCAGTTTCTCAGCTGCTCATAAAGTCAGAGCAGGCGAAGGGCCACAGTTCTGGCCAGTCAGATGTAGGTCAAAGTGGACATCCCTTCCCAAATTTAAGGGCAAAGTGCTTTTTGCTCTTTTTTGTTTGTTTGGTTTGGTTTGGTTTGGTTTTTGTTACTGCCTTTCTGGACAGTGAACATGAAGCTATGGGGCCTAGAAGTGTAGTGACCACCTGCCACAGGAAAGAGCAAGCAGGACAGTAAAAGCCTCCCGAATGGGCCATAGGACAGAAAGAGTGAAGGAGCCTGGAGTCCACGGGGCATCTCTGAGCCTCAGTGTTAGGCTAATTTCAGACCTCTTATAGTGAGATAAGAAAATGTACTTCTATTTAAACCACTGTAGTAGAATCTTCTGTTAATTGCCCTTGGGTTGACTGTTTCTAAACATGACATAGCATCACTCTCTGAGATGTTTAAGAACATTAAACATGGCCAGTGCATTGCTAAAGAGGGAGTTTATCCATAAAACAGAGGTTGACAAACATTCTCCGAGGCACCTTTAAACTTTCCAATATGATGTGATTACAGTGGCTTACTTCTGGCTATTGAAATCATAATGTATGGCCCACAAAGTGGGATAATCCGCCTGAAAAATTATTTTTCCATGAGTGGAAGTCAGAAAGATAGAGTCTAAATTCTAGAAGTACCTAACATTTTTGCTACATTTTTATTTTTTACGGTACTAGCAGGAAAGCACAATGAGAATTTTACTCACTTCGGAAAAATTTACAATAAGCTCACTCTAAAGTAGTACCTACAATGACAGAAGTTGCTGGCAGAAAGATTGGTGCTGAGGTCAAAGACATGACAGTCATCAAATCTGTTTTTGAAGACATTATTTTTAAATAAATAATATGTAATTTTGTGACAGTTTAGAATTACTTTAAATAAGTTATTTTTGCTTGATAAAAACATGAGTTTGTAATAAAAATGTCTAAAATTTATGTTCTGAATAACATTTTAAAAACTGTGGTCTACGGGTTACCTATATGAGAATTACTTGAGGTAGCTGCTAAGAAAGGTAAATTCAAAAGATATTTATTTATTTAAAAATATTAATTTCTGGGGGTGGGACTCAGAACTTTTTTTTAAAAATAATTTGTTGTGGTGATTCTTCTGCTCACTTTTTTTTTTGAGAATCTCTACCATAGTGGACACAGTAGAATCCGAAATTTCTTGATTTACAGCTTATAATTGACTTGTAACATAGAATTAAAATGTTTAGTATAAACTTTGAGACTTATCAAATATTCAAAATCAATTTCTTCTATATTTGATTCTAACACAATGTCCCTAAAAAGTAGGAGCCTGATGTATTATCTTATCTAAACAATTTTCAGCCTTGAATCTCTGGTGACATAATGAAATAAGATCCTTCATGATATTCCTCTTAAATCCATGGGTGTTTCTTTTCCTTTTCTTTTTCTTTTTCTTTAAACAGACTATTATCTACAATACTAGAGGCCCGGTACACAGATTCATACTCCAGTGGGGTCCCTCAGCCTGGCCTGCACCCTCTCGCAATCCGGGACCCCACGGGGGATGTAGTAGTGCACAAAGCAGCAGGCGGCCGGGGAGGAGCCCAAGCCCTGGCTGGGCACCGCTTCCCCTCGTCCCAGCCACGCTTCACCTGCTGCTGCCACCGCTGCTAGTAGCACTGCCACGGCTACACTTGCCAGCCTTGAGCCTGGCGTCTGGCGCCCATCAGCTGAGCAGTGTTCCTGCTGTGGGAGTGCACTGACTACCAGGAGGCAGCTTCTGCCTTGAGCATCTGCCCCCTGGTGGTCAGTGTGTGTCATAGCGACCAGTCAAACAGTCAACTGGTCGAGCGGTCCACCAGTTGCTTAGGGTTTTATATATATAGAAAATTCAGTTGGGTTGTAGTCCGTTGGGTTGAATATTGTGTGACCATTAATACAATTATATGTAGAGAAAACTGTAAAGTGAAAGAGAATTTTTCCATTTATTGAATTTTAATATCACTAGTCATTCAGAGCTAGTTTGAAATAAATCAGTAAGTAGAGAGAGCAAGAATTTTTATTCTAAGTGCTTCTGTGCTATAAATTGTGTGCATAAACATTGAAAACCAAGATTCATATAGAAGAAACAAAGTGTGTGACTACTGTGTATAAAGCATTTTGAATAGATATTGGCAAATATAAAAAATGGCAATCTGGAAATCACAGGAAAAAAACATAATTTTAGTTGTCATATAGAATTTTAAAATGGTACTGAGACTTTCTTTACTCAATCCTCTTATTTTTAGATGCTAAATCTGAGATTCCAAAGAGTTAAATGACATGTGTACAGTTCATGTACCTAGTCAGTGGAAGCTCACATTCTTAGCCAGGCAATGGAACCCAGCTGAACCAGCCTTTAGTTTGTGGCTATTCTCGTTTTACTTAATTCAGTTCATTCCTTTAATTGACTAAGTATATTTTAAGCCATTAAATATTTCTACCAAATTATCAGTAACAAATATTTCATAGAAAAATTTTTACAAGTAATTAAAAACTTGAACTTTTCTCCTAAAGTTTAATTTTGAAATACCGCATTTTAAAGACCATTGCTTGCTTTTACTCAGAGCAGAAAAGATGTGTTAAGAAAATTACAAATTTCCAGCAGGAAAAGCAAAAGCAAATATTAGCTATTTGGCAATACCAATAAATATAGAACACATAATTTAGTGGGCTGAAATAGTATCGTTCTTTTAGAAATCACATCGTAAAAGTTATTTTAAAAATATACTGTTTGTCTACCCAAACAGAAACAGACATTCTTATGAATGCGCACATAGAAGCTAAACTTGGGGGAGGGATCACATCCCCTACAACTTAGGCTGTCTAAAGGAATGAGTTGTTCTTGTGAAAACTCAGCCTATCAAATGGCCAGAAACATCAGAATCTTATCAGTGAAACTCAAATTACTTTCCAACTTTTCTGAAGTTACTGGAGTGAAACCGCCTCAACAAAAGCATGTTTTTTCCTTTGGTTTGTGTTCTTGGATGCTTTTTCTATTTTCTATGGACTTCCTTCAGAGATACAAGAAATTATATGAGGTTTATCTGATCAATGCACACAGAATAACCAACTTTTTGTGGCTGGAAATAAATTCTTTTAAAGGAGATGTTACATTACAAAATCTTAAAATGCCGTAATAATAAACATGGCTTTCCTCTTGTAACAGTACAAAGTGTAGATTCAATTATATTTGATTTTAACTTGAAATCAATTGCTATTGAGATAGGAAAAAGAAAATAGACATAGTGTTCTTCAATTAAAACTTTTTAATTTAAAAAAGGGCATTAAATACCAGTACCTCACTAACATTTCAAAAAATGTTCTATTATCTTAAGAAAATGTCTTTTTTAAAGGAGTTACTTTCTATTTTTATGTCCCTTGAGAAAAATCTCAGAGAGCAGTGAATTAGACAAAGGTAGGCTATACAGACATCGAATTTGAATATAAAATAAGCATGTCTAATTCACATAGAACAATGCCTTTTAAACAAAAACAAGTCCCAAACCACAGGACCACATATCTGAACATGAAATTTTCACCATAATCACTCTGTAAATAGTAAATCATTATTTTAAAAATTAGATCATCACTAAAATAATCTGAATTTTGCAAAGTGTTTCTATTGAAAAGTAAAAGTTCATAGTGATTTAGCAAATTTCTATTCTATTAGTTTTATTTTATAAAAGAAACAAGTACTTAATCTTAAAAAATTCAAAACTGTTATAGAAAATGATGCATATATATTCACAGTTCTACAACATGATTTTATTATTAAGCAAAAAAATATTTGTCTGTAAAATTCTACTTCAAAATAATGTTTTACTCTTTTAAATTTGATAACTTAATCGTTAAATAACAATCCATGAAAGTAAGACTATGAAAATTATAAGGAGCATTTATAATTAAAAATTATAATTTATATCTAAATAGAAGTTGTAATTCATCTTAACATAATATTTATTTTATTGTGGCAGATATTTACATTTCATTATGATAATAAAAATTCTAAAACAATTAATAATTATAAAATATGCAATTTCAAACTCTCTTAACTATATTTTTAAATAATATTATTCACTACATTCTAATCTTTGTATCTACCTCATATATTTCAAATGCCTTAAACAATTTAAAGAACTATTCAGCTAAAATGATTAAAAATCTACTAAATATGTACCATCTGCCTAATGATGTCAATGTTCTTTACATAATATAAAAAATATTTTTCACTACTAAAGAAATGTAAACTTTATTCGTATTTCAAGAAAAATAATATTGAAGGGTTTACATTTGAAATGAATACTTTTGCATGTGCAATTTTGAAAATAGCGAGTAAAGATTCGGGAAATTTATTTTAATCTTTAAGACAACAATTCACTATTAATTAAGTCAAGCAAAATCTGATTACATTTTCATTTATTCTTCAACCTTCTGTACACCATTAGGAAGTATAAAATGGATCATATCTGTAAATGTTAATAATATAAAGCTAATAAACCTATCAGTCCCTCTAAAAGACTAGTATTAATAACTTATTGTAGCATAAGATATTCTTGGAAACCCAAACCCTAAAATAAATATGTTCTAAATATTTATTTTGAATGATTAAATGCATTCTCATAATTTTGAGGGAGATAACATTTTATTTGAAAATATTATATAGGAAGATATTTCAGCCAGGAGTTTTGATAGCACCCCACATGATTAAACGTGTTCACAATAATGAATGCAAATAAGTGTAGGTCCTCTACACATCTTTTGTGCCCTGATAAATATTTATCCTTGTCTTTTGTGCTTAGGTCTATTGTCTGTAGTCTTCCCAAGGCAGAAGGTAGGGAAGGACACATCAAGAGAGCTGGAAAGACCAAGGTTGTGGAATGGGTGTTTCTGTACAGAAAACATTTAATTAAGATCATTTCTGATTTTGAGTCTCCCTCTGTGCTGATGAAAAGGCAGCTGTGAGGAAGAAAAAGACCTTCCCACTGGCTGTAAACAGAGGAGAACAAATACCCTGCAGCTCTAAACAAGGAAACATGGGCCCCCCTGCTGGCAAGCAAAGGGAGGAAGTCATCTCCCACAGACTTCAGAGATAAGTCCAAGAAAGGGATAGAGGTATGAGAAGCGTAGGCACAGAGAGAAGGAACAGGAAATGGAGCTAAACCATTCATCATGGTTTAGTTCCTCTATTGTGTAATAATGCAGGCGGATTCCTAAGCACAAAATCATTGGGACTTTGCATGGCAGAAAGCATGGCTGTTAAGTTTCTAAAGGAGGGGGCTCTCTAACACTTCTGCGTTAGCAGCGAAATCATGCATCAGTAGACAGCTTTTGTGTGTCCATGCTGAATATTATGTCTTGTTACTATCTCACACTGATGAAAAACGATTCTCCATTGACTGGCAAACACTAATGATCATAATAAAGCACTTTATTAAGTGGCATTCTTTAATGAAGAAAATAAAATAGAATCTACATGTTGCCAAAACTTCACCTATTTTAAAGAAAAGGTTTGGCAGCCATATTTGTACTTTTGAACAGCACTGTTTCATGGGAATTCAAATGGTGCTCTTAAGGAAAACCTGGCTCATCCTTCATTTGACAACATTCTTGCAAAGATACGGAAAATAAACCTGAAAAACATGATACATTATGAATTTCCCCGACAATATCTGCTTCCTAAGGGTTTTATATATGTAATCTTTGAATTTTTAAAGTCCATGCTCATAGCCTTATACCAAAACATAAAATTAAAAGTCATATGTGATTTATTAGGTGTTTCTGACTTATTCCTATTAAAATTAAATAATAAACAAGTAAATAAATGCCAGTTTTCCAGTGTTGTATAATTAGATCAACTAAGTCTTCCATTCAGCTGAGTTTTGTATGTTGGAAAACTTCCCTATAAGCAGGTTGTCCTTGTTTCTTTATATTATTGGTTGAAACTTTGGGATTTCAACCAAAATTAAATCTTAGTAACAAACAATAACATTATTTCCAGTGATATAACAGTGGTACCTTGGGGGCTATGGCTTGTTTTGTTTTCCTACTTCACAGAGCATAATTTTCTAGTAAAACTCTAAAGATACACTAAAGGCCAGAATAGCTTTTGTAGCTGAAACTTTTTCTAAGGGAAAATATTAGAAACGAATGGGTAGTAATCATTATGTTTACACTTCTAAAACTAAAAAAAATACATGTATTTATGATAAATTGACTCTTTAATTGGCCATTAAATAAGATACCAGTTTTGCAAAAGGACCATAGAAAGCAAAGTAGCAGAACACAGTATGAGAGAAACAATTATGCTTTAAAGATTTAATAGGCCTGATTGCCCTTCTCACTAATTTTGAATATACAGTGACGCCATCCAGGCAATCTGTTCTCAGCTTCTCTATTTAAGAAGGAGCAACAAAAATATTCTATGTTCCATACAATACAGGCTTATGTTGAGAAGGAAAAGATATACTGTCATCTAGTATCATACAGAAATAAGTTATTCCTAAAAATAACTGATTGGGGTGCTCACTAAAACTTGTTTACAAATATTCTATCCAATTCTCCTTTCTCCCAAGCACACAGGGGATCCACTTTGCCATCCCTTTTGCCTCTATGACTTGTGTTGGGAAATAAAATGTGAGCAGATTTAATGCTCTAAAAGTTAGTGAGTGATCCAATGTGTCTCTTTCTTTCTCTGTTACATCAGTCAAGATGGTCTTCAATAGCATGCAAAGTCCTTTTTGTTTTTGTTATTGTTGTTTTATTATGTTTTTTTATTGCTGGTAATATTACAGATACCTCCCATATACATGGATAGAAATTGTGGGGAGGCAGATTTTTTAAATTGATTTCAGAGAAAGGTAGAGATAGAAACATCAATGATGAGACAGAATCATCAATTGGCTGCCTCCTGCATGTCCCACACTGGGGATCCAGCCTGCAACCCAGGCATGTGCCCTGACCTGGAATCGAACCATGACCTCCTGGTTCATAGGTTGACGCTCAACCACGGAGCCACAAAGACTGGGCAAGACTCCCGTGTTTAAAACCTGCAATTCCAACCACCAATGTCAGCACTCTAGTTTTTGTTGTTGCTGTTGTTGTTATCCTCTATTTTAATAACAGTAAAATTGAACTAAGAGGTAAATTAATCAAACAAATATTGCTACACAGTCTAAAATAATGACACTGCCAGGCTTAACTGCTGAAGCAGAAGGGGGACTACTTTGTAAAGTGCATGGTTTCTAACCACTGTGCTTTACATCTGAAACTAATACAAAATAATATTGAACAATCTACTTGTCTATATATATATAAAAGCCTATGGAATGACCAAACGACCAAATGACCCAACGACCGTTTGACCAGTCGCTATGATGTGCACTGACCATCAGGGGGCAGACACTCAACGTAGGAGCTACCCCTGGTGCTCAGTGCGCTCCCATAGCCTACCTCCCTCAGCTGGCCAACCTCCCATGGTCCCTCCCCCAGGCTGGCCAGCCCGATGTGGTCTAATTGGGACTGGGCAAGATGGCCCGATTGGTCCCGATCACCGGCCAGGCCAAGGGACCCCACCCATGCATAAATTCGTGCACCGGGCCTCTAGTATTATATAATAGTTATAGTTCATCATGTCTCTTAAACTCATACTCAGGACACAAATCATTGTGTACTTCAGCCTCCACAGATTTAAAAGCAGTCAATCTCTGAGTGTTCATCAGCTCCAAATGTTATTCTTACTAAACCTGATATTTCAAGCCACAACTTAACATCCAGAAAACATAGTTTAGATAAGGTCAGTTCTAAATCACATATATGGATCCTATTTCCATGGTATTCCCCTAATACAAAATTTCAAAGGCTCCTATAAATTATCAAATTAAACAATATCTCCTTGGTCTGACCTAACCAGGTCATCACAAACATCTGCTTATTATAATCTCCAGTCTTCTCAAAATAATGATCAGCAACATCAGTTAAATGCCCACCATGTGTCAGAAAATGGTCTAAATAGAAAGAAGCCAAAATGCACAGTAATCAAATATGATTAGAGTTAGGGGGGTGGGGATAGGAAATGGAAAATAAATTGAGAACCAATAAACTTGGTACTATGGTGTGGAGAAAATAAAATGGCTGGCTGAGAAATTTGGCCCTTTTCCTCTAAGCAATGCAAAGTCATCAAAATATTTGAATGCATACAAATTTTAGGAAGTACTCTGATGGCAGTGTGGTTGAAGAGCAAGAGAAGAGAGAATGTAGAAATAATTAGGAGCTTAAGAAAAATCAAGGAGCAGATTTAGTGGTTCTAAAACTAAGGTAATAAATATAAAAGCAAAGAGAAATTTGGGATTAGATGTAAATATCTGGTCAATAGGATTTACATAGAGAAATTTGGGATTAAATGTAAATATGTGATCAATAGGATTTTGAAAAAGGTTGGTTAAGGGTTGGAGAGAGTAGAGTACAGCTAAAATATGAATTCTATAAAGAGCCTATTAGATTTCTAACACAGAATCCTATACCATCCATCAAGACAGGAAATGATAGAAGGTGCAGGTTAGAGATAAAGACTGAGCTTATTCAAGTTCTGGTTATCTTCAGGTTACCAAATCAAAGATATATTAATGCCAATTGAAGATACTAAACCTTAGGAGAGTTCACGAAGATTAAGATCTCTTTGGCATAGAGATTAAAGTTTCTGGCAGTCCTCAGAAGGCAGATTTTTCTAATTGCTAGCATAGTGCCTAGAGCAGTGGTTCTCAACCTTCCTAATGCCGCGACCCTTTAATACAATTCCTCAGGTTGTGGTGACCCCCGATTTCATTGTTACAAATTGAACATAATTAAAGCATAGTGATTAATCACAAAAACAATATGTAATTATATATGTGTTTTCCGATGGTCTCAGGCGACCCATATGAAAGGGTCGTTCGACCCCCAAAGGGATCACGACCCACAGGTTGAGAACCGCTGGCCTACAGCATAGTTGATTTTCAATAAATGTTTGATGGATGGCTGGATAAACATTGAATATAAAATCCTGGCATGAACTTATCTTGGTTTTTAAAAGCTACAGTAGCCCTGACTGGTTTGGCTCAGTGGATAGAGTGTCAGCCTGCAGACTCAAGGGTCCCGGGTTCGATTCCAGTCAAGGGCATGTACCTTGGTTGCAGGCACATCCCCAGTGGGGGGTATGCAGGAGGCAACTGATCGATGTTTCTCTCTCATCGATGTTTCTAACTCTCTATCCCTCTCCCTTCCTCTCTGTAAAAAATCAATAAAATATATTTTTAAAAAAATAAAAGCTACAGTAAAATTGATACAAAGGAAGGAGCAACAATAATAACTCACCAGATAAGAAAGTCATTATACTTTACATTTAGGAGGTCAGTGAAAGTCCTGAGAAGGAAATCTGATGGAGTAACTGTCCTGGATGCAGGAAGAGGGGAAGATAGTGGGAATTGCCTTTGGAAAGAAGAACACTAGACACTTCAAGATAGGAGGGCACTGCTAAAGGTCGGGTTTCAAAAAGTGTGACTACGGGATCTAAATAGACTCTGAATTCTCTCTGGCCCTAGTGTTACTCCCACTGTAGTTGATCTTCTCCATTCTCAGAAGACTCCTCTTTCTAAATATGGTTAACTAAGATAACTCACCAGCTTATATTTGGTAGCTTTATCTCAAAAGTCTAAATCCAAATGGATTACTTGGACTTCGTAAGAATTTGCATAGACTAGCCCCATCTCTGTCCAGTAGACAGAATATAAGTGCATGAAATATGAATAATATGACTACTTATGTTAAACTGATAGAACTATATTTTAGTTAGTATATTACATGGGTTACATATTGTTTTCAAATTTTCCAAACCTTTAAGATGTTGATCATACTCAAACCTTGTTATAAGTGACCCAAGACACACATTTAGACATTTTCATAGAAATAAATCTAAAGATTTAAAGAACGGAATGAGAAATAGACAAAATGTTCAGCAGAATTAATTTTAAAAAGACAAAGGATAAATATTTCCAGCTTTTTTGTCTTTTTGAAAGAACTAATAAAATTTGCAAACTATTGACATAAAAAATAAATGAAAATAACATAAAAATTAGAATAGTAGTCTGTTAATCTTATTCAGTAATAATTTTGCAAATTATAAGACTATAATTTATTAATATATACTAATAATATAAAAAGCTAATAAAATAGACAATGATTTAGAAAATGTCAGATTGAAAATTAATTCAATAAGTAAAATTCCAACAAAATTTAAAGAAAATTGGATGAATTTTTCTTTTTTACATAGCAAATACCACTTCCATCTCTGGCTTTATTATTTTACTAGTGAGTTTTTTCAAGATTATAAATCATATTGATATATGTAATTATATATAACATAATTATATTATTATAATATATTACATATGTGATAAAATATAATATATAAATAATGTGTTATATAAGAAAATATTATCTATAATAATAATATAAGCATAATATGCTAATTAGACCAGATGTTCTTCTGAACATCCTTCTGGATGAAGCCAGGGCTTCGAGGGAAGCTGGGGTCCCGGGTGCCAGAGGGAAGCCAGTGCCAGCAGCCAGGGGAAGGAAGGCCTACTCTTGCATGAATTTCATGCATCATGCCTCTAATTGTAAAAGTTCCAATAGAATATAACCTCCTTCATAACACTAAAATGATAGCAAGCAATGAAGTAATACTGTAGACCATCCTAACTTTGGAGCATTCCTCCAAATTCCCAAATAAATAAAAAAGTATTGAACTATATATAGTATTGAATAAAAGAATAAGCTTGCAGCTATTCAAGAATCTATAATAATAAAAGCGTAATATGCTAGTTAGACCGGACAGCCGAATGACCTTCCGGATGTCCTTCTGGATGACCTTATGGATGAAGCCAGGGCTGCGAAGGCCAAGGCAGCTGCCTTGGTTGTGAGGGCTGAGGCAAGCCACCACAGCTGCAAGGGCCGAGCCCCTTGCACGAATTTCATGCAT
The DNA here is from genome assembly GCF_028538775.1 of Myotis yumanensis. NCBI lineage: Eukaryota > Metazoa > Chordata > Mammalia > Chiroptera > Vespertilionidae > Myotis > Myotis yumanensis. The sequence goes on along the minus strand of NW_027223753.1, from coordinate 199,825,695 downwards.
CGGGCCTCTAATAACATAATATTAGCAAGTCAACTGCTCAGAGAAGTGGTGGGCAAAGATTCAAACTCAGGCTAGATAGAGGGTCACTTGGAGGCAAATGGGGTGAACCTAAATCTTACATCATCATCCCTCTCATTTTTTGAATTCCTACAGTAGGCTGTGTGTTCATATACTGAAAATATTTGCCAATTTATGCAAAGGGTTAACTGGTTATGTTTGGTGATGAGAATATGGTTATTTTGTTTTTATATGTATCTAATCTGTCCGTTGTGAACGTCATATCATGTGAAATGAGAAAATATGACAAATATTACAAAAGCAATTTCAAAGCACCTTGTCAGGAGGTCAGATAAACTATCTGATTTTAGACATCTTCCTCACATCCAGCACTGTTTAGGACTGAGAGCCCATCTAATTGTCACCACAATTGTCACAAATCTCAGCAGCAAGTTTCAAGGGGGACAGTTTTCAGTTACTTCAACTGATTCTACAGGATGCATAATGACATCATATCTCCCATCTCAAAACTTGAAAAATAAACTCTTAATGCAGATCATCCCAAAGTAAGTTATCTAGGTGTCATAATGTATGAGGTACAGAATATAATGTTATTTTAAAGAATAGATAATTATGTATCTACTAAAGCTCATAAATAATATTTTTATAATTTTACTATGAAGAAATAAATAACACAGTTATCCGGAAAGATAATTGAAATGTGTATTCCTATATACAATCCTACCTACATATAGTTTACAAAAGATGTTTGCTAGTGGCAGGGAAATTAAATCCAGCACTTTACTGTATTTTGAATTTTAGAAAAGATTGATAAATAGTCCACAAATTTACATGTCGTATTATTTACATTCCAGCATGATAACTTAAAAATAAAAGGAAATTCTAGAGGTTTTGCTTTTTATAAAAAAAACAAAACAGTTAAAATATGAGTGAAGAACAATAATTCATGTTTCTCATTTCAATACTCAGAAACTCATATTAATTAGTGATGAACAAATATCGTGATATAATAAGAAGTTCTACTTACCATTTGGATAAAATTCTTGGAATTTCACTTGGACAATTATCCCAGTAAAATTCTTGAATATCTGAAAAATGAGAGTTATTGAGGAAGATCAATAAGACATACTTTATACATCATTTTATAATACATTAATTCCATATGATCTTTGACTCATACCTGTTCTAGATTTATACAAGAATGCATTCAGACTCATGATTTTCATTTAATATGAATACTGTCTAAACTCAGGAAGTAGGTGTGTCCTTTTATTTATTCACACACCACCTGTAGTGCTAGAAGCCCCAGCCTGTCTGTTCTCAACTCAACTCTGACCTGCAGGAACCACAATGCAGATAAGAGAAATAATTCTGAACTCTGAATGCATATGTCCCTTAAACAAAGTCAAGAGACTGAACCACTACGTTCTTATTTTTCAGGGCATAACTTCTGTGGGGGAAATTACATCATAGTGTTTTACTGTGATGGAAATTACATTATAGTGTTTCACACAGAGGAAATCTGTATCCTGAAAATTTAAGTACTTATACTAGGTGAACTAATTTAGAATTTTAGTAATTATGTCACCTCTGCAAATGTATTTGTTTTAAGATAGTGGTTACAAGGTTATTCTGATGTAATACTCTAATTGTCAAGTAATTTATAAAATCAGAAGAACACCCATCTATCCAAAAAAATTGTTTTTAAAAGATGAGGAAAAGGAGACCCAATGTAGGAGAAATGGCTTGGTGGAGATCTTAGCTTAGAGAGAGCAAGGTCCTAGCTTAGAGAAAGCCCTATGACCAGATGCGAAGTCTCAAGACTTTAGCTTATCTCATTCCACCTTATTATTTTAAAACACATTTATTAAGGCTCTGATATATACCAGGCACTGAACTGGGTATTGGATAATGAACAAGATAATGGACAAGACAGATATGAGGCCTGCCTTGGTGAAGCTCAATTCTGGTGATCTCCATTCATTAACGTACTGAATACAGAACATTTCCATCCATATAAATGTAAAGAATGTAAATGTAACCTAGATACTAAGACTTGGGTATGCATTTCTACTAAGACCAAGTCTGGTTCCCAATGAATATACTGTCTTTAATCTTGGAAATATATCTGGCCTGCAAAATATTTAGCTAAACATCTGAGTATTTTGACATGTAGGTAGATATGTTGTGCATCGATAAATCTTTAAAAAATCAAAAAGAACACATTTTTTTTCCATTGAGTGTTTTAAAAAGAATCTTTTATTTGCTTACTTATCTAAATGTGTCAACTTCCAGACTCAGTGTGAAGCTTAAAAACAGGCTGTAGAGATGAAAAGTTCCACATGTGCAACTGAGTAACTGCATTTCCCATGGAAGAGTGAAATAATGATCTTGAGATCCATTCCGCACATCATTTCTTAACTATTGTTTCGTACTTAGCACTGAGGTAAGTGTTCTGCTTATAGTAGATAATTGCAAAATAGAATTATATAGTTACGTGTACAATAAAATACTGAATTTCTAGACTTCTAAAGCACCATTCTCATGCCTTTCCTTTCATGCCTCCAACCAATAAAAATAACTATTTCCCATTATTTGCATTACCTTAATAACTTTAGAAATATTATTTTAGAATGATTTTCACATGAGGCAATCAGACTATTTTCTGCATTACAAAAATAGCCATTAAAACATGGAAAGCAAAGAGCCCAAAATAATGTACTAAACATGAGCTCAAGTTCTGCCTAAAATTGCAGTTCTGTCTAATATTTACTCAACAGAGAGATATGCAGAATATTTACTATACAAAGTGATTATTGGTTAGGTTCTCTTGAGAAAGACAATCCAAAGGCTATGGTCTCAAGTCACTTTGGAATGCTTCTGTTTTAGCAAGTAAGCCTTCAAATTCTCCATAAACTCTCTTAAAATAACATTTAATATACTGAAATAGCAAATTATTTTACCAAAAAATGAATCATTCTATAGAATGAAACTATAGGAGGAAGTTTGAGGAAAACTATTCCCAATATTTTAAAGCCAAGAGCCTGGCCCATGGTCACACACTTGATTAGCCATAGGACTGAAGCTGGTTAATGCTCCTTACTTACTAGTTTCGTGTCTTTCACAACTTCATAGCCAAACAAAGATGAGTTATTTTATTCTCATCCACTTAGGACAGAAGGAGTGCTTTATGGCAGATAGAATAAAAGTAAAATTCTAACATATATAATATCACAATATATATTATTACATAAATAATGTCTGCATATTCACTGAAGATGTCTGAACTTGAAATCTGTGTCTTCTGTTTCCAGTGACTAACTCCATCATAATTAGGGAACTATCTTTCCAGAATTATGACATTAAGAAATCATAATCAATTGTACCACAAAAGTTTATAACCACTTTCTTGGCCCACTTCATCCTGCCTACCTTGGAGTAAAATTTTTCCAGTAGATGAGATCTCTACAGATTTTTCTGAAATGCCTTCACTTTAAAAATTAAATTTAGTGCATTCCCCCTCCCCCAGAAACCCCATCTCAGATCTTATTGCCGTGTGCTATGCTTTTATTCCTATTCACTGATCTTATATAAATTTTGGTTGGGAGCTTTGAATTTTTCCAAATATCAAATATCAGTGTTCTGTTCTTGTTACTTTTTTATTTAAAATTATCACTCTGATTTATATCCTTGAAACACGTGGTGCATACATGAATGTTATCTGTCATCTGCTTAGAAAAAAAATGTCAAAGATATTTTTTCTTTAATTATCTTACTTATTACTGAAAATAGGGGGGTCAAATAAAACACTAGTGATATAAAAATATTTTACTCCCGTTTCATCCACACAAGGCATTAACTAGGGGTCAAATGTTTATGACAGAAATAAGCCATATTGATAGTGGTTATATATACCATAAATATATCAGTTACTATATGCTTCAAATAATATGATTGATTTCTTTTATTAGTGGCTTTGCTATTAGGGAATTAAAGGAAGGAAAGGGGACAACTAAAAGGGAAAGGGAATGGGAAATTCTAATAATGATGACAGTAGTCATCATTTACCACTTGCCCACTATGGGTTATCGAAGACTTTAAGCCAGACAATGGCATGACTTGATTGAACACCTTTATGACATTTATTCTGGCTGCGAAGTGGAGAATAGATGAGGAAGTGCAGGGCAGAGTGGCGCTAGATAAGTGGACAGAAAAGTTGGAAGGCTACTATTGTAGCCCAGGAATAACATACTGATATTTTCAATTAGAATACAGTAGTGAAGATGGACAGAAGCAAATGTAGTTGAGATATTTGGACAATAAACTTAGGGAAAGAAAAGCAAGGATGACTTGGGTTTTGGGCTTGAATAAGGAAATAGATTGTAGTGCCTTTTATGTCTAGGGAGAAACATATCCGTCCATGGTGAATAGAGAAGAATGGGAGGGCAGGCTACTATTTTGGCAAGGTTGCCTCTGAAATTTAAAAATACATGTTCTGTAGATCATTTACAAATACTTGTTCTACAGGTCAATTATGTAAAATGCCATCATTTCTACTCTATCAACCACAAAATGTCTTTGATAATAAATATAATAGCCAGCTCTCCAAATTCTGCTGCATCCTATTCGGGTGCTTCATGAATAATTCTCATGTCTTCTACATTCTCTGTCTCTTACTCTACCAGATCCTTTTGCAGAAATCATTAATAATACTCATGTGTCGCTTTGACAATCAATACTGTGAACCCCTTAATTAATGTCCCTTTCACAGCTAAGTTCCTCAAAAGAGAACATGAAGTTTTTCATTTGAGCTCCCCCATTTATTTTTAATTCTACTATGCTGCTGAGTGGGTGCTCTCATTCCCACTACATTACTGAAAGTGACCTTGCTAAGATCCCCAGTTAATTCCTAATAGCAACATCTCACAGATCTTTTTGGCAAGCTCTTTCACTGGTTCCTCCTCCTCTTAAATGGTTTTTTTTTTTTTCATATCGCTGTTTTAAATTTTATTCTTTCTCCCTTCAACACTTTGCCTTGAGTAACATCAACACTCGGTTTAGTAACTGCTGATGACCAACAAATCAGTATCTCTAACCTATATTCTAACCGGTAGGTTCACATATGCAACTGGCTACTTGTTATCTCCACCTGGCAGCCCTGTATGCACTTCAACTAAAACATAGCTTAACACTCAGCTCCTTACCTTTATTCCCAAACCTCCCCTCCTATTCCTATTGGTGGGTAGCATTACCATGCAACCATTAACTCAAGACAGATGCTTTGGAATCTACTCACACTGTTGCATTTTTTCATGTCCTCCAAATTCCATCACTGACCCAACATTATCAATATTACTTCCTTAAAATGTCCTGCCTCAGCTCCCCATGTCTCTATCCCCACCAACCACTTCATGCCTTATTTCACATCTCAATATTACCTGAACGAGTCATTTCTTCTCTGCACAGCTGCCAAAGGTCTCTATCTATAAACCCTTAAGTAGGTCTTCATTGCCTAAAGGAAAAAGTTCAAAGACTTGAGCAGGGCTTCTGATGATTTCCTAGATCTGGTCCCTGCCTTTCTTCCTTATTGTCATTCTTCTCTCTCACCAAACCTTTCTACATGCTTTAATAGTACATGAATAATTCTGTTGTGTTCATCCTGATTCTACTGGAGCTCCCACACTTAAATGAATGCTTTTTGATGATCTTGGTATAAGTTCTTCTTTGTCACTTTACCCTTGTTTATACAACGTTCTCACTTAGCAACTCTAATATTTCATGGAACTCATTGATTTCTTACCTCTAACCTCCACTAAACTGCTCCTGTCTTAATAAACCAATGGGCATGATTGGTGTTTAATAAGTGATTGATGTTATTCAAGAAGGAACAAAATGAGGAATAAATGAATTACTGAATAAATGGTTTATCACAAAACCTTACTAGAATACCTAAGACTTACAAATAATTGCAAAATGCTCATGACTTTTTAATTCAATAATAAAGTAGAGCCCACAAAAAGTTATAAACCTATATTACATAAATAGTCTACCATGAAAAGAACAAAGAATCAGCATTGGACAAATCTATTAAGTCAACTATTGACAGACATAAGCCATTTCATGGACTTTGACTACAGCTAAACTTGAGAAAACAAATCCAAGTTAAACTTTGAACTTCAGAATTTAGGGAGAAAAAGAAAGCAACTGAAGAAAATTACATATTCAGTTTAAATTCAGTTGGCACTATTTCTAGATACAGCTTAAAGTTCTGTTAGCTGTCTTATTTATTCTTGCCAAAACTAACCATAGGCAAAGCATATGAAATGCTAAGGTCTTTAGCAAATAGTGACTTTTAAAAACATATGTAATGTTACTCATGTGGTTGAGTCAGAATTATACTTATGCAGTAGTACAGATGGAAATGATTTGTTCTGGAAACCAAGATAGTATTATTATTTTACTATTTTTACCTACACAAATGATTCACATGCTAGTGCATATGAGGAATCTCAGACCATAAAATACATCCAGAAATATTTGAATCAAAATGCCATGATATTATAGCGATGAAATTTAGATTTGATGCTTTCACGCTGTTTACCTTGTATCTCTATATTAATGACATGTGAGTCTTTATTTTATTTAAAACACATAGCAGTATATAAACTGAGCTTCAGTGTAAAAGATTCAAACAACACCCACATATTTGCTATAAAAGTTTCCCTTCCTCCTCTTCCCCAGTTTATTCTCTTTCTCAAAGGTGTTCAGTGTACATCATTCAAGTTATTATGTTACACATTTACGTATGCAGTTTTTATTATATGTATTGTTCAACATATCGCATTTTCTCTTAATAGTGATACTTAAATATATTGTTGGTAGAAATATAAACTGTCAAGAAATTGTTGAAGACATGAGTTAGAAATTCATCTTTTAACCAGCAATTCCACTTCTGCAAAAGAAGACAAACAGTGGTGTTTATTCCAGAGTTGTTTGAAATAATGTAGAAGAAACAGTATATACACCCAAGAATACAGAAATATTTTAATATAGTATGACATAGCTATACTCCATATAATCATATTGCTGTTTAAAGTAATGAGACAGATGTAAATGTAGTGAGCTTTGGTACCTGCAAGTTATTTCCTATTGTTCCTCTGAAAATATTAATTCAGCTTTATTTGTAAGTAGTATTCTCAAAGATTAAGTCTCATGAAAGAATAGTAGTAATTGTAAGTTCTTCAATGTCAGAGAAAAACTCTGACTGTTGGTAGATTTCATATTTGAAATGAGTTATTAGAAATCTCTCCCCTTTGGGATATAATTACAAAGAGCAATGGACTTGGGAAACTGATTTTGAGTAAGGTATTTGATCTTTCTCAACCTCAATTTCCCAATCCTTAAATTGAAATAAGGTGATAATTAAGTAGGAAAGCACATACCACAAAGAGCTATTCATTAAATGTTTTTTAAAACTATAATTAAAATTCTTCTTTCAATGATTCTTTGGTGAATCCAACAAATTCTGATCATCTCCATTATTTAATCCCTAACAATTTAATTTATACAACAAGCAAGAGCAATTGGTTAGTAAACAATAGATATTGGTTAAGTGCGATAATTTATTAAATGAGACTACACTTTAACTATAGGCTATTAGTAAAATAGGAATTTTTAGGGGTGAAAAAGGCAGGTTTAGGAAATTTTTAAAATTAAGGGGTTCAGTGAAAGAAACCAAGGGCTACAGACCTACAAAGGTTACATTTCCATAAGATGAGAGGCAGCAGTTACATTTCCATAAGACAAGGGAGCAGATAGCCAGCAGAAGTTATATTTTCATAAGACAAGGGAACTTGAGTAGCCAAAGGTCTATAGTTACGAAATAAAGGAGGGCTTCACGTGTCCCTTGTGAGGTTTGACCTTTGAGCTCAGGAGTTGCTATAGTGACCAAATCAAAGGGAATAGTGACCAATCTGGACACAGGGACTTGCAGCCTTTATAAACCCTTTCTTCATCTCCGACGAACAAAGAATCCAGGGAAGCCATCTTGCCCAGGGGAACACTATGTATTCCAGTCCAAAAAATCCCATATCATTAGTAAAAAAAAAATCTCACGTTTAATTTATTATTTAGGACAAATGTATTTTTGAAAGGTAAAATAATTTACTAAATACAAATGCTTAATCTCAATAGATTAAGTACAAATAAAACTTCCAGAAAAGTCTAAAAGTACTTTATTTCTGATGGTTCTTACACCTATTTTAAGCCACATCTTAAGGATATATTTTCCAAGACAAAAATACTAGGTGTGAAATATGAGCATGAAAGAGAAAAAGAAAACTTTTCTAAATATTCAACAAAGGGCTTAAGAAAACCATTGAGAAATACTTTCAGAAGTATTATATAAATACTAAAAATATTCAGCTCTTCTCAAACAGAGTATTAGAGAAGAGACAGCTAAATAATTCACTTGAAGAAGATAAAAAAGGAGGAAACAACTATTCTGTACTTAAAGGTAAATTCACAATCTTATAAATAAAAGATAGTTTCAAATGTGGTACTCTCCTCAAAAATGTCATATAATCTATTTTATATCCTCTCCTTTGAGATGATGAAAGGAGAGGATATAAAATATATTTTATATTATATTATTACTCTTTCACATTTCTTGTGAATTCTTTTTCAAAGTCAGATTCAATATAACAGTCTAAAGATGATGGTTCACATAAATTATGTCATTTTATTTTCTCAGTAGTCTACCAAGGTAGGCTATCTATATACATAAAAGCCTAATATGCAAATTGTCCCTTTGGGAATTCGACAAGGATACCAGGAGTTCAACCACTCGCTATGATGTACGCTGACCATCAGAGGGTGGTGCATGAAGGGAGGCTCCTGCCAGCAGCCAGAAGGCCCCAATCAGCCCTGACTAGGAATCCTACCCATGCACAAATTTCATGCACCGGGCCTCTAGTTGATGATAAATGCAGGATCAGAAAGGTTAGGAACCTTGCCTAGGGATAGCCTGATGCACCTCAGAGCTGGAATTCCCATTTGTCCACTCCAGATTTAACTTTTTAAAAAATTTACCACATAACAGTTGCTTTAAAATCTTTACATCAAAATGAATGCAAATACTTTGCATTCTTAGTTCTATTGATCAATATAATCATTCTCATTATGTATTTTAAGGTAGTATTTATAAAACATGTAATGAGCCCTAGCCAGTTTGGCTCAGTGAATAGAGTGCCGGCCAGGGAACTAAAGGGTCCCAGATTGGATTCTGGTTGAGGGCACATGCTGGGGTTGCAGGCTTGATCCCCAGTAGTGGGTGTGCAGGAGGCAGCCGATCAATGATTCTCTCTCATCATTGATGTTTCTATCTCTCTCTCCCTCTCCCTTTCTCTCTGAAATCAATAAAAATATATATTTAAAAAAAACATGTAATGAGTAACATTTAGTAAACCTGTTTATAAAAAGGTATCAGCTATGTCACATCTTTCCCATGTGATAGGAAGGATAAGAAGGCCCTGACAAGAGTTTTTTATTGTTTTGTTGTTGTTGGGTTGCTGAATGCTCAGTAATTAAATAGCAATCAGGCACTTAAAGACAGGCTGGTCTCCGTACTATATTTATGTAAAGCAGACAAAGACTGCATTTTCCATTTTGTGGTCTGGTTACAGTGCACAAACCCCAGCAAAAGGGTCACATAATTGAAACCATTCTTCATGGATCTGTCACAGAAACAAGACTTTGAATTCTGAAAACTCTGTATGACAAAAAGAGATAAATGTGTGTGTTTTTGTTTGTTTTTGTGTTCTTTTACAATACTATTACGAGTGCCAAATTTTCTGTCTATAGTGGAATGGTTCTGGTAGCCATTTTCATAACTTTTAAATATCATTTTTCACTTAATAAAAGTACTTTGCATTAGAAAGGCCTAATTATGTTATGCAAAAGCCACAGGGATAATTATAGTTCATCCAGACATTCTTAATTTATATTAGTAGAAACATGTTACAGGCCTGAAGAGAAACTCACATATCATTATGCAATCTCAACAGCTGCTCAGCTCAGTCTTGCTGTAATCAAAGTTATCATCCCATCATTTCTAACATGCCAAGTTCTTCAACATTTCTACCGATTTAAAGATATATTTTGAGTCATCAGATCTAAGGCTTTGTACTATCACTAAATGTGTTTCACTAAACCAAACATGTCCTTTCTCTAACATAATTTAAGATTGATATATGCATTTACAATTTAATTTAACTAACATGTATTTGCCAAATATGCTCTCAGTGTTAATGGAACTAGAAAGCTTATGGGTATTACAGAACCTACCATCTATATATAAAAAACTCTAATATGCAAATAGACTGACTGCAGAACCGAACCAAACAACCAGTCGCTATGACATATGCTGACCACAAGGGCACTTAAGCGGAACATGGCAGGTGTTGGCAGCAGGCAGCAGAGCATAGAACATGGCAGGCATCGCCACAGTGGGATGGTGGAGCAGGTGAGCGGGGGTGCCACACCAACGTGGGGCGCCAGATGCTGTCATTGGGGAGAGCCTCTGGTGGTTACTGAAAATTCTTTGCTCCCCCATGCTGTGGTCCCGCTAGGCGCTTGCACCTGCTGCCGGCACCTGGTGCCAGCCCCTTGTTTGGCGCCTTCAGCGGGTGTGAGTGGCAGCTGCCGGTCCCAATTGCCCCTGAGGGCTTCTTCACCTCCCCCTGCTCCTGAGGGGCAATTGGGGCAGCAACAGCTGCTCACACCCGCTGATGGTACTGGCCCCAATTGCTGTGTGTCAGCCGATGCGAGGGGAGCTGGCACTGTCAGCATGTGGGAGCTGCAGCAGTGGGAGCGGGGCTGCCAGCAGACAGGGGACTGGGGCCATGGCAGGAGGGGTCTGGCTGGGGCAGGGATGATGGGCCGAGACCCACCCCTGTGCCCACTGCAGCCTCGTGGCCCACAGTTCCTTTCAAGGTGCATGAATTCGTGCCCTGGGCCTGTAGTATATTCATAAGCAGCCAAAGGCCATAAAGAAGAAAATAATTTCACTTACTATACACATCCCATTTCCATGCCTCAAATTGCCTAACTTACTTAAAAGTTTCAACTCCATAGTCAGCTCATTAAATAATTATGAGATATGGGAACTATTCCTTTTTAGAGCAATATTAAATCCTTATTGAATGTAATTTAGTACTGTGTCCAAACTAGAATTCACTTATCCAAACTGCTGGTATTTCAACTCTTTCTGTTGAAACTTTCCTCCAAAACTGAACAAATTTCACTGTTAGATGTATTTCCTGCCTCTCAGTTCATCTTCTTCCTAGTGCTTATTAAACTGGAAGCAAATACCTTAGATCTGTAGGATCAAAAATTAATTTTGCTTTGTTTCAGCAATCTGGAAGAGTCAACAGTCATTTGTAAAATTTCCATGAATTATAAACTTCTTATCTGGTAAGTGTCAACATTACTGTAACCGTTTGTGAATGATGGCAATGTTACTGCTTCTGAGAAACAAGAGAAAAATGATAAATAAATAGCTAAACTGTTTAAACCTTTTTATACATGTCAGGAAACTTTAATTCTCCTCTTTGGGAAAATTATAAGGGAAGGTGAATGAAAATTTTACCTTTACAGAAGAACCACCGGAAGACACATCCTTTCGTTTAAAGGCGTTGCAAAAGGATAGGAAAACAAACCAAATGAACCAAAGACACACTCACACAACATTCTCATTCATCCTAATCAATATTTGCACTGATGACCCACCTATTCCTTCACAATTTTCAAGATATTTGATAAAGTTTTATATTAATCAGAAATATTTTAGCCTGTTCCAATCATACCTATATGAAATTTGCTCTATTTTACAAATCAAATCTCCAATACTACCCAATGTACTAGTATCTCACCCAAACTTAGCTTCAGAGGTTGTTTTTACTTCTCACTTTTCTTTTTTGTTGTTTTTTTTTTTTTTAAATAAGTTATGTATCCTAAATACTTAGTCCTTCTCTAGTATCATTCTACAAAGTAGGAGAAATGGTTATAAGAAATTTTAAAACATCAACTAACAGAGCAATTTTCCCTTCAATTGCATACTACTAAAAAGTCTGTATAGTTCATCTTTATTTTATTTTTTAAAATCAATAATATTCTTAGTTATGGTTTTATTTGAACTCCGTAAATAAACCTTATGAAAAAAATCTGATAACTACACAGTTTTAGCCTAATCTTCTAATCACAGATTCTAGTACATGAAATAGCTTTGAAGAAATACCAAAATCAAACACCAAGATATTTGAAAAAAAAATCAATGGGTAATTTTAGTACAGTGGTATAATACAATAAGAATTGCAATGTGGAGAGAGAGAGAAAAAAAAGCCTGTGGCAGCAGCCAATTATAGCATAAAATTTCTTTCTTTATCCTCATCACTGTTCCAGTATTTCACTTTATTGAAATGCAGAAATGTATTATTCTCTCAGGTGGTGAAAACAGAAACTGGTAGACTTGGTAACAAGACTACTTTACAGAACTGTGATTGATCAGAAAGACACAACATAGGCCATGGGAGCGAAGTTAGTTAAGCCATCATAGTATGACAATAATGGAAAGATGGCAGGAATGTTTTTACCTCTCTTTCTAAATGCTGAAACGTGTAATAATTGTTCCTCAGAATAACTCTAGGTGGTGGATAGAGTGGTTATCCTGGATAAAAATAAAAGCTCAGGTAAGTTTTGTGGCAAATAAGAGAGTAGCCTAAACTCAATCGTTATCATCTGATACCCGGTCACTCCTTTTCCCACTTACTTTAAAAATATATTTTTACTGATTTTAGAAAGGAAAGAGAGAGAGAGAGAAAGGGGGGGGGGGAGAGAGAGAGAGAGAGAGAGAGAGATCAATTGCTTGACAGCCTTTTGCACACCCCCTACTGGGGATCGAACCCACAACCCAGGCATGTGCTGTGACTGGGAATTGAACCTGCTTTGATTGACCTCCTGGTTCATAGGTTGACTCTCAACCACTAAGCAACACCGGCCAGGTCCCACATACTTTAAAAAGTTCTCCCCATTTTCTGAATATCATCAATGAAAAGGAATCAACAAATATAATTAACCCTGGGTACTTTTAGGAAGTTCTTTTTTTCTGTCTTTACTATTTTGAAAATTTATGCATTATTTAAAGGAAAGCTACACCTTAGATCAAATTATTTCAAAGCACATAAATACTACCCATTGTAACTAAAATTCATTTGAAAACCATATAGTTGATGATGTTTTTCATTATAATTAATGCACTTGTATTTGAATTATGCTATTGTACTGTATTTCCAATTGGTAGTCTCAACTTAAACATAGCATATAATATGCTAATGGAAGTAAGGTTTCTCTGAAAGTTGGAATCCTTTTAAATAAATTATTGATCTGAAAGTAACATATGAATTATAACACTATGGTTGTCACCTAAATTTTGTTACCGCTTCTCTGCAGGAATTAATGGGGATCTTTTGTTTTGACCTTAACAAGGGTTAGGCTCTCTTCTTAGAGGAGTAACATTTTCAGTAGCTAATGAAAAAATATTCTCAGGGCAGAACACCTGGAAATCAAGCCTCAAAGATTCTACATTAATACTATTTGTAGTTTTACATCTGGTAAATTGTTACAAGCAGGTCTAATGGGAGTTCAAGAGGCTATTTTAGTCCTTAAACATTTAAATACTTCCCTTGCATCATAAAAAATGGGGAAAAGTGGCTCTCTAAACCCTCATTCCCAGAGAGCATGCTAAGTAATGAATATTCTTAATGTGCAGAAGAGACTTACATGTGCACTTGAGAAGCACTCGGGCTTACTCTTTCCGTCACTGAAGTCTAGAATTAAAAGGACTCCTAAAACCTTTAAACTCTCTAAAATGTACTTAACTTTCTGCAAAATTTACAAGGAATTTCTGTATCCTCATAATGTCTAGAAGAGAATTTTGAGTGAATATTGGGTCAAGAGAAGGCAGTTGAAGATAAAAGGAATACATTTGCCTAGTTAGAGTTTAGAAAGGGGGAGGTATTCTATCTCGTGTTATTTCTTGCTCAGATTATTTTTTCAAAATATGGTAATGTGTGGCTACAAAAGAAGATATCTCTTGTGCTTCTCTAAAGTTCAAGGCTTCTAGAGACGTCATTGCTCAAACTCCAAAAAAGTTCTTGCCTGGGAAGATTTTAATAGTCACTTAGCTAATAAAATCAATTGTAAATGCTCTTTGGAACTCATCAAATAATTCCCAAGGATTAACATTTGAGAACACTCTATTAGTGAAATACAAAATCTCTGGATTCATCACCAGTGTACATAATCTCAAAGTCTTTTCAAATCTATTTTTTTCAAGTAGTTTGCCTAATTGTTTTCTCAGTTCTATTCCCGCTGCCTTAGTTCAAGTAGCTTCCCAAGACTTCTATCCTAGAGTTCTTTAATTCTAATGTGTTCTGAACACTACTTTTTTAAGCATAAACTACAGATTTTGAAATGGCTCTTGAATTATAAACAGGGTGTTAAAGGTCTGTCATGTGGTAGTTTCAAAATCTCTCTCAGACATCTTTATCTCTGAAACTATCACAGATGCTCATAACCATTTGATAACTACTTGTTGTCATGTCACTTTTCAGGCAGTAACTTCCATCTCTACCTGATGGTGAGCCCCTCTGTGCTTCAAGCTCTGCTCAAATATTGCCTCTTCCAGGATGTCCTTTCTTTGCAAGAGAATCTCTACCCCTCTGTTGCAGGGGTACTTCATCTGGCATTGCGTTAACATTTACTTACATATAGTTCTACCTAAGACTTTTGAAGGAAAAGGTGTGTCTTGGTTATGTATATGCTCACCACAATGCCTGACTCAGAGCTTTGTATGTACGACAGAAGTGTGTTATCTGATTCAGTGGTTGGGACGCTTCTTGGGGACACAGATAGATGGCATTTACTGGAGTTACTCAAGCACGTTGTGGTCCTATGGCTGAGTTCTAAAGAGCAGAATGAGGGTGGGATTGATTATTCCACTTCCAGGTCAGGACCGTAAAATCCTTCCATGTGTAAACTTATAATGTGAGGCAGTGGAGGTTGATGTTGGTGAATTACAAGGTGGGAAGAATCGATGAGCAGAAATCTTCTCAAGGCACAGTGCTCTAAGTTCTAAACTTCTGGACTATGCTAGAACTTTTAAGATGCCGAAATGTTATCTCTTATCTCAGTAAATGTAGCCTAATTAGCATAGAGCTGCTGAATGGTCAGCCAATTATTGCAGTGGGGAATAATAAATAATGCCACAATGGTCTTCTTTTGGAAGGATTTTCTGGAATGACCCTACCTTGACTCACATGGCCATCTCATCTTTTCTCCAGTGCTGAACCCATCCCCATGCTGCAGATTGGGTCCAACACTTTCTCCATTTGGACATAATTACTCTCCTGGAATTTTCTACATCTGTATGGAATTGGCCTCCAGACCTTCTGGCTAGCACTGAATTCATTTGGCTAGACTTTTTAATTCCTGGACATATGTCCCAATCATTCTCATCACTCCAGGCCAAGCAGATGTTTTGGTCTTAAATAATATATAGTATCAATTCATTCAGAATGTTTTCACCTGTGTTGGTACTTCTATAATATTCCTTTGATAATGGTTCATCCTCTGAAAAAGTTTTAATATTCTGCCTGTTTCTAAAAATATTTTTTTGTGTGCTAGTTAATTCTCTCTAATGCTATTCAGCTGCTGGTGAGCAGGAATTGTGTCAGATGTTTTTCTGTGGATCCTAAAGCATCTGCCAGAGTGGCTGGAAAGAGATTAGGGGTATCTATTGATCAATTTGTCTGTGTGAATTAAGTATCAATGTTGCTTTTCTAAATTTCTGTTTATAACTTTATTTTTAGTCAACCAATGAATAATTTTAATTGATTTGGTAAATACATAACAGTGATTAAAAGGTTAATAACACTTGGTAAGCATTGATCACAGGAGACAAGAATTCTAAATGTTGATTCAAGTGTTCTAAACCTAGATGATTTGGGCCACATTCCTGTGACATTGCCTCTATGCAATTTCTAATGCATAAATAGTACAAGTGAATATTGTAAAAATCTTGCTATATTATGTTGTTATAGCTTGCCTTCAAGAACATATAAAATCTACTCTTACTAATTTATATCTGACTGACAAGAAAATATTGATTGAGCTGATGAGAACAAATGAGAAAGCCAATTATCACTGAATATAAGATATTAAAATTTAACACAGAAAAGACTGATATTAAGGAATACCATATTTAGTTTTGAGATTTAAATGTTTACTTCTTCTTTGTTGAGGCAGATATTTTATAGAAAATAAAGTAAAAATCTCTGCTGAGGGGAGAACAGTGTCAGCAATGAATAGTGTAGGAGAACCTTAAAGCAACTAGAAATGGCAGTACAAGTGAGTAATGGAAGATTGTGCAGGAATTTCACTACAAAGTAACACATTATGAGATATGAATCCAGAAATCCACCACACCTTCCAGAAAGAAAGGTAAGAGAATCCAGACAGAACACATTAATGCAACTGAAAGGCCAGAAGAAAACCGCAGACACATTTGTACTCTGAGAGGACAGACTAATAAATAAAAGTTCCATAATAAAATAAATATGAGAAAAATGGACTTTCTTGAAAACAAGTAAAAAAACAATACCTCAAAAAGTTTAAAATAGATATATATTGGAGTAATCTCAGAACCAGAAACGATGAATAGTTTTAAAAAATTAAAAGGCTTGAAAGAACAGCGGGGACTGGTTTGGCTCAGTGGATAGAGTGTCGGCCTGCGGACTGAAAGGTCCCAGGTTCAATTCCGGTCAAGGGCATGTACCTGGGTTGCGGGCACATCCCCAGTGGGAGATGTGCAGGAGGCAGCTGGTCGATGTTTCTCTGTCATTGATGTTTCTAACTCTCTATCTCTCTTCCTTCCTCTCTGTAAAAAATCAATAAAATATATTTAAAAAAAAAAAAAAAAAAGGCTTGAAAGAACAGAAAATATCACGATGCCAAAGTATTACTTTCGAAAGGTAAAAAATCCTGGCCATGGTTTCCCTATATCTGATGTCATTCCTGATAAAAAGGTAGAGATAGAGATGAAAGTGTGCAAATACCCAAGATATAAAAGGCAAACAAAAACTGATTAGAATAAAGTTGTCTTTTTTTATTGAATTTATT
The DNA here is from genome assembly GCF_028538775.1 of Myotis yumanensis. NCBI lineage: Eukaryota > Metazoa > Chordata > Mammalia > Chiroptera > Vespertilionidae > Myotis > Myotis yumanensis. The sequence goes on along the minus strand of NW_027223753.1, from coordinate 199,808,442 downwards.
GGGGTAACGTTAGTTAATAAAGTTGTATAGGTTTTAGGTGTACAATTCTGTAATACACAATCTGCATGTTATATTGTGTGCTCACTGCCCAGTCAGGTCTCCTTCCATCACCATTTATTTCCCTCTATAACCTCTTTTACTTCTCCACATCCCCCTTTTCCTTTGGTAATCACCATGCTGTTGTCTGTGTGTATGAGTTTTGTTTTGTTTTTCCTTGACCCCTTCACCTTTTTCACCCAGCCCTGAACCCCCTTCCCTAGCTGACAGCTGTCAGTCTGTCTCTATCTATGAGTCTGCTTCTATTTTGTTTATTTTGCTCAGTTGGTTCTACGTATGAGTGAAATCATACAGTACTTGTCTTTCTCTGACTGGCTTATTTAACCTAGCATAATGCTTTCTAGGTCCATCCATGCTGTTGCTAAAGGTAAAATTTCCTTTTTATGGCTGAGTACTATTCTATTGAGTGAATGTACCTCAGCTCTTTTATCCACTCACCACCGATGAACACTTGGGCGGCTGCCAATTCTTGGTTATTGTAAATAAGGTTGCAATGAACACAGAGGGGCATATATTCTTTCGAAATAGTGTTTGGGGTTTCTCCAGATATATTCTCAGGAATGGAATTACTGGGTCATAGGGCAGTTCCATTTTTAATTTTTTGAGGAAACTCCATACTGTTTTCCATAATGACTGCATCAATCTGCATTCCTACTAACAGTACACAAAGGGGGAGAGGGGTCCCTTATCTCCATATCCTCGCCAAAACTTGTTTGTTGATTTATTGATGATAGCCATTCTCGCTTCACTGATAAGGTGATATCTTATTTGCCTTTCTCTACTGATTAGTGACATTAAACATCTTTTTTATATATCTATTAGTCATTTGTATGTCCTTTTTGGAGAAGTGTCTATTCAGGTCTCTTGTTCATTTTTTAATCTGTTTGTTTTTCCAGTTGAGTTTTATAAATTCTGTATAAATTTTGGATATTAACCTCTTGTCAGATGTATAACTGGAGAATCAAGTTGTCAAGAAAATATACCAAGGCAAGAAGGACTGACTGATCTATATTATAAATCTATAGATGAATGGAATAGAGGGTGGGACAAAAGTAGGTTTACAGTTTTGAATATGCAAAACAGTTTATTCTTGTATTATTATTTATTTATTATTGTATTATATCCATAGGAACAACTGTAAATCTAATTTTTCCCAATCCTGTGTAAAAGATGACATACATGATGCTAAACACTTAATAAACCAATAAATACATAGCTTATAAATTATATGTTTTCCCCCAGAAGTTTTCATTTTCCTAGTTATTACATGAATTAAAAAGTCATTCTACTAGTGACTGGCAGATGTTAAAGTAAAACCAAGTGATAGAATACAATAGACACTTAAGGTTTTAATTTCTTAATATTTTTATAACTTGTCTTCCTAATTTCATAATTGTAACAGTAAATTTACAACCCTGGACAAAACCACACACAATAAAAATAACAAAGTTTATTATTACGCAAGGAACTTAATTTGGGAATATATTTCTTGTAGCTACAATTCTTTCTCTGTCTCTTTTTGACTCCTCTTCCCTTATCTGTTCCTTAAATATTGATTTTTATCAAGGGTTCTATTCTGACCAAATACTGTTCTTTTTCCAGTTTTATTGAGATATAATTGACATACAACACTGTATAAGTGTAAAATGAGCAACATACTTATTTAATATATGTACATATTGTGAAATGATTACAATAACTTTACTTAACATCAATCAACTCACATAGTTATACATTTCTTGTAATGAAAATTTTTAAGATCTTCCCTCTTAATAACTTTCAAATATACACTAGTATATTATTGTGTTGTTAACCATAGTCACATGCTGTACATTATTCTCCCAGAACTTACTTGTCTTATAACTGCAAGTTTGTACCTTTTGACCATCTTCATCCATTCTCGCCACCACCCCCAACCCCTGACTCTGGCAACTACCCAATCTGTTTTCTGTTCTATGAGTTTGGGTTTTTTACATCTCCACATGTAAGCGAGATCGCACAGTAGAGGTTTATCTCTATCTGACTTATTTCACTTAGCATAATGCCCTCAAGGTTCATCCATGTTGTGTTAATTGGCAGGATTTCCTTCTTTTTTATTTTTTATTTTTTATTTTTTAATATATTTTATTGATTTTTTACAGAGAGGAACGGGGAGGGATAGAGAGTTAGAAACATTGATGAGAGAGAAACATTGATCAGCTGCCTCCTGCACACCCCCCACTGGGGATGCGCCCTTATTTCACTTAGCATAATGCCCTCAAGGTTCATCCATGTTGTCTCAATTGGCAGGATTTCCTTCTTTTTTATTTTTTAATATGTTTTATTGATTTTTTACAGAGAGGAACAGATAGGGATAGAGAGTTAGAAACATTGATGAGAGAGAAACATTGATCAGCTGCCTCCTGCACACCCCCTACTGGGGATGCGCCCGCAACCAAGGTACATGCCCTTGACCAGAATCAAACCCTGGGACCCTTCAGTCCACAGGCCGATGCTCTATCCACTGAGCAAAACTGGTTAGGGCAGATTTCCTTCTTTTTAATGTCTAAGTTATCAACTACTATTCTTAATGTAATCTAGTGATTCTTGAAGTGATTCCTTGAGCCTCTCACCTTTGCTTTCAACATATAACCATAATAGATAAAATATTAAATAAGATAATGTAACAGTGATATTAACAACTTAAACACTTCCCAAACCACTGATAGAATAGAAACTGCTGGATTCTTGAATGAGAAGCAAAGGATTCCCTACATCTGTGAGGTGCCACACTTGCCCACAGGGAGTGCAAATCAGTGTCAGGTTTACTGACTGCAATCTGAGATAACAGGAAGTTGAATAACTGACTATCCCCCTGAAGCCATGGTTTACATAGAGCTGTGTAGGAGGGAGGCCAGAAGCACCAGCTACAATTTGTCAGTCAGAATCTGGGGCAAACTGTTGTTTGACTTGGTGACTAGATCTATGATATCTTCGTTATCAGAGATTGTGAGGTTGGGGTAGACAGCAGCACTGGCTAGCAATGAGAGAATTTTTAAAAATCCTTCTCACTTCTGTTGGGACTGAAAACCAAAATCCCAAGACATGTGAAGTCATACCAAAAAAAAAAAAAATTACCAGCAAAAGTTTAAAAAACAGGCAATGAAGTCATTCCAGATGACATAAAAATAATAGATAAATTTCAGAATTTCCAAGTAAGCATGTTAGTATCCCTAAAGACACAAAATAAGAAATAACATCAATATAATTTTCCAAAAAATAAGTAGAGATAAAACAATAAAAGTGACCATGGGAAAAATATCAATTAAATACAGTGGAAATAGTAAAAACAAAAATTAGTAGATTGGAAGATAATTCTGAGTAAATTCACCAAAAATGCTGCCCAGAAACATTTATAAATTAGTGTAAAAGACAACTTAAGACATATGTCTGATATATTATGAAGTTTACACATACATTTCCTAGAGTGTTCCAGAAAAAAGGAGATTAGAGATAAAGAAACAATTTTAAAAAGAAAATCTTAGAGATTTTCATAATTTAAAAAAGATGTGATTCCTAAGATCAAAGTTTCTACAAAGTTGAACAATCACTATGCTCTTTCCCTGTAAGAAGAGTAATAAATACCTTATCGCAACTCTGTAGAATACCTATAGAGGACCCACAATTTGTTAGAAACAAAATAATCTAATCCTATAGATTCTGCCCAATATCTCGATAAAATAAATCAATTAAAAAACAATTGTTAAATGTAATTTAAATAAAAGTACAGCCATTATGATATTTTTTCTCAATAGAGAGGGCATAATTTCACTGCAACAAATGTCTACAACTGCAGGGGTACAGAAAAATATTGAAATTTAGTGGCCATGAGAATTAAGGAAGTAAGTTGAGGAGTGTCATAATCCTATCACATGTCCAGACCACTCTATTGCCCTTGTTGTGAGCTCATAAATGCAAACATACACACACACACACACACACACACACACTCTAAACTGGTGTAATATAATATCCTAGAGGAAGAACAATGAATCGCCAATATGTTTTAGATAGAGTTAAGAGAAATAACCCCAGAATTAATTTGTGAACATATTTCCATTGTTTCCTATTAATCTAATACATAATTTAAACTTCTGTGGAAAAGTAGCCTTACATAAGAAAATATATTCCTTCTTAAAACCAGGGCTATAAAATGATGCTAAGGTGGATTTCAGTTTTTAAACGATGCCTTCACCTCAACAAATAATCAATAAGCAAATATGAACAGAAGAGAGCGAAAACATAAGTTTAAGATTAATTGTTAGTAAAATTAAACAGTTGATCTTTTTTCTTTTGTTTATTACAATTTATGTCCTTCCATGAAAGGGAACCTCATTCATTTGTAGCCCCTCCCCATAGCAGAGTAACTTCTTGAGTTGTGGTTAGCTATAACCAAGGAAAATAATGAAGTTGCCTTTAATTTCTTGTCTCTTGACTGGTTTGAAGAGAATAGGTAAGGGGTAAACATTTTTTTTTTTACAATCTTGATACTAAAGGGAGAAATTTTCAAAAGGCTGATCTCTTGACAAAGCCTTTCCTAAACCCTCAGCCACACCTTAACTTTAATTAATGAGATACATTAAAACAAAAAAACAAACAACTGACACCTCCTTTCTTGACTATACATATCAAAGACCTTATTAAAAACACCTTGGCAATTTTGATGAGAATATAATTTAAAAAACCCAAAACCTCAAAAGGCCTATGCAAATGAGAAAACTTCAACATTTTCTCTCTCTCAAAAAAAAAAAAAAGGCTTTCACTTTCCTGAACTACTAATAAACAAGTAGGAAATGTGTTTGTGAGAGAAAAGAATGACTGTAACAGGTGATGAGCATAAAGAACTCCTCTAGAAAAGGATTTATCAGTCGCGTTTTGCAATTATTGAAAGAAGCTTGTATCAAATCATAGGAGTAGCTCAAAATTAATTATCCTTCTTACATAGAGTTCTTGTATTAAAGTCAAGACTCTTAGTTTTGCAACAGTTGATAGTTTTCCATAAATCTTTGAAAAAGAAGAGCTAAGTAATGCCTCAAAATTGCCTTCTAAGCAAAAACACATTCATTCTTCTTTGAAAGTTTTCCTCCCTTTATTGTGAAGTTTTATTGCTTCACAGCTACTTCAGTATATTTTTCCATTTATTCATTTGCTTTAGCAACCGGAGGCTGTAAGTCTCAAAACATAAGGAGCTTCCTGTAGTCAGTTTTATTTTTAAAATGATTATTCAAAATTTATATTAAGGAGCTGCTCTTTAAATATTTTCAGTGGAGGTGAAACACATAACAATGCAGACCTCCTCTGTAAGATAGCAAAGCAGCAGTGTGGGAGATATGTTTTTCACTTCATTCATTGGCTAACATCTAATGCAGTCACCTTCATAAGACAACTGCTTTTTAAACAAAGTCATTGACAGCAATAATAGTCTGGTACTTATTAAAACTATAATACTACATTTTCAGTTTTTGAAGAAGAATGTCTCCTATAACATTTCTCCCTGAAGGTTCTGATTTTTTTTAACATGCAGCATATTTAAAACAGGATTCTATTTATGCTTAAATGAGGAATTAAGCCCAATTTACACTTAGTTTGTTTTTTTCCCTCCAAGAAAAGCATGCTTACTCATTTCCAAGGCATTTGCACTGAAATATCTGCACTGAACATTACCCAGTCTTGTTTCAAGGTCATTAAAATTCAGAAAATAAACTGTGTGCAAAGTTTCAACAGAGAAATGTGAGCAAACAAAACATAAAGAAACAAAAGAAGTTTGCATGCTACTTCTCAAAACACGTTTAAAGGACCCTTTGCCGGGAATAACACACAGCCACTGTAACAAGGCAATTGTAGAAATCAAAACACACACTTACTTTTTTAATATGTATAGATGCACTTGTTTTTCCTATTTTACGTTAAAAATAAGAGGACACCCCAGCGAGTCTTGCTGGCAGTCGGACAACGCACAGGCCCTGACTCTTTAACTCCCAGGAATTCTCACACAAAGCTATTTCCATACACACTGTGCTACATATTCCTGAGATAAGGCAGCAAACACGAAGCCATGAGAAGTGACACAAAGTTGGACTAAATGAAATGTTTACATCTCTTCTGTCACACCGTGGTTCCCCCATTATCTATTCCACACCTGATTTGCCTAAAACAATATTTATTCAGCTTAAAGAGAAAGCATGCCTTAAACAAAAGGACCATTTTAAGAAAAAAGGACACCGAGACAATACAAATATTGTATTCCTCCGTGAGCACTGCCAAGTTTAATGTGAAACCAAGCAGAAACAAAAGCAAATCGCCTTATGAGAACTTACAAGCAATGCTCTTGCTATAATTCCCCTCAGAGCCCGAGAGATTTCTCCACTGGCTTTACAACAGAGAGAGTCTATTTTAAAGAAAATCTTAAATCTGCACTCACCAGGCGACAGCAACGGTTGCGTGGCGTAAAAGTGAGCTATTTTCTGCCCCTGGTCCATTTCAGTTTTGCCTATAGTTGTCCAACACCCACTAGCCCAGAGCTGCCACCCAGAGGCCCCGTGCACGAGCTGGAGCTGGCTTATTTGCCTGTCAATCTGGGTCCCGGCTTCTGCCTCGTGTGGCTGTGCACTTTGCTGAAGTTTTAATATCATTTCCACAGGCTCCCCACCGCCGGGAGTAGGTCATTTGTCCTTTCCCTTCAAGAAAGGCTCAAGTCACTTTGCGGGTAACTGTGGGATCAGGCTTAACGTTGTTCACCTTCAAGGGAAGGAGTTCTCGGGAAGAAGTGGGTGGAGAGAAGTAAGCTCACTACAAGGGAATTCCGAGTGTAATCAGAACGAGGAACTTCCTCTCTTTTTTCCTTCCTCTCTAGGCTGAGCGGCCAGTGCCTCTGTCGCAGGAGTCAGGAATGTAAAGGGAGGACGCTGAGAGGCCCGCCAGACAAGCCTTTCTCAATCAATTAGCTTGCAGCCATTACTTGTGACCCCAGGTCAGGCAGTGTAAGTGTGTGGGGTGTGCCTTCAGGGCTCCCAGGGCTACTTACTGCAGCTTAGATAACCAAAACCAAGCAGACGCTAAGACTCAAGAAATATTTTTAATAGAAAATATGCTACAGATGTGACAGAGCACAGGTAAATTCCAAGTTTCTTTTTGCAGGAGCAGCTATTTAATTCAAATATATATATATATATATATATATATATATATATATATATATATATATCCTATTAGGGAATCCAAACAGTATATTTTCCCATGTTGGCTCAAACAGGATTTAGAATGAAGCAGTGAAGCATTTCTTTGATATTAAATTTATAGCTGAGAATACAGAAGTGACAAAATAACAAATATATCTTATTGATATAGAGCTCTCTTAATTACTTGGCTTCTTAGATTTGGTTTTAGTGTTCTTAAAAACTACTGACCTATTAAAAGTTAAACTGCTATAAACAGAGTTTTCTATGCTTCAGGAAATCATACGACGTTGGGGGATAGGAATAGTTGTTTTAAACACTTTCAAAATTCTTACTATCTTAATGTGATGAATTTCTCTGATTTTCATAGGTACTGTAGTTAGAATTTCTTTTTTGTTCTCTACTTCAGGAGAATGCTTCCTCTTTTGAATAGATATCAAAAAGTGAGAGTTCAAAAGAACAAAAACTAAGTGTAACACTAAGGAGAAACACTGCAGGTTTATTTAAACTTCATACATTAAGTTTGCGTATTCCTCAAAAACACTTTAAAAATAATAGCCACCATCATTATCGATAAGTTAGTGCACAGACTTATCAGGGAATTTTATTTCAAATCAAATTATTCGTTTCAATACTACAAACCATTTCAGGAGCACATGCTTCCTAGTGATTATGCTAGATAATCTCCCCATCCCCCAAATAGCATCACTCAAAGATGGATTTGCCATACCCACATTCTCTCCCTATTTACTTGATGATGTGCAGCCCTATATGGGAATGGCAATATTTCACATGGGTGCTGATCCTAGCATTTCCATCTCATTAGCCTTTATGTGACCATTTGAATTGCCTGACTTTAATAAAACAAACCAACCCAAAATGCAAGAATGAATAAGACAGGTGAGAGAAACAGGATCAAATAATACTAGCTGGTTGATAGAATCAATTTTGAAAACTACAGTTATAAAGAATATGCTAATAAGAACATTAATAGCTGAGAATACAGAAGTGACAAAATAACTTATGGGTATGGGTTAGGGCAGTGATGGCAAACCTTTTGAGCTCAGAATGTCAGCATTTTGAAAAGCCCTAACTCAACTCTGGTACCGTGTCACATATAAAAATTTTTTGATATTTGCAACCATAGTAAAACAAAGACTTATATTTTTGATATTTATTTTATATATTTGAATGTCATTTAACGAAGAAAATCAACCAAAAAAATGAGTTCACGTGTCACCTCTGACATGCGTGTCACCTCTGAACCTATGTGTGTCATAGGTTCGCCATCACTGGGTTAGGGTCTAAATTTGGGTTTTCTACTTTTTTCAATATGCATTGGGAATCATTGATAGGTTTTGAAAAGGTAATTGATATAGCCTCTAAATAAGTTTAAAAATTAACATAAGTCAAATAACAATAAAAATCTCTTGTCAGCTTTTAGTGACTCAGTCATGCCAATTATGTACTAAAAACAGATATTATGCAGAAGCACTTTGATCTTTTTAGTCAATAAATATGTAAAAAATCAAGAATTCTAATTATTCCTTGAGAGATACCTAGTCTTTAGAAATTCTATGACTCAATGTCACTCTGTAATTCTTTGTTTCATTTTCATCTGCTATGAAAAAAAGAAGCTTTATTTTTTTTTCTCATTCAAGACTAACAACTAACTCCTAAGAGTCAACAGGGCCACTAGCCTTATATATTAGAAGTCTACAAGCAAACACCTCAAGGGTCTGGCCTCTATTGCAACACAACTTCCGCATGTACAAAACAAAGGATTTTCTGAAAAGTGCAGAAAGGTCACTAATAACCCACATAAAACACACACCAGAATTTGAAAGAGCATTGGTTATTTCAGTCAATAATGTATTTTTATGGCCAGTTGACTAAAACAACCACCAACATTACTGAATTACACACAGATTATGAAAATAATCTCCTTTGCAAAATAATGGAATTTTACATTAAAAAGATCACTACCAGCACACTATTGAAAATAGTCTTTCAATTTTCCCCACTCACTTCCCACCATCATGAGGAAAAAATGTACTGTGCTGGATGTGATGGAGATTGAAAGAAACATTGCAGGTACTTTTTGTTAAATTCATATAATTTGAAAACATTTTCAATAGCTCATATAATTTTACTACCAAAATTTTATCATGTTCATTTAGAAATTTTAATATAGTATACATAAAAAAATACGAAAACAATTGAAAAGTATGCTTTAATTAATTATAAAGCCATTCAAAATGATAGAATATAATATTTCTATGTGAAGTTATAAAGATTATTTCTAAGCATTACATAATAACAAATATCAGCTACTTATTATGTGGTGTTGACATTTCCCACATTAATTCTGTTCTACATCTATACATGTTTCCCTACTCTACTTATCTGCAATGCTTTGGAAGGTAGTCAACATCACTATCAAACTTCTTGTTTTCCAGGACATGTGATTAGCAGTCTGCCATCCTAAGTTGGTCTTAGCCAACTTTGAGTTAAAACACCAACACAGAAAAATCCAAAAACCTAAGCTTAATAGAAGCGCTCTCTGTCCCATTCTCCTAAGGCTCATGATGTTGGATTAAGCAAAACACAACAGGTGGTCTATACATGTAGACAGACTATTCTTATCCATTTGAAAGTCAAGGAAGTATTTCAATATGTTTTCATTAACTGCCTTCAGGTTCATGGGCCTATTCCACCAAAAACATGGATTGCAATGATTTAATCATGGAATATCAATGGAGGTGTTGCTACATAAAGTATCCTCACAGTACCATTTTTTTCTTGTTTTGGTATAAGTAGCTAAAAATAGGAAGGTAGGGAAGGGACTGGCATGTGACACATTACTTCCCACCAAATTTAGTTAAAGCAATGTAGGTGTTAGCAGAGGTAGGCAGATAGTGGAGAGAAGCTTATTAGCTTTTTATGCTTGTAAAACTACATTGTTTTGAAGTAGGGTGCCACCTTACTTTAGAGAGGAAAGTTAGACTCTATGTATGCCGCCCAGGCTCTAGATGGGAGGTCTGTACACCAACCTATCACACAGCTGGAGCTACAGCAAAGGGATTAAACCAGTATGAATGGGTTTGAAACAGCAAGAAGTGGATGATAAAAAAACAACAGGTGTGATCTGGCTGTAAACATGACATAGGCTAATTCAATATTAGGCAAATAGAAAACAAATGCAAAATGGAGGCTATGTAAAAGTGTAACAGAAAGGGGGGAAAAACATTATCAAATAGAGAGCAGTAACTGAGTATATTATTTATTACCATAGGGGGAAAACAGGCATTTTAAATTGAATTCAGAAGCCAAGAATTCAATAATATATAAAGGAAAAAAAGACCTTAAAAGACCCCAAGAAAACAAAAATGGAAATGCGCACTTTCACAATGAAATGGAGTATAGTGAATAAAGAAACAAAATGAAGTAAAAATAAGAAATGACATGATTTTGTTATAATTAACTGAATTTTTCCTCTTCCCATCCATTTTAGTACTTATGCCCTGTTACTTTTTTGGAAGAAATTAAAAGTATGTACAAAATCAGGTCCCTGTATGTATACAGCCTTTGTTTTCTCCTTTGAGAGCATATGGCAAGAGTCATTGCTTTCACTCAGTGACAAATGCCTTCTCACGGCATCTACTACTTTGACCTTTAATTAGATCTTCCCAGACCACCTAAAACAACTCATGTCTGTGACCATCCCTGTCTGGATGTGTCCCAGAGGATTGGGGCAGTAGCAGAAAAGCAAGAAATAATCTTACTCTAGTATAGGGTATGTGTAGCAAAATGATAAGCAAGTAGGGAGTTGACGAGTTTGTTAAAAAAAAAAAAAAAAAAAAAAAAGAAAAGAAAAGAAAAGAAAAAGAAGAACGAAGGAAGGAAGGAGAACTCTGCATAAATGAGTCAGTCATTAATGAAAATTGAAACCTGAACAAAGTACTGGGATATAAAAGCAAAATCTCACGCTGAGGAAGAGTCCAGGTTGGCCAGTTCAATAACTTTTTTGTTTCAATAAATACATAAAGAATTCAGTCTGGATGCTCTCATTTAAAGATCTTGTTAAAACAAACAAAACAAAAAAACAAAACAATAAAACAAGGAAAGATAGTAAAGTATGGAGATTAGAAATAGAAAAAAGGAGCGAGACAGAGAAAGGGAGAGAGAGAAAGAGTGATATTGAGAGAGAATGAGAGATGAACTGGCAGTAATCTGAAAAAATAAATAAATGATTAGAATGGGAGAAAGAATAGCTTCTGAAGCAATAATATGAAATGCAAATGTGTAAATGGTCCTGACATCTGTTGTTATATTAATATAAGTAGAGGTTTTAGAAGAGAATGCAGAAAATTGCCTAATTTGACTGGAGATGATAGCCGATGGGGTTGAGAAAGTTGGAGTGGTTAGAAAGTATGAGTTGGATTTAGACCAAAGAAAATAAATAAATTCACAATTTACAGGGGAATGGAGAAAAATCATAAATTGGGACAAATTAGAATGTTTTGCCTAGGGAAAGGCAAATGCTATAGTCTGATTCAATAGGAAACTCTATGAGGCTAGTTTTGAGCTCTTCAGGGGAGAATCTTCTGTGAGGCCAGGGCTAAACTGCAGTTCTTCTATCAGGATTATCTCTTGATCCGATGTGGGATGCTGAGTAGTCAGTCCATGTGAGCCTTCACGGTCAAGAGATTCCTTCCAGTCAAGTCATTGTTCTAGGACTAGGTAAAGCATGTCAAACTTGTGGCCCGCGGGCCGCCTGTGGCCCACAAGGAATATTTTTGCGGCCCAGCCAATATAACAGTGTGTAAGAAACATTTTAATAAAAATTTAGTAACTTAATTTTTACAATATCTGGTTATACATAATTATTAATATTGAACTACACATTCGCTAATGACTGATTACTATAATCGTGTAGCATTCATTTCCCTTATGTGCCTTATGTGCAGGTGCACCATTGCTCTCCACTAATACTAGCAGCGAATATTTTAGCAGCCGATTGCCAAGTCATTAGTCTTGGATTGACTTGTTTGGTGTGAGCAACAGGAAATATTTCGCTTTCGGAGAACAAGGAAAACAGGTTTATTTGCGTTATACCTGTTAATTTGTGCAGTTATTCAGTGTCTGGTAAGTTAATGTCCAAGAAAAAATATTAATTTTTATTAAAATGTTTTATTATTTTATGTTAATAATTACTTATTTATTTCAGCCCTTTGTATTCAGCATGTCTCTATTGAAATGAACCTATGTTTCTATGAAAACTGAAGCTTTTGTTTTTTGCGGCCCACATAAACTTCAATCTTGTTTATTTGGCCCGTGTTAGCCTTTGAGTTTGACATGCTTGTTCTAGGTATTAGCAGCTAAATCTACCTGGGTCCCAGACACAGACTAGGTACAGTGATGGCGAACCTATGACACACGTGTCAGAGGTGACAGGAGAACTCATTTTTTTGGTTGATTTTTCTATGTTAAATGGCATTTAAATACATAAAATAAATATCAAAAATATAAGCCTTTGTTTTACTATGGTTGCAAATATCAAAAAATTTCTATATGTGACATGGCGCCAGAGTTAAGTTAAGGTTTTTCAAAATGCTGACACGCCGAGCTCAAAAGGTTCGCCATCACTGGACTAGGAAGACAATGTGGTAAAAAGTTCAATCAAGGAAAATAAATTAGAGGCTTTGGGCAAGTGTGCTGCAGTTCACCTCAGTAAATAGAGCATCAGCCTGCAGACTGCAGGGCCCCAAATGGGGTCATGTAGCTTGGTGGTTGCAGGCTCTGTGCCCAGTCCTGGTTGGGGCATGTGTGGAGGCAACCAATTGATGTGCTGCTGTCACATTGCTGTTTCTCTCTCTCTGCCTCTCGCCCTCCCTTTCACTCTCTCTCTCTCTCTCTCTCTAAAAAAAAAGAGCTGAAACTCTATTTGGCTTTTATAATAATGTTCCTGAGAGAAATCAGGGCTTTGGAGAGTAGGTATTGAAGAACATACTAACATATGACATGCTATGGCTTGAGGAGTGTGGAAAGGCAAGTCTACCAAAAGTTATCTTTCTCTTTTTAGCCTTACTGAATTCCAAAAAATCTCCTTGGAGAATTTGTTGCTAAAACTCCCTATAGTACCAAGATACACTAATTCCTAGGGAGGTAAAATACTATGCCTGAAAACTTTTCAAAAATTAAATATAGTTCACATGAAGCTTGTGTTCACCCTTACAACTATTATCAGGCTTTAGATTAGGATATTTAGAACCACCCAGGGAAAATTCAGAGACAAAGGGAATTGCCATGAAAGGCAAGCCTCCCTAGATCAGAAGAGGTAAAATCAAGTTATTACTCTGAAACCACTGGCTCTAAAACCCTAGTTATGTATTACCGAAAACTCTGGTTGCCTGTGCTGTTACTAATATTTAGACTATTAAATTAGATAATCCTAAAGAATTAATCCTATATAATAAAAGGCTAGTATACAAATTGACCGAATGGTGGAAGGACTGGTCGCTATGATGCACACTGACCACCAGGGGGCAGATGCTCAACGCAGGAGCTGCCCCCTGGTGGTCAGTGCACTCCCACAGGAGGAGCACTGCTCAGCCAGAAGCTGGGCTCATGGCTGGTGAGCTCAGCAGCAGAGTCAAACATCCCCCGAGGGCTCCCGGACTGTGAGAAGGCGCAGGATGGGCTGAGCCCCTACCCCCGAATGCATGAGTTTCGTGCACTGGGCCTCTAGTCTTCCATAAAATATTATTTTCCTGAACTCTTTGAGCCTACATCCGAAGGACCAGAGCTAAACCTCCATTTAAAAGAGGGTATGATGGGCTATTCAACAAAAAACACAAAGGCAGTTGAAGTTTTGTGGTTCCAGTTCTAAAATTTTCAATAAAGAGCTGTTTTTCAGATCCTAACCGCTATTTAATTAGATTGGGGAATTGTTGCCATGTTTGTCATTTCGACCCCAATTGTTAGCTAAATTAATTAACTTTGAAGCTTTTAAGGAAAGGAAATTGATTCTAACTATGGCATGTGTTCAAAAGTTATATAAATATCTGAGCTAAAGCACTTTTGGCTGTATTATACAGATTACCCATTACAAAGTTTATTCTTTTCTTGCCCCCTTTCCTTTCAGAAAATGAAGCTCAAGAAATAACAGTCAAATGTTACAGGATCCTTTATGGGCAGAGTACTATGAAGGCTTGTGAAGCCATTTCCTACTTTAAGTGCATTTTCTCCCATTTCCAAACTAACAAAAATCTAAACTCCTTAATGCAGCAAAAAATGTTCATCATAATCTAACTCCAGCCTTTATAGTCTCATGACTCTATACTTCCCCACCCTTAATTTATGATCCAGACATATTAAATATCTTGCCACACCAAAGTAATTAATTCTAATTAGGTTTTTAGTGTCTCCTTCAAAAATATAATTGGGAAGTCAAGGATCATCACTGCAAATCCATCAAGAGAAAAATAGAAAATAAAATAAGTGGAGGGGAAAACTCAGAGAAATAGAGAATATGAGTGAACAGAGTAAAATTTCAAAGAAATAATAATAATGTCCAGAAATACAAGAAGAAATATTGCTTGGTGAAACAAGACAGAAAAAGGGAAAGAAAGGAAGAAAGAAAGAAAGAAAGAAAGAAAGAAAGAAAGAAAGAAAGAAAGAAAGAAAGAAAGAAAGAAAGAAAGAAAGAAAGAAAAAAGGAAGGAAGGGAGGGAGGGAGGGAGGGAGGGAAGGAAGGAAGGAAGGAAGGAAGGAAGGAAGGAAGGAAGGAAGGAAGGAAGGAAGGAAGAAAAAGAAAGAAAGAAAGAAAGAAAGAAAGAAAGAAAGAAAGAAAGAAAGAAAGAAAGAAAGAAAGGAAGAAAGAAAGAAAGAATTATAAATTTAACATATGAACATAAAATAAATATTAGTAAAAGTGATAAAAAGATAATGAAGGGTAAACTGAAAAAGCCAAACACATAAATAAAGGAGAGAAAAGACTTTTTAAAAGTAGGTGGTCAATAAAGATAACCCAGCACTCATCATATGGTAATTCTTTAAGAAATGAAGATTAGAGAAAATGTTAATAAAGAAATTGGTAAAGATATACCACAAGGAAATTTCTTATAATTGACTGTTTGAATCTTTAGATTAAAAGGATTTTTCAAGTGCCCCAAGACAGAGGATAAAGAAAGACCCACACTAAGGCATATTCTAATATATCTATAACACTATAAATAAAGACATAATCCCAAAAGCTTTTTAGTTAGAAAAGCAGGTGGTATACAAAAGATCAGGATCAAAATGACAATATCTTCTCAACAAGACATTGGAAATTACAAATGCTTTTAAAATTCTGAGTGAAAATTACGTTAAATTTTTAATTCTATTCTCAACCAAAGATTCAATCGAGTATCAAGTAGAATAAAAATGTTCCTCAACATATGTTTGTGAAATATTTATCATCTGTAGACCCTTTCTCAAAACATTGCCAGAACACAAGCTACAGAAAAAAATAAAAGAGAGAGCAATCAAGAGAGAAAGAAAACCAAGTAAAGAGGACATCATTTCTAGAAAGAAGAGGGTACTAACATCATAAAATGGAAAAATTTCTAGGATGATGGATAAACAATGACTGAATTGCATATTTTTATAGATTGCTTTAGAAAACAACCAAACAAGATAAAAGCAGGAGAAAAGAGGGTTTCAGGATGGGTTTTCTTCTAGGAAAAAAAAAATAAAAATGGAAAAACAAATGCTAGACCATTTGACCAACTTGTCTGTGTAGAAAGTTGAATAGAGAAGCATTTCATAAAGATTTTGGAGCTTTTGGGAAGATAGTGAAAATAGAAAGGATGTCAGGAAGACAGGAAGGGAGGAGAGAGGGAGGGGATGAGGAAAGGCTATGGTGTTGGAGTTAGGGGAGAAGAACTGGGCATAAAAGAAAATAAATAAAGTACTTACTAATTAAAGGGAAATTATACCATTATAATTCTATAATTATATCATATCTCCAAGCTCAGCTACATTATTTGTATAGTCTTAATAATTAAAAACCCAGGTATAGATTTAAACCAAAATGGAGATATAGTGATAATGAAAGAATTAGAGTTAAAAAATGGGTATTTTAACAAAGTTTAAAGCTTCATCTGCAGCAAAAAGAAATAAATCAATAAGCTCTAACTTCAGGAATCCTGAGATAGCCATATGCTCATTATTTTAAAATACAGAAGTAAAAATTAAAGATGTTGGAAGTGGTTGCCCTTCTGCCCTGATGCCAAGGGCTTTATTTCTTTAGGTTTTTAACTTTTAAACTTACTTGTATTTTAAATATGTATGCATATATTTATTTGTTAAGTTGATTCTCTTTCTTTTGGATATAATTATAACAATCAAATTGAATAGAAATGTGCTCTTTCTTCTTTAAAATATTTCCACAAAAGTAGATTCTATTACTAATATAACTTTATTAAATTAATGAATTAATGTATGAATATATGCTTTAGTAAAACATTCCTTTCTTCATAAAAAATGAAAGATTAGTTCAATATGATGTATATAAACAAGTTCTATGTTAAATTTGATAGTAAATATAGCTTCTTGAAGGAATCTGTAAAGAAAAGTTGATTTAAACATAATATATTTTAGTAAGGGGAATATGCATTCCTAAAACTGTCTCTATTATTTTTACCTGATTTTCAGAACGGTGAATTTTTTTCAGGTGAAGCTCTGGTTGAGTGTTGTTATTCATTCGGATCTTCATATCACTGTGGGCAGGCTAAATAAAACTGCTGGAGAGAAGAAATATTGACCTGTTTATTCAGCATTAGCCCTCATTCAAAGACTTTCTATAAGTATACTAATGCCAATTTTATAAACTTGTTAATAACATCTTGTTAATCTCCCTCCTCAACTCTAAAACAAATTCAATACAAAATAATGACTTCCAGAGTCTAATGGCTTTTTAAAAATAATATTTTTCACAAAACACACCGAGAGCAAAGTACAAAGAGTTTAAAAGAGGATGAGATTCTCCACTATTATTTCTGGAGCGCATCCTAGTCTGATGTTTTTCCTTCTGCCATTCTTAGAGAAAGTACATTATATGCAGCAGGTCATTTCAAATCCTACTCATTTCCTCAGGAATAGGGGTCAGGTAACATGCAGCATCCTTGGGAAAGTAGCCTAAAATTACCAAAAAGGCCATCTCAGTAAGACATCAGGAAGTACAACTGTTTCCATTGACATGAACATAATGAAAATAAAATGCTCTAGAACTAAATGCTTTGTAAACCATAGTTTGTAAAAATATCACACATGCTGTGTTTTGACCACCCACAAGAAATCAAAGTCACTGTATCACTCCACAAGCATCCTGGTCCTACTGATGTTTATGATTCTAAAATCAGGAGCAGGTTCCTGGGACACAGTGGCTCAGTATCTGCTAAGGCAAGGTTAGAAAAAAAAGAGCTTTAAAATGCCCTCTTTGTTCCTGACCTGCCATGGGAATTCATGGTATGCAACATCAAAGGCAAAAATCCAGGTCACCTCTGTTGGATATAGCCATGTGGGTGTGTGAATTAAAAACACACAACAGAGAACCTGACCGATTCCTATTTCAATCTGGTCTCTTCTTCGACTGCTTCTTTACGGATAATGAAAGGAGAGGCTTCAGACCAGTTTCAGGATGTGCTGATTCTCAGAAAAGTGATTTAGAATGGACAAATACTCCAATACTTTCAGGAAATGAGCAATACAAAGGCAGATCAAAATCTTCATAGCTCAAAGTAAAAGACCCATCCCACCCCCCAAAAAATTCTGGGAATATTTCTGTTTCACCATGAACTAGATGAGAAATCAAGCTGTTCAGGCACAGCTGGAAAATGTGTAGAAGTGAACCATAACACACCTGGTTTAGCTTCTCAAGAAGCTAAATGTTTTGATGCTATGAGGACCTAGCTTGGTAGGATGTTTCCCAGTGAGCAAAAAGATTACCCATCTAGCAGTTAAGATCAATGGATCCCATTTAGTGGTCAGACCCTCAAAGAAATGGGTCACTTATGTCCAAGAATTCAGAGCTTATATATTACAACTGGTAGAAGTGCAGAGATAAAAAAAAAAAAAAAAAACATGGTAGCCTATACTAGTCAAAAATAGGGGTCAACTGATAGATGCAAAGGAAGAAAAAAGATACAAATAAATAAGATATTGTTAAGCTATCATTTTAGTCATTATGATGTTTCTTTTGAACATATCTTGCCTAAGCCACTTCTGCAACTGGATTTTCAATTTTCTTCCCACAAAAATTATTGTTGCACTAGAGGCCTGGTGCATGAAAATTCATGCACTGGAGGGGATGTCCCTCAGCCCAGCCTGCCCTCTCTCACATTCCAGGAGCCCTCAGGGGCAGGAGGTGACCCTTCAATCAAGGGAAGCCGACACCCCCATCACAGCTCTGCTGCTGCCACTGCCAGCAGCACAAGCCTCGGCCGGCCCTGGTTAGCTGAGCCTCAGGTGGCCCTGGGTGGCTGGGCAGCTGACATCTGAGGCTTGCCTGCACCTCAGGCTGGCCCTGAGTGGCTGGGGGGCTGAGAGCGGGTCCGGTCACATCATGCGCCGCGCCTGCCACCACTGCACTCCACCCACCCACCACGGGCCTGAAAGGACTGGGGGACTCTGGCAGGGCTGAGGGGACTGGGTGCCACCATTTTTGTGATGGTCAATTTGCATATTCCCTCTTTATTAGATAGGATTACCTGCTTTCCACTTCACAAATCTCAGCTCTCTTTGAAGGCTCCTCTCAAATTGTACCTCCTTGGTAACAATTTTTTTGGCCATACTAGCCATGGCAGTTTGTAATGAATTCATCTATGCCTCCCTGGGCAGTTATCTTATACTTTCCTGAGATGTTGTGTGTGTGTGTGTGTGTGTGTGTGTGTGTGTGTGTGTGTGTGTTTTGTTTGTTTAAGCCAATGCCTTGTCTCCTTTGCTACAGTGCCAATCCCCTGAGGTCAAGAATCAGGCTTTCTGTTTTAATTTCCTACAGCTCTCCCCTTAATCTTATACAATTAATATGTAATGGTTGACAAAAGAACCAGCATAAATTTTTTCATTTAGCGTAAGTAATATTGGAAGGCTCCTGCTGTCTCACAATTCATTTTAAAAAGAGACTTGCCATGACCTTGTGAAGAAATACTATCTAATCATCTAAAGCTTTTCTTTCCAATTATTTAGGAGTTTGGCTGAGAATGAAATGATAAATAATAGAGGGACAATATTTACAGAGCAGCTCCTGAGTTGCTTGTCAGTAATGCTGCAAGTTATCTTGATATTTATGGGTTCATATAGACTTTATTTATAATTTGCCCCCTCTACACAGGAGTAGGCTGAGTCTGGAATTTATATCCAGACGTTATTTCATTTACATTTTTAAAAATCTATATTGCTTTTTAAATGAGACCAAATTCAAGGTAATTATTAAATGCTGTGTCTTAAGTATGTCTAAGTTCAAAGTCCATATACTTTTTTGAAGAATTTTTTTCCCAATGAAGATTCAGATGGTCTGAGAAAATGGGTCTTAGACTTGAGGAGACACAAAGATGTATATGCTAAGAAGTATTTTTAATCATTCACAGGATAAAATACATTAAATAAAAAGTAACGTTGGTAAACCTAAGAAACTCTATTATGTTAATGATCAACTTGAAAACATACCTAGATATTCTGAAAGTGCCTTCATTATTTATATTAATATTTTCCTTTCTTTGTTTTCTTATAGGAAAAATATACTATTGCCAATTATGAATATGCACATTATTTTAAATGAATAAAGACAGAAAAATATAAAAGACATCATTGCATTTGAGTTTCACAGGAGTTAAATGCAGAATTGAGGCCCATTATGTGGTCACCTATGTGACAGCTACCTAAATGAATACAAATTCTCATGATAGCGTCCTTTCTGGCAGAAAGATGACAAGATGAAATAGGCAAACATATAGGGAAAGGCACCTGAGTGCAAAAAGACACAGGTTTTGGTGCAAAAGAAAGGTTTGAATCTGTGTTCTGTTGTTTTCTACCAGAGAGACCCTGGGAAAGGAACTGAAATTCTACAGGCTCCAGTTTCTTCATCTCTACAACAAGCATGATTGTTCCCCATCCCCTTAGTGCTATGTGAATTAAATGAAACATAGAATGCAGAATGCCTAGCAGAATCCATGGAAAACTATGGCCATTCACCAGGTGTACATTCCTTTTCTGTTTTACCCTCAGATGTGTCAGTTTAAGACAGCAGATGTATAATCTTACTTGAAAGAAAAAGACTCCCACACTTAGAAAAGGTTTTATAGAGGAGCGAGGATTTGGATGGACTTTATGGCAGGAAGAAAATGAGCAGTAGAGACTGTGTTTGGAGAAAGCAAAAGGTACATGAAAGTACAAGCATAAATAAAAGTAAAAAAATTATGTGGTAGAATATGCATAATTGGAAAGATGAGTCTGGGTGGAAGGCTTTATATGAAAAATTGATTATATATAAATGAAGTAAAAATGTAAGTTGAGTCTGGACCATGAATTCTAAGTGGTATAGTGGGGATGTCTTGGGATGCCAATGGAACCTTCTGAGCAGGACAAAGACAACCCACTCCTCCAGAGGTAAGAGGCCATGTTCTTATCAAACTTGATAATTAATACTGCCAACTATGAAGCCTTTCCTAGCAAAAATGTTTCTTTCAATCATTGCAAATAGATACTTACTCTTCATTTAAGTTTAAAGTGAGCTTTCACATAAGAAAACTTTTCTTAAAGAACATCACTTTATTTTGCCCAAATAAGTTACGTTTTTAAGTAGTGGCCAACAAGGCAACAAAAACCCTCTCATGTAATTATTTCTGAGCATGAAGAATTTAGTCCAGGCATGAAATAGAAATGTATTTTATTAGTCTAATACTAACAGAGCAGATCGCTAACTAAAAACACTATAATGGGTTTTTAATGGTCCTCTGTGGAATTTTTCAGATATAATAAAAACTCTTAGCAGTGACAATAAATTGCATATATTATACTTATTATTCAGTAAGAACATATTTTATTTGCCTGCAATGTTTTTCTAGATAGAAAGTGATTCAGTCTACTTAGTTTTGTAGAAGGAGGGGGTAAAAACTACTTCTATAAAATGATGAAAACAAACAAGTAGCGTTTTAATATCTCATTGTTTTATACCATATTAATACTATTCATAATATTTCAATTCCCATTGATCTTGACAATTTAATAAAATAAATAATAAATCAATCACAGTTTTTTTTAAATTGTATTCTTACTTTGATTGTTAAATTCTGGATTATTGTTAAATGTATTCTTATACCAAGAATAGCTTGCATTTTGCAGTGATTTCCCTTTTAAAACATTTTTAAAGTTTATTTTATACATAATCAAAATAGTTCTGAAACAAAACCACTGTAGTAGAAGAGGCAATGGTTTTCTAAGTGGTTCTTTCCAGTGATGAGGGCCAGGTTATTTTCAGAACCCTTAGTCAAGTCTAGGACTTGATGTCCTAAGCCATGTTCCAATCCTTTAATTTAGCTGAACCCCAGTCTTGTCTTCACAAGTTAAAAATGAAATGTAGATTTTAATGAAGTCTGGAGAAAACCCATAAATATTAATAAAGTCTTATAAAAATAAGATCTATGAAAGCGCATTAATAAAAATGAGATTTGTTTTTTCACCCTGGGGAGTATGTTGAGATAAAGGAATGACTTGATAGTCCTCGAACTGCTAAACATAAAGAGGGCATCTGAGAAAAAGTCCTTGAATGATTGCATGGGCAAGAAGCAGCTATAGAGAGAAAAGTTACCATTTTGAGACTAAAGTAGAATTAAAACTCTGGTACTTGATTAGAACAAAAAGTGGTGATTTAAGGTGAGGAGATTTAAATGTGTTTTTAGGTTCAGGTTTAGAATCATATTGAAGCATATAGATATCGGCAAAGAGAAGCCATGTGTTCTTCATAGAAGAGGTTGAGAAGGACTTAGGGTTTCACAAAAGAAGTAGCATCACTCATGGGGGCAGAAAGAAGGCATCATAAGGGATGAACACAGATTGTACCAACTTCCTCTACTACAAAATAACAACATCAATAACAATTTATGGACCATATATTATATGCCAGACCATATTCTACATTAACACTTTTAATCCTCTAAACAACACTACAAGAGAACATTATTCCCCAAACCTAGCTGCAGAGTGTTTAAGTAACTTGGTCAGCTAGCTATTGGCAAAGCCAACATCTGAACCTCACTTGTCTGGATCCACAGCTCACACTGTAATGTTTCTTGACTCTCATTATCATTATTTTTATTTATAAAATTGGTTATAATTCTGTGTTTTTTGGTTTTGTGTTAGGGTATGAATAGCACTTGGGCCTATATGGTATCTTTGCAAGGCTAAAAAATGAGGGGAGGAGGGATTAGGGAAGATAAGAGGCATATCAGAATCTCAGAAGAGGGTGTTTAATTTGAAAAGGCCTACTCAATGTATTCAATTTTGTACTTCAAACATCATAGATTACTTGCAGAAAGTAAACTGCTTTAGCTCAGCCACAGTGGCTCATTGGTTGAGTGTAGACCTATGAAACAGAAGGTCACATTTCAATTCCCAGTCAGGGCACATGCCCAGGTTGTGGGCTCGATCCCCAGTGTGGGGTGTGCAGGAGGCAGCCGATCACTGATTCTCTCGTCATTGATATTTCTATGTCTCTCTCCCTCTCCATTCCTCTCTGAAATAAATAAAAATACATATTTTTTAAAATGTGCTTTTGAAATCTTAGTTGTTGAAATGCCTACTCAGTTTAAATGTCAAGTAATTTCTAAATATTGCCATAACTCCTCTAAATAAAACTTTTCCTACTCATCTATATAGCTAAACATGTAGTATATGCAAATATAGATATATTTTATACATATTAATAATACTTTACCCTAATTGTCTCTTCTTTAGTGTATTTATTAAATCATTGAATAAGTATTTTCAGAATAATTACCAGGCACATTTTAAGCTCTCTAAACAAAGGAGTATTTGTCATTTTGGGGAGAGGGAGTTATTGTTGGTGGTGGTATTTTCTATTTCCTTACTGCCCAACACAAAGTAGCAATTAATTAAACATTTGTTGAATTGAATGGCTCATGAAAACCGCATTGGACATTGTAGTCAACAAATAATCATTAAAATATAGCTGATCTTATATTTTCTTAGAGCGAAATAATTGGATGTAAAGTAATATATATGTAAAATTGCAGACCTTTAAATTTGGCAGGATCTCAGGTCTGGAACTTTTATAATGCTAATTAGAAAAGAAGTAATGAGGAATGGCACTATTTTGCTGCTTTTAATTCCTTCCTTCAAGTTTTAAATGGATTTTAATCTCCTCTAGACCACCAAGTTAGATGCAGAGATTCCTTAACCTTCAAGACCAACTGAAAGTCATCCAGTCCAAACCCCATATTTTATAGATGAGGAAACTGTCCAGAGAGATTAGCAAAGATGGGGCAAGAATTCAGGCCTCTTTTCCCAATGCCCTTCCCTTAGTATCCTGACACCTTATATTTTTTCTCTTTTAGCTTTTATTCTCTAGATATTCAATAAAATACTGGTAGCAAGTTTTTGGTCAGTTGGGAGAATTGAAAGAGTTGATGGTAGAGAAAAACAATCCCTTCTTTCTCCTAAAGTTGGAATCTTAGAATAACGTGAAACAAGATTGAGAAATCTGTCTTTGACTAATGAGAAAAGAAGAGAGTTCATATTAAACCTTCATTTTCCCTTTTATTTCATCATTCACCATGTTTATGGAAACTCAGATTTATTAAATAGAATGTCATGCATATATATATGTATATACATATATATATATATATATATATAGCACTTGGGTTCATATGGTATCTTTGCAAGTCTAAAAGAAATATATATATATACACACATATAACATACTAGTATATATATAATACTATATATACATATATACATACATGTAAACATATATACATATATGTGAGTATAGTATATATGTGTACTTGTATATACTATACACATAATCTATGTGTGTATAGCATATAGTATACCATATGCTGTAGTATTTATATATATTTATACATACTTATATGTATAAATATATATATATGTATAAATATATATATATATATATATATATATATATATATATATACACAGACACTTTTTTTTCACTAAGGAAAGCAAATATTTCCCCTCTTTCATCTGGAAAATCCCCTCAAACTTCCCTCTTTAATGGTGGGTTGATTAATTTATCAACTTCTCTTTTGATATAGTGCAGACTGATCGTGATTAATGTGTTTATCTGCTAAATGTACGAGTAAAAAGTTAGTTTGAGCAAGCAAGTCATTTCATCCTATGGGTTTTTCCTCCTGGGTTGTTTATCTTTGAAGTGAATTCAACATTTTTGTTAAAAAAATAAAAATACTTAGCTACTGCCAATTTGTTTTCAGTCATTTTAAAAGAAGTTAAAGAGAAGCTTCCTCTAGCTCTGAAAGATTACTACAAGTGTGGGGAAAGAACCTACCCTCACTTGACTACTAATGTGTCTTTGAACCCCTCAACCAGAGGTAGAGTGGTTTCAGATGCCTTTGTCTGAGAGAGGTCTGATTTTAAGTGTCTACATTTTAACTTAGAGCTAAATATCAGCTTAACAAAGAGCAAGAGGGCAGGAAAGCAGAAGCCAGAATGCAACATCCTATGTGGGCATTGCTGGCGATATGCTTACCATCCACTCTCAATGACACAATTTCCATTGTTTTCACTTATAAGAAGCTTACTCTTGAACTTACTGAGACCACTGTTCCCTTCCAATCATCTTGCCTGGATCATCTTATAATAATTTTTAGTACCAATCACTTACAGTATTTTTTTTTTTTTTTGTATCATCTGAAAATAGACAGAGTTTCCTCCTTGAAACCAGCTCACTTCCTGGCAAATATTTCTTGAAACAAATTGCTATGTCATTCCAGTCTAACAGGCAACTTGAAATTTCAAAAACAAATTCAGCTGCAATTTCTTTTAAAGCATCTTACTAGGTTACTTTCTGTTTTACGTCGCCCAGGTTTCCAGAAATCTACTCAAAATGCCTAATGAGGCAATAAATTCCTTTATTGACTGCTCAGAATGTGGAAACAAATTGGAGTGACTCACTCAGGCCTTTTCTTAACCCTCTTATTCAGCAAAACAGTTTATTTTTCTGAAAGAGTAGAAAAAAAGAGCTGACAATTTAGAAATAAATGAAGCAGGTCCACCCTCTTTTGTGCCTCTAGGGCATTCAGGACAATCTTTTCACAGGAGTATATGTTACAGCTTAATTGAGATTGTAAAAGAGCAAAATCTTGGTTTATTGTCTTTGTGAAAATAATTCCTATGTTTGCCTTTTCACATATTATGAATTATTACTCCTACTGTTGTTGTTTTTAATAAAGAGACTTCTTGTTTTGTTTTTGTTAGTTTTATGGTTTTGTTTGTTTTGTTTTAAAGTGCAATGTTTCTCTGTTATCCACAGGTAAAAGTTTACTTACTAGGGAGGTCATTCTTTATTTAAAAAAAAAAAAAAAAGAAAATGACACAAGAGAGAAAGTGCCTGAAATTTTATATTTTTCTCTATAATTTGCCTTAAAAAACCTTTTGAATTATTTGTATTCCCTAAGCGTATTCTAGTTAATAATGAATGAAGGTGTTGAAAAAAAAATCTGCTTTGGGGATTAAAAACTTAATAACTATATGCAGAAAAAAATCTGTTTATCCGTACATAATGGATATACAACCTGAAAGCAATATGTTACAGTTAAAAGTGACCTTGAAGTACACTTAGCTCAGACTCCTTAATTTTCAGATATTGAAATAAAGGCTTGAAAAATGGAGAGATTTAAGGAACATCACTGGGAAGTTAGTATATGACACCACATCTGGAATACCCATCTCCTAAGCACTGAGTGTTCTTTCCATTATTGCATTCTTGCCTTACTTTTCATCGCTAAACCTGAACATGCCACACAGTGTTTCTTTCTCATGCTCTCATTCATAAAAAACAAATCTTAAAGGGGAAAATGGGGGCGGCAGGGAAAGACCATCTCCGCCCTAAAAACTTGGGAGTCAGCTCTTTATTTTCTCTTTAAAAATAGTGGCCTTCCTCAAAGTGAAAAATAGTGTTTCCTGTTCCTCCTTTCTCTTCTTCTTAATTTCAAATCGTCTAAACTGCTTGCTTAAAGGTTAAGATATTAGCATGAATATGAATATCAGAAGGAAGTGAAAATAACATTGAGCAGCTATTACATCATAATGTCTAGGCTGCTAGAACTGGATTCTGATCTTTGGTTTATGAAATCCTTTCTTGACTTCTTGGAATTCCACAAGAGGAAGGACACTAGGGAATAGAGATAGCTTACATATAGGAAGCAATGGAATACATCTTTATTTTGAAAGTAGAATGGGAGCTCAATTTTACCTTCATCTAATAAGTTGGGATTAATGTTTATATGTACAAGTACTATTTATCTTAGAAACATAAATTGATAGAGCTAGAAGTTACCTTAGATATTATTTAATTTCAACTTCTACATTTTATAGATTGCTTATTAAGTCCCACATAGAAATCTAGCAGGAGAGAAAGAGCTAGATATCTTGGTACCTCATTTCATGTTTTTTTTTTCTCTAACATGCAGCCTCTTGGCTGTGTATGAATGCACTTACATGTTCTGTACAGATAATTTGAGGTGTTAAAAATAAATGTATAGTCCTAGCCAGTTTGGCTCAGTGGATAGAGTGTTGGCCCATGGATTTAAGGGTCTCTGGTTCAATTCCAGTCAAGGGAACATACCTGGGTTGCAGGCTTGATCCCTGGCCCTGGTTGGGGTGAGCTGAGAGGCAACCAACTGATGTGTCTCTCTCACAGTGATGTTCCTCTCTCTGTGTCTCTCCCCCTTCCTTTCACTCTCTCTAAAAATAATTGGAAAAAAATACCCTGGGGTAAGGATTAACAACAGCAAAAACAGTACAAATGAAGTAATTCTACCCAAGGCCTTCATTGGCAAAATCACTTTTCTAAGCAACACTTAAGTTACAGAAAAAAAGTTTACCAATTAACATAACACGGAAGTACCTGCGGGGAGTGGTCCTAAGCTGGAAGTCGGACATCCTGAGTGCTACCACGGAGGCAGGGGAGGCTCCCACCACTGCTGTTGTGCTTGCCAGGCTTCTGGCTAAGCGATGCTCCCGCTATGGGAGTCCACTGATCACTAGTGGGTAGCTCCTGCATTGAGCGTCTGCCCCCTGGTGATCAGTGAACATCACAGCGACTGGTCATTCTGCCCTTAGTTCTACTTGCATATTACCCTTTTATTATATAGGATTGATTTCAGAGAGGAAGAGAGTGGGAGAGAGAGATAGAAACACCAATGATTCGAGAGAATCATTGATCACCTGCCTCCTGCACTCCTTCAAAAGGAGATTGAGCCTGTAACCCGGGCATCTGACCTTGACCAGGATCAAATCCAGGACCCTTCAGTCCACTCGCTGATGCTTTATCCACTGAGCCAAAACAGCTAGGGCAATAATTCTTAAAACTACCAAGATTCTCCTACCTTAAAGGAGCATTGTATTGGCAGCAGCATAACAAATTCCTTAATTTACTACATGGGGCAAACAGCTAACATCTGGTTATGAATCAGAAGATGTGGCTCTCACTACTGGTTTTCACTAAATAGCATTGTGCATTTAAATAAGATACTTTACCCTTCTGAGCAACACTTTACTTATCTATCTATCTAATCTATCATATCTATCTATTGTATTTTAGACTTGCTAATCTTAATTCACTTTTCAATATTCACATTCTGAACAATATGTTACTGAAAAATGTCATTTATGTGCCATACATTATACAGTTTACTTAATGTCATTTGAAAATCACATAATTAATATTGGAACTAGGACATGTTTTACCTGGTTACCCAAATTCAAAATTCACCTTTCTATTTCCTCTCTAATAGACCATAAGCATACTTAAGAAAATAAATTAATAAGTAGAAATTGATCAACTTACAGAATACCAGTGTAAGAGTTTAAGGATTTTCTGATGTAATGAAGCAGTCAATATAATGCAAGAGAATGTTTTTCAATTCATTTTATATTTTAAAAGAAGTGATTTTTCTCTGGTACCTAATCTAGTCTTCCTCTGGAGTTTCTCTTTTGCTGGTAGCAATTGTATTAGATAAAATTCAATTATATTTACAGTTAATACTTATGTAATGAACATTTCTTAAAATATGTCAGTTCTTCTCTTGGAACCTTCTTCACTGTCCATAGAGGGTCCCTGGGAGAATGATGCCACTCTCACTACTAATCACAGCTAATTTGACATAGCTAGACACTTGCCCCAGGCTGGCTAACTCAAATTCTTTCAGGAATTTAGAATTGAGGTCGATCATGTTTTTTGTTTGCTTGTTTGTTTGTTTTTGTTTTTAGCTTAGTGCACGCCTTTGGAAATAGATATAAACTCAGGACAGGGGAGTGACCCTCCTCCAGCTTCTGTGAGGATTGGAAGCAGCAGTCTGGCACAGAAAGAACTATGAGATAGGTACATAGGAAAAAGCAGAGATGGAAGACAAAGAAAATATTTTGGCAGAGGGTCCAGTTTCAATCTCTGCTAAAGGACAAGTCTCCAAAAAGTCAGAGTAGAGTTACCCTAATACTCAGCAATCCCTCTTCTGGGTATCTACCTGAAAAATTTGAAAACAATTATTCATAAAGATCTATGTACCTTTATGTCCTTGGTAGCTTCATTCACAATGGTCAAAACATGGAAACAATCAAGTTGTCCTTTAATAGGTGATTGGTTGGATAAAGAAGATGTGATACATAGTACTCAGCCATAAGAAAGTACTCGCATATGTGACAACATGGCTGGATCTTGAGAATATCATGTTGCACAAAATAAGTCAGATGGAAAAAGTCAAGAGCCATATGTTTTCACTCATATGTGGGATATAAAACAGAAAGCCACAAATGAACAAACAAGACAAAGAAACAAAAACTCATAGACACAGTCAACAATGTGGTGCTTATCAAAGGAAAATAAGAGCCAAATATATGGTGATAGAAGGAGATTTGATTTAGGGTGAAAAACACACATTGCAATATATAGATACAATATAGGATTGTACACTTGAAACTTACATAATTTTGTTAACCAATGTCATCACAATAAATTTAATAATACTAAAAAATTCACCACCAAACTGAAGTTACCTAGATTTCCCTGTTATCTAATGAGGAGTTTTAAATTTTTGGATTTTATGTTTAGTTTTATGATCTATTTTGAGTTAATTTTTATAAAAGGTCTAAGATTTGTGTCTAAAATATATTGTATTGCTTTGTTTCACCAGAGATTTGTATAGCCTTACTCACTTTAAACACAGTTTAATTTTAATATTTATTATGTTAAAAAGGATATTACTTTGCATGCTACATTTTGCCTCATAATATCTTCCAGACTAAAGGACTTTCTACTCTCAGCCCTTTGGTAAACATAATAAGTGTTTCACTGACTACATTTTAAAGCAATGTTTAAATTAGCTTACCTACCCTTTATATCAGATCTTGTATTTTAAGAGCTTTGCAAAGCAATGAAAATAGTAGAAGGGGCCCATGGATCAAGGCACCTCATTCATTAACTTTTAAAATATCACCTCATTTATTTAGTCTTCTCTGGAGTTTCTCTTTTGATAAGTAGCAATTTTATTAAACATCCATTTAAGTGAAATGAGAAAGAATGACATACTTTGCTCCAATACATATAAAAGCTATATCCTTACATCTAAATTTACTCTAGCCAAGAACATTACAGTGTAATCACTACATCTGTTTTTTGTATATGTAAGAGTGGGAAGAATACTACAGGCTTTTAAATTTACAGCACACCAAATAGCTAATACAGATTTTGGCCATGTGGGAAAACTTTGATGAAATTACCCTGTCTAGGGGAACAAAAACAGGTGAAATCATTGGATTAATGGCAGGCCAAAATATTTGAAAGGTGAAAGCATGCTTCAAGAAGTCTGCAAGAAGAGAACCCCGTGACCACATGTAGTTCATTAAAAACAACAGTACCTGTTTTCCTGCAATGGGTATCAGTTTGAGGTTTCAAACTAAAGTCAGAAACATTATTAGGTCAGGGGTCCTCAAACCATGGCCCGCGGGCCACATGCAAATACAAATATTGTATTTGTTCCCATTTTGTTTTTTTACTTCAAAATAAGATATGTGCAGTGTGCATAGGAATTCGTTCATAGTTTTTTTTTTTTTTTAAGTATAGTCCAGCCCTCCAACGGTCTGAGGGACAGTGAACTAGCCCCCTGTTTAAAAAGTTTGAGGACCCCTGCATCAGGTCCTTTAAATGAAAGAATAACTATCATAGCAGGCAACACACTGCCTTGAAAATAGAGTTTATTTTGTAATGAAAATATGAAGTTACTCTGAGAGAGTGTCTGAGGAAGCAGTAGCTTAAAAGAAGTACTGTACAAACTTTTAGACTTTCAGACATAATCTTTCTGGTAAAATATCCATTAATAAAGATGGAGAAATCAATGGCTTGTAAGATTTATGAGAAGAGTCAAAGAAAATAAAACATTTTCTATTATAACATCATAGACACTAGATTAATTCAATGATGATTTCTTGTCTGCTATCTTACCAGGTATTAGGGAAAATATGGGAAAATGATATCTACTAGTAGGTCAGAAATCCAGCCCTTATTCTTTCTAGAAAGTTCTTTTATAATTATAATTCCTTTCCTGTTAACCATTTGGTCATAGCTTTTAAAATTAAAGTACTAGGAAGTTTCCAGTACATAACTTTTCAGAAGTATACATATGAAAAATGATATTTAGGCACACACTAATCCCATATTATCAAGACAACCACAATTTCTCTTTGTTAGAAAGCCCTCATTTCTTCTTCACCTCCCAAGACAGAGCAGAAGTTTGCCCATCAAAATACCTTTCACAACTGGAACATTTTTTTTCAAATTATCTACATTTTCTTTTTCAGTTCACTCAGAAAAAAATAATGAATTAGTCAATCAGAAGGGAGAAAAACCTGCCAACTGAAAACACATTTTGAGATTGTGTTTTGAATCTCACCTATTTGTACACTTTAAAAAAAAAGTGCATTATTTTTAATTGATTTCGGAGAGGGAGGGAGATAGAGAGATAAAAACACCAATGATGAGAGAAAATCATTGATTGGCTGCCTCCTGCAGGTCCTCTACTGGGGATGGAGCCTGCAACCTGGGCATGTGCCCTGACCCGGAATCAAACCCTGACCTCCTGCATCATTGGTGGATGCTCAACACTGAGCCACACCAGCTGGGCTTTTTCACTATTTACATTAGGTTTTTGTTTTCTTAAGTTAGTTTGAGAAATACAGGTAAGCACGGCCAATGCCTGGGGCCGCTGGTAGTTGACCCTGTGAAATGTTGTCTCCTAACCCCCAATCTCCTTGTTGGTGGGTTGCGGACAGACAAGGACAAGCTGGCCCCTCTGGAAAGGGCTCTGAGGTTTGGTGCTCAGGCTACCCCATCATTTTGAACTGCCCCTAGTCCCGCTTGGTCTTGGAGGTGTTTTTAATGCCAGGAGACACCTGACAAGTGGGTTCTGAGACCGCCTCAGGCTCACCCCAGGCCCACTCAGCAGGAGCCCACTTCCAGAACAAAATATCCCAAAGCTTCACGGTACAACGAGAATCTGTGTGTGGAAATTATGGCTAACTTGCCCACTTTTGCTTGTGGCTGGTTTCCTTTATAGAAATTGGGCACAAAATATTTATAGTTTGAGATAGTTTGAGTAGAGAATCATTAGCCAGATAAATGTATGCACAACTCAGTTTTGTATTAGAAAGACTTCAGAGAGAGGCTGTTTTCATGTTGATGGCAAGAAAGGTCAGGTGGAAACCTATAGCCAAAGCTGTTTTCTCCATGGAAATCTTTCTCTACTCCAGAAGGACCACACTGAAATCTGAAGGAAGTTATGGATTTCTCTCCTCAATATACCAAGAGGTAGACAAAGTTTGCACACAATGCATTTTATTTTCTTCTGAATTTTGCTCCTTTCATATAAAATATAAAGATGATGAATTTTTACTTTAGTTTTTCATTTTCAAAATGTAAAATTTAACAAAATGGATACTTCCTGAAAAGCATGTAGGATTAAAACCACCCAGAATTCTAACTGGGGGAAAAATGAAAACAATCCTATAATTATTTCTTCCTCTAGAGAGGTGATAATCAAGCTTGGCTACACATTGAAATTACCAGGACAGCTTTAAAAAACACTATGACATTACCTTTCTCTCCCTCCCTCCTCTCTTGGGCTCTTGAAGAAACCTCAGGCTATAAGGACTCTAGAGGGAAAACTTCAGGAAACATGTGAGTTGCATGTAAGGTTCAGAGGAAAACCTAGGTTATTCCTCTGCCGAGTCTTCCTTTTGCAGAAATAAGGATCATCCTGGACATTTTGTCACAAGAGCTTAGGCTGGACTTTCTGGGATGAAAGCTTGGCTAACATGAATTAGCCGTTAAACACTCGAAGCAGAATGCTGGTGACTGGTGAAACAGTAGAAGCAAGTAGGGCTGACCACCGGGACTTATGCTTTCTTGTTATTGTCTCCTTTTTCTCATGCCGTGCAATCCTGACACCATAATTGCTCTGGAACAAGATGAGGCTTGAGAATCATGTATGAATTGGGCATTGGGAAAGGATTTCATAGCAGCAGAGAAGGCGGTAGCCTAGTCAGCTGTGGCAACGAGGTGGGTACATAAGGTTTTTGGCTTTGACTTCTCCCAGCCAAAAAAAAGTTTCACTCAGACAAGCATTTGACCCCAAGTTTCCTTCCAAAGCTAACTCTAAGTTTGACCCAAGAGGTAGGAAAATCAAACCAATAAAGTAGTCATCAGGTTAACTGTTCTGACCAAAGGCAAATTAGGGAAACTTAGAGGCTAAATAACATTATGATGAAGAATGTCCTACAAGTTGCAAAAATAGTCTACGAAAGGCTCTTTAATAAATATTAAGCTTTCAAAACAACCTTGTGATTGCATCTTTTTGAAGACTAATCACATGTAAAAAGCTTTCAAATTTGTATCTACATTGCAGGGCAAAGTCAAATCTGAGATGCATACAGACTCTGATCAATTGCTTATTGAGATTTGACTATTAAATAGTGAAACTGAATTTTCCCTTAGTTACAACTGGCTCTGAGACAAATTCTTTAAAAGGGGTTGAAATAGCAGCAGCCTCACTCCAATGAGGGTATTGTGTCCTAAGGTAAATGAAGGACAGCATTCAGTTGGTGTGTTAGGCTTGGAAAGGTTGTTGGCCTCATTAATTTTGGTTCTCAAACTCCTGCACATCAGAACTTCCTGAAGAGCTCGTTTAAACGCAGATGACCGAGTCTCACCCCCAATCTTCTGTTTCAGTAAATCTGAGGAGGGTGCCAAGAATTTACTTTTCCAAAGGTTTCCAGATGATGGGAACTTACTATCCTGGGGATCACAGTTGCTCTAGAATGGTATTATCTTGTAGTTCATATAAATATAGGGAGCCCCCCCCCAAAAAAAATGTATACACGCTTTAACAGCTAATAGCTCAATTTTGAAAATGAAATGTATTTTAATATACTGCTTTTACAATCATTCAAAGTGCATTTATGTATTTTTGGAACACCCTATATGTTCGTAGAAGATTTTACATCTCTATAGAAATTATTTAATTTTGTTATTTTCACTTTGATAAACTCTGAATGCCATGCTAATATTTGTATTTTTAAAATCCTAATGGCCAGGTTATAATTAAGTTTTTTCCTGCACATGTTCAGTTGCAATAATTTATCTTTGTGTTTATAATCATGTGAGCAGCTAACAAGCATAATGTTAATTTTTAGAAGTGTTTCTATAAGTGGGTCATTAGATGTATTCTAGGAGTCCATGAATCTCTATTTTTAAAAACTTTAGTGTGCATGCTAGAATCTGGTACCATGATATCACAAGGGTGCAAATCAATCTCTCTAACAAGGGATATTTACATGAACATTTTTCCTCATGTCTGTAGTTAGTGTTTTAGCAACTAGTTTCTAAATTGTTCAGTGAGCAGTGTGCCCAAAAATAATTGTGTAAACTCTTTTAACCAGCATGGTTTGGGTATTGGGGTGTGCAGAATAATGCATATTTTCATATATAAACATTCCTAACTATATATACATATTGCAATTTTTTCTTTGATGGTTAAGGATGAACTCCAGGATTTTACAGGGCCCAAAGCTAACACTTATCAAGTACTAACTACATACCAGAAACCAGTCGCAAAGCTTTCCATGTCTTTAACTGATTTGATTCCACAACCCCATGAGAATGATACTCTTATTAACACTATTTAAAAATGAAAAAAATTAAATGAGATACAATGAGGTTGTGTAAATTGCCCAAGGTCACACAGCAGTAGGTGACAGAGCTGGGATCCAGCCATTTTTCAAGGACAGCCAAGCAGGCAGAGGCTGCTAATGAGAGCATGCTGATTTAAAAAGTGTTTCTTATCATCTATATCCCCCAAAAACATTTAAGATGCCAAGAGTGGTTGCTTAAATTATGGACTACATTGGAGTGTAATGCAGATGCTAAAAATTAAGTGGTACATCTGTATTTATTGATAGAAAAATGTCCATAAACTGACAATGAAGAAATCAGGTTAAGAACCATTATATAGAATGAGATTCTATTTTAATAAAGGCATATGATAGTTATATTAAAAGTGGGAATGTCCAGATAATGAAATTACACTGGATTTTTATATTTTGTCCTTTGCTTTGGAATTTTGTAACAAGTATATAAATTATTTTATAATTAAGATAAAATTATAGTGTTTTATGAAAGATAATGTGCTCGAGTGACTGGTATACAATTATAACGATAGCTAATATTTATTTAGTATTTATTATGTGTCAAGCAATGATCTTAGAGTTGTTAATAAGGAATCTCATTTAACCACATTTAAGAAAACAAAACAAAAGTTGAGGTAAAGATTGTTACATTCTGTTTTACAGATGAAGAAACTGAGGCCAGAAAGATTTAGTAATCACTCTAGATAGTTGAATGCCAGCAGCTTGAATCCTGAGTAAATATTTCAAGACCCTACAGTACAAGGACCTGCACCCTTCTTGAGTTACGGTCCAGAAAAGGCCCACAATTCCCTGCAGCATTTCTCTGTAGGACCCTCAGTATTTTCACTCCACATTAAAGGGAGGATTTTGAAAGTTTAGAGTGAAAGCATTCACTGAAATGGCAAGACCACAAATGTATCCATTTTGATGGAACTAAGCCACATTTTTACTTGAAATCTTAATTGATAAGAGTTAACCAAAAGGGGAAAAAAATAATGTGGACAAAAGAATTTAAGTCTGGATGCCATAAAACAGAAACCTGTTTCCAAGCACTTAGAAAACTAATTTGCCTGTGTTATTAGTATTCAAAGTATGGCCAAAGATTACAAATGATTGGTATCAATTTTCCTTAGCACCTAGAAGTTTATGAAACACATACACTCAATTCCATGTTGTCTGGTTACCTTCCTTAGTCTGTTGTATTTTCTTATGTAATAGAAATAAATAAAGCTTCATTTATGCAAGGGGTTTACCAATTCAGACTTGTCACTGACAGGCTGGTACACAGAATCTCTCCCTCTCTCTGCTTGCTGGCTCTGAATATTCTCTCTTCGCCCATTTAGCCTCCGTGGGAGGCTTTACTGTACTTGTAGGATAACTACGCCATACCTAAACACATTCTAGGACTCAGGTTCTGATAACACAAATACAACATTGAAACTCTTCTTACTACTCTCCCACGATATCAAATCAATTCTAAAAGAAATCTACTGTTCCGAAAGCCATCACTTTTATTATGTTTTTCCCCATTAAGATTTGACTAGCTTCACTGAGATTTATCACCCTCCTTTCTCTTCACACCCCGGTGGCTGTGAAGTAGGCAATAGAGAGCAGGACACTAGACTGACCCATACTATTCAGAGCAGGTGTATGATGGATAGCTGGGCCCACTTTCAAAAGCATCCCAGCTCTCCCCCAAACTGTTGCCGAATCTCTCATTTAAATATACATATTAAAAATAATACCTATACCTTTAGTACAACTGTAGGTAATGGCATACAAAAGTACAAATTTTGTATAACATTGTCAAATGATTTTTTTTTAAATGTACATACATTCTGTAGATGTTGGGAAGGTGCCCAGCAAAGCTGGCTTTCCTGGGGTACAATTGTTTCAAACACTTGCCCCTTCCTTCATTCCTTAATGAACATCTCTGGAATAAGTAATTACTGTGGGAACACATCTTTAGAGCTCTTCTCAAAGAGCAAAATTGGCAGAGGTTGGTTTTATAAAGTTCCCAAAATGAATGGTGCCTTAATGCCATCAACAAAGGAATTTTTAACAACCAGCTTTAAAATAGCCAGTGAATTACTGATAAATGAATCAGTGAATAAAGATAAGTCTTTAATTGACAAGAAAATGAAGGATTAGGCTAATAACGTATTATAGCAATATGCCATGAATTCAAACTTAGGCCTTTTTCCTTATTTGGACTAAGTAATTACATGAGCTTAAAAAAAAAAAAAG
The DNA here is from genome assembly GCF_028538775.1 of Myotis yumanensis. Classification (NCBI taxonomy): domain Eukaryota; kingdom Metazoa; phylum Chordata; class Mammalia; order Chiroptera; family Vespertilionidae; genus Myotis; species Myotis yumanensis. The sequence continues at coordinate 199,771,420 of NW_027223753.1, read as the reverse complement.
CAAAAAAACAGAAAGGCTATGTTTTTTGCAACATTTCTGCCTAACTTCTTCTAAAATGTGTTTTACTGGTATTTAGTCTTAGCATTAGTCCTCCAAATAATGATCATATCCACACAACTGTGTATATAAGGTGACAATACTGTGATTTTCAAAAGTTGGCCTTTGAAAGCTGAGGGTTCTCTACAAAATATATTTGCCTAGGAAATACATTTCAGTAAAACAAATTGTATTTTAATTAAAATAAAAATTTTATGTGTGTTTTAAATTTTTGATGTCAACATTAGAATATTTTAAAAGTATGCTTCTATTTTTTATGTTAAGCCAAGATAAGAAATATCCAGGTACCAATATCAAAATTATGAATATATAATATGAACTTTAAGAGAACCAAATGAAGACCTACATTTAACTTCAGAAGTTCGTATATACTTTTTCCCTAGAGAATAAGCCAATTGAACTAATCCATAAATTTCAATTATGATTTAAGAGTTGACAATTCATTCTTGGTCTGCTAGTACTCTTTCCTGTTAACATAGAAAAACACAGTAACATTGTTCAAAGCCTTGAGTTTTCATATGTAGTTTGTATTCCTAGATCCTTGCTCAAATTTGGTCTTGACTAAACCATCTGCAGAGAAATTCGGACAATGTCAAAAGGTCCTTAAAATTTGATCCTGTCCGAAACATCCACAGAGACATTGGGGTCATTTGTATATCTTTGGGGAGAAAAAAGTCTATTCAGGTTCATTGCTTATTTTTAAATCAGACTATTTGCTTTTTTTATGTAGTTGAGTTGTATAAGTACCTTATATATTTTGAATATTAGCTCCTTATCAGATGCATGATTTGTAATTATTTTCTCACATTCCATATGTTGCCTTTTCAGTTTGCTGGGTAGCAGCTTTTCAGTTTGATGTACTCCCACATATTTACTTCTGCTTTTGTTGCTTGGGCTTTTGGTACCACGTCCACAAAAATCATTGGCAAGACCAATGTCAAGAAGATTTTTCCCCTATGTTTTACTGTTTCAGGTCTTACATTTAAGTACTTATTCCATTTTGAGTTAAAATGACTGCATATGTATGAGTTTATTCTGGACTTTCAAATCTGTTTCATTGGTCTCTGTCAGTTTTTATACTGGCACCATATTGTTTTTATTATTATTGCTTTGCAGTATATTATGTGTTTTGAAACCAAGAAGCATGATGCCTCCAGCTTTGTTCTTCTTTTACAAGGTTGCTTTAGCTATTCAGAATCTTTTGTGATGTTATACAAATCTGAGGATTTTATTTTTCTATTTTAATTAAAAATGCCATTGTAATTGAGAAAGGGATTGCATTGAACTGTAAATTGATATGAGTAGTATAGTCATTTTAATAATATTAATTATTTTAATCCATGAACATGGGATATTCTTTCCATTTATTTGTATCCTTCAATTTAATTCAATAATATCTTATAGCTGTCAGTAACAGATCTTTCACCTCCTTGAGTAAATTTGTTCCTCCTACTTTATTGTGTTTTATGCTATTTTGAATGGGCTTGTTTTCTTTATCTTTCAGAGAGTTATAATAGTTTTTGGTAGAGTCATTAGGACTTTTCATATAGAAGATCATGACACCTACAGAGACAATTTTACTTCTTTTTTCTGATACAAATGCCTTCCTTTTTTTTTTCTTTTTTTCTTGCCTTATTGTTCTGGCTAGGACTTCCTGTATTATATTGAATAGAAGTGAGCACATTTGTCTTGGTCCCGATCATAGAGAAAAGCTTTCAGTCTTTCACCATTGAGTATGCTTTTAGCTGTGGGCTTGTCATATAAGGTCTTTATTACGTTGAGGGTATGTTCCACGGCCAGTACAGCCCATTGGCTGGGTATCCGGCTTAGATGAAACTGCCAACTTGAGCTTCATGGCTAAATGAGGCCATCAGCTTGGCTCTTCAGATGGAAAGAGCTGCTGGTGGCAATTTCTGTTCAGGCACCTCTGTAAACAGGAACACAGTCTGCCAAGATCTGAGTACTGGTTGCTGAAAACCCTGCCTTCCTTCTCCAGCTTTATCTGATCCCCACTGATCGTATTTCACAGGTTCCCCCCAGAAATCTTCATGAGATAAGACCTGAGCCTGCCAGAAATCATCCTGCAATACTGAGAAAGCCAAATGTCCACCTTGGTCTCTCTTTTCTCCACAGGCCCCGGGAAGCCCTCTCAGTTAGGTCTGGGGAAGGGGTGATGCAGTCAAAGAACCATACTCTTCTTATATGGTTCTTCTTGGTCTCTGTTGCCAAAGGAGTATTTCAACACCCAGTTTCTGGGATTTTCACAATGCCATCTTGTCTATGGATAGTTGCTGGTTGGTCTTCTTGTGAGTGGGACTGAAGTTGGGAAAGCATGTCATCATCATTATGACCTGTGTATTTTTTAAAAGTATAACCCAATACCTTTTTTTTGTAAAAGTTTTTCAATATCATATTTTTACTATTATTAACATTTAAAGATTTTAAGCTTTTATGAAATTGTTCCCAAAACTCACGTAAATCATTACTGAACAACTACAGTTGAGGTATTAACTGGACATAGTGGGACATTCACAAGACATTTTAAAATAAAGCATTTATTCAATTTATGTGCAGATATATTTTAATTTATTATATGTAGCCAATGTGTTTTTTAATAAAAGACAAGAAAAAGACAACATTGAAAGAATAAATACAAGCACTATGTGCAGTTTTTTAAGAGATACTGGACTCCAGCTCTGTGCTAAGCACTTGAGAGCTACAATTTCAATTGCTCTCTACTACAATTCTAGGAGGCAAGTATTATTTCCATTTTATGCACAAGAAAACTGAGATCATGAAATACTCAGTAAATTTCTCAGAGTTAGATGGCTAGTAGTAGGTGCAACCAGATTTGAAATCCAGGTTTATTTGATTCACTCACTAAGTGCCACATACTCTGATAGGCATAACCACATACTGACCTCTTTAGGTGAAGACCAAAAACAAAGTCCAGCTCGTCAAATTTCAAACTTCCACCCAGAACCCAAGAAAGTCCACAACAGAGCACCTCGATAACATGATTCACCATAGTGTTTGGAGTACTATTGTCACTCTTGTCTGCCTGACAAGCAAGAAGATTTTATGGGAAAGAGGGTGACACATGAGCGAGAAAGAGAGCTTTGCTGAGAGAAGGGTATCATAGCCTTGGCTTTGTCTGTTTTCAAAGAATAAAAGTAAACAGGAAATAACAGAGCATCTAAATGTAAAAAAAAAAAAAATTGTGGAAATCTAAACCTGTTCTAATAGTGATGAGGAAATATTTCTTTAAAACAGTCATTTATCTAAAAGATATATAATACCCTATTTTTGTTATAGCCAGATTGTATCCTGGCTCCAATGACTAATAAAAGCTAGTATTTATAGCAAATTCCTTAAGAAATTTTACACACCATACTTGCCATTTTTTATAGCACAATTTAATGCACTACAAAATGGGCACATGATTTTCTTTTCCACTTAAAATTGACTGTTCTCCATTTAAAATAATTTGTAAAGCTAAAGCAAGCTTTCATACTATGTAAACAATATATAATAATTTAGAAAAATTTGGCACCATTACCTAATTTTCAAGAAATAAACAATAAAATATTCTAATACCTAGCTAAAATTTCTAATATGTTTATGAATCATAGAGTAGTGTTTACCCTAGCCTACTATACAACACTAAAATAAGCAGATGACTTTTCTCATTGATAATTCCAAATATTCTTCTAAATAAAAAATATCAGGATAAAATACATTCAATATAAACAACTTGTTTTAATCAATGGTATAGACAATTATTATAAACTAGAGGCCCAGTGCATGAAATTTGTGCACAGTGGGGTCCCTAGGCCTGGCCTGTACCCTCTCATAATCCAGGACTTCTGGCTCCTAACCACTCACCTGCCTACCTGCCTGATCATCCCTAATTACTCTGCCTGTTTGCCTGATAGCTCCTAAGATCTCTGCCTGCCTGCCTGCCTGATCACCCCAAACTGCCTCTGCCTGCCTGCCTGATAGCCCCTAACCCCCTCTGCTTGCTGGCCTGGTCACACCTAACTGCCCTCCCCTGCTGGCCTGGTCACCCTTAACCACTTCTGCCTCAGCCCCTGCCACTGTGGTTTTGTCTGGAAGGACATCCAGATGAATGTCTGGAAGATGCCCAGTCTAATTAGCATATTACCCTTTTATTAGTATAGATAAAGATGTAAATATTTTAAAGAAAAAGACAAAATTTTATGCTACCCTGATGACAGAGCATGTTTTAAAAAAGCCAAAGAAATTAAGAAAATTGCTTTAAAAGTTGAGTAAAATGGCCTAAATACATAATTCACCATACTTGTAGTCCCTCTACTAAGACAGTATGGACCCAAGTAGGTAGTAAATGCAGAATATAAAGGATAGTCTTACTAATAAATGACCTTAATATGGTTTAAATTTTAGCTTTATACTTTATCTCTTGAACATGTAAAACATCCGAGCTATTGTATAAAAGATTAAATGTTGAAATGTTGTGTTTCTTCCCAAATTGTGATATTTGACATTACAAAAATGATATCACATGATATTTGACATTACTACATTATTGTTACTGCTGTGTTTTAGACTGGGTTAAGTATTCTATTTGCAATATTTCATTCAGATTGAAAGCATCCATGGGAAATAAGTATTATTATTTCCCCCATTTTATGGATAGAGGCACTACTACTTCTAGTGAGAGGTTAGGACATTTGCCCCAGGTCATATAGCTAGTAAGTGGCCAAGGTGACATTCTAACCCAGTGTTATAATGCTGGGCTCTGAAATATGTGCTGAAATACTTCTTGATCAGTCCTAATCAAATCCTAGGAGCTGTAAAAAAAAAGGGGGGGTTCTAAGTTTAGCTAGTATTATTGGTTAATAATGAACATGTCATAGTATTTCCTTAAAAGTAAATAACTGAGCCCAGCCAGTGTGGCTCAGTGGTTTAGCATCAACCTATGAACCAGGAGGTCATAGTTAGATTCCAGGTCAGGGCATATGCCTGGGTTGTGGGCTCGATCCTCAATGAAAATTTGAAGTGCCTGTCAGAGACCTAAGTGCAGACAAAGTATATTGAGAAAGTATATTGGATATATTGGATATGAAGTAGGATATTTAAGGGTCCTGAGTTCTGGAGTCCAATATAAAAATGCATTATTTGGAAGTTATGAAATAATAAATGATATATAAAGCCAAGAGACTGGATGAGTTATAAAAGGAATAGGCAGATTGAAGAGGTCACTGGTGACTCTCACCAGAGCATTTCAGAATATTGGGGACAAGACCCTGATAGGAATGAATTCAAGGACAAATAGGAGACAGAAATTGGAGGCAAGAGTATGGAAAACACTTGAGAAGTCTTGTCAGAAGGATACCAGGAAAGTGTTGCAGCTAGATGGCCATGTGAGGTCAAAGAGTTATTTATTTTTGGAAGATTTAATAAATTACAGAATAGCTCTATGCTCTTGGACATGGTCCAAGTAGGGAGGAGAAAATTAATGATGAAGCAGAAGGATGGGACAGTTGGGAAAATATTGTCCTTTAATTCATGAGATGAATGGACTTTATGCACAAGTATAAGGGTGGTCTTTGATCAAAGCACACTGTACCTATATCAACACAAGGAAAGATCAAAGGCACACAGGGAGGCAATTTCAATGATATAGTGGTGGGTGGGTCCATGTGAGGTTTCTTTTCCAAAGTGTGGTCCTGGCACAAGACTGAAGTCATAGATCATTGAATTAAAATAGTTTGGCTCTAGGCATTTATGAAAATGAAATACTTAATTAAAATGATGTGACAAAGAAACAGAAAGGATTATTTAATAAATTTAGATGATTTAGCAAAATAGTAATACTCTGTGGAGTCCCACCACTCACAATCTTCAACAAAATAAATTCCCTGTTCATTTAAAATTTAAATGGCTTAAACCCAGATGACAAATTTTTAAAAGCTAACCTAACAGAGAATTGAATCTTTATTGGATTGCTTGATAGAGATAATTTTCATGAGGTATAAGTGATACAATGTAAATAAAAAGCAAAGGACAAAATTACATGTTTAATATAAATACACCCATTTGTCTGCAATTGCTCAAATATAGAATTTCCAACAACTGGATTTCTTTAGCTTTAGGTAACTGCTTATTCCTAATTTTCTAGTTCACAATTCTATGAAATGTTTGAAGCAAAGATTTACTCTCCTCAGTGTTATTGTTATGCAGGAACTGCTGTTTTCTCTCTGCAATTTATGCTAGAGTAGGGAGGGCTTATGTTAAGAAGGGAGACCCACTCCTGAAAACATCTTGCCCACAAGACAAAGGCATTGATCCTTTGCACGTTGGGATCTAGGCACCTCATTTCACCTCTCTACTCCCATGTAGATGAGGTTTTGTCATTAAAGTATTATGTCTTTCATCACTGCTTAAAGGAAAATGACAAGAAGTAAATAGATAAAACAGATCCTATTTGTTTTAGACTCATGGAATTATGGCTAAGATTTCCATTTTTATATTTGCCCTACTGTTGTAATATTCTTTACACTTTTGAAAGTTCAATATAAAAAACTGAGAATCACTTAATTAGTATAAGGCCCTCAAGATTGCACAAGTTAATGTTCATAGCTCTGAGTTAAATTTTACTCTCCCCAGTGTGTTTATTTCTACTATACATTTCTATATTAATTTTCATTTACATTTTGATTGCCATTGATTTGATTTACCTGGAGTCAAATCAAGATTGAATCTTGGTTCTACTGCACAGTAATTGTGTGTACACATCTGGTAAAATGGAAATAACTCTACCATGTATTCCAACAATCTTGGAAGAATAAAATGAGATAATGTAATCAAAGTGTTTTATGAAGTATGAAACAGTATAAAATATGTCTTTTGGTTGTTTTGATACTAAAACATTAGCCAAGAGAAGCTATAGATTTAATTTATAGGTGTTAGTAAAGTAGGTTTACAGTTGTGAGGACACAAAACAGTTTATTCTTGTTTTATGTATTTATTTATTGCATTATTTATTAATATTATTATCTTATTATTGTTACTACTTCATATCCTTACTTATGCTTTATCTTTTAGGTAATGGTGGCTGATAATTGAACTTACTTTTAGCCACCTTTGTATAATCTAAATCTATTAACCTTTGTTAAAATGAGGTATAATTTGGGAATTTTGTCCCATGGAAAAATGTGAAAATGAGAAATGATTAGAATGGAATCAAGCATATTTGAAATTTAAATTTTTCAATAAAATTTGTTATAGAATAATTGAAAATACTGAGACCTCAGTGCTTTCTAAAAAAAGAAAAAAGTTAGTATATTACTTAATTAGGAAGTAAAAAAAATACATATTAACTACTATTTTCAAATTACCTAATCACTAATTACTAATCAACAAAAGCCAAATATTTTATTGGCTAAATTTAGAAAATGATACCTTCAAAATAATTTTAAACTTTTATGTATATGTATTAATATGCAAAATAGTCTCACTCAGTTTTTCAATTTTTATTAGATTTTTATGTTTAATAGTTAAATGATAATACTCATTATAAGACAAAACAAAAATTGGAAAATATGGAAATCACTTAATCCCACCAGAATAACATAAATTTTAAGTATTATTATTATTATTATTAACCTCCTTTTTATTTTGTATACAAACAAATACACATGTTAACATCATGATAACTATAATGAACATATAATTTGTGTGATATATTTTCACTTATTTAAGCATAAACTCTTTTACCTGTTGCTATATCTACTTTGTTTTTTAGGCACATTATAAAGAATTTTTCTCCCCCAAATGTAATGCTATTGGATAATAATATAAATAATTTCCTTCTCTAGAAGAACTATCAAAATAAATGGATTTGCTAAGGAAAAATGACACAGTGATTTGGGAAATGCAACACAAGCCTGCTGTTTCTCATGTTAAACAGACATGATTGGTGAACTGAAAAGTGATTCCATTAGGATATTTCCATTCAATTACACAGTGTTCACAATGCCTAGGGAATAACAGAATTTCCACAAATGTTAATGAATTTTAAACAATTGGGTCTTGATCAGTTCCCATGACCAAGAGAGGGGGAGATTCTTTAATTCTTACAAGTGTTTATAAGGGCTAGTCCTGGAATTGCTAGCATGAATCATCTTAGAAGCAAAGTCTCATGAAAACCTTCACTTTTCCTTTACAATATGCTTCTTATTCCACCTTGCTTCCTCGAAGACAACTTTCCCAAGCTTATGTTTTTCTAGATTCTTGAACAACAGTCCCTTTAAAAAATATTTGCTCATCCTAAACAGGTGGTAGCAAAATCATATTTCTAATTTAGGCTTGCCACTTCACAGAGTACTCAGAAGCAGACTTCAGTTCAAAATGAGCAATTTATGTGATATATGGAGGGCAATGCCTGTGAGGGAAATGGGAAGGAAGATAGGAGAAGTGAGAGAAGTCATCATAAATGGTGTAGATCTGACTCTGGGTAAGGGAGAGAGGGAAGGAAAGTGAATTGGTTGGAAGTATCTTTTTGTTGTTGTTTGAAATATCTTATTCAACAGTGCAGTTCTAATCAGAAAATGGCCCACAGTGCTATTCCTTCTGCACTCAGTCACTGGTTGCAAGCAGCCTATGGGGAACCTGATTTAAAAAATCAGTTACTGATCTTAAGGCACAGCAGCTAAGCCTCTTGATTAATATGCCTCTGGTACTTGGGGGCACATGAACATACCCATCACCACAATGCATGTCCAACTTGAAATGTTTTTATTTTTATATGCAAATTTGTCCTCAGTTTCACCCATTGAAATTCCATATTCTTTATTTTGAAGAAGGCTGGGGCAGAGTCTACAAGGCTCCGAATCCCTGAGTTTACAATGACTCCCAGGAAGATGCTAATAAGCATAGGACAGGCCATCCCATGGCAACAAACAGCCCCAGCTCTGAGTGACTTAATACAACAAAATTTATTTCTTGCTCACGCCGTAACAGGCAAGTGGTTTTCCTCTGCTTTATACAATCCAGAGAGCTCCTTGTTTCCTTCTTGCAATTTTGTCATTTGAAATCATTTGCTTACTGCTTTGCAGATGACCAGGACTTAGAAATCTTACCCTGGTTCACTTAATTCCCACAGACTGAAAGTGGCAAACATCCCCCAGATTAATGTCCATTTTTTATCACATGATTTCAACCTCATCACAGGGGATGCTAGAAAATATTGGTGAGCACACAGGATGTTTGATGAGCATTAATGATCTCTTCCAGAAGAGGTAAATGAGTATGACCAAGATAATAAGAAGAGCATACACCGGATACTCTATGACAACTCAGGCCAGTTAGGAAACTCATTGTTTACTCCAGATAATATGTGGGGTTACCAGATGAATGTCTCCAAACTGGCAAAGGGACAGTTATTTCTCAATGTATAGCCTGCATTTTACTTTGATTTCTTAAAGGAAAAAAAATCACTTTCTTCAACCAATACAGATATATATATATATTCTCCTTAGTTAGCTTTCTTGTGAGATAACAAAAATCAACCCATATTTTACCATTTCACATTATTCCAGAAGCTCTCTTCCAAAAGCTGTTACATTATGATTCTTGTTTGAAAATATTTTATCAAGGGCAAACTCCAGACTAACCTTTGATATCCATCCTTTTCCGTTGAAAATCCTTAGAGCTGAGAATCTCCTCATGTGAGTGGGATTGATTAATATGTTGACCTACTAAGTATGGAGATTCCATAGAGGTATTTGAAAAGGTTTACAAAAAAAAATGATTGGTTTTTAAGACCCTTTATTTAAAGCCAGGATGAAAGAATAAATCCCAAATTGTTTTGGTGCCTGCCTGCTTCCACTCAAGTGCTTTTGGCCTGGCTTCAGTGGTTGGCATCAGAGACAGAGAAAAACCCTCAGTCCACTGGACATTTTAAGAAAATGTTGTTATCCAAAATCTGGGTTATGATGAAATCCTGAGTTGATCCCATGACTTGGCCAACCCTTTAATTTTTTTAAAAAGTAAAGCTTTTTATATAACTACGTCCAAGAATAAAGGAGGAGAGTAAAATAGCATGCAATTGCTTTTCATTTTACTATACCAGACCTTTCTGCCTTTAGAAAATCCAGGTTATATGTCCTTTCATTAATCCAGTCAGGAATATTATTGGTCAAGTGCATTTCTGTGTTGAGTGCCATCAACACTTTCCATTTTCCATAGATACTAGTACATGTCTGTTATCTTAAGAATCATTGCAATTCTTGAAGGCATCATGCAAGTAGTTCATGTGATGCACCTTTGACAGTCGAGTCAAAATGTTGGGATCTTCTTTTCTTTTCTTCCAAGACAAGGAAATTCAATACAATGTGAGCTTCTTGTGTTCAACTTTATTTTTCTCTATATGTAAAAATATTGTTATATCAATCTCTCTTATGATGGACATGAAGATATATATATATAAATTTTCTGAATAAATGGCCCCATTTTTTAGGAATTGAAAAAATACCACCACTTACTTCTACTATTCTGAGATTAATTCCATGTCATTAAAATTAAGATCTGCACTGCATTTTTTTTTGCCCTTGATTTTCCATCTAATAAGACAGAATTTAATGTTAAAGACCATGTCTTATTCATCTTTAAATTTCTTATCCCTAGGACCCAGAGGTCTTGAGCAGTTCTGGAAAACAAAACAAGAGGTTCCGAATATACTCCAATGAACTAATAAGTAGTTCCTGGTCTATAGAAAAAAAAATGACATTTATTCATTTAGAAGTCGTAGTAAAATATTGAATAAACATGGTTGCCAGTATAATTAGTTTTACTTCCTTCAAGTTAAATTTAAAAGGCACAAGGTCAAAAAATTACAAAATTGACATGATATAACTATAAATATAAAACATGTATAATTCTAGGCTAGCCAATAACTGCATTAAGAGAATATTCACGGTGGAAAACACCATTAAGAGTGTCTAGTTTTCTTTCCATTTGAGGAAAGTAAAGGCCAGAAAGGAAAAGCACCCAAAGACACAGTGCAATCTCATGGCAGAACCTAATCCAAAGTCTGGGCATTCCGAATGTGCAGGAAGTGCTTTTCCCTCCCCATGTTATTTATTTAAATATAATGAAATATGTGAGGACTTTTTCACATGCATGCCAGATGTCATTAATTGTAACTTATGTCAACACACACCGTATTAATAAACATCTCTCAACAAAAATATTTGAGAGGACTGTTGATATTTAAATCTTGGAATGCAACACTTCAAGAGTTCAATTAAAAAAAAACACACTTAAAAATGTGAAATATTTGCTGTGTTAGAATCACAGAATTGGAAGACACTGGTTCAAGAGGTGATCTTGAGCTGTTCTTGGCTCCAGGGTATTAAATGTTCAGTTCTTGTACATTTTTAAAATGCATTCATTTGCCAATTCTAAATTATACAGCTATGTTACTTATAATGGCATCCATATATTTATTAATTTCTTCATTTGATGCTGAGAATATAAAAGAATATTTTGATAATGTCTTTAACTTATGTCTAATTTTTATACATGTATCCTATATTTATAACTGCAATATTTTTGGCATAATCTTAAACAGATGGCATATTGGGTGAAGCCGCTGGAGAAAAAACAATATTATCTGAGGCACGGGAATCATGAATTTTCACATTTTTTATCACAAAGAGCACTTTTGAGTTTGTTTTGTATTTGTCTTTATGGTTCAGTGTACATTCTTTTAAAATAAACATTTAGGAGGCCAAAGGACTTTGTCCTAAATAAAATAAAGATCTGGAAAACATAAAATAACTTATAACTGAAGTGTTTTACTAAAAACAAAGGACCATATTTCTTTTTTAAGGCACATACTGTAGTGATAACCTCAGGGTGGGCTTTTTGATGCACTGCTCCTTCCCCCTTCTCAAATGAATAATATGTATCATTTTTAACTAATATCAAAAGATATAACACTGGTAGATTATTTTGTAGATAATAAAGGATTTACAGCTTAAGTAAATGCTCTCATTTGAACATGATCTAAGGTCATGTAATACTGAAATGAAGTCCTTTAGGAAGCACATGAATTAAAATATTCCCTGAACTCACTAGAATAGCCACTTATTTTTAAATCAAATTGCTTTCCACATGTGTAGTTAAATAAAAGGCTGTTACAGTTATATAATTAAATATATTTTTGCTACTGCTTTGGAAGCATATGGAGTGATTGTCCTTTTGTCCTCCAAGGGTATAAGAGAACCAAAATTTAAAAACGTAACATGAAACGGTTCAATGTACAAATATTTCACTCTATGCATCCTGATCATGAAACCTAAAATTGTCTTTGAGTAGATATGTGTTCCAGTGAAGAAAACAGTATGCTTTTCTACACAAAAGAATTATTTCCTAACTTGAGAAACCCACATTTTTCATGAAAGTCACTGGTCTGTCTCAAGTTTAATTGAAACCAAATGAAGTCTAGTAAAACTAATTAGAACCAAACCTACCCTTGGGCTCTATGAAGGACTGACTGCTAGCAGGTTTTACCTCAAGTTACAGTTCTCAAAGATTCGGGTAGAGCACTCCAAAATCAGATTTAAAATGGTGCCATACCATGTGAACTAGACAAAGTATTCTCCCAGGAGTTTTGGGAATGGTTAAATTACAGATACAAACTGATTCCCTACAGAGTTATTCTAGTACTATTACCATTAAGAAAAGCAGAAAATGATGAAACATTTGCAGTTGTGAGTATGCAAAATACAGTTTATTCTTGCATTATTATTTATTATTTTATTATTTTCCATACAAACATCTGTAAACCTATGTTTGCCCCAGCCTGTATGTATGGTGATTTTCTTATATTAGTGAGTTAATATTTAATAATTTAGTTTTTAGTAATTTAGAATATTGCTTTTAGCTAATCACCACTGTGTGGATCTTGGGGCCAAAGACATATTCACCAGTTACTTTCCCATTTCTAATGCCTTACAGAAATTTTAAATCACTAAACAGTCTCTCCAATAATGTAACTGACAAACCCAAATGCACTTCCTCATAAAAAGTTTTCTACCTTTATGGTAAGAACTGAGCAAGAGAAACTACAACAACAACAAAACTCTAAATATTTTCTGGGAACAATAACTTCATAAAGTTATTTCTTTTACATGTGTGCAGAATACTAATCCATTCAACAGCTTCACTCCATCTTAAGTGAATATATATTTTTAAGTTAATGTCTTTTCTGAATTCATTATAATTAGTGGGATTAGGCCTATTCCCTGTTGTGAACGGGGACTAAGGAAAATGGTAATGCTCTCTATCCTCCTTGCTCCAGTGACCACTTGTGTCCATGTAAAATTACGCTGAAACTAGAGAATATCAGGAAGTTGAAGACGGACTAGTTACTTTGGATCGGTCCTCCTGTCCATTTTCTCTTTATTAGCTAGATACAGTGCTTTTAAAAATCTTCTTTAATGTATCAATCTATAAATTCATGAAGAATTACTGGGCCGAGATCCAGGAGAGGATGAGAACTCATACAACCAAACCCAGCACTCAAGGCTACTTTTCCAGTGGGGCTATTTAATGAAGGAAGAAGAAAAGGAAAAAAAAATAGAACAGATACTAAACTGCAGTTTAACAGACTTACAGGGGTCAAAATATAAAACCTGAAATTCAAGGCCTTAAAAGGTTGGCTCATACACTAGTTCCCTCTTATATATAGTTTTTCCTTCTGAGATTTCAGTCACCTGTGGTCAATTGTGGTCCAAAATTATTAAATGAAAAATTCCAGAAATAAACAATGTGTAAGTTTTAAACTGTGCACCTTTCTGAGTAGCATGATGAAATCTCCAGCCATGCTGCCTGGGATGTGCATCATCTTTTTGTCTAGCATTCACACTGTACATGCTACCCTCCCATTGATCTCTGGGTAGCTGTCTCAGTTATGGATGACTGTGCACTAGATATTGTATTTGAAAGAACATTTGTAGAAAATTTTTGGAGTCCGGGATAATATTATCTTCCTACATAGAGAATTTTGGTTTGCTTTTGCTATCAAAAATTCTAAAAAGGTGCTAGAAATCCTAGATTACCTTAATCCAATTTCAAGGCTTAACATTTTCTGGGATTTTGATAATGCACAGTTGAGTTCTAGGTATATGCAATGGCTGACTTATATCTGACTCACCTATACTCCTAGGGGGCAGTCCTTTAGGGTTGTAATGTGAGGTAGAGTCTAGTTCTAAGCCCAATACGGGAGCCACCACTTATCTGTATGGAATAAATCCCAAGTCCTCCAGGGAATGCCTGAAACCATGGACAGAACCATACCCTACATATACTGTTTTTCTCATACATTCATATCTTTTCACTTGTTTCTCTTTAGCTTATCTGAATTGGCCAGCATCACTGCTCTTGTGCTTCGGGACCATTACTAAGTAAAATAGTGGCTACTTGAATACAAGCACTGTGATAATGTGACAGTCATCCATAACTGAGACAGCTACCCAGAGATCAATGGGAGGGTAGCATGTACAGTGTGAATGCTAGACAAAAAGATGATGCACATCCCAGGCAGCATGCTGAACTAAGACAGCAAATTAATGATGATTAAGAAACTGTGAATTGTAGATAAGAATAAACCATTAGAATGAAGCACAGAGAGACAAAAATATTAAATAATGGGGAAAATTATGATTTTTAAGGATACAGTAAGAAAATCTAACATCCATTTACTTAGAGTCTAAAATGAGGGAAAGAAAATGGCACAAGCAGTATTCGAAAAGGTTGAGAAATTTCAGAATTAAAAAATATGTCAGTGCACATATTTAAAAATGTAATGAAACTCAAGCAGGATAGAAAGGCAGGCACATGATAGAGGAACTCAATGCAACTGAAAACCTACTTCTGCCCATATATATCTGTATGTATAGTTATATAGAATTAAATGTTAAAATGCATAGAAGAAATAACTCAAAGAGTACTCTAGAACATTTTTTTCATATTAGTGAGTTGTAAAAATATATTTAGAGAATAAATATTTCCAACATTATATAAATTCTGTTAGAAATTAACCAAAAAGACTATATTCTACATCTCATTTTGTGAGCCCAGCATACCTTGATGTAAAAGTAGAAAAAGAAAATGTGAAAATAAAATATACATCATTCTCATTGATGACTATAGATGTAAAAATTCAACCCAAAACTTCCACAAACCAGAACCATCCATGTATATTATACAAAACATATAACCAAATTAAGTCTATTTAAGGCATATAATGCTGCAACCTCTCGCTGGCTACCTGGGGGCGGGGGTGACAGGGACAGAGGTGCGGTGAGAATGCGGGGTGTCTGCCAACCTGGGTCTCACTTCCCCTGCTCCCTTCCTATAGGATGCCAAGCTTCGCACACCAGGGAAGCCCCTGCACTCAGGTGCCAGATGCCCATGAGGAGCCTGCCCCGCATCCGTGCGGCCTCTTCCAGGTGAGCCTGGCCACAGCTGCTGGGACCGCAGGGGCCGGTCAGGCTCCCTGTG
The DNA here is from genome assembly GCF_028538775.1 of Myotis yumanensis. Taxonomy (NCBI): domain Eukaryota; kingdom Metazoa; phylum Chordata; class Mammalia; order Chiroptera; family Vespertilionidae; genus Myotis; species Myotis yumanensis. Next base: position 199,755,808 of record NW_027223753.1, on the reverse strand, counting down.
GGTTCACGTAGGAGCCAGTCTGCAAGGCCAGCTGGGAGAGAGTGTGCTGCCTGCCCAGCTTCCGTGCGGCACTGCTGGGCAGCCCAGAGGCCCATGCTGCACTCCTGCCTGCGGTGTCCAGCCACGCTCACTGCATCTCCACATGGGGACTCAGGCACAATCACTCAGGGTGGAGGGGGCTGTGTGGAGACCCCAGGGCCCAGGTGCTGCCCAGGACCCAGAGGTCAGCTGGGACCTACCCTACCATGCCAGATGCTCGGCTTCGATCACCATCCAGGCCTAGGGACCACACCATGCAGGAATTCTGTGCACTGGGCCTCTTGTATATTATAGATAAAAATCTATTACAATTCAACATCCATTCACAATAAAAATATATTTAAGAAATGAGAAAGGGTATATCCTTTAATGTAACAAAGGATTACTACAAAATAAAAATTTCCACAATTGTAATACTTAATTCTAAATCTATTATAGTAAATCCACAACAAAGATAGCCATCATCACTATTCTATTCAACACATCGGTATTGACAACTGTCAATATTTATAGATGATAAACATTTTTATATAAAAATGGAAGTAATCTACAAATTAGCGATTTTTGCAAGGTCATTTTCTGCAATATCAGCATACCAAAATATTGTGTATTTAAATATATTCCCTTAAATCCTATGTAATAAAAGGCTAATATGCAAATCAAGCAAACGGCAGAACAACAGGTCGCTATGATGCTCACTGTCCACCAGGGGGAAGATGCTCAACGTAGGAGCTGCCCCTTGTGTTCAGTGCACTCCCACAGGGGGAGCGCTGCTCAGCCAGAAGCCCTGAGCCCGGCTCATGGTTGGCAGGCATAGAGGCAGCAGCACTAAGGACCCCTCAGGAGATGTCCGACTGATCGCTTAGGTCCACTCACCTGGGGGCTCCCGGACTGCAAAGGCTCCCAGACTGCGAGATGATGCAGGCCAGGCTGAGGGACACCCCCCTCCCTCGGGCTAAGGGATACCCTCCCCTTGTGCACCGGGCCTCTAGTATGTTTATAAAGTATAACTTAACATAGAATGAAAAATATTAGTTCATAAGAATAAATCTAAGAGAAGATATCCACTAATTCTATGAAACAAATCCTAACACCCTTTTGAAATCAAAGATAACCTATACAAATGGAGAGACAAACCATAGTAATAGATCAGATGACTCGATGTTATAAATATGTAAATTCTGCACAACTTGATCTGTAGTATTTGTTTTTATTGTAGTGTGATAGGGAACAAAACTTGCAATATTTCTGAGGTATGCCAGTAGATTCAATATATTACCAACCAACATCACAATAGAATTCTCAACTATACAATTGATTCTAAAATGTAAATAGAAATTTTAAAAGTCATGAATAGCTCAGCATTCTTGTATGAGAATAATACATGAGAGGGCTTACTCAACGGGTACTAAACTTGCCATCAATTAAATATAGCAATATTAAGATAGTGTGGTATTAGGTCAGGAAAAAGAATATAGATCCCAGGCAGACTGATACATACATGAACACTTTATTTGGCTACTCTGCATGATAATAGGAGAAGGACCATCTCAAAGTACATTGCTAGGACAATCTTTAATGAAAATTAATATTATAGGTTACTTTTTTGTTTCATGATGAAAATAGTCTTTAGAGTCTTTCTTTCATTTTTATTTTATTTATTTATTTTTAAAATACTTATTGTTGAAAGTATTACACATGTCCCTCTATTTCCCCCCACTGACCCCTTCTAGCCCGCCCCACCACTCACCACCAGCCTTTACCACACCATTGTCTGTGCCCATGGGTTATGCATATATGCATACAAGTTCTTTGGTTGATCTCTTCCACCCACCCACCCCTGCCTTCCTTCTGAAATTGGACAGTCTGTTCTTTGTTTCTATGTCTCTGGATCTATTTTGTTCTTCAGTTTATTTTGTTCATTAGATTCCACATATGAATGCGATCATGTGATACTTGTCTTTCTCTGACTGGATTATTTTGCTTAGCATAAAATTTGCCTGGTTCCAATAAATGCCTATATTTCAATTATGTTTAATTTCCTGAAACAGCTCTTTCACTGTGCTGTTAAAAATTTGGTAAATACTCCGAGTTATAACATTGTCAATGTAAATTATGTTATTTGCAAGGGGTAGAAAGCTGGGAAAATCATGATGATGCAATATGGTATAGGTTATTGCTATAAAAATATTTATTGCTATAAAGGCACATTATAAACGCAGCCCAAAAATTATTCAATGAATGCAAAACTATTTTTAAAATAATTTTTTCAAAAGAGCTGTATTTAAAATCAAGATGCTAAATCCCTTGTTCCAACAACTAATGTTACTTATATAGAAATCTGAAATATTTATTCTTAAAATTTTGTAATGCTTTGTTTATAAAAGTTTGCCATGAGTTCTTCTAGACTGTTAGCATTATTAGTTCTTATAGAGCCTTAAAGTAAGCATATGTAGGTATTCAAACCAGATACATTTTAAAGAATTGTATTTCTATTACGTTAATATTAAATTGTACCTTGGTGACTCACAAAGTATCTATACTAATAAAAGGGTAATATGTTAATTAGACTGGGAGACCTTCCTGATGTCCTTCCAGACAAAGCCATGGTGGCAGGGATGAGGCAGAGGTGGTTAGGGGTGAGCAGGCCAGCAGGGGAGGGCAGTTGGGGATGATCAGGCCAGCAAGGGGAGGCAGTTGGGGGCAAGCAGGCCAACAGGGGGGCAGTTGGGGGCGAGCAGGCCAGCAGGGCAGGGCAGTTAGGGGTGAAGAGGCCAGCAGGGTGGGGCAGTTAGGGGTAATCATGCTGGCAGGTAGAATGGTTAGGGGTGATCAGGCAGGCAGGCAGGTGAGTGGTTAGGAGACAGCAGTCCCAGATTGCGAGAGGGATGTCCCAGATTGGAGAGAGTGCAGGCCAGGCTGAGGGACACTACTCCCCCCCCCCCCCCCATGCATGAATTTCGTTCACCAGGCAACTAATATATATATGTATTAGAAGCCCGCTGCACGAAGATTTGCCTGATAGGCCTTCCTTCCCCTGGCTGCTGGCACCGGTTTTCCTCTGGCACCCGGGACCCAGGCCTTTGGTCCGGCCGCAGCGAGGCTTGGCTTCTCTGCTGCAGCCACAGCAGAGAAGCCAAGCCTCTTCAGTCTTCAGTCTTCAGTCTTCACTCTGGCTGGAGCCTTCACTCTTTGCTCCGCGCCTGTGTATGCAAATTAACTGCCATCTCTGTTGGGTTAATTTGCATAGTTGCTCTGCCTGGCTGGTGGGCATAGCAGAGTGACACCTATTTGCATGTTTCTCTTTTATTAGTGTAGTCAGTGGTCCTCAAACTACGGCCCGCGGGCCACATGCAGCCTGCTGAAAACATTTATCTGGCCCCCTGGGTGTTTTTGCCACGGCTGCCTGTCCTGCTTAGCAGCTGACTCGTCCCGGGCCTGCAGTGCGCATGTGTGAAATGTCTGAGGGACAGTGAACTGGCCCCCTGTTTAAAAAGTTTGAGGACCTCTGGGATATATATATATATACATAAAATGAACTCAATAGGATGTGAACTTATACTTTCTAATATGCACATTTCCATATTTTTAATTCTTTATACATAAATTCTACCTTTTATATTTTCCAAACACAAAATACCCAGTAAAGTTGATTATTAATTTTATTTATTATTTAGTTATAATTTAAACCTATTAATCAAACTATCCACATCAATGATTCTATTGAAAAGTATTGGAAATTTATGTCAGATACTATTTGAATTATAACCAAAAATGTTCTTAAGTGGTTGTTGATATGAGAAGTGGTCCCTACTTTAGGAAGGAAATACTGTTAAGGCTTCCTTCACATTACAGAATTAGCACAAAAATCTGTTCCCAATTAAAAAACTGTGGGAGAACCCAGCTGCATTTAGGATTTGGCAAATGCATTGAATTGTGCTCCAAATGCTTTGGTTTTAGCAAAGCCTATAAAGTATTCTCTCATGTCTTTTTCTCCTTAACTTTAAAACACATGTCCAGAGCATGAATCTGTAGCCTCTCTCTCCTTCCAGGTTTCAAGATTGGAAAGTTTTAAAATGCAATACCTTTAATACCTTCATCTGTCTAATACTCAAAGGGTGCAGAAGTATATACATGAGGTCACTTATGTAAACAAAAAGATTTATATCCTGGTTGTCAGAATGTTTAAAAAGTAATTTACTTTCACATAAAACCAAGAAGCTAAGTTCTGCCAAAGACTGATGGCACTCAGGCTAGGAGTGGTTTGAATTTATTTTGAAATATAGAAGCTGAGCAAGCCAAGGAGTTTGTTTCAGGATAGTTTGAAAGTTCCTGCAACTACTTTTCATGTACTATACACTAACGTTTTGAAAACTAGGGCTCTAAACAACTTAGCGATGTAGAGAATACTTTCTAAGGAAATTAAATTAAATTTAAAGGATATAAAAATTAAAAGGGTGTTTGAAATACGAGTAGAACAGATACAGTATGGAAAACTACTGAAATCAACCTAGAGGATTTTTTAAAATGTAACTTAAGAGCCATCTTTAGAAGTTATATGGATTAAAGAAAAGTAAAATAGATTAGCATGTTTCTCTTCCATTAGCTCACTTAGTAACAGTTCTTCCCTGTTCAAGCCTGAGTAATAGAAATTTCATAAAAACAAAAGTACAAATGGACAATAGGCTTTCAATGTCACACATCCAATGTCACAGATGTAAGACCATTGAAGAAGTGATGTCTTCTTTTCCTTGATACAGAAAGGAAGTAAAATAATATAATCTGCTATAACTTATGTCAGGTACTTTTCACAACCTTTTACATAGACTAATGTATTCAATATTTCAACAACTATGAGATTAGATACTGCTATTATGAACATTTTACACACAGGGAAAATTAATAAAGAGAAATTAAATAGACAGCTGTGAAGCTATTGCATTACATATCTGGGATTCAAACCCAATAGGACACCTTAATAAAGACTGCCTTTAACAACTGCACTATATGATACCACAGAGTATGACAGAATCAGGCATAGTTTACTTTAAATGCTAACATTGTCACTTATTAAGTGCTGGGATCTCTAGCATATGATCTATTATAACTTTGGTTTTCTCAAATATATAATACCAAGGTTAGTATAAAATTATTCAGATTTTCAAAGGATATAATATCTTGGCACATATTACATACACAATACTAGTCAGTTTCCACTGATACAAATATTTAGCCTGTTTATTCTTCACAACTTAGTTATGAAGCAATGTAGAGTTTCTAGTTAAACCCTAGGGGAATGAACATGTTTATTTAAAAATTCTCCCTTTAAAAATTCCATTACGGTGTCTGTAAAAGGCTAAAAAAAAAAAAAAAAGTGGGGAAGAATTGCCCAGAGGAATAAAACACTGGAGAGGAGATAGTAGCAGATAGGAAACTGAAAAAAAAAAAATCTGGGGAAAAAAGTGGGCAAGTGATGAAAAGGAACATAGAGGAGAAACCTAAAATCCAAATATCTGAAAGCATAAGAAAACCAAAGTAAATCACTAGGCACCACATACCAAGGAAATGCTCAAAATGTAAGATACCAAGAACCCTGAAAATGGAAAGTAGGTGAGAAAAAAAGACTGGAACTGGTTGAAAGTCTATGGGAACAGGGGTAGGGTTGGGGTGGGGGAGGGGAAAGAGATTAACCAAAGAATATATGCATCACCCACGGACACAGACAATAGTGTAGTGAAGGCCTGGGGAGGGGACAGGAACAGGGTGGAGGGGGCCAATGGAGGGGAGAATAGGGGACATATGTAATTGTTTCAACAATAAAGATACATTTTAAAAAATAAATAAATAAAAAAGAAAGAAATCTAATCCCTAGGTCATAATGCAATTATCACAGGAAAATTATACTCCCAGGTGATACTATTTGGTAATATCAAAGACTGTATCAAAGTTATCAGAATTAAGGTAAATAGATGAAGATAATCTGAGTTCTTGTTTCACAAAGGTTCATTAATTCAGAGCACAAATAATTATTGAACACCTACTATGTTCCAGGAGGTATTCTAGCAGTGAATTAAATAAACAAAAGTAGTCCTTGCCCTCATGGTGGGGGCGGAAGGGGAGAAAGTTTATGAGAAAAGCAGTTTGATTCCTAGATGGCCCTTCTATCTCCACACAATCAAGAGATCAAGTCTCTCTAATTCCTCCTGAAGAAGGTAGGACTGTGCTACACAGCATGGCTGAACTAGACTCAGAGACAGAACAAGCAGTAGAAGGTCTGGATGCTATCCAAAAGCAGAGATTAAATAAAATTTTACATGCTGAATGGTGAGACATGTCTCCTACCCCAACATGACCAATCCTTTCTTTACTGGGCCTTGAGAAAAGGGGCGGCTTCATTTAAGCCATCAGAAGGGTAGTCGCCAACAGTTCACTCACCACAAAACTGGTACATCCCAGACCAAATTATTCTAAAGTAAAGCTCTTAATTTATCAAATAGTGCCAGCTTAAAAGCTGGGGGCTCTTTTTATGTCATGGTGACCCCGTGGGAAAAGTTAGAAGGCAAACGGTGATTATTGAGTCTATAGCTTTAGAGTAGGGCTAACAGAACTTTCATATAGGTATGGAAAGTGGTGGGTAATGATACATCTGTGCCACTCAATCCAGTACCTATTAGTCACGTGCGACTATTGAGCACTTTAAATGTGTCTCCTACAGCTGAGATACTGAATATTAAGTTTTGTTTAATTTTTATTAATTTACAGCTTAGTAACCATTGATGGTGGCTACTTCATCGGATAGTACAGCTCTAGAGGAAATAATTAGGAAAAGTCATAACAGTGGTGCTTGCTGACTTTTTCTTGTCACTTTAAAAGAGCCCCAAGATAAATGAGTTTAGCAGGAGTTAACCAATTTGAAAAAGGAGACTGAAGAGAATACAGCTTTGCTAAAAAGTGTGTCTTTCTGTCTGTTACCTTCAATTTATACTGACTGAGGATGGCTTAATTTAGACTTTATTCGCTTAAAAAAAACAACTAACTTCTGTATCTCAAACAGCAGGAAATCACCAGTGTCCTTAGGCCTCTTTCAGTTATATTCCAGCTAGAGGCCTGTTGCACAAAGAGATTCATGCAATAGGCCTTCCCTTCTCTGGCACCCAGGACCCTGGCCTTCGCTCTGGCCGGAGCCTCCTTCAGTCCTCTGTCTTTGCGGCCCAGACAGAGACGCCTTCTGTCTTCCATCTTCACTGCTCCGCCTCGCCTTCAGTCTTCGCTCAGGCAAGTGGAGCCTATGTATGCAGATTAACTGTCATCTTTGTTGTCAGTTAATTTGCATATCATGCTGATTAGCCAATGGGAGGCATAGCGAACGTATGGCCAATTACCCTGTTTGTCTATTATTAGATAGGACTAGAGGCCCGGTGCACAAAAATTTGTGCACCCCGGGGGGAGAGGAGGGGGTCCCTCAGCCCGGCCTGTGCTCTCTCGCAGTCTGGGACCCCTCGGGAGATAACGACCTGCTGGCTTAGGCCTGCTCCTGGGTGGCAGAGGGCAGGCCTAATCCCTAGGTGCAGCCCCTGGTCGGGCTCAGAGCAGGGCTGATTGGGGAGTTGGGGCACTGCCCCCTGTCATGCACAGAGCCGCAGGGCGATCAGGGGGTTTGGGCGCTGCACCCTGTCATGCTGATCCTGGTGCCAGGAGACCTCTCGGCTCCGCTGATCCCGATGCTGGGAGGCATATTACCCTTTTACTATATAGGATAGAGGCCTGGTGCACAGGTGGGGGCCGGCTGGTTTGCCCTGAAGGGTGTCCTGGATCAGGGTGGGGGTCCCCACTGGGGTGCCTGGCCAGTCTGGGTGAGGGGCTGAGGGCTGCTTTCAGGCTGGCGGTTTTGACTGAAGCTCCCAACCACTCCTTTTTTTCTTTTTTTTATTTTATTCTGGACCAGCTTTAGCTCTGGCTCTAGCTCTGAGGCTTCCGCTGCTGGTTTGTTTGCCGTTCTATAATCGAAACAATGTATAACTTCAGCTCTGAGATCCCGGCGGCTATATTTGTTACAAAGTTTCAAACTGCCAGCTCAGAGGCCTGCAAGGCAGGCGGGGAACATTGCAGTCTGCAGTCACGGGAGCAAGCAAGCCTCATGTTCGCTTCCAGCTGCCTGGCTGCCGGCCGCCATCTTGGCTGACAGTTAATTTGTATAAGGATATGCTGATTAGCCAATGGAAAGGGTAGCGGTCGTACGCTAATTACCATTTTTCTCTTTTATTAGCGTAGGTATGTTCTAGGAAGGAAAGAAAAATTAAACAGGCTGTTCTCTCTCTGCTCTTTCAGATGGCTCCATAGTACCTTTCATTAATTAAATCTTTTGAATACACTATACACATCTCTTACATTCTTCCATTTTTACATTATTTTCTTTCTCTATGCTTTCCTTTGTGTATTTTCTATTGGCATATGTTCTAATTCACCATTCTCTCATTGTTTTCCAATCTACTGTTGAAAACCATTCATTGATATTTTAAATTCAGATATTGATATTTAAATGTATTCTTTCAACTCTACGATGTCCATTTAAATCCTTTCAGAACAGTTCTATATTGAAATTCTATATGCTTGCATTTTATTTCTACCTCTTCCTCACTTTTCATTAACATTTATAAAAAAATTTAAAGACACTATCGATATCTAGTTTATCTTTGCATCTACTTGGATTATCTATTTTTTCTCTTGATTATCAGACACATTCTCCTGCCTCTTTACATGTATAGCAATTTCTATTACATGTTGGAAATTGTGATAAAAGATCCACAGAGATTCCCAATGGCATTATCTTCTATTAGAAAGGGTTTACCCCTTTCTTTTGTTAGTTCAATAAGGGATTGATTATCTCAACTAATCAGAGATTGAACTCTTTCAGGGTTGGGTTGAAGTTTTGGTAAGACTCACTTTAACTCTTGGTCAAACCTCCTCCTGAGGTCTCCCTGAAATTTTTACTAAAAGTCTGGCAAATACTCTTGCCTCATCCCCAAAGATAGGAGATTAAGTTCAGCTGTCACAATTTCCAAGGTCAGTTTTTTAGCCACTGATCTTCATATCCTGGCACTTCCATTAAGGGGTTTGGGGGGAATAAACAATTTAATGAAAATCCTTTCTCTCTTTGGTGATTTTTTTTCTTTTCTACAAGTCCGCAGGAAATTTTACTTTGCCTTTAAATCTATCTTTTCACCCTCTTTCATAGCCCCAGATCTCAGCCATGTTAGAATTCTCTCAAATGTACAAGTTGTTGCTGTAGCTTTTAATGAACATTAAATGCCTTGTTGATTTATTTGTTCTTGGTAGTAGCCCTCTGCTTGGACTAGGCATACTCTGCCTTCATCAGTATTAGTCAGTGCCTTGCAGTGGTTCTCAACCTTCTGGCCCTTTAAATACAGTTCCTCATGTTGTGACCCAACCATAAAATTATTTTTGTTGCTACTTCATAACTGTAATGTTGCTACTGTTATGAATCGTAACGTAAATATCTGATATGCAGGATGGTCTTAGGCGACCCCTGTGAAAGGATCGTTGGACTGCCAAGGGGTCGCAACCCACAGGTTGAGAACCGCTGCTTTACGGAGTTCAGAGCAGATGGTGACCTTCAGATAATTTCAAAATAGTTCTACCCTCTCTGATATCTAGTGTTCATTGTACTATTATACCTTTACAAGTATTATGTTGTAATTTATCTTGATTTTTCTGGTAGCTGTAATGCCAGCTGTAGGTTGGGGCATGCACAAGACTAGTAAAGGAACAGGGACAGTTCAGCGTTAAGATCTATTTTTAGATGAAATCTCTGCCTGTGCTTACCTGCACAAGAAACTGACTAGGACTGCTACATTTTTATATAAATTGTCTTTTTAAAGAGACCACAAGGGAGATTTACAAAAAGCTTGTGCTTTTCACCTGTCAAAATTATCTCCAAGTTTCCAAATCTGTACTAGCAGGAAATGAACTGTGAAATCTATATTTTTCCACAGAAGGGCATACATTCCAACTCTCAGGTAAGATGTGGCCATGGGGAATAATGGACAGAAACAAATAAAAATCTTCCCAGATAGAAAATCCAAGAGCCATGGAGGACAATAGAAAACATGTTAATCCCCAGAAAGCAGAATAGTAATGATAAATTTAGAAAGATCTAGAAATTCTTGCTTAATCTGATGAACCAACGACTTTAGTTTATATAATAATAGGATGTCTTAAAAAGTATATACATACATTAACAGCTCATTCTATTACATTTTGAAAATGAAATGTATTTTAATAGACACTGTCTTTATAATTATTCAAAGTGTGTATACATTTTTTGGGGAAAACTTGTATTCTTGGCTTTCTTGAAAACAGAAGTGTTTTGTTTTAATCCTAACCTGAGGATATTTTTCCATCGATTTTTTTTTAAGAGAGAGTAAGAGAGGGAAAGACTGACAGAAAGATCAATGTGAGGAAAACACATTGATTAGTTGTTTCCTGCACATGCCACAAACAGGGCCCAGCCTAGGGAGGAGCCTGCAACCAAGGTAAGTGCCCTTGACCTGAATCCAACCCGACCCTCTATTCACTGAGCCAAACTGGCTAGGGCTAAAAATGGAAGTTGTATTGAAGTATCCTTCCCCACTGTACATGAGTTTGTATGAATCATAAAAAAGGGGTGATTAATAACTTCCTTTGCTATCAAATCCAATCAGCCTTAACTGACCCAATGGAGAGAACAACTTACATCCTTGACCTAGATCAATAAATGCAAAAAGACTTTGGATTATCTAATGTGGGGGAGGGGGAAGTATGTTTTAAATGTACCAAAAAATAAATAACATGATTCATGGAGATATGGGTGGTCAGGCTAAGAGAGAATGGTATCTGTCAACCAATATTCATTCTTTCATTCTACTCTTTTAGTAACAGAATTCCCAAAGATGTAGCCAGCCTTGAAGGGAAGCTCTTTGTATTTGACTTCCTCCTTTCCTGTGTTGTAGAGTGTGGAAGTAGTGGTGAGCCAGTTTCCACAATGCAGACAAGGGAAACACTCAGGGGATGGTTAAGCAAAAATATACAATAAATTTGGGACCCAAGGGGCAGAGCTTTTCTCTCCATCCCCTCCTTGCAGTCCCCTCCCTGACCCATCCCTGCAACCAGAACATTCTCATTCATCTTGGGCTTAGAGTCAAAAAGCCTCTGTCTTGTTTCAGCCATTGTGCATTTGGTCTTCGTTAGAGTACTAAAATAAAAACCCTAGTTAATATGTAAGCCTTGTAGAATTGTATGCCATTTTAAAGTATGTGCAATTAATTATTTTGATAAAAATTATGCTAAAATTATATTTTACAAGACAAAAAAAACACCTCAGTCAAAATAATGTTGAATATATCAAATATTTCTAAATTATATAGTTATGTTAATTTTATTTTGCTAAACTAAATAACATTATTATATTGTATTTGTAGAGACATAATTCATAAAGCACCTTCACATATGCCTAGCTTAATATGCATAGTATCATTTATTAAGAATTAAATTATTCACGGCCATATTCAGGACTAGTAATCTTGAGAGAATTCCTTGTTGCAGAAAAGCGAAGTTTCACTTGCCTTCAAAAGTAATATGACGTTAGTGGGAAGAATGAAAGACTTGGAAGTTAAAAGAACCAGGTAACTACTGATTCCTCCCATCTTACTTAGTATCCTATCAGCATTGCCCAAAGCCAAGTCATAGATTCTCTTTGATCCTTAGTCTACTACTGTATCTATATATCAAAGGTAATAATCTTCTATCTTCCCCCTAAATGAAATCAGTCAAGTTCAAATGAAATAATATATATGAAAGTAATGTGTATAGCATTGTAAATCAAACTTATAAGCCTTAGAAAAGAAATGAATAGAAACTCAACAGATTATGAGTCAAACTTTTAAGATAAGTTACTTCTACAGTAGAAATGAGAGATGATGTATGGCAGAAGAGCAAGAACAAACAGTCAATAAAGCTAGCGTAGAGTGAAAAGTAGACAATGTCTACTAGTATATTCAGCAAAAAGAATAAACATATAAAAATACTTATATGTATTAAGTAACATTTAGCTATATGAAATGAAGTAGCTTTGTTTCTAAAAATAACCTGGATCAGACATATTAAAGGATTTCATTGACTACCAAATAAATATTCCAGGATTTGGGAACTTCTGGGACTATACTGTCACTTTCCTGAAAATCTGTGATCTAAAACTTAGAGAAAGGGATTTTTCCCCAGTAGTTCTCTTTTTTCTTCTTCTTCTTCTTCTCTGGATGAATCAAAGACATCTTGAATTGCTTCTGATCCCACAAAAAAAGGAAAAAAAATCAGGGTCTCAATGCTGGCTTGTCTTTTTTTTTAATTAAATTTACCGGGATGACATTGTTTAATATTATGATACTGGTTTCAAGGGTCCAACACGTCATCTGTATATGGTATTGTGTGTTCACCACCCCAAGTCAAATCTCCTTCTATCACCATTTATGCCCCCTTTCCCTTTTCTACCTCCCCCACCTTCCTTCCCTCCGGTGAGCACCATACAGTTGTCTGTGTCTATGAATTGTTTGTTAATTTATTGATAGCCATTCTGACAGGGGTGAGATGATATCTCATTGTGGATTTAATTTGCACTTATCTGATGATTAGTGACATCTCTGTCTTTTGGCCATCTGTATGTCATCTTTGGAGAAGTGTCTATTCAGGTCCTTTGCTCATGTTTTAATTGGGTGTTTGCTTTTTTGGTGTTGAGTTTTATAAGTCCTTTATAAATTTTGGATATTAACCTCTTATGGGATGTATCATTGACAAATATTTTCTTCCAGTCAGTGGGCTGTCTTTTCATTTTATTGATGGTTCCTTTGCTGTGCAAACACTTTTTAGTTTGATGTAGTACTTATTGTTTATTTTTCCTTCTGTTTCCCTTGCCCAAGGAGATATATCAGAAAAATATGTTGAGATGAGAAATGTTTGAAATTTCACTGGCTTTTTTACTTCCAAGATTTGTATGGGTTTGAGTCTAATAGTTATGTCTTTAATTCATCTGGAATTTATTTTTGTGTATGGTGTAAAGGAATACCTTAGTTTCTTTTGGAAGGTCGGATAAGGAAATGGACTAGAATTAATTTACATTCCCTTGCTTCCTTGTTTCTTTAATCAACATTTTTTTTACTTTCAATTTTGACAGCTGAGCTCTATTAGAGTGTTTGATAATTTATGTTAAAGTTAACTGAGAAAGAAGAATCTGTAAGGCAACAACCATCTGAGGCTAAAAATGTTTTTCTATTTACTTAGCCAAGGTAACTGAGGTTAGAGACTTAGTTAATTCTAATAAGTTTCCCTGACTATAAAATAAGCTAAAAATGACAAAAAAACATATGTAAACATAGAGAGAAAAATACAGCTATAGAATTTGGAATTGTCAATTATTATTAAAATCATTTTATATTGTAGCCACATAATCCTCTTATTATAAAAAAGTCACAATGATAATTGAAGATAAGGGAACAAAAGCAAAGTTAAGACTTTATATGGCTCCTTGTTAAAATGGAACATGTAGATTGCATTAAAAAACAAAAAGTGTGAATTTAATGAATAGATGAAAACATCTTTGTCCTAAAAATTACCCCAAGATACTGTCTAACAAAAATATATTTTAATACTTCAAATCCAAAAAATAGAATTGATTTATTTAATGACAGAACGAAAATGGCAGGAATTACTTTGAAAGTACATTTTCTAAGTTATATAATTATCATTGATTTTTTTAGACCTTAAAAACAATGTCTTCATCCATAATGCAAAGAAAGTCTTGGCATATTTATTTTGAATGCTTTTGTTCTGCAAAACAGATGTGACATTTTATAACCAATCTGCTTTGAGGTAATTTTAGTCATAGATACAGTAAATATACCAGTAAGTTTTAAAACCTATTTCTGTACTCACTCATTCCAGGATTTAATTATAGTTTGTGCAGTTAAGTTTAATTTCTTCTTAATAAAAAAACATAGGAAAATCATGGCAATATAAGGCAATATAAATTATGAAATAAGAAATCATTTTTCCTTTTTGCTATTTTTAACTCTTCAAAACTAAGTTTTCCTGATCAAATTTTTAAAAAATTGGACCCTGAGCATTCACTTTCAGCATTATCACAAGCAGCACTGTTATATTTTCTACACAATATTATGCTTTATTGAATGCCCTGGAAATGTTTTACTGATGTAACTAGGATGCTCTTTTCCCTCTCATCACAAGATTTTGTTTTTCTTCCTTCAAAAATTGTACAAAATGTAAATAATAAAGGAGAGCAAAAGAGTGAAATATTTATCTATGAATTTAAATATTATAAAACAAGCAGACTCATCAGCATCGAGAATCTACTCTTCCACGTAACCCTTTTCCTAGATAGCACATAGCACGTATATTTAAATTCCAATGCCTCCTGGCCTGCAGAACTTACCTTACCTTCAAGATTAATATTTTTCACAGCACATTTTGCAATGTGTGAACCAGCAAGCATTAGTCCTGACCCTGGGTATCATGACTACAAATTTCTGTGGCCTTTCGCCTCACAACATTGTGGTCTACTATGCTTGTTTCTAGTGGTTGTCATCTCATGAACCCACAAATTTACTATCACCCAATACATTGTCCATCTTTTCCAATTTCCATAGTTTTATCATGTATTAAAGGTGTTATTATAGCACTTTCTGGACCATCTTCTAATACAGAGTGGTAAATTCTTCTTTTTTCCGGATGTATCATACTCCTGAATCATTAACATTGAACTTATGACCAACAGGGATATGTAACTCTTGCCTGCATGAGGCTGATCTAACACATATATTTCCTCTATAAAGCAAATCACAGCTTTCTTGTGCTTAGGAACACTAGACAACATTTGATTACTATGCATAGGGGTCATTTAAAACAACAAAGTCTCTAACAAAAGAAAACTAGACAAAAATGCAAAAAATATGGCCCCAAATAGACCACAGAAAGGACACTGATTTACCATAGGAGAGCTGAAGCAAGAAAGCAGAAAGTTCCCTGGTGGGAACCTGATTTTTTTTTTTTTAACCAATAATTCTCTAGGACATATGAATGAAGACATTTATAGGATCACCCAATACATTCTGAATATTTATTATGGGAAAAGTGGTGTTTTAAACACTTATTGCATTTGTTACAGTTCAGTTTCAGAGAAGAGAATCTACACCTTTGCATTTTGTTTCCCAAATTATTTATTATAGGGTGGTAAATGGCTCACAGAATCACTGAGAGGGCTGGGGAAAACAAACAAACAAAAAAACACAACAAAAATAAAAATAAAAAATGTCTAGGTTGAAATTTCAGGAAGAACTCCCAGAGCCAGCATCATAAGGCTACCACTGCTGCTATAATAGGAATCAGCCTGGCAAATTGAGAATCTTCCAGTATAGCAGCTAGACCCAGAACCGCATCACCCCTGTCAGAATGTTCCAGCCGTCAAGATTAACAAACTGACAAGATCACAGAGTCATTACCAACAGGAAACCACATCTACTGCTGCTGGATTCAAGACTGTCTTATTTGCTAGATCAGTGGTTGGCAAACTCATTAGTCAACAGAGCCAAATATCAATAGTACAACGATTGAAATTTCTTTTGAGAGCCAAATTTTTTAAACTTAAACTATATAGGTAGGTACATTGTTATTAACTTAATTAGGGTACTTCTAAGGGTTAGGAAGAGCCACACTCAAGGGGCCAAAGAGCCTCATGTGGCTCGCAAGTGGCAGTTTGCCGACCACTGTTAGATTATCCATATCACAACTAAAAACTAATTCTCTCTTCTATACTTTTATATTGTTCATTTCTTCTTCTTTCTATCCATCTGTTCTATGCTCCTCTTTGCTACAGACTAACTTTTCTCCAGACTCCAGTCCACCTTTAAGAAAATATAGCTTGTGACCTTTCCTGAATTTGGTATGTCCCTACCACGGAATTTAGAAAAATTGAGCTAGCTCTCAATCCCAACTTCAAAATCAAAGGAAGGATATCAACTGGGTAAGATGCTTACCACTCATTAACATTCATCACTGTATTAACAGATATAAGGATTAGAGCAGATTTCTTCTCAAAAGTTACTTAAGCCAAACACATGGAGAGAAACATTTAAAGTACTGAATGAGAATAAGGGACTGTTAACCTATAATTATTCACCTAGAGAAAATGTCTTTGAAACTCAGATAAAATTAAGATGATTTTGGAGAAAGGAAAACTCAAGGAATTAACCACCAGCAGAACTATAATACTAGATATGTCAAATAATGACCTTTAGGCAAAAGAAAATCATACCAGGAAAAAAAAAAACCCACAATGCATCTGCATAAAGGAATGAAAAGCACTGGAAATGACCATCAGGGGAATAAATAGAAAACATTTTTTATTTATAAAAATTAAGTTAATGGCCCTAGCCCATTTGGCTCAGTGGATGGTGTGTTGGACTGTGAAACAAAGGGTCCTGAGTTTGATTCCGGTTGGGGACACATACCTTGGTTGCAGGCTTCTCCCTGGCCAGGGCCCTTGTTGGGGCATGTGAGGGAGGCAACTAAGCACTGTGTTTCTCTCATATTGATATTTCTTTCCCTCTCTCTTCCATATTCTCTAAAATCAATGGAAAAATGTCCTTGGTGAGAATTAAAAAATTTAAGTTAATGCTTTAAAAATATATTGTATTGCTTATAGCATATGAAGAAATAAAATGTTCCAAACAAATAGCAGAAAGAATGGAGTTGGGGTACAGAAGTATGCTGTTATTAATAAAATGGAATAATGCCTTGAAAGATACAAACAACCAAATCTCCATGAACAAGGAATAAATAACTAAATATTCTTATAATTATTAAAAAAGTTGAGTAATAATTTAAAACCTTCTCCAAAGAAAACTTCATGCCTCTATGACTTTATTGGTGAAATCTAACAAACAGATTTTATTGTGTTGTGCGTTTTTTTTTTAACAAACACTTAAAAAAGAAATAATACTAATTTTGTACAAACTCTTTCAGGAAAACAGAAGAGGAGATATTACTTCCAAACTCGATAAGGCCAAAATTATCTGATATGAAAAGCAAAACAAAGACAATTTTTATGTAAATTTATATATATATATATATATATAATAGGTAAATAAGCCTCCTGAACATACATGTACAAACCTCAAACAAAATATTAACAAACAACATCAGAGAATGCATAAAAAAAATAGCACATTATCCTAGTACTGTTAAGATTGGTTTAATATTCAGTAATATTAAAATATCCAGACGTCATATTATCATATACTAGAGGCCCGATGCATGAAATTCATGCAAGAGTAGGCCTTCCTTCCCCCTGCTGCTGGCACCTGCTTCCCTCTGGCACCAGGGACCCGGGCTTCCCTCGCAGCCCCAGCTTCGTCTGGAAGGATGTCTGGTCTAATTAGCATATTACGCTTTTATTATTATAGATAATAGAAAAATCATATGCTTATCTTAGTGTATTTGGAATAGTCATTTGGTAAACTCAAAATCCAGTCCTAATAAAAACTACCTGCAAACCCTAAATGGAAGTTACCCTGTTATCAACCTAATAAAACTATCCACTGAAACCTTACAGCTAATATAATTCTTTTTTTAAAATCCTGACCCTATATGTTTATTGATTTTAGAGAGGGGAGGGGAGAGTGAAACATCGATGTGAGAGAGAAATATTGATCATCTTCCTTTCCTATACACCCCAACCGAGAATGGAACTTGCAACCTAGGTATGTGCCCTGACTGAGAATCAACCTCCCCACCCCGAGCCTTCTGTGTATGAGGCAATGCCCTAAACAACAGAGTCACACAGGCTAGGACTAGTATCAGTCTTTTGAAAGACTGAATGCTTTCCTCTAAGAGCAGGAGGAAGGCAAAGATGTTTGTTCTTACCACTTTTGTTCAGCTTTGTACAAACATTGTACATCATTGTGGTTTAAAACAGAAAAATAGTGCAATAACAGTGAAGTAAACAAATAGGTAAATAAATACATAAATAAATTCCTTACATATTAGGAGTAAAAAAATAAACCTGTGCTTATGTACAGATAACAGTATCATTTATGCAGAAAATCCAAAGAGATCTACAAAAAATGCCAAAACTGAGAAGTGAGTTTAGTAAAGGCAGAGGATCAAAGGTACATATACAAAAATCAGCTATATATTTCTATATACTAGTACCAAACAATTAAATAATGAAATGAAAATGTCTTTTACAGGAGCATCAACAAACATGAAACATATAGGCATATTGTATTTACTAAAATGCATGCTAGATCTGTATCTTGAAATATCCAAAATATTGCTGAGTGGAATTAGAAGACAGCTAAAATTGAAATGATGAAAATGGATGCCATGTTTATGAATCAAAATACCTAACACTATAAAGGTTTTAATTTTCTTCATATATATGAAAATCCCAGCAGGTATTTATTTTGAAACTGACAAGGTGATTCTAAAATTAAACATAACCTAGAATAGCCTTAATTTTAATAGAGGACAATGTTAGAACATTCACACTACTTCATTTCAAGAATTACTATCAAACTACAATTATCAAAACATTGTAGTATTAGTGTTAAAATTAACATATATATCAATGCAACAGAAGATAGGGAGTTCATATATGTTATCAATTAAATTTTGAGGAATATCATTCAGTAGTGAACAGATAGGCTTAACAAATGCCACTAGAACAAGTACATATATTTATGCCAAAAAAAATGAACCTTGATTCTGACTTAACACTATATACAAATATTGACTTTAAATGGTTTATATATTTAAGTATAATAGCAAAAATTATATAGCTACTAGAAGAAAATAAAAGTAAAGGCCTTGGTGATATTAGTTTAGACAAAGAATTTTTAGAACACAGAAAATATAAACTATAAAATAAAAATTGTTTAATTGGACTTTCTCAATATGAAATGTTTTATTCTTCAAAGAACACTTAAGAAAATTAAAAGATAAGCCACAGACAGGGAGCGACATTTGCAAACATATATATGATAAAATATTTATATAATGTATACTTATAGAATACTTAAAGCTCAACAAAAGGAAGAAGAAACACAATAAAAAGGTGCAAATCATTTAAAACTGCAAAACCCATTGTAAATGAGGATATTGGAGGGATTGCAAAGGCTATAGCCACTATAAAGAGAAAATACTTTGGAGTTGATCATGGTCTTATATAACTCAGTAGTGCCATTTCTATGCATTTACCTATGATAAATAACAACTATCTTCACACAAAGACATGTACATACTTGGATGTTCTCAGAAACTTTATTTCTAATTGCCCCAAACTGGATACAATCCAAATGTTCATCAAGTGATATGGCCTCTTTTAATACAAAATACTGTTCAGCAATAAATAGAAATGAGCTATTGATATCCTCAACATGCAGATGAATCTCAAAAGCATTATGGTGAGTACATAAAGTACTATACACTGAATGATTCCATTTACAGTAGACCCTTGAGCAACATAGAGGTTAAGGGCACTGACTTCCACAAGTGGAAAATCCGTGCATAACTTTTCATGGCCCCAAAACTTAAATTGTTCCTCAATATCTATAGGCCATTGGTTCCATGACCCCTGCAGGTACCAAAATCCATGGATGCTTGAGTCACCTATATAATGGCATAGAACAATGCAGATGGTTGGGCCTCCACATCTGTGGATTCCCAATCTTGGCCAGAAAATATTGATTTTGATCTGTAGTTGATTGAATCTGTGGATATGAAATTCAGGAATATGCGGCTGATAATATATTTATTGAAAAAAATATACCTATAATTGGACCATGCAGTTTAAACCCTTGATGATTTGTTGAAGGGTCATCTCTATAATAAAATTCCAGAAAAATGCAAAATTGTAATGACAAAATGCAAATTAGCCATTGACAGAAATGGAAGGTGAGTGGAGGGGACTGTCTACAAAAATAGAAGAGAAAAATTTTGGAGCTGAAGAAAATGTTCTCTATTGTGATTATGGTGCTGATTATAGGACTGTATGAATTTTTCAAAACAACAAATTGTATACTTAAAATTTTTAATGTTTTATTGTATATAAATACAAATTAGATTTTTAAATGTCTACATAGATGATCCCATTTAATCCTTTATAGGTTAAATGTTATTACAATCATTACATAATTAGGGAATCAAGGTTATATGACCACTAAATTCCAGAAACAGAACTATTACCTTTGAAGTGCTACTTCAGAATCTAAATTGAATGCTTAAGTTAAATGCCACCTCCATGCCATTGATGCAAGAAGCAAACAAAGAAAGCTAGTAAGCCAATTTAGATAAATCCTATTTCCAAGGCTCCCCAATAAGCAATACTGGTTCTATCTTCTTAATAATTTTGTATCATCCTATATAATAAAAGGGCAATATGCAAATTGACCCTAATGGTGGAACGACTAGAACAACTGCTCAACCAGTCACTGATCACCTATTGATCCCTTTCCCAAGCTGGCAGGCTCTGATCACCTGATGGCGAATGGAGAACCAAGGGTGGGTGGCAGGGTACGTGGGTGGCACCAGGCCAAGGTCACCACCCCACCAGTCACTCCACACACAGAGGGCAACCCACAGCGGGGGCAATGCTGGCAAGCAGGTGGGAACGGCCGACCTCTTGGTCCCTTCCCCCAGCCGTCAGGCTCCTATAACTGATGGCAAATGGGGAACCAGGGTGGGTGGTGGCAGGGGGCAGGGCCAGCTGTGGGCAGCCGGGGAAGATGGCCCTAATTGCAGGGACTGTGTCCACACACGAATTTCATGTGCTGGGCCTCTAGTTTACATATAAACAAAAACATATATATGAATCCAATGAAATTGGTATAATATATAAACTACTGTGCAACCTCCCAAATTTATCTAACTTTACTAAAAATATATTCAATACAAAGTAAGTTCTATACCAAACAAATTAATTCTTTTCCTTCTTTCAATTACATGTTTGATAAAGAAAGAATTAAAACTTGGCTTGTTTTCTCTTTTCAAATAAATCAGAGATATGATTTAATTATAGGCTGAGGTATGAAACAGAAAGGCAATAATTTTCCTTTTCTGCAAATCCTGCTAAGTATATTAAGAGATTATATGGGAATGATTTTAGCATAAAAAAATGTGATTCATTATAATACTCTGCTGTTCCCTAGTCTCAATAAACAGCCCAATAAAAGGCATTTTTTTTTATTCCTCCCAACATTTGCTATATAAGTTCCATTTATTAGGATTACGTTTCTTGAAGTTAACCTGTCAACCTAAGGTGTTCGCCTCTCCTCTAAAGAGCAGCTGGCTGAGTTCCCGGGAAATCTGGGTTACACTGTTATCTGAAGTGTCAGGGCAGGGACTTCAAAGGGAGACAGCTGCAGAACACATCTCACAGCTCCTTGATCTCTGGACTGGAGTGTGTGCCTACTTCTAAATTGTCTACAGGGAAATTTAGAGTTTACTTTTGGAATGTTTAAAGGTGATTTGTTCTGATAAAGGCGAAATGGGGAGACAACTCTTAGTCCGAGTGATAGTATCCATTTAATGTGGCTGAATGCCGACATGTTAAACTTCTACCCAAACCTATTCTGGCAAATATTTGTTAAGCATATACTATTATATGAAAACCACATAATGCCACATTTATCAAAGAGTACTTATCATTTGGAGATAAATGCTGAAATGTGTAAGGAGAAAATGATGTATGTCTGAATTTACTTCAAAATACTATAGGAGGAATAACTAGATGGGGAAATAGGTAGAACTTGCCATTGTTTGATGGTTGTTTGGACTGGAATAATAGCTACCTTGTATTTTATTATACTCTTCCTTTATTTTAGTATCTCTAAATATTTCCATAATAATATAAAATCTTTATACTATTAACAATGAAAGCTACATTTCAAACCCGCTGTTTATGCCCAAATGAAAAAAATAGCTATTTTCTAAAATTCCTTGGCAAGTTAGTTATTAAAAACAAGACCACATTTTTTATTTGATGCAATGTTTTATATACATGATGATTATGGGTCTGAGTCTCTCCACAAAAAACATATAAATTTTTATTTTATATTTACTAATCACTATGCTTTAGCTCACTTATGGATTTAAAAATCTTTTGTGGGCTGGCCTAGGCATCTACATCCTCACATAAGTACAGCTGGTATAACTCAGCGGTTGAGCATCAACCCATGAATTAAGAGGTCATGGGTTTGATTCCCTGTCAAGGCACATGCCCGGTTCCAGGCTTGATCCCCAGTAGGGGGTGTGCAAGGAACATCCATGATGTTCCTCTCTCATCCATGTTTCTATCTCTTTATCTAAAATCAATAAAAAGTATATTTTAAAAAAAGGAAAAAACTTTCATGCAGTGATTTGTTCCAAAGAACTGAGAATGTGGTGCCACATACATGTTTTCCAAATTATCACTGATCAGTCTCCCTCACCCCAACTATCCCCACCCCCAACTCCTGTTCCTGGTACATATGATACAGTGTATCAACCAATGCAACCCAATTTTGAAAGGAAGGGATGCTATTGTGAATTACCAGACAGTAAGCATAAACTAAGACTGCCCCAAGTGAACCAGGATATCCCAATATATAAAAACCCTGGGTCCTTAATGATCAGTTATGCAGGGAGGCAGACCAACCAGAAGTCCTTCAGTCAGCACTGGGTTGCCATGGCGACCCAGCACTGCTGCTGCAGGCCAGGTGACGCAACACTTACTGCTGAGGGGGCTGCAAATCAGGCCCAGAGAGAGGCCTGAAGAGAGAAGCAGGGTCTGATCTGGAGCCTCTGTGGCAACTGTAGATCAGCACTTGCCTCTCTCTTTCTATCTGTGCCTGGCCAGCAACTGTGCCTCCATTTCTCTGCAGGCCTCCACCAGGGCTGCTGACCAGCCCCACCTTTCTGATCAGGCCCCATTGATAGGCCTAGAGAGGCTGACTGGTATAGGAACCGACCAATCAGAACAGAATCTGGGTGCTATGAGGAGTGAATGGCTGCCTAGGAGGCAGAGCTTTTGATGTTGATTAGCATAGGAACTAACCAATCAGAACCAAATATGGGTGCTGTGAGGAGCCAATGGCTGCCTAGGAGGTGGAGCTTTTGGTGCTGACTGGCATAGAAACCAATCAATAAGAACCAAATTGGCCAGCAGAGGAGGGAAGTTGGGGGTGAGATTAGGCTGTCAGGGGAAGGCCGTTGGGGGCAAGATCAGGAGGAGAGGGGAGGGCAGTTGGGAGCAACCAGGCCAGCAGGGGAGGGTAGTGGGGGCAAGATCAGGCCGGCAGAGGAGGGCTGTTAGGGGTGAGATCAGGCCAGCAGGGGAGGGCAGTTGGGAACAACCAGGCCTGCAGGGGAGGGCAGTTGGGGGCGAGATTGGGCCAGCAGGGGAAGGCTGTTTGGGGCAAGATCAGGCTGGCAGGGGAGGGCAGTTGGGGGCAACCAGGCTGGCAGGGGTGCAGTGGAGGGTGAGATCAGGTAGGCAGGAGAGGGCAGTTAGGGGCGATTAGGCAGGCAGGCAGGGGGGTTAGGGGCAATCAGGCAGGCAGGCAGGTGAAAAGTTAGGAGCCAGTGGTCCCAGATTGTGAGAGGGATGTCCGACTGTGTGATCAGGCCTAAACCAGCAGTTGGACATCCCCCAAGGGGTCCCCAATTGGAGAGGGTGCAGGCTGGGCTGAGGGAACCCTCCCTCTCCATGCACGAATTTTGTGCACCAGACCACTAGTAGTTGGCGTATCTGTAAGGTGACCATTTATTTATGCTGAAAGAAACTTAATTATTTTACTGGTTCTACAATGCTATTACTTTGCAAATAAAAATTGAAACCTATAAAATTATAAATTGATATTTTAAACAATAAACTATAAAATATCACAGATTTTTCCTTCTGTTCTTATAAAAATTCTCCTTACAGATTATATTTGGTGGCTACTATAATTCTATGGGTTCTGAATAATGTTTCACACTTTTGCTCATCTAAAAGTTATTTGTTTGGTAGTCTAATTCCTTGTCTTTTTTAATTTGATGTAATGACCTATCTCACTCAGCACTTGCTTGAAAGAATCTCAGTCATGGCAAGAACTAAGGTAAGTCAGGAAACTAAAATTCAATTACAAAACAAAACTTCATATATTCCTTATGTTAGTCAAAATGGTCAGGTTACACTATAATAGCAATGAAGCCTGAAATTTCAGCGACGCATGACATAAAAGTATTTCTTCACTCAGTACTTAGAATATTTCCCTCCTTGGGAATCCAAGCTGCTTGGGAATCCAAACTGCTTCCACATGGGGGCTCTGCCATCTCATCACAGGGTCCCCACCCCACTATGACTAGAGGATCAAGGGGAATGAGCACACTAGCTCCTCAGGGCTATTCCAGGAAGTGACTCTGATGGCTTCTGATCACATTCATGGATCAAAACTAGTCATTTAGTGCCACCTAATTTTTAGGGGCTAGTAAATCTACTCTTCCTTTGTATTCAAGAGGGAGAAGGTGAAATGGGATTTGGTGAACAGAAGTGCATCTTTCAGGAAGCCATAGGAACTGTTCAACCAACGGAGTGGCTATTTCCATTCCTTAAGCAAAGGAATAGAGTAACAGTTGTGAGACCATTATGTTGACTGCCTCCAACTCAGCATGCTGAGGTCCAAATACCACAAGTGAAATAAATGATTTGCAGAAAAAAAAAAAAAAAAGCTTTGCACAAATGTCTTTAGAAGCCCTCTCTGTTCGCAGGGAAACAAGGATTCATGAAATTATTCTAAACAAAATGCTGCAAGTTATAATTTAATTTGTCTTTCGGGTGTTCTTCAAGGATATAGGTAAAAAAGTCATCACAAACCTCTGTGAAAAAAAACAAAAAACTCTTTACATTTTGAAAAATGGTACCTCTCATTCTCTTCTGGTAAAACATTTCAGTCACTTAATATTTGTTCATTATACTCCTAGCCATGGGTTTTCAAATTTTGTATATATGGAATAAATAGATCTCCCTACTACAGATAAAATGTTAATGTTGTTGTTAGGTTAAGAACTCTGTTGTCTATGCTAGTAGAAAAAAAAGAGAAAAGGAAAAATATCCATCATTGTTTTAAGGTAGTAAGCTTGAATCAATTTAGATATTATCATTACTGTTTGCATCCTGAAATTTATAAATTTGTAAATTTTCATTTTCTTATACAACTGGTTTTGTAACAACTTTTTTATTTGTGAATAAAAATATTATCTGGTGTTCTTAAATAAAAAAAAAAAGTCTGTTCATTATAAACCTGAGGGCAAAAAACAAAAAAGGTTTTGCAATCTATAATTCACTATACTAACTGTATTCAATTAAAATGATAGAAGACTAATGTGGGGAAAGAGTATTTAAAGATCTAAAGATATAATTATTTAAGAGAATATTGGGTAATGACTTAGATGGAATGATAACTACTTCCCATACATTTAGTGGTGATGTGAATTATTATTAAGAGTGATAATTAAAAACCTCAATCTACCATTTATGCATAAAAGATTGTGAACTAACCATCTTTGGGGCTCTAATTCTGGAATCTTCTCTGCTATTTATAATGTAATACAGACAAGCCACTTAAATTCTTTTCTAGCTTTACAATATCCTTATTAGTGAAAATCATATTCTCCTTTCCACAGTGCATTAGGAAAAGACTGTAGCTAGTAGACAAAATTGAA
The DNA here is from genome assembly GCF_028538775.1 of Myotis yumanensis. Lineage (NCBI taxonomy): Eukaryota > Metazoa > Chordata > Mammalia > Chiroptera > Vespertilionidae > Myotis > Myotis yumanensis. The sequence goes on along the minus strand of NW_027223753.1, from coordinate 199,729,966 downwards.
CTAATGAGGTAGAAACTTGAATTTAAAGTTGGCTTTCTTCTTTAAATTCTCTTTTCTTTTATTCTCTGGACTCCATAATTGGCAGTCCTAAGAATGTAGCCTAAGGCAGTTCTTTTTGAATTAGCTAAATCGTGACCCTGGCCAGAAGAGCAGGAATTAATGCTTAAGGCAAAGATAACTGTGTGTTCAGGTAATCATGTAATTTATCATCCCAACTGGGAAAATTCTGAGAGTAAAATGAGGAGCTATTAGTAATTTCATCTGGAAAGCAGGAAAAAAAAACTTTGATCTTTTATTTTGACCTTTCTATGTATAAACTGCCTCCAATAAGATGCAACCAGCTTAAAGAAGCGGATAGGGATGGCCCATAATGGATGATCTATGTAAGATGACAACATATGAGCTTCACCATTTCTTATCTCCTGGGGAGTATAATTAAGTGATGCCCCCCCAAAAAGAGGAGCAGGGTGCAAATTCGGGGGGCTCAGAGTTGGCATGAGTTACCAAATCTGTTGGTCTTGCAAAACCTGCTGAACCCATGGAACTAATGTATAACTCAACCTTGGAAACACGGGAACAGCATCCTGAGCTACCTGACTTCCCTGGCTATCCTTATGAATACCCATCACCTAATATAATCTAAAAGCATCTCCTCCTTGCAACGTTAATATACAACACAATGTACATTAGCATTATCTTTGGAATTTCAGTGCTTTGGTAGGGAGGGTAGGAGAGGAAAGATGAATAATCAGGTCACCATCACCTTTGGGTTAAAGATTAGGCTTCTAGTAAAGGTGGAAAATCAAAAGCGTATTACCAGTAAATGTAGATGCTTGAGTAAGTGTATTTATTTGAATATTATTCCATTTTAAACAATGTCCATGACCAAAGCAAGTAATATTTTACCAGACATCATAAAGACGCTATGTACTAACCAATAATTCCACAATATCTTCAAAACCAAGTGAAAATAAGTTGAGAGGTTGAAAAATAAAGGGTAAAACATGAGAAAATGGAATTCTTCTGAAAGCTTTCTAAGTAATCCAAATATATGCTTAACCATTGGACTGAATAATGTCTATTGAAACTGTTAGAACAAAGGTTTAACCTACTGCCATCTAGTGGGAGCTTAACTTATATTTTACTATTAGCTACTGACAAAAACAAAAGCAAAAAACAGAATTAACAGTCTAATTTCAAATTACAGGGAATCTAAGACATTATCTACTCCAGTGGCTTCAGCCTCATGGTGCTCTGAGGCTGTCACCACAGTATCTGGGGCGTCATCTGAAATGCGGCGGGGGGGGGGGGGGGGGGGGGGGGGGATGTGGACTCTGAGGTCCCACCCCTCTTCCAACCAGATCAGGCACAGTTTTATCTGTTCTATATTTTTGACTTTTGACCTGATGTCATTTGAAGAAAGGTACTACTTCTAAAAAGAAAAAATAATGTTGAAAGACCTTATTTAATTTTATGTCCATCACTCTATAAATGAAGATACCAATAAACATTAATTTTCTAATGTCACACAATTGGCTAGGGGCACAACTAGCAGTAGAACTGACATCTTTTGATTCCCATTTTCATTCCAATTTGGGGTTTGAGGTTATTTAATTTAAAAATAGATTATTTCCTTGAACCTTATTTAAAATACCTTGACTTTACTATCTCCCTTGCACCATGAGAACCCTTGAGAGGCATAAGGATCTCAAAAGAAATAATGGAAATGAGACTATAGCTACAAAGCATAGTTACACTATGTCAAATACACAGTTAGTCTAGAATGCCCCCAAAATAATAAATTAGCTTCTGGGAATTATTTCCCTCTTTTCTCTTGGATTCGTTTAATTTTAGAGGTAAAAGGGGCATCACAAAGCAGTTAATTAAGCTATCATTTAAAAAATGATTTCATGTTTTATAAAACACAAAACTATCAATTCTGCTGGGGCAGAGAAATTGAACTACTGGTCTCAAGTTAGTTTGAGTGTTTTTCCAGCTCTCCTGACCAACCATAAAACAATAGGATGGATAAGTGAGAAATAAGAAATAACAATTTGTGAGAGGTCTTTTATTGTTTTGTCTGATTATTTGTTTACTAGAGGCCCGGTGCACAAAATTCATGCATGGGGGCGAGGGTTTCCCTCAGTCAAGCCTGCACCCTCTCTTATCCTCCAATCCGAGACCCCGTGGGGGATGTCCAACTGCCAATTTAGGCCTGATCCTGGGAATCATTAGAACCCTGAGTGGGAAAAGAATCTCAGGGTCCTGATTCCCAGGATCAGGCCTAAACTTGCAGTTGGACATCCCTCTCACAATCCTGGACTGCTGGCTCCTAATCACTCACTTGCCTACCTACTTGGTTGCCCCTAACTGCCCCACTCCGCCAGCCTGGTCACCCCTTACTGCACCCCCTGCCAGCCTGGTCACCCCAACTGCCCCCCTCTACTGGCCTGGTTGTCCTTAACTGCCCCTCCCACCAGCCTAATTGCCCCCAACTATCCCCCTGCTGGCCTGGTCACCCCCAACTGTGCCCCACCCCACCAGCCTGATCACCCCTTACTGCCTTTATATGCCAGCCTGATTGCTCCTAACTGCCCCCCTGCTGGCCTGGTTGCCCCTAACTGCCTCCCTCTGCCAGCCAGGTCACCCCTAACTGCTCCCCTCTGCCAGCCAGGTCGCCCCCAACTGCCCCCTCTCTATCAGCCTGGTTGCCCCCAACTGCCTCCCCTGCTGGCTTGGTTGCCCCTCATGGCCCCTCCACCAGCCTGATCACCCCACGCAGCCTGCTGTTCAGTCATTTGGTCATCCCTCATTAACCCCCCTGCCAGCCTTTTCGACCCACTCAGCCTGATTTTTCAGTCATTTGGTCATCCCTCATTATCCCCTTTGCTGGCCTGGTCATAGGCACCTATCTTGTGAAGGCATGTGGGTTAATTTGCATATTACCTCTTTATTATATAGGATGATGGGTGAAAGTTGTGGATTTTTTAGCACTGGGAGAAAAGAGTTGGTTGAAAGGAATCCTATATAATAAAAGGCTAATATGCAAATTGCCCCTCGGGAGTTCGACCGCTCGCTATGACGTGCACTGACCACCAGGGGGCGGCATTGAATGAAGGAAGGCCCCAGCCAGCAGCTGGCAGCCAGGGGAAGGAAGACCCCAATCTGCCCTGATCAACCGCCAGGTCTTGGGACCCGACCAGTGCACAGATTTTATGCACCAGGCCTCTAGTTTAATGATATAAAAAATGTACTATCAGTAGAGCAAGTTCCTTGAGGATTTAAGAGAAAATATAACCCAGATGCATATGGAGAGAAAAGATACCACTGTCTAGGACAGTGATGGCGAACCTTTTGAGCTCGGTGTGTCAGCATTTTGAAAAACCCTAACTTAACTCTGGTGCTGTGTCACATATAGAAATATTTTGATATTTGCAACCATAGTAAAGCAAAGACTTATATTTTTGATATTTATTTTATATATTTAAATGCCATTTAACAAAGAAAAAATCAACCAAAAAAATGAGTTTGCGTGTCACCTCTGACACGCGTGTCATAGGTTCGCCATCACTGGTCAAGGAGCAAGACAAGGTGTCCATATCTGTAATAGCATTATCATTTTTATATATCTCAATTAAATTTGCCACAAAATAAATATTTTTATCATATAATATTGCATTATTCATGTTTACTTTCACATTTATCCTATATCATCTCATTATATCTGTAAATTAGTAATTAAAAAATCCAGGGTTTTTCTATATTTATTTTATAAACTATTTCCTCTTTAATTTGAATCCAAATATATAAATCCCTCATAAGATACCACATAATATTTCTTTTTAAAAAATATATATTATATATTAGAGGCCTGGTGCATGAAAATCATGTACGGGGAGAGTCCCTCAGTCCGGCCTTCACCCTCTCTTAATCCGGGACCTTTCAGGGGATGTCCAACTGCCAGTTTAGGCCCAATTCCACAGGGATCCTTGTGGATTGGGTCTAAACTGGAAGTGGGACATCCCTCTCACAATCCAGGACCAGTGGCTCCTAACTGCTCACCTGCATGCCTCATCGCCCCTAACCACTTGTCTGCCTGCCTTATCACCCCTAACAATTCGCCTGCCTGCCTTATTGCCCCTAACTGCTTGCTGGGGGGGGGGGGGGGGGTGGGGGGGGGGTGTGGTCATTCTGGTCTCTGGTCGTTCTGGTCGTTCTGCTGTTTCAGTCACTGGGCTTTTAATATATAGGATTTTTATTGATTTCAGAGAGGAAGGGAGAGGGAGAGAGAGTTAGAAACATTAATGACAAGAGAAAATTATTGATCAGTTGCTTCCTGCATATCCCCTACTATGGATAGTGCCCACAACCTAGGCATGTGCCCTTGACTGGAATCAAACCCAGGACTCTTCAGTCTGTAGGCTGACACTTGATCCACTGAGCCAAACTAGCTAGGGCTAATATTTCTTTCAATGTTAAAAGTAAGATACAAATTGTTTTACTGCTGTATCTTTCAGTGCTTAAGATTGGCACAAACATAGTGCTTAACCAATATTTGTCAAAAAAATTAACATCCTGGACTCCTTACTGCTATTGCTGTAGACTAGAGTACTAATAAAATCTGAGATTCAATTGAGAGAGTTTAATTTAGCAATTACTCATTGACTGTCTAACACGTCAACAAAATTATCTAGCATTATTGCAACCATACTTTTAAAACCAAAACTCAGTTTGCATGCATAACACATAACAAATAACCTTTTGGAGACAACAGATCAGAATATCTGTATTTTCAAATTTTTATTTTAAAAATACAATTTTAGCAAAAAATATCAGAAATTAGCTTTATATTATAGAGTGGCCACATGATTTCTAATTATTGAGGATGATCACTTTCATCTTTCCATAGTGACCCATTTGGAAAATGCAAGTGGGTGTCCTCAGTAATTAACTCAGTATACCAGGCACTACTAGAATTATCCCTGAGGAAACAGGGCACATGTTTCTACATTGGTAAAAACCCAGAAAAAAATCAATGATAAAACAGCATAGGTAAAAACTAATTACGTTTAATAAAATTGTAAAAAAAAAAAAAATTTGAGACCATTGGAACTAGGAAAGAAATCCAAAGTTTAACTACATTGCAAAAGGAATAGCTTCTAAGAACCTAAAAGCTAAATACATTCTAATGCACCATGACACAAACATCCAAGACTATTTTTGGTGATGTTTTAATAGGATGTTAGCTAATAGCTATTTAGGATAAGGCAGAGCAGGGATTTATGAAAAAATAACATTACCATAAAATACCCCAAACAGACTGTGTAACTTCTTTGTTTTTCTTATACTCATAGTTTAACCAATAACTATACCTCAAGATATCATGACAAAGTTCATGTAATCACCATCCTCACTTATTGATACCATGAAAAAGATATAAATAGAGCTTGAAATAAATGGTAATAAGACTTAATAGATGAGATGAACTTATAAAACATAATAAAATTGGCATATAGGAGTTCAAATGTGATGCTGTGTATAGCATATTATTTCTTCACCCTAATGATATGTCTAAAAATCATTGTAGCTAAAAAATATGCATGTCTTTGAACTCACCTCTGCCTTATTCATGTAAAACTCTTTTGATTTTCTTCTCTACCCAAATATGGCAAGTCCAAAGATGGGGGCACATCTTTTTAAAATGCAACTATCTTTAGTCTCAGTCATTCCCAGGTTAAGATAACAATGTGATTTAATTAACTGGCATTAACAATCCTCTCAAATCAGTGAAATTAATGGGGGAGTGTGGTTGATTGTAAATGTAAATAAAATCAATCTTACTGTCTATTCTATAGAGCATACATGCTAAAGATTGGTCAGTAGCTCCATTTTATTGAAATCATATTGCTTTTATTGATTTTTATAACTACTCCTATTTTATAATAAGAAAAGTGAGGCTTACAATGATACACAGGGTTTTTTACCCAGGTCTTCATATTAGCATCTATTGTTTTTCTTCCTGAACATAAGAATCTTGTAGGAATATGTATCAATTATCTGATTCATGAGCATTAGACACTTGGATTGTGGGTAAAGTTTATGTACTGAATGCCATTGATTAGGTCATTCTAGGGTATCCTGGTCTGAAATATTAGCTCTACTTCACCGCTCTGAACAAAGCAAAAATCTATGGTTTCATGCATTTTTGCATATCTCAGGACATTGTTTTTGCTGTCACATCCAACCAGTAGGAAAAAAATAACTAGAATCAATGAATTAAAGATTAGTTGCTTATAATTATAAAATTATAGTTACATCATTAAAAGTTTACCTATTTTTTTAAAACTTTAAAAATAAAACCAATAGTTGATGTGATAAAACCACATACCATGGTTGCAGGGTTCTCCCTGGCCCAGGCCCTGATCAGGGCGGGTGCAGGAAGCAACCAATCGATGTGTTTCTCTTACATTGATATTTATCTCTGTCTTTCCCTCTCTCTTCCACTCTCTCTAAAAATCAGTGGGAAAATATCCTTGGGTAAGGATTAAAACAATAAAGAAAAGCATTTAAACAAGTATGAACACATCTCTGTTATAGCACTGAACTACATCATATTCGTATCTGTTTAAACACACACACACATACACACACACACCACCTACATTCTGCACATTGAAGAACAGAAATCATGAATTTATCTGCCTTTAAACTACCATCTTTTGCAAAAATGCACAGAATCCTCACAATCTCATAAGGTAGGTACTAGTATACAGATGAGAAAACTGAGGCACAGAGAAGTTATAAAACTTATCCAAGGTTATATGTCTAGTAAATGATGGAGACTAAATTCAGAAGCAGACATTGGACCAGAGATCCCTATGTTCCTAACCACTTCTATACTACCCCATAGAGTTAAGTGATCATCCTATATAATAAAAGGCTAATATGCAAATCGACCTAACAGCAGAACGAACAGTCACTATGATGCACACTGACCACCAAAAGGAAGACGCTCAATGCAGGAGCTGTCCCCTGGTGGTCAGTGTGCTCCCACAGGGGGAGCACCACTCAGCCAGAAGCCCTGAGCCAGGCACAGCAGTGGTCTCCGGCCTCTGCAGCAGTCAGACATCCCCCAAGGGCTCCCAGACTGCGAGAGGGCGCAGGCTGGGTTCAAGGAACCTCCTACAACAAGTGCAAGAATGTCGTGCACCAGGCCTCTAGTTAATTAATAATTGGCATAGTTTCCTTGCTGTTAGCTCTGGTTTTCATTGGCGTAAAAATAAACATTCTGAAAATAAACTCCTTAAATACTTTACTAGTGATGTACTTTCTCAGCTGGTGCAGAAAGCAATGGGAGTAACTGCTATGTTGGCCTTCATTCTTGCCCACAAATAGAAAATTGTTAGTAACTGGAAAATAAAGGAACCTTGGGAGGAACATAAAAATAACTATTAAGTTCTGACTGTAGAGGGAGATAATATAGGGCACAGGTAGAATCACATGGTGACCCTGAACACTGCTAATGAGGCTTCAGGACACACATTGATGTGCCTGCATCCGTTAGCCCTTCCAACGAGCATTCTCATGAATTCTCGGTGTCCAGACTGTAGGAGAACCACAAATAAAGTGGGGCAAACTCAAATGAGAATCAGAGGGCTCAAAACTATTGCGTTTCTAGGTTTTTTGTTTGTTTGTTGTTGTTGTTTTTTAGGAGATAGGACCATAAATTATTCTATAAGACTAAACACTTTAATTATATACTAATATATATTGATCTGTAGTATTTCCATAATAAACACCAATCACAATGTTGAACTAGAGTTGAAGAGGCTAGTTTATTTTCTGCAGTTTCCATGGTGTACTTAAGAAAGGAATATTGAGAAAATTGAGGAAGAAACTGGACATCAGTTTATACATAAATGATAGAAACTATGGACACTTCTATTTTCTCTTTGCCCTCGCAAAATTAAACTAATTCTGTTAAACTAAAAAATAAAAAATAAAAAAAACTTACAATCTTCTACAGTTCTGATTCAAGCTTGAAAATCTATCATTAGACATAGGATGCAGTAGTACATAGTAGCTAGAATATTCTTCTCTTTTTTAGCATCTCATGGATTGCAGTGGGTGGTAGACAAAGGATGTGTAACCAGGACTGAGAAAGCTGAGGTACCTAATGTCTCTATAGTCAGGATCTACCAAGACTCTTAAGTGACACTCTGCTATTGCCAAATCAATAAGCATTCATTTTCTCATGAAATGGGTGACATATTTAATCAGTAATATATCTAGAGGAAAGAGGAAATGGAAACATTTATTATAATAATCATTTTTAGTAATTCAGACTTATAAAGGCATTTTAATAATATCATGACCTTACATTCATCTATTATTTCACTTTTGAATTGGATTTTGTATGTATTACCTTAAGTGATCTGAATCATTGCATGAATACAAAAATATAAGAAAAATATTAATCTCATTGTTATAGCTAGGTCAATAGCTTTCAAACTGATTTATAAAACATGAAGGTAAGCCCTAGCTAGTTTGGGTCAGTGGATAGAGCATTGGCCTGCAGACCCAAGGGTCCCAGGTTCAATTTCAGTCAAGGGCACGTATCTCAGTTTCAGGCTCCTCCCTGGCCCAGGCCCTGGTCAGGGCGCATGCAGGAGTCAACCAATCAATGTGTTTCTCTCACATCGATGTTTCTCTCTGTCTTCTCTCTCTCCCACTCTCTACAATCAATGGGTGAGGATTAAACAAACAAATAAAAAAAACACTAAGGTAAAAATATATTTGCACATCTGAGAAGATGCACCAGAAAAAACTAATAATGGGTGTAGCATATGAGAAAATGTTCTGTTCCTATAGCCAAATAGCAAATCACAAGTACTGATTATTTTGGGCACAATGATTCAGAATATGGGCTCTCAAGTCAGAATCTCTGGTTTGAATCCCAGTTTTGTTGCTTTTTAGTCATGTGACTTTGACAAGTTGCTTAGCCTTTCTGAAACTCAGTTTTCTCATCTGACTTAAATGATATTAATTGAATTATTTAAATCAAGTAATGCCTGCAGAGTGCATACTGTACCAATGGCATATAACTCATCTTAGTATTAAAAGTCAATCCACATCCTTTTGTTCTTCTATATGTGTCAGTGACCAGTTATACTGCAGTGTCTTTGTTCACTAATGATAAGACACATCATCAATGTCATGCAAATACTCATGAAGTGCCTAAATGTATTTGATATTGCTCTTAATATTGAGCCTATTTCAAGAGTTAAATAGAAAATATGCTAGAATATGCAAATGAGGTCACTTTTACCTATTCCTTTGCCACCTAACAGATAAGTGATTCTTAATTACAAACTTCAAAGTTTATTGTACAAGCATAGGTCCCAATATTTACCCTGACTTTCCTAACTCAAGAGTTAATTTTGTAATGAAAACCATATAGTTGCGATATTAAAAACTGTCAACATAAACGGGTATGCTTCATTACTTTTATCTCATTTATCACTACTTTAATAAGTTCAGAGAAGATAATAATGTTATTCAGATGCAAATAGCTTTCAGTTACCATGTCTCAAACCATGATGTAAAGGAACATTTTCTTTATTTAAAATGTTGCACATTTACTCAGTCATGCTCTGAAATACCATTTTCTGAACAGAAGAAACTGGACAGAGTTCTATTTTTACTGTCTTTCAGAAACATTTGTTCCCTAAGTGTATACAACTCATCTCCCTGTATTTATGGGCTCAGAATAATTACTGAGCTAAAAGGAAATACAATCATTGATAAAACTCTTTGGTTAAAAAAAATTCAAATTGGCACCACCCATACTTATTTAACTAACCTTATAGCTTATGACACAATATTCCTGCTAACTGAATTCAAAGCCACTGCAAAGTGAACTCAGATATTATGTTTTCATTTCTTTTTTCATCAAACCAAAATTATATTAAAGCACACTAATCTACTAGTATATAATAAAAGTCTAAGCAACCATTATAGTGGAACGACCAGAACGACCGGTTGCTATGATATGCACTGACCACCAGGAGGCAGACGCTCAATGCAGGAACTGCCCCTTTGGGGTCAGTGTGCTCCCACAGGGGGAGCATTGCTCAGCCAGAACTGAGCTCATGGCTGGTGAGTGCAGCGGTGGTGGCGGGAGCCTTTCCCACCTCCGTGGCAGTGCTAAGGAGCAGTGAACTGAGTGGTAAGGAGCAGCAAGCAGGAGGGTAGTAAGAAGCGAGGGGTCCTGGACTGCAAGAGGGATGTCCGACTGCTGGCTTAAGCCCGAGCCCCATGGGGAGCAGGCCTACACCGGCAGGTGGACATGCCCCAGGGGGTCCTGGACTGTAAGAGGGCATAGGCGGGGCTAAGGGACATCCTGCCAGTGCACAAATTTCATGCACCAGGCCTCTAGTGTGTGTGTGTGTGTGTGTGTGTGTGTGTGTGTGTGTATGTATATATATATATACTAGAGGCCCAGTGCACAAAAATTTGTGCACTTGGAGGGGAGGAGGGTCCCCCAGCCCGGCCTGTGCCCTCTCGTAGTCTGGGACCCCTCGGGAGATAACGACCTGCTGGCTTAGGCCTGCTCCCGGGTGGCAGAGGGCAGGCCCAATCCCTAGGTGCAGCCACTGGTCAGGCTCAGAGCAGGGCTGATTGGGGAGTTGGGGCGCCGCCCCCTGTCATGCACAGAGCAGGGCGGATCGGGAGGTTGCAATGCCACCCTCAGTCACGCTCAGGGTAGGGCTGATTGGGGGGTTGGGGCACCGCCCCCTGTCACACTCAAGGCAGGGTCGATGGGGCGGTTGCGGCACCACCCCCTGTCATGCACAGAGCAGGGCCGATCAGAGGGTTGAGGCACTGCCCCCTGTCACTCACAGAGCAGGGCCAATCAGGGGGTTGGGGCGCTGCCCCCTGTCACTCACAGAGCAGGGCCCATCAGGGGGCTTGGGGCTCCATACCCTGTCACACACAGAGCAGGGTCGATCAGGGGGTTGGGGAGCTCCCCCCCTGTCACTCACAGGGTAGGGCTGATAGGGGAGTTGGGGCACTGCCCCCTGTCACATACAGAGCAGGGCGGATCAGGGGGTTGGGGCGCTGCACCCTGTCACACTCAGGGCAGGGCCAATGGGGAGGTTATGGCTCTACCCTGTCACACACAGAGCAGGGCCCGTGGCAGGGTGGGTTGGGGCGCCGCACCCTGTCAAACACAGAGCCGCAGGGCGATCAGGGGATTGGGGAGCTCCCCCCTATCAGGCACTGAGCAGGGCTGATCAGGGGGTTGGGGCGCCTTCCCCTGTCACGAACATAGCAGGGCGGATAGAGAGGTTGTGGCCCCGCCCCCTGTCACTCACAGAGCCGCAGGGCGATCAGCGGTTTTGGGCGCTGCCCCCTGTCACGCTGATCCCGGTGCTGGGAGCCTCGCTGCTCTGCTGATCCCGGTGCTGGGAGGCATATTACCCTTTTACTATATAGGATAGAGGCCTGGTGCATGGGTTGGGCTGGCTGGTTTGCCCTGAAGGGTGTCCTGGATCAGGGTGGGGGTCCCCACTGGGGTGCCTGGCCAGCCTGGCTGAGGGGCTGAGGGCCGTTTTCAGGTTGGGGTTTTGTTTAGCTTCTATATTGGCAACATAGTTGCTTAGAGTTGCAGCTCAGAGGCCGGCAAGTTAGGCGGGGAACGTTGGAGTCTGCCATCACTGGAGCAAGCAAGCCTCCCTGTTTGCTTCAGTGCATGGCTGCCGGCCGCCATCTTGGCTGACAGTTAATTTGCATAAGGATATGCTGATTAGCCAATGGGAAGGGTAGCGGTCGTGCGCTAATTACCATGTTTCTCTTTTATTAGTGTAGATTATATATATGTGTATATATATATATATATATACATATGTATATATATATATATAATGATATATTACATTATTGTAGGATAGCAGAAAATATACACCTTGCTAAGCTTCAGTCTCCTTGTTTTCACCTATAAAATAGGAATATTACATACAGTATTGGATTATATAAGGGAATCTAATTTATATTAGCACTGTAAAATGATATAATCCATTCTGGCTGATTTAGAAGTAAAGATTATTAGGTGGAATAGAAAGAATATTGAACCAATATTTCTGAATTCTGGATACCAATCTAGGCTGTGTCAGGATCTTAATAGAATACTCTCTTGGGTAAGTCACTTTTCCTCTTTAAGACTTACAAAACCTGGCCTTTAGACTATGTAATGCCCAGTGATAAAATTTCTATTTCCCCAGGTATAAGAAAGTAAAGGTGATTATTTTCTAGATATTTCATTTCTTTCTCATAATACATACTAGGGAAAAGTTTAGAAATACAATTTTTGAAGTCTAAAAACTTGCAAATATATTAAAAAGAATATCATTGGTTTTGAATAAATTAATCTTCACTTAGCAATAGTACAGTAGCCAAAAGTATAAGCTTAAATAGATGAGCAGCATAAAGCAACCATATTTTGGCATTATGTTATCAGATTATATCTAAAATACACTCTTAAAAGATTACTGTACTAGTTTTCGGATTAAAAATACATATCTTAATTATCACACTGAGAATAAGACATGGAGTTCTATATTTCTTGATTTATTATGCTTTGCAGAGATTTTCAGGATCCAACATTAATTGCTTACCTCTTCCAAGTAATTAATTCTTCCATATCATTAATAGAAGAGCTTGAGACTACAATTTGCTTCTCCTGGAGGCTTTACAATTAATCTATACCAATTTCATTTATTTTTAAGTTTTAAAACACCAAGCTAAGTTGGATTAACTCCTATTTGATAAATAAAAAGATTTACCTTCCCTTACAATTAGTTATTTAATAAAATTAGTGCAGCAAACATTTATTCTGAGCTTTTCAATGAAGGCCCAGCAAAATGAAAGGCATGAGAATAATAAGGTAAAACTGACATCAATTGGTAGCCAGTGGTAACAGTTAACAAAGCAATAGTAATCCCTGAAATTTGTAAACCACCCCCTTACAATGTACATATAAGTCATTAATTAGAATACTGATTTAAATATTAGGAGCAAAATCTATTATTCTTAGAACTTGAGGTGGAGGGTAAATTCAACCTGGTCTCTGTCCCCAAGGGGCTTTTGGTCTAATGTCATAGACATACGCACATGTGGGTGGCCCTACATCAATATTGACAGCCACACAGGCAATCACGGAGACACAAAGAGAATGATGAAGTGATAGAGACTGGCCACGGTGATTTGATAAGATTTCATACAAGAGGGAACACTGAATCTGGTTCTTGAAACAACAACAAAAAACACACACCCAATTTCGGATGTGTCAATAAAGAGGTGTGGAAGTATTCTACACCGAGAGAACATCTCTTGTGCTGACAGTGTATTTAATTTTCACAAAGAAAGAAAAGCAGAAATGGCAGGATTTTTTTTTCAAGATCAGAACAGGAGAAAGAATCAGAGACATTTTTTTGAACCTTTAACTCCTGGGCCAAATGGTTCCTGCTCTATCCCATCGCTTCCTTTCTGAGGTGAGACTAGGCTTTTCCGCTTTCACGGCCCATATCCCCCACCCTTCCTTCATCCCTCCATGTCACCACACCCTTTGCAGGGCCTTGCAGGATGTCCTGAGAAATACACACAGGCAGCCATATCTTCATAAAACCCATTACATTCCAGCTTGTGTCTAAACATCAAACAAACACCTCTAGGTCTATTTTAGGCCCCTTTCCACCATTCGCCGTCATTTCTAAGGAAGGCGAGTTTGCACTTTGGCCACAGGGCATGCTCAATAAAACTGTGATCCATTCCTCTAAACCTTCCATTTTTCTACTTCACTTTCGTCGAGTGTTTCCAATTCCAAGAAATCATAATTCAGAATGTGGGGGAGGTTGCAGATTTTTTGGCTCAGGAGGTCATACAGATGTTATTTCTTAAGGAAGACGAGCATGATTGCCTGGGTGAGTAATGGCTGCGTGTTGGCTGGGAGCCAAAAGTTCTCTTATAGCAGAATGTATAAACCATTCTACTGAAAGAAGGCCCCCAGTAGGATAATATATTATAACACATGATTCAAATTACAGGATCTCCAGCAGGGGAGCTCATGACTGATTCGGGACTGTCGCCCCCTGAATACTGATGTTGGGATGATGGAATGCCTCATGAATTAAAAGGGCCCTGGTTTAGCATCTAAATCCTTCATAGGCTTCTAAAACTGTCTCTGCCTATCACTGCACTCTGTAAGCTTCTTAAACGAATCATGCACTGTCATGAAACCCTTGTCGATGTTTTTAAGTCTCCATGTCCTTGAAATATTATATTCAAAATATTCTCTCTCTAAAAAAAAAAAAGGCAGTAAAACTTCACCTTCTCTGCTAGAAAACCATATCCTTTTAATGCCAACATGCAATAAGTTAGGGCTTTAGAGAAATCACATTTAAGTGTGACCCACTTCCTGCTCTTTGTGGTTCTCTACAGCAACCTGAAAATCTCCACATGCCACATGTTCCCGACTTTTTCAGTTATCTATAGAACAAACGAGTTTATCTCAGACAAACGAAATACGAAGGGACAAGACAGCCTTGTGTTTCCCAAGGTTTGCCACTGATAAGTGAGCTCATTCGTAAGTATTATTATTTCATTCGGGTCAGTTTTGTTTATAGAACAAAGCAATACATTTGTGGAAAGTATTACACTGGGAATGGAGATGAGGAGTTTCTACAGACACACTAAGGCAGATGTTAAATATTACACATTCTGAAAAAACAAATTGCCGCGATACATTCTGAAATCATCTGTAAACTGGTCCCTTCGCTTCTTTTCAAGCTGGTTCTTGCATTCAATTTTTTCTAGTAAATAGATGCAAATCAGGTGCATTGTGCCAGGATGGGAAGAGAGAGATTTGTTCAGAAATGACCTCAGTTCTATTCATTAATAAAATGACACGTTGGCTGAGAGCAGTGAAGAAAATAATATAAGGAGTGAACTTTCCTCCGTGTGACAGATGCACAGAAGGGGTTTGGGGATAAAACACCGTATGTAAAACGGCCGCTGCAGCATACAATCTGCAAACATTAAAGAAAACGCAAAGAGGCAGATTGCTTGGGAAAATTGCAAATTCCATGGTCATGCACTCCCTTGTTCTCTATTACCTGGCACAATTAATTCTGAATCCCAACTTGCAGAAAGCATACTCTGTATAAAGGGGGAGTGGGTTCAGATAAAATAATCAAAGGTTTTACTTTTTTCTAAGACTTTTTTTTTAAGAAAGAGAAAATCATTTTTCAAGGTCAAAACCAATACCCAGAACCACTTTCAGTGACAGCTGACACCACTGGGGGAGGAAAAAGGGAAAGGCTATCAGAGAGAATGTGGCCACATTTTTGCATAGCGGTTTAAATGATGCCGGCAGAATAATTAATGGAAGGACCTAAAAGGGGGGGGGGGGGTAAAAGGGAAAGCGGGGTGGGGGGGGAGCTGTGTTAAACAAAGTTCATTACTGCATGATGTAAATGAGTTTCTCACCGGTGATGTCACTGATTGGCTGAGCTGCAGAGCTGGCTTCGAGCATGGCCGGATTGGCTGCTAGCTCTTCTGGTGCCTGCCTGCTTGGGCAGCGGTTGAGCCAGATACTTTCTGTCTCTCTTGTTGTCGTTTGAAGCGAATCTTGTTCAGCCCAGCTGTGTCTCCATAGTAGTGGCACCCTAAGAGAGAGTCTCCCTCCTGCTTCCCCCAGCTCGTCTGTGAGGCGGTCGCTGCTGTGAAATACCAGCGCTTGGCACCAAGCCCAGACAGCATTCTCAGATCCATCTATAACACACACATACAAAAAGAAAAATAAAAAAAAAAAGCAGTTCTTTCATCTGAATTGCATCCTAAGGAGGATTAAGAAGGCTTCTATTGCTACTGATTTGTGTCCTTTCAGTTGGATGGCTGAAATCGTTTTTGAAATACAGTATCCTCTCATCTGCAGTCAAACGCCATTGGTTCAAATTGGTTAAAAAAGGGCAGGGGGGACCCCCTCTCCCATGTTTGCCTTGATTACAGAAAAAAAAATAAGTCTTCATTTCCCTCCTAAGCACCGTAACTGAGGTTTTTGGTCCCCTACCAAAATTTTAAACTCTCAGCAGATTTCTAATTATATCCGAGTCACTATTTTCAGTTAAGACAAGGGATCTTAATTAGCATTCTTTTTTTCAGCTATGCAAAATGAGACAGGGCATGAAACAGAAACGATCTATGGAGAGGCAGAGAGAGAGAAAGGAAAAAAAAAAATCTGTGCAGCTTTTACAGTTGAGCTGCACCCTCTCCTTCCCCGCTTTCACTCCACCCCCCTTGCAAAAAAAAAAAAAAAAAGAATGCAGTCATATGAACTTTACCAGACAATGGAGTACCTACAGGCTCTCCCCTAGACAAGTCCTTTATAACCAGCCAGTGCTATGTGCTGCAGGAAGTGGCCAATCGGCGGGCTCCGTTCTGCAGCAGGGACACAATAGGTGCATTGGCCACACTGTCCTCCTAGCCCCTGACAGCAGTTCAGGTTCATTTATTGGACACTGGAAGGCACATATGTCTTTCATATGCACTGGGAAATTATCAGTGAGGCTGCCTTTATTTCACTGTAATTACATCCACCTAATTACCGCGCAGGAGCTGCAATAGCACTGTCTGCATGGGGTGGCGCATAGGCATGTATGTCGTAAAAATATGCATGAGCATGCTTGCTTATTTCAATAATAAAATCCCCCAATTACTTCCTTCCCAGAGCTTAATGACTCCTTCAGAATACTTCAGTGGATATAGTCCTCATTTCTTCCCTTCAAAAGAAAAAGTGCATATATATATACACACACAAATATATGAATGTACATGTATGTGCATGCATGTATTTTTGTGTAATTTAAACATTATTTTAATCATTTATTGGGAGGAGGTATGGAAGTGAAACCTAGTCAGCACATAAAAGGTTATTGAGGACATAAGGCATTTTCCCTGTTCACTCACTAGGCATCAGAAGGAAGTCATAAGTGAGTCTGCACACATCACCATATCCATACATAGATGCTGATTTATCGAGTCCAACATGAACATCTGCATATGTTTCATTTATGTATTTCCATGTTACATCCTTATAGCAGTCCTTGAAACACTGACTCAAAATGCTTAAAAAATTAAATCTTTGTTTTCCGTGAATCGGTTAAGCAGAGTTGGGTATGATCTGCAGTGGGAACCGCCTGATACTTTTTATTTTATTTTATGCATGTTGCATTTACATATTCATGAACAGAATAGCTGTTGTGACCGCTGATTCTGCAACAGGAGCTGAAAAGGCAGGATCTAGCATACAGAGTGTATTAATTTCTAGGGGGAGAATGGCAGCATATGATGACCAGGAAGAGAGGGTGCTCAGGGTTTCATTTGGGGGTTACCTCATTATATAATAAAGGGTCTGGATAGACAGCCCACCAAAAAATGTGTAAGTATAATGAACCTAGAAAGAAAAACCAATTTGCATAATTCATGGCCATTCAGCCACCCTGTAAAGAAATAAGCATTTTGAAATGGCGATTTCTGGCTCGCGTTTTTGAAGGTAAATAAAATTGCATTCTGTTTTAAGGCTATGTAGATTATCATCAAAATGGGATGTGGTTGGCAGCTCTATATTTTCTCATTGTTTTATAATTTACATATTTCTTGTTCCAAATAAGAATGCTAAGCTTTGAGCATCAATTATTTTCTAAGGTGGAATTTCACCAATGTTTACCTGTATTTATTGATATATTTTGATTTTTATCTCATGATTCTCTAATCAGGAATGGAATTCATGATTACTATAGGCACATTAGGAGAAATAGTAACTCACCTTTATCTGTATAGATACATGTATATAACAACAATTTCACCCATACTAGAGAGAAAGAATCCCAATATGTTATTTTTTATCAATTTATATATCATAATCCTCTTTTTAATATTTGCAATATTTATATGATAAACATTTAAGTTGATTTTTCATTTGATAAGCATGTTGTTGTTTTTTTTATTAAAAAAAGCACAGCTCTCCTATTTATGCTTTCCAAAAATGAAGTTTTTGGTATGAGGGATGGGTGAGGCAATTGCCTAAGTAGACCAGTAAGAGGTCACAAGGCTCAATTTAAAAACACACACACACACAAAAAAAACCAAAAACAAAAACAAAAATACTACACTTACATTTCTGAACTGCTAGACACAGAAATTCACACACCTAAAATCAAAGATGTAAATTGGTTGTGGATAAATAATGTATCATGCTTCTTCTCTAGTTGATTGCCCCCAAACCTAACAAGCTACTTGCCTCACCTTATTATGCTTTTCCTATCAAAGGCCAAATTTTCTAAGTCTTCAAGCAAGACATTGAAATTTTACTGGTAATTAAAACATATAGAACTAATCTCTCTCCCTTTCTTTCTTTCTCTTACACACACAAAGATATATGTATACATAAATACACATACATATACACAGTCATGACTGTCCTTTTTTTGTAAGAATGTATGACTGTTCTGCATAGTCATCTCATTTTTTTATTTGATATTACACAAAAAGCTTAAGATATTCAAAGAGGTAATACTTATTTGCTAGTTGTTCATTTTGCTAAGTAAAAATCAAAACAGAAGGAAAACTCTCAGAATATCACATACATTTAGAATCTAGTGACACATATAAGGCACTTGGAAATTCCTATTTTACAAAGGATTTTGATGAACATATTAATTTTATTAATAAGATTAGTGGATGGTCCACTCTAACATCTTAAACAAATAGGGATTTGTAAACCATGAACACTTAAAATAAAAGAGGCCTTCCTTAAGTACTACCATTTATTACACCAGGCAAGTTAGGCTTCCTGCTTCCTGCTATAACATTCTGTCATAGTTTGAGTTATTAGATATATTTAAAAATGAGATGCATTACATTTTTATAGTATTTTAACATTAGGCTTTACTATTTTTCTCACACCCCAAATAAAAAATGCAATTGTGATATTTTAACATACTACTGAATCCAAAATAATTTGCAATAAAATATTATTCAGAATAAGTTTACTAGAGAGCTTAGACCTAACTTATATCTTAGGAATTAAAAGCATTAATTTTAGACATAACGTCCAAAGAAAATTAGTAATTAGTTAGTGTATTTCCACCCATCATGCTGCCATCCTTTATTACAAATACACTTCTAATACACTTGTTGTCAAGATATGCTTAATTGGTTGAATTTTACTAAAGATAAATTTACAGTCTCTTCCTATAAGATCAAATATGCACATCTGTAAGATAACTATATGGAGAATATGAGTGCCATCTCTGTTCCCAGGATGGAAGTAAGTAAACTTCTTTATAAAGATCAAAATCATGGCTTCCCTAACCGGTTTGCTCAGTGGATAGAGCATCGGCCTGCGGACTGAAAGGTCCCAGGTTCCATTCCTGTCAAGGGCATGTACCTTGGTTGCGGGCACATCCCCAGTAGGGGGTGTGCAGGAGGCAGCTGATCGATGTTTCTTTCTCATCAATGTTTCTAACTCTCTATCCCTCTACTGTCCTCTCTGTAAAATATAAAATATATATTTTTTAAAAAGCATGGCCTCAGACTTATAGTCATGACCATCTCACCAAAGGAGTCAAGTCAGCAGAAATTGGCTGTAAGGATATATCTTGCTTGAAGACTTCATAATTAATACAATGCATTTTATATGGGGAGCCAACTTGGAGAGAGATGAAAAAATAATAAATTAAAAAGCAACTCATCAGTCTCCTAATGTGACTCATTCTTAAAACACACACACACACACACACACACACACACACACACACACACACACACACGTAAGCCATTGTAATAAGTGCAGAAAATATTCATACTGTAACCAACGTCAAGATACCACTGTTTGTCTCTGTTCACACAATGACAAGCATTGGTGACAAAACAAGGTAATCATCAGAATAGCTCTAAATATCTGGCTGCTTTTGTGCCCACAAACTCACTGCTTAAAATGTCAGAGTGTATGCTTCAATTTTTGAACGTTTTAATAATGATCATCATTATAGGATATAAGAAACATAGGCTTTTTAAAGATGCCTCTTTTGGATCACCAAATGCACTAATCTGTTTCCAAAGTATACTTTTTGGACCAAAGTTATGATTGATCTCATTTATATTGATCTCCAAAAGATTGGTGGCGCCCTAACCGCTTTGGCTCAGTGGATAGAGCATCGGCCTGCGGACTGAAGGGTCCCGGGTTCGATTCTGGTCAAGGGCATGTACCTTGGTTGCGGGCACATCCCCAGTAGAGGGTGTTCAGGAGGCAGCTGATTGATGTTTCTAACTCTCTATCCCTCTCCCTTCCTCTTTGTAAAAAATCAATAAAATATATTTAAGAAAGAAAAGATTGGTGGCATATCCCCTATGGGATAAAACACTTAATATCTCAGTTTCAAAAACTCATTTCTCTTGCACAGTTCCCAGTTATTTTAATTAGGATTGTTTAATAAACTTCACAGAAACAAGACGAAATATGAAAGTCATGATATCTAAATACTCAATGGAAAAAAAAAAAAAAATTAAGCATATCCCTTAAAAGGAAAAATTCCATTAGGAAAAAAAAGCCACAGGTTCCTGTAACTGCTAACATCATGCTCTATATTGATTATTATTTATTTTTCTATATACAAGAAATAGCAGAAAACTTTGAGGGAAAATGAAAACCTTTCATCTGAGAAGTTGTCACCAAGCATCTAAAATTATTCCACTGTCTTTGTGGTTGAGCATGACCCAGAAACCAGGAGGTGATGGTTCGATTCCAGGTCAGGGAACATGCCCAGGTTGTGGGCTTGATTCCCAGTGGGGGACATGCTGGAGGCAGCCGATCGGTGATGTTTGTCTCTCATTGATGTTTCTATCTCTCTATCTCTCTCCCTTCCTCTCGCTCTAAAAATCAATAAAAACATATTTGAAAAAAAAATTGTTTTTAACATTCAGGATAAATAAGAAATAAATGTTCTACTTGAGCCATGAGATAAATCCAGAATTATATTAAGCAGTGTTTGCTAAATCTATGATTAATAAAAAAGTTATTACACTGTTTCACATCATCTGCATACACTGAAGTAAAAGAAGTATTTGTACTTCAGAACAGTTATGAAAGAGAAACATGGCTTCTCCATTTTAAAAGTGATCTAATTTTTTTTTTTCATATGCCCAATTCATTGTGTAGTTGGGGATAGGGAGGGGAAAGTAAATTTTCCAATTAATTTATCTCATCCTTTTATAGTTTCAGTAGTCTCTTTTGAGTTATTCTCTCTCTGGAAGAGAGAATGGCCATCCAAAATATTGTCCACATCCTAATTCCCCAAACCTGTGAGGAATTACATTGGCTGATAAAATTAAGGTTGCTAATCACCTGATCTTAAAATAGGAATTAGCACAGAGAACAAAAGAAAAAAAATTAAAGGTGAAAACAAACAGACAAAACTTTTGAAAAGTGGTATAAAACTTTAAGAGGTGGATAATTGGTGACTGACCTACCAGACCTAAGGAAACAAGATCCCAAGCTCACAGTAGATAAAGCCAAAAGCCATTCTAAGAAAGTATAGGAATCAGAAGCTTCAGATACTTTGGGAGATAGGACTAGAAAGAGGTAGAATTAAGAACACAGTTATATTATGTTGACAAAAAAGCTAAATATTTATATCTCTTCCCCTATTCCATGTTTGTGGTCAAATTTTCCTCTTCACTACAAGAGAAGACTGAAAAAAAGATAAAAACAGAGTTGACACAGTTGTAGATGGGGTTCCCATTCTCTAATGAGGAGCTTTAAGTCAATATATACATTCGACTGGGTCTCTCCCCATACTATTTTCTTCCCTAAGCAGGTTGGCTCTCAAAATGATAGCTTCCACAACTTTTCTGAGCTATCTGTTTTAGCAAAATAAAATAAAAATACAATGTCGAAGTGATGGCTAGCTGTACAATAAAAATATGATATGCTTCCATAGTGGAGATTTATCCCTGGTAAGTGGCTGCCCGGCAAAAGTGTATTTCCTATCACTCTATAAATGTATATGCAAAGTGGTAGGGATGGAATTGAATGGAATTGATAGGCATCTCTTCTAGGCATGGCAGGTACATAAAACCTTTCCATATAGCTTTTGTCTATGATCCTTTCTCTTCAGAGCTGCTTGAAATGTAGATGACCTCCAGGGTGACCGTAAACATCATATATTACAGATGGCAAAGCCTCTGCCAATCTAGGTTGCTAAATGATGGTGTGTAGAATGGATGTTCTCCAATAGAACTGTCTGTTCAATACTCCAAGTGCCTTTTTTTGGATGAGTTAAGATTTTTTTATTACTATAATACACAGCAGGGGTCCTCAAACTTTTTAAACAGGGGGCCAGTTCACTGCCCCTCAGACCGTTGGAGGGCCAGTCTATAGTTTAAAAAAAAACTATGAACAAATTCCTATGCACACTGCACATATCTTATTTTGAAGTAAAAAACAAAACAAAACGGGAACAAATACAATGTTTGTATTTGCATGTGGCCCGCGGGCCGTAGTTTGAGGACCCCTGATACACAGCAATGAGAAGAAATGAACTACTTCCATGTTCAACAACCAAGATAAAATGTTGGTCAAAGGATTCAACCACAAAAATATATATACTGTATGGTTCCAACAAAATACACAACTCATCAATGGTAAAAGAGGTCACAATGGTGTTTACCTTTTGGGGAAAAGGACAAAAAAGAAACTTCTTGGATTAGAAAATATTTTATATCTGAATCTGGGTGATAGTTCCATGGGTGTGCATGTGTGAAATATCATCAGGATATACACTTAAGATTTCAACAGTCTACTGTATATATAGGGTTTGGTAAAAGTAGGTTTACAGTTGTGAGTATATAAAATACAGTTTATTCTCATATTATTATTTATTAATTATGTATTTCCCATGCAAGTGACTGTAAGCCTACTTTTGCTTCACCCTATATGTTACACTCTTATAGAAATAAAAAAAATAGTGGAAGATATTTTTCATCAAAACGAAAGAGACAACCAAAAAGAGAATAATCGCAGATGTTAGAGTCAGGGAACTCAATACGAAGAGAGATGAAAGAAACTTCCAAAAGGAGAACACAGCCTTGCATTTGTACTCTAGATAGAAAGAGGCAACAAGCAGAGCAATGTGACCCCAAAGGTGAAGTAGAGGACTATCGTTTCAGAAATCCTTTCTGCCGTTGATCTATTTTTTATACTTAAGACATAATGTGGGGTTGAGCCCTACCTTGACATGGATTGGTGCAGACTCTGCTTGCCCCCCTATGCCCTCATGCCTTATAAATTGAATGTCTCATTTTGTCCCACAGAAGTATCCTGCTTTCACCTTTTCCTGAGAACTAGAATAGGTCCCTTTGAGCTTAGAAAAAGATGATTCCTTTCACCCACCTCCCAAGCTCATATTCCACACTGGTGTTCCATACCTGGGCCATGAGTAGCTTTTTGTAAGATGAGAAAAAAAAATCTCTTAACATTTTAAAGTCATAATTTATTACGGGTCATAAAACACAATTCTAACATGTGTAATCTTAATTCCAGCCAATAAAAACTTGCTGGAAAATAAACATTGAATATAGCAACATCCTTAGTAACAGTGCAATTCACAAGCAAGTATGCACATGAAACATAAACTAAATAATATGTACTTCTTTAGATTTATTCAACTTAATGTTTTCTGTGAAATAGATCAAGATTTTGAGCACATGGAGGGTATTTTTCAAAATATTTACAAGATCACACCACCGTGAGCTCTGTCTAAATGACACATCACAGCCAAACAGCACCATTCAAACATTTAAAGGAACTGAGGTAGTTATCTGTATAGAAAAATATCAACAAAATATAAGTGGAAATGAAAAGCAGACCATAGTGCAATAGTGTAATTCCACTGTGTGTGTGCATACTATATTTATAAGCACAATTCTGAACCTATCTTGGAGGATACCCACCAACATGTTGAGAGTGTCTACTTTTTGATAAGGGACTTGAGGAAAGAAATGGTAATCTTTTATCCTTCATTGTATTTTTAATAACAAACACAACCAAGTAAAATGTTAAAAAAGATAAATGACACCAAACATATGCTTCAGTTAGCTAGATGATGTCAAATGCACAGATATTAGGAAACATTTAGCTTATTCCCCTTTTTTCACATTCTTCCAGATGGTTAAGATTACATGGACACTTCCTCAGTTAATATTCAAGAAGTGTTAAAATTTGTAGCATCCACTTTCACTATGAAGTTATAGAAATTAAAGTACTTCTCCACATGTAGTTCTCTTTAAAATAATTAGCAATGAGTATTGATGAGGCAGAAATAAAATAAATAGTAAAGTGATATAATTAGAAGAAAGTGTAAGTTTGTATCTTGGCTTCTCTGCCCTGTGGGGAAATTTATTCATCTATAAAACAGAGAAAATCAACACTATTTTAGAATGGTGTTGCAATGATTAAATGAAAGAACATGTTAAAATATCTTCCTTGGTGTCCAGCCCAAAATAAATACTTGATATATGTGTCATTTCCCTCACTCTCCATAATTATCAATTACCCAATTTAAATAGCTTTTAGAATAATATTTTTTCTATTTTTATGATTTAAAATTCTGAATTTTAAAGATAAATCTATCATGGTGGTGGAGAAGTGTAAAAAAAAAGTTGAAAAATATAAAAATCCTTTTTAAGGATTAAAAAAAAAATGAACTTGTCTCTACTATGAATTCCTCTAAGGCAGATGTAGGTCAGAAATAAGATGCAAGTCTGGCTCTTGCATTAAGAGCCTCCTGCCCATGTCAGGGAAAACATAATCCTCACCTGAATCAACAAAGTGGAATTTGCCCAAAGATTATCTTGCAACATCCGAATTTCAAAAGTGATGTTAACTCTTCAAAGACTTATTTTTTAACTGCTTATCTTAGTAAGAGGTTGCTAATACAACACCCATCTAAGCGTCTAATGCAAAGCCACCCCTGTGTGAGTAAACTTGAGGTTTTTAGGTCTTCAGACTCTGACTTGTAGTAGATAACACCTGTGGCATTGTACATAAAGCTGGTGCAATTGTAGTTTTGTTTCATTTGTTGGGACTTGCTGCTAAACGTTTGGTTCCCACTCTTGGCACATAGGAAAGAACTCAAGGTTGTGGGCAACATCCCCATTCCTGGCAGTAGGTATCTTACCTGAGGGGCTGAAAAATGATGCCCCTGACTTTTCTTCTTTGTTGAAGGAAGGGTACCACACCTTTCTCCATCACTGGTATTTTCCAAGAGCAGGAGGTTCTTGACATGTTCATTAAGCACGTCTAAAAGACTTTTTCTCCAAAAGAGAACGCACCTGCCTTACCCTCCTTGTAATCAGAACATTGGTTTTTCATCAATTGAATTAACTTTTCTTTCAGTTCTTCTCTGCAGGAGGTATCATGATATAAAGTAAGACTTGCAAAAGCCAAGTCCCTGAATAACATCTTGAAGCCTCTCTGAGGTGACTTCATGAATCACCACAGATACTTTGCTCCCTTATGAATCAATGAGGAAATTATTTATGTGTCTTTTCCTAAACTGTGGTTAAAAGAAAGGTACTCAGTGTTCTTCAATGTCAAGTCAATAAATCTCAGCTTTAGTACCAAACCTAAAGAAGTATTATATCTTTAGGAGTATGTTGTCATCAGAGCATCAAACTATGACCAAAGATGTTACTCATTTTGCCATTGATGTCAGAAACAGTGAAGTAAAACTTGTGCAAATATTGGAGTCTGTACTTGCTCTGCCTCCATCAATGGGACCTTTATACCTTTAAATGTCTCCTCTTCTTCAATGCTGTAGCCTCTACTCTCTGAAGTCTTTATTTAAATCGTGTACTTGGGTGTGTGCAGGGGGTGGGAGTGGTAATTAGTTTTCTATTACTGCCATAACAAATTACCATAAATGTAGTGGCTTCAAACAACCCAAATTTATCATTTTATAGTTTGAGAGGTCAAAGGTTCAAAATGAGTCTCAGTGAGCTAAAATTAAGATGTTTCTTCTGGAAGCTCTAGAGGAGAATCTGTTCCCTTGCCTTTTCCAGCTTCTAGAGGCCACCCACATTCCCTGGCCGGTGGCCTCTTCTTCCATCTTCCAAGCCAGCAATGATGCGTCTCTCTGACCATTCTTCCCCAATCACATTTCCCTCAGATTCTGAAACCTCTGCCTCCTTCTTCCACTCTTGAGAACTTTTGTGGTTACATTGGGTCCAACCACATAATCCACAATCACCTCACCTTCTGCTGATTTGCATCCTGAATTCCATCTGCAACTCCATCTTGATTCCACCCATAATTCCTCTTTGCCATGTAATAAACATGTTCCCAGGTTCTGGGACTTGAGACATAAACATCTTTCAGGGTCCATTACTGTGCCTACCACAGGTGACATCTTAACTTAGCAAGGAAGAATTAAGACTTACAGATAGGTCCCTAGTCAGTTTGGCTCAGTGCATAGAGTGCCGGCCTACTGACGAAAGGGTCCGGGTTCCATTCCAGTAAAGGGCACATACCTCAGTTGCAGGCTCCTCCCCAGCATCCAATGGATGTGTTTCTCTCACATCGATCATTCTCTCTGTATTTCCCTCTGTCTTCCACTCTCTCTAAAAATCAATGGAAAAATATCCTTGAGTGAGGATTACATATATATGTACATACACTGAGTGGCCAGATTATTATGACCATCCCATCAGTACTTCGTTGGGCCACCTTTTGCCTTCAATACTGCCGTGATTCTTCTTGGCATTGACTCCATGAGATGTTGAAAGGTGATGCGAGGAATCTGACACCATGCCTGATGAATAGCACTGTCCAGTTCTGTGAGATTTGATGGTTGTGGAACCAGCTGCTTGATGGCTCTTTAACTTCGTCCCACAAATGCTCAATGGATTGAGATCTGGTGATTGTGGGGGCCACTTAAGCAAGGTAAAGTCTCCCTCACGTTCTTGAAACCACTCCTGCACAATACGAGCACCGTGGCATGGCACATTCATTGTCTTGTTGGAAGAAGCCATCTCCATTGGGATACGCCATCAACATGATAGGATGAACCTGATCAGCAATGATACTGAGGTATATTATGCTATTCAGACGTTGTTCCACACAAATTAAGGGGCCCAAATCATGCCAGGAAAACATGCCCCAAACCATAACACTGCCCCCACCAGCTTGAAGGGTTGTACTCATGCATGTGGGGTGCATGCTTTCATGCTATTTCCGCCAAATCCTCACTCTGCCATCAGCATGATGCAACTGGAAACGTGATTCATCGGACCACATGACTTTTTTCCAATGCTCGACTGTCCAATCCTAGTGTTCCTGTGTGAATTGGAGATATTTTATTTTGGTAACTGCAGACAGCAAAGGTGTTTGAACAGGCCTTCGGCTTCCATATCCCATATGATGCAGTGTAGGCTAATTTGCCTACAAACGTCAGGTGGTCATAATAATCTGGCCACTCACGTTCAAATATATCCCACATTCAAAGGCTGTTAAATCACATTGTTTACCCATATCTTCAGAAAAAAATCACTTCTACTGTCGTGGTAAACAACCTGCTTCCCTATTTATAATGGTCTGGCCCTCTAGCAACTTCAGTGCAAAATTATAGCTAATTTGCCTACAAATGCCAGGTGGTCATAATAATCTGGCCACTCAGTGCGTGTGTGTGTGTGTGTGTGTGTGTGTGTGTGTGTGTGTATATATATATATATATATATATATATATATATATATACCAGGTAGGTAAATCTGAAGGTGAGATCACCAGACAGAAACCATCAGCCGTGGTTGGCCCTGGTAACAAGGATACATTTAGACAACAGGAGAGGCAGGGGAGAAGGCCACCAGTCACTAAAAGAGTCAGCACATCTCACTGCAGGCTACCTCCCTGGTCTTCCTTGGCCACACTCTCATGGGTCTCTCCTCTAGGTCTCACTACTTGATTGGCCTATGCAGGGACTGAACAGTGTAAATTCAAGTACTCAACAAAGTGCCTGAGGGAGGTTTTCACCCACAGTACTTATAGTGGCTACATAATTGCTGTACTTAATTAATTACCAAGTGCTTAAACGAAATCTAAGTACTCAGGCTACCAGATTAGAGCATTTACTCATTTACCAATGATACAGGACTGCTGAATTCAAGTATAAAAGGATTCAGAGACATTCGAGCACCAAACATATGGACGTATCACTGAAAATGTATAGCAAACTACTAATAGGCCTAATATTTCCTTAATTAGTGCAATAGTTTCCTTTTGCTCTTGCAAAAACAGTTACCACAAACTTGTCTTCAAATAACACAAATTCATTTTCAACAAAAATTCATTCGTTCTGGAGTTTAGAAGTCAAAATTAATCTTATGGGGTGTAAGGTATTGGTAGGACTGGTTCCTTCTGGGGGCTCCATGGGGGATTTAATGTCTTGTTTTCCAGCTTCCAGATTCTACCTGCATTCTTTGGGTCCTCACCCCTCCCTCCATCTTCAAACACTTCATCCCAACCATGCTTCTAGCAACCATCTCCTTATTTGAACTTCTTGCAAAGCTTTTATAAGGACCCTTGTGATTACAATGGGCCACCTGGATAACACAGGGTAATCTCCTTTCAAGTTTCTTGACTTCATTACATGAGCAAAGTCTCTCCTATCATGTAAAGTGGCATATTTACAGGTATAGGAGTTAAGACATAAATACCTTTGGGAAAGGGGGCGCATTATTCAGTCTACCACAGTAAGATAACCCTGCTTTTTAGCTTAGTGCATGGCCAAATAAAACAAAGGTGGTTATTTCAGTCTCTTTTTAAATTAGGTGTGACTATGTGACTAGGTTTTGGTAACAAGATATAAGATGAAGTGCCCCGTGAACATTTCAGGAAGTGCATCTAAAGGAAAGTGGTATGCCCTGTGCCTTCCTCCATCCTGGTGCCTGGAATGCAGATACAATGGCTAGAATTCTAGCAGCTATCTTGGCTTGCAGAGTTAACCTTGACAGTGGAAGCCATAGTGGAAAAAAAAGATAGAAGGAATTTGTGTTTCTTTTGGGACAGCAAAACAAGTTTGAACTGACCTCTAGATTTCTTGAATGTGAGAGAGAAATATATTTGTCTTGTTTAAGCTATGATTTTGTGAAATTTTCTGTTACTTATAGACACATTTAATGCTAATGCATATTTTCACATAACATAGATTAGCATTACACTTTCATCTTTTAAAACATCTTTATCGTTGGCCCTGTTAGAAAATATTTTTCATAAGTGGAGGGATGTTATCATAATGATAGTTAATGTGCTTATAAGCAAGGAGCCAAAAGGAAATCTCTAGCTACAGCGAGATTTAAGAAGATGAAATATAAATTTATATCATTGGCTTATTTCCTTATCACTGTACCATAAAAGCAAAATCCTAATACATTTATAACTTTAAAATATCTCTCTAAAGGCTAGCACCAAATATCTACCGAAGCACAATGCCAATTTAGAAAGACTCCTCTAAAGGTCTCTGCATAGTTCTGTCTCCAGGCTGAGAGCCAGCTATTTCATCTTTTTAATCTGTGAGCTTAACAAAAAAGCTATAATTTAAAATTGTAAAAAGGAAAAGTGCACCAAAAATGATATGTATTTTTATCTTTTCTTTTTCTACCAGGATGTTGAATGTTTACCGCATTTATCCTTTTACACTCAGTGTATGAGTTCAGAAAAAGAAAAATTCTCTATTTAAATGTGTTCACTTAACGCACAAACATTCCCAAATAGAATTTCTAAAGCCAATCAATTTCTAGATTCAATTGTGTATGTATATATATATATATATATATATATATATATATATGATTTCTGTATTCAATTTTATACATACACAAGCACATATTATTTAACTAAAATATGTATTGTTCTCAAATTAGATCCCAGGGCATAATGGAATTCTTTATGCTATATGTTTACCAGTTTCTACTCATTCAAAAGTATCACTGAAGAGGGAGAACATCTAGTTACCATCTTCTTATTAATATTTAATTTGTATATCTGTATATAATACACATAATATATGAAATATATTCATAGTAATGTTTGCTAAAGATGTACTTTTTCTTCTCTATAAATGAACTCTTCAAATATTAAATCTACAGGTGAATAAAATTTTAAAGGCAAATAATACAGAAGATACTAAAGAGTGTAATAAAATATTATTGTCACCTACTGAAGCAAACTTAGAGTCAAAATAACCAAAAGCACAAGAATAAAACAATTACATGTTACACATAAACTTGCACAGCCCCTAACATTTGACTATTTTGCTTACATAGATATACAAGAGGAGAAAGCATAGCAAGTGAATAATGTGAAGCGTACATAACAGCCTTCAATTTACAATGAAATGATGCTCAGTAAGTTTATCTGCAAGGTGATTACCCCAAACTCAGAGCATAGTTTTGTTTTACCCCAACATTATATTATTAAAAAGTTGAAAAAATTTTACAATGAATAAGTGTATCCTCCCCCACCTAGATTCTCCTACTAACATTTGCTATATTTACTGTATCATATATCAATAATTACATTTCCCCTCTGATGGCAGGCTGCTGTTCTATGTCACATAAATTAAATTAAGCTTACAGGATGGCACTAATTTACATTAAGTTGTTGAACCTTCTCCAAGGTTTGCATTTGTGTAACAGAGAACTCAGAAATGAGAGAAAGTAGAAGAAGCAGACTATTCATAATATTATCACCAACACAATCACTGTACTAGTAAATACTGTTGCTTTGCATAATTCTTATTTTCATATAGTAGCAATTATATTTAGCATTTTTCATAAAATTTACATAATTTTTTCTGTAATTTTAAAGGAGCAACAGCATATTGAATGTATTTGGCTATTACTTAACCATTCACTTGTAATATAGCAGTTAGATAGTTCTTATATGATAAAAATGCTGCAATGAATTACTTGGTGCTTCATTTTCCCCCTTACCTGTTTTTCCTTAGATTCAGAAGTGGAATTACTGTTTCAGCAGGAAGAAATCTGTTGATATTTATCCAATTCATATTATGTATGAAAACACTCCATTTTTATCTGTTAAAAAATCTACTTTTGATACCTAAGGATGGTAAATTACAGTGATATCTTCCTTTCAATATTTAGGATCTCTCTCTTTCTTATTCATTTCAGCAAAAAAATTCTATTTCATACTTTTTTTACAGTGTAAACCCTAATAATCCAAATATATGGCATGCTTTGGAGGTGTGTAGAAAAAAATAGCTAGGGGTATCCGTTGCTACAGATGGAAATTGAAAGATAGGAAAATGGTCACACTCTGTACTAGGGATCCATTCATTTGTCACAGAGATAAATTAAGCTAACCTGTCCTGAACCCTAGTGCTGTAAGTTCCCACTTGACTTTGAGTTATGCCCATAAGCTATGCAAGTTATGGGACATAAAAATATAGAAACATTGAGAGTAATTTATGGTAGCTTTTAAGTTGGTGTTGCAATGTAAAAGTTGCATAACAGTGAAAAGAGAAATGAATTAAATAGGATGGGAAAAATTATTGGGTGAGAAAGAAAATGAAAAAAGGTATCGGGCAGATTCAAGGCTAGAAAAAGCAGTACTTTAACAACCAAAGGCAGAGAAACATCCACACCTGTCTGAGGTTCCATATTCTAAGGTCATTGCACTATTATAATCTTTGCCTTTGATTCTATAACAATCTTGTAACTGTAATTAAAAACTGTGCTAGCACAATGGAGGGAAATTTCCTCAGACCCTTATTAATAAAAACTATTTGGGTTCCTGGACACGATCATCTAATTCCAAGGTCATAAAGCAACTTTTGAAAAACTTTTCAGGGACTACCATCAGAGAACTGCCATTTCACTGTCAAAAACACAGGCTTGATACAGAATACTACATCATAAATCATTACACTAAATCCTGGACACTGCCTGCATATGTCTATCCCCAACCCTAAGATGCATCATTAGAATTCAACCATCACTACCTAACATCTAAATTAATTTTTAAAACATTTTATGAATACATCACATGGATGTGCTGTTAATTCCCTTCCCTATTTGCTACGTTTCCTCATTCTTAATGGAAATGCTCATCGATTACTTAATCTCATTATGCTCTTGCTAAGTGGATTAATATGCTTAGGATGTTAAATTGAAGGATTCCTGCTCATCTGTCCGAACTTTATAATTTCACCAGGTTGACAGATTAATTTCCAAGAAAAAGCCATTAGCACTAGTCTCCTCCCTGCTATTAAACATGACATGTGAAATAAAAATAATTGGAAACAGCTGGACAAGACTTTCCAGGGTAATATTTAAGGATTATGCCCAATGAAACATTAATCTGTAGTATTATGTTGGAATTAGTTTTGCTATACAGTTTAAAGTTCAACTTAACTTTTGGAGAATTGTCACATCTCACTTGAATGGAATGTACAGCTATGAAAAAAGTGGCAGATCGCCACTGATCTTAGCCAAACAGAATAAAAAAGGAGACTAGAAACTAAAAGTGATGAAAGTAAAAATAAAAAGATAGATAATACACTTTCATTATAAGTGCCTTTTTGCTACAAATCATTGCCATTTTTCTAAAAATCAATCAAATTTTAGTTTATATTTGGAAATCGCTGAGCACACTAGCTTAAGTTTAAGAAACATTACAATTTCATTTCCTAATATTTAAAACTATTACAAGCCAACCTGACATTTAAAAGGAAGCGCTGAATTCTTAAATCTTAGCATTGCATACTGAAATATTTACAGATAAATTGCATACTGAAATATTTACTATAAATATTTCTAAGTTTGATTAATAATCCAGCCTAGTGGGGGATAGAGAGGACTAGAGAAAGCCAAATGAGCCACATGTTGATAATTATAGAAACCAGAGAATAAGTACATGAGAGTTTCATATTCTTTTCTCTACCTCATATGGTCATTCTTCACAAAAATAGGTGTTTTTTTTTTAATGACACAACTCTAGAATACGTATTGCAAATATGTCTAGTAATAACATATGTAAACATATGTGTGAAAGGGAAACAAGGAAAGAATACAAAATACTAAAAATACTGTTTCCTAATAGATAAGAATGCACTCACTCTACATACTGGTTAGTTTATTGAATAACCAGAAGTTGTTGAGCACATATTATGTGCCAATGACCAATGACATAAATGCTGAGGACACCAAGAAAAGCAAAATCACACACATACCCCTTGTGAGGTGAACAGATATTCAAAGAAATAAGTACAGCCTATACAGTAGGTCATGAGAAGGATTATGAATAATACTATGGAGAAGAGGGAAGAACAACCCAATCCTTAACAGTAAGATCATAATAAATTCTTGACAGAGCAGGGGCTAGAACACATGATTTCTTATTTCTGATTTAAAGTTGTCTTAAGGATACAGGGAACACAACTATAGAAAATATAGGAACAGCTACAGAAAATATAGGAACAAATTGTGGGAAATAATCTAGAAATTTATTAGACAGCAACTCTGGGGCCACATAATTTCTCATCTTCACGCACTTTTCTACCTTTGTTTCCATTTCTTTCTGCAAACCAGCTTCTCCACTCACTTATGTGCTTTTATATGAACTATATCACAGCTCTCCTGAGAGCAAAAACTGCATAATTCTAATCCCATCTCCTATACTTCATGAACTTGATCTCTACCTGATTCCAAATTCCTTGGAGAAGAATTTTATGAGTCTCATTGGCTTTAAGTACCTGCAAATAAACTGATATGGGAGAGGGAGAGAAGCCCTTTAGGCTGTGAATGAGGTGTGGTATCTCAGAAATGAGTCTTGAAATGGTGACTGTCTCCTGGGAAAGGGCTGTTTCCACTACTTTCTCAATAACTGTATTATGGAAATTAATACAACCCTAGCATAAAGCTCCCTGAAACTGCTTAAAAGGAAAGATCTCTGGTAAACTTAAATTATACCATTTTTAAAATAAGGTTGTCTTTTGAAAAAAATTAAATTATAAAGCACCATAAGTTAAGAAAGATATCATGTCCATTGTTTTTCCAAAAGAGGTTGATTGATACTTTTTGAAAGGTTGCCCAGAACAAAAACAATGGCAACAACAAAAACAGCACAAAATATAGGAGAAAGTTTTGGTCATTTTAATATTTCCCCAACCCAGATTTCTTAGTATTCATAAAGAAGTAGAATATAGATACAAATGTCATGGTCTCATTATACTTATATTTCATAAATCTATAGAATTATATGATATTGAATTAAGAAAAGAAAATGATTTTAAATGCAGGAAAATATAACTAATTTTTCCTAAATCATGCATTGATTTTAACAAAATAGAGCATGTGAGTAAGTATGGTAAAAAAAAAAAATAGTATTAAAAATCATGTATACTTCATTCTCTTTGCCAGGAGCAGTTTGGTTGACTCTTATCTAATACTTCATAATAGGAAACTATTCCAAAATACTTTGCAGCAATAATGAGTCCCCAGAAGCTATTACGTGTGCAAAAACTAATCTCAGACTAGCAGAGGGGGAATTAGGAAGAATTTCATGCTGGAGAAGAGATAACCCTGAAATATCTTTTTGCCCATAGGATATGGAAATAAAATGATATTGCACATAATTGTATCTTTATTTCTATTTTCTCATTCTCTTATTTTAGCAATTAGTAGTAATTATAAGGTAACAATGAAAACAAAACAAACTGAGTCAAAAAAGACAATAAAAAATAAGAACACCGATAAAATGATAAAATGTTAGAGATAAAGGAAATGGAACTCTTATACATTATTGAAGGGGAGATAAAGTGGTATAAGCACTTTGAAAACCTGTTCTCCAATGTTATATATACATATATACAAAGCCACATGTGCATATAACCTGTGATCCAGTAATTTCATCTCTAGATAGGCACACCTGTGTGAAGCAAGATATCTTAAGAATGTGCATAGCTTTATTCTTAATGGTCCCAAACTTGAAACAACACAAATGTTCATCACAATAGAATAGATAAATGAATTAATACAAAATGATTAGAAATGCATTGAGAATAAGCAACCTATTTCTAAATTAGAAAAATTCTCACAAATATAATTTTCAGCAAAAGTAGCCAGACACAAAAGGATATATATTGTATGATACCTTTTATGTGAAGTTCAAAATAGTCAAAACAAACTATAGTGAAGGAAATCAAAGTATTGTTTACCTTTAGGTGTTGGTTCTACAGGTTTATACATTTATAAAAATTGATCTAGCTCTACACATAACATTTGAGTTCACTGTGATTATGCTATACTTAATAAAGAAATAATTTAAGGAAGCATAGAAGACATAACTGCATCAGTACTGAAAATAGCTGTAGAAGTATAACAATGCAGAATCAATATTGCAGAAAATATAATCCATAGAGTCAAATCTTCCACAACCCAGAGGGGAACAAAAATGAAGAAATAAAAGCGATCTGTGAGAAGATATGAATGTGAAAGACATATAATGGTGATACAATCTATATTTATATTTTTGAAATAAGAACATAAATAGAACTGAAAAATAGTCAAATATATAATAAATGAAATCTTGACTACAGTGAAAATGTGAATGTTCAGATTAAAACCATTCATTGTGTGGTAGGCAAAATCGACAAAATACAAAAATCTAGAGAGTTGGGTGAAGTATTACATTTTAAGGATAAATTAAGGATGCTACAAGTTTCTGCTCATTAGCATGACTCTCCAGATGTCTACCTTCATCCATGCTCTTCCTTGAAAACTTGGCAGAACAAGAAGACACTAAGAACAAAAATCAAACTGGTGCCAGACTTCTCCATGTACAATATTAGATGCCAGAGATGGAATAATAGCTGGAGATAATTGACAGGGAGTTTGACTCCAGAATTCTATTCTCAGCACAACTGACATTTACTTAATAAAGCAAAATAAAGGTAGACATATAAAGAAAGCCCTGGCTGGTGTGGCTCAGTTGATTGGACATCGTCCACGCACCAAAAGATTGTGGGTTTGATTCCTGGTCAGGGTACATGCTCGGTTTTCGGGCTCCATCCCTGGTGGTGGGCATAGAGGAGGCAGCTGATCCATGTTTCCCCCTCACACCAATATTTCTCTCTCTCTTCCTCTCCCTTCCTCTCTCTCTAAATAATCAATATTTTAAAAAACAAATATACAGCCTGGCTGGTTTAGCTCAGTGATTGAGCATCGACCCATGAACCAGGAGGTCTTGGCCCAATTCCAGTCAGGGCACATGACCAGGTTGCTCAATCCCTTGCGTGGGGCATGCAGGAGTCACCAATAAATGATTCTCTCTCATCATTGATGTTTCTATCTCTTTCTCCCTTTCCGTTCCTCTCTGTAATAAAAAATACAATTTAAAAAAAAAGATTATTTGGCCGAGACCGGTTTGGCTCAGTGGATAGAGCGTCAGCCTGTGGACTAAAAGATCCTAGGTTCGATTCCGGTCAGGGGCATGTATCTGGGTTGCGGGCAGTGGGGATGTGCAGGAGGCGGCTGATCGATGCTTCTCTCTCATCGATGTTTCTAACTCTCTCTATCTCTCTCCCTTCCTCTCTGTGAAAAATCAATAAAATATATTTAAAAAAAAAAAAGATTATTTGGATCTAGAGGGGAAATGGACCTAATATTTTTTTTCTAGATGTATTACGTATGTTGTGTCATACCTCCTCATAACACTGTTCTGATATATGGATATGGATAATTACTCCTATTTTCAAAAATGTGAAATTAGAGCTGCAAATATATTTTAATTGGCTTATTACAGTCAGTTTTTAAATCTAGATCTAATGCAGCCCTTAAAGTTATTCCACTTACTCTCTTGCAATCTTTCAAAAAGTTTTAGCCTTAGAAAAAATCGAATTCAAATGAACAGTGAAGTGAAATTTTACCAAGCAATATAACTTACATTATTAAAAGACAAGAAGAAAAATTAAGATAAGCATTTTGCTGCAAAACTTATAAGAAACTATGAAAATGAATTCATTACATAAACTATTAAAAAGAAAGTAAGTGAAAAAAGAAACCATCAACAAAACAAAAAAAAAGCCCACTGCATAGGAGAACATATTTGCCAATGTTATCACCAATAAGGGTTTAATATCCAACATTTATACGGAACTCATACAACTTAACAAAAGGAAGATAAAAAACCCAACCAAAAAATGGGCAATGGACCTAAATAGATACTTTTCAAAAGAATACAGAAGGAAGGCCAAGAGACATATGAAAACATGTTCAAAGTCACTAATCATCCAAGAGATGCAAATCAAAATAACAATGCGATACCATCTCACACCTGTCAAACTGGCTATCAACAACAAATCAACAAAGAACAAGTGCTGGCGAGGATGTGGAGAAAAAGGAACCCTCATGCACTGCTGGTGGGAATGCAGACTGGTGCAGCCACTGTGGAGAACAGTATGAAGTTTCCTCAAAAAACTAAAAATGGAACTCCCATTTGACCCAGTGATCCCACTTCTAGGAATATATCCCAAGAAACTAGAAACACCAATCAGAAAGGATATATGCACCCCTATGTTCATAGCAGCACAATTCACCATAGCTAAGATTTGGAAACAGCCTAAGTGCCCATCAGCAGATGAGTGGATTAAAAAACTGTGGTACATCTACACAATGGAATACTACACTGCAGTAAAAAAGAAGGAATTCTTACCATTTGCAACAGCGTGGATGGAACTGGAGAGCATTATGCTAAGTGAAATAAGCCAGTCGGAGAAAGATAAATATCACATGATCTCACTCATTTATGGTATAATGAACAACATAAACTGATGAACAAAAACAGAGACAGAGACAGAGACAGAGAAGCATTGATCAGACCGTCAAACCTCAGAGGAATGGTAGGGGAGGGTAGGGGTAAAGGGGAGAGATCAACCAAAGGACTTGAATGCATGCATATAAGCATAACCAATGGACACAGACAACGGGGGGGGGGTAAGGGCATGAGTGGGTGGGTTGGGGGGATAAGGACACATATGTAATACCTTAATCAATGAAGAAATTTAAAAAAAATAAGTGAAATGTAATACTTAGCAATTATAACATCGTTTTTATACCAGAATCCTTATTAACCTATGTAAAAGAAGAATAAAATCTTCACACAATGGAAATACTAAGAGATTGAATAAGTATACCTGCAGTAACATGATGCTAACTACCCAGAATTAGGGCAGGCTTCACAGGTTAAGGACACAGTCAGTGCTGCACACCACTCTCCTCACTCCAGACACCAGACACTATCTTGAGAGTTCCCATGCTACCCACATTTCTGATCAACTGGCTAAACATTTGGGGATTTCCATTACCCCTCAGGTTCAATAACTTGCTAGACTAACTCATAAAATTCAGGAAAGCACTATATTAAAAATTACAGTCTTACTACATCAAAAAAGGATACAAATCAGGACCAACAAAAAGAAAGAAGAGACAGATGGGAATAGTCTGGAAAGTCCATTCTCCCTCCCCACACTCACACAAAGAAGCTTCCAGTGCCCTATTCCTGTGGAGTCATGCTGAATCACCTCACAGCACACTGATGAGTAACAATATGCACAGAGGATCATTCACCAGAGAAGCTCATGTGGGCATCAGGGTCCCAAGATTTTATTAGGGTCTCATTATGTAGGCATGATCATTGAATTATTGCCCATGTAATTAAACTCAATCTCCAGCTTTTTCTTCCCTCCCAGGAGGTCAGGCTGAATGATGCGGTTCAAAGCCCAAACCCTCTAATTACATGGTTGATATTTATGGAGTGGCCAGTCCCTATCCTGAGTCATACGGTTAGCACAAATAATCAAGGGGCTATCCACAGTGGCCTCATTAGCATAAACTATCAAGAACTACCAATAACAAAGACGATTCTATCACTTGGGAACTTCCAGAGTTTCAGGGGCTACCTCCCAAAAACTGGAGACAAAATCCAGCCAAAAAATTTTAATTGTACAATAATATATAAAGCACTTTACTTTGTACCCAGAATATATATTGCTGTCATTATTATTGTTGTTAATAATGTTCACAGGACACTAATTTGAAAGGGAAAATTAAAAATACGTCTATGATTTATCTTCTAGCCTCAGGGACAACTGAGAATTTGACATTTATTAAAATTCTCCTTGCACATTAACTCAAGGAATCATAGAAGCATACTAGACATGGATTAATGAGAATTCATGCAAGGTTATTATTTTACAGACCATGCACTTGCACTTCATTGTTGGGTTTATTGAGTAACAAGAACAGATTGATATGCTGTACTGGAAAATGGGTGTCAGTCATGTCCGTCCAAGGAGGTCATCATACACATCCTCAAAGTATAAAAGCTGAAAGGATGCACAGAACATATTGTTTCCTTCAATTTAGGTGGTTCATAGTCACCTTGTCTCATTTCTTGTGACCAGATTCATCTAAAAAATAAAGTAAGAATATCAAAAAGACACACGTAAGAATCCCAAAACCTCTAATTTGTTGTTCCCGTTCATGCAGTGTAGCCGGCTACACAGCCTGTTTTAAAGATAAATAAACTTCGTCCTGGATGAATCCTATGTGACCTGTAATTTAAGAGTCAATTGGAACCCAAGAGCACCGCTTCCACTCAAGTGACTGGGTGTTACACTAAAACTATCTGAAACACTGGGAGCTCACATTTTCAAATATATGAAAAATTTACAGAAATCTTAGGAAAGCAAATTGAACAGTGCAATAATACTTTTAATGTTGAGAAACCATCTCAAATGGGCTTAAACATAAAAAATTATTATCACAATAAATCGAAAGTCTAGCAGTAATGTGAACTTCAAGTAATATTCCTTATGGGTCCTGTCTCAGTTATCTGATACAAATTCCTCTTTTGTGTGCTAGCTGACTTTGACATGGGTATAGAATAGGTGTAGTTATTCCCAGTATGATTCTCATAAAATCAACCAGAGGAAGAAAATATCTCTTGATTAAAAATATCAAGTGAAATTCATTGTACTCACTCTATAAAAGCTTAGATATTACAGCACTCCTTTGACTGTTCAAGGTCTAGATCTTACAGCTAACCCTGAACAAAGGAGTTTTGTATGTTAATAGCTTAGGCCCAGCCTCCATGTTCATCCTAAACCAAAAATTGCTGTATGGGAAATAGAGTTAAGGTTGTTGGATTGTTTTCATTTGTTTGCTTTAGGGATGGGGGTGAGCATAGATATAATATCCTATATAATAAAGAGCTAATATGTTAATGGTTGTCATGTCCTCACACCATCACATCGTAATGGCTCAGACACTCAACACTGGAAAGAGAGAAATGGGGACCAGCCAGGCACAAATGAGCTTGCAAGAGAGGAATGGGGACCAGCAAGTCTGTGGCCCAGGAGAGGGATAAGCTGCCTGCCCTGTGGTCCTGAGCACGTGCAGCTGTGGCCCAGGCAAAGCCACCTGCCCACAGTCCCCTGAGGCTGTGGACAGCCTGGGTGAAGCCGGCCCAGTTCCTGGGTGCCTGCAGCCGGCCAGAGAAGAGAATCCTGGGTCCCAGGTGCAGGGTGAGGCAGAGGTGGTTAGGGGCAATCAGGCCATCAGGGGAGCAGTTAGGGGTGATCAGGCAGTCAGGCAGAGGTGGTTAGGGGCAATCAGGCAGGCACAAGTGGTTAGGGATGATCAGGCAGGCAGGGAGAGGGGTTAGGGGTGATCAGGCAGGCAGGCAGGCAAGAGGTTAGGAGCCAGTGGTCCCGGATTGCTAGAGGCAGTTGGACATCCCCTGAGGGGTCCCAGATTGGAGATGGTGCTGGCTGGTCTGAGGGATACCTCCCCCCTCCCCCGGCTGTGCATGAATTTCGTGCACCGGGTTTCTAGTGTATATGTATGTATATATATAATAGATCTGTGTTTCCTTTCTAAGTTAAGAAATAAATGGAAAACACAAAAAAAGGAGTTAGACATAAGGAGAGAAAAATGTCAGCCTGTTTACATATAGACTTACTAGAGAATATGGCTTAGAATGTGGCCCAATGACTTGGCTCACATTCCAATCATAGATCTCTAAAAACTCTCATTAAGGCAATGCCTTTTCTAAGTTTATCCATGCTGCTTTGCTGAGGGGGAGAAAATATAACAACGGAGAAATGAGTTGAGTTCAGAACACTTGGTTTCTTCTTCCAACTCACAGTCAGCTATCATTCTCTTTCCATAGGAAAGACTGAGTGAGGAGTGGAGAGTGTTACTCTACCTGAAATCTGTCCATATGGAAAAATAAAGCCAAGAACTTAAAGACTGTTCACCTTCTTCATTGCCAATGATGGTGATTAGCTTGGGTCGATAAGGGCCTATCCTTTTAAACAACTTAACTAGAAAATCTAAATTCTTGTTAACAGTGGGTGAGGACAAAACTGATGCCAGCGAGTTCACTGGCTCTATCCACCACAGACACATTAAGAATATATCATGGCAAAGACTTCCTGAAAAACATGGCAGGCACACACATTTATCCCTGTTCCCTCCCCAAACTTGACCAAAATGGTACCTATATCGTTTAAAACAATAAAATTATTAACTCACAAGGAAAATGAAAATGATAAAAATAAATAAAAAACACTCCAGTGAAGTTAATACAATGTTGGCGGTATATGGATAGAATAATAGCAACAGAAAGCTAAGTAACTTCATGGAGAGAAGCCAGGGTAAATATGCCAATTCATGTCACAAAACTACAGAAAGACTCAGGAATTGAAGGTACCCACCATCTCCAGGAATCTGGGGGTAAGGCATAAAACAGAAAGATTGGTAGAAAGTCTGAAAGAAAAGTATTGGAACCATATATACTATTTTTTGAGGCTGTAAAACAAGGTGATTAACCAATACTCTCCATAGCTGCAGTGTTGATTTCTACAGAAGATGCCCCCAACAGCAGAGAAACAGCTGACAAACAGGATGAGATGCTGTACTGTCAAAGAAGGAATAAGTGAAGTGAAAGTATGATTGCTGAAATTTGAGAACATTCCTCCAAACCCCTCAATACCCTGACAACTACCTCGGGTTGAAGAATGCTGGGAAAACTGACTAGCTTATAGGAAATATTGAGCATCCCTTTCTAACCACCTTTCAGTAAATGCCAGAAGTCCGCAAGCTAAAGTTGATAGAGCTTTCCATGAGCATCTCGGTAAACTCTTGGATATAAATAGATAGTTTAAGTCAATAATATTTGAGTAAACCTTCAACTTTTATTGGAGCTATTCTTCCTTCTTTTCATATTAACGAAATAATAGTATATGGAGTAGAATGGTAAAATAGTTTATCATGATCTAAAAAATTTTCTTGGTCTGAACCATGAAATTTAATGGGACATAATTAACATTCTGGTGAAATATATGTGGTTAGCTCTATCAATTTTT
This sequence comes from Myotis yumanensis, assembly GCF_028538775.1. Lineage (NCBI taxonomy): Eukaryota > Metazoa > Chordata > Mammalia > Chiroptera > Vespertilionidae > Myotis > Myotis yumanensis. The sequence goes on along the minus strand of NW_027223753.1, from coordinate 199,687,405 downwards.
GAGAAAATTTAGCATTTTTCCAATGTTCAAGAGCAATGATGAGCTACTTATAAATTTTGTTGAAATAGTGAAGTTGTTTAATGAAAATGATTTATTTTATTTTGTATTAATTATTTCACGACATCAAAATACATTCCTGGTTTCCTGATTTTTGCCCAAAATCAGAGAATGTTCCAGGAAGCAGTTTTATTTTATTTCATAAAGTCTTTGCTGTGTCCCATTAGAGTCTGAAGATTCATGCTTATAACAGAAACATCTGTCATTATCCAAACTCTCAGTATTCCAAGAGATTCCTATAACAAGGGATATATGTGTTTCAAAGAAATAAGGATAAGTTAAAGAAAGGACAATGACAATGACAAAATATAGAATACGTACTATTTAGAGAATGCACATGATGCCTACCATGACTCAGGTCTGCTTTGTAGGTCGAAATGCAAATTTTTTGGATCTCACTACAAGAGGACTATTTATCAATAGATGTGTCCATACCCTATGAGAGGTAACTTGGATTACTGTGTTTGTTGTAGCTTTATGTTGTCAATGGTCTCACTAGTTCACCATTCTGAATACATGTTTTTGCCATGAAACTTTGCAGTGCCATCCACACTGTCTCAGAGCTCTACCAAGTTACTTGCTTGGGAAAATATGTTATTAGTAAGTGTGATGAGAGTAATGACTTGAGAGCATATGTGTGACTATCTTGCTCCTCTGTATTTACCATGAAAATATACCTGAGCTGACCTTCTGGAGGATCATAACATCCCCAGAGATGTGAGTAAGGTCAGGCAAGATCAGAAAGACACCTAGCTGACAAGTAGTTTACAACAGCCATGTGCACAAACCCAGTTGAGATCACCTAAGCTCAAAGAAGATCATCTGAATCTTACAAAATCATTAGCTGAATAAATTTTATTGTATACCACTGAGCTTTTGTGACCATGGAGAGCAGACACAAGCTTATACAGTAATTTATTTTCATTCATTAATTTTATTTTGTATTGTTTTGTATTGTTTTTGTTATCACACCTTTCAGCAATCTACAAAAACTAGTATAGCTATCCTGATATAAATTTGCTAAACATCGTCCATCCAATGAGTCTCCATTTAGCGCTCCCTGAGTGGGTTTTCTGTTACCTACAGCCAAAAACAGTATAAATGATGCAATAAATGTGCTTTCATTCTGGAAGCAGTGAGAAAGCACTGAGTGATGGCAACACTTCAAAGTCTCACAAGTATAATAGCCAATACTTGGTCTAGATTTTCTACACATCTGCTTGACCAGAAGCAAATTTTATAATAAAAGCCTAATATGCAAATCAACTGAACGACAGAACAACTGGTGGAACAACTGGTGGAATGACCAGTTGCTATGATGCATACTGATCACCAGGGGGCAGACACTCAATGCAGGAGCTGCCCCCAGCCTGCAGGCCCTAGGCCAGCCAAGGCGGGTGCCAGCAGGGGCCCCCCCCGATCACCCTACCGGTCACCCCACAGATCGGCCCTGATCACAGGCCAGGCCTAAGGACCCTACCCGTGCGCTAATTCTGTGCAATGAGCCTCTAGTCCTATATAATAAAAAGCTAATATGTAAATCGACTGAACAGCAGAACAACTGGTCACTATAATATGCACTGACCACCAGGGGGAAAATGCTCACTGCAGAAGATGCCCCCTGGTGGTTAGTGTGCTCCCATAGGGGGCGTGACACGCAGCCAAAAGCTGGGTTCCCCAGTGGCAAATGCAGCAGGGAGGTGGGAGTGAGCCTAAGCCAGCAGTTGGACATCCCCCGAGGAGTCCCAGACTGTGAGAAGGTGCAGGCTGGACTGAGTGGACCGCCCCCCCTCCCCCGCCAGTGCACAAATGTCATGCACCAGGCCTCTAGTTTGAATATAAGTATCTTACCTTCTTGCTTTCTACTCTGAGCCAAGATTAATCGCATGAGGTTTAGCAACTTAAAGTAGGTAACAAACACTGAGATCAATATCCAGTGAGTCATATGAGGCCAGCAAAAACTTCCGTATAACCAACTTACCTTTTATATATTTGATGTTGAATTAAAATAAATTAAAACTGAATAAAAATATTCAGGAGAAGAAGGAATATACCTTAAGAGACTTTAAAAAAACTATTATCTCGCAAATCAAAAATTAAGATCTGTGTTGTGTCTCTATTCTTTTAAGAATAAATAAACCAGAAAATTATGTCAATTCCCAAAAAAATAATTTGGAAAAAATGTACTTTGAGATAAGATTTGTTTCAATGAAATAGCGACTACCATCAGAATGAGGAACAATAGCTTCTAAAACATTCCACTTAAAATTAAAACAAAATATATGAATCATTTATCAGACTAGCAAATATTGATAATAGTGCTAACTCTGGCTAACAAGAGTAGCAAATAGTTACAAGGGCTTTGGAAAACAATTTACCAATATGAATTACCAGGCTTAAAAACATTCAGTCTTTTTGACCAAATAAATGATATTCATAGACTGGCTGTGAAATACCACCCCAAAACTTAGTTATATAAAAGGACAATTATTTATCATCCTTTTAATTGGGCAGTTCTGGTAATGCTGGCTCACTTGTGCGTCCTTCTCCTCTGTAGGTCAGGGGAGCATCTGCTTCTGCAGTTAGCTGCCAATTGGCTAGAACAACAGGGGCAAATGGATTAGGTGTCTGTCATCCATCAGCAGGTGGTTAAATGGAAGCTAGTAGGATTCCAAGAATCAGGGCAGAAGCTGTGTGCCTCTTGAAACCTAGGTTTGGAACTGGTGCAACTGTCACTTCTGCTGCATTTTATTGCTCAAAGCAAGTCACAAGTTCTGATTCAAGTAGTGAGAGACCAGATTTCACTTCTTGATGGAAGAAGCCCCAAAATGACACTGCAAAGGGGTATGGGGGTGGGAGGTGTGGAGAATTGTGGCCAATCATGCAAACTACCTCATAGATTCCAACTATATCTTTTAAGAAATTATCATAAATATGGGGGCTGGAAGTACTCAATGCACAAAGTTGGTTATGAAGTAAAATTAGGGGAAATAGCATTATCAAGTCTTGAGGAAAATTATTATATAGGTTATGAAGAGTTTACCTTAGGAGTAATATGCAGATAGTATTAAATATATTAACAAAATAGAAATGCATGAAAGTAAGCAGATTACAGTTAAATCACTTTGGGGGAAAAAGTGACTTTGATACCAAATGTGCCTAGTGAATACATTTGAGGACCAAGACTATAGATTTTTAAAATTGGTTTATTGTTGTTATTTTTATTTTTATCTATATTGAACATGCATAGCACCCACCATATTAGACATAAAGTGATAAATAATAACACCCTTTAAGCTATTTCTTTTAGAGGATTTTTTAAAGATGATGCATCTAAAGTAACATCATACTTCAGAGAGGGGAGATTAACGTTTGTTATTTATTTTCCAGTAGTAAGTGACTTATACACTTAGAAAACCAAACCCATATTGAGACTGAAGCAACCAGAGAGATCACAGGTGTAGATATGGTGCATTATGGGTAGAAAGGCCGAGAACTTCAGTATAGAAGTCCACAACACTCATTGGACACACTAGCAAAACCTCATGACTGTTAGCTGGTAAAAAGTTGGTACTTAAAACTGTACTTTGAGGGTGCACATAAGCAAAGATTAAGAAAACTCTGTCACCAGTAAGTAGGGTTTTAAAGCCAAAAGTACCAATTCAACCCAGATCTAATCTGTGTCCAATATGTACAAATTAGTGGCAGAAAAAGGGTCACAAAGACACAAAAGTAAGCCTTTAATAACTCTAGTTACGAATTATAAAGCTATATGGTGAGAAGGATATAAAAATTCTTCATATATATATTTATATATATATTTCATAACTTGCTGAATACAATCATATATAGATAGTAAATAGAGTCCATAATCACAGTCAACAAGTTAAGAACTTTTGAAGATATAAAGAGTGGGGAATAGTAGAGCTGTAGTTTCTTATTGTGTGCCCATTACAACATACAATTGGACCATGAGCAAGTTTATTTTCCTTCCCTAGTGTACATGTTCTACCAATGTTTAGGATGATGAAGAATATGGTCTTTCAAGATCCCCTCTAGCATCACTCTCTCTGATTGAGTGTTGGTGTTGAATAGTGGCTCACTAAACATTGGTTCCTATGGGGACAGCTCAGTCACTTCTTGGCTTGCTAATTTAAGCACCTCTTCCTAAAGAACCTGTCTCACTCTGCTAATAGTTGCCAAGTGCTTTTAATTTAGATAGTTCTAGAAATGGTTAACCACAAATATTTTTCTCTCAACCAGGTCGAAATTAATTGTTACATTTTATTACCTTTATAGTCAGTCCTTCCTCATTGGTTTCCAGACCAGAAATGGACAGGTCCTACTTATCAACTGGACAGGTATTTTTTAACACATGGCATTGATCTCCAGGCTCTGAAATTCTGGACAAATATAATTATTGTGATAAACTAATCCATGTTAACCCATGGCCTTTCCAACAGTGTGATATGAGTTGCTAAGGACATTAGAATCAGATAGGTGTTTGTAGTAATTTGCTAAGGCAGCAGCAGGAAAAAAATACACATAGTACAAAATCATAATATGGTTGAGTGTTGCTGAGGTGCATTTTTATCCTCTATATTTCTACCTACATTTTTCTGTGTGTACCTTTGAAATAAACTGGGCTAAATTTTGTAGTCACATAGAGTAATATTCCCTCCTGAGGCACTGTACTAGAAAGAGTTGTTTGCATTTTATTGCCCTGAATGTATTTTATTTATGGGAAAAACCAGTTAAAGAAGAATGACAGAAAAATAATAAAACCCTTCAGAATTCAGAGATGCACAAAACAAACTAAAAATCTTCCCAGGAAATGAAAATAGCTAAGAGCAACAAGACTTCAAATGTATATCCTGGTGGACAAAGAATACATGTAATTTTTTTTTTAATTTAAAATAAAACAAGCAAACAAAAGAAAGGATAAAACTATTTTCATTTCTACTTTATGTTTTGGTTATATTTAGTTTTACAATGATTCTTATTATAGATATATTTTATCAGATAGACAGAGCATGTTTGGTTGTTGAATATTTTTAAAGGTTTTTGCATCGTTAACTTGAAAAGTTATGCTATTTCTAACTAAAAATCTGTCCAGTTCATTTTAATGCCAGATGAAATACACAAGATTGAAATACTAACCTTTTTCTCCTTGCAACAATTTTAGTGATTATTTTATATGCTCTAAGGTGACAGTTTTTATTTGCTATGAAATATTGACTTTAGGAGAATACTAATTATTTAAAGTTATTAATTATGTAAAGAGCAAGATTAAATGAGAAAAAATATATTAAAGTTAATTTCATAAATTTTAACTATAATTCTATCTAGAAAGTTACATAGGCATCCTATCTAATAATAGAGAAACATGGTAATTAACCATAACTTTGCTACCCTTCCCATTGGCTAATCAGCAAGATATGCAAATTAACTGCCAAAAAAGATGGCGGCCGGCAGCCACGCAGCTGAAGTGAGAGGAGGCTTAGAAACCAAACCCATATTGAGACTGCTCCAGTGATGGAGGGAGCCAAGGTTCCCCGCCTGCCTCAGCCCAGCTCTGAGCTCCGGATACAACAATGTTACAATTATAGAAGCTAAACAAACTCCAGATACCTGCTTTCAGCCGGCAGCGGGCTCAGAGCTTAGAGTGCCAGTGATGGTAACAGAGTTTCAATTATAGAAGCTAAACAAACTCAGATACCTGCTTTCAGCCAGCCGCGGCCTCAGAGCTGGAGCTGGCTCTCAGCTCCAGTGACAGCTATAGAAGGTAAATAAATCTCAGAAAAAAAAAAAAAAAGAGGCTGGGAGCTTCAGTCACCCGCCAGCCTGAAAACGGCCCTCAGCCCCTCACCCAGACTGGCCAGGCACCCCAGTGGGGACCCCCACCCTGAAGGGGGTGTGACCAGTTGCAAACAGCCATCAGCCTGTCACCCAGATTGGCCAGGCACCCCAGTGGGGATCCCCCCCTGAAGGGGGTGTGACCAGCTGCAAACAGCCATCAGCCTGTCACCCAGGCTGGCCAGGAACCCCAGTGGGGGCCCCACCCTTATGGGGGTGTGACCAGCTGCAAACAGCCATCAGCCCCTCACCCAGGCTGGCCAGGCACCCAAGCGGGACCCCCACCCTGATCCTGGACACCCTTCAGAGCAAACCTGTCGGCCCCCTCCCGTGCACCAGGCCTCAATCCTATATAGTAAAAGGGTAATATGCAAACTGACCCTAACAGCAGAAAGACTGGGAATGACTGGTCACTATGACACACATGACCACCAGGAGGCAGATGCTCAATGCAGGAGCTGCCCTCTGGTGGTCAGTGCGCTCTCACATGGGGGAGCTCTGCTCAGCCACAAGCCAGGCTGATGGCTGCCAGTACAGCAGTGGTGGTGGGAGCCTCTCCTGCCTCCTCAGCAGCGCTAAGGATGTCTGATTGCAGCTTAGGTCTGCTCCCCGCTGGCAAGTGGACATCCCCCAAGAGCTGCTGGGCTGCCAGAGGGATGTCTGATTGCCATCTTAGGCCCAATCCCCCAGGGAGCAGGCCTAAGCCAGCAAGTGGTCACCCCCGAGGGGTCCCAGACTGCAAAAGGGCACTGGCCAGGCTGAGGGACCCCCTACCCCTGAGTGCACAAATTTTTGTGCACTGGGCCTCTAGTATAATCGAAGAGAACATTCATATTTTGATGACACAGTAGAAATAGAACAAAGCTATTTGTAAATAACTTATATTAAATTTTTGACCCTTCCCACAAAATATCTAATTCAAAAACCTCTACACTAAAGAACACAACTATTTTTCTCATCCAACCCCATTTTTTCTCAGATTCCTCTTACAGGCAAAGTCATAAGTTATAATATTAGGCTCCCAAATAGCCTCTGAAATCAGCAGAAGCAAACTGAAATGCATGATTCTATTTAGTTTATAAAAGATATGATATATATTTATAATTTTAATAACTTTAAATACATCAATTTTTAGTTAATATGACTATATGTAAACTGTTAAGGTACATGATTTGAGTTGCACAGTTTGCATCTCTTGTTTCTTACACATATCACAGAAAAAGTACATTTTCTTTGTGATTTAATTAATTTAAAACTAAAAATACATGTTGTACCTTGTATTGTTGAGCCAGATATTATAGCAAACTTTAAAGAATAATCCCTGTTTATTCAAAGTCAAATATTCAACATAGGTGATTTATATAAAATTTTGAAGTAGAAATTTTAATTTGCAATCTCCATCAAAATATTGAAAGATTGTATCTCATTTAATCCTTATTACAAATTACACCTTCTTGTTTTATACTAGAGGTCTGGTGCATGAAATTCATGCACTGGGCAGGGGAGTGGGGTCCCTCAGCCCAGCCTGCACCCTCTCACAGTCCGGAACCCCTTGCTCCTTATTGCCCGCTTGCAATGGAGGTGGGAGAGGCTCCTGCCACCTCCACTGTGCTCGCCAGCCATGAACCATACTTTTGGTTGAGTGGCGCTCCCCCTGTGGGAGTGCACTGACTACCAGGGGGCAGCTCCTGTGTTGAGCGGTGGTCAGTGTGCATCATAGTGACCGGTCGTTCCACCATTCAGTCAATTTGCATATTAGCCTTTTATTATAAAGGATGTTTATATTAAGCACAGATGCAGGAAGAAATTTGTGAAAGATAATGATAAGAACAAAGATGGCAGAAAGGTCTGATCACTGAAAATCTTTGATACCGTATGAAATGAGTGCAAATTTGATTCAGTAGGCCAGGGGTCCTCAAACTTTTTAAACAGACTGTTTAAACTGTCCCTCAGACAGTTGGAGGGCCGGACTATAGTTTAAAAAAAAAAACTATGAACAAATTCCTATGCACACTGCACATATCTTATTTTGACGTAAAAAAACAAAACAGGAACAAATACAATATTTGTATTTGCATGTGGCCTGCGGGCCATAGTTTGAGGACCCCTGCTGTAGGCATTGGGAAGCCATTGGCTAGTTGGAAATGTTCATTGACATAAGAAATGTAAAAGTCAGAAGTAGTGTTGGAGGACGGAGATACAGGATTGCATTTTGCTGTAAGTCACCAGCTGGAAATGTCCTGCATGTTGTAACTAAGTACAGAAGTTGTTGATGGAAACTCAGTTTACATGACAACAGCTGATCAAAGAAAGATGTTGGCTAGAACGGATGTATAATTGAGAACATGTCCAAGAACAATCGCTAAATGACACAAATACTTGGAGAGTGGGCATAAACGAGAATCCAATGAAGGGTTCTGAGAAGGAAGGGTCAAGAAGAGAATATTAGGCAACACTGTCAGATACAGAGAACTCATTGAATCAATTTTCCATCTTTTAATGACATAAAGGCTTTTTATATATTTTCTTGCTCATTATACAGGCAGAAATATTTTTTTTATTTCTGTTTCAAATAATAGTGTCTAGCATTTTTGCCCCAATGTTAAATCCATTTTGACTAATCATTATGCTCTTTTTCCAGCTTTCTGGCAATCATTAGTAAAATCAGACATTTTGGATACTATTTATTATGTATAAACAAAATCTTCACCTTTCTCTTATTAGGCATTCACAGAATAACCAAAATATGAATTATGGCCATGCTTCTCTAATTAGACATACTTACTCAAGTGCCAGCAGTGAATAAAGCTACAGGACAACTTTAGTAAATCATTCCATAGGCTGGCTGTAACTCCTGTAGGGGAATTGACAAGGACAGTAAAGCGATCAGCCTTCTATTGGGAATTAGATCCAAGAAACGCAGCAGGAGGGCCAGTAAGAGAAGATGTAGTAAAGATGTAGGAAAGCTGAGCATCTGGTCACCAAGACCATGCTAGTCTGCGGAGAGAGGAACAGAAATGCCAAGAAGAGAAACCAGTGAGCCCCAGGGCAAGTTGGAGAAGGACCCAGCACACCTGTCTATTCCTGAGGTGATCCCAGGTGCAGGCTACTACAAGAATCTCCCCTTTCAATTGAATGAATATGTTCCTTGTAACCAAACCTTAGAGATAAAAACTACCATGAAAGTTAACAGGCATGGAGGAGAATTTATAGCTCAGAGAAGAAAAGGCAAATAAATGAATAAAAAAATAAATAAGGGAAATAGTTGAACTAAGGGTCAAATAGGTGGGTCTGATTGACAAGTCGGTCTTTCCAATAATGTCTTTCTTCCAGAACCAAGTCTGAGAGTCTTGAAATCAGGCCTACGATCTCTAATGAACAATATATTGTATTTATGAACACAATAAGTATTTCCATGTTGAATAAAAAAGAGAAGCATACAAAAGTTGTCACAAAAAGGTTTACTTCAGAACAGCTCTATGTAAAAATAAGTGGTCTGGTTCTGAAGATAATGTAAGAAACATTAACAAAGATATCTTCCCATATTCCCTCAGTTCCGGAGTTATTAAACTATTTTCACAAAAGAAATGCCCCAACAATTATCTGAATGTTGTTGTAACCAATATTTTATACAGCTAATGACAAAAAGAATTAAAAAATCCCCCAAAACTTTTTAAACATGTATTTTATTAATGTTGTACCTCTATCCCAGATTTTAAAACCAACCACACAAGTGAAATACCCTTAGTCTCACTAAGCCAATCTATTTTTTTAATTCCATGTTGCTTTTAAGCTCATATGCAACTACTAGAAAGATTTCAAAAGCTAAGCAAAATAACTCCATAAAAAAGGGGGACTTATAATGGAAATATCTAAAGTTCATGTTCAGTAATGTTGTTACTATTGCGAGCAATGAGAATATCTCACAAAGGATTCAAAATATATTATGTCATGTTCAATAAGCAAAAGTATTTTATGCCGCATGATTCCTTAGCCAACAACCTCATCCCCAAATGTCATGACACAGGAGAGGAGTGGTGTTGGCTTAATCTAGATTTGATTTATTTGATGTATCATCAGGAACAGATAAACCTGCATAATAAACAGCATATGTTGGCCTTAACTAAACATGTGGATTCTGTTATATGAAAAGCAAATGTTCAAAGTAACAGAATTCATATAAATGTGTTTTGTAAAATCAAAGTCAGGAGCTACTTTTGGAGGAGCTGAATAATCACGGGTCCTCATGTAGGCTAAGTCCCATTTATTTCACATAATAAAAGAGACCTGGTGGTCTCCAGTATTGAATTCTAAGGTCTAAAACCAAACCTAAGTTGTGATTCTTTGTATAGAAAGTTTCTCTGTGAAGAGAAATACATTTAATAAAAAGTATTATTAGTCTTTGACAAGAAAAATGGAATCATGTAGAAGATAACCACCGTTTCTGCAAAATTCTTCCAAGCCTTATTCACAGTTATTCTATGCTCCATTTGCTTCATTTTATTTTGGAATTTAATACTTAATTGCAAAATTCATAATAAGCAACAATAATCCAGGAAAGAAATTTTCTTTACAAACAAGGGACAGGACAATTGTGTTCAACTCTGTCCAAACTTTTGCTACTGGAGACACATTTATGATCACTTAAAACTCCTACAAATTCAAAGTGAATGTTTGAAGGTTATTCTATAGCTACCCTAAGAGTTAGTTTTCCTAAAATCCCATATTCTGATCTTGCCTTTGATCTCTGGAATCACATTTATTCATATATCACACCCACACTTTTCTGTATTTACTGCCCTTCTTCCTGGGCCTGTCTTTCTGTGTCTCATTCTGTCTATTATGACAAACAACAGTTGTCAAGGCTCCACTCTCTCCACAGATGAAACATGAAAGCTTTTTTACTCCTTATAAAACAACTCATTCCTACCATGGGCTGACGGCCAGCCCGTGTGGAACCAAGTGTTCCAATGTTGATATTTCTTTAAAATAGAAATAAATCTGTCCACTTAATATTAATGTGTACTCATATCTTTAAAAATCAGTATGAAGTGCCTTGGGGTGCTGTCATTTTATCTAACAGAGAAGTTTTCATACATATCCTGTGGCTTTCCCCGTCATTAAACAGCACAAACAAATCCTCTATCTCAGCGACTCCAAGTTCTGAATCTCAGACCTCACGGAAGCACAGAGTAGAAAATAAATGAACTGAGAAAGTTAAAGTCTTCTATGTTTATTTACAAAAGAAAAAAGGACACTAGCCTAAGATGCATTGTTTTTAATAATCCGATAACACTGAATGACTCTGTTAAACAGTGGTTTGCTCAATATTTTTAAAACCTGAAATACTATTGGCTGCTGATGTCCTGTGTCAAAATCTAGTTATTGATGATATCATTAATTTCTTAAAATAATTTATTTTCTCAAAAATAAAAAAATATGCTTTTCACAAAATAATTTATAGAAATGAAGTAAGGGGAAATAAAGATAGCCTGTGATCCTTTACCAAGATATAACAATTATTATATTTTTATTTTTATAAACACTGCCTTTATAATTATTCAAATTATATATATATATATATGTGTGTGTGTGTATATACATATATATAAATATATATATATATATATATATATATATATATATATATATATATATATACTAGAGGCCCAGTGCACAAAAATTTGTGCACTCGAGGGGGGGAGGGGGGGTCCCCCAGCCCGGCCTGTGCCCTCTCGCAGTCTGGGACCCCTTGGGAGATAACGACCTGCTGGCTTAGGCCTGCTCCCGGGTGGCAGAGGGCACGCCCAATCCCTAGGTGCAGCCCCTGGTGGGGCTCAGAGCAGGGCCGATTGGGGAGTTGGGGCGCCGGCCCCTGTCATGCACAGAGCAGGGCGGATCGGGAGGTTGCGATGCCACCCTCAGTCACGCTCAGGGTAGGGCTGATTGGGGGGTTGGGGCACCACCCCCTGTCACACTCAAGGCAGGGTCGATGGGGAGGTTGGGGCGCCACCCCCCTGTCACGCACAGAGCAGGGCCAATCAGGGGGTTGGGGAGCTCCCCCCTGTCACGCTGACCCCGGTGCCGGGAGGCATATTACCCTTTTACTATATAGAATAGAGGCCTGGTGCACAGATGGGGGCTGGCTGGTTTGCCCTGAAGGGTGTCCTGGGTCAGGGTGGGGGTCCCCACTGGGGTGCCTGGCCAGTCTGGGTGAGGGGCTGAGGGCTGTTTTCAGGCTGGTGGGTGACTGAAGCTCCCAACCGCTCCTTTTTTTCTTTTTCTTTTTTTTTATTCTGGGCCAGCTTTAGCTCTGAGGTCTCGCTGCTGAAAACATTGATACAATGTTGCGGTCAGGCTGGCTGAAGCCCGGCTGATTGAAAGCCAGTTTCTGGGGTTTTGTTTAGCTTCTATATTTGCAACATAGTTGCTTAGAGTTGCAGCTGAGAGGCCGGCAACTCAGGAGGGGAACGTTGGAGTCCGCAGTCACTGGAGCAAGCAAGCCTCCCTGTTCGCTTCAGTGCATGGCTGCCGGCAGTCATCTTGGCTGGCAGTTAATTTGCATATCGCCCTGATTAGCCAATGGGAAGGGTAGCGGTTGTACGCTAATTTCCATGTTTCTCTTTTATTAGTGTAGATTGTAAAAAGAAGATCATACAATTGCATAATCAGCTTTTTACACTTGTCAACAAATATATCATGGCACTCTTTCACCTCTAATAAGTGTACTGTATATTACTTTTCATGACTACACACTATTCCACTGTATGCTTATTGCACAATTTCAATTTTTAAATTTTAAATTAGGATGTTTCCAATTTTTCACCATTGAAGACAATGTTCTGATACTGACAGTTGAAAATACATCTTGGTACATAAACCTCATTACTTCCTTAGATACATTTTGAGAACAGAATTTGCTGAGCCAAGCAGTAAGCAAATTTCAAAATCCAAACCATGTTGTCCAACTGCCTTCCAACCAACAGTAGATGGTGGTGCTCCCTTACTCTATTTCCCATTCTTTTTTCACTGAGACAATAAATGTTCATTGCATAGTTCCTATGAAGTAGGGTGTGTACTAGGTGCAGGATAAGGAAACACTAAGGACTAAAACATGGATCCAGCCAACTCCTCCCAGAGCTCATCCTTTAGTAAGAGGACATGCATGCAATGTAAGTGCAGTGTTATAAATGATGCAGTTTTAGCCATACGTGCATAGTTGATTGAAGAGGATAAATAATATATTAAACACATCTTAGGCGTTTTTACATGTGTTGCCTTATTATTATTATTATTATTTTTTTTGCTATAAACATCCTGAGATGTTTATAGTAAAAGCATCAAGAGATGGGTCTTATTATTTTCATTCTACAGGAAAAATCTAAGACCCAGAGAATCTAAATAACTTTTACTGCTTGGCTGCTCTAGTCTCGGCTCTACATCCTAGCAGCATCAGGACCTGGGACAAGTGAATTTCTCTAACGTTCAGTTTCTTCATCTGTAACATGAGGATAAAACAAGCTACAGAATTGTAGTAAGGACTGAATTAAACAATAACTATTGTAAAGTGCTTAGCACAATGCTTAATACATAGTAAGTGCTCAGTAGATGTTACTGCCCGAATACCACCACTGCCTCTGCTAATATCCCTATCACAAAAGAGAAAGACTACTTTTTGCTCATAAGGCATTTCATAATTACAAAGATACCTTCAATGTTTAACTTAAATGTATTCAGTGCCCTTCAGTGACATTTGGCAACCTAAACTTCTCTTTCTTAAGCTAAGTCATTGAAATATCTCTAATGTTTCTTCCCATTTATTATTTACTAATTCTTTAGTTATTCTTATGAAAACTCCACTTTCTCTTAAAGATGTAACATAGTCCTAACCTTGGTTTTGAGGATCAAAAGACATTAAAAATTGAGCTCCTAAAGCAATCTAAAATACATTTTAAAATATATATTTGTATTTATTTCAGAGAGGGAGAGGTAGAGAGAGATAAAAACATCAATGATGAGAGAATCATTGATCAGCTGTATCGAGCCTGCAATCCGGGCATGTGGCTTGACTGGGAATCGAACCGTGACCACGTGGTTCATAGGTTGATGCTCAACCACTGAGCCATGGCAGCTAGGCTAAAATACATTTTAATATGTCTAGCAGTATGAGCAATTAATTCATATCATTATCTAAGGGCAGAAAGGACAGATAGCAGGGAAGTCAAGTGAGTCACAGGTGTAGAGTTTGGAGGTAATAAAACATTTTTAAAGAACTTCAATTTTAGCATGTCTTACTGATATAAATTAATCAAAATTCGTAAGTGACATACTCTGAGCCTCCCAATTAATCTATTAAACCAGATAATTTCCCCCATTAATTCTTCCAGAAATTGCTTACTGTCCAAGGCACAGCTGGCGTTTGGTTCTCTCGCTTTAATTTTGACAGTGTTCCTAAATAAAAATAAGCATATTGCTCTTGTTTATTTTGTTTAGTTAAACAGAAAAATTTGCTTGAGAGCGACAGAGAGAGAGTTTCAATTTGTATTCATGCTTGCAATATTCAGATTAATTAGTTGGGTTTGGGAACATGGATAAAATAGCCTTCAAAGTGAAACTATTTCAAATAAATACTTTTCTCTCTCTTTGAAGTAAAAATAAAAAGATGTTCCTCATTAAACACATAAAGATACAGAGAAATTATCTGCCTAAAAAATGCTCAAGTAAGCAGTAGTAATAAATCTAAGAAAGGTTAAGACCAATACCTTGAAAATTTACTACTCCCGGCATCTACTTCCTTTATCCTTAACTCTTTTCAACTTGCCTAAAGTTAGTGTTTCTTTAATATGCTTACTAATTATCCTTATTGGTTGTTTTAATTTCAAGATCTAGGATAAAATCTTTTTGGTGGAATATTTGTCCTAAATTCCAATGTATTTATTTATTCAGTGACTGGAACACTATGGTTTATTAAGCCTTGTTTATTACTATAGCAAAGAACTTCATTTAATTCATCTCAATAAAGAGTTATTCTTTATTGATTTCATGGAGGAAAGGAGAGGGAGAGAGAGAGAGACAAATATCCATGAGGAGCAAGAGAGAAACATCCATAATGAGAGAGAATCATGGACCGGCTGCAAGAGTTATTCTTAATGCAATATTATTACATTGAGAATATGTGGGATGCCATAAAAAAAGAAAGAAACATTCTGCCTCACTAGGAAACACATACAAAGGATTTGTAATTAATGGAATTCATGGAATAAAAATAATAGTTTAGATTTGTTACTAGAATCATTCATAGCTCTTAGCATGGATATGGGGTTTTTAAAGCTACTTTTAAATCCAGATTGTAAAACAGCAATACAAACCTACTCCTAAAAATGAATGCTACTCACTTTTCTTCTTCCCACGTGAAGTGCACTTTAAAATGCCTCTCTGGCCAGAAGAGAGCCAAATTACCCAATTGTCATAAACATTATTTTCCTAAAAATGAAGCATCAACCTTGCAAATGCAGTATCAACGAATTCACTATTGCAGGGAGATTGAAGGCCAGAGAGCTGCAGCTCAATGAAAGAAAAATAAAGATTTATTTTCTCTAAGTGCCATAGAGTCCTTCATTGACTTCAAAGTCAGACCCATTTCCAGTGCTTGAAAACATAATATGCAGTACTCATATCAAGTAGATTTTCTAGTGGGTAATTTATTTCCATGTGTCTTATATTGTGGGGCAGGTAGAGTAGAAGATCTGAGTGTATTTGAGAATGTGATGAAAGATAGACTACTCTGAAAAAAAAAAAAAGAGCTGAATTTAAACAAGAAAATAAGAGTCAACATTAGCAAATTAAACTGAAAAGAGTGGGGAATGTCCATTATTCCGGCAATGTTGTGGGCAAATTTTAATTTTAAACTTATGGAAATTTGACCATCTGCACTATATACAACATAGAAATGATCATTCATGTGAAGAAAAAAATGACACATGTGTATATTTCTTGCGAAGCACATTAAAGTTCAGTGTTATCTGTTGAATTTGTTTTCCTTTGTTCCTGTAAAACTAAGTTTTAGTTTCCCAAGTTCTCTTTCAGTGAACACTATTCGTTTTCAGCATTCTCAGTTACCTTTCCTGTGAAACTCCATTCTTCATTAAAGTTTGCACCAATAAGTAAGCAGGAAAATAAATATTCTGGTGTAGTCATGTGTTGGACAGAGGTTCTTGACTCATCAATACACATTAAACCTACACAAATTTGTGTTGGTGTTAACTGCAGGTTTATGTCCTCTGAACCTCTTTTAATTTTTTTTTCAATTACGGTTGACATATAATATTATATTAGCTCCACGTGTACAACATAGTGGTCAAACACTTATATAACTTACAAAATGATCACCTTAATGAGCCTTTGAACCTTTTTAATAAATGAATGCTTTCTTTTTCTACTGTAAACACTATTGTTTGTTCAAATTTTTATAAAATATTTAACGAGTTACTCTGGTGTCTTTAGGTAAAAGTAAATTAACTTAGAAAATGAGACCAGCCTAATTAAATCAGGGTCTACATAGCTTTCCACCTGTACATAATTATAGGTAAAAACCAATATCTTGTAATAAGAAAATACAGCATTAATCAATTGGGGGGGGGTATTAAAATACTAAAAATTCTAAATAACAGGTATTTGGAATCAGATAATTTACCTCTCATGATCTAGGAACAATTGTAGTGGGGGTGGAGCATAAAATACAGTTTTAGGGAATTAGAATTTGCTAATCAGGAACTTTAGTTTTCTCCCACTTGAATCTATATTAAACAGAGTATTCTGAGCAGTTTTTACTTTCTTATTTAAGTGGCCCACACCAATATTTACTGGACACAGTCCCAGATGAGATTTACAAATAGAAAACCTTTTGTAAAATGTATGCAGGGAAAAGAAGCAGCCATGGTGAAGACTAGTAACCTCTATCACCTTCTATTCAGTAAATATTCAGTTCCTTCTTTTTTCTATAAATCACACATAATCAGCAACTCCCATGGAGACAGCCTGAAGCCCATCCACTCTGTGCCTGAGTCTCAAAGTCCAGCATACGTAGGTGAAGTTCAAGACCGACCAACCTCCCTATCAAGCCCAAATACGACTTCTCTTGGTCTGGGGACCAGTGAATTTAAAAGCCAAATTACCTGCCCCCCCCCCCCCCCCCCCCGCCTCCCCACACACACACACGCACACACACACACACACACACACACACAATACACAGATTACAATAATACATTCACTTTTAGAAAAGGAGACAAATGTAACCTAACCAGAAGCCCATGTAAATTCTGAAGTCCTGCTGAGCACATGCAGTGAAGGCCCCTTACCTGTGTGTGGCTTCCGTCTTCAGTCTCCATCCTAAGATGGGTTCTTTTTCTCCCATCCCTTCTTTGTCTGCATCTGAAAATGAGTCTGCTCGGCCTACTTCTTGCTCACATCAGGCTGCGTATACAAAGGCCATTTTCAGTTTCATACTGTCAAAGGCCCCTTTAGTCCGGGCTTGTGGTTGCTTTGGCAGAACATTTCTCTCAAGTACTTAAGAGGCTTCTTCTCTGTTTGTTTCCAGTCAGTTCCACGTGCCAGTAACCACACCCACACTGTTAACTACCTAGTTTTCAAGCCTCCAGGAGCTCTTTGTTTTCTCAACCCCCTGCCTTTTTCTCTCAATTTGAGGGTGGCTCCCTGAAGCTCATCTGTAACAACAGGTGGGAAGACTTCACTTTTAAAACTTTCTCTGCCTTAAGTGCTGTAATCTATGGAAAGGTTGTGTTGAATGTTTGTAACTTAAAATTTTTGTAAAATTCTTTTGTGTACAGTTTGGGGCTAGAGACAACTTGTTTATCTGTAGGAACCCACATTTCTAGATCCCCTTTATTTCTTCTCATTTCTGCCTTGAACCAGCCAATTCTTGCCTGAAGTCATCTTTATTTTTGCAATACCTTGCCAAGCCTAGCCAACAGCAGTTAACATACACAACTATGGTTCTCTGTTCTATCTCTTAGCAAGGAGCTAACAGTTACCTGGACCTATGGTCTGCCTCCCACATTCTGGCATGCAACAGTTTCACCAAATGTTTTATTACTACATTAATACACTTTCTTCTTTGTCTCCTCCAGGGTCATTTTTTCTTATACATATCAAGTCTTTTATTATAGTAGAGCCCCCATTTATAAATCTAATTTCTGTGTTAGTGAGAAGAGATAATGTAACAAATCAACTACAGAATCTAAGTGGCTTAGCATAACAGGTTCATTTCTAGTTCCCACAAAATGTACAAGTTACAAGAGAACTCACCTCTATATAGTCATTTAGGGAGGAAAGCTGACTGTTGTGGGGACTAGTCATTTCTATCTCCCTGTACTGTTAATATTCAGATAAACATGGAAACATAAATATGCCACAGTAACAATTTTTGATCACCATGATGGAGAACCATTTGCCAAACAAAGTATTGGGTCATATGATAAGTGTGATTGGGAAGCAGGAGTTTCATTCATTTCTTCAATTATGAAAATACTAGTGACTAATAAGATACAAAAGATAGCTATATAGCATTCTAATTGGCTCTTAATTTTTTTTAAAAAAGAGTCCCTCAGAACTAATGATACCACATGAAAAACGTTATTGAACAAAAGCAAAGTCACTAGCAAAAAATAGAAGTGGGTCTAAAAAATGGAGGGAAAGAAATTAGTAAAAAGGGAAAATGAAAAACGAAAAACATATTGAAAAACCTTCAGGAAATACTTAAAAGTGTTATAAAACATAGGGTATTAAATGACTTTAATAAAGTATTGCCTTATAGCTTCTAAACTTTATTACAGCTAAGACATCAAGGTTCAGTACAATTAGAAAGATCCTAAATGATTCTCAGAAATAAATATTTCTTAACATCTAAGGTCAAGAATAAAGGTTGTAAGTATTTTGGTGAGAAAGCGATGACACAGATAATAAACTAGCTCATCCACCAATCACGGTACAAAGGATGATGGTAGCCCTTCTTAATGGACACTATCCATCATTGCCACACCTAGGCTCACAGGATTTGAGAAAAGGAGGAAATAGAATCCCTTATAGATTTAAGCCATCAGGACCTCAGCAGGCAGGCAAAACACTTGAACTGAAGTATTTCTAAGAAATGTTTCACACAAGAGTTAAAATCCTTACTTACTACATAATAGCCCATATAAATTGATTAATTTTTTTTCAAGCTAGCCCTCTCAAAGATGCATAGAGATCAATAAAGTCCTCTGTAGAGAGTAAATATTTTAGGCTTTGATGGCTACACAATCTCTGTCACAACTATTCACCCCTCTGCTGATTTGGCAAGAAAAACAGAAACAACATAAACAATATGACACATAAATGAATGGGCCTGGTTGTGTTTCAATGAAACTTTATTTACAAAAATAAGTAGCATGCAGAATTGGCCAACAGCCCATAATTTGCCAACCCTGACCTAGTAGATAAAAGTAAAAAAGAATTATAGCAAAAGTTTTAAGATAAACTGGTCAAAGCAACACCAAAACATTCAACCATACTAGTAGTCAAACAAATGCTAAGGAAAACAGAAAAATTCTATTTATTTCCTACAACATTATGAATCAAATACCATGATACATGGTTAGAAGGAAGGAGAGCATACTGACATAAATTTCACAAACTTTCTGGAGATCAAATACATATACAAGTACACACACACACATACATATTATTAGAATTAGTAATTCTTACTAAGGATGTGTGTTGTTTGGTTTAAATTTTAAAATTCTAATTAGCCAAATGGCTATTTATAGATGAATCAGGAAAAAGCCAATACTTCTGGGTGGTCAGAAAAAATGATTTATTTAATAATATAAATGCACTTTCCTTGCCCCTCTATTTATCTGGAGAAAAAAAAAAGTAAAAAGTGGGGAAAGTTGTACAACTTCTCTATTGGCTCTAGGATTTATTAATATTGGTACCATGATATCTCTTATTCAGGTCCTCTTTATCACCTTCCTTCATCCTGCAGGTTGAGCAGTTTTCTGAAGAAATCATATTAAGCAATAGCAAGAAGCATGTATTCTAACCATAAGGCCTGTCCACCCTATCTGAAGAGTTCTAATATTCTTATCTATCCATAAGTCCAATGATTCTTGCATTAAAATATTTCCCTAGCACCACTGAACTGTAAGTAGAATAATTGAATGTTTTGTAGATGCTGAGAAATGAAGATTCCACTAGAAAGTAAAAATTCACTTCTGCCAGCTGGTGTGGCTCAGTGGCTGAGCATCAACCTCTGAACCAGGAGGTCGTGATTCAATTCCTGGAAGGCCACATGCCAGGGTTGCAGGCCTGATCCCCAGTAGGGGATGTGCAGGAGGCAGTGGAACAATGATTCTCTCTCATCATTGCTGTTTCTATCTCACTCTCTTCCTCTCCCTTCTTCTCTGAAAACAATAAAAACATATTTTTAAAAATTCATTTCTAATTTATTCTCAACTGTTGTAAATAAACTGAGACACCGATTTATAAAAAGTCTCTGTAGTAATAAATTCATTTTATTATTTTTGAAATTATCTTTCTTTCTTCCATGGTCATAAAGGTAACCATGGATCACTTTCAAATGTTACAAAGAAAAAAATGAATAAATAAATAGCCATCCATGATGCCAGTACTTAAAAATAACCACAGTTGGTATCATGAAATATATTCTCCCAGATTTTTGTGTGTTTACCAAACCAGGTCTGTTATTTTGTCTATTTGAAATACTTAAAATAAGATAAACAATTTTAATGTACATAAGTAAAAATGAGCTCCATCATTTACAACACAACATATTCCACAGGGAATATGCACCATAAGTCATTTATGCAATATTATACTGATGGATATTTAGGCTGCAAAATTATTTTCACATTTAAATACTCTAACATGATCATTACAGACATATATTTGAGTTTGCTCTATTATTTCCCTCCAGGTAAATTCATAGAAATGCAATTTTTTTTATTTTCAAGAGTATCTAAGCTTAACATTTTGCATTATATTAATAAATTACCCTCTAGAAGAGGTGTAACACTTTAACTCTCTTCCTAAGTGTCCAACATAAGCATGCTAAAATAAATCATGGTATTTTTCACAGACTAAAATGTTGCAAAAGTAAATGACATGGCCAACTATGCATAGGAGTATATAAAGTAAAACGGATACAAGATACAATAAAGCATACCACTGCCCTAGCCGGTTTGGCTCAGTGGATGGAGCACTGGCCTGTGAACTGAAAGGTCCCAGGTTCGATTCCAGTCAAGGGCACATGCCTGGGTTGAGGGCTCGATCCCCTGTGGGGGACTTGCAGGAGGCAGCTGATCCATGATTCTCTCTCTCCCTCTTCCTTCCTCTCTGAGATCAATAAAAATATATTTTCAAAAAGCATACCACTGATGTGGTTTATTACTATGCAAATTATACTATATATAATATATATGGGGAGTAGTTTATATATACTAGTAAATATAGTATATAGTAATACATATATATGGCAAGAAGTACCACATAACCCATGAACAGAGACAATACAGTGGTGAAAGCCTGGGTGAAGGGTGGGGGCGGGCTGGGAGAGGTCAATGTGGGAAAAAATGGGACATATGTAATACTTTCAACAATAAAGATTAGAAAAATAAAATAAAAAAGTACCACAACTGAGGAACAGGATGGAAGCATGTTTTAAACTAGCTTTTTATGTTCTGCATTTGCTGAAACTCCTAGAATTTGTGCGTATCTTAGTTTTAAACTGCAAAGCAATATGCTAAAAGAATATTGGACATCACAAAGCTAAAGAAATGTCTTAACACATTTTTTTTCTTCACCTGCTATTACACATACAATTACAGAACACAAAACCCCCAATGTGCTCCCATCTGGAATATTTAAACATACTAGACAGAAATACTTTTTTTTCCAAACAAAGAACTTGTTTTAACTCATGAAGACTCTTCATACCTAATAGAAAGCAGGAGTACACGTTTCTCTTCGCAACTGAGAAAACAAATCAGAGCAAAACCGTGAGTCCGTGGAGACAGAGTAGCTCTGAGAATGAGCTCGAAGTCCCTGGCTGCAGGCATTTTGGAAAGCATTTTGAAGGGGAACAAACTATTCATAAAGACTCAATACTTACAGTGACCTTTGAGCAATTCCAGATGTAGACAGGGGGATTTTTCCACAAATAAGAAAGAAGGGCCAGCTCCAAGAAGTGACAGTGGGAACAGGCTTGCAGGAGCTAGAATTACATGGGACACAGAAAAGAGGCTCCGCAGAAGTGAAGCAACACAGAAAGAATCCAGACCCTTGGTCAAACAACCAGAGATTTAGTCTCTTACACGAGTTCTTAACCAATTCCTTAGTGAGGAGAAAATATGCAGAATTTTTTTATTTTTGCTTATAACTATAGCTTTATCAGTTTATAATAAACTTACTCTCCACCCTACACTACATTTCTTATACAGAGTAACTCATTTAATCCTCTCTTGGTAGAGACTATTTTTTAAAAAATATACTTGATTGATTTTTTACAGAGAGGAAGGGAGAGGGAGAGTTAGAAACATTGATGAGAGAGAAACACCGATCAGCTGCCTCCTGCACACCCCCTACTAGGTATGTGCCCACAACCAAGGTACATGCCCTTGACCGGAATCGAACCTGCGACCCTTCAGTGCACAGGTGGACGCTCTATCCACTGAGCCAAACCGGTTAGGGCAGTGGAGACTATTATTCACATTTTATAATTAGGAAACTAAGGCAGAGAAAGTTAGGTAGCTTGGCCGAGAGCGTGAATCTAGAACAGGGGTCGGCATCCCTTTATTTAAAGGGCCAGAGAGTTAATATTGGACTTGCTGGTCACAAGATCTCAGTCACAAGTACTCAACTCTGCCGCTGTGGTGCAAAAGTCCTCTCAGACAATACTCATACAGGTGAACCTGTCTGTGTTACCCAAACAGGTGGCAAGTCCACTGGCTGTGATTTGCCAACTTCTGATCTAGAAAGAAGTGAAGCGAGATTCAAACTCAAGTCTCTGACTTAAATAACTAAACCGCCACACAACAAGAGGAAATAAAAGACATGGGGTTCTCCTTTCATAGCCTGGGTTCATTCATTCTCAAATATGCCTGTCCTAAAGAAACTGACCTGCTAATAGAAATTGTCACTTATTGTGATGAGGTGGGCAGAAGTATTTGAATGCTCAGCACACATAAGCAAGGTGGATAGGCAGCTCCTCTAACAGAATGTGGAGTTAGCAACATTTTGTCAGGATAAATGTACACACTTAACATTTAGGCACGTCTGTTCCCTCTTAATCAGTGGGGGCAAGAAGGAGATGTCTTTGGGTCCTTATTAGATATAGAAATATTTAGTTTAACAAGTCCTTTGAGTTTTATATTTTTCTTAATTTCAAAATTATTGTCACTTAGTGAATTTATCTAGTGACATAAGTACATAATAATATTGGGCAATATAGCTGGCTCCATTTTAAGTTGCTTAATATCCAGAGTTGTGAGGAAAATATATTTGAATAACCTCTCATTGTTCTTGAGTTTATAAAGTAGCATTGAAAAATAATCAACAGTTTGAGTCAGTTATTTGACTTTTTGATAGTGTATTTTCAGCAGAATTTGAGAGCCACATCCATCAGTTCAGAATGAATAGTGATTAGATAGGGCTGCTAAAATACTTGAGAAGTTACATGAACTATGGGCAGGAGAAAGTACAGTAAAAGACTTTTAAACTCTCAGTCTTAATGTTACTATGTCCCAGTTAAATGACCTTGAGCTAATTCTATTTAAATCTAAAACTTTCATAGGAAGTTAGCATTACCAGGGTTATTATAAAAGTTGTATTTAAAAGTTCATTTACCTTATAGACTTAATACCTTTATTATGGATAGTCTTCTAAGACTTACAATCTATTTTTATAAAGAAAAATACTTTTATTTTGCTCAGAATATTTGCCAACCCGTCATTGTGAAAAAGCAAACTAAATTCAGAATCTTATTACCATTTCATTTTTCAGAACCTTTAAAATGTTTCCTTACCATTAGTAACCACCAACATTTCTAAAGATTCTATGGACTCAATTCCTAAACAATTTCTCAAGGACTAAAGAATAAATAATAATAATAATACCATTTAGAGAACACAAGTTATTTGTATTAAGTAGTTTATAGAAATCAAGTAACTAAAATTTTGGCTGGGTTTCTAAGAAATATAAGAACACTACTACAATAGATTATGTCATTTTTCGACAGTGTTTGTAGCTCATCTCTTGGGAAAGATTAAACTCTGCTGATGTCAGCATTGGTCATATAACTTGTGAAAGGTGAATAAAAGTGACATGGACCACTTTTAAGCAGAAATTTTAAGAGCAACTATATACTTTGCTAATTTCTTTTTTCCACCTGTTTTATAAGACCAGAATATTCCAGATAAGGTCTGCTTCAGCAACCAGGGGTCCAAAGTGAACACGGCACAGAACAGCACTGAGACCAACCCATGAGACTATGCAGAGCAAGTGAGAAACAAACATTTGTTCCTGCTATTCACCATTATTTTAGGTCTCTTGTCACCACAGGATTACCTACACTATCCTCAGTAACTAATTAGAGAATGTCAAAGCCCAGTTATACTCGGTATTTTATTATTTCATGGAAGTAATCTAAAGATGGCCGCAGCATAAAACATTTCATTTATTCAGAAAGAAGCAAGAATTTCAATGTTTCCTATGCTAACACAGTTCAAATAGGATGTAAGAACAAGGTTTGTCTGTACTAAACCAAAAAAATGTTGGAAAGAATTCGGAATCCAAAAGGATTCTAGAGTGATTGACAGGATAGGAAAGCACACCAGAGAATTGCATTGAGAAACAATTCTGGCCAGTATTTAGTGATTATCATAACCCAAGAAAGTAGTAGGGCTCTCATCATCCTATTCTGTACTTACTTTTTTCTTTGTTATTGTCCAAGAAACTTCAAAATTATTTTCAAGGACAAAAGAAATGAGTCTCAAAATTCATTAGCAAACGTAATAGATTTTCTAAATCCAAAGCCTAATAATAAATATAACATTCCCTGTCAAGAAGCTAGGTCTTAATATTATACAGGCCATATCAGGATTCCTTTTTTTAATAAAAAGTGAATTGTGCTATCAGTATTCTTTAAAACATAAAATCTCAATATCTGTCTCAACACAAAAAATGTATGATTTCAGGGATAACGTTAGATATGTTTTGCGATTTCAAGAAATTACCAAGTATCAGGGATATCCTGCCCTCTACTGTCAGAATTATAATTTTGCATGTTTAGTTAAAGCATTTAAAATCCAAGTTTTTTCCTTTCACATTTTGGTATTTAAACATTCTGTTTCTATTCTATTTGTTGTTTCCTTAGAAAATGGAGCATGTATGTTTCACTTAAATATTTAGGTAAATTAATCTTTTTATACTGCACCTGAATAAAGGAACTCAGAATGTTTTAAGACTTATCGGTCATTTCTCAATTTATAGTCTCTTGTTGTTCCATACTAATTTCTCTTTATTTTCACCCCATCGATTAGGACATGTTGTGATTATTTCACATGGTAAATGTTTGCTTACAGCCACGCATACTTTCTGAAGATAATATGTTCTCCTGTTTTCTAGCTTTAACTATTGATAGCACTCACCTCTATACTCCAGCCAGCCTTCCTGGCTCTGCTTAATAGATTTACAAAGAATTGTCCCACTAACACCTTTAAGTCTAGTCAAGCTTTTATCAGTGTCAATTTGGGAAGTTTTCCAGAATTTTGTGATAAATCTCACTTTTTCATTTGCTTTCTGTTCCACCTGTGCTGTAGGGTTTTCAATGATATAAGGTGGGCCAAAAGTAGGTTTACAGTTTTGAGTATGCAAAACACAGAGTTTATTCTTGTATTATTACTTATTAATTATTGTATTATTTTTCATAGAAACAACTGTATGCCCACTTTTGCCCCACCCTGTATTTTGTTTCTTTGTATATATGTCATTTCCTATAGTTTCCACAATTTTTCTATAATGTGATTTCTAAAACTTACCTTAAAAGATATGCAGATTTAAATATATAGTTTACATCACCGGCATTTATGTCAGTGAAGGAGAAGAATGTTCATGCATCATCATTTCGTATTTCACATTATATTAGTGTTCTTGATATGTATTGATAATGGTCTACACGGTGACATTCTAATTGTTTAAAATCACATACATGTATGTGTCACAAAAAAGTGAAGTGCTTTCCCAATGTATTCTAACTGCTTATTTCCAAATTACATGTGTGTTCTATTATAAATATTAACATTTAATAGTAGTGAACTATATTTTACTTTTAGACAAATTAATTTAAACAGAATACAAGGAACAGATTTTGCATATATTCTAAAGTGCATGTACCACCTGGTGTCACAAAGAGTCTTAGAAACTCTTACATATGCAGTTTTTTTCTGAGCAGTCCACCTTACTGTAGGGTGGCAACTTTGGACACTCTTCATATTTTCAGAGCCTTTTATATAAATCAAGAAATCAGCCTGAAAATAATGCACACGAAGCATTATTGCTTTCAATCACTAAATATGGTACTACTTCAATATTATTTCCCAATTGATATAATATACAAATGAAGGAGGTGAAATCCTACCATTAGTCAAAGTACCCCTCATTAATTCAACAAAATTTCTTTTATATCTGTCACATGCTTGGTACTATATTAGGTGCAGATGATAGAGCGATGAAGAGGTAGACTTGGTCTGAGGTCATAGACTGTGAAGTCTGTTACAAGAAACTAACAATTATCAAGCCAGTACAGTGAAGCGTGATGAGTGATACTCTAGGAAAAGTACAGCACACCATGTGAGTACTTAATATCAGAAACATTTTGAAAAGGCTCGGGCTTTTATGATTTGGCTTGAGGTTACACTGTAGACAGAACCCTGAAACGCATCTGTTTTCTTTCTTAGCCCCGAAAAGCACATCGTAACTCATTTGTTCTCTCTGCATTATTTGAAATCCTAGATGGCCACTGAAAACAGTTCATAAAAAATTAAAACTTATTAAAAATGTTAGTGATGATTTACAAACAAAGCTTGGTGCAGATAGTTGCAAGTCAATACTATTTTGAAAGGGTCGCTCCTATGATGGATGAGTTCATTCAAAGTGCAGATTATTGGATATTTGGTAAATCATACAAATATATCTGGTTTCTCTGAAAAAAAGACAGAGTGAGAACACCGCAAGTAAAATGGGTATGGGGATGATATATGAACCAAATATACTTTTAAAGGGGACTGTACTAGTTTAAAGTGCAATTTGGTGAAACAAGATTTTGTACAAATTTGAGGGGCACCATAGGATACAAGGTTATCATGATTAGAGACTCATTAAAATGCAGGTTCTAGTTTAAGTACAACAACCCAACAAGTATCATCTTGCAATGAAGTGAAATGATCTAGTTTCTTTTTTGTTTTCTCTTAAAACAGAGAGGGTAAGGCAGCAAGGAACGGTGCATACATGTACTCTTACAGGTATGTGTTGATGTGTCTGGGAGTTCACGAAGTCAGAGTGAAAATACAGCTTACCTCCTGGCACATTCTTCAATTTACCTAACTGTATATAATTTAAAAATTTAAATAGATTATGTAGAACATCTACATCTGAAATTTTGTGACTGGATATGGGACTAATGGTTGACTTGTGTTTCTTGCTGGCCAGATCTGGTTGTGACCTTATCTTGGGGGGTCCATGGTCACAGATTATTCGAGTGTATTTCAAGAGATCTGAAACAACTGTTACCACAAGGAACACTCAGCCAGACACAGAAGGCCCGGGTTGATGACCTCTCTTCCACTGAGTCCATGAGTGTGGGCAAGGCCCTGAACCTCCGGACTACTGGTCACGGTGTCCAAATCCCTACAGTGCGATCTCTGAGGTCCTTCATACTCTTACATTCTGTGTTTCTGTGTGGTTTCTGCTGATGTTTATTGAGTCTCAAGAGCACAGAGAATTCACTTTCCCAATAAAAGTTTTTTAGTATCCGCAATGGTTTATTCACTGCTAGCACACCTTGAAGAGATTTATAAGGTTGGTGGCAATTTGGAATGATGGGCCATGACCAAGAAAGGATACATACATATGAATATCTTTACTTTATATTGTTATAATACTTATTCCTGTAATGTTTATTTTTTATAACATGATAAAACACCAGAGTGCATATCTGAGACTGTAAATTTTACATTGTAAGAAATGTAATATATACTTACTCCACTATCCAGATAGCAATTCTCAGTAACATCTTGATTCATCTCGAAGCTACCTTTAAAAATAATTAATTATTTGTCAAATAAGAGTTTTTACCTGCTTTAGTTCTGATAAAACTCTGAGGTGGGTTTCTTAAAAATAAAATAGGAATTTAAATGATAGTTCTCACTTTTATTCCCACAGCAAATATTGGGGGGAAAAAGGTTAAAAAAAGAAAAGAGTGAAACATTTAATTCTAAAACAAAAGTGAGCAATATTTTTATTTCATTAGTACAAAATCTTATCATTTTTATGTTAAACATTTATTACTAATAACGTGGACTATGAATTATTGGCAAGAAAATTTTTCATTAGGAAAACGGCCTTTAAATAAATCTTGTGTATACAATTATATGGATAAAGAAGTAGGAGGCAACTCACAGAGGAGAAAACTGCCTGGGTTCTTAGGTCTGAATATAAAAATCTCCCCTCATTTCACCTCTTTTCTGAGGGCTAAATTGTTCCATGAACTGAACCCATTCCAACCTGAATATACTTAATATGAATGAATATTACACCAAATGTTAACAAGGGCAAATTCTGTTACCAGAAAATTTTTAAAACAAATAATCACCTTAAGGAAAATAGTCATAAACCCTGGCTTATGGCCTATGCTTGGTTGAGTTTTTAAAATATGCTACTCAAAAGAATTTTACACAATTTTATCAAACCCTTAACATTTATTACTCCAATGGCTTTTAACTTTTTACCACGATTCCTAAAAAAATATATTTTACATCATGGACAAGTGTATGCATGTATCTATGTGTATATGTATGTGTATAGATATGTACATATATATGTCATGTATAATTATGTATATAATCTTTATATATTTACATATTAAATTAAAAATAGGAAAAAATTTAATAAAAAAATACCTACTCTTACTACATGATATACACTCTGGTGTTTTATATTCTTTTTTATTTCCTTTTAAAGAATGTTTTTTGAGTCCTAGTTAATTGATTTTGCACTCGATAGTGTATAATTTACCAATGCAAAATATAAAATAAACAGACACAAAATATTATCTCCAAGAAAATTAAGGAAGAACAAAATAAGGAGAAAAGGAAATGGGTTAGGAGAGGAAAAAAAAAAAGAATGGCTAAATATTATGGAGAAAAGGAACCATAGCACTTGGTAAATGATAAATCAGAAAAAAGAGGAAAAATTAGAGAAACTTGTCAGAGTTGATCTTGAAGGTTTGAGAAAATCAAACAATCTTAAATATTTTCATCCTAACTATCTCACAAATTCTCCATTACTATCATTAATGAGTAAACTATGTCCAAACTGCAGCTTTGATGAAAAACCAAGATGTACCGTAGTGATTTTTCAAAGTATAGCATACTAAATTTTAATGTTATATGGAGAATGTCTTATGATTCACAAATCCTGAATTAAGAATAACTATACATTTCATTCAATGACTCTGAAAAGTCAAAGGCTTTCATTACAATTTATAAATGTCTATGACCTCAACTGGCATAAGATTAGCCAACAGCTGTGTAGAGTTGGAAGACTTCAGAGTTGGAAGATCAAGTTTTGTGTTTGAGTCTAGGTTTCACCACTCTGTGAAAGGGGCAACTGACAAAGTATGGTAGAAACACTTTGTAAATCAAATCTCTCAAAGCACTATAGCTAATCCTCAACCAATTATAGTACCATGATAGTTTAAAGTTAGAAAAGCTTTGCCAGAGGACAGCCCATTTATAATACAAATCTGTTTATCCATTTTTTTTCCAACCATTGCAGGATCTTTTCTTTTAATTTCCTACTGTAAAACAGTCTCCCCTGAAAATTTGACTTTTTAATTTGCCTGTTCCTTTTCAGAAACTCCCTCTTCTGTTCTAAGATTTAGCAATTATCATCTTAAAATCTATCATAATAAAAACAAACATTTATTATTAGCCTACACATTCAAAGTAAATGAATCAGGACGTGCTATGATATAGATATTTCAGTGAAGCAGGTCTTGCTTTTTCTTCCATTGGACTGAGACTTAGAAAAAAGTCCATGACAAGTGCATTTTATGATCATTATTAATTATTTTTGAGTTACTCTACTTCTGTATTCTTGAGGCTAGTTTTAGGTCTACCTTGCCCCCGCAAGGCAGCTGTAGAAACCTACAAGATGAATCAGTCTCATTTATCTGCCCTGGAACTTGGGTATTGATTGTTCTTAAGCACCCAGGTGAGTCTACTGGGCAGACAAGTTTCAGAACCACTGCTTTAGCTGTTCGCACTAATCAAACAGCAGCTAAGAGACTCAAAAATTCAACCAAGACAATCAAAATTGAATTAATCAACAAATTCAAAAATTATATCTTTGCATTCCAGTGAAAGAGAATTAACACCTTATCCCCATCCCTACATCAATAGTTTTTTTTCCTTCTGTATATTGAAGACAATATAGAAGCCATCATTAATCCGTCTTTAAAAATTTAAAAATAAAATTCTTAATCACAATCCCTTCTCACCACTACTTTGTTTCTCTTTTTTCTTGAAGGCAGTACTCCTCAAAAAAAGGATTTATACAGTCTGTTTCCAATTTTTCTTCTCATTCCTTCTGGAACTTACTCTAGCAAGGCTTTTCCCACTACCACCACTTCATTAAAACTTTCATTTCAAAGTCACCAGTAATTTGTATGATCCTAAATCAAAGGCTTAGTTCTTGGGCTTCGTTCTACTTGACACTTCAGCAGCATTTGGCTGAAGCTGGCAGTCATTTAACCCCTCCTCCCTTCCTTATACACTTTCTTTATTCACCTCTAGGAGAAAGCTTTCCCAGTGGATATTCCTTCTCAATTTCCTTTGCTGGTTTCTCCTTTGCTAACCAAGCTCCAACTGCTGGTGTGCTCAGTGCTCAATCATTGAACCTCCCCTCTTTTCTTTTCTCATTCCCTTTCTGGTTTTCAATCAATCTTAGAGCTTAAATATTAGCTACCCATTGAGAGCTAACAAATTCACAGCCCCAGCTCTTCTTTTCTCCCCAGTGTCCTAATACTCAACTGCCTACTTGACATGTCAATTGATTATCTCTCAGACATTTTAAAATTAATGTGTATGGAAACAAACTCATTAGTATCCAAGACTTGCTCTGTATACTTTCTTCTCCATCTCATCTTCATCCTCTTTCTAGCTCTTCAGCCCAAACATCTGGGAATCATCTAATACTACTCATTCTTGTACACCTTGCATTCGTTCTGTCAGCAGGTCCTATTGATTCTGCCTTTACAAATATATCCAACGTTCAACCATATTTTACTACCTCCACTGCTTCCTTCTTAGTCCAAGTTCTATCACCTTTCACCTAAGTCATTGCAATTCCTTTATAAATGACTCTTTTTCTTCCCTTACTGTCTATATCCACATGGAAGCCAGAGGAAACATTTTGAAAGACATGTCATATTTTGTGTTTCCCTTACTCAAAACAATTCTGTATTCTATTTCACTATGAGCAGAATTCAAAGGATTTATGATTTATAATACCCTGTGTGATTTATTTCCTTTTTAAACTCTTTTCTTATACTTTCCCATCATACACACTACACCAGCCACACTGGCCTCCATGCTGTTCTTAGAAACTACAGAGATGATGATGATCACACTTCATGGTCTTTATATTTGGCTCTTCCATATGCTAGAAATCATTTTGTAACTACACACACACACACCTTCAATACACCCATGTATCTCTAGTAGATTTTTCCCAATTCCTTTTGGTCTTACCAAATTATTTAAAAATATACCTAATAGAGGTCCGGGTCCCCGTAATGTACGGAGGCAGAGGCAGAGGGCTCTGGCCCCCTCGGCGTCATGTCTTCGGTGCCGACGGTTGCCAGTCCGCCGGTTCTATCCTCAAGCGCCGGGGACACGGGTAAAAAAAATAAAAATTAAAAAATAAAGTAAAATAAAGTAAAAAATAAATAAAAATAAATAAAAAATAAAAAATAAACAAAAAATATGTACCTAATACCTCTAATAATTTCTATAAACCTTTTCTGTGTATCTGATCCATAGCAGTTATTAAATTTTCACCATCTGATATAATATAGATTTAACTATGTGACTCACTCCCAGTAAAATGTAAATCCATGAGGGCAGACATTTTTTGTTTTGTTTTGTTTGGCATTTTTAAGATTCTAATTATTTTTTCAGCTTTATTTAGGGATAATAAACAAATTATAAAATATTTACAGTGTACAACAAAATGATTTGATATATATATACATTTTTAAAGTATTCCCCAAATTGAGATAATTAATACATCCATGATCTTACATATTTAATTTTTGTGAGAATATTTAAGTTCTACTCTCAGCAAATTTTAACTATACAATACAATGCTATCACCTATAGTTATCATGTTATATATTAGATTCTCATAACTTATTCATGTCACAATTGAAACTGTACCCTTTTACCCACCTTCCCCTGTTTTCACCACTCTCCTCTCCAACCCCTGATAACCACTTTTCTATTCTGTTTAACCTTTTTTAATGATTTTATATCTAAAACTTGTCTATTTTATCTTTTCAAAAATCCAGCCCTTAGCTTCACTGACCTTTTCTATTTTTTTTCTTAGTCTTTATTATTCCAACTCTGATCTTTGTTATATTCTTTTTCCCACTAATTTTGGGCTTAGTTTTTTCTTCTTTTTCTAGTTTCTTTAGGTATGAATTAGGTTGTTTATTTAAGATGTTTCTTTTTTCTTTATGAAGGCTTTTATTACTATAAACTTTCCTCTTAGAATTGATTTGCTGCACTCCATAAGTTTTGGTATGTTGTGTTTCCATTTTCATTTGTCAAATTTTTGAGGTCTTTTTTTAATTTTTTCTTTGACTCATTGGTAGTTTAGGAGCAAGTTGTTTAACCTCCATATATTTGTGAATTTTTCAGTTTTCTTCTTATAATTCATTTCTAGTTTTGTACCATTGTGGTCAAGAAATATACTTTATATGATTTCAATCATCTTAAATTTAATAAGACTTGTTTTATGGCCTGATTTTGCTCTTTCCTAGAGGATATTTCATGTGTACTTGAGAGAATGTGTATTCTGCTTCTATTGGATGGAAAATTCCATGAATGTATGTTAAGTCCATGTGGGCTAATGTGTAGTTTAAGTCCAATGTTTCCTTATTGATTTTCTGACTGGATGATATATCTGCTGTTGAAAGTGGGGTATTGGAGTTCCATACTATTATTGTACTGCTGTCTATTTCTCCCTTCAAGTATGTTAATATTTGTTTTATATTTTTATGTTGGGTGTATAAATATTTACAAATGTTATATGCCCTTAATGAATTGATCCCTTTCTCTTTATGTAATGACCTTCTTGTCTTTTGTTACAGTCTTTGGCTTAAATTTTGGTTTTTTTTATCTGACATAAGTAGAACTGCCCCTGCTTTATTTTTATTTTCATTCTCATGGAATATCTTTTTCCATGCCTTTACTTTCAGTTGATGAGTATCTTTAAAGCTGAGGTGAATCTCTTATAGGTTCTGTGCCAGGGGCAGGGTTTATGATGAGGGTGTGTCTCAGCTTTTCCTACCGATTTTGATGTAGGCATTTTTTGATGTATAGGAGTCACTCAGCTCATTTCTGGGTTTTTTAATAGGCAGTTACTGCATTTTGCTGTACCTTTGGTGTATCTATGGGAGTAGGGGAATTCAAGAGCCTCTATGTGACTTTGTCAGTCTAATCAGCTTGATTTATATTTTATTCTATTTTTTTAGCAGCACTAGTACCAGTGCTTAGAATTATTTTGGGAACATAGTTGATACTCAATATTTATTTGTTGACTAAATCAATGAAAAATTTTAATGTTGTCTCTGCTTGACACTTTACTTTGAAATTTTTACCTAACCTGTAAATTGATAATCTCTAAATCTCCTCCCTGGTAGAGTGTTCTTACTCTAACAGCAACACCTGCTCAGTCTGCCTGATGACTCCTTTTTTTATTTACTAATGCTAAGTTAGTTCATTGCCCCTCTCTTTGCTCCTATAGCACTCTATTCTTGCTTATATTATTAGCATCTGAAATAATATTTCCTCAAAAATTAGATGAAGAGTTCAAGGGCAAGGTATGTTAGTATCTGTTTCTTCATATTCTTACTACAATGCATCATGGTGTCTAGCACTCATAATGTTAGGCTTTCAATAAATATTTACCAATTGAGTGACTGAGATTTGTATAAAATAATGCTTTGGGTACTAGAGGGGAGAGAATGTTTCTTTGTTTACTTTTTAAACATCTCAAGAGCATAAACTAGAGGGAATATCTCTATAGTGGGTCATTAAAGAACTTTTTTTGGTTTTCATTATTCCTCAGTCTTGAAAGCCAACATAGAGTCAGCATATTTTTTCTTCTCTTTAAAACTGAAAATATCTCACCTTTAGTGAATTATAATTCTCTTTAGTTAGTTTTATTTTCTTAACTTTTCATAACCAAAAATACTGATTCACTCTGTTATATGCTTTAGATATATTCAAAAAGTAGAAAAATTACTTATAATCTTATTAATACCCACATGTAAACATGTTTTTAAGTTAGAGAAATCTTATTATAAAGTATTTCTCATTTATACTCAAAGTCAAAAGTAAGTTGAGGTGTAAGGCATTTTTCTGATAGAAATTTCTCTTCATATTCACCACAGTAATCATTACATTTGATTTAGAATTTTATGTTTTTAATCACAATTGGGATAAAATCAAACACCTTTTAAAATGTCTTCTGTAAGGCACACAAAGCTATGCTTTCATTGGAGGATTTGATTATCAGTACTACTAAAATAAATATTTTCTAAATTTTCCAAAGTAATAACTTACTATTATATAATGGTTTTCATCTAAATGCCTCAATCATTTTACTGATGAGAAGAGAGGATTATGCAAACTTTCTCTAAAGGAACTCCCAGACCAGCCCTATGCATTCTATAACCCTTTATCAAGCAATTTCTATCATTACATATCAAGTACTGTGTTGTGTATAGAGGTTTGAAATATAACGCCCTTGTTTCCTTCCATAAAAAATTAACACACTACAAAAATAATTAAGGTAAATTAAATGCTTACTAGGGTTTGAAAAATGTGCTATGTGGGATGATGCACGTTTTGGGTTACGGGGCCTAAAACTTATTCAATTTGAAGGACCTCCTTTAGGAAAAAGAAAATAAACTTACAAATATAGAATTAGGTATGTATGTGAATATTTAAAATGAGAAACTACAATAAAAATGGCAAAATTCTAAAAAGCTGAGGATATTACATACTTCACCTGATCAGCTAATTCAGTCTTTTCTCTAGTATAATTATTGAAATTATTTTAGTACTGATATTTTGGAAAACTTTTATATTTACCACTTTCATTGGTAATGTTATACAAATATTTAGAATCATTATCTAACTTGGAAATTTTTACATAAAAGAAGCTTTTATATAAATAAGCTTTTAAGCATTTTAAATATTTCTCTATATTAACTCTCTCTCATGCTCTGAGTTGACACTTATTATCCATTTTGTCACTGACATCTTCATTGCTTTGATGTCATTAAGATTTGCCTGTTATCTTTATTAAAGTCAATAATCATGTTCAATCAATAAAAAAATTAAGCATGTTTCCAATGGGTTCATATGACTAATTCCTTTTTATTAATTTGATAATCTAACAATTCTATAACTATTCATTTCCTTTCCCTGAAAAATATCTCTCCCTCATAATATGCTACTATTTTAGGTACTGTTTAAACTTAACTGCATCTTGCTTCTCATTGTCAAAATATTTTAAATTAATTTTATTACTCTATTTTTGCCTGTCTGCATATTTTATTAATTTTTATGATTTAGCTCTCATCTTTAAAAAATAGATGTCCCAGTGAATTTCTCACTTGAAATCATATCAAAACATGGCTTCCTTGGTCTTATTCTAAAGATGCTCCAGTGATTGCATCGAGTGGAACAAAACTCAAATCATATCAAATTATAGTTGAACTATCTTTTGCTTCACAGCAATTACACATTTGTGTTATGGCAAATTGGAAAGAAAAACTAATTGTGTCTGGTAAATTCAAGGAAGGTATCACAAGGCACATGGATATTGAAGCTGAGCCTTGGGAAATAAGGCAATATTCACTAGGTCGGGAAGACAGTGGACAAGACGTTGTGCAAAAATTCAAAGCCCCACAAAACTAACCATGAACCCAAGGTTTTGACCCTGACATCATTGTCTTTCTCTTCCAGTTAGTTATCTAGCATTCCTACTACTCAGGTACAGTAGCAAGTGTGTTTATTGTTAACTCAAGGACACCTAAAATAAGCGATGGGACATACAAATTTCTAGACAAAAATAGAATAAAGGCCATCTAAGACTTTTGGTTTGTAAAGGTAAAGACCATAAGAAGAACATATTTGAAAAATATGAAACTGTGAAGGACATGTTTGTTTTCAAGTCCAGTATATACTAAAAAGGGACCATGCCGTTGAAACTTGAAGGAGGCATCTTTGGAAAATAAATTCACACTTTAACTCAGTGTATCAACCTGAAAGGTGGTAGAGATTAAAATCAAGAGTTTCAAGAAAACTTCAGATGACATTATGAATGAAATATCCTCACCAGGAGGAACTTATACCTTAGAGAGCTTCCAATCTCTACTCTTTGTGGTGAAGATCAAAGAAAGGAACAGCCATTCTCTCCAGATAAGGGATCCTATTAAAGTCAGAGGTTTCAGTTGAATTTTCTTTTAGGGTGACCCATATGATTCTGATGTTCTCAGTTTCTCAAGAATCTTTAAAATCAGTATCTAATACCAATAAATAAGGACAAATGCATACTATACACATAGAGTTTCCTTTTGGACAAGTGTGATGGTTAATTTTATATGCCAACTTGACAGGGCCACTGGGTGTCCAGATATTTGGTCAAACTTTATTCTGGGTTTGTCTGTGAAGGTATTTTTGAATGAGATTAATATTTGAGTTAGTAGACCGAGTAAAGCAGATTTCCCTTCCCAGTGTGGGTGGGCTTCATCTAATCAGTTGAAGGACTGAAAAGAACAAAAGGACTGACCCTTGTGAGTAAGAGGGAACTCCTGCCTGACTGCTAAGCTGGAGTGCTGGTCTTTTCCTCCCTTCCCTTGGGTCGTAGACCTGCCTGTCAGCTCTCCTATTTCTCAGGCCTTCAAACTTGGACTGGAACTACATCAGAGTCTCTTTTTGGGTTGTCAGCCTTCCAACAGCAGATTTAGAACTTCTCAGCCTCCATGAATGCAGGAGCCAATTTCTTATAATAAATATCTCTTGATACATACATACATCCAAACATACATAGATCTATGTATCTGTATCTCCTGTTTGTTTTATTTCTTTGGAGAACCATGACTAATACACTGATAAATAAGATAAAGAATTCCATAAAGCAGCTAAGAAGAGAATGTTTAAATTAATATTAATACATACTTAATCGCCCTAACTGGTTTGGCTCAGTGGATAGAGCGTCAGCCTGTGGACTCAAGGGTCCCGGGTTCGATTCCAGTCAAGGGCATGTATCTTAGTTGCAGGCACATCCCCAGTGGGGAGTGTGCAGGAGGCAGCTGATCGATGTTTCTAACTTTCTATCCCTCTCCCTTCCTCTCTGTAAAAAATCAATAAAATAAAATAAAATAAAAAATTAAAAAAAAATACATACATAATCTAGTTGATATGGTTGGCATTTGCCAGCTAAGATATGGCATAATGGAACAAAGGCAAATCCTATCTATGAAGACAGAATCATGGATATTAAAGTTGGTCCACTTTACAGATGAGCAACATGTAATGCAATGAGGTGAAACATTTTCCCAAAGATATGCAGCAAATCAGTGGCAGAATCATCAATAGCATACCTTTTCTGAATTCTAGTCTAGTGTTTGACCCTTCACACTGGGCTTTTAATTTCACACTCAACTCTTTTCACATGTCAGTGGTTTAACATGTGAAATGATCACTGAGGTTAACTCATGCTCCCCACTTCATTTATGGTGCACCAATCCCTTCATTAGAATGAGTATGTTCAGCTGAATAAGATAGGTCCTTGAGCTAAACAAGGAGGATATTTATGCTTCAGAGATGCTATGGCAGTGTAGGGACAGGAGAGATAAACAGATGCCTCTGGCTCATGAGTGGAGTCAGTCAGAGAGGACCCTCTGTAGTCCACCCCAAGGTAGAAAGGGAGTAAACACTGAGCTGGTGCTGAGATACTCAACTACAAGGAGGGTTGGGGTTGTGGGCAGAATAACAAGGCCTACAGGGAGGCATTATCCTGGTAGCCTCCTTAAATCACCCCATCTTCAGAGAGGGTCTGGTGACCTGAACATGACATAAACAAAGCAGACACTGCCACCACTAAGAAACACAGAATTTTGCTTCAAGAGACCTTTCCTGAATATTCTTATTTGAGATCCTTGCTGTCCAGAAACAAACTGCTTTTGGTAAATTTTACCACTACCCTTATTCAATTTTCACGGCCCTGGAAGTCTTATTCAATATTTAATGATACATCAGCTTGGCAAAATTAAAGAAACTGTATATTATTTTTGCCAGACACATCTGCTTGATATAGAAAAAAAGTGTGGAAACAAAAATAAAGCATTGATTCAAATTTCCCTGGACAGCCTCTAAAGCTAGCTAGAAAAAAAAACAACACAAAAATGAAAAACCAAAAAACCCACAAATCATAACAAAGCATATTTTTAATTTCTAAGAAAGCAAATAAAACAGCCATTTAGGTCTATCACAACTAGTTATACATTTTTAGTAAAATCTCTACTAAAAGTTTTACTCATATAACTGACATGTACAGAGTATTTTTCCCTGCTCTGTGATTTGGAGCAAGATTTTTCTAATTTAAATTATTATAGATTTTTATGGTTGTGTATTTTGCTTTGATTAATTTTGTTGGTTTCTTTGTCAGAAATACAACACCTCCCACCCATTATAATTGTCCCTATGGGAAAAATCAGTCTTTTGATAATGAAATAAGCTATGAAAATTTCCATAAACATCCTCTAGTTAAAAGCAAGGATAGCTTGTTATATGCCTCCACCACATAGAAAGGACCAGAGGGGGCAATATCCTAGTGTTTGCTATGGGTAAATCATTGAGATTTTATGAGTCCTTGCATAGATCCATTATCTTTGTCAGAACCAGCTGTAGTGCCTCCTGTCCATAGATAGAAAGGTCAATATTCAGGACCACTTATATAAAGTGTGACATTCTATTGTCAGTAAGCTGGGAACCCTAGGATATATTCAAGAACTAGTGATTAGTGACCCTACCTATATACTCACTTTTGATACCTCTCTCTTTTGGGATAAATAAGAGATAAATTTGGAGAAACTAACAAATGGAATTTAAAGTTTAATGGTAGTGAGATATGCAAAGAAGAGAAGCTGTGTTTTTTTTGTTTGTTTGTTTTGTTTTTTTAGGAAAGATATGTATATACTAGTATAAAGAATAAACTATTATGTGCATGAAAGTTCTTTTTTTCCCCAGAAGGAGCTATGGTTTAAAGGTGTTTGTAACATCTGGTTGTTTATTTTCTGACCTGCCACTGTCATACAGCCACATAATATAAAAAAAAGTAAATCATAAAATTATGACTTAAAATTAGACTCTACTCAAAACTTTCCTTCCCAACTAGTGCTAACTTCCACTCTCGCCTATCACACCAACCACTTAATGGAACCAGTCTATCAGTTCTTTGTCAAGAGTCAAGAAAATCTGAGAGTGAAAATTGACTGCTAAGTGGAATTATAAATTTTGCAAAATATATGGGATTTCATGAAGTCCATGGAAGTGATTTTGGAGGACTGATCTTACTATGGACACAGAAACAAAGAATGCAAATGTAGCTGGCTTACCCTACTTAACAATCGAAGAAAAGAAAATGTATTCAAATGCAGATAACTCAGTATCAAAAAAGAAGACTTTGCCCAGCCAGCCCTGCTCAGTGGTTAACCTATGTCAACCTATGAACCAAAGGTTCTATTCCCGGTCAGGGCACATACCCGGGTTGTGGGCTCCATCCCCCGTGTGGGATGTGCCAGAGCCAGCTGATCAATGATTTTCTCTCATCATTGATGTTTCTATCTCTGTCTCCCTCTCCCTTCCTCTCTAAAATCAATTAAAATGTCTTATATTTTTAAAAATAGGACTCTAAGAAAAATTATGAATCTTTCATTTTTCATTGATTAAGGGAGTTATAAAGATACAGGAAGTCATCAATCTCTGTGGATATGTGTTATATCCACAAATACCAGCAGATAACTCCCTTAATAACAATAAAAGTCAAGCATGAAGGTTCAGCACACTTATCTTCAAAAATATGCCTGAAATTTTAGATTTTGTAGTGGCTCTACATGTTGAAAAAATTAACTCTTTGAAGAGTCTACTCCCTTTCTAATTGTGATCCAGGTAACCTACAAAAACCTGACTTCTCAGACAGTTCTGTTCTAGGCAGACTCTGTATTCAGTTTCCTCATCTACAAATGGGGGAAAAAAAAGCCTTTCTTGCAAAAATAAAGTAAAAACAGAAATTTGCTTTCTATCCTGGAAAGAGGTTCATTCAACTGGAGATCTGAAGTAGGGAAAGATCCTGGGATATCAGGGTGAAAGGAGAGGGAAAGACAGTCGTTTGAAAGACATATTTAGTGTGATGTTTATTTGAAATTTTACAAAGCAAACAAAAAGTATTT
Source organism: Myotis yumanensis (assembly GCF_028538775.1). NCBI lineage: Eukaryota > Metazoa > Chordata > Mammalia > Chiroptera > Vespertilionidae > Myotis > Myotis yumanensis. The sequence continues at coordinate 199,646,388 of NW_027223753.1, read as the reverse complement.
TGTAGCACTGTAATGGTAAATAATACATAAAATAAAGCTTTAAAATCTTCTCTGTAAGTGGTAATATACATTAGATTTTGTGATTTCAAGAAGGTTTCTTATTATAATTAGATTTTGTGATTTCAAGAAGGTTTCTTATTATAATTAGTAGGGAAATTTGAGAATTTTCTTTTAAGATGTATATGAGTAGAAAAAGGAAAACACTGTCTTTGTAAACAGGCAAAAAACTATTTTAAAGGTAGGAGGAAAAAATTCATTTGGTCATTCGAGATTTGACCAAATCTATTCACTCAATTTTTTTCTCTAGTAAAATAACAAACAAGCTAATTTAAAGGTGGTAGATCTATTTTCACATTCTCTCTCCTCCCACCTGGATACAGACTTGGGCTCTAGAAACGACTTCTTTATTTCATGAATAAAAATGGACACGGGAAGGCAAACACACACATACCCTCTTTGCAAGCTCAAGCTGTATCTAAGAAACCCTAGTGTTTAAGGCAAGTCATGTATTTACATTGGTCTTAACTATATTTATAAAAGCAGAGCAGAGTTCCTCCCTTGATTCTATAACTCATTTTGAGTTCTGGGAGGTCTGTATAAAAGTCAGCTGTCATAATTGTTCATTTATTTGGGAATGTATTTTGACATGTTTATTGGGATCTTGGGATTTTAATATAAAGAATTTTTTCCACTAAATCCTTTAGACATGCTAGGAAATAGTACAGGATTTAGCAACAGAATTTCAAAGCTAGAACAGATCTTAGAGATCCTCGAATTTCTTCATTTTCATAAATATGAAAAAAAAAGCCCCAGAAAACTAGATTCCCAAACTCCTGTTTACACGGAGATGCTGCAGAGTAAAAAGAAGAAAGCAGGATTAGTAAACCCAGGTATCTGAAGTCAAATCACTACCCCACCACCATTCATAAGTGTGAGAGATTGGGCAAATCACATCCCCAAGATATTTTGAAATGGCTAAAATTAAATAATTTACCCATGCACTTCAGTTTATCCATTTACAAAATTAGGAGAATAATATCTAGCTCAGGTTTATTGATAGAAATACAAATGTGTCCGGTCGGTGTGGCTCAGTGGTTGAATGTACACCTATAAACCAGGAAGTCATGGTTCGATTCCTGGTCAGGGCACATGCCAGTGTTGTGGGCTTAATCTCCAGTGTGTGTGTGTGGGGGGGGGGAGTATGCAGGAGGTAACTGATCGATGATTCTCTCTCATTATTGTTTCTATCTCTCTCTCCCTCTCCCTTCCCCTTTGAAATCAATACAAATGTGTAAAAATGCTTTAAAAATGTAACCACTATTTTTATTTACTACAAGAAATCCTGAATCTCAACTCTTTGCTCTGAGTATAATGTCAATATGAGCTTTGAAAGTCTAATTTCTATTTTTTTAAGAAAAACCTTTAATAAAAATCTCCTTGTTTCTTGATGCTATTCTCCACCAGTGTCCTAATTAGGCCTAGATTATTGTTTGACAAAGAGTGGGTCTCAACAGTAGACTCAGGACACTCCAGGAAAAGTGAGGCACGTCATTCCGAAATGCTATGTACTGTGGCTCCTCCAGACTAAAGAAAACAGAGTTCACTAACATCCAAAAGGTCTCCGAAAATCCTGCAGGAAGGAATTGAGTATACTAACCACCAGTTTCTTTGTCACCTTTAGTGAATAATACCTAAAGGCACATGTTAAATGAAAGAATAGGGATAATACAAAAATAATGGCTTTAATACCTTCTAAGTGTTAAATAAATAAAATATCAAGTCAATTCATTTATTTTTACTTTGAAAATTTCCCTCTTATGTCTAGAGGGTGGGGGAGTGGGTGAAGACTGCTGTATGGTAAGAAGTTTTACTTGGGGGTTGATGAAAGTGTTTTGGAAGTAGATAGGGGTGGTGTTTACACAACATTATGAATATACCAAATGAATTGTTCACTTTAAAATGATTCTATTTATTATGTGAATTTCAGCCTCAGTGAATTATCTTTTTAAAATTTCACACATGCACAATTTAAATTTCAAAATATTATAACCTAAATGTTTCACGTGTTATCTGAGAAACAAACAAAATGTTTCAGAGTTAAAACATGTCTTACTGTAAACATCTAATCATTACACTGTATAACTGAAATTAATATAATGTATGACAATTATACCTCAATTTTTTTTAAAAAGTTTGACCAAATCAAACATAAAATTTTTGTAATGGTTTCTAGACTATCTGCATGTATTTAAAAACATAAAAAAATATATTTATTTTAAGTTCTGAAATTGAAAAAGCTATATAATAAAATCAATACTGGGGGGAAGCGTATTCTACAGATAGCTCATATTTTACCGGCAGATTACAAACCATCACAAAACACATATCCACAGAGATTGAGTGTGGCTGCTAGAACTTAATCTCAGCATTCATGATCTCCAACCTCTTGAGCCTCACTCCATGGTTTATGATACAGTTACATCACAATCCCTCAATAGAATTACAGCTTTGTCACTAATCTCTCCCTATCAGTTATCCTGTGAGGAAGGAAGCTGGAAGGCACCGCCAGGAGGAGGCAATGGCATGAATGATTGCATTCAGGCTCTTTCCACAACAATATCTGCAAGTCTGGGAGTGATAAATGGCACCCAAGTTATAAACGAGCATCAAGGTCAGCAGCACGAAGCAGCCAAGAGTTCAAAGAAGAGTCACAATTCTAACGGGTTCAAGAAAAGGCCACGTGCTGCTGGCATACATCAGGAGAGATAAATCCTCAGAGATGCCTTAGTGCAATTACAGTACAGAATTAGAAGAGCCTGGTTATTGAAGGGCTAAGGCTTTTGGCTCCAGATTGAACAAAGAACATTTATTAGCATAAAAGTCATTCATTTTCTGGAAAAGAGATGAATTTAATAATATTCTATGACCATTCAAAAATCCTGGTGGAAAATATATTTAAAATGTTAAATAATTCTTTGATACTAAAGATATAGAATAACTAAACAACAGTGATTTTCTTCTTGGTCTTCACTTATTTTTTTAAATACATCTATAAAGAAAGAGTCCAGAAGAGACATGGGGAGAAATTGCTTTACTCTTTATGATTGTTTTAGGTTGTCTTCATCTCTTTATACATTTTCTTAGGTGAACTGCTTAAAATAAAAATGTGATCTTTTCTTATAAATTATAATATAGAAATTTTCTAACAATATAAAAAAGAAAAACCACTCAAAGGATGTTATAATGGAAAGTTACCTGAGAAATCCACTTGCTTGGCCCTTTATATAATGAAGAAACAGAAATGTTGAGGGTCTTTCCCAAGTTCATGTCTCTTGGAATTGGCAGATTAGGATTAAAATCACTGGGCCCTGATGCCTACTCCTATCTTATTTCTACTTCATGAAAGGTCCCCTCAAAGAGGTTTTGTAGCATCTAGGTTTTTCATTGGAAGAATTGTAGTCCTCAAGCTTTCATTCCCTATAGATGTTATAATAGACTAAAGACACAGTGCATGGGATGGCGGCATAGGTAAACACCGGAGACTGCCGCCGTAAACAACCACTTCAAAAATACAACTAAAAGTCGGAACGGACATCAACCAGAACCACAGGAAGGCTGGCTGAGGAGAGACTCTTCAACTAGAAGCAAAAACAACAGCATTCCGACGCACAGAGGAGGCGCAGTGTGGAAAATTTAAAGGAACGGTGGTGCGGTGGTGAGGTGGTGCACGCGCAAAGCGGGCTGGTGGCTGAGGGCGCGGTTGTCGTTTTCACTCAGGAGTGAGTCTCAGACTCTGGGCTACAGATCCGGGCGAGTCTCTAGGGACCCAGACTCAAACAGGAGAAGCGGGACTGTCTGGCTACGGCCCCTCCGAGGTTTGCAGCGGTTTCTGGGACAGAGAGGCAGAGCCCCTGGGGACGAACTGAGAGCGGCCATAGCTGCTCCCTCCCCCCGCCCTGTTGAGCCCGCCCCGCCCAAACCCTGCGCAGAGCCATTTGCCGATCGCCTCAGGCAAGGGCTGGACTAGCGCCTCCCCAGAAGACAGACGTTTTCCACAGCTGATTCCTACAGCCAGTCGGCCTGGTGGTCAAATCCCTCTAGTGTTAACTACAACAATTAAGGCTTGGCTAGAACAAGACTGCGCACAGAGACCACAAGGGGGGGCACCAAGAAAGCATATAAGATGCGGAGACAAAAAAACATGACAGAAATGGAAGATATGGAGCTAAGAATCGCAATTTTGAGGGCTTGCCATAAATTTGTGCAGAGCCTCACGAAAACTAATGAGACCCTCGATGCTACGATAAAGAAATTAGAAAGTAAGCATACACGGACTGAAATAAAGAATATTATACCCAATAGCAGACCAGAGGAGCACAATAATCAAACCAAAGATTCGACAAAAAACACCCAATTGGAAAAGCAAAATGAAAAAAGAATCCGAAAGTGTGAAGATAGTGTAAGGAGCCTCTGGGACAGCTTTAAGCGGACTAATATCAGAATTATTGGAGTGCCAGAAGATGAGAGACAGCAAGATATTGAAAACCTATTTCAAGAAATAATGGCAGAAAACTTCCCCCATCTGGAGAAAGAAATGGACTTACAGGTCCAAGAAGCGCAGAGAACCCCAAACAAAAGGAATCCAAAGAGGACCACACCAAGACACATCATCATTAAAATGCCAAGAGCAAAAGACAAAGAGAAAATCTTAAAAGCAGCAAGAGAAAGAGGCTCAATTACCTACAAGGGAATACCCATATGACTGTCAGCTGATTTCTCAACAGAAACTTTGCAGGCCAGAAGGGAATGGCAAGAAATATTCAAAGTGCTGAATACCAAGAACCTACAACCAAGATTACTTTATCCAGCAAAGCTATCATTCAGAATTGAAGGTCAGATAAAGAGCTTCACAGATAAGGAAAAGCTAAAGGAGTTCATCACCGCCAAACCAGTATTATATGAAATGCTGAAAGGTATCCTTTAAGAAGAGGAAGAAGAAGAAAAAGGTAAAGATACAAATTATGAACAACAAACATGCATCTATCAACAAATGAATCTAAGAATCAAGTGAATAAATAACCTGATGTACAGAATGAACTGGTGATTATAATAGAATCAGGGACATAGAAAGGGAATAGACTGACTATTCTTGGGGGGAAAAGGGGTGTGGGAGATGCGGGAAGTGACTGGACAAAAATCATGCACCTATGGATGAACACAGTGGGTGGGGAGTGAGGGTGGAGGGTGGGGTGGGAGCTGGAAGGAGGGGAGTTATGGGGGGAAAAAAGAGGAACAAATGTAATAATCTGAACAATAAAGATAAAAATAAATAAATAAAAATTAAGACACAGTGCATGAAATTCATGAACTCTGGAGGGTGGTGGATTCCCTCAGCCCGGCTTGAACCCTCTTGCAGTCCACTAGTCCTCAGGGGATGTCTGACTGACAGCTTAGGCCTGCAGGGAGTGGGCCTAAGCTGGCAGTCGGACATCCTTAGTGCTGGGCTCGCCAGCTGTGAGCCCAGTTCAGGACTTCTGGCTGAGTGGAGCTCCCCCACCATGGGAACACACTCACCACCAGGGGGCAACTCCTGCATTGAGCGTCTGCCCCCTGGTGGTCAGGGTGCATCATAGTGACTGGTTGTTCTGCCATTTGGTCGATTTGCATATTAGCCTTTCATTATATAGGATTTCAATAATCTTTGCTATCTCTTATTTATTTGTTCATTAGGATCAAAGTGAATTGTACCATGTTGGAAAATTTGCTAGCCCATTGCAATGCAAGGCTGCAGAATACAAAAAGAAACAGTCATTGAAATCTCCATTATTTCTCAGAGAAAGAAGCCTTTAAACAAAGGACTCCTGAAGATACTGAAAGAGCTTCTCTCCATGTTCACTCACTTCCTTCAGAGGAGATACACACCCTCCTGTAACAGCCATGAAGAATTTTCCCCTTTCTTTAACCAGCCATGTTGAAGGGTAAAAAGGTATTGCACCACATTTCTAATGAATGATTAACATCAGGGTTATAATTTTAACAATGTTTTTTTTTTTTTTTTTTTTTTTTATTGAACAGAATATGAACTATAAAAAAAGCTGCTCATTGCATTCAGCAATAAAAATTTAAGGCACATTTTGTATATGCATGCCTTTAAGACTGAATATGATGTTACAAAATTCTAACAACAAGGTACTAACCAATGAACAAAATGTACTAGATTTGAACGGTGGCACAAAACTGTCAATAGTGCTAATCAAAAGACACAGAGCTCTTATTACCCAAATTGGTGAATAACCTAAGAATGACTTACTTGTCTTTAAAGACTATTTTTATACGAGAGGCCCACTGCAGGAAATTCCTGTGCAGGTAGGGTGCCTAGACCTAACCAGTGATCAGGGCCAATCGGGGCCTTCAGGCTGCCTGCTGGGGCCTTCCTTTATTCTGCACTGCCCCCTGGTGGTCAGCACACACATAGTGAATGATTGAACTCCCAGTCTCCTGGTTGAACTCCCGAGAGGACACTTTGCATATTAGCCTTTTAGATGATAGATAGATAGATAGATAGATAGATAGACAGACAGAGATAGATATAGATGTACTTGATGTGTACATGTCTAATGTTCTGGAAATACTATATTTCAAACTAAGGATTAAAATTTTGCCATAAAGCTTTGAAGATTATTTTCTCCATTGTGTCCTATAACTGCCTCTACAACTCACCATGAGGCCATCACTCTGACTGGCATTGTGTTCAGAACCAAAAAAAATTGTGCAAATTTGTGACTCACCTCTCTTCTGAATATGCATAATAATGGGTTAGCTTCAGAGTATCTCTGTATTTGCTATGCTAAACTTGAAAAACATCAGATGACTATTTCAGTCAAGTATATAACTAAGAAGTCTAGACCATAAAAAAAACATTTTTAACAGATAAGGAAAAATGCTAAATATTGTTAATGAATAGAAAGCCATACAGCTTCAAATACATGTAAAAATTATGAAAAGTTGTGCTTTGGTGGGAAAGTAAAATCAGTAGAAAACATGATCACTGACATGTTCTGTGTACACTACATTCTAGAAAAAAATATAGCCTAAGGCAAATCCTTCTAGCCACTTTGAATAGTGTCTAAATTTTTCCTTGTGCTAGAATGTTCTAATTATTATGACTGGAAAAACTAAATTGCAGGATAATTAATCACCTCCTTGGTCTAAGATAAAATGGACCTCAAATGCCCTGGGACTTTTTTTGAGGCACCTTTTCTTATTTTGAGAAGGTTCCCTCATTGATATGCAAAATATAGAATTAATTATTATTCCCTTGCTCCATTAAGTACATTGTTCATCAGAATTTATCATGTAGGCAATGCTGTGTGCACTGCTTTGCTTTGCTCTTTGCTGGGCTACCAAACTATTCACTCTCCTCTCCAGGGTCACAGTAAATGCTTCCTTCAATCCTTGCTGAGCCAGAAAAATCTGTGTTCCATTGTCATGGGGGAGATCACCAATAGAGGCATAACCTGGACAAAAGCACTTTTAACTTAATTAAAGCTAACATTGTAATGAGAACATTAATGCTCTAACATTGCTGGCCATTGGCTGGAGCTGAGAGACTTTTTCTAAACCTGTGGTAGATTTTATTGTTGTTATAATGGTTTTTACCATAATGAAATTTAATGCATTACCAGGAAAGAGCCATGCCCTGTGTAGGTAGGGTGCTGCTTATATTTCAAAACACGTTAGCATGAAGCTACAGTGAGATCTAATAATAGAAATGAACTTACCTAAAGACGCATTGATTTGTACATTAATTAGGTCATGTTGAGAATTTACAAAGAACATCTAGTCCATGAAACAAAAATCCTCTTGAGAATAGCATTGATTGCAAGAAGGGTAATGTTAGAAAAATGGAAATCCTCTCCTCCCGGAATGGTGTATGTTCCTATAATGGATTAAGTGCACTAGGTGGTTTAGAAAAGGTCATCTTTCAGATAAATGATAAACTTGATAAATTTCAGTAGATTTAATCATCCCCTGAGATTTAATCAAACCAACAATGGAGTAAGAAATATCATCCATCGCACCCATATAATTTGCTTATTAAAAACACCTCACACACATATAGTTTGCTTGTTTCTTCTGAAATTTTAAATATTATGTGTATTATCATGACCTAATCAATAAAGTTATTCAAAATAAATTGCTGTCACTTTAATATATATCCCAATCATTGGATGGTTTCAAAGAACATAAAGAGATTTTCTCTTAGACAAACTATCTTACACAAAAGAGAAGGAATAGGGAATTAAGAAAGTATTTGAATACATCTTTTACAAAACCAGACATCTTTCCTAAGATATAAGATACTTTCTTTTGCCCACATTCTTAGATAGTTGAAATCAGCATTTTCAATATATGTATATATTCAAAAAACACGTTGCCGACAGTTTTCTTCAGAGTAGTGCATTTCTGCATTTGCATCCTTCTAGTTTATGCTGTTCATCTGTTTTATATTATAGTTTTAATATATTTTAATATAGGATTACAGTTTTCATTTCTGTATTTTCTTTATTTGTAGGAATGTTCTTGTGCCCCTTAGTCTCCTTGTTTTCTGTATTGAATTGGTATGAAATTCAATTCACCTTTTCCTGTTGCTCAGTTTTAAGAAAATGAGTTTTCAGTTCCTTTTCAAAAGAAGGGAGGAACTCTGCTATCTTTTCCAAGTGAGTGGCTCTAGAGTTCCCTCTTTATTGTTTTTCTAAAGTGATTAAAATAATATGGAGTCCTACTAAGATGAGCTTCTTCTGCTTCTTTTTCTCATGTTTACCTAGATAAAGGGAGGCAAACTACATGGAAAAAATAGGGACCTCTGGCCTGTTTTTGTACTGCCCCAAGCTAAGAAGATTTTTCATGTTTAAAAAAAAAATTAAGGAAGGGAGGAAAGAATAAAGGAATGGAAGGAGTGTGAGCGGGGAAGCAGGGGAAAGGAGGGAGAAAAGAATCAGGGAGATGATAAAGTTTGCAAATTTACTATCTGTCCCTTTACAGAAAAAGGATCCTGGATCAGCATTTTTCTCTAAACTTGTTGCTGTCTTGTTCAGTCTGAGTTTTACCCCCTGAATGTGGTCCTAGTTCAAGGCTTTGACCCGAATGAGAGCTTCCCTTTTTTAATGTGGAGTGCTTTGGGTCAGGACCTCACAGTGGTCCCCATGCACTAACCAGTAGGCATACCCTGAGGAATCCCTATGGCTTTGATGGCTGTTCTCAGATCACCACATTGTCCAGTTGGTTTTCTTTCTCTGTATTTGTAGAAAGATTCAAGGAGAAATGAAATCTAGGCCACTGCCCCCATCTTCCCAAAGGCTCGAGTTATTTACTTATTTTAAGTGAATGATGAAGAGAAACTGAAAAGATTGGAAACATTTCTACAGTCTCTATAAACTGGAATATGATCTTTTAAGTACCAAATATGAGCTTAATAAATACTTATTAGTTTCATTCATTGTATTTTTCTTCTTCATTTTAATAAAAAAAATCAATTAATTTTACGTATGTTAATAAAATTGATCAAATAATTAAATTTTAATTTATATTACCAATCTATAGTAAAATTAAATCCCCCTCAGAAAAAGCAGAGTATGTCTACGGGGTCGATACTATATCTCCTCTCATCATAAAGCCACTCTCAGAGAGTTTAAGCCAGTGGTTCTCAACCTGTGGGTCGCGACCCCTTTGGCGGTCAACAACCCTTTCACAGGGGTCGCCTAAGACCATCCTGCATATAAGATATTTACATTATGATTCATAACAGTAGCAACATTACAGTTATGAAGTAGCAACGAAAATAATTTTATGGTTGGGTCACAACATGAGGAACTATATTTAAAGGGCCAGAAGGTTGAGAACCACTAGTTTAAGCTATTTTACTCTATTTGATTCAGATTTCCATTACAGGGAAGAAGCATAATATGAACGTTTATAATTAAATTTCTTCTTTGAGAATGATGGAGTCACTTATGTTGGACCCATCAGCAGATAACTATTGAAAATTCTGAACAAAATATAAAAAGTCACTGTAAAGACCTGGAGAGTAAGAATAGGAAGCAACTGGAGGTCATTTGACTTTTTCATGAAAGTCAGGCGCTACCCCAGGTAAAATTGCTGTTTACACAATTTTTCATGGAGGACATCCATCAGGCAACCTGTGAGGGAGGGGATAAGGACTCTGAAACCGAAGCAAAGGCTCATACTTTCTGGCTTCAAAAGTCAGAGAATAAAGGTTGGGATAGTAAATGCCTGAAAAATCAAGATGGGAAAATCAAAGAAAAAAAGGCCACAATAGGAGAGATCCTCAGAACTGCATATAAACTCCACCAAAAATCTGGGCTGATCCCCAGGGTGGGGTGTGGGGAACTGTTTGTTTGCAACATTAGGAGTTCCCCTGGTGGAATCTGGAACTGACCTCACATACAAAAGACATTAAGAGACCAAAGAAAGAGATGGACACCTCCAGACGATAGGTGGTGGGTTTAATAGGCAAAGGAAGTTATGTACAAAGCTTGTCTAGGGCAGTTGCAGGATGAGTAGATCGCTGCACCTGACCACAAGGATTGTGAGTTTATATAAAGGCCTTTGTGGGGTTCAGTCAGATATACAGTCTGATGGTCTCAAAACACATTGCTTTCTCCAGACTGTGTCCTGGAGATTGCTCCTGTTTGGGAAACATGGAAAGAATGTATATTCCAAGGACAGGGCCCAGGTCCAGCTAGAGGGTTAACCCGTGATCACATCCCTTTGATGAACTCCTCCAAAAGGAACTTCAGGGTTTTGTGTCATCCAACAGCTGGGAAAGCTAAAACAACTCCGTAACTGAGCAGTTTCACTAGCTACCCATGTCAGCTGAGAGAGCTTGGAATTTAAACCCAGGCAAGTTAACTGTCCTCTAAAACAAAATCAGCACTCTTCAGAAGTTTACAGAACCGAGTCTCTCTGGGAAAAATGCAGGCTGTAGATCCCCACCACCACCCTAAGAACCCAGATGTTGGAATTAGCAGACAGGTATTTTAAATATCCAAGATAAATACGTGCAAGGATTCGTGAAAAATATGTACCTAATGAATGAATGAATGAGGGAAATCACAGCAGAAAAAAGAAAAATCAAAGATTGAAATGGAATATATAGGACCGATATTTTAAATGAAAATGCCACTGGATAAACTGAACAGCCAATTGGAAATGGCAGGAAAAAATGTGAAGCATGTTTCTATCTCTGGTTAATAATAATTATCATTATAAATAGTAATAGTAATTACTATTTTATTATTGCTCAATATACTCATATGTGCTAAAATATAAATATTAATGATAAAAATCACCAGCTACTCTAAAGGTCTATTTCTTTCTAAATACCAGCTCCTGGCATGTTATGTGGGATCACATATCAACTGAATAGATTACCTGGTACTGGTCAGCACAAACATTGAATATGTCATTGTTGGTAGATGCAGGAGGAGAGAAAGATCATTATGTAGCCCTCACTAAAAAAAAAAAAAAAAACAACTTGTTATACAAAGTCAGTTCAGACTATGAACTTAGAATTTATTAATCTTAAGGCCTGAAAGTATCCTATGTAATAATAGAAGAATATGCAAATTAGCTGGGACACTGTAACGTCATGACTGAACAGCAGGGACCTGAGGCTGCATGGCACCTGGCCAGGGCGAGGGACCTTAGGACATGCCCCCCGCTCTGCAGGCCTTGACGGTGAACCTCAGGGCATGTGCCTTGCCCAGCAGGGCTTAACGGGGAACTCAGGCCATGCACCCCACCTGGCTGGGCTTGATGGTGGACCTCAGGCAGTGTCCCCCGCTGAGAAGGGCTTGACAGGGACCTCATGCCATACCCCACCGCCCGGTGGGGCTCCACGGGGACCTCAGGTCATAGTCCCAGCCTGGCAGGGCTTGACAGGGGGACCTCAGGCTGCACCCCCTGCCCTGGCACCAGGCCAGGAGACCTCATGTTGTGCCCCCCCTGCGAGTGCCAGGCCAGGGGACCTCAGGCCGTGCCCCCTGCCTGGTGGGGCTTGACGGGGGTGGGGCCCGCTGGGTCTGGGTCTCCTCTGTTTTTGAAGCAAGTGCGGGTGATGGGCAAGGACTTAATTCTAGTTCCCATGGTGCACCCCAGACTCTGACAGGAGGGAGATTTTCATATACATTTTACGAATTTTCTTTCATCTCTGACACTTCTATTGTAGAGAAAGGGCAAATAGCAAAAATATTTCCTCTAATAATTTCCTTTTAATGTGCATAGATTTCGTGCACTGGACCACTAGTGATAATAATAATTAACCCAGGTTAGAAGAACATGATTATTAAAGCAAAAGTATTGAAAAAATTTAACTGCCTTAGTATCTTTAATTTAATGTTTAACTACTCACAATATATGAAATGCTACCTAAGGTAATCCCCAATATCTCACCATTTTTTACATAACTTGGTAAAGACCTGTAGTGACCTCAGATGTGCACGACAGGAGATACATTCTTAGCCTTGAAAAGAATTTGCAATCTAGTCTAGACACTAAGATGTACATATACATGCAAAAAGTAATTACTGGTAAGTAATTCAAGAATAAAATAACCAGTGAATTTTGGTATTTCAGGGAAGGACACACATCTAGGGTGATTGTATAGAGAAATAGTATTTAAGGCAGCTTTTGATAATGAAAAACACAATCACTGAGTTTTTTGAAAGGTGGACCTTTTCATATAGAGCATTCCAGTGAATAAGGCCATGTTAATAAATGTTCACAAGTCAGATAATAGAACAGGTTGCAAATTCAGACACTCTATTTTATACCATCATTATTATGCCAAAGCTTATGTAATTTTAATTTTATGTTAAAAACAATCTATTTTTAATTCAGTCACAAACAAATCAAACAGTATTAATACTCAGGTTTTAATACTCAACATATCCAAGAAATTCCTCATGGTTTACTCTTTTTGGAAATAAACCAACAAACAAAAAGAATATAATTATCCAGACATGAATTTCACATACATTATATTTTATATACCACTTTTCAAAAGAAAAGAAAACAAACCTTTATAAAGCATCTTCCATATATCAGGCATAATTGGAAGCAACTTATGTGTATCACTATATATATATATATATACTGTGTGCCAAGTATTTATCTAGATACTATGGTTACTATGGTAAAAGAAAACTGATCTCCATTCTTTAAGGAGTTTGCACATTAATAAGGAAAAGACACATGAATGAAATCTATGCATTTATCAATCAAAGTCGTAAATATCCCTTACCCCTTTCTGACTTCTCTCTGACTCTTTTCTTCAGAATCTCCACTATGGTACTATTCCTGCATTACAGCACTTCTTAGGCTGTATTTCAACTATGCCCTTGACTTGCTCTGACCATGCATAAACTTTTGGCTTATCAGTGAGTTGATCCTGTAGTGCACAGTTTTCCTCGTGGATAGTAAGATTTCACGTATCCATGTGCAGTTCAGAAATCTGGCCCTGTGAACTACCATCAGCACAGTAATCCCAGGAGACAAGGAAGAGACAAGGGCAACCTGACCTAATTTTTGTTAGAACAGCCCCTCAAACTTTACAGGATGATGATTTATATCTTCTTGTTTTTAAAGCCACTGAGATTGACTAGGTGACTGAAGAGATTACCCTTGCAAAAATAATAATATGCTTGAATACTGGTGAAATATCAAAGGACATTGATGAAAACATGAAAATCATCATTTTCAGATTCTAAAAATAGCAGCCTAAGTAAAGATTGCTTAAGCCTTTGTTTTAGTTAACTGTCTAAAGTACTTATAGATAATACAGTCAGACATTCTTTTCTTTACTGATGAAAAACAGGAAGTTCAACTAAGTTCAAATGAGGGTACGCATGTATGACAGAATAGATTCAGCTAAATGCCTATGTCTTTAAAAAGGACAATAACTAATTATAAAGATTAGCATGAAAATAATTAAAAGTTACATTGTTTTGTGGACATATATAGAGAAATTTTAAATCCAAACTTCTATTGAAATTTTAATTATACATTAAATCTCATTTCTCCAAAGAATGAAGACATTTTGAGTAAATACAAAATCCAAAGTGGATAAAAAATATAAAATTTAATAAAAAATAAGCCCCTATGGCACAGTGATATAAAATTTAAAAATAATAAAAAAAAACTCTCATAAGCAGAATTTAAAAGTACTTGCCTGGACTTTTGATCTGCTGCAATACTAAACAAAAGCACTCTTTTCCTGAAGTTCTCTGTTACATTATTGGACATGTCCCCATTTACTTGACAATGTGAAAGTTGTCAAGCAAAATATTTAACAGTAAAATTCTGTTACAGCACAGACAGGGCCATCCCAAATATAATTCTTAACCCTAAGGTCTGCATAATACAATAAAACAGAAACTTCTTCAACTACATCTGCTCTTTTCTACCTTAACCCACTTCCTTTCATTTAAAAAATGGATGAAAAAGCATATCCATCATATCCTGTTTCTGCCTCACCCATCATCACCGATGCATTTGGTTACAACCACACTTCCTCGCCCTTCACTTCTAGAATCAAACACTCCCACATGTTTAAACAGTTCACATAAACTCTTTTCTTACACTAATTAAAACCTGGCTTTCTCCTGAGCATACCATTTTCTCTATAAAAATTCTATGCAAGAAAAGCTACTGGAGTCCAGGTATTCCAGAGCTCTATCCTATTCCTATACAAAAAGTCTATATTGATTTGGAGAGGAAATAGTAAAAGGGATTGATCTTGTGATTCCTCAAACCGTAAGGGCTGGAGGCTAATTCCAGCATGTCATAATAAATGCAAGAAGTCCTCAAAAGGTTGATGGGCTTCTATATTCAGCAGGGCTGAATATATTACCTGTTGCTGAAAAAGCTGAAAGCATTTCCCCAAACCTGAAAATCTACATGTTATTACCTGCTGCTGGCAAAACAGCTGAATAGCCGAAGGCAGTTCCCCCAACCTGACAATGCCCACTGTATACGAAACCTCACCTTTGATATGTATATCTGCTTTCCTTTAGGGCAATTTGTGTTAATAAAAAGCTAGGGGTCCAGAGGTTTGGAGAACTTGGTTACTGAAGCTAGGTCTCCTCTGGCTCCCCCAAATGCCTTCCAAATTTATATTTCATGTCTAGTCTCTTTATTAATTTACTCACAGCCCTTCTCCAGATTCCTGAACCCTTCTAGATGCTGAGAAACACCCTGGCACATAAGCATACAATTCTCACCACACTCACATTATGGGTATATGATGATGACCATGATGACGACAATGACGACGACGACGACGATGATGATGATTATGATGGTGATGGTGATGATAGCTGACCAGAGGAAAGAAGAAGCCTCTCTTCTACATGTATTTTATGACCGCTACTCGTCCATCTTTCCCCATAGAGGATTCACATTAGATCCCAATATCAGACTAAGCTATTCTTTTTGCAGAGCTCTCCAAAATCAAAGAATGGGAATAAAAGCAACACAAAACAACAACCAAAAAACACAGTACCACCTGATGCAGGTACCTAGCTATCATGTACCACACATTCTCCTGGAATGCCAAATCATGTCCTGAAACAATGATTAATTCCCTATTCCCTTGTGTATCTTACAAATGTCACAGGTTTTGTCATCCACTTTCAGAGGTTGTTTCTCTTCTATTGGGTGTCTGCTGATGTGCAGTGAAAATGGAGGAGCCTTAGTCCCCTTGTCTGTTGGTTTGGGGGTATGAGATTTTCCACATCAGGTTACAACTGGAATCATTAAAAATATCTAAAGGAAAGCATCTCTCACATTGTGAGAATTCATTTCCTTCAAACTACCTACATGAAACATTAAACTTATTCCTACTGAAGATAATCCTCAAGAAAGTTCTCAAGAAATTTCTCACCCTGTATATGTACATGCTACTCTTCGCATCAAGAGGTGAATCTAATTGCCTGTTTCCTGGAGTCTGGACTGGTTTTGGGACTAGTTTTGACCAATAAATAAATAAATAAATAAATAAATAAATAAAGCAGCAGAAGTGACATTCTGGGACTTCTGGAGCTTTAAGAGAAATGACAGCTTTAATTTCTCACCTGCCATGAGAATCCCAAGCCACACGGAGGAACCACATAGATAAGAGGTGAGTTACTCTAGTTAGAAAGCCCAGAAGAGCTATCAGCCAATAGCCAACAACAATTGTCAGGCACATAAGGAAGCTATCGTGTACATTCCAGCCAGTGAGTCCTCCAGGTACTACAGATGCAACATGTGAAACAGAAGAACCACATAATTGTGTACAGTCAACTTACAGAATTGTGAGAGCTAATAACACTGGTTGCTGCTTTAAGTCACTATGTGTCGTGCTGGTTTGTTATGCAGTGTTAGGTAATCAAAACCCAATTAATACAATTTGACTTTACACCTTAGAAACTTACTTTATTAAATGCATAAAGTAAAATTTCTTTTTAATTAATTCACTTTGTCAGTATTTATGTACTTTCTTCCAAATTTATTCAAGAGCAATTGACAGACAAGAAAATAAGTTATTACATTGAATTATGATTTCATATGTATTAAAAATGATTGATTAGTTTATGTTCTTGTACTCCGCATAAGATTTTTATGTTTAGGTATTGTTAAGGCTTAACAGTTAATTGAGATTTCAGGAAAGGCCAGAAATTAGCCCTTAGCTACCTAAGTTCTAAAACAATTAAGCAAAAAGCTAAGGAGTCAGTCCATGAAAATCAAAACGTCACTTTTGTAATTAAAAAAGTTGATATTGGATTAAGTGGTCCTTGTCTGCCCTCAAGAATGCTTAATAAAATCCTGAACCTAAGATTTAGATAGATGTATCCATTAAGTCACAGATATTATTGGATTTACAAGTTGCACAACATTTTGGCAGAGAATGAGAGTTAATTCTAAAAGGAAAAAGGAAGAGTCTAACAATGCTTCCCAAGTTTCTCCTTTAAAATTCACTAAAGTATGTCACCATTGCTCCTCTGTGAGAAAAAGCAGAAGGGTACGCAGAAGTATAGTGATGTTGTGATAATAAATCTGCCTACATATAAAAAAATGCCAGAAGTAGGGAAGATAATTTCCTCCCAATATCTACCTGCTATTGTTATGTTTGTTTGTTTTTTTCAGTTATATTAAATGGCAACAAAAATTGGACCAATGAACTTTTATTTTCAGTTGGATATTGAAAGATATGAAAGACTTTTTCTCCAATTGTAATAACAACCAACACCCAGAAGAAATTAAAAACTATACATTTTGATGGGGGTAGATGTAAGAAAGCCTTGGATAACTGATTTCAGAAAAACATGATCTATTTATATGTGATCAGAGAGTTGCATCATCAGTGAGCTCTATGACAAATTCAAACAACCTAATAAGTGTATATGTGATGGGGGGATAGAAAAATATATTTGAAGAAATAATTATCAAGGATTTTCCAATTTTAGTGAGAACTATAAATCCACATATCCAATAAACTCAATGCATTTCAAAAACCATACCAAAGTATAGCGTAATTACATTCCTCAAAACTAGTAATAAAGAGAAATGTTCAAAGCAGCTAGAGTTTAAAGGAAAAACAAAAAAGAGAATTTATTACATATAGAGAAATAAAATTAAAGATGGCAGCAAAAGTTGGAATACAGCAGACCTGTATCTTTAAAATCCTGAAAAATAAAAGTCTAGAAATGTAGACCCAGTAAGAATATCTTTCAAAAACAAAGTCAAAATAAAGATTATTTACAGGCATAAAAATGCCCCCCAAAATTTATTACCAATATCTATTCTGTGAGAAACATTAAAGAAGTACTTCAGGTAGAAAAAAAAACAACAAATAAAAATTCATCTTTCCAAAAATCAGAGGATACTGCAAACGATAACTATGCATGTGGATATAAAAGAATGTATTTCTTGCCAAAACCGGTTTGGCTCAGTGGATAGAGCGTCGACCTGCGGACTGGAAGGTCCCAGGTTCGATTCCGGTCAAGGTCATGTACCTGGGTTGCGGGCACATCCCCAGTAGGGGGTGTGCAGGAGGCAGCTGATCGATGTTTCTCTCTCATCGGTGTTTCTAACTCTCTATCTCTCTCCCTTCCTCTCTGTAAAAATCAATAAAATATATTTAAAAAAAAAAAAAAAAGAATGTATTTCTTATTATTTAAGTACTAGAGGCCCAGAGGACAAAAATTTGTGCACTCGGGGGGAGGGGGTCCCTCAGCCAGGCCAGTGCCCTTTTGCAGTCTGGGACCCCTCGCGAGTGACCACTTGCAGGCTTAGGACTTCTCCCCGGGGGATTGGGCCTAAGATGGCAATCAGACATCCCTCTGGCAACCTGGCAGCCCTCGGGGGATGTCCACTTGCCAGCGGGGAGCAGACCTAAGCTGCAATCAGACAACCTTAGCGCTGCTGAGGAGGCAGGAGAGGCTCCCACCACCACTGCTGTACTGGCAGCCAGCAGCCTGGCTTGTGGCTGAGCAGAGCTCCCCCAGGGGGCAGCTCCTGCATTGAGTGTCTGCCCCCTGGTGGTCAGTGTGTGTCATAGTGACCAGTCATTCCCAGTCTTTCTGCTGTTAGGGTCAGTTTGCATATTACCCTTTTACTATATAGGATAGAGGCCTGGTGCTCGGGTGGTGGCCGGCTGGTTTGCCCTGAAGGGTGTCCCAGATAAGGTTGGGGGTCCCGCTTGGGTGCCTGGCCAGCCTGGATGACGGGCTGATGGCTGTTTGCAGCTAGTCACACCCCCTTCAGGGTAGGGGTCCCCACTGGGGTGCCTGGACAGTCTGGGTGAGGGGCTGAGGGCTGGTTTCAGGCTGGCGGGTGACTGAAGCTCCCAGCCTCTTTTTTTTTTCTTTTTTTTTTTTTATTCTGGGATTTATTTACCTTCTATAGCTGTCACTGGAGCTGAGAGCCAGCTCCAGCTCTGAGGCCTGGCTCCAGCTCTGAGGCCTTGGCTGGCTGAAAGCAGGTATCTGGGTTTATTTACCTTCTATAATTGAAACTCTGTTGCCATCACTGGTGCTCTAAGCTCTGAGGCCATAGTCGGCTGAAAGCAGGTATCTGGGGTTTGTTTAGCTTCTATAATTGAAACATTGTTGCTTCTGGAGCTCAGAGCTGGGCCGCAGCAGGCGGGGAACCTTGGCTTCCTCCATCACTGGAGCAAGCAAGCCTCATGTTCGCTTCAGCTGCGTGGCTGCCAGCCGCCATCTTTGTTGGCAGTTAATTTGCATATCCTGCTGTTTAGCCAATGGGAAGCATAGCAGAGGTATGGTCTATTACCATGTTTGTCTATTATTAGATAGGATCTTCAGAAAATAATGGACTGTATAATGATTCACTAAGTTCCTTGATAATTTGTCTACTCTCTGAGTCAAAGTAAAATTAATAATAATACTCTGGAAAGAATTCATTTTGAAGGCTTATATGGCAAGTTTAGTTCATCAATTAGGACTGAAATATGCTAACAGAAAGAAGTGTCCCCAAACACAGTAACTTAAATAGAGATTTAGTTGTTTCTGGTAACAAGAAGTCTGTGGATAGATCAATACTGGATTTAGTCTTCTACTCTAGTATAACATCAAGAACAGAGTCTCTTTCAATCCTTTCATTCTCCTATCCTTCCTCGGTATGGTGAACATTTTTCTTCATGCATGTTGCCTCCTGCTACAAAAAAATAAAAACTGCTGTTACAGTTCCAACAGTCAGGCTAACATCCTAGGCAGTAAAAGCAAAAGTAAGGCAGCATCAGATATGCTTCTCTATTTCAACAGAAGCTTTTTTCTTATAACTTATTTGCTGAAATTTGCTCACATGGTCTCTCTTAGGTACAACAGAGCCTATCCAGTATAGGGCAAAAGAAGACAGGTATGCCATGTGTGGTTTAGATCAATGTTTTATCGCATGAAACTGGAGACATGGACATCCTCCACAAATTGGGGTTATAGGAGAAAGGAAGAAGATAAAAGATGTTGAATATGCCACTGTGTTTACCAGTCAGTGGCTACAAATTACTCATTTTGAAAACAACAACAACAACAAATTTCTGTTACAAGTTAAGAAAAGAACAAATGGAAAGTTGTGTATTGTTCTTTATGGATGACTGCCAACCCCTTCACATTTCATTTCTTAAGTGTATTATGTAGTTGTTTCATGAAATCTATGCAATGTGGCAACATTTTTCTAAAAGAATGAAAACCAAAGGAACAGTGATAGAGTGGAAAGTTCTGATTAAAGACATGTTCATCCATTTCATCAAAGAAGTTGCCTAGCTTGATTTCCAATGCTGCTAGTGACTATTGACCCAGGGAATCTAGCCCATATTTGGAATATGGATAGCAGTTGTTACTTTCATTTAACCAAGTGAAAATGTGATAATGGATTTATGGCTGGACATAAAATAAAATGTCTGTCTTTTTTCCTTGTAGAATGTAGAAGCACCTCTTGGTAGGAGTTATAAGATTGACTTATAAGCACTCTACAGAATAACTCTAATTTTTCACTTTCAACAGTCATAAGATTAACATGCGTGTCACAAATGCCAGAAAGGCACTGACAGAGATCATTGATGAGGGCTCAACAGAGACCAACAAACAACCACCCTCCCACTTTCAGCAGGAAATTCTGGCACCAGATGAAACAACTAGATTAAGAAATAGGAAGTAGGATGCTATTCCGTCTTTCTCCATCACAACGTTAAAAAGTCACTACATGAAAATAAGTCATTATATGAGGTGACAGGCATTCTGAAAGAAAGTTACATGGAAAATTTTGTGTCTCACAATCCCATAATTATTTTTATTTAGTTAGATCCCTAATTTTCAGGTAACGCCATCATTTGATGTATTTCATCCCTTTGGGAGCTATTACATCTAATAAAAATTTATGTAGGCAGATAAATAATGGTACTAGAAAACAGAGAATGAATAAAATGGAAGCTCTTTACCTAATATTATTTATTCTAGGAGCAATTAAGTAAAGCATAAGAGGTCATATTCTTATTCTAACATCTGTACAGCTCTAAAGATGAAATGTATGGTCACAGAGAATTTAAATATAGTCTTTTAAGGGAAATACCTTTCATTTCTTTATAGCCTTTAGCATAGGGGTGGTAGTGATGCATCTCACTACTCAGCATTCATTCAATTTAATTTAATTCAACTTAACCAGCACACAATGACTAAAATTGGCCATGTTATTTGATCAAGCTAAGCAACAATTTACAAATAATTGACTGAAGAATTCACCAAACACCAGTTCTAATTAAGAGATGAATTCTATAACCAAATTTGAGTTGAGAATAGACAATATTATCAACATAATTTTAAATTTATCAACAAAAAAGTCAAATAGAATATTTTTTAAAGAATGGGGTAAAAGATAATGAGCCTAACCACACCTCTTTATTAAAGTCCTGTTCTTCAGACAGAACATTAAGGAGTTATAAGATTAGCAAGGCTTGTCTAAAGGGAGAAGAGTATTCAAGGTTATCTTGTCCAAAATAAATTATTTATTCTGTTTCTATACTCACTAAGCAAACTTCCAATTACAATTTGGCTACAGGGGGCTATAAGTACAGAACATTATAGCCTATAAATGTCATATCTAGTCTGCATGAAAGTAACATTTATCTTTTTAAAACAAGCAAAAAAAAAGGCATTTCAGTCTATGCCTTGGACTTCTGTGAATTTAGTTTATTTTTGACAATATACGTATTCTAGTCCTCCCAACCAGAATATGGTGACCCAATATGAAAACTTCTATAGGGCTAGCTGCCTTGTGCTGACTATACCCGTCTTCCTCACCATTTCATCTGACACTGTCCTCTGAATATAAAAATTATATCACTAGTCCACTCTTTATAGAAGGCATCTAGTAATTTCTCCAGAATTCAGAGTAGACTGTGCTGAACCACCACTACATAGCCTTTCCCAATCGATTATAACTGAAATTCAATTTTGGAGTTTGAACTATGATCTATGGTCAATACTGGAAAAAATGAACCTATAACTTGAGCCTTAGTAGTGCCTACTGCCCACTCATGGGGTTACTAATGCAGATCTTATTCAATAAATGGCAGCCTCACTTGGCTGCCAGGGAGGACCTGGATCCCTGGGTAATGCTAACATGTCAAGATAATACCCCTGTCTATTCCCCCCATGTATTTTTAAATGTAATCATTGTCTTTTCTCCATTGTTCTTCTACTTTGATTACCTGATACACTAACCATAATCATTGTTACATAGATTTATATTTGTCTGAGCAAAATTTCAGTAAGTCTATAGCAACATGCACAGCATTTTTTGTTTGTATGATGATCTGAAAGATTAGTCAACACCAGTTGAGGCATAGTTTTCCCTTTTCCTTGTGCAAATAAATGGATACAAATACAGTTCACTAAGTAACTTACAGAGATTGCCAGTGAATGAATAAAGGGAAGGATTTCTGATGTTTCTGAAACTGAGCTCATATTATGGCCTGTCCATATCACAATTAAAGCAATATTTTGGGTAGTGAGCTAGTCGCAGGAAAAGCAGACTTGAAATATAATAATCCCAGGAGGGGAGGCCCAGAACAGGAAGCTGGAAGCCATATGATGTTGGCTAATGCCACACTCAATCATCTGCTAGATTATGTTTTAGCCAGGTCAGCTAGCTGGAGGAAAAATGTGAAGCAGAAACTTGCTCATTAGGGAGGTGCAAGTTGAATAAAAACAGTAATAATACTTAATAATTGCCACCTTTCCCCCAAAGGCCCCCTTCTACCACATGCACACACACACACACACACACACACACACACACACACACCTAATAACCAATGGATGTCTGAGGTGAAAGTCTATAGCTATAAGACAAACAAGCAAAGGGTGCAGGAAATGTGCCCAGGAAAGAGCTCTGAGAACAGATACTCTGAAATCTTCACTTTGCTTCCTTAAGGAATATTTTAGATTTTCCTCCCAAACCCAAGAATCCCTCTAGGTTACCAAGAGGTATCCTCTTGGTTATCAAATGTTGTTAAGTACTGATGGGTAAGAGAGGGAAAAAGTTCTTTTTATTCTAACTTTGCAAATGTCTGTTTGCAATCATATTCTGTCTCCTGAAATTTTTGATACCGTATAGTAAAAGTGAAGCAACGGGCATAAAACAATGCTTTAAGGTCAATAAAACTAAAGCTGGTTGAGGGCTGTTACCTTCTTCTTACTCTGAAGCATAGCAAATATTGACCCTAACATATATTAAATCAACTATATCAATGCATGTACAAGGGAAGGAATAGGATATTTCCTAGATTTTAAAATACAGATGTGTAGTCATACAGCACCACTGAAGAACTATTAGACTTTTTAAAATTCTTTATTATTTAAAGTATTACATGGGTTTCCTTTTTCCCCCACCACATCTTCCCCCAAGCACAAGCCCTCATTCCCTTACTGTCTGTATCCATTGGTTTTGCTCATATGCATGCATACAAGTCCTTTGGTTGATCTCTTACCCCTCACCCCCCACCTTCCCTCATAGGTTGTACAGTCTGTTGGATGCTTCTATGTCTCTGGTTCTATTTTTGTTCATCAGTTTATATTGTTCATTATATTCCACAAATGAGTGAGATCATGTGATAGTTATCTTTCTCTGACTGGCTTATTTTGCTTAGCATAATGGTCTCCAGGTCCATCCATGCTGCTGCAAATGGTAAGAATTCCTTCTTTACAGCAGTGTAGAATTCCATTGTGTAGATGTACCAGTTTTCTAATCCACTCCTCTGCTGATGGGCACTTAGGCTGTTTACAAATCTTAGCTATGGTGAATTGTGCTGCTATGAGCATAGGGCTGCATATATCCTTTCTGACTGGTGTTTCTGTTTTCTTGGAACACATTCCTAGAAATGGAATTACTGGGTCAAGTGGAAGTTCCATTTTTAATTTTTTGAGGAAACACCATACTATTCTCCTCAATGGCTGCACCAGTCTGCATTCCCACCAGTAGTAGACTTTTTATAAGATGACTTAACTTCAAGTAAAAGCCAGAAATAGGTGCCATTGAGAGTTGCACACACCTTATTCTTTAGCCCTTAAATTGCCAGTATTACCTCTGTTTTCCCTGTCATTTCATTGTGTAATTGGCCCTGTAATTTGGTTTTGACCAGTTCCCTTCCTAATACTCTGCTCACCTTGTAGACTTATATTATCTAAGGATCAAAATGTTGTCTGAACCCTAACCAGCAAGAGGGACCTATGCCTACAGATGGGTAAATTCTACAAATGATGACCACCAGTCCTCTTGGCTCTCAGTATTTGCTGCTTTCTGATTTACTCACTACTGGTTGATTGGAAAATGACTTTTCCCCCCTGCAATGAAAATTAGGCTTCAATATTCCTCAAAGACTAAGCCCCCTCCCTCACTCCATCACCCTTTTGTCATCAGTGTCTGTCTGTATCTGAGTCACTTCCCCTATGCCAGTTTTCCAAAGAGAATAGGTTCTGTGTCTGTCCTGCTCTGAAATACCATTAATATTTGGGCATGAATTGTCTCAAGATGTGACATTGTGGTCGCATAATTTTTAAAGTGGCCCACCTAATATTCCATCCTGGTTACTCAAACACTAACCTGGGCACTAGTAGCAGATATAATTAAGGTCACTAGTTAGTTGACCTTAAACATAGGGAGCTTAACCTGGATTATCTGGTGGGCTTAACATAATTTTATAAAAAGAAAGAGAGAAGAGTCTGTATTAGAGATGCATCAGAGGAGGGAGTAGAGAGATGTAGCAGGAAGAGGAAGCCACAGGTATTCCAAGCAGTTGAAGGATGACTTGACTGCACCTGTTGCTGGCTCTGAGATGTAGGGGCCCACATGCAAGGACCTGAGTAGGGTCTTTAGGAGCTAAGGGAAAACCCCAGCTCACAGCCAGCAAGGAAATGCAAATCTTGGTCCTACAATCACAAGCAACTGGATTCTGACAATAACCTTAAAGATCTTATGAGTAGATTCTTTCCTAGAAGTTCCAGATAAAAGCCCAGGGCACTGACATCTTGATTTCAGCTTTGTCAGAGCAAAGAAACCTATTAAGCCATTCTGAACATATGGCCTGCAGAACTGAGAGGTTATATGTTTGTGTTGTTTCACGTCATTGACTTCGTGGTAATTTATTATGGAACAATAAAAAACTACTTATGGAATTATAAGAGGACATATAATTCACTTATATAATATTTCATAAAAATAATTTTTTTTTCTTGGGTAAAAGGTAATTCTGGTTAAGCTTAATATCAATTATTTTATTCTTTTTTTGTACACAGGAGTTTATATGCCTCACAGTTCCTCCACCACTTTACTTTCAGAAGCTTTTCTTAACAAGCATGTCTTCATTTATTGAACATCCCCTATGTGCAAAGGTCTTCAGCAGATACAAAGGCCCCCTGCCTATGGATTCCTCCTTGTATGGAAGATGGGCTGACCCTCACAGAATAATCTGAATATCTTAACACAACATAAACAGAGTTCAGTCATCTGCCTTCTGCCAATATTCTCCACTTCCCCCTCATGATCCGGCCAGTCATAATAGCACCTGTTTTTCAAACTCTTGATTTTCTTTCTTGCCTTTGAACTTGGAATTTACAGTTCTATCCCTCAAGGTGGGTTTTCCCTTTGTCTGGAACACTCCTCCCATCAGATATTCAGATGGTTTTCCCACTCACCTTCTTCAGGACTTTGCCACATTTTACTTTTTAAAAGACCCTTACCTTGACCCCATCATTTAATATTACAAGCTACTATCACCACCACACTCTAAATTGCCCTTATCCCTGCATAATTTCTATTCCTTAACACTTAGCAATTTCTAATGTACTCTGTTATTCATTTACTAGAGGCCCAGCACACAAAATCATGCGCGGGTACGGTTCCTAGGTGTAGCCTGCAATCAGGGCCATCTTCCCTGGCTACCAGCAGCCAGCCCTGCCCCTTGCCTCCACCTACCCCAGTTCCCCATTGCCATCAGCAGATCTGAGCCTGCGGGCCAGGGGGAAGGACCAAGAGGTTGGCCATTCCACCCCTCACCAGTCCCGCCCCCCCCGCCCCCCACACCACCCACGCCAGTTTCCTGTTGGCCATCTGGTGATGGGAGCCTGATGGCTGGTGGAGGGACTGAGAGATTGGCTGTTCCTGCCTGCTTGCCAACTCCACCCACACTGCAGGTTACCTGTGTATATAACCTGTGTGTGGGGTGACCAATGGGGCGGGGCCTTGGCCTGGGACCACCCTCATCCCCTGCCACCCACCCGATTCCCTGTTCACCATCAGCCATCAGAGCCTGCGGGCCGGGGGAGGGACCAGGAGGTCAGCCATTCCACCTGCTCACCAGTCCCACCACCCACTCACAGTGACTGGTTGAGTGGTTGTTCTGGTCATTCTGCTGCTGTAGTTGCTGGGCTTTTATTATACAGGATTATATCTGTTGGGTGTTGTTTCTCTCTTCACCTAATAAGATATAATCTACACAAGAAAGGGACTTTTATCTATTGTGTTCACCGAGTTATCCCTAGCACCCAAAACAGTACCTTGCTCATAGTAAATAGATCTTTTGTAAATATTTGTAGAGTATTGAATAAATTATCAAAATGACATATTTTCGGTTATTTGTAGGGTGGAGTATGGCAGATCCTAGTTGATGTACAAGGAAAGCATAGGACTAGGTGATAAGTCCATAGGTCACTTTGCTAAGACCAGAAAATGGGTCTAGGGCCTCGCAGTGGTCAAGTATCTGGTATACCCAGCATACTTCTGGGACTGGTCTGGAATTATGGGAACCATGCTAGGTAGATTTTAGTGAAATGAGAGTCAACCTTGCGAAACTTATAAAATGTTACCAAAATAAGCATGTTTTGAATTATTGAAAGGGTACAGAAGAGCCTCACTCAACTTCCTTAATTATCACTTTATGTTTTAATAAAGACATAAAGCAATGCTTGAGTCAACTATTTATTACTTCTCTAGTGCATTCCTGTTGGTTGTCAGTCTCTTTTCTGATAAAACCTCCAATTCATGAGTGACATGTTTTCCCTTGTTTTTTTTCCCTTTAAAAATCATGTTGACCTTGGTATTCATATACTAGGAAAGCAAGGATGAAAATTATAAAAATTAGAGCACATTTTTCTTTCTTATTGTTACAAATACAAGTTTTTCTCCCTGAGGTTATTCCTTAACAATTTCTAATTGCTTACTGACTATTCTTGCTTGTATCTGGAAGAAAAAAGTTTGCAAACAGCTATCAAGCACCTACAAAGCCACATATGGCTCCCCACACGAAAACCCAAGCCACAAATTGATGTTTATAAACCTTCAAAAGCTTAAGGAGGTTCTCGGGGATCCATGGCCTAAAAGCACTGACACTACCAGTGACAAGAAGCTAGTGTGCTTCCTGGTAAAGAAATTCTAGCTCATGCTGGCATTGAACAACATGCTTGAACTTGTCCACCATTTAGTAGGTCACAGTTTGCCAACTTTACAAAGGAAAGGTTTATTAAGAAAATTCAGCCTCTCCTTTAGCCTTCTGTATCTTGTCCAAAGTAGTTTTGCCAAAGCCAAAGGTTAAGGGCTGGGATCAATTTCTCCATTTTAAATAAAGACCACAAATAAAACTGTCAACCAGTAAGAATAAATGTAGTGAGCTTCTTGCCCAAGTTAGTTGACTTAGTTTGGCAAGCAATGCCAGAGCAAATACATCCATAGGGCTCATTCAAAGACTGACAGATTTTGACTTGGTCCCAGCAACAGCAAGTGGAAAATATCAGTCCTTAAATCACCTCATTGTGGGTTTGCATTTCTTAAGTTATGCCTGCTGCTGCCACCTAAATAGCAGCTATTTCATCTTCAAAAATCCTAAAATGGATCTAATCACACAGCTTCATACTTAAAAACACAACAAGCAAACATGACCACTTTTCCTGTAAGGCTGGAGGCATAACAGATAAACAAAGATAATTTGATTCCTGACATGTTCAGGCAAGAGGGATGAAAGAAACAATAAATTATTTTGAAGAACTGTGAAAAATCATTTTCTTAATAGAACTTCAAATCTGTCTGGCAAATTTCAATTCAAGGGAAATCTCACCAGTCTGGAAAATCTACATTAGATGCCCCAAAGGATACTTCCAGAACAATTGCTATGACTACAAATCTTCTGATATTTTCATTTCCTAAAGTAATGATTGTTTATCTTAACTGAGTATCAGACTTACCTAAAAATACATATTTTAAAATCTGAAATCCAGGCCTTAGCCCCACACCAATTGATTTAGAATTTCTGGGAGTGAGATCATGTAATTCCAGAGTCCTGCCAGGTCTGGAAACTGAGGACCACAATCAAATGGAAGATAACAAAAATTGTGAGAAAAAAGGTTTTCCACAGTTGCCTGATCATTTGTATCTCCTGGAAAGCTTAACACTCATCCAGACCTACTGTGTGCCTTCTCTTGTGAAAAGTCTGGGAAATTGATTTTTTTATTTAAATTCTTCTTTATTTCAGAGAGGAAGGACGAGGGAGAGAGAGATTGAAACATCAATGGTGAGAGAAAAAATCATCAATCTCCTGCCTCCTGCATGCCCTCCACTGGGGATCAAGTGCCCTGCAACTCAGGTATGTGCTCTGACCAGGAATCAAACCATGAGCTCCTGGTTCATCATTCTCACTCAACCACCAAGCCACACTGACCAGGGTGGGAAGTGAATTTTTAAATAACAACACAACAAACTTCATCATTAGGAGCCTGGTCTCCTGGAAGGAAAAATGTGAGTAACTATGTGAGCTTTAGTAGAGATCAGTGGAAGCACCTGAAAACAAAACATTATATAACCTGACTTTCAAGTACTACCTGAGCCTTTTTCTGCTAAGGTGTACGGTCTACATTAATGGAGGCACGCTCTAGAGGAAACTCAAGTTTGCCCTAATGGTCTCATTGTACCCCTAAAGAAAAGGAGCTGCGAAAAGGGTAAGGAACAAGACAGAGTGAGTCCTCAGTGACATCTGTGCCACAGTGTTAGAGGACAGGCAGAGATTTTAGTGGGAAGAATTGAATGGGGACAAATCCTCTTGTGTCATCTTCTTGTCCTCAATAGAGTCACTCTCTTCACCTCACATGGTGTGTCCTGGTCACCCTCCTTGTTGTGTTGAGCAAGGCCTGGAGCACCTTCAGTGTTGTAGGTGCCTCTACCTTTGCAAGGCCTGATAATACACATGATTTGGCCATTTAATAGCATACTTAAACACAGGCATTATAAGTATCAGTTTTAAATGGCTGCATTTTACTGTTTTACTATTTTGTGTTACTATTTTTGCTAATTTGTCTTATTATATTCTTCTGGCATATAATGGGTTTATAGTAGTAATCATTTAATATGTATGCATTTATTAGCATCCCTCTAACAGACCATAACTTAAAGAGTGTGAAGGCGGGCTTTTCACTATGCCATTGAATTCCCTGCATAATTTGCCTTGCAAGACTCCATGACATCAGTGGTGATGTCCAGCAGAGCCATAAAGAAGCCTGGTGAGCACAGTTAGGCTCTGACACAGTGTTCTGGGTATGGTAGTCGCAGTAGGACATGGCGATACAGAACCACACAGCAAGGAACACAAAGGAGCACCTTAGGAACAAATGGTGCAAATACTACAGTATTCTCAGACATAACTTCATTGCATTTTGAGTGAGACATGTATTTTTATAAAGAAGGTGAAGGCAAAAGCCAGAAACTTTGGGGAGGTTACCATACCCACATCTCTACCCAAAGCAAAGGAGGTCCAGAAACACTTGAATTTAATAAATAAAAAAAATTTGTTTGTTTTAGCTAGGATGTAATAAAATATACACACTATTTCAGTTTTGTTAGAGAAATCTGGGTGCATAATTTAAACTGTATAATATATGAGACATAGTTAACAGTGATTATATCTTGGTAGTAAGATTATGAGTGATTTTATGGATTGTTTTTGCTTAATTTCATTTTCTAAATATTCAACAATATTTATTTTTTCAATAAGACAAAGTATTAAATTTATAAAAATATTTGATGTTCAAAATTTATTTGTATAGAATATGTCTGTGGTTTAAGGAAGTTATGTTTTCAAGCTTCATCATTTGAGGTAATTTGTTGGTTTAAGCCATTCTCACAGCAACAGCTTGTTAAAGAAGTAAATATGTATACCATGGAACTCAAGTTATATCTCCATCCAATATAGTAGAGAACTAATTAAGTATTCATAATCAAAATATTAAAAAATTATAGTATTTTTTTGTTGTCAAATACAAAGGTTTTTTTGGTAATATTTGTACACTGTATCGGCTAATATTTTTTATTCTAACTTTACCCATTAATCGAGCCTGTGTCATGAGGCATCAATACTGTCAACATCATTGACTGTGATTAAATGCTAAGCTCAGGCTCTTTAGTTCTGGGACCCAAATGCTGGGAATAGCTCAACTGTCCAGCATGCTCACCATCATAGGTTAGGGAATGGGATGGCTTGAGAACAAGTCATACTTTTTAAAGACAGAGTAGAAAATCCATGATTATTCCTTACAAAAACAGCAACAACAGATACTCCACTATAAACCATCTCCATTTATACTAAATTTAATATATTACCCTTTTAGGCTTGTTTAATTAAAAATAATTAAGGTATTCTAGTGAGTAATTATTTATAGAGATTTGAAACATTCAATTACTTATTACATGCAAGTCATATTTAGAGAATTTTTATTATAATTCATATTTCTTCTATATTGAGCAAATGTGAGAGTTTTTGTAGTTATAACTAAATATGTTTTTAAACAACTTTATTGAGATATAAT
Organism: Myotis yumanensis; assembly: GCF_028538775.1. Lineage (NCBI taxonomy): Eukaryota > Metazoa > Chordata > Mammalia > Chiroptera > Vespertilionidae > Myotis > Myotis yumanensis. Next base: position 199,615,465 of record NW_027223753.1, on the reverse strand, counting down.
TTAATTCAGACATCATAGCATTCACCTACTTAATTTGTACAATTTTAGGAAATTTACAGAGTTATGAAATCACCACTACCACCTAGTTTTTGAACACCTCCATCACCTAGAAAAGGTTCCTTGTGCCAATCTGCAGTCAATCCCCATTCTAATTTGTATCTGTTGTATATGTTTTAAAAGAGAAGTAATGATACAGTGGTTGGATGACAAAAACAATCTCTCACAACCCTCATAGCCCAGAGTGGTGGGGGTGGCAGAGTGGGGAGATAAAGTTATCATTTACCAGCATAACATCATAAACAGATAATGGCTAAATTTACTCCTCTCCCTCTTTCTGATGAGGTACACTCTGAAATGGAATGACCTCATATAAGAGCCAATAGGATGGAGTTGCCTATTGATTTAAGAAAAGAAACTGATAAAAATTTAATTTAACTAACTGTACATATAAAGAGATTTATAAAGCACATCTAAAATGTTACCATTTGAAACAATAAATTTATATCATATGCATTTCACTTTTCAGGCAATTAATGTCTATTTTATAGATATGTTTCCAGAATATTGTTCTGGCCTCTGTAATACTAAAAGAAAGTTCCAAGAATAGTATTCAAGAACAACATGTCCACAATATACCCACAGCAAAAGTCATCATCATCATAAACATTACCATTATCATCATCAAAAATATTTTATAATGATCCTAGTTACAGCAAGTAAACAATAAGCAGGAGTCATGATATTGAATCTTACTTTTGGCTTAAGTCATAGATATGGCACCCTCTGGCCATATAAGGTTAGCCTTTTAAAAAATAACATCAACAATTAAAGACATAAAATGACAGTGAAAAGCAGCTAAGATCTTTAAATATTATTTCATATATGTGCCCTGGCCTGGTGGCTCAGCTGGTTGGAGCATTGTCCCATACACCAAAAGGTTGTGTGTTCAATGCCTGGTTGGGGCACATGTTTGAGGCAAATGATCAATGTTTCTCTCACATTAATCTCTCTCTCTCTCTCTCTCTCTCTCTCTCGCTCACTTCTCCTCTCTCTGCAAATCAATAAAAACATATCCTCAGGTGAGGGTTTAAAAATGTAAAAATGTTGGAAGTGTAATAATTATCACTTATAGTATTGAGGATAAAACTGGTTAAATAAAACTAGAGAGGAAAAACATGATGTGTGGAGATTCACTGAAGCGCGGTCATAAACAATTCATAATCGGTGGAAAATCACTGTTGCCAACAGAATGGAATGTGCTGTAGCCATAAGAAATGTTGATAAGCTGTATTTTTGAGCAAAGCCTACAGTCAAAATATGTACCAGGGTATCTTGTAATTGTGGTGAACATATGGGGAGTGATTATAGTGACAGGTATTAGGAGAAAAACTACCGTTATAATACACAATAAAAGTCACCTAAGAAAACTGGCCTTTGTAATCCAGTCTGAACATGCAGATCACACTTCATGTTCAAACCATGTCCATCATTACAAAAATGGGAAGATAACAGGATAAATTTATTATAAGGGGCTAAAATATAGATGTATTGAACATTGTTTAAATATTAATATTAAACTAGTTTGTGTTAAGGGGGCTAATGGGAAGAAAGTCAACTAAGAATATATAGGTGGAGGGTCAATTGAAATGTCAGTGACTAAAACATAAAATAATGAGAGAGTTAAAGAATATGAAGTACAAAGGAACCAGTCCTTTTCTTGATTCAGAGATTCTAAGTGAAAAAGAGGCATCAATTAGAGAAAACAGACAAAGAGTCAGTACTTCTCATATGTAATACTTGCCATATGTTGGTCTTTTCAATTTCTTAAGCTTGTCATTTATAGCTCATTTAATTTTGTTCAAGTCCAAGTTATCAATTATCTTTATTATGAATTATGCTTCTGATGTTATACCTAGGAAAACGTTGCTTAAGCTAAGGTTCTTTGTCTTTTATGTTTTATTCTAGAGGTGCTATAGTTTTACCTATTGCATTCAGGTCTATGGTCCAGCACCATTTATTGAGAAGAGCAGATGCTCTAAGATGGATTACTTTGGCACATTTGTCAAAAATCAATAGGTAGCACAAACTTAGTATTATTTAGATAGCAATATTCTGAAAATTGAGGTACAGATTCATCACAGTCTCTATCAACATTCCAGTTGTTTTATTCTTTTATTGGAATTTGACATGTTTGTCATAAGACAATCATGACTAAGAACAAAGTTGGAAGAATCATACTTCCCGATTTCAATACTTACTATAAAACTATAGTAATCAACACAGTATGGTACTGGCTTAAGAATGGACCTAAATCAATGGAATAGAGAGTTCAGAAATAAATGTTTACATTTATGTCCATTCATTTTCAAGAAGGATTCCAACCATTTAATGGAGAACAAAAAGCCTTTTCAACAAATTCTTCTGGAAAAGCTTGATATCTACATGTAAACAAATGAAGTTGGAACCCTTTTTTCTACCAAACATAAAAATGATCTCAGACTGATCATGGACCTAGATATAAGAGCTAAAATTATAAAACCATTATTAAAAAAACACACACAAAAAGGAGTAAAACTTTATGACCTCAGATTAAGTAAGACCTTCAGAGATATGTCACCAAAGCACAGGAGAAAAAAGAAATATTTGATGAAATAAACTTTATTAAAAGTGAAAACTCTTATGCTACAAATTATATCATCAAAAAACAAAAAAAAAGATGATGCACAGAATGGGAGAAAAATATTTATAAATCATGTATCTGATAAGAAAATTGTATCCAAACTATATAAAAAACTGTTACAACTCAATAATAAAAAAATAAATAACCCAAGCAAAAAAATGACCAAATGTTCTTAATAGACATTTCCTCAAGGAAAACACACAAATGATCCAAAAGCACATGAAAAAATGCTCAACATAATAAGCCATGAAAATATGCAAATAAAAGCTGTAATGAGATACTGCTTCATATTCACTAAGATGGCTATAATGAAAAAGACAGCTAATAATAATTATTGGTGAAGATGTAGAGAAATTGGAATCCTCATATGTTGCTAAGTTATAGGACTTCAATTGCATAGGATATTGCATGTGGATATTATTGAGATTTGCTAGTATGTTTATAAAACATAATTTTATTAATTGCTATAATGATGTGGTGTATTCTAATCTTATCAGCAGGGATTCTGTTAGGCAAACATTTTTCATGATGTATTTCTGGGAAAGAAGTTTCCTGGGACAAAAGTGCTGCTTTCTAAATTGCCACCCAATGTGAGAGACCTGTGGTTCTACAATGCAGCTAAGTCATGTGAAAAGTGACTCATATTTGGTTAAGATAATGTTATTTGCTTTGAAGATTCCAGTTTATATTTTGGCTAAACTTTAGTTTCAGAATAACATATTTCCTTTGCATGTTTTTGTAGTATTGGTTCTAAGTAAGTCAGTTCTGTGAACATGTTCTGATTTTTATTCCTTTTATAAATACACTTTCCTAATATTACAGTTTTGAGGTTAAAAGTGATTGTGGAAGAATTTTCATACACTCTTCCATGGTATTTATGAAGAAACCATTCCTATCAATAGTTCATTCAATGAAAAATGGGGTAAACACTAATCACCTACCCATCCATTATTTATCTCTCATCTGCATAGATATTTATTAATCACTTATAATCATTTCATGATCTGTCACCACATCCCGAGTACTCACAAGAGACACCTTAATGAACATTGTTCCTCTTATGACCCTTTGCAAATGGCTCTCAGAATGCTAAAGACCCTTTTCTGTTTCCTAAACTCCGCAAGCTCAACCCATCGTTGATCACTTGGAGTGGAAGGAGTTACTTTCCAGAAGTGTGTTTTCAAAGGCAGCGGGATGGGAAGAGCTGCGCAGCAGCCTGGGGAGCCAAGTACTAAGAGGTTCCCTGTCATCTTGACCTGGTGACCCCTCCAATTCACTTCCTTCAGCTGCAAAAACATGGAGAGCCGCATTATCCCTGTTTACCCGGGACATGAAAAGGAAACCATGCAACCAAAACGAGTGGAGGTCGGACTTGGCCGTGAAGTCTTGTGAGAAGGAGGGGAGTTAAGAAATAGATGACCTGGACATTTTCCCACTAATCAGGACTCTGTGACCACAACAAGTCAACGCTTTCATTTCTTTAATCACAAAATGGCCACAATAACAACCACAATAAAAAGGGACCATAAAGACTTTTTGAAAAAGGAATATTTCCAGAATTAAATCTAAGTAAAGGCTAGATTAATGTGATGTATTATTATAATTATCAAATAAATGACAGAATAAGCTCTGACTTCACAGTTTATTTTTCTAGGTTTGAATAGGAACCAAATATGTTTTATGTCTTAAGACAAATGTCCTTTAGTCAAAGGAGTTTTAAGGTTTTACTCAATAGGGAAATAGTTTGCCAAAAAACAAATAAGAAGGCTTCTTGAGGGACATTAGTTCTTGGATGTCAAATAACCTCTAAAACCAAGTCTGTGATAATACACTGAAGAGGATCAGAACCCAGAGGATTGTGTTCTGTGAAATGATTTTAGGAAGAGAGAATATGCTTACGCAGAAATGATTGGATTTTCAGGACAAACAGAACATATCTTATGCTATGTGTCTAGTATCTAAAGTTTGTAGTAATGTTTTGAAAACTGTGTTAAATAAATGAGAAAAGAGTTTTAAAAAAGATGCCCCTCAAACTGTAGCAATCACTTTTAATTTGATAATACCTTCAAGTTATTTTATTTTTTTTTTAATATATTTTATTGATTTTTTACAGAGAGGAAGGGAGAGAGATAGAGAGCTAGAAACATCGATGAGAGAGAAACATCGATCAGCTGCCTCCTGCACATCTCCCACCGGGGATGTGCCCGCAACCCAGGCACATGCCCTTGACCGGAATCGAACCTGGGACCCCTGAGTCCGCAGGCCGACGCTCTATTCACTGAGCCAAACCGGTTTTGGCTTCAAGTTATTTTTAGACAATTTCCTTTTGTCATTTTTCTAACTCAAGAATTCTTAATGTCTCTAGCAAATCAGCAGCTTAAACACATATCTTTATATGTGCTGATGATTCCTACATAAACTACTCAACGTCAGTAGCAGTTAAGAACAATTTCTGAGTAAGCTTGGATAATGCAACACAATGCTTTCAACTTATCCACCTCGTATCTTGATCAAAGACTACAAAATGATAATTATTAGCCATTCATTCTGAATATCAACAATAATTCTGTCAGAATATCACCTTGCTTTATTGCCCAACCTACTCAAGGAGTTTTACTATCCTAATTGCATTAAGGCTTCAGCACTTTCAGTATGGATGGGTTCAGACTATATAGGTATATTGACACAAAGTGGTTTTTAGGAAGAGTTTAAGTGACTTGAAGTAAAATCAGACTGAAAGGGAAGTACCGTTAGTTTTGCCCACAACTTCTAAAGGCTGATTATGTTGTTTTCTTCTCGTTGCTGAGCTTTTTGCTCTTTCAGAAAAAATAAAGTGTGTGGAAATTGCATGAAAAAGGGGTATTGGTTGTTTAATAGTGGAGGACAGAAAACCACTTATAAGAAGTAGAAACTATAACAGAGAATAAGAATGTAAAACCCGGACCAAAAAACAAACAAACAAACAATCACCATACTTAACTCAAACATTATAATATAGTATACCTTTTATTACAGTAATTATATGAATTGAAATCATATTTTTGCCTAATTACCCCTTCTCCTATAAGACACAATTATAACTAAAAACACCATGGTTAAGTGAATATGATTTTAGCTAACACTACATCATCTATACTACTCTGAAGCACTTATTTTCAATCAATGTTAGCTCTATGTGAAAGGAAGTAAAGGTTTTGGCAGTCTACTCATGCAATCTTCTTCAATTAAGTGAGTTTAATTGAGGAAGTGTTTAATATAGTATCAAAGTGCAAATATAAAAACAAGGCTTATATCTGTGAGATTTTTCTGTTATGCCATTGAGTTAATAAAGACTTCAAAATAATTTTAAAAAATACACATGAAACTTTAAAATGTATCCACCTGTGGATCTATAGAGATAAAATTATGATTAATTCTAACCATAATTAGCTAAGGCATCTTTTCTATTAATTAACCAAAATTAACTTCTAAACAAAATTAGCTAAATTATTTTTTCTCCTACTTACCCACTGGTGTCAAGAAAAGAGGGAAACTATTTCTGGCATGTTCTATGTTACAGGAACTTTCAAATGCTTTCTCATTTAGCCCTTACAACAATTGTATGAGTTAGGTTTTACTATTTTTATTGTATGAATGAGGAAACAGAGGTACACAAGCAATTTTCCTAAGTACATGACAGGGCAGTAATTCAAATTCATTTAGCTCGAATAAATTTTACAGCAAAAAATTCTGAGAAAATGTGATAAAAATAAAACTATAAAGTATTATTTTTTTCTGAATTTTTCTAATTTTTGAAGGATTTTCATCACATAAATAAGGGTCAAGTATTTAGTATAGTTCAGAATCAGATCAGTGCAGGGAAGAATTAACTATCCCATATGAATAACTATAACATATTATTCTGCTACTGAAACTAATCTAAATCAGTTTTTCAGCAACAGAGGCCTAGTGAGTTCTCTAGAGTATTTTAAAAACTGTTTTACTTGTTAGTTGCTTTGTCATATTGAAAATAATCTAAAACTCATAAATTGCACAGGCACCAAAATTGCCTTCTGGTCTTAGTGCCTGTATTTCTTTACCTGTAACTTTTAATGATACCACCTTCCTTCTACAGGCCAATGAGAAAACAGAATCCAACATAATACTTAACTGATGTGTTCACACAAATTAAAAAGCTAAAACCATTAAGTTTTACAATATGAATAAGTTTCCTAGGAGAGAAAAGCCTGGGAGAATTTATTCATCATGCTGTATATAAAAACAGACATGCTAAATATTTTTATATACTATAAGAGTTATAATTATATTCTTATAAACAGCATTTTTGTTTCAGAAAAATAAATCACTTGTCATGTTAAGTTAAATAACAATGCATTATAAAGTATTTAATACAAAAAAAAACTCACTTCAGGAATAATTTAGCAACATATGAACAAAACCTAAACACTGATCACTAGCAAAATGCTAATGTGAAATATTGAAGACTAGTGACCCGATGCATGAAATTTATGCAAGGGGCTCAGCCCTCACAGCTGCGCAGCCCTAGCTTCGTCTGGAAGGTTGTCCGGAAGAACGTCTGAAAGGTCATTCGGCTATCCTGTCTAATTAGCATATCACGCTTGTATTATTATAGATGTTCTAAATGAGAGATATACTATATCCATGGGTTAGAAGAATAAATCCTGCTAAAAGGTCAATTCCCCCTAAATTGATACTATATAGATACAATACAATTCCAAATGAAATCAAAGATGACTAAAAGGAGGACGTAGAAATGGAAGATTCTGAAATTTGTATTAAAATAAAAAAGGACATAAAATAGACAAAACTATTTTTTTAAAGAAACAAATTTTAAAGACTTTTAAACTATATGATTTCAGGACTTACTAGAAAGCTACAGTAAATAATGAAGACAGCTTTACATTGAGAGTAAGAATATAAATAGATCAATGTGGTAAACTAGAAAGTCTACAAATAGACTCATATATGATTGATTGACTGATTGATTTTCAAAAAAGATACCAAGGTAATTCAACAGGGAAAGTCTTTTCAACAAACAGTACTGAAACAACTGGGTATCAGTTTCAGACAAACTATTCTCAATACTCATATCATACTATGCAGAAAAATTAATTTAAAATGGATTATAGATATAAGCATAGATATAAGCATAAAAGGAACTCATCAGATTTAAAAGCATTAGTTCTTACAAGCACACCATCATGAAAATGAAAGTGCAAGGCACAGTCTAGGAGAAAATATCCGCAATTTACATATCTGGGAATTTACATATCTGGAAATTCACATATCTGTATCCTGAATATATACAAACTCTTACAAATCAGTAGTAAAATAAAATAAAATATTTTAAAATATTTTGAATAAATATTTCATCTATAAAACAGGTAAAATTTAAAAGGCAGATAACACTAATGTCTGGTTGACAAAGATATAGAACAATAGAAGTCTCAAATATTGCTGATAATGTGTTAACACTACAATTTTGTAGAAATGTTTGACAATTTCTTATAATGTCAAACACATACTTACCATGTTACCTAATAATAAATAAAAAACAGATGTCCAAAACAGACTTGCAAATAAAAGTTTATAATTGCTTTATTGAAAATAACAGCTTGAAACAATCCAAATGCTCACCAACCGCTGAATGGTAAACAAATAATGGTATAGGCATACAATGAAATACCACTCAGAAATTAAAAGATTCAGATTACTGATATGCACAACAATGTGGATGAATATAAAAAATATTATGCTTTCAAAAGAAACCACCACAAATGTGTATGTGCTGTATGATCCCATTCAGATAAAATTCTAGAACAGGCAAAAAATAATCTATAGGGATAACCTGAGTTTCAGGGTGGATATTGAGACAGTAATGAAAAAGGACAGGAGGGAACTTTCTGTGGATGATGAAAATGTTCAATTGGTGTTTTCATGGGTATATATGTTTGTCAAAACTCACACAACTGATCACCTAATGTAAGTGCAATTTATTGGATGTAGATTATTCCTAAATAAAGTCTATTTAAAGAAAACTGCACCTTGAGTAAGATAGATATAGAAAGCCATTGAGACTTATTTTTCCTGATCAGAGTTGGAAAAACATGTTGTTTTTCTAAAGGGCATTCCAGTCCCCTCTTATAGAATTTTTGTTATAATTTTTTTACCATTGAGTTTTCCAGAGTCTAAAATGTTTTTATGCCCCACCTTTCAGACAAATAAACAATAATGGTGAGGACCTGTTGACACCTAGATTTTTTCTTCTGGATCTTTGGCTTAGATCACAGTGGTTCTCAACCTTCCTAATGCCATGACCCTTTAATACAGTTCCTCATGTTGTGGTGACCCCCAACCATAAAATTATTTTCATTGCTACTTTATAACTGTAATTTTGCTACTGTTAGGAATCGTCATGTAAATATCTGATATGCAGGATGTATTTTCATTGTTACAAATTGAACATAATTAAAGCATACTGATTAATCACAAAAACAATATGTAATTATATATGTGTTTTCTGATGGTCTTAGGCGACCCCTGTGAAAGGGTCATTTAACCCCCAAAGGGGTCGAGACCTACAGGTTGAGAACCACTGGCTTAGGAAGTACAAAAATGGCCCCAGACTCCAAAAGAAATACTGATTATTCTATAGCCATGGGGACATATAATCATGGAATGGAGTTCGAACCTTCCTAATCCATTAATGACAGATATCACAATGGTAACACCAGAACTGGTTTTAAATCTGTCCACTTGATCAGTGACCATTCACCTCAGTGAGCACATCCTTGCAACCGAGATAAAACAGGCCCTGAGAACGCCATCACTTTCCTTTTGCTTCTATTAGCATCACACAATATGTTTCTAAGATTGACTTCAATGTACTCCTGTCTCTGTGACCGGCACAACCCAAAGCAAAGTCGTCCTAAAGTCAGTCAAGCTGCTTTGCTCAAAAAGATTATGCCCAATCCTCAGGGCTCTCCCTTCCTTACACTGGAATTTTGGCACTTACGTTGCAGATATTGAGTAGTGGTCTGATCCTTTGACAATTCCCAGATCCTATTTTATAGATTTTGTGCTGTTTTTATTTTTACTTTTCTAGTTATTTAATAAGATGTGATATTAGGTTATCTACTTAGGATTTTTCTTGTTTCTTGAGATAGGCCTGTAATGATGTAAACTTTCCTCTTATTACTACTTTTGCTGCACCCCAACAGTTTGATATGTTGTATCATCATTTTCATTTGTCTCTATGCCTCTTTTGATGTCTCCTTTTATTTCTGTTTTGATCCAATTGTGTTTTAGTAGCATGTTGTTTATCTCCACATATTTGTGGGTTTTTTCCACTTTTTTTTTTTCAGTTGATTTCTAATTTCAAAGCATTGTGGCCGGAGAATATGCTTGATGTGATTTCAATTTTCCTAAATTTGTTAAGGCTAGTTTTGTTTTACAAGATATACTCTATCCTTGAATCTATACTCCATGTGCCCTGGAGAAGAATGTATAATCTGGTGTTCTGCGATGAAAGGCTTTGTAAATGTCAGTTGTGTCCATTTGCTCTAATGTGTCCTTTACGGCTGCTATTTCTTTATTGATTTTCTGTTAGGATTGTCTATGGCTGTCAGTGGCATATTTGGGTCCCTTACTATGATTGTGTTTTTCTCAGTTTCTTCCTTTAGCTCTGCAAGTAGTTGCTTTATATATTTTGGTGCTTCCTTATTGGGTGTCTATATATTAGGAAGTGCCGTGTCCTCTTAGGGTCCCCTTTATCAGTATAAAATGTCTATCTTTGTCTCTTGTTACCTTTTTTATCTTGAAATCTGTTTATCAGATATTAGTTTAGCTAGACCTCCTTTTCTGTGGATGCCATTTGCTAAGAGAATCAATTTCCAACCTTTCACTCTGAGTTCATATTTATCTTTGCAGCTGAGATGTGTCTCCTGAAGGCAGCATATTGTTGGGTTTTGAGTAAATCTGCTATTGTCTGCTTTTTTACTGGTGAGTTCAGTTCACTTACATTTAGGGTGATTTCCCATATCCATGTCATCTTTTGTTTTCTGTTAATTCTGTGTCTCCATTGTGGGGCTTTTATCCCTTGTGTTCCTGGTTGTTCCTTTAGTTTGATGATATTTTATTTTTTTTTCCCTCTGCTTTCTCTTTTTTTAAGTTACGTGTCTCAGTTTTGTTTTGTTTTTATATGTGGTTATCATTAGTTTATGAAAAACAAGGTTTCATATATAGTAGTCCTTTTGTCTTCTGAATACATTTTATCTCCACTCCCTTTTTCAAATTTAGTCCTTGACCCTCTCCCCTTTTGTTTTATTTTTCACAAAGTATTCTATTTATGCTGTGAGTTCATTTCTGAATTGCATTAGTTATTGTCTTCTTTCTTTTTTAATGCTTTTTACCTCTTTTAACCTTTATGTAATATTTAAGTGTATACTACCTTATTCTGAAAAATGGTTGTAATAACTTGCTTCTGACTGTTTGTTAGTAATATTACTCATAGTTTTTATTATTTGTTATGTTGGGTGTTTTGTATCTATTTTCTTTGTTTTAGGTAGAATAACCTCCGTGAGTATTTTCTGTAATGGAGGTCCTCTGGTAGTAAATTCCCTCAGCTTCTATATGTCTGAAAAGTATCTACATATTATTCTTGGCTGGTAATTTCTTTCTTTCAGTAAGATATTTGATTCCACACTCTCCTAGCTTGTAGGGTTTCTGCTGAGAAAAACAATAATAATCTATTACGATTTTCTTTATAGTTTGCTGTCTTCTTTTCCCTGACTACCTTAGGAATTCTTTCTTTGTCATTAATTTTTTATCATTTTAACATAATACTAGAGGCCCATTGCAGGAAGATTCTTGCAAGAATAGGGCTTCCTCAGGCCTATTCCTGCAAGAATAGAGCTTCCTGATACCGGAGCAAAGCAGATAAGGGCCTTCTCTGCTGCCTCGCTCCCTCCCATCTCTGCTGCCTTGGTTTCCTCCCTTCTCCAATGCTTCACTCCCTCCCGTCTCTGCCGCCCTGGCTCCCTCCCTTCTCCGCTGCCTCAGCTCCCTCCCTTCTCCTCTGTCTCAGCTCCCTCCAGTGTTCGCTGCCTCACCTCCACTCCCTTCTCTGCTGCCTCAGCTCCGTTCCCTTCTCCACTGCTTCGCTCCCTTCTGCAGCACTTGGCTTCCTTCTACTCTGTCTTCAGTCTTTGGTCTTTGCTCCGTGCCTGTGTATGCAAATTAACCGCAATCTTTGTTGGGTTAATTTGCATATCACTCTGATTGGCTGGTGGGCATAGCAGAGGGACGGTCGATTTGCATGTTTCTCTTTTATTAGTGTAAATGCCTTGGAAAAGGCTTTTTTAAAATTGGGATCATTATGTTTCTTGGATTTAAGGATCTAGCTGTTTCTATAGTTTAGAGAAGTTCTCGTCAACTATTTGTTTGAGTAAACTTTCTGTTCTCTCTCTTTCTTCTGCTCTGGTATAGCTATAATTCTTACATTACTCTTCCTTATGGAGTCAGATAATACTTGTAGCTATCTTTAGTTTTGTATACTCTCAAGTCTCTCTCTCTTCTTCCATTTGCATAATTTCTAGATTTTTAGCTTTGATATCACCAATTTTTTCCTCCATTTGGTCAGCTCCATTACCTAAACTAGCTTATTCTTTATCTCTTTTATTGTGTTCTTTACCTCCAGAATTTCTATTTGGTTCTCTTTTAAAGTTTCCATCTCTTTGGTAAAGTAGTTGTTTTGTTAGTTGAATTTATTTCTAAGTTCATTAAACTGCTTACCTTTGTTTTCTTGTATCTCATTGAGTTTTTTCAGAACTGCAATCTTGAATTCTCTGCCATTTAAATGATGTATTTTCATGTTTTTAATTTTATTTTCTGAAAATTTTTAAATTTTCTTTCTGAGATGTCTCATTACCTTGGTTATTCATGGTATTTGATGTATTCTTTCTCTGTCTATGAGTAGCAATTCTCCAGTAGATTAATAAATCTTTCTTTTATCCCCCAGTAGATGGCACTGAAGCACACATTTTTAAGTTTCTCTTGCACCATTCTGCCTTCTCATATCTCTGTGGGGTGATAGAAGATGTCCTGTGTTCTCTGGGGAAGTGGGCATCTCTTATGTGACCAAGTTGCCTCAGTCTCTGGGCACCAGCGCTGCAGGGGAATGTGGTGGGTGGGCAATGGGATTCCAGGTCTGTGAAATCCAACCCAAGTGCTATCTCCTGCAACCAGATGCTGCCAGAAATGCAGCCATGGTGGGTGGGGGCCGGGAGAGCTGGGAGAGGCCTTTGTGGTTTTGTTGTCCCAGCAATGGTGACTGGCAGACCTCAGTGGCCTCACCTCTGTGTTTCCACCCATCCCTGGGATTAGCCACAGTGCATTCCAGTTGTTCAAGGTAAAAATGTTTCTGTGCCTCCAGTTCTTAGGTTTTCAAGTGATGTGCTCTGCAACCTAACACTCTCTGATACAGCTTCTTCTGGGGTCTGCTGCTAGCTCTGGGAGGGTATCGTAAGGTGGCCAGGTAGTGTGGCTTTATTTTTCTGTCTGGAGATGACAGCTGCCCAACAATTGCAGCCATACCTCTGTGCTTTGTCACGGCCCAGATAACTGAGTTCACAACAGTGAGTACTGACCACTCTTATAGAAATGCTCACTGTATCTCTCTGCTCCTCCCAGATGAAGGGAGTGCCAGACAACCTGATTTCTCCCCTCTCCCGAGGCCTGCAGTGAGCTCTGGGCTTCATTTGTGCCACCATCTCAGCTCTTCTCCATTCATTCCTCCCCCAGTTTGTTCCCACTCACCCACCTTTGGATGTTTCAATGTGCAGATCTCTCAGACGTGTTTGTGTATTAAGCAGAGAATCCTTTGCTAAATTAAAGCTGCTCAGATTAAACTTCAAGGGGAGAGACGGAAGAGACTTTTGATATACCTTCACTCAATATTTTTGATAGTGAGTAAACTGGTTAATACACAAATGTTTATTGAATACCTACCTACTTTTGAAGCCAGTTGCTGTTCTAGGTATTGAAATCTCCAGAATTAAAATACTTGTAGTGAATGACCAAGTATCTCTAGTTCCTCCCAAGATAAAGTATCCAATGGAGCTACCCTACACCCCTCCTTCAAGCATGACCAATATTGAGATAGAGACCATGGCAAGGTTCTGTAATTTTCCATAATTGTCTTCATGAAGTTGCTCCTGTGTCCCTGAACACATCTAGCTGATCTGATATGTGAAAAAATATCATGTGTATTGCCTCTAAAAGCAGTTTATTGCTATGGGCCCCTCAAGTTACTTCCTGATTTAAGAAACATTTCCTTATCTCCCAACCTTCTGCAGAAATTTGTGATCTAAAATTCAAATATCTAAGAAAATTCATTAAATGCCTCAACTCCTTCTAAGTCCTGTCTCACTCTTTAGACTGGAACAAAGGAGCACAAATTGTATGCTTGACACATGCTTGGATAAACCATAAATTCCTGATTAAATATACAGAGTAAATTTTAACACTAGTCCCAGGTGATACATTGGGTGTTAAATTCCCTAAAATATGTTTTCTTTTTTTACCGGTTTCACAGTCGTGATTCTATCTTGGTTTTAAACATCAATCCATATTGTACTACTTTTCACCACAGCTGGCTAAGAAGCTGAGAGAGTAAGAAATGAAAATCACATATGATTCTCCTGTAATAAATAGGAGAGTTGTGACTTTAATGATGGGACATAAGAGAACTGAAGAATAGGGGATTTTTAGATTTCTGGAGAACTCCCTTTTTCCAAAAACAACCTGATTTGCATGGGATGGGATATTTTGAGGGTATGAGCGGTGGGTTAAAATAAATCTAAGTGCTAGTCTGGTAAAACCACAAAATTCTGTCTTAAATGAAATATCTGGCAATATCAAGGTTTGACATTGTTTTTCCCTGAAAGCATAATGAAAGAAGTCAAGTTTGCATATGGGAAGAGAACAATGAAAATAAACAAATGATACTGTTTACCATGTAACCAAGAAAGCAGGCAGTCACAGTGGTGCTGGATCTGCCCAACACTTAAGTAAGAATCCTGGAGAACGATTCAATGACCCACTACTATTGCTTTAGTCAGTTTTCCCCAAAGATTTGAGCATTTACATCTAATGATTGTGAGGGAGAGCATAGTTGTGGACACTGTGGCCATGGTTGGGAAATAACATCGTGGGAACATGCTGGTTATAATAGCCAATGTGCAGTTCTCCCAAATTCAGTCAAATTAATTTCTATCTGTCTTCTCTCCCCCCGCCCCCCCCCCCCCCCATCCCACACACACACATTGTTTTTGGCTTTCTCAGTACCTTCCTTTTATCCCACTTCCATGTAGCTAGAACCTTTTTTTGTTTTCTTCAATATCTTTACTTTTCAGCACTAAAATAAATCATTGTCAGTTTGGAAAGATGGAAGAAATAAACTTTTCCCACTCAGGACAGCTAAATATTCTGGACACTACATATATATGAAGGGTGGAAAGAAGACGACAGACTAGGAGAAGACTGTGGAGCATGGTGAGATACCTGGGTTTTCTTCTGCCTCATATATCCCTGATTGCAGCCGGAGAAGCCAGCAAGCAGGAAATGCTAATGGGCACAGACAATTAAAACTCAACAAGAGTCTATTTTTTCCTATTCAAAGGACCACGGAAGGGTAGCCTAAACAATAATAACTTAACTCCCAACAAACGCCACAGGAAAAACTGCTGCCTCTTGTCCACCCCAACCCCCCTAGGTCAGCAAAGGCCTATTAAGAAGCCTGGACTTTAACCCTGATCCAACTGTATTAGTGCCCCTCCACAGCCCACCCCTGCTGGTGCGGTGTTTGAGAGGGCTGGGTGCAGAGTTGGGAAGTCCATCTCCATCAAGTATTATTGAATCCCACCGTACTCTGCAGGTATCAGTGGATGCCGCCTGGGAATCAGACTCTACCCCTGGCTGGAGTAACAAAGCACACCTCCCCCTCCATGCTTCGGTGGTGTCAGATGAGTTCTAGTGAAGATTCAGAACTTTTACCACTGCCCAGAGGTAAACTAATGCCACTCCTACCTTGCCTCACCTATCAGTGAAGGCCACATAGAAAGAAATGAGCAGGCATTCTAGTTAGAGGAGTATCAGTGAAGGTCTGGTAGAAAGCCTGATATTTTTTTTACCCCCAACCAGAAATAATGAGGTATTCATCAACAAACCCCCAGACTGTGTTGTCAGCAAGGCCTGATGGGAAACCTGGATTCTCGCCCTCTCCTGGTCGTATTGAAGAGGAGCTTCCATATCACTTGCCAGTTTTAGAGGAGGCCTAATGTAACAAAAGATCTACATAGCATCCAATAACGTGACACCAAAATGTCCAGGATACCATCACAAATCACTCATCATACCAAGAACCATGGAAATTTCAACTTAAATGAGAAAAGACAATCAATAGATGCCAAGGCCAAGATGGCACAGATGTTGGGATTATGTATTAGCATTCTTACTTAGCAGATAAACTGTAACTGTTAGTTCTCAGTGAAGTGGGCAGCTCAATTAAAATAGATTTAATAAATTATAATTCACATTTCATGAAATGTATTTATGAAAAAGGTCACTCAATACCAAATACCATTAAGAAGTTATTGATAGCAATTAATGATAGCATTTTATAAAATGACATGCAATACAGGTTAAAAATTAAGAATCAAGGTAATGATACAGTTCATAATAAATAGTTTGGGTACTTTTGTACTTAATTTGATATGTGACTTTTTTATATACTGTCTAAGTCATGTATGTTATGACATTGTTTAAAATTCAGCTTTTGATTCTTGGGGCAAGACTGCAAACTTATTATACCTTTCGGTTATTCTAAGCCCCTTGCCATCAGTAAGCATATCAATTGGCAGTGACTTTTTATAGAGAATTTAGGTAGAAAAGTTGCAAATGTATTGAATGTACCACAAACACAACATGTATGCTTTTATACTTAGCTAATAGCATAAATAAAACCAAATTTCAACATATAAAGTTGAATTCTAAAAATAAAAAGAGAACCAGGAATTAGGGTAATAAATTACCTATTTTTCACTCTATCTTTACAATTATCAAACCATTGTCAACTGAGTTATGGATTGGGGTTCATTTTTCCACATCATTTATTTCCATATTCTCACCATCCCTCTCAACCCTTGCATATATACCCCATAGTCATTTCTAATGTCATTTAACTCCCATAAAAGCTTTCCAACCCCATTGGCAGAAATGGTTCTTAAAACCTGTTGGCAGAGCTCAACCGGTGGGCCAACTTACAGTTTACTCTTCGTAGCTCTCTGTGAATAGTGGAGTTTACTACAGATTCTAGACATTATCTGTAGGAAAACTAACTCCATCTCAAGTAGGTCTGAACATTATTAGAAATTCAGACAGCTGCTGTGCCCCCTCTCCAAGGCATTTTTCCAAAATTTCTGGCACAGCATACTACCTTATACCCAGATTTTTTAAAAATCATTTTTAAACTATCCAATTATTACCAACATAAATATAACATATAAAAGAATAAATACTATCAAAGTAATTTCTTTATCCGTTCTGTTTGAAAAAAAAATTCTTTATTGGAAGTGCTGCTGACATATCCACACAGATATTGATCAGTAAAAATACCAAATGAAATAAGATAAACTATCCACTTTTAAAATAAAGTAGTTTTTGCCTGGCTGGCATGGCTCAGTGGTTGAGCATTGATCTATGAATCAGGAGATCACAGATCGATTTCTGATCCGGGCCCATGCCCAGGTTGTGGGCTAGATCCCCAGTGTGGGGCGTCCATATGTTAGATATATAATTTAAAGCACCTCTGAAGTTATCAGAACGGAAAACTATTCCCTCAGTAATGTAGACATTTTAAAACAGATGGATCAAGGAAACTGTGATAATATTTAGAGGTATTAAGGAGCACTTTTGCCCTTAGCCAAATAAATATGTAAGTTACCATTTCCTTTCATAACTTTCTTACTAAAAGGTGCTCCCCCTTTCTACTCCAGATTCAGAATACCCTCAAGATGTCAGAAGATATTTTATAACTTCCTGTAGATTTAAGGTTATCTCATTGCAAGCAATAGAATCTAGCTGGTCCAACTTAAGCAAGTATAAAATGTATTTTAATATTATTGGGAAGCTTACGAAATTGGCAGGTAATCTGGAGTTTCAGGCTCAGGAAAGGCTTTAAACAAAAGCTTCTCTGGAGTCCAGGTGGAAGGCATACTCGATCATCCTATCAAGGATAACTGCAAAAGGCAATGAGCTCTAAACATGCTTCTGTCCTTAAGTCTCTCTACTCAAAAGTCAAAGTCTTTAGTAGGTAGGTCCAGATTCTCTTGCTTAGTCATATGCCCGTTCCTTCCTTACTAGAGAGAGCACTGTGATTTTCTATCTCACCAAAGTGGCCCCAATTGGGAGAGTTAATTAACTCAGTGGAAATCAGGATGATATTAACTCAAACAGGTGAAAGGACTACATTTATTTCCCACTACAATAAGGTCAAGTCTCTCATTCCTTAAGCACCATTGCTAACAGGTAAGTGATAGATGAAATACACTCAAACAGTAATTGATTGTGATAGTTGAAAGCCTAGTAAGCGTAGTCTCTTGTGGGCTATCTATAGGTTAAAAGAAAAACATGGCAACTCCAAAGAACACTGAAGAGGCAGACCTACGCTGCGTGTTCCCTATACATTTTTCATGGTGAAAAACTATCAACCGTTATGCCACCAAACCAACAGTAATGTGACACTCATTGCTAATTGTTTTCCCTCCTGCAAATAAAGAAGGTCTGGTTACTACTTAACTTTGCTCTCCTTAAATCCCACTCAAAGAAAGATGTTCAAATGATCATGAGGAGTCCCTATCTGAGTATATTAGTTTCCTGTGGCCACTGTAGCAAATGATCACAAACTCGGTGGCTTCAAACAACAAAAGTTTGCTCTCTCACATTTCTGGGTGTCAGAAGTACATCAGTTTCCCTGAACTGAAATCAAGGTGTTGGCCAGGCTGTGCTCCCTCTGCAGGCTCTGGGGAGAATCCATTTCTGGTTTCTTTCAGCTTTAGGTGGTTGCTGGTATTCCTTTGCTGTTACCACATCACTTCAATCTCTGCATCATCCTTACACAACCTTCTCCTTTCCTGTCTTCTCCTCTTTCTGCTGTGTCTCTCTTATAAGGACAGCTGTGATTTCATTGAAAGCTCATTCAGATAATCCAGAATGATCTCCAAATGGTAAGTTTCTTCATTTAATTACATATGAAAAAACCTTCTTTAATTTATCAAATAATGTGTGGATTCCAGGGATTAGAAACCTGGTATCGGTAGATGGCCATCATTCAACTTGCTAGACTAAGCATCACTCAAAGAGCTTTGACTTCATCTGGATGTAACAGCTGAAAAACTTTGGGCTGTTTCCCTTGGGAAGAAAACAATGGATTTTGAAGCATCAAGATGTCGCTCGATGACTAGTGTTTGTCCAATAAAAAGTGGGTGGAAGTGACTGATGTATGTCATTCTGGGCTAAAGGTAATAAGAAGCTACTGTGCCTCCACAACAGTCTCTTTTCCCTTCTGCTGGCTGGATTAAGACTATAAAAAGAAAATTATTGAGACAACCAAAGAAAGAAGTTGAGTCCTTCAGTGATTATATGGAAGAAAGGTATCTGCCAATGTACATAAGAAATATTGAACAAATATAATGATTAATATGTCTACATATAAAACAACTCATCTATATAAGTTATTAATAATAATACATAATTTTAAAAGTTAAAAAATATAGAACTAACTCTTGGGTAGCTAGAGCATGTGAGTTGCAAGGCTGTTGTATTTGAGCAGGCTGCCAATTATTAAATTTGAGTGTACACTGTGAATTTAGATTCTACGTTGGGTTACAGCGAAGACCTGGCTGAAGATATCAAACAGAATAAGCAAAATGTATACATATTTATTGTTATGAAATAATTTATTTCCTTCAGAAAGCTAATTAATCAATCAATTAAGCAAACAAGCCATGAAAGCTGATAGATCAAGAATATTTGCTCAGACATTCTATTGCCTATGGCTGTTGTTTATTCCTTAGCTGATCCTTTGTTTACAAGTATACTCTATTTATGCAGCACGAGATGGTCATAATAACCTCATGTAACCATCTGCAATAAAATCAGTATACTATAGAGAGTGGTAGGAGTCCAGTGTTGTTCTTGTCTGTTTGGTGGCAAGTTAGGCACCTTATGCTACCTAGGGACCTGGAAATATTTGATAAATTTTACTTTCTATCAGTTCAAATTAACATCAAACTTATCTGTGCCTTTAGACTCAGTAAATATATATTGTATCTTTTTTCAATAACCTTACAGTCTACTTGTAAAGGCAGGCACACCAATTAAATTACATTTGGTAAAAGAGTTATGATTCGAGTAAGACCGTGAGTCCCAATTCGTCCAGTTTATGTGCATTATTGTTAATATTGTCTCTTTCACTCTTAATAGTGTTTTTGTTTGAATGATAAATTATACTACTAGGTTTTGTTTATGGGATTCAAGGAAGATTACAATATAGATGAATAAAAGTAACCATTTCAATAATTAAGTTTATGATAGGCTTTGAAATTAGTACTTACACTTTCAAGAAGTCTAATATATACTTCTATTGGAGCCCTGACTGAACTGAAGTCTGTCAGTAAAAATTACTTCCCCTAAGTACTGATCCCTGGTCGATGAGCTTGAGAATTGTGGATTTATGGAGTTATGACTATTCATTTATTTTCTAGGTCCTGACATATTACACAGAAAATCTGTAGGCCTTGCATCTCTAAAGAACCTCCAGGTGAGCAGCTATTTGGACAGGTGTCTGTCAGGCTCTCAGGTTGCAGTAGGTATGAGTCCAATATTTGTATTTGATATTTCCTGCCACACTAGGCTAAATTCCTGATGTAAATTAATTTTAAAGATTTTCCACTTAATTCTATGAGCAAAATATATGTGATTCTTTAAAAAAAAAATCCAGAATGTTTTCTGAAATACTTGTAGTGAGCCTTGTGCTACTTTGATCTATTGAAAAGTTTCAGCTTCATGGATTATGGAAGTTGGACAAGACCCCATATCCCCTATTTATTGACACAAAGCCTGACCACCACAACAAGCAATGTTGATGAACATGGTTTGACTAAGTATCAGCTAATTTTTTTAAACCTCTTTTTATAAAGCATTGTGACCAACCGATCACAAAATGTTACTTCGTCACTTATTCAGAGCTCTAATTGAAGCTCTGATTTAGGTCCCAATAATACACTTGCTTTGAGCTGATGATGGTATTCCAGGGTGAGAAACACTGTGGGAGGTTTTAATTGCATGCTAAGGATACAAGCATCAGCTGACAAATTACATCTGTCTCAGAGTCAGTGCAATACAAGTTTCTACTGATGTTGTAATGTTAGACTTGAAGATTAACTTCATGTTGTTAAGATTATCACATGCCCTGACAGGGTTTCCAAGCTACATTGTTCTGCTACTTATTATTTAATATTAATAGAATTTTTTTTTAATCTTGGCAGTGTGAAGAGGCTGGAAAGAGGAATATGATGGGGTCCAAAGCTCTCTGTTTGGCGCTGTTTTGTGTTCTCTTTGCTTCTCATATTTATAAACCCATACCAGGCAACATTGAAGAACGCTGGAAAGTGATGGCCTTGGATGCAATTTTTAAAACTTGTTCATTTATGGTAAGATGACCATTTTATCTTCTGGATATTGGGGTGCCTTGTTAACTTATGAATTTTTTATTAATTACTGTTTTTAAATAACCATTGCTTGTTCTTTAGAATACATCAACTACATGAAATTAAGTAAGTACAACTTGGTGCATCGGTGCAAAACAGAATGAGATAGAATTCTTGTTTCCAAAGAGTTTATGTCTAAATGTAAACTCTATCTGTTGTGATATGCATAAAATAAATGGTATTTTTTAAAGGAAAACTTGGAAGTTTATTTGATAACTTGACTTATATTTGAGTTTCCAGGGACAGTCTAGTTCCATAGGACAGCTAAGCATTGATGTTTGTACCTGTTTGATGTTAATATAGGAATCTTACTATTTCAATGGCTTCTATTGTCCATCTTCAATTCTACATTGCTGGGTTTCAGATTGTCTGACTTGGAATATGCAGGGTAGATTATGAATTCAAGCACAAATAGCTCCTTGGTAAGGGGAAGACATGGTTATAAACTAACATTTTTTTAGCTTTTATAATGCATAGGCTTTCTATGATATTTACCTCTGCTCATCTCCACTATCCTTCAATTGTTTTTACTGGTCTAAAGAGGAGGAAAAAGAGGTTCAGAAGAGTTCATGCAGCTAGAAATTGACAACTCCAGAATCTGAACTCAGGACTGCCTCGTTTCAAAACTCAAACTCTCTCTGCAAAGCCAGGTGGCTCCCGGAAAGGTTCTCTAAGGAGAGTAACAATATGAGGCTGCAAGGAGAAGACAGCGACAGCAGATGGTTAGAGAAGTGAGCAATCCTTGGTCTAAGAGGGAGAGGCTGTCCCAAGGAGCTTTGTACAGTGATGACAGTTCTCTGAAACCACAGCCATTTCCTGTCTGTGTCTGCTAAGTCCTGATACCTTTCTTTTGAACCACTCCTAGAGGCTCACTTTCACCAGACTGTCTTTTCCTAATGCTCTCACTTCATTTTACACAAAATCAAAGAATACATGGGTTAACAAGCACCAGCTCCATAGAGAAACTGCTGTTATCTTACTTAACTCTTTCATATGTATTTAAAACTCAGAGTGACTGACACTGAGTTACATTACAAAATTACATTAGCAGAACAGCCAACTTTAAAGTTCTACTTTTACTTTCTTAACTACAAATTATTCTTACCTATCTATAGTAAAATAATGCACTTTATGTATTTGATATCATAGATGGGTTGCTCTTTAATAAAAAAATATTGAGAAAAGCACATATGTAATTACTTTAAAGATTATTCTAGTAAAATAAACTGTCTTTAGCTGTTATAGGGAAAACAATTTTATTGTTGTCAGTACTGAATTTTGTAACTCAAAGTTGTGATACCAGTAAGAAAAATTAATTTTTAACATATGAAAAGGAAGTGAAAATTAAAGTTCTTGGCAAAATGGCCTTGAAAAATAAACACAATTACTATGTTATCATATGTTGACAGATATATTTGAGAAGGAAACATGCCCAATCCTGAGAAATTTCCTTAGTTCTACACGCAAGTTTTTTTTTCCTTTAAAAGGGAGATAATAATGATAAATACTTTGCAGCATTGTTCTGAGAAATAGAAATCTTGTATGCTAAGCAAACACAAAATAATCTCTAAAGGGGTAGCTTTTAATATTGTTTCAAAAATACTTAAGTATCTATTCAAAACCAGGAAATATCTAAGAAATGAAAAAAAGGTAATTTGCCAAAAATCCAATTTTTAAAAGCCAATTCCCCAAAGGAAAAATTAAATTAACACAATTTAACCACTTACCAAAAACATGCTTTCAGGAACATTCTATGTGAGTGCATGCAATTAGGATTAAAACACTAAAAAGCTCATGTTAGTGAGGAATGCTTAACTAACAATAAGACAAGATTGTCTGAGTACTTACATGGGCTAGCCACTCTTCTACAATGCATTGAAAGTCCTAACTCATGTAAACCCTACTAAAACTCAGTGAGGAATTCTATATTATTATTAACTAGAGGCCCGGTGCACGAAATTCATGCACAGGGAGGAGGGTGTCCCTTAGCCCAGCCCGCACCCTCTCCAATCCTGGACCCCTTGCGGATGTCCTACTGCCAGCTCCCTGTGGGGGATCGGGCCTAAACTGGCAATCAGACATGCCTCTTACAATCCAGGACTGCTGGCTCCTAACTGCTTGCCTGCCTGCCTGCCTGATCACCCCTAACTGCTCCCCTGCCAGCCTGATTGCCCATAACTACCTCTTCTTTGGCCCCACACCCAGGACCCAGGATTCCCTCCTCTGGCTGGCCACAGGCACCCGGAACCCGAGCCAGCTTCACCGGGGTTAGCCACAGCCGCAGGTGCCTGGGACCACAGGGCGGGTGGTTTTTCTCCCTCTCCTGGTCGCAAGCACTGGCACCCGGGACTGCAGGGCGGGTGGCTTATCCTGGGCCCAGTTTTTTCAGGAAGGACATCCTGATGATCATCTGGAAGACATCTGGTCTAATTAGCATATTATCCTTTTATTAGTATAGATAAGAAAATTGCAGTGCAGTGCGTAATTTGCATAAAGTCAGACAGACAGTATAGGTGGTATAAGAAACTAATCTAGAAAAATGGTTGCAG
Organism: Myotis yumanensis; assembly: GCF_028538775.1. Lineage (NCBI taxonomy): Eukaryota > Metazoa > Chordata > Mammalia > Chiroptera > Vespertilionidae > Myotis > Myotis yumanensis. The sequence continues at coordinate 199,591,388 of NW_027223753.1, read as the reverse complement.
ACTTGGCTTTGAGATTTACTGGCTATAATTTCTAGTTTCTGCATGTTTCCTCAACATTAAAGTGTGGGGATTAGATGTTCTCTAAAAACCTGTAATATCTTAAACTCTTTGGAATAATTATAGTAATAAAGGCGGTTTAATGTACTATTGACCATGTATTTTTTAAGTTTTTCTTTTTAATAAACTATCCAGTGAAATGTCACCAAGGTCCTGAAGAAGCTCTTCAGAAATACTAAGGAGAGATTTTTTTCAATTATATCAAATATGGTATTGGGGGCTTAGTTGCAGGGGGGGAGGGAATGGTGAAAGGACTATGAACAGGAATCTATTTGGAATTAAAAACTAGGACATTTGAGTCATTTAGATGATAGTTAACATTTTGGATTAAATACAGTTAAAAATAACAAAGATGAAAATATGACAGCATGCCAAAAAGAAAGAAAGGAAGGATGTTATAAGACCTAGAGATTTTTCCGGTAATAATTTACAATTAAGCAATAATTACGATTTTTAAAAAACTGTCAGTAAATTGAAGCTTTTGAATGAGATAGTTATTAGCCTAAAAACATAATACTTGAGATTTTTAACAGCAATAAAGTTATGCAATAAGAATTATACAATATTATGCAGAAACAATTTTTATAAACAGTCTATTTCTGTTTATTTATTTTGCTTATGTTTTCTTTACTTTCCCTCTGTATGCATTTGATGTTATTTAAAGATGAAAACATTTACTTTGTTCTGTTCTTACAGGGTATGTGCTTTGAAAATATAGGTATTATGACATATGAAGACTTTATTTCCATGATATTCAGGCTGGATTATACCCAACCACTTTCAGATGAAAATGTCACAGTGACTGATACAGCATTTACTGACATTCCAGTACGTGTGTACTTGCCAAAGAGAAAGTCAGAAACCCCAAGACGAGCTGTAATCTATATTCATGGTGGAGCTTATTGTTTTGGAAGTTTCAGTAAGTTCATCATATAATTAAAGAGTATAACAAGCTATATGTTTTTGATATAAGAACAATTTGATATAAATATACTTGCATATATACATAGATCTACATATGTGTGTGTGTATATATATATATATATATATATTGTGCATAAGTATAGCTATAAATATTAGGTACTTAACAGAAATATACGTAGACATATCTGGCAAAATATATCATGGAGATTGTCATTTCCATTTTTTTTGCTTTGTTTTTTGGTAAGCATTTTCTTCTCAGCTTTTTTCATTGAGTAAGCTTATATCAAATGAATGTAGGACATGAAAGTCAATTAAGTAAACTTTTTGTTTTTTCTCTCTGTGACTATGCTTTCCTAGCATGTTTTTCGGATCTTACTTCTAGAAAACTCCTTCTCATCCTTTTATGTTTAGGCAAAGTATCAGCTGTGTGTGCACATGTGCATGTATGTACACATGCTGGGGAGGGGGTGTGCTCAAGTGTGTACGTGTGAAGGCTTCCCTGGTTCTATAAGATTTTAGCAGCATTCCTGTATGTCCTTTGCAGCTTGTATAAGCTTGGTACCAACAATCCTTGCTTTGTTTCACAATTGTGTTACATGTTTGTTTTAGCATCTCCTTGTATGTGGCATGACCTCCTAGCTAGCATCTAGCAAAGCACTTTCCATACAGTAAATGTTCAACAAATGTCCTTTGGAAAAAATAGTCAAAGGGAATTTTGTTACAGATCTCCAGAGTGATTATCAAAAAAATTTTCCTGGTGCTTTTATGCCTTTTTCATTTTCTTAATGTTTTCAGTAAATTAGATTTCATCTATAATTCAATTTATACTGGGCATTAGAATGATCCGAATACTTAGCTTCCTTTTAAGATAAATTAAAGACTAAGTTAGCTTCATTTGTCTACAAAGACAATAATTAATTCCACTGAAATTTTTATAAGGTCTATGAAATATCCAAGTGTTCCTATTCATATTATTGGGAACTTCATAAGTACAAGAGAAATAGCCACAGATGGGAAGATATCACTTTGAAATTTGAAATTTGAAAATAAGAGGGGGTTAAGTGGAGGTTGAAGAGGGCATAGAGGGGTAAATGGTAATAGAAAAAATTTAATTACAATTTAAAAATAAAGAAAATAACTATTTAAAAATACTTGGAAGTGTTCCTGATTATTAAATTGATTTCTTCTTCATTGTCAAGGGCAATGATTGTGATCAGTAATTTCTAAAAATATGAAATTATTATTCAGGACATTACATTCCAACATTTAGCTCAGCTGAATTCCAGTTGTGCCTTTTTCTTATGTTTTTGTTTTACATGTGCATATTGCATGTTTTTGGATCTCCCAGAACTCATGTAGGTAAACTGTAAATTACTTAGGATACTTTTTATTTGTTGACAAGTCAGGATACATGCAGCAACTATTCCCTGGTATTTGCAAATTTTGATTTCTTTTCTTTTTTTCCCTAGGCTTTCTATTTTTTTCTTGTTAAAAGTTGCCAAAGTTGCTTTAAGAACTAAGACATTTTTTTTAAAAAATCCTCTAGTACAGTGGTAGGCAAACTGCAGCTCGCGAGCCACATGCGGTTCTTTGGCCTCTTGAGTGTGGCTCTTCCACAAAATACCATGTGCGGGCGCGCACATACAGTGTGATTGAAACTTCGTGGCCCATGTGCAGAAGTCGGTATTTTGTGGAAGAGCTGGTATTTTGTGAAGCCACACTCAAGGGGCCAAAGAGCCGCATGTGGCTCATGAGCCACAGTTTGCGACCACTGCTCTAGTAGACTTTTTACATACTTCTGTGTTTATTGCTTTTCAACATTTATCCTAATGCCTTCTTGTTCCTTTCTAAATCCTAAAAGTACTATAAATTCAATAAATGGACATATAAAAAAGAAAAAAATATCAGATTGCAAATATTATGTGCATTGGGACAGTTTTCATTATAGAATAGAAAATAAAAACTTAAATCAACTTTTATTATAAAATTAGAGACCAAGTGCACAGATTTGTTCACCGATGGGGTCCCTCAGCCTGGCCTGGGGGGATCGGGCCAAAACCAGCTCTCCAACATCCCCCAAGGGGTCCTAGATTGCAAGAGGGTGGTTCTCAGGTGATGCACCCGGAATCAGGCTCCTTCCTCTCTGGTTCTGGGTGCGTCACCCGAAAGCTGCAGCTGCCAGGTCATCTCAGCTTGGCAGCTCCTGTGTTGCGCATCTGCCCCCTGGTGGACAATGCACATCATAGCTATCAGTTGGAGTGTCTGCCTCCTGGTGGTCATTGCGTGTCATAGCTACTGGTCAGATGGTCAAATGGTCAGATGGTCGAATGGTCAGACTGTCCCTTAGGCTTTTATGTATATAGATAAGCAAAACAGCCCAGCCAGTGTGGCTCAGTGTTTGAGTGTTGACCTGTGGGGCAGGAGGTTGCAGTTTGATTCCTGGTCAGGGGTACATGCCTGGGTTGCAGGCTTGGTCCCCAGTGTGGGGCATGTAGGAGGCAGCGGATCAATGATTCTCTCTCATCATTGATGTTTTTGTCCCTCTCTCCCTCTTCCTTCCTCTCTGAAATCAAATTTAAAATATAAAAAAAAAGATAAGCAAAAAAAGAATTGGTAGATAACAGTAAAATCATGTTTGAAATACATAATTAAGGGACTTTAAATGTGAGGATCAATGGATTCTTATACATTTTGATCTTCATCTATACATTGCCTTCTCCCACATTATCAATTCCATCTTTAATGAAAACATTATTTTTTCTACATAAAAGCCTAATTGATTTTTTTTTATTTTAAGGTTATTACATACCCAGTATTTAATTTGAATTTTTGCTAATATGCAGCAGACACCTTAGAAAAGCTCAGAATTTGATCACAACTCTAGAATTCTCTGAATTTCTAGAATCTTGTGGTAGATAAAGTAATAATAGGTGTTGCAGATTTGCCAAAGTGCTGTGACCAGGGCACTGAACCAGTAAATTGGATTTGTGGGTACATAGAGATAGATGTGGTGTGTGCGTGCGTGTGTGTGTGTGTGTGTGTGTGTGTGTGTGTATTGGGGGGAGAGCGATGACTTGTATGACAAGCATGCCAAAATGAATATGTACATCTCACCACACACTGACTTGTCAGAGACTCTCTCACAATCTAGCTGCTTTTTTATAGACTTTGTCTTACATGCCAAGGTTATTGGGCCATTTCACAATGTGGTGTAGTGGGAGAATATGAAGGTTTTAAGGAACCATGCTATTGAGTGTTGCAGTTTTAGACAATCAATGCATCTATTGTTTTTTTCATTTCTTAGTTCTAAGCCAATTGAAAGATTATAAACTGATGAACAAAAATAGATACAGAGGCAGAGCAGCATCGAACAGACTGTCAGACTACAGTGGGAAGGCCGGGGAGGGTTGCGGGGCAGGGGAGAGGGGGAGGTAAGAGATCAACCAAAGGACTTGTATGCATGCATATAAGCATAACCAATGGACACAAGACACTGAGGGGTAGGGGATGCTAGGGGAATGTCAAGGGGGGGAAAAAAGGGGACATATGTAATACTCTTTGTAATACTTTAAGCAATAAAACAAAATTTTAAAAAAAAGAAAGATTATACACAAAGGTCAGGTAAATAAAATCAAAACAGAACCATTGTTTCTAGTGAAGCTTGGAGAATGTGTATTCAGGTGTTGTTGAGTCAGACTCATCTGTACTGGCCAGCTGCCTGGAGAAACAGAGCGCAAGACCACAACGGGTTCTTGGAAGTATCATTGTGTGCAGACAACATATGACCAGAGAAAATTAGAATGGGCTGAGTCTAGTTTCAAATCCCCAAAGCACCAATGAGCCACGTAATTTGTTTACCCCTGGGGAGAGCAACTGAAGAAACACTCCTGTAGACTGTGTCATGCTGATTCAGGTCACCCTGCATTAAAAAAGTGGTAAGGAAAATGGTTCCTTGTAATACCCAAATCACATTTCTGTCCAAGTTCATAGCTATGATTTTCTGTTGTTGTTTTTTTATTACGAGGAGAACTTTGACATTTATTTCTTCATTTCAGAGCAGACGGCTTTTGACTTCCTTAACAGATGGACTGCAAACAAACTTGATGCTGTTGTTGTAGGAGTGGAGTAAGAGAATAATTTTCTTTGGCTACTATGATTTTTGCTTTCACAGAATAGAGGTTTGATTTCCTAATCAAGTCAGCTATGCCTCAAAGATAATATTTAAGAATTTACATATTTTATTTGTCACCATTACAACATAGAGCAGTCTTCAAATATGCCTAGTACCTCATTATTCTGTGATATGGGAATTTCTGTATATTTTTTAAAACATTATTGCTCTAGATTCTTAAACCCAGATAGTATAAGGCCCTACGGATGTCCCAAGAAACATGGCTAGAAAGAAAAAATAAACAATTACACATTGGGGATGTTAGGTTGTATCTGAGTTGATATGTTTCACTTCAGAACAAGTCTTTGAAGTATTATAGAAAGTAAAGGTTGAGATCAGCTGATAATTTTAAACCACTCTCCAGAAAAGTGATCTCTATAGTTCTTTTAGGATATTGTAACATAGTTTTTTTTTATTTGTTTGCTTGCTTGAAGCTAAGGAAATTTAGAGGAAAAACGAAAGTAAAATTTCCTCAACTAAAGTATGATTGCCATTGTTATTGTTATGGTTACTTACAGTATCTAGAATAACTTCCTGTCATCAGAATATTTATAATATGATATTCTCCTTCTTACCTCCATAACTTTCAATGCAATCTAAATCTTATCATTTCAAATATGTTTTACTATAATGATATGTTTCTGGTTGGCATATCTATTCTATCAAATTCTTATGATATGTGTTGTACTTTGCCCTATAAAGTCTCAATCTACTGCACTTAAAGTAGTAGGTACCAACATCTTTTGGGTACATACTTATGTTTAATTACACTTTACTTAGGATTTTCTAAATACAGTTTATAATAAATATTTAAGGATCATCTCAACAACATTTAATATTAAGTGCAAATATTTATAAGTTTTAACATTCTAAAAAAAAGTAAAAGTTAGTTCTGAGAACAGGCTAATAAAGGTGTTCTCCTGTTTTTACTGGTACACATATATGGGGGGAAAATCTATATCTATTCAAAGAATTGTGTGATAGTGTGAATTTACCAGAAACTAGCAAGATTTCTAGCATATTTAAATGTTATATATATTTCAAAATTTTTATCTAGAATCAACTCCTAGGCATTATCCATAATGAGGTATGTGCATTACCAGTGTGTAGAATTTTTATCTAAATGACCTTAAAAAAATAGGACATTTGCCTAGTATATGCTCTCAGATCTTCTGCCTTTAAACATCAATGGTACTTTTTCAATCATTTTTAAAAATGTTTTTGATCACCAGTTACACTGAGAATATATGTAAGCTATATAGCATCTTCAATCCAACATGTACTTGGACTAAAAGTTATGATCATAGTATCAGGGAGTTCATAACAATCCCCTTACTTCTCACATGCAATGCCATCCATGGACCTTAGATATGATGTGAAAAGCTTTATATCTATTTTTATTTTTCACATCATAATGAGTTAGCAGAAAACTCAGGTTTTATTTTTGGAAGATAAAACAATAAAACCTGTTTCATTACATCTATTTGATACTTGGAAGCTACATAGACAGATACAACCATAATGGTACTTATTAAAACTGTTTAAATACATTTTTCTTTTTCAAAGCTATAGACTAGCTCCCCAACACCGCTTTCCTGCTCAGTTTGAAGACGGCATCGCTGCAGTCAAGTTTTTTCTTCAGGATAAAATTCTTACGAAATATGGAGTGGATCCCACCCGAATCTGTATTTCAGGAGACAGTTCTGGAGGCCGGTTAGCAGCAGCAGTGACTCAAAAGGTACATTATATTAGTCTTTATGCTGGGAAATAGAGGTCAAAGGTTATTTCCCCCCTCGTACAGATCGCTAGTTCTTCCAGAACCATTTCTTGAAAAGAGCATCCTTTCCCATTGGATTACAGTGATGCTTGCATTTAAAATCAATTGACCATAATAATATGACAATCTATTTCTGAATTCTCTCTTCTGTTCCACTGATTATATGTTTATCCTTATGCCAATACTATGTTGACTTCAGCTTTGTGTTTTGTTTTTTTCTAAATTGTTTCTAATACTCCATGTCTTTTCCCTCAAAATACTAGGATATCTTGTCAATTTCTAAAAAAAAAAAAAAGACTAATTGAATTTTGATTGGTACTACATTGAATCTATAGATTTGGAGAGGATTGACATCTTAATAATGATACTTCCAATTAATGCACATGGTATATCTCATATTTTATTTAGGTTCTTTTCAATTTCTTCAGCAATATAAAATATGAGATATACCATGTGCATTAATTGCAAATATTTTCCCATAGTTATTCCTGAGTTATTTTGGAAAGTTTCATTTAAAATAATATTTTCCAAATGTTTATTGATTGTACATAAAAATATGTTTGATTTTTAAAGTAACCTTACAATTATATTCTTGAAAATTTTACTTATAAATTCTAGTAGTTATTTTTTTTACATCTCCTATGATTTTTTTTAAACAATCATATCTTCTGCAACTAGAGAGAGTTTTAATCCTTCCTTTCCAATTTTATGCTTTTGTTTTATTTTCTTAATCAGGGCATTCGCTGGGACTTCCAGTACAATATTAATTTCCTACCTCTGAAATTTAGGAGGAAATCATGTAATTTTCACCAATAAATATGATTTTAACTGAAGGTTTTCCATACTTGGTTTTTGTCAGATTGAGGAATCCCTTCTATTCCTTTTTACTGATATTTTTGCATAAAGGGATAGGGGATTTGCTGACTGCTTTTAATGCATCTATTTCAGATGACCATGTGACCCCTCACCTTTAATTTTTTTTAGTGTGGTAAGTTATGTCAATTGACTTTCAGACATTACATTATGCTTGCATTCAGGCATGTGCCTCATTTGGTCACGATGAATAAAAATTTTATATATAGCTAGTTTCCATTTGCTTAAATTAAAGATGTAGTGCTTTGGGAGGGATTGCTTTCTATTTTAAAAAATGTCTTTGTCAGATATTGACTTAAGGTTTATACTGGCCTCATTAAATCATTTGGGAAGCATTCTGATACCTTTTCCTTAATTTCTTTTCTCTTAAATATTAAAATAAATGACTCATGCTTGGAGCACTTAGAAGAAGATTGCACATACAAACAGAGAGATATACACATTTATATTTTTATATATATACCATACACATGTGAATATATATACACACATATGCATATATACTTATGCCTATACGTATGTACTGATCTGTAACACCATGTACCCATATAAAACCCTGTTGTGGAGCCGTTACATCAGTGGTAGCAAAATTTCACTTTTGGTTCTGCACCCTGGGCCTCCCTTTAACCCAAGATGCTCCACTTCAATGCCCATGGTGGTTAGAGTACTATATACATTTTCTTAGGGGGAAAAAAGGAAGTTTGAAAACCATTAAACATGTTGATTCCTGAAGTCTCTTCCACCTGAAATAACCTCATGTGCATTTGAAATAACAAGTCACTTATTTGAAGGATCTTGCTGGCCTGCAGTGGGAAGTTACTTGGGGAAAGAAACTTGGAAACTGTGCTCACTTTCAGATTATTATACGAGCTGCCATGCCAAGTCATATAGCAATCTGATTTTGATTCTTATCTAAAACTGGTTTTGTGGATGTAGAAATTCTGAAAACTGTCCAACAGTTACCCAACAATGATTGATCAAGCAACATCTTGCCACACCTATAATTTATCCATATATAATGTAATGTTTGCTTGACTTTGGAAGTAAGAAAGCTTTTGAAATGATGAGTAGATGTAGCCATAGAGATTTATGAAGAAATGAAGACCCACCGGGCAATCTTCAATATTAATATAGCCACCAAAAAAAAATGCAATTCACAATAACATTTGTAGGGCAGTACAAATTGTTTTCTTGAAGTAAAATAAAATTTGATATTATTCTATTCTTTGAATTATACAAAAAAAGAGAGTGTATATTTAAATTTTCTGTTTTAAGAGATTGTTACAACTGAGAATGCTGCATTAAAAACTCAGTGTATTTTAAGAACATAAAAAAGTAATTTCCTTTACCCTTTCTGATATATTTTTATAATCATATTTGAAGTTACTTGTCTTCATGGTCAGGTAAACTTTCTATATTTTATATATTTTTTAAATATATTTTTATTGATTTCAGAGAGGAAGGGGGGGTAGAGAGAGATAGAAACATCAATGATGAGAGAGAATCATTGATTGGCTGCCTCCTGCATGCCCCCTACTGGGGATCAAGCCTGCAACCCAAGCATGTGCCCTTGACTGGAATCAAACCCGGGACCCTTCAGTCCACAGGCTGACGCTCTATCCACTGAGCCAAACCAGCTAGGGCATCTATAGTTTATATTTTCATAAAAGTTTTATTTTCTGCACTAAGCTTATTCTTTTTTTTTTTTTTTTTAAATCCTCACATGAGGATATATTTCCATTGATTTTTAGAGAGAGTGGAAGGGAGAGGGAAAGACAGACAGAAACATCAATGTGAAAGAAACACCTAGATTGGTTGCCTCCTGCACATGCCCTGACAAGCACCAAGGCCAGGGAAGAGCTTGCAATTGAGGTACGTGCCCTTGACCAGAATTAAACCCGAGACCCTTAGGTCCCCGACGCTCTATTCACTGACCAAAACTGGCTGGAGCTGCACTAGGTTTATTCTTGATCTGGGTCATCAAAGTCAACTTTTGCTTTGTAATGATTAGAACTTTTTTCCAAAGTCCCATGACCCTGTGACTAATAGTATGTTATAGAATTACTAGAGGCCTGTTGCATGAGGAGATTCATGCAATGGGCCTTCCCTTCAGTTGGCTGCTGGAACCGGTTTGCCTCTGGCACCTGGGATCCAGGCCTTCGCTCTGGCCGGGATCCGGCTGGAGCTGGCCCCAGAGCCATCAGACTTAGCTGCTCCTGCCCTGGGGCCATCAGGCTTTGCTGCTCCAGCTCTGGGGCCATCAGGCTCCGCTGCTCCTGCCATGGGGCTGTCAGGCTTTGCTCCACCACTTGGAGCCTATGTATGCAAATTAACCGCCATCTTTGTTGGGTTAAATTGCATACTCTCCTGTTGGCTGGTTAGCGTAGCGAAGGTACGGTCAATTTACATGTTTGTCTATTATTAGGTAAGATGGATTGAAAAACTCAGTTTCAATAAGAATGCAACTCAGAGAAATCAATATTGTTGTACACTCTGAGAAGACTACAAGAAAATATATTAGATTGATTTTTCCTATATGTTTACAAAAAATGACCCAACGTTTCATACAGAATTCACAATATAAAAAAAATGTTCTTATAGATTAGAAGTACAAATAGATTCTTCTGTAGTTTTCTTTTGTGGATTTTGTTCATTTTTTAAATTAAATTACCATTATTGAAAGGAACCTTTTAGCTATAATTTTCTGATAATATCACATTCTGTACCCTAAATCATTCTAAATCATTAAGGTTACTTGCCAATCACAATGACCTGGATGGTCACTATAGTTAAGGAAACTTTTCTGGACATGGTTTCTCTTTCTGAGAGTTCATTACTACTATACTAGAGGCCCAATACACGAAATTCGTGCCCAATGCCTTTGCAGCCCCAGCTGTCTTGGCCCTCACAGCCCTGGCTTCATCTGGAAAATCATCCAGAAGAATGTCTGGATAGTCATTCTGCTGTTTGGCCATTTGGTTGATTTGCATATTATGCTTTTATTATTATAGATTAAAATGTCATTGATTTTTCACATTGTTGTTTCTCCTTTTCCCTTCCTCTCGCTCTGAAATCAACAAATACATATTTAAAAGAAAAGTAGAAAAATAAAAGGTTAGTAAGCCCCATTGTTTATTAAATATATTTTATTGATTTTTTACAGAGAGGAAGGGAGAGGGATAGAGAGTCAGAAACATCGATGAGAGAGAACCATCAATCAGCTTCCTCCTGCACACCCCCCACTGGGGATGTGCCTGAAACTAAGGTACATGCCCTTGACTGGAATCGAACCTGGGACCCGTCAGTCCCCAGGCCGACACTCTATCCAGTGAGCCAAACCGGTCAGGGCAGTAAGCCTCATTTTTAACCCTTCCAATCTCTGTCATATCATGTCTTTTCTGTACCCAGCTTCAAAAAAAAAAAAAATTTACTTTCTTTTTCTACATAATTAGAATGTACACTCCTCAGTTCATCACCTTGTGTTCTGCACCAGCCATTTATTTTAACTTTCTGTGGGTTTTTCAATCATCCTTTATTTTTTCTAAATCTATACACATTTTTGTTGTTCTTTTTTTTCTTTATTTATTGATTAAGGTATTACATACGTGTCCTTATCCCCCTATTGTCCCCAAACCCCGCACCCTGTTTAGGCCCTCACCCCCACTGGTGTCTGTATCCATTGGTTAGGCTTATATGCATGCATATAAGTCCTTTGGTTGATCTCTCCCCCTTACTCCCATCCTCCACTACATTCCCTCTGAGGTTTGAGCATCTGATTGATGCTTCTCTGTCTCTGGATCTGTTTTATTCATCAGTTTATGTTGTTCATTTTATTCCATAAATGAGTGATATCATGTAATATTTGTCTTTCTCTGATTGGCTTATTTTGCTTAGCATAATGCTCTCCAGAACCATCCATGCTGTTGCAAATGGTAGGAGTTCTTTTCTTTTTACAGCAGCATAATATTCCATCCTGTTGATATACCACAGCATTTTAATCCACTCATTGGCTGATGGGCACTTTGACTGTTTCCAAATCTTAGCTAATGAAAATTGCGCTGCTATGAACATAGAGATGCATATATCTTTTCTGATTGGTGTTTCTAATTTCTTGGGATATATTCCTAGAAGTGGGATCACTGGGTCAAATGGGAGTTCTATTTTTAGTTTTTTGAGGAAACTCCATACTGTTTTCCACAGTTGTTGCTCCTTTCTGCATTCCCACCAGCAGTGCACGAGGGTTCCTTTTTCTCCGCATCCTCGCCAGCACTTGTCATTTGTTGATTTGTTGATGATAGCCATTCTGACAGGTGTGAGATGGTACCTCATTGTCGTTTTGATTTGCATCTCTCAGATGATTAGTGACTTTGAGCATGTTTTCATATGTCTCTTGGCCTTTATGTCCTCTTTCAAAAAGTATCTAAAAATAGTCCATTGCCCATTTTTTGATTGGGTTGTTTATCTTCCTTTTATTCTTTTTATATAACTTATTTTTATTATTTAAAACTCTTGCCAACTTTTGCCTTAGAAAACTTTTCCTTTCCATGATATCGATAATGGCACTCTTTGTTCTTTTCTAAGTTCTCTTCCATTCAGTTTTTTTAAAAAATAATTTATTGATTTTAGAATGAGAGAAAGGAAGAAGAGAGAAACATCTGTGTGAGAGCATAACATTGATTGGCTGCCTCCTGCATGCTCCCCACCAGAAATTAAGCCCACAACCCAGGCATGTTCCTTGACCAGGAATCAAAACAGCACCCCTTCAATGCATGGGACGATGTACAACCAACTGAGCCACACTGGCCAGGGCCCTTCCATTTAGTTTTATATGAGACAAAACTTCCTTTTACACTCCCTGGTATTTCCCAGGGCTCAACTCTTTGGTCATTCTGTCTCTTCTCCCACTCTCTCCATGCTCTCATGGCTCAGCTCTGATTTATCTGCTGAAGGCTCTCTAATCCACATCTTCCACTGTTACTACTGTCCTGAGCTCAAAACCCATTTACCTGAGTAGATGTTTGCACCTGGTTATTTCATAAGCTCCAGAGACTCCTCCAGGCAAAGCTCTTCTATGTAACCTCTATAGTACTTGTAGCAGTTTATACACAGAATATAGTACTTATCCTTTTATTTGTTGCATGTGAAATTCTCCAACTAGAGTCTTAAGTGTTTGGAAATCTAGGAGATTATATATATATGTATATATGTATATACATATACCTTTCTATTTCCAAACCCTGACATCATATCTGTATACCTCCTATCTGTTTTCTCCACCTCTCAGGATGGCTGGGGTTTGATTTCCACCTCCCTTCAACTTGTTTTACCTGATTAGCTATTTTCTTTAACCTGCCCCATTTCCAACATAGCATGATTTCACAACTTACCTTCAATGTATTTTTTTGGGGGAAAAAAGATGTACACCATTGGAATGAGCAACTGATTGCTCATCTTTGGAATTAGGTTGGTTTGGCTATTTGCCTGAGAAGAGTGTGGGTGGATTCATTTTGTCCCCTCTCTGTGTATGAAGTCACTGTTTCTTTCTTTGGTTCTTGGTGGGGAAAACAAAGAAGTCCATAATTGTTGCATCAGAGTAAAGTATAGTAAATGATGAATTTAGAGAATTTATCAAGGTCAGATCATTAAAGGGCTTTGTGATTTATTATTATTATTTTTAATTTTTTTACTTAACTCATACCATTGTGATTGAAGAAGATGTGTGATATGATTTTAGTCTTCTTAAATTTATTGAGACTTATCATGTGGCTTGACATATGCCCTATCCTGGAAAACATTCCATATACACTTGAAAAGCATGTGTATTCTTCTGCTTTGAGGTAAAACGTTCTAAAAATATGTATTAAGTTCATCTGCTCTAATATGTTGTTTAAGGACATGGTTTGCTTGTTGATTTTGTGTCTAAATTATCTATTCATTGATCTCAATGAGGTATTTAAGGCCCTATTATTACTATGTTACTCTGTATCTCTTGCTTTGTGTCCATCTATATTTGCTTTGTATATTTAATTTTTATACTAGCTTTATAATTTGTTGATTCACTGTTTTTGCAAAGTGCCTTTGCCAGTCTGATTTTTTTCTTTTCTATATTTTTGTATTTATATCTTTGATCTTTTCTTTTCCACTTAAAGAAGTTCCTTTATCATTTCTTATAATTCCTTTGTCTGGAAAACTCCTTCTCTCTCCTTCTGTTCTAAATGATAGCCTTGCTGGGAAGACTAATCTTGATTGTAAGTCTTTGCTCTTCCAATTTTTAGCATATGTGCTGCGAAAGTGAACACTATGTCTTTGCTTTTCATCACTTTCAATATTTCATGCTAATCCTTTCTGTTCTACCACGTTTCTGTGGAGAAATCAGCTGACAGCCTGTGGGAACTCCACCTTACATAACCAATTTACTCTTGCTGCATTTAAAATTCTCTTTTATATTTAACCTTTGATATTTTAATTATAATATGTCTTGCTGTGGACTTCTTTGTGTTCATCTTGTCTGGGAATCTCTGCACTTCTTGGACTTGTATGACTATTTCCTTTGCCAGGTTAGGGAAGTTTTTAGTCATTATTTCTTCAAGTAGTTGTGTTTTTTTTTATCCCTTGTTCTCTCTCTTCTCCTCCTGGGACCTTTTTGATGCAATTATTGGTATACTTGATATTGTCCCAGTGGTCCCTTAAACTATCCTCCTTTTTTATTCTTTGGTGTTGTTCCATTGGGAGTTTTTCACTGCCTGTCTCCTAGATTACTGATTCAATTTTCCATTTCATCTAATTGCTGTTGATTCCCTCTGATGTTTTATTGATTTCTGTTATTTTATAATTCAGCTCTGAATGGTTGTTTTTGTTGTCTATTTGTGTGTGTGTGTGTGTGTGTGTGTGAGTGTGTGGGTTTTCACTTTGTGGAAGCTCTCACTGAGTTCATGCATTCTTTTCCCAATTTCATTGAACATCCTTGTGTTTTAAACTCTGTATCTAATAGATTGCTTGCATTTTGTTTAGTTCTTTTTCTGAAGTTTTGTCCTATTCTTTCATTTAGGGCCTGTTTCTTTGTCTCCTCATTTTGGTTGACTCCCTGTCTTTATTTCTATGTATTAGGTGGATCTATTACATGTTCCAGTATTGGCAGAGTGTTCTTTTTTTAAAAAAAATATATTTTATTGATTTTTTACAGAGAGGAAGGGAGAGAGATAGAGAGTTAGAAACATCGATGAGAGAGAAACATCAATCAGCTGCTTCCTGCACATCTCCTACTGGGGATGTGCCCGCAACCCAGGTACATGCCCTTGACCAGAATCGAACCTGGGACCTTTCAGTCCGCAGGCCGACGCTCTATCCACTGAGCCAAACCGGTTTCAGCAGCAGAGTGTTCTTATGTAAAAGGTGTCCTATGGAGTGCAGTGGCACATCTCCCTGGTCACCTGAGCTAGGTTCCAGAGGCATCACCTGTGTGAATTGTGTGGGCCCTCCTATTGTACTTGGACCTCCATTGCTGTTGGCACATCAGTGGACTGACTGGGTGAGAGGACTGGCCATAACGACAATAGATGAGTTGTTCTGCAGGGGCTGACCCCAGGGAGTGAGAATCACTTTAGCAGAGGCTCTGGGGCCAGTTGGATCTGCCCTTTTCTTGTGTCAATTGTGAAGTTCATTGGGTGAAACCCCAGTGCAGCCTGAAGCCTGCCCCTGGGTTTGTTAGGTCTGGAACCTCTTGGAAGGAGCTCTGGTGTAGGCCAAGGCCAGCCACTGCTTGTTCAGGGTTTGGGGCTGCTTGGTAGGAGCCACATAGTGATTGGTTAGTTGCCACTTGTGCTGGACTTGGATGTGCTTGGGAGAGGCTATGCTGCAAACTGAGACCAGCTGCCACTTGTTCTGGCTTTGAGACCCTTTGATGGGTGCAATGATGCAAACTGAGGGTAGTCATCATTTGTGCTGGGTCTGTGGCTGCTTAGTTGGAACTATGCTGAAGGCTAAGACTGGCTTCCCCTTATGTCCAGTTTGGGGCCACCTGATGGCAGCGACAGTGCAAATTGAGACTGGTTATCACGTATGTTCACGTTGTGGCCACTTGGCAGGAGCTACAATTTAAGCCAAGGCCTGTTGCTGCTTGTGTGGGGGTTTTCGCCCTTTGAGAGAGTCTGTATCACGAGCCAAGAGCAACCACTTGCATGGAATTTGTGGCCTTTTGAAAAAGTCTGCAGCATAAGCCTAGGGGTTCTATGACTCATGTGGTGTTTGCCGTCCTTTGAGTGTGTCTGCAGCATGAGCCAAGGCAGGCCACTCCTATGGAGGAACTTCTGGAAGAGGCTCAGACCAGGCAAGGGAATTGAGTTGGTGGGGTCTTAGGGAGTCACCAGGGTGGGGTGAACTATGTTTCCCAAGTTAATGGAGAGCATGAGTTTGGCACCTTCCTGCCCTGGGCCAGCTTCTGGGAGGAGAGCTCAGCAAAGGAACAATGGTCCAGCCAGTGATTCTGTCCCTGGAGAGAATGCCAGCCCTCATCCAGAAGTTAGTCAACTTAGTTATTCCCCAGATGTTCCTGTCACTTTTTGAGCTGCAGCCTCTGTGCTGGAGTTTAGATCGAATGAGGTTTTGTACTGCCCCTTTAAGAGCAGCATGTCCTGGTCTCCCACAGACATTTATTTGTCTGTCTGGGATGCAATCGCCACTGGTTTTCACAGACAGATGTCATGGGGACTCCTCTTCCCAGCACTGAACTTAGGAGCCCAGAGTGGGGTTGGGCCTGATATATCCCTCCTGTTTCTTACTCATTATACTCAGGTATGGAACCTGCCCTGTCTGCATCTCCACCCCGCCTACCTGTCTCAGTTATGACTTTTTCTTCTGTATCATTAGTTATAGGAATCCTGTTCAGCTAGTCTTCAGGTGGTTCTCAGTGATGGTTGTTCCATAGTGTAGCTGTAATCTTGATGTGAACTTGGGAGGAGGCAATCTCAGAGCTTACCTACTCTGTCATCTTGAATGAAGTGTTTTGGTTTTTTTTTTTTTTAGTCAATAATTTTTACAAAGCTATATATGCCCTCATTTTCCTCAGGAATATAGTATTTAGTTTTTTCCCATTGGTGGGTTTTGACAAAAACATTCTCTCTCTCTCTCTCTTCTCTTTCCCCCATTGCCTACTGTATAGAACTCATTTTGTGCAGTAACTCAATTGATGATAAGGCACCCAATTTGCTAGAGCAAATATAGCTCTAGATTGTGCTATTATTATGGTCATGAAACCAGGTTGCTGCTATTTCTGTCATTACCTCAGATTGAGGAGGTCACTGTGGTTGCTGCTCTCAGTCTTTCAAATTACTCTTTGATATAGCTCATTTGGGCCAAAATTTTGCTAAATTTCATACTTTTTTTTTTAATTGAGGCATAATGGACATATAACATAATATAATGTTTCAGGTATAAAACATAATGATTCCATGTATGTATATATTGTAGAATGATTGCCATAATAAGTCTATCACCTCATGTAGTTACATAATTTTTCATGTGATGAGAACTTCTAAGGTCTACTATCTTAGCAACTTCAAATATACAATATAGCATTATTAACTACTAGAGGCCTGATGCATGAAATTCCTGCAAGAGTAGGCCTCCCTTCCCTGCCAGCACCGGCTTCCCTCTGGCACCCGAGACCCGGGTTTCCCTCCAGCCACCAGCAGGCACCCGGGACCTGGGCTTCCCTCGCAGCCCCAGCTTGGTCCAGAAGGTTGTCCAGAAGGATGTCCAGTCTAATTAGCTATTATGCTTTTATTATTATAGATAGTCCCCATATTGTATATTATATCCCTAGAACTTACGTAATTTATAACTGGTAGTTTGTATCTCCCTCTTTTTCTCACACACACAAAAAAACAAAGTGTTAAAAACTTTACTGTTAAAATGAGCTTGACATTTTTTCATGTCACTGACATTATAAATATTGTGAAAATAATTATAACATCACATCAATTTATGTAGATTTGTTTATAGCTCAAGATTGCTTAAACCAATAACATTAAATTTCCTCTTCCTGGTGTTTTGGAAGTCTTTGCCTTACAAGGTATTATCATATTTTTTTCAGGTGCAGAATGATCTTGAAATAAAACATAAAATCAAGGCACAAGCTTTATTTTACCCTCACTTACAGGTAATTGATTCGTATTTGCCATCTCACAGAGAAAATGAGAATGGTGTGGTTCTGACCAGGGACATAGCCATAAAACTTGTGAGCTTATATATCACCGAGGATAAAACATTTCCCCAGGCACTGAAAAGAAACCAACATATGCCGCTGGAATCAAGACCTTTGTTCAAGTTTGTTAACTGGAGTACTCTCTTACCCGAGAAGTATAGAAAGGACTATGTTTATACTGAACCAATTCTTGGAAGAACTAGTTATTCATTGCCAGCTCTTATGGACATCAGAATGTCACCCTTGGTGGCCAATGATTCCCAGTTACAGAATTTGCCATCAACCTTTATTCTTACCTGTCAACATGATATCCTGAGAGATGATGGACTTATGTATGTTTCAAGACTTCAAAATGCTGGAGTTCAAGTTACTCATGAACATATTGAGGATGGATTCCATGGAGCTCTATCATTTATGGCACCACCCCTGCACTTACATCTAGGTCTCAGAATAAGAGACATGTATATTAGTTGGCTGGATAAGAATTTATAAATCCATCACTTACTTGATTGTATTTTGTGATATTTTGTAGTTGTAGTACAAAGAACAATGCCATTTGTATTGTCTAAATCTAGGCTTGAATCAGTTATAATGACTACTGCATATCCTCGAACTAGTAATATTTTTGACTCACAAAACCTGCATGTGATCCTTTTTTCTCATTACTTATGGTTATTAGAATTATGTTGGTCCTGATAGAGACCCATGCTTATTAAAGTTTAGAAATAAGAATAATACTGGCAAGTAAGAGAAGACAACATTCAGACAGGTACAAAAACTGTATAATAAGTGGGAAGAGAAAAAACATACAGAAAACATCATAAGGAAATTGTATTCATTTCATGTGGCTGTTATAACAAATTACTACAAATTGTGTGGCTTAAAACAACAGAAATTTATTCTCTAGAGTTCCTGGGCCTGAAGTCCAATATTAGTATCACTGGGCCAAAATTAAGGTACTGGTGAGAGAGCTGCTTACTCTGGAGGTCCCAGATGGCTGAACCCCTGCCTCTTTCACCGGGTGGCTAACAGTACTCCTTGCTCTAGCCAGGTCACCTTAATCTCAAAGGCTGGATTCTGCAAATCTCGCTGCTGCATCTTCACATGGCCTTCTCCTACGCCTCCTCCTAGAAGGATACATGTGTTTGCATTCAGGTTCTATCCAAATAATCCAGAACAATCTTCCCATTTTGAGATTCTTTTTTTAAAATTTATCTTTATTGTTTAAAATATTACAGATGTCCCCTTGTTTATTTTTTCCCATTGACCCCCTCCACCCTGCACCCGCTCCTCCCAGACCTTCACTACACTATTGTCTGTGTCCATGAGCTATAAATATATGCATTTAAATTCCCGGTTAATCTCTTCCCATATCTAGCCCCACTCCTGCTTCCCTCTGAAATCTGTCTGTCTGTTCCATCTGTCTATGTCTCTGGGTCTATTTTGTTCCTCAGTTTATTTTGTTCATTAGATTCCACATCTGAGTGAGATCATGTGATACTTATATTTCTCTGACTGGTTTATTTCACTTGCATAACACTCTCCAGGTCCTTCCAAGCTGCTGAAAATAGTAAGAGTTTCTTTTTTATTTTCTTTCTTACAGTCGTGTAGTATTCCATTGTGAAAATGTACCACAGCTCTTTTTATCCATTCATCTGCTGATGGACACTTGGGCTGTTTCCAATTTACATTTGCAGATACTACCTTTCTATCCCTATATATTAGGTAACATTCACAGGGATTAGGATTTAGATATTTTGGAAAGGCCTTTTTTTATTTTCAGTTTTGTTTTGTTTTTTAAAAAAGCAGCAGATCAGCATTATAATTCAATCAAATCTAAATATGCATTCGACAATGTATTTCATCTGAGTATGTAGTGAAAAACTTTTCTACAAACACCCTAAATATATTATCTAGAAATACATTTACTAATAAGTAAATCACTTCTGCAAGCCTTTTGTTGAGCAGAATCATATGTTAAAACTGAAGACTTATTGCTGTGAAAAAAAAATGTGTAGTACAGTAGTATGAATCTTAGGTATTAAGCATAATCAGTTGAATCAAGTTAAGTTAAAAATAAATATGTGGCAAGAAATGTGTGTGTGTGTATGTGTGTGTGTACCTGTAAGTGGGGTGGGGGTTGGGGTGAAAATCTACAAGCCATTTGACTATATACCTTGTTTAGTTAAGACTAGACATTATATCATACCTTCCTTTTTCAGAAGACAATTAAAAATGACAATTTCAACAGTCCATAAAAAACACACTACTGTAAACAGACAACCAAGGGGTCCGAACTGCCTGTCACTACTTGAGCCAATTAAGCAGAGACATGATTAAATCATATATGAGCGTTTATTCCAACAATGCACGAAGTATGGAGAGCAGCAGGTCATCCACAAAAATCTGCTCTGCCCCCACCATAAGCCAGCTGCTTCTATTGGGTAGGAGGCAAAAATTATGTGGGAGAGTAAGAATTACAGGCATGGGAAAGTAGGCAAGGTATAATGGTTACAGATTACAGGCAATGCGGAGTGGGGGGGGGGGCGGGAGAGAGGGGGGTGGTGTGGTGGAGGGGGGGAGTGTCACAGAGGACGGGTGCCTCCAGGCACCACCTCTGGGACCAGATTACAGGCAATAGGGGCTGGGGATTGCAAAGGGTGGGGGCCTGCAGGACTAGATTGTTTTAGCCACAGGGTTGTAAATCTTTCCATAAGGGTAGGCAGTTCTTGGGAAAAGAAGATGGACTGCATTCCGATGTTAACTCCCATGTCCCAGGGTAGAGGACTCTTAGCCAGGTTAGAATGTGCTTTTTTCTAATCAGAACAGAACAATCACAGTTAATAGAGCATGATTAGAATTTCTTATAATTATAGCTACTCCCCAATATTCTATTTCTGCCCCTAACACTATTTTTTACAGTAGAAAGAAATTAACTATGTGCAAAAAGCTATTTTTATTCAGTTTAATTTCAAGGCCCCTAGGATAAAAAAAAAACACAAAAAAACACATCCATGATTCTCACAAATTAAAAAAAAAAAAAATGAATGGCATTGGAATGAGTTGTTTTTCCCCACTAAGGTTTATAAAATCTATACAAAAATTTGATACTGTCATATTGTCATGGTTCTGATTTCATTTCCATTACACTTTCTTAAAATATATTTTTTAAGTTATAAAAGTAATTATCTTCATGGTACTGAATCTGATTCCAGTTCTTTTTCATCATTTAGGATAACTGGCTCCCAGTTCCAATCAAGGAAAAATAAAAACCTCTTGTGCAGGTAAAGCCAGAACATTGAGACTGGTGCTTGGAGACAAAAAGGTTTATTTATTTAGTCAAAGCGAGAAGACAAGGAGCAAGATCCTCAATCCCCCTCTCTCAAAAAGCAAAATACGGGGGGTTTATGCAGTTAGGGAGTAGGGAAGGAGGAGTTCCAGGGAACTGAGAGAGAAGTCTGTGTTTCTTTAGTCACAGATAACACTTTTCCTCTCAGACTCCTGGGTGTCAGCAGCTGGCCGCAGCTACCTTGAAGACAATCTTTCCTTCTCCAAAACAAACTCATATATTTTCCTGCGACCCTGACCCTGAAGTTATCTCCTCCTGCTTGACATCAGCAACCTATGACTACATTTGTGAGAACAAATGTTGAGCAGGAAGAGCGATTTAACACATGGACATAGGCCTAATTAAGAATTAAGAAGGAACTCCTACCATTTGCAACAGCATGGATGGACCTGGAGAGCATTATGCTAAGCTAAATAAGCCAGAGGAAGATAAGTACCACATGATCTCACTCATACGTGGAATCTGATGAACAACATAAACTGATGAACAAAAATAGATCCAAAGGCTGAGAAGTGCCGGAACAAATTGTCAAACCTCAGAGGGAAGGAGGGATGGGATGGGTAGGAAGAGATCCACCAAGGAACTTGTATGCATATATGCCTAACCCATGGGCACAGACAATAGGGTGGTGAAGGCATGGGGTGGGGGACCTGGGTGAGCTGGGAGAGATCAATGGGGGAAAAGGGGGACATAGATAATACTTGCAACAATAAAGATGAAAAACATTAAACTATTTAATTCTAGCTGCCTAAAGTATGAGGGGCATCAACATCACAGGCTCAGCTCTGTGCCTTAGGGAGTGACTAAGGGCCCTCCTGGACTAGACAGTTCACAGAAGTGTGCTCCAAGCCTCTTTGCAGAAACAATCACCAATCTTGTAGGAAGATTATCTGGAGGTACCTTTGTTTGACACCATTTGCAACAGGAAGTCCTCCCTCCTTTACATCACATTTGTTGTACTCACTGTCCTTGATGCATACCCAAGAATACCCAAATCAAGGAGGTGGCTGGGAGTCATTAGGGACACAGATATTTGTTTTGTGTTTGGGGTTATGAACTAGACGGTGTTACTCATTCTGGCACTCAAATTGTTCCAGCTTGGGTCATTGGGCAGCTCTTTCCCCCTTACACATACCTCTGTATCCTTTAGATTGGTTGGTGTTGAAGGGTAGTAGGGCCCAGACTCTTCTATCCCCTTCAGATCTAATGGCAGACAGCTTGTACTCACTCACTAGGCTGCTCAAATCCTGCCAGTTTCAACTGCTTTCCAATTGGTTACTAAGACTTCAGATGAATACATGTTGGTAAGATCTTCTCTGTTGCTCCCTGGGCTTCCCCCTGCACAGAGGCTGCTGCTGCTGCACAGGCCTTGGAGCTGTTGGTGGCTTGTTTCCACTGTTCGTCCTTGGAGGTTTGTGCGGAACTGTACAGGTTTAGCTCACATTTTGCTTCCTAGTAGGTCGTCCATCTTTCGTTGGTTTTATTAACCAAGTTTCTCTGTGGGTTTTCATGGGGACATTGAAAGATTTTTAAAAGCTAAGGACTCATATTGGGATATTTAACACATTTTTTTTCTAGTAACTGATAGAATAAACAGATAGAAATTAATAAGTAGATTTTGGAAAAATAATAAAATAAATTTAATTTATACAAATTGAAACCAGTATCAAGTAATGTCATAACACACCTTCTTTTCAAATACACATGGAACATTTTTTAAAAAACCCTTGGCTATAAGCTATTGTTATCATATTTAAAATGATGGAAGCTATGTAAAGGATAATCTTTAGCTACAGTGGAATTAGGCTAGAAGTGAATAACATGATAATTCAGAAATCCCCATTTAAAAATAAATAAAAATATTACTAAATAATTCATGGTCAAAAATATAATTCACTATAGAAATTAGAAAATATTTCCACTTAAATAATAATGAAAACACCACATACTAGTACAAGGAAAAACTTGTGGAATGCAGCTAAAACTGGTCCTTACAAGAAAGTTTATAACTAAAACACATGCATTAGAAAAGAAGCAAGGACAGTTATCAGAGAAGGATCTAGAACAAAAACAAGCCTGTACAGATAATTTTTGCAGCTTCCTACTCAAGTACTTGCAAATTAAGTCAAGTACTGCCACCCAGTGGCATCTTTTGGAATTTGGAATTCAAATCCACTTGGTAAAACAGTACAAACAACTGCTTTTTTGACTGGTTGATTATTGTGCCTTGGTGCAAAAAGCTTCCATTATAGAAACCCACCAGGAATGTTATGGGTTGGAAAACATTTTGATTTGTGTAATTTCAGAGAGACATGCTGATAAATATGGCGCAACACAGCAGAGCTCTTTGATAACATGGGAATTGTATGTTCAGGACATGTCTGGAGAAACATATAGATGGGTTTAAGTCAGTCTGCTTTGTTTTCTATTTGTTCATTGTTTCAACATTTTCCTGCCTTTTTAAAAAATTAATTTGGTATTTTAATGATTTAATTGTTTTCCCCATTATTGGGTTATTTGTTTTATAATTTTTAGTGGTTGCTTTAAGAGTTTACAATAGGTATCCTTATTTTATCACATGTAACTTCAAATGATAACGGTACACATAAGTAGTAAGAATTTTTCAATTTCTTTCCTCTCTTCTTTTAGATTATTTTGACCATATATTTTGAATCTACATGTGTTATGAACTCAACATAATTTAAAAAATATTTTCGATTTAAATAGTTATTTAACTTTTGAGATATTTTCTAAATGAGGAGCAATCTATATTGGCTCAAATGATTATTTTTCTGAAATTCTTCATTCTTTTTTATAGATCAAAGTTGTTTTTTTATTATTTTTATTCTGCCTAAAAACCTGCTTATATCTTCTGCAATGTAAGTATGCTTGCAATGAATTCTCTCAACATTTTTTCTGAGTAAAGTATTAAGGTGCCCTCATTTAATAAAATATTTTACTTCGAATGGGGTTATGGTTTGATTATTTTTTTCTCCAACACTTTTAAAGATGATCTGTCTTCATATGGGTCTTCTAATGAGAAGACTGTGGCCATTCTTATGTATATACTAGGGGCCCAGTGCACAAATTCATGCACCGTGAAAGGAACTGTGAGCCACGAGGCTGTGGTAAGCACAGGGGTGGGTCTTGGCTCATCCTTCGTGCCCCCACCCAGCCCCTCCTGCTGCGGCCCCAGTCCCCTGTCTGCCAGCAGCCCTGCTCCTGCTGCCCCTACTCCCATGCACTGATGGCGCCGGCCTTGCTTGCACCTGCTGAT
This sequence comes from Myotis yumanensis, assembly GCF_028538775.1. Lineage (NCBI taxonomy): Eukaryota > Metazoa > Chordata > Mammalia > Chiroptera > Vespertilionidae > Myotis > Myotis yumanensis. The sequence continues at coordinate 199,566,759 of NW_027223753.1, read as the reverse complement.
GGCACAGAGCAATTGGGGCCAATGCCATCAGTGGGTGCGAGTGGCAGCTGCTGCCCTGATAACCCCTCAGGAGTAGGTGGTGGTGGAGAAGCCCTCAGGCATGATTAGGGCCAGCAACTGCTGCTCCCACCCACTGAGGGTGATGAGCGATTGGGACCAGTGCCAGGCACTGGCAACAGGTGCAAGCGGCGGCTCCAGCGCCAGCTGCGGGTGTGAGCAAGGCTGGTGCTGGCAGTGGGTAAGAGCAGGGTCAGCACGGCAGCAGGTGCGAGTACCAGGCAGGACTGTGGCCCGTGGGAGCAAAGTATTTTCAGTAACCACCAGAGGCTCGTCCTGATGACAGCAACCGGCACCCCGCCTTGGTCTGGCGCCCCTGCTCAATTGCTCCACCATCCCGCCATGGCCTATGCCAGCCATGTTCTGCGCATGCCCCCTGGTGGTCAGCGCATGTCATAGCAACTGGTTGTTCAGTTGTTCTGGTTGTTCTAGTTGTTCCGCCATTCAGTCTATTTGCATATTAGCATTTTATTATTTACTAGCGGTCTGGTGCACGAAAATTCGTGTACTCAGGGAGGATCCCTCAGCCCGGCCTGCACCCTCTCATAATCCGGACACCTCGGGTAGGGTTCCTAGTCCTGGCCTGAGATCAGGGCCTATCAGGGTTTTCCTTTCCCTGGCTGCAGGCAACTGGCCCCACCCCCCGCCGCTGCCACTGCTTGCCATCTGTGCAGTGATGCCCCCCCTCCCCTGCCACTGGTAGTCTCTCTGTACAGGCGACAGGCTGTGGTGCGATGGCTCGGCTGGCCTGGGCCTCCTTCTTTCTTTGCTGGGGGGCGGGGCCTGCCCTGTGATGGGCCGTCTGCCTACCTGATCGCCCCTAACTGCTCGCCTGCCTACCTGATCACACCTAACCACTTGCTTGCCTACCTGATCACCCCTAACTGGTTGTTTGGGGGCAGGGCCAGCCCTGCAAGGGGCCATCTGCCTACTTGATCACCCCTAACCACTCTCCCTACTTGCCTGATTGCCCCTAACCGCTTACTTGGGGGTGGGGCCAGCCCATGGAGGGCTGCGGTGGTCTGGTCTCTGGTCATTTCGGTCGTGATGTCTCTGATCTTTTATTATATAGGACTGGAGGCCCGGTGCACAAAAATTTGTGCACTCAGGGAGTGGGGGGACGGGGGTCCCCCAGCCCAGCCTGTGCCCTCTCACAGTCTGGGACCCCTTGGGAGATAACGACCTGCTGGCTTAGGCCTGCTCCTGGGTGGCAGAGGGCAGGCCCAATCCCTAAGTGCAGCCCCTGGTCAGGCTCTTAGCAGGGCCGATTGGGGAGTTGGGGCGCCGCCCCCTGTCATGCACAGAGCAGGGCGGATCGGGAGGTTGTGATGCCACCCTCAATCATGCTCAGGGTAGGGCTGATTGGGGGGTTGGGGCACCACCCCCTGTCACACTCAAGGCAGGGTCGATGGGGAGGTTGCAGCCCCACCCCCTGTCACGCACAGAGCAGGGCCGATCAGGGGGTTGGGGCACTGCCCCCTGTCACGCACAGAGCAGGGCCCATCAGGGGGGTTGGGGCTACGTACCCTATCACACACAGAGCAGGGTCAATCAGGGGGTTGGGGAGCTCCCCCCTGTCACTCACAGAGTAGGACCAATAGGGGAGTTGGTGCACTGCCCCCTGTCACACACAGAGCAGGGCGGATCAGGGGGTTAGGGCACTGCACTCTGTCACACTCAGGGCAGGGCCAATGGGGAGGTTATGGCTCTACCCTGTCACACACAGAGCAAGGCCCGTGGAGGGGGATTGGGGCACTACCCTCTATCACCCACAGAGCAGGGCCAATCAGGGGGTTGGGGCGCCGCCACTGTCACACTCAGGGCAGGGCTGATGGAGAGGTATGGCTCTACCCTGTCAAACACAGAGCAGGGCCCGTGGGGGGGGGTTGGGGCGCTGCACTCTGTCACACCAGAGCAGGGCCGATCAGGGGGTTGGGGAGCTCCCCCCTGTCAAACACAGAGCCACAGGACAATCAGGAGATTGGGGAGCTCCCCCCTATCAGGCACAGAGCAGGGCTGATCAGGGGGTTGGGGTGCCTTCCCCTGTCACGAACAGAGTAGGGCGAACAGGGAGGTTGTGGCCCCACCCCCTGTCACACACAGAGCCGCAGGGCGATCAGGGGGTTTGGGTGCTGCCCCCTGTCACACTGATCCCGGTGTCAGGAGCCTCGCTGCTCCGCTGAGCCCAGTGCTGGGAGGCATATTACCCTTTCACTATATAGGATAGAGGCCTGGTGCATGGGTAGGGGCTGGCTGTTTTGCCCTGAAGGGTGTCCTGGATCAGGGTGGGGGTCCCCACTGGAGTGCCTGGCCAGCCTGGGTGAGGGGCTGAGGGCTGTTTTCCGGCTGGCGAGTGACTGAAGCTCCCAACCGCTCCTTGTTTTCTTTTTTTTTTTTTTTTTATTCTGGGCCAGCTTTAGCTCTGAGGCCTCGCTGTTGAAAACATCGATACAATGTTGCAGTCTGAGCGTGGCTGAATGGAAGCCGGTTTCTGGGGTTTTGTTTAGCTTCTTATTTGCAACATAGTACATAGTTACTTAGAGTTGCAGCTGAGAGGCCGGCAAGTGAGGCGGGGAACGTTGGAGTCCACAGCAAGCAAGCCTCATGCTCTCTTCAGTGCCTGGCTGCTGGCCGCCATCTTGGCTGACAGTTAATTTGCATATACTCACTGATTAGCCAATGAAAAGGGTAGCGGTCATACGCTAATTACCATGTTTCTCTTTTATTAGTGTAGATTATATTATATAGGATACTTCTGTAAGTAATGTTCCTTTTTCTCTCCGGTTTGTTTGAAGACTTTCTTTTTGCCACTTTTTTTCCCCAGCAAATCGATTATGAAGTATCTTGCTGTGGTTTATAATTTTATTATTTTGGTGGGATTTATTGAGCTTCTAGAATCTTTTAGTTTATAGTTTTCTTCAGATTTAGAAAAATTGTGACCCTTTCTAACTTTAGATAATTTATCTGTCTCCCCCTACTTCCATAACATATCTGCTACCACTTTCTGGAACTTTAATTACACATATTAAACTGCTTGATATTTTCCCAGGGGTCACTGAGACTCTTTATTCTTTCCTCTCTGGATGCTTCATTTTGAATACTTTCTATTGTTATTCAACTTCACTGATCTTTGTCCTAAGTTCAAAATCTGGTTTAGTAAATACTTCAATTTCCTTCTGCTTAAAAATTGTCTTGGTCATTCTATGTTAATTGCAAAACAAAACATAAACAAAACAAAACAAAAAAAAACAAACACACAGAAAAAATAATGTAAAAAAACAACTCCCCCCCACCCCCCCACAAAAAAAAGAACAAACAAACAAAAGCCTTTGGAATCTGCTTGTCAGTTTTCCAAAAAAAAAAAAAATTTCTGACATTTTAAGTCAGATTTCATTGCATTTATGGTTTATTTTTAGGACAATGTTTATGTTAAAAATGATGCAATTTCCAATTCATGTACATGGAGTATATCTCAACTGATTTCTTTTCTAACTTCTCTCCGCAGTGTTTTGTAGTTTACAACATCAAAGTTTTACAAGTCTTTTGCTAGATTTAATTATAAGAATTTGATTTTTTGGTTGATATTGTGAATGGGTCATAATGTTTTAATTTTATTGTCCTATATTTCTTATAGTATAAAGAAATATATTTGATATTTTAATATTGAGCTTATATATTAAGACTGCTAAATTTACTTATTAACTCTGACTTATAAATTCCTTAGAAATTTCTTCTTACATGATTATATCATCTTGCAAGAAAGGCAGTTGTATTTCTTTTTTTTCCCCCAATATGTGTGACTTTGATTTCCTTGTCTTATCTTACTACATTTGGTCAAGATCTCCAGGACAATGTTGAATTGAGGTGGTGAGAGGGGATCTTATTTTTTTTCTTGATTTTAGGAATAAATAATTTTATATTTTACTATTAAATGTGATATGATATTAGATCTAACTTTCTCATAAATACCCTTGAAGAAATTAGGGAAATTATTTTCTACTAGAGGCCTGGAGAACAAAAATTTGTGCACTCACGGGGGAAGGAGGGGTCCCTCAGCCCGGCCTGTGCCCTTTGGGACCCCTCAGGGGATGACCACCTGCTGGCTTAGGCCTGCTCCCCAGGGGATTGGGCCTAAGCTGGCAGTCATACATCCCTCTGGCAGCTCGGCAGCCCTTGGGGGATGTCCACTTGCCAGCAGGCAGCAGGCCTAAGCTGCAGTTGGACATCCTTAGCGCTGCTGAGGAGGCGGGAGAGGCTCCCACCACCACCGCTATACTGGCAGCCATCAGCCTGACTTGTGGCTGAGCAGAGCTCCCCCTATGGGAGCTCACTGACCACCAGAGGGCAGTTCCTGCATTGAGCATCTGCCCCCTGGTGGTCAGTGTGTGTCATAGTGATTGGTCATTCCAAGTCATTCTGCTGTTAGGGTCAATTTGCATATTGCCCTTTTATTATATAGGATAGAGGCCTGGTGCACGGGTAGGGGCCGGCTGGTTTGCCCTGAAGGGTGTCCCAGATCAGGGTGGGGATCCTGATGGGGTGCCTGGCCAGCCTGGGTGAGGGGCTGATGGCTGTTTGCAGGCTGGACAAGCCCCCCAGCAGGGACCCTCACCCCATGAGGGTGTGGCCATCCTGGGTGAAGGGCTAATGGCTGTTTGCAGGCTGGCCACAGCCCTCAGCCACCCAAGCACCCAGTGGACACTGGCTGGAAGCAGGTATATGGGATTTATTTATCTTCTATAATTGAAACTTTGTTGCCTTGAGTGGAGGCGACAGCTGGCCAGGGCAGGCAGGAAGCTTGGCTTCCTCCATCATTGAGGCAACCAAGCCTCCTGCTTGCTCCAGCTACGTGGCTGCCGGCTGCCATCTTGATTGGGTTAATTTGCATATAGTTGCTCTGATTGGCTGGTGGGCATGCCTTGGGCTTAGTGAAGGTGTGGTCAATTTGCATGTTTCTCTTTTATTAGATTAGATTGTTTGGTGAGGGATTTATACTTATTATTATTCAATGTTGAATTCATTTAAATGCTTTCTCTGCATCTTTTAAGCTTATCATATTTTTATTATTAAAGAACTTCCATTAACACACTTGTCAAGTGTTAAAACAATATGCATAATTAAAGTTAACTATATTAGTGATACATATAAAATAGTTGGGTTCTATGTGCTAACATTGTGCTTAGAATTTGTATTTGCTTTTATGAGAGATTTTTATCTGTTAATTTCTTCTTTTTTACTGCCCTTGTCAAATTTGGGGTTCAAGTCTGCTTGTTATATAAAATGATTTGTAAAATACTCCATCTATATTTTTTTTCTTCTTTGAAAAATGTGTATAAGACTGGCATTCTTTTTTCTTTCAGTGGTTTGAAGAATTCAACAGTGAGAACATCTTGCCTGTGGCTTTCATTGTAGGAAGTTATTAAAATTGCAGATTAAATATCACTTATAGTTATGTTGACATCCAGCTTGTTTAAAACTTATTCTTAGATGACTTTTTTGTTTTTTCAAGAGATTTATCTTTTTTTTCAAGATTTTAAATTTATTGACATGATATTATTTATATTTTATCTTCTAAAATGATAAAAGACACCCTAAAGACTCCACCAAAAGCCAAAACCGGTTTGGCTCAGTGAATAGAGCATCGGCCTGCAGACTGAAAGGTCCCAGGTTCGATTCCGGTCAAGGGCATGTACCTTGGTTGTGGGCACATTCCCAGTAGGAGATGTGCAGGAGGCAGCTGATCGATGTTTCTCTCTCATCAATGTTTCTAGCTGTCTATCTCTCTCCCTTCCTCTCTGTAAAAAAATCAATAAAATATATTTAAAAAAAAAAAAAAAGACTCCACCAAAAAACTACTTGATTTATAAATGAATTTGGCAATGTAGCAGGATACAAAATTAACACCCAGAAATCAATGGCATTTGTATACACCAGAACTCTCAGAAAGAGAAACTACAAAAGCAATCCCATTTACCATTATAACAAAAAAAAATTTAAGATACTTAGGAATAAACTAAACCAAGGAGGTAAAAGACTTGTATTCAGAAAACTACAGAGCATTGAAAAAAGAGATAGAGGAAGATATAAACAAGTGGAAGAATATACCATGTTTATGAATTGGTAAAATTAATATCATTAAAATGTCCATACTACCCAAAGCAATCTACAGATTCAAAGTAATTCCTATCAAAATATCAACAGCATATTTTACAGATCTGAAACAAATACTTTAAAAATTTATATGGAACTAAAAAAGACCCTGAATAGACCCAGCAATCTTGAGAAAAAATAATAAAGTTGGTGGGATCATAATACCAGAGATCAAGCTATACTATAAAGCCACTGTAATCAGAACAGACTGGAACTGGCAAAGGAACAGGCATATATATCAATGGAACAGAATAGAGAACTCAGAAACCAATCCAAGCCATTATGCTCAATTAATATTTGACAAAGGAGGCAAGAGCATACAATGGAATCAAGACAGTTTTTTCAATAATTGGTGTTGGGATAATTGGACAGGTACATGCAAAAAATAAATAAATAAAACTAGACCACCAACTTTCACCATATATAAGAATATACTCAAAATGGACAAAAGACTTAAATGTGAGTCATGAAACCATAAAAATTCTAGAAGAAAACATAGAAACAAAATATTGGCTATCTCGTGGAGCAGAACTTTCCCTGATACATGGCCTAAGATAAGAGAAACAAAGGAAAAATCAACAAATGGGACTACATCAAAATAAAAAGCTTCTGCATAGCAAAAAGAAAACAGCATCAAAGTTAAAAGGAAACCCACTATAGGGAGAACATATTTGCCAATGATACATCTGATAAGGGGTTAATTTCCAAAATATATAAAGTACTCAAACATCTCAACAAAAAGAAGATAAACAAACCAATTTAAAAATGGGCAGAAGACCTGAATAGACACTTCTCCAATGAGGACATACAAATGGCCAAGGGACATATGAAAACATGTTCAATGTCACTAATAACCAGAGATGCAAATTAAAATGACAATGAGGTACCACCTTACACCTGTTAGAATGACTATCATCAATAAATCAGCAAACAACAAGTACTGGAGAGGATGCGGAGAAAAAGGAACCTTAGTACACTGCTGATGGGAATGCAGACTGCTGGTGGGGTGCAACCACTATGGAAAACAGTGTGGAGTTTCCTCAAAATATTAAAAATGAAACTGCCATTTGATCCAGTGACCCCACTTCTAGGAATATAGCCTAAGAAGCCAGAAACACCAATCAGAAAGAATGTATGCACCCCTATGTTCATAGCAGTGCAATTTACAATAGCTAAGATCTGGAAACAACTCAAGTGCCCATCAGTAGATAAATGCATTAAAAACTGTGGTGTATTTACACAATGGAATACTATGCAGCTGTAAAAAAAAAATAGGATCTCTTACCCTTTGAGATAGCATGGAGGGACCTGGTGATTATTATGCTAAGTGATATAAACCAGTCAGAGAAAGACGAGTATCATAGGATCCCACTTATATGTGGAATCTAATGAACAAAATAAACTGATGTATAAAAAAGATCCAGAGACATGGAAGCATTCAACAGACTGATGTATTTCAGAGGGAAGGGGGGGGGGGGCGGGGAAGAAAAGTGATTAGCCAATGAATTTATATGCATATATGCATAACTCATGGACAGATGAGGAAGGCCTAAGGAGGGGATGGGAGCATGTTTGGAGGTGTAAATGGGGGTAAAAGGGGGACATCTTTAACACTTTCAACAGTAAAGGTAAAGTTAAAAAATAAAATAAAATGGCATTAGAATCTGTAGTGGTCTTTTTTCTTATTTCTGTTATTTATTTTTTTTATGAGCCACTTAAGGATTTATCAATTTACCAACCTTTATAAAGGTGGTATAGTCTTTTGTTGATCCTTTTTATATCATGTTTATTTTAATGTCATTAATTAATCCTCATATTTTTATTAATTACTTTCTTCTACATTTTTGAGCTTTATTTACCATTTGTAATTATTTGACATGGGTGATTGCATTACTGATTTTCATCTTGAGTAATAGTATCAAATGCACACTTTAAAAATATATATCATACGTGTAGAGATGCAGAAACAGCTGGACAACTTTTCAACTTTCTAAAGTCTGACAGCAATGAATTAATGAGGAATGCTTTCATGATAATACTAGAGACTCAGTGCATGAAAATTTGTGCGCTGGAGGGGTCCCTCAGCCTGGCCTGTCCCCTCTCACAGTCCGGGAGCCCTCAGGGGATGTCCTACTGATGGTTTAGGGCAGTGGTCGGCAAACTCATTAGTCAACAAAGCCAAATATCAACAGTACAATGATTGAAATTTCTTTTGAGAGCCAAATTTTTTAAACTTAAACTATATAGGTAGGTACATTGTTATTAACTTAATTAGGATACTCCTAAGGCTTAGGAGTATCTTCAAGGGGCCAAAGAACCGCATGTGGCTCGTGAGCCGCAGTTTGCTGACTACTGGCTTAGGGGAGCAGGCCTAAGCCACAGTCTGGCCTCCCTCTGTGGGAGGCAACTGGACCGATCAGGGGAAGATGCCGCCCCCATTACCCCACTGCTGCTGCCACTGCCGGCCGCCACGGCTGCCAGCCCTCCTCGGCCCTCACAGCTGCTGTGGCTTTGTCCGGAAGGACATCCAGAAGACATTTGGTCTATCTGGTCTAATTAGCATATTACTTTTATTTGTATAGATTATATTTATTTTCTTATCAAGTGGTTTTTAGATCTTATGATGAGTATATGAGTAATTCCATAATTGCAAGAACATAATGTTGTTACATCTTTTCGGGTTTTGTACAAAAAATAATTTTAGCACTACTGGCCTTCAGCAGAAAGAGAGAAGGATTTTCAGTCTTTAGTCAAGGACAAACTACATCATGTACAAATAATGGAAATGCCCTGGGTAAGAACTCATACAATGATTCCAATGAGATATAGCAATGGAAATTGCATGTTTAATCAGCAATTTGACAAAAAAAATATTATTCTTGTTATGTTTTGCTGATAAAAATATCACATTGTGTTCATTGTGGAACTTGCCGAACAAAGCAGTCTCATATGCATTTACTCTCTAATTTTTGTATTTGGTACTTGCTGTACAAACAGCCCTGTCATTTACTCTGAGGAAGATATTAAACTGATGTGAATACAATAAAAGCCAGACCTTTTATAGTTTAGATCAGTGGTCGGCAAACTCATTAGTCAACAGAGCCAAATGTCAACAGTACAACAATTGAAAGTTCTTTTGAGAGCCAAATTTTTTAAACTTAAACTATATAGGTAGGCACATTGTTATTAACTTAATTAGGGTACTCCTAAGGCTTAGGAAGAGCCACACTCAAGGGGCCAAAGAGCCACATGTGACTTGCAAGCTGCAGTTTGCCGACCACTGGTTTAGATCATCTGTTTTCTAAAATAGCCAATTAGATACACCCAGCACTTGAACATAAGTCAAAGGGGTTATGCTAAGTATAAGAATCCAGTCTCAAAATAGTATATACTGTATGATTTCAGTTATATTACATGAAAAAACTATCACGATGGAGAATAGACCAATGGTTGCCAGGGTGATGGGTGGAGAAAGGATACGACTGCAAAGGTTCAGAAAGTAGGAGTTTTGGAGGTGGATGTGTTCTGCATCCTGATTGCATAGTAGTTTCACAAATGTATCCATGTGTTAACGTCCATAAAACTATACAATAAAATGTCAATTTTAAAGCATGTTCATTTAAAAAATAATTTGAGTTTCACTTCTGGCCTTGGTGAAAACAGACAACTTCTCTTTTTATTTTATTTTATTTTATTTTTTTTATTGATGCAGCAGTTCTCAACCTGTGGGTTGTGACCATCGGAAAACACATATAGCATATCAGATATTTACATTACTATTCATAACAGTAGCAAAATTACAGTTATGAAGTAGCAATGAAAATAATTTTATGGTTGGGGGTCACCACAACATGAGGAACTGTATTAAAGGGTCGCGGCGTTAGGAAGGTTGAGAACCACTGGAAATGTGTCCTTATCCCCTCATTATTCCCCCCAACCCCTCCCCTCCAGTCCTGTCCTCACCCTCACCCCCTGTTGTCTGCATCAATATGCTTATATGCATGCACACACTTTTTAAACAATGATTGAAACACCTGTTTTCATACCTGGGATAATGGCAAATACCCTTAAGGGAGAGAAGAGTAATGAACGAGGTCAGTCCTACAATTGTGTCAGCCTTCTGCTTGGAGGAAACTTACAGATCATTGTTCAGATAATTGATCGGAATTGAGGAGGTAGAAATGGAAGTTAGAGGAGACTGAGGCAGCTGGAACCATAATGTAGAGCTCTGGACAGGATAAAATGTTATATAAAAAAAGAGCTTGAGAAAAATGTCACGGGCCATCCTAGACCAGCTGCACAATGTGCTAGGAAAGGGAGACATAACTCCATGAGGCCAGCAAATAAACGGGAGCTGTAAGCTAAACCAATTCCACAACCCAAACTATAACCCAAAAAGGGTGGGTAGTTGTCTGAGCTAAATACAACCATTTCCGCCCCCCAAATTTTTGAAAACTGCAGTCACTGATCCCGAAGCTCAACAAACCTGAAGTAAGATAAACAGGAAGAAATTATAAAAAGGTACATCACAACCAAATTGCTGAAAACCATTAATTGAAAGAAACCACAGGGGAAAAAAAAATATAGTATACCAGTATACAGAGATACAAAACTTCACTGAAGAGCAAAATTCTCAGAAACTAGACAAACTAGAAGATGACAGAATGACATATTTAAAGGATTTGAGAAAAGGACAACTAAAATCATATATTCAGCCAAATTATCTTCTAACGTAGCCTAGACTGCCCTGGCCAGTGTGGCTCAGTTGGATGAGCATCATCCTGTGCACCTAAAGTTTGCCTGTTTGATTCCTATATTTTGTGATGCCACCAACTCAAGAGGTAGTTTCCAGGTCCTGTAGATTCTCATCACTTCTGTCTGGAAAAGACACACATGAATTTATATCTGATCCCTTTGGCTAGCTGGGGTCCCATCACCTTACTTCACTGCTAGAGAAGGGATCTAAAAATTATAGGGGCACATGGATATTCAGTGAACAATCAGTGCCTCCAACACTGTCACTTGGTTTTGCATGATCTCGGCAAAGTATTCATCTTAATCTCAGTTGCTTATCTATGATCTGAGACTAATTGATGAACTGGGCCAAGTGAGGTTTCAGTGTAAGAGACTCACAGAGGGCGGTCCTGGCTTCACTCCATAGGGCTGAATGAGCTTGTGCAAATTTTGAACTTTCCTCCGTCTGTTTATTGCTCTGTCACATGACAGTAGTACTACTGAGGAGTAAATAAAATTTAAAAGTTTTGGTATACTGACTCGACTACAGAATTAAGTGCTCAAAAACGGTTAGCTATCTTCATGATCATGGTATAATTTTAGCATAACTAGAATTACTTACTGGCGTTCAAAGTTGTAGCAAGACAATCAAAAGTTATAATCCTATAAAAGTTAAGTGAGCCTATACATCTTGCTTTGTAAAAGCTCCCAATACTTTCAAATGATTTGTTTTCCTTCTCTCTGAGATGTGTTATTTGAATCATATACCGGGTTTGTTGAATTTTCCTCAGGCCTTTAAAAACAAATAATGAAAGTATTCTGCACCTCATAATATGCAATAAACTGTTTGTTTGACTGCCTAGCCACCCAGTAAGGAGGTTGGACAAGGCAAAACTTGCAAACAGTAAGTGCTATGTTTACAGTGATCTTTGACCTCCTACTGTTTATTTCTGAACAGGCAATGAAACGACACAGAGAGCAGTGGAATTTGTGTTCCGGAAGTTAGGTAACACTTTATGATAGGTCCAAACCTGGTTATGAAAGTTCTGTCTCTGAATATTTCAAAGTGTATTTGCTGTGCTGGCAAGGAGAGCAGACAGGAAACAGCATGGGAAGAAAGACGATTTTGCTCCTGTTGGTGGGCATTTTCATGGCATATTATGGTTATACACCTCTCCCAGATAATATTGAGGAGCCATGGAAACTGATTGGGATGACCTTCATATTTAACACCATATCAAATGTGGTAAGTATAGAATTTTATTGACTCAATATCTAACAGTTTAATCAGGAGAACATATCTGTTGTATTACTTTTAACAGCTTCTACTGTCTTGGACGTTTTGCGCTTTAAGTTGCTGATTTTAAAATCGTTCTTATATTTTAACTATTCCTTAAAGCCGACCACTAGCAGAATGAAAATGAAGGAAGTAGTCAAATGAAGGAAGTAGTTTTGATTTTAAATATTAAAGGACAAATTGTGTCAGCTGAGAAACACAAAAAGTCTTCTTGTGAGTTTCATGGCATGAACACAGCCAGAAGGAAGCATGTTAAAGCATGAACTGCAGGAATGGTAGGACTGAGCAATACTCTGGTTAGTTACAACAATGCAATGATCTTGTATTCAGACATGAAAATGAATTCTTACTGAGATATTTGGAAACATGTTGCTGGTAAAGGCCAGGGAAATGTGTGATGTCCAGTAGATGGTGAGCTGCTGAGGTGACCAAGCAACTGGCTGACTAGCTGTCCACCATGGCGGGTCCTCAAAGACCTATGGTTCTTTCTGAGTGAAGCTCATTACCTAGAAATGAAACCATTTATTATCTTCTTTAATCTTCTCAGTAGCAATTTGCCTGTAGCAGAAAAAAAAAAAAAATAATCCAAGGACAATTAGCCTGACTAATAAAACTCTTGTTTTTTTAGCACTTTCCTTGCTCCCCCCCCACACCCGCCCCCCCCCACACACACACACTCCCTTTTTAAAGGTATTTTAACAATCTCTTTTGGCATTTAATATAGCTTTGAATCAGTGCAATATATAACATAGGCACTATTTCTCAGCTTTGATCATCAGAAATTCAACTGTTATTTACTTCCTTAGCTGATAGAGCTTTGTATGACTAAGGTATAAGAAACGATTTTGTCCATACACTGAGGCATATAAATTCCAGAGTTGGTCAAAATTTTCCCTCTTTATCATTTGAAATTTCAAATTTACGTCAAAAATTGTTTTGGGATTTTAGAGTCAGTATGAAGAGAGTAAGCTGGTCTGAGATCTTAATCTGCTGCTCTAATTCACAATACTTTGCTAAAAGGAAGAGTCAAAGGAACTTTAAAACCCTAATTATTCAATTCAGACTGCAGAGACACTGGGTGATAGTTTTAGCACTCACCAGTGGCTTTTTAGTCTTCAGTTTTATGTTTATCATACTTTCTAGTATAATCTAAAAACTTGTGGAATTATAAAGTCACATTAAAAATTTCATACTTTGTACTTTCTTGTACAACATTGCAATTTGTCTTCTAACTAAATTCCTGTCCTTAAATGGCATAACTTAGTGCCATTCTCTATCTTTTAAAAAATATTTGAAATAGTCTGGTTCTTTCAGGATAAATGACCTGAGCCCAGTGATAAATGTTTTGAAAGATGGTCTTGTATTTTCTGTACTTAACTTTGATTTAAAGCCAGAAGGCCAACTAAATTGTCATAAACGACTTTTGTGGGATACATTTTGATGCCTCCTCTACATCATAGGTGGTAGAAATTTTAAATTTATTTGCAAAATTAAGTAAGTAAATGCTGTAACCTGCATCTCAACTTTCTGTGTTAACACTTAAAATCAACCTAATATGTATGTGATTTCTTCAAAATCACACTGTTAATTGGTTGGTGTGCTTGTGCAAAACTAACACTAAGCAACATGGGGAAGCATAATATAACACTACTAGAGGACTGGTGCACGAAAATTTGTGCATTCAGGGGGTCCCTCAACCGGGCCTGTGACCTCTCGCAGTCTGGGATCCCCCGGGGGATGATCACCTGCTGGCTTAGACCCACTTCCAGGGGGATTGGGCCTAAGCTGGCAGTCAGATATCCCTCTGGCAGCCCAGGAGCCCTTGGGGGATGTCCACCTGCTAGTGGGGAGCAGGCCTAAGCTGCAGTTGGACATCCTTAGTGCTGCTGAGGAGGCAGGAGAGGCTCCCGCCACCACCACTGTACTGGAAGCCTGTCAGCCTGGCTTATGGCTGAGCAAGGCTCCCCCTGCGGGAGTACACTGACCACCAGAGGGCAGCTCCTGCATTGGACATCTGGCCCCTGGTGGTCAGTGTGTGTCATAGTGACCAGTCATTCCCAGTCTTTCTGCTGTTAGGGTCAATTTGCATATTACCCTTTTATTATATAGGATAGAGGCCTGGTGCATGGGTGGGGGCCGGCTGGTTTTCCCTGAAGGGTGTCCCGGATCAGGGTCGGGGTCCCAATTGGGTGCCTGGCCAGCCTGGGTGAGAGGCTGATGGCTGTTTGCAGGCTGGCCACAGCCCCTTCAGGGTGGGGGTCCACCCTGGGGTGCCTGGCCAGCCTGGGTGGGGGGCTGATGGCTGTTTGCAGGCTGGTCACAGCCCCTTCAGGGTGAGGGTCCCCCCTGGGGTGCCTGGCCAGCCTGGGTGAGAGGCTGAGGGCCATTTTCAGGCTGTCCACACCCACGTCAGGGTGTGGGGTCCTGCTGGAGTGCCTGGCCAGTCTGAGTGAGGGGCTGATGGCTGTTTGCATGCTGGCCAAGGCCCCCAGAGGGGAACCTCACCCCATGAGGGTGTGGCCATCCTGGGTGAGGGGCTGATGGCTGTTTGCCGGCTGGCCACGGCCCCATCCACCCAATTTCTAAGTGGAGGCTGGCTGGAAGCAGGTATCTGGGATTTATTTATCTTCTATAATTGAAACTTTGTTGCCTTGAGTGGAGGCCAAGCCGGCCAGGGCAGGCGGGAAGCTTGGCTTCCTCCATCTCCAGGGCAACCAAGCCTCCTGCTTGCTCCAGCTCCGAGGCTACCAGCCACCATCTTGGTTGGGTTAATTTGCATAGAGTTGCTCTGATTAGCTGGTGGGCATGGCTTGGGACGTAGTAGAGGTATGGTCAATTTCCATCTTTCTCTTTTATTAGATTAGATAGAGATAAAGAG
This sequence comes from Myotis yumanensis, assembly GCF_028538775.1. NCBI lineage: Eukaryota > Metazoa > Chordata > Mammalia > Chiroptera > Vespertilionidae > Myotis > Myotis yumanensis. Next base: position 199,551,643 of record NW_027223753.1, on the reverse strand, counting down.
CACAGATGACAGTCCATTGGGGGTTGGAGTCTCTACCCCTTTGTCACTGTAGAGAGGAGCAGGTAGAGGACACCCTCATGCTAGGGCCTGGTCAGCATGTGGAGCTGTCTGGCTGGCTGGTGTGGCACAGTGGTTGACTGTTGACCTGTGAACCAGGAGGCCACGGTTCAATTCCTCTTCAGAGTACATGCCCAGGTTACCGGCTTAATTGCCAGTGTGGGGCATGCAGGAGGCAGCTGATCAATAATTCTCTCTCATCATTGATATTTCTATCTCTCTCTCTCACTTTCCCTTCCTCTCTGAAATTAAATATATTTTTAAAATATATTTCAAAGCTCATAATGAACTGAAGCCTAGATTCTTCCGAGTTGTAATATCTCAAGAATTCTTTAAATGTCTTTTTTTTAATCTGAGGCAAGTATTATGGTAAAGATTCTGAATCTCAAATATTTCTGAGTCATCCAGATTCAGCTGTGGTAACAGGACACAGGGCTCGTGGGAGCATATATGCATACTTCTATGTTCATAAACAACACTGGCATCTGTTGTTTGTAACCTGGGATGGTAGTTGTTTTCTTTCTTTCCTTTTAGGCCCTGGTTGGTGAACTCCTGGGAATCAACCATTTCATGAACACTTTAATGTTTTTTATGAGCTTTCAAGATGTCCCACCCACATCTGATGAAACTGTCACTGTGATGGACACAACTTTCAGCAATGTTCCTGTCCGTGTATATGTACCAAAGCGAAAGTCAGAGGCCCTAAGAAGGGGCTTATTTTACATTCATGGTGGCGGTTTTTGTTTGGGGAGTGCCGGTAGGTACCCCTCGCTGCAAATTTTTCTTAGCATATAGCATACATTTTATTAATATATTTACTCTGCCATTGAAGGTATGTCAGAGTAAATATATTAATAAAATGTATGCTATATGATAAGCATATATTAATTAATTATCACAGATAACAGAATACCTCAGCTGTCTGAAATTTCTTCAGTTGGAATTATGTTAGTTTAAAAAATTACTTTAAATTTAATTCTCAAAGGAAATAAATATTCAAAGCTGTAGCAAATCTCAGGTAAGGAGAAAAACTTTCATGAACATAGAAATTTATTATTAAAATTGTTAATTGCAAATAAGATGGAATGTTGTTATGAAAACCAAAATTAAGTGAGTTGAAGAGTGGAGGAGAAGTGAGGAAATGAAGATGGCAATGACAGTCTTTTAATAAATTTAGATATGAAGGAAAGATGAGGTTTTAGACAGAAAAGAAGCACAGAGTTGAGTAAGTGTACTTTATTTTTATTTTATGTAAAATATATGTACAGCCTGGCAAGTGTGGCTCAGTTGTTTGGAAGGTCTTCTCGTGCACTGAAAGTTTGCCTGTTCAATTCCCTGTCAGGGCTCATACCCAGGTTATGAGTTTGAGCCCTGCTAGGAGCACATATGAAAGGCAAGGAATCAATGTTTCTCTCATAAATTGATGTTTCTCCCTCTCATCTTCTCTCTCACTCTTTCTCTCTCTCTTTCTTCCTCTTCCCCAATCTTTAAAATCAGTAAAAACAAACATATGCTTGGGTGAGGATTAACAAAAAAAATTAAAATCCACATTTTAATTTATTTTATGCACTCACCTCCTATATTTCTACAAATAAATCTAAAATATATCATTTTATTATATGCAATATAAATTTTGTATCTTATATAAAGTTTACATATATATTTATGTTTAAATACATATTTTATATTTATATATGGAAGGTCTATGGACATGTTTATAAGCTGAAGTTAAAGATAGCAATAAATACTTTTAACCAGTTTGGTTCAGTAGACAGAGCAAGGGCTCTACACCAGCAGTTCTCAACCTGTGGGTCGCGACCCTTTTGGCGGTCAAATGAACCTTTCACAGGGGTCACCTAAGACCATCCTGCATATCAGATATTTACATTACGATTCATATCAGTAGCAACATTACAGTTATGAAGCAGCAACGAAAATAATTTGATGGTTGGGTCACAACATGAGGAACTGTATTTAAAGGGCCAGAAGGTTGAGAACCACTGCAGACTGAAGGGTCCCTGGCTGGATTTCGGTCAAGGGAATGTACCTTGGTTACAGGCTCAATCCCCAGTAGGGGGCAGGCAAATGGCAGCTGATTGGTGTTTCTCTCTGGATGTTTCCAACTCTCTATTCCTCCCCTTCTTCTCTATCAAAATCAATAAAAATATATTTTCAAAAAGAAAAGAAAACTCTCCCTAAAAATCAAAGGGTGTATATCCTTGAGTGAGGATTAACAAGAACAAAAAAGAGTGGGAGCATGCTTACCAAGGTACAAAAACTAAATAAGAATAAGCTCTGAAGCAAAATAGTATTTGCCTGATGCTTTCTCTTTCAATATTAAAGAAAATTATACTAAAAATATGTGTCCTAATCCAAAATACAAGCATGATTTTGTATAGTAAATTTAAATAAAAGTTTAAAATTTAGTGTGTATTCTACATTTTAAGAATATTCAGCACTCAACTTTGGAAACATCACAAGAGAATATCTACTCCTTTTTTTATGGTCCACAGGATGTACCTTTTGTGACAACTTTATATCCTGATATTTCCCATCAGTACTTTATGATCTCTCCCTCCTCTTGTTACTGACAAATCCTATTTTATTTTCTTAAACTTGTCTTATGAGCCAAAGGAAGCACTTTTCCAAGCACAATAGCAAGCATGTATGACCCCTCTCCACCCCATCCATATTCATGGCCAAAATCACTCCACAGAACACATATCTTCTCATCTGCCTTGGAAATACCAATGCCAACATCAGGTCTCAGCTCTCCCCATTTCCTTTTACTCTTCTTTAACATGCTCTGGCAATTTTTATGAAATCTAATACTATTCCACAGAGCACTCTCTCTACCCCTCCATTAAAGCAACTAGTATATTGCTTTTAGTTTACATGCTTGACCTTCTTCCCAGCTCCTTTCTCCAGTAGGCTGTGACCTCCTGAAAGTGAGGGAGGTATATTTATGTTTACTCATTCAACACCTAACACCTGCTGATTGACGAGAGCACAGTTTAATCTTGAGAAGAGTGAAACTGCTTAAATTATACAGTGTAAGATGTGGGGAAGAATAAGAAAACTGACAATGTGCATGTAACAGAATCACTGAGCAAGAGAATTCATGTTCCGCAACTGTGATGAAATAGTAGAAATATTTTTCCAAAACATTTTCATGAACAATGAGGTGTCATAGTATGTTTTTTTCAGGGGGAAAAAATGTCCGTCAATTTATTTGTCAGTCTTTGATTTTCTTTTCGTTTATTTCAGCTCAGTATTCTTATGATGTGCTGTCAAGACGAACAGCTAATAGACTTGATGCTGTTGTCATTTCAACCAAGTAAGAGCACCGTTGGTTGGTGTGGGTTTGGGCCAGGTGCCTTATATAGTGAGATGTTTTCCAATGTTCTGATCATCCCATGGTTATGCTGGGTGTGTTTCAAATGGAAATCAGAGGATGAGAATAGAGAAAGTGAGCTTGGGCATGACCAGCAAAGAGACTGAGCGAAAAGAGTTGGAGAGGTGGGTCAAGTGGGGATCAAAAACAGGATGTCAAGAAATTGTTAGAATACAATTAAAATATTAAATTTTATTGACTAATGACCTATCTTGGTTTTCTAGCCTATTCTTAGCAAGGCGAATAAGGAGGGCTTCAGAGTCAGAGAATTAGGTTCAAAATTTGGTTCTAGAATTTACTGAGTGACTGTCACAGTTAAATCTCATATTAACTCCATTTAATATGTCATAGAGTTATTTTGAAAATCAAATGATAATAAAGTATTTTTAAAGTAATTAGTATAGTATATTTTGTGGTATAATTCTTCATCAAAAGCAAGTAGTCACTAAATAAACTGGGAATACAGGCACAGTCTATTCTAAAAAGCACTCTAGATCAATAATCAGTAATAGAAAATGAAAAAAAACACAAAGTAATGACTGCATGCCAACTTGATCATTAGGTTAAGTTGTAATAAAATTGTTTAATATTTGTTTAATATTTTTTGGTTAGTAATAAAGAATAATGATTACAAAGAAAATAACATTCTGGAAGAAGTTTAGGTAGTTATCATCTGGGATTTTTTTCTTTAATCCCCATCCAAGTTTTGCATTCAGGCCTCTATTCATGCAAAAATGACATTTGTGAAAGTTTTCATATCCAGCAATATCATTAGGATTAAGTCTGGCTTTAGATTCGTTGTAATTCAAAATATGTTTGCTAAAGAAAACATTTTACTTTTGATTTTAAGGCAAGAGCATGCACACAAATGAGTATGCACACACACACACACACACACTCATTCATTTTTATTATAAATATTGACTTAAAGAAAATTGTTTTTCTACCCACAGCTATAGACTAGCACCTAAATACCACTTTCCAAATCAATTTGAAGATGTGTATAATGCATTAAAGTGGTTCTTACGCAAAGATATTCTTAAAGGCTATGGTGTAGATCCCAAAAGAATTGGTATTTCTGGAGACAGTGCTGGAGGGAATTTAGCTGCAGCAGTGACTCAACAGGTATGTTGCTTAGATTTGTTTCATTTTTAAAAATATCCTACACTTAAATTTATTTATTTAAAACATTAAAATATTAATGCAAATATGTTATATTAATAGATTAGAGATACATAGATATCATATCAGAGAACATTAATACATCTAGTACCTCTAATCCTACCTCCTGCCATATTTATAAAAATAAAATGATAAAATCTTCTTTCTACTGTAGATCATTGGTTTAAACCTAATTGGTATGGCCAGGTAAGTACCAGAGTGTTTGTTATATTAGGGATTGCACTTGTGAGATCAATCAGTGACACTAATCACCATGATCAGAGTATCAGATGATTTCAGTATTCTTTAGTGGAGTATGCTAAAACGTGCATGAAAACTGTTACCAGAATTATAAAGTTGCCTATGGACAAAAAAGTTAGCAGGTTCATAAATACTCTTCACTTGCAGAAGGAACTATCCTTTTTATATATCAATTAATACACTATTTCTACGACATTTAGCTAAAACTAAACAGCTATTAAATATAGATTTAATGTGGTAATAATTAATTATAATTAGTCTAGTAGATTATGAGTAAAATTGCTTTGGATACTGGTTTATCTAACCTAAGAAATAAACTCAGCACTGATGGCTTGGAAGCAATGTTCCTGTACAGAAAAAAATTCTAATGTATTTACAAATAAATATCTACAATTTAATTCTAATCATAAATATTGCACATAAATTTATTGTGCTATAAAACAAACTTTGCTGTTGTTTTCATTGTTTATTTTCATACACATTTTAAAGTATATACATTTTGGCTATTGGTAGTTTTAGGATAATCATCTTGTTTTCAACAAAAGAAAAGATACCAAAAATTATGTGCACATAGCCTACACAGGGATGCACCTAGTGTGCCCAGCTCAGGTGACTTGGGAGGCTGAGCCACTGGGACCTACAGGACATCTACTACACAAGGCCACTTTACCAATTCCAGGAGCTATAACAGCTCTACCCAATACATAGAAACAAACATAGGAAAAGAGCCAAAATGGGAGACAAAGAAACATCACAAATGAAAGAACAGAAGAAATCTCTAGAAAAAGAACTAAATTAAATGGAAGCAAACAAACTATAAGATAGAAAGTTTGTAACAATAGTTATGTGGATGCTCAATGATTTAATAAGAGCTTTAAGAGACTTAGTGGGAATTTCAAGGATCCTAGTGAGAATTTCAAAGAGATGAAAAAGAACCAGTCAAAAATTAAGCATTCACTAACTGAAATAAAGAATAATTTACATGGACTCAACAGTAGAGTAGAGGATTTCAAGAATCAAATCAGTGATTTGGAATATAAGGAAGCAAAATACACCCAAGCAGAAGACAAAAAGTAATCCAAAAATAAGAAGGTAGTGTAAGGAGCCTCTGGGACAACTTCAAGCATACCAACATTTGTATTATGAGGGTGCCAGAAGGAGAAAAGAAAGAGCAAGTTATTGAAAACCTATTTGAAGAAATAATGACAGAAAACTTCTCCTAGCCGGTGAAAGAAATAGACTAATAAATCCTGGAAGACCAAACAAGATGAACCCAAAGAGGCCCACACCAAGACACATCATAACTAAAATGTCAAGGGCGAAAGACAAAGAGAGAATATTAAAAGCAGCAAGAGAAAAAGCAGTTAGTTACCTACAAGGGAGTGCCCATACAACTGTCAGCTGATTTCTCAACAGAAACTATGCAGGCCAGAAGGAAGTAGCCAGAAATATTCAATGTGGTGAATAGCAAGGATCTACGACCAAGATTACCCAGAAAAGCTATCATTTAGAATTGAAGGTCAGATAAAAAGCTTCTCAGATAAGAAAAAGCTAAAGGAGCTCATCACCACCAAACCAGTAAAATTAAATGTTGAATGGTATTTTTGAAGGAGAAGGAGAAGAAGAAGAAGAAGAAGAAGAAGAAGAAGAAGAAGAAGAAGAAGAAGAAGAAGAAGAAGAAGAAGGAGGAGGAGGAGGAGGAGGAGGAGGAGGAGGAGGAGGAGGAGGAGAAGGAGAAGGAGAAGGAGAAGGAGAAGGAGAAGGAGAAGGAGAAGGAGAAGGAGAAGGAGAAGGAGAAGGAGAAGGAGAAGGAGAAGGAGAAGGAGAAGGAGAAGGAGAAGGAGAAGGAGAAGGAGAAGGAGAAGGAGAAGGAGAAGGAGAAGAAGAAGGAGAGAAATAAATACTATCTATCAGCAATTGCATCTAAAAATCAAAATAAGCAGACAAGGAATCTAATGAACAAAATAAACTGATGAATAAAATAGTACTAGAGGCCTAGAAACAAAAAACAGATTAATGAATCTCAAAGGGAAAGCGGGGAGAGAGGCAGGAAAAGATTAACCAAACAATTCATATACATATATGCATTTCCTAAGGACACAGACAATAGAGTGCTGAAGGTTTGGGGCAGGCCAGGAACCAGGTGGATGGGGGCAATGGAGAAAACAAAAAAAAACATTTGTAATACTCTCAACAATAAAGATTTTTTTAAAAAAAAGAATGAAGGAGAAAAAAGAAATGTTCAGGTAAGCTTAAACTAAGAGAACTTACTATTAATGGAACACCCTAAGACTACTTTGAGTAAAGTGTTTCAGATGAAATGAAAATGCAGATGAAATTTTAACATGCTAGAAGAAGCAAAGAGGAAGAATGTGGTATAATGTGAGTAAATCGTAATAAACTTGAATATTTTAAAATAATAAGATATATATAGAATTAGAATATGACAAAAAAACTATAAGTTAAGGAGTGGATAGATTTTAAATCTTATAAGGTAATTTTATCATCTAAGAAGAATTAAAGACAGAATTGGCTTTTGATAAGTTCATTAGTCTTTGAGAAGTTAAGAATACATATTTTAATGTTTAGGGTAATCAATTAAAGAATCAAAACTGGGTATAACATAACCGACTACAGAAAAAAAAAATAGAATACTTGAAAGATCAACCAACTTGAAAGAATGCAAAAAAATAGAGAAAAAAGAAAAAGAAGATGCACAAAATAAGGTGTTGGTCACAACTAATTATTTCAGTAATTATAACCATTTGTGTTCTAAATGATCTTGCTATAGTATGAAGATTATCAGATTGAAAAATAAGTAAGCAGAAAATTTTAAAGCAAATGGATGGAAAATGTACACACTGTAATAATATTTAAAAGAATTGCTAGATAAATAAGATCACATCATTTCAGAAAAGGTTTCAATGGCCAAGGAAATAAAACTCTAAATCTATATGGATTTCATAACATTAAATACATAAGAGAATGACAGGATAAAACACAAGTTTCTGACCACACAAGATGTTTAATAATACTACTTTTAGCTATGAAGAGAACAGTGGGCAAAAATAACAAATATATAGAGGAGTGGAATAACAATCAATGTTTCATTCAGTGGAACAGGCAAATAAGCAAGTACATGTGATCATTTTTAAAATTCAACCAAGTACTGGGCCATAAAAAAGGCAGTCTCAAAAATATCACAGAATTTAAATTGTGCAACATTTGGACTTTTACTATAATGAAATAATGTGGGAAATCAACAAGAAAAAAACAAATAACATATGCTTCTATGGAAGTTTGGAAATTTTAAAAAATAGACTGAACACCTATGAGTCACTATTTAAAAGAACGCATCTTTTTATATGTTCTCTACATTTAGAACTATAGTTATAGGAAATTGTACTTTGTCAAAAGCATGTTAGAAAATAAGGAAGGCTGAAATAAGCATCCGACTTAAGAAATAAAGTCAATAAAATGAAGACAATGACAAGAACAGAAATTATGATATTCAAACAAGCTCAGAGTAAATATAACAAAAAGCAAAAAGTTAATTCTTTGAAAGGACTAATAGAATTTTAATTCTCTGAAAAGACAATTGAGGAATAACAAAAGTTAGTTACAAATGTCAGGATTGAGAAAGGGACAACTCTTCAGACAAAAAAAGAGTCTTTAATGAGTTAAGAGTGCACATTGTAATTCTTGAAAGCAATATTTGAACAACTTTGAAATTAAAACATCTAATAATATTTTAATTGAATTAAATAAAAATATATCATGGAAAACAGACAGGATAAGAAATGAAAACCTGTCATTTTATAATCACAAAATAAATTACATAAATTAAAAAAAAATAGTTCCACTAAGAAACTTTACTGGCAATTTGCTTGAAACATTTAAGAAGAAATAAATCCAAAATAAACATAAAATATGCCAAAGAATGGGGAAAATATGTACACTCTTCAGTTTTTTTTTTTCAGAGAAACATGGTATTTATGACCAACTAATCACATATTAGTCTTTTTCCCTACCCATGAGGAGAGTTGCAAAAATTGTTTTGTTTATATTTATAGTATTTAAGTGTAGATACTGAATCTTAGGTATAATATTGAAAATTGGCAAGTTCTTTGAGATATATTTTTTATTATTTCTGTCTATCTTTTTGAAATTTTGAATTTATCATATTAGCCTCATAAATGAAAATATATAATATTAGTGAAAATTATTATTTCAACAACTAACTTTAAATAATTTTCAGCTCATAGATGATCCAGATGTCAAGATCAAACTCAAGATCCAGTCTTTAATTTATCCTGCCCTCCAGACTCTTGACATGGATTTACCATCTTTACGGGAAAACTCACAGATTCCACCTCTGCCCAAATCACTCGTGGTCAGGTTTTGGAGTGAATACTTTACCACAGACAGATCACTTGGAAAAGCCATGCTCATCAATCAACATGTACCAGTGGAATCGAGCTACCTCTTCAAGTTTGTTAATTGGAGTTCTTTGCTCCCAGAGAATTTTAAGAAAGGGCACATGTATAGCAGTCCAACTCATGGACCTTCTGGGCTAGCTAGAAAGTATCCAGGGTTTCTAGATGTAAGGGCAGCCCCCTTATTGGCTGATGACAACAAGGTGCGTAACTTACCCTTGACCTATGTAATCACCTGTCAATATGATGTTTTAAGAGATGATGGAATCATGTACGTCACCCGACTTCGGAATGCTGGAGTTAGGGTGACCCATAACCACGTTGAGGGTGGATTCCATGGACTAATTTCCTTTCCTGGATTTAAAATTGGACATAGAGTAGAAAATCAGTATCTGAGTTGGCTAAGTGAAAATCTTTAATAAAAATCTTAGCAGTGGTTTATAAGAATATATGAGCCTCAAATAGAAAACAGATTAGTGAGATTCAAAAGGTTATGTTTAAATTTCTCTTTATCACTCGTGACCTTTCTAAGGTCCTCTGAACCACTGTGATCTTTTCTTGTTGTTGTTTTGGGGTTTTTTGTTTATTTGTTTGTTTGTTTTGTTTGCTTTTTTACTGAGTGGATTCTTCTCTATTTTTTATTCTAAGTGTTGTTTACTCACATTTGTATCTTAGAAAATGTCTACATTCTTAAATATTTTTTCTTGCTACTAAAGTGCCTAAGAGACCACTGATATTAATTTTGGTATCCTAGAACAGAAATAGCCTTGCTCACATTAAGAAATGGATTTTATAGTAATAGGTGGCATCATATTGAAGCAAATACTTTGAAAAAAAGTTGGCACAGAAGTCATATTAGTGACCTACAAGGTTGTTTTAAGGCACTAAATTCATTTCAGTAAAAGCTCTGGTATCTACAAGCCAGATATGTTTGTTTAAACCTTTTTTCTCAACAATAATACTATTAGACAAAAAAAAACTAAGGCTGTAAATTACAGCTATAATAAATTAGTAATGTAGTCTGTTTTAAAGAAAATGCCACATTTATTACAAAATATGTATGGAAATAAAATGGATATCAAAGAACATGATTTTTGTTTTGAGGAAACAAATTTGGTGGATTTATAGATTGCAAAACAATATAAAGCTACAATAGTCATGATGGTATGGTATTTCAATACAGATAAGCAACTAGATAATACAACAGAATCCAGAAACCATTTCATATATTTAGAGTCAATTGTTGAGATAAAGTTGCCAATGTAATTCAATTCCAAAAGTGTTATATATATTTTAAATGGTGATTAAACATTTGAATATTCATATAAAATGCCCTTAACCCTGACCTCGACTTACTTCACAATATAGACAAAAATTAACTCAAAGTGACTCATTGATCTAAATATAAAAACCCAAATTTAAAAATTCCTATAAGTTTTATTTTTTTAGATAGGACTACATTTTACTTGAACTATTGCATCATATTAGTGCTATCATTGTATTGTAGTGTCAGCTGTGTGGACTATTTCCAGTAGTATACAAAAAACACAGCCTAGGCACTGTCAACAGGCTGACTAAGTACAAATGATTTTTTGAACACTGATGTTCCATTGTAATGTGTGTATTTGAATATTTTATGAAGAAAGCAGGAGCTTTGTGATATTTTTGTAAATCTTAATTGGAAATTACATTGAAATAGTTAATTATTTTATTTATAATTCAGTCCTTTTTCTAGTTTGAAAAAATAAGTTGGACATATTTTAATGCCTAAAATGAATATATAAGACTAATGCAGCCCTAACTGGTTTGGCTCAGTGGATAGAGCATTGGCCTGCGGACTGAAGGGTCCCAGGTTCGATTCCGGTCAAGGGTATGTACCTTGGTTGTGGGCACATCCCCAGTAGGGAGTGTGCAGGAGGCAGCTGATCAATGTTTCTAACTCTCTATCCCTCTCCCTTCCTCTGTGTAAAAAATCAATAGACTAATGCAGTCAAACAGAGATGCATAAGCTAGTGCAGTTCCTGAAAGAGCTACAAAAAGACAAGATTGGAAGAAAGTATATTGAAAACTTTATAACAAGTGGCAGCTGAAATTTTCTGTAGCAGAGAAAAACAAGAGGCTACTTGTCTGTTGTATAAAACAAATTGTGAAAATAATAAAGTGGATAATATGAATAGACATAGTAGCTAATGTATAATTTTAATAAGTTCTTTTTCAAAAGTTAAAAAAATTAACACATTTACCTGAAAACAGAATTAAATGTTCAAGAAAATGTTTGTAAATTATTTTTAACGTGATCTGAGTTTATAACTTTGGCCAACTATAGTTTGGATTCTTATACAAAAAAGAAAATCATTTTTAGATGGAGAGGTGGTAATAGATATAATTACAGTGTTTGTTAGAAAATTATGAAATAAAGGCTAAAATAATTGTTTAGAAAAGTGAAATATTTTAAATTAAGACACCACACAATTATATGTAGAATGCAAAATATTTATAATAATACCAAAGATCAGTTAATTAAAAATTTGGAAAAGTACAAGCCCTTTAGTTTTAGGTGAGTGTGTGATGTGAGACACTGCCCAATTAATACTCTGGGTATGTTTTGTCTCAAAAATACTCCAAATTCACACACACACACACACACACACACACACACACGTCTACTTGTGACCAAAAATATTGAACTCATGACATAAATATGTTTGAATATTTTGAATCCATCAAAAAATAATTTTAACTAGTCATGAAAAAAATGATCATCACAGAAAGTGCTCTAGCTAGGTGTGTTAGGCAAGATTCAAGACTTAATGGAATTTTAAAACAAGAGACAATGTTTCCCTACTGCTTCATTCCCCTGTGTGGTATCTACTGAAAGGGTTTGGCTCAGCTTTCTGAAAATAACTCTGAAAAGTACCATGGATAATCCTTTTTAAATTTTTAGTGTATATGTGGAAATGTTATGAATCATTGCTAATTTATGAATCTATTGAAATAAATAGAATATAATGATTTCAATCCTCTTGTGGTCTTTAAAAAATGCTTGTTGTTGATTCCTTAGAGAGTTTTACAAAGATTTATTTTACCATTCACTTCAAGATTTTCTTGAAACAAAAAGAATGTTTGCCAAATGTACAATTGTATTGTGTAAAAAATGGCAGTGTGACTTGTTTCTCATCTGAATAAGCAAACTCTGAAGCTCCAACTAAAGAAAAGCTTACCTGTGACTAACTAGACAGGTGCCAAATTTTGTATCGAAATACACACTTTTTATTATCAGAATCAGTGATAATGGTTTGTGCACATTTCTAACAGGAATCAATATACAGAAGGTGTTAATATACAACTGAAATAATTATGTAAATTGGCTGCAAAAAGGACAAGAAATATTGGAGAATATGTCATAGCTATTGATAAATTGGGAGCTGCTTTTCAATTTAGTCATTACTCCTTTAATTTTAGTGTTAATTATATTGAGCTGACACAAGAGTTTTTAAATTTATTTACATTGGATAAATATAGTTTTGAAACTGATACGTTTTTGCTTAAAAGTCAAATGAATTATTTTTTTTAATGATGAAGCAATTTGTCAATATGGATGAATGTGATAATAAAGAAAAATTATTTTTATACTTAATCTATTATTGGAAAACTGTTAAGTGTGCTTATGAAAACTTGAGTATGTGATTCTATAGTTTCAATAATAATTTCATAAAGGATTAGTACAAAAATATCTTATTTTTATATTGATTATTAAATATTAGTAAAGTTAATTTAAACTATTTTTACCTTTCATTGATGTTTATGCTAGAAAACTTAAAATTACATATATGGCTTGCATTTGTAGCTCACATAATTCTAATGAAAAGCAGTGATATAGGTTATTCTTAACTTGTTTTTGTTATGTATGAAATTTCTAGAAAGTTCACTTTAACACATTTTTAAACTAGTTATAAATACTATGTGATCATTTTTTGGAAGCTTTAAATAAATTAGTTATCATTGGATAGGAAATTTTGGGGATATGTTTTAATGTCAACATACATATTTAGAAATATCCTGGTATATATTTTACTGCCCTGTTTATATTTGAATGTTTTATTATATGTGTAGTTACAACCCCTTGTTAAAAGAGATACTAAGCCCTGACCAGATGGTTCAGTTAGTTAGAGGGTCGTCCTGATACACCAAGGTTGTGGGTTCGACCCCAGTCAGGACAAATACAAGAGTCGAACAATGAGTGCAACACCAAATTGATATTTCTCCCTTTCTCTCTCCCTTCATCCTTTTCTTTCAAATCAATACGTTTTGAAAAAGAGATACTAAAAAGAAAGCAAATATTTAAAAAGAGGTTTAATTTATTTGACTGTAAGAAAGGCATTATAATTCCCTTTCAGTTAAAGAAAATATCATAAAAAAAATTAGCTGAAAGGCTATTGTGCATCCGCCTCTGAGTTTGGGATTGGGCAGATAGCCATGAAACAAGTTCTCAGGGTTAAGTCTCTATTAGTAGAGAAAAGCAGAGAGAGGAATTGAAACATGACTTACGCTTTAACAGAAATATACCTGTAACTGTATGGGTGCAAGGGTCAGGGTCCAGCCTGTTCAGATGCTGTCTTCAGTGAGGCAGAGATGTTAGCTCATATCAGGAAACCCAATGCACCTGGAGTGCTTTCTAAGCCACAGAGATAGCCAGACTGAGGAAATTACAAAGGGAGGTGAATACATCGGCTATTTCTTCAGCCTTGTGCAAGCATGCAAAGTCTCGGCACTCAGAGGCTGCAGCCTGGCAGCTGAAAACCCTGACTATGGGAAAGAAGCTCCCCAAGACTGTTTGTGCTGCCTGACGTACAGCCCTGTGGGCGAGCCCATGAAGGATCGGGCCAAATCTTCACCTCCTAGTCCACAGTTCTCTCCAAAAGACTTAAATGTGAGTCCTGAAACCATAAAAATCCTAGGAGGAAACATAGAAACAAAATATCGGCTGTCTCGTGGAGCAGAACTTTCCCTGATACATGGCCTAAGATAAGAGAAACAAAGGAAAAATCAACAAATGGGACTACATCAAAATAAAAAGCTTCCGCATAGCAAAAAGAAACCAGCATCAAAATAAAAAGGGAACCCACTGTATGGGAGAATATATTTGCCAATGATACATCTGAAAAGGGGTTAATTTCCAAAATATATAAAGTACTCAAACATCTCAACAAAAAGACGATAAAGAAGCCAATTTAAAAATGGGCAGAAGACCTGAATAGACACTTCTCCAATGAGAACATACAAATGGCCAAGGGACATATGAAAACATGTTCAATGTCACTAATAACCAGAGATGCAAATTAAAATGACAATGAGGTACCACCTTACACCTGCTAGAATGACTATCATCAACAAATCAGCAAACAAGTACTGGAGAGGATGCGGAGAAAAAGGAACCTTAGTACACTGATGGTGGGAATGCAGACTGCTGATGGGGTGCAAGGACTATGGAAAACAGTGTGGACTTTCCTCAATATATTAAAAATGAAACTGCCATTTGATCCACTGACCCCACTTCTAGGAATATAGCCTAAGAAGCCAGAAACACCAATCAGAAAGAATGTATCCACACCTATATTCATAGCACTGCAATTTACAATAGCTAAGATCTGGAAACAACTCAAGTGCCCATCAGTAGATAAATGCATTAAAAACTGTGGTGTATTTACACAATGGAATACTATGCAGCTGTAAAAAAAAAAAAAAAAAAAAGGATCTCTTACCCTTTGAGATAGCATGGAGGGACCTGGTGATTATTATGCTAAGTGATATAAACCAGTCAGAGAAAGACAAGTATCACAGGATCCCACTTATATGTGGAATTTAGTGAACAAAATAAACTGATGTATAAAAAGATCCAGAGACATGGAAGCATTCAACAGACTGATGTATTTCAGAGGGAAGGGGAGTAAAGAAAAGTCTTTAGCCAATGAATTTATATGCATATATGCATAACTCATGGACAGACGAGGAAGGCCTAGGGAGGGGATGGGAGCATGTTTGGAGGTGTAAATGAGGGTAAAAGGGGGACATCTTTAATACTTTCAACAATAAAGATAAAGTTAAAAAATAAAATAAAATGGCATTAGAATCTGTAGTGGTCTTTTTTCTTATTTCTGTTATTTATTTTTTTATGAGCCACTTAAGGATTTATCAATTTACCAACCTTTATAAAGGTGGTATAGTCTTTTGTTGATCCATTTTATATCATGTTTATTTTAATGTCATTAATTAATCCTCATATCTTTATTAATTACTTTCTTCTACATTTCTTGAGCTTTATTTACCATTTGTAATTATTTGATATGGGTGATTGCATTACTGATTTTCATCTTGAGTAATAGTATCAAATGCACACTTTAAAAATATACATTGTACATGTAGAGATGCAGAAACAACTGGACAGAATTTCAACTTTCTAAAGTTTGACAGCAATGGATTAATGAGGAATGCTTTCATGATAATACTAGAGGCTCAGTGCACAAAAATTTGTGCACTGGAGGGGTCCCTCAGCCCAGCCTGTCCCCTCTCACAGTCTGGGAGCTCTCAGGGGATGTCCTACTGATGGCTTAGGGGAGCGGGCCTAAGCCAAAGTCTGGCCTCCCTCTGTGGAAGGCAACTGGACTGATCAAGGGAAGATGCTGCCCTCATCACCCCACTGCTGCTGCCACTGCCGGCCGCCACTGCTGCCAGCCCTGTCGGCCCTCACAGCTGCTGTGGCTTTGTCCGGAAGGACATCCAGAAGACATTCCATCTATCTGGTCTAATTAGCATATTACCTTTTATTTCTATAGATAATATTTATTTTCTTATAAAGTGGTTTTTAGATCTTATGATAAGTATATGAGTGATTCCATAATTACAAGAACATAATGTTGTTATATCTTTTTGGGTTTTGTACAAAAAATAATATTAGCACTACTGGCCTTCAGCAGAAAGAGAGAAGAATTTTCAGTCTTTAGTCAAGGACAAACTACATGATGTATAAATAATGGAAATGCCCTGGGTAAGAACTCATACAATGATTCCAATGAGATACAGCAGTGGAAATTGCATGTTTAATCAGCAATTTGACCCAAAGAAGTATTATCCGTGTTATGTTTTGCTGATAAAAATATCTATCACATTGTATTGATTGTGGAACTTGCCGAACAAAGCAGTCTTCTATGCCTTTATTGTCTAATATTTGTATTTGGTACTTGCTGTACAAACAGCCCTGTCATTCACTCTGAGGAAGATATTAAACTGATGTGAATACAATAAAAGCCAGACCTTTTATAGTTTAGATCATCTGTTTTCTGAAATAGCCAATTAGATACACCGAGCACTTGAACGTAAGTCAAAGGGGTTATGCTAAGTATAAGAATCCAGTCTCAAAATAGTATATACTGTATGATTTCAGTTATATTACATGAAAAAACTGTCATGATGGAGGGCAGACCAATGGTTGCCGGGGATGAGGAGTGGAGAAAGAATACGACTGCAAAGGTTCAGAAAGTAAGAGTTTTGGAGGTGGTGGATGTGTTCTGTATCCTGATTGCATAGAAGTTTCACAAATGTATCCATGTGTTAACATT
Organism: Myotis yumanensis; assembly: GCF_028538775.1. Lineage (NCBI taxonomy): Eukaryota > Metazoa > Chordata > Mammalia > Chiroptera > Vespertilionidae > Myotis > Myotis yumanensis. Next base: position 199,534,718 of record NW_027223753.1, on the reverse strand, counting down.
TGGATATAGTTTTATTGCATACAACGATACAATAAAATGTCAATTTTAAAGAATGTTCATTTAAAAATAATTTGAGTTTCACTTCTGGCCTTGGTGAAAACAGACAGCTTCTCTTTTTATTTTCTTTATTTCTTTTTTTATTGATGCAGCGGTTCTCAACCTGTGGGTCACGACCATCAGAAAACACATATAGCATATCAGATGTTTACATTACGATTTATAACAGTAGCAAAATTACAGTTATGAAGTAGCAATGAAAATAATTTTATGGTTGGGGGTCACCACAACATGAGGAACTGTATTAAAGGGTCGCGGCGTTAGGAAGGTTGAGAACCACTGGAAATGTGCCATCCTAGACCAGCTGCACAATGTGCTATGAAAGCGGGGACATAACTTCCTGAGGTCAGCAAATAAACGGGAGCTGTAAGCTAAACCAATTCCACAACCCAAAAGGGGGGTAGGATAGTTGTCTGAGCTCAATACAACCATTTTTCCCCACCATTTTTGGGGAAACTGCAGTCACTGATCCCGAAGCTCAACAAACCTGAAGTAAGATAAACAGGAAGAAATTATAAAAAGGTACATCACAACCAAATTGCTGAAAACCAGTAATTGAAAGAAACCACAGGGGAAAAAAATATACAGTATACCAGTATACAGAGATACAAAACTTCACTGAAGAGCAAAATTCTCAGAAACTAGACAAACTACAAGATGACAGAATGACATATTTAAAGGATTGGAGAAAAGGACAACTAAAATCATATATTCAGCCAAATTATCTTTTAACGTAGCCTCGACTGCCCTGGCCAGTGTGGCTCAGTTGAATGAGCATCATCCCGTGCACCAAAAGTTTGCCTGTTTGATTCCTATATTTTGTGATGCCACCAACTCAAGAGGTAGTTTCCAGGCCCTGGGGATTCTAATCATGAATTTATATCTGATCCCTTTGGCTAGCTGGGGTCCCATCACCTTACTTCACTGCTAGAAAAGGGATCTAAAAATTATAGAGGCACATGGATATTCAGTGAACAATCAGTGCCTCCAACACTGTCACTTGGTTTTGCATGATCTCAGCAAAGTATTCATCTTAATCTCAGTTGCTTATCTATGATCTGAGACTAATTAATGAGCTGGGTATAGTGAGGTTTCAGTGTAAGAGACTCACAGAGGGCGGTCCTGGCTTCACTCCATAGGGCTGAATGAGCTTGTGCATCTTTTGAACTTTCCTTAGTCTGTTTATTGCTCTGTCACATGACAGTAGTACTACTGAGGAGTAAATAAAATTTAAAATTTTGGTATACTGACTCGACTACAGAGTTAAGTGCTCAAAAACTGTTAGCTATCTTCATGATCATGGTATAATTTTAACATAACAACTATTACTTACTAGCGTTCAAAGTTGTAGCAAGACAATCAGAAGTTATAATCCTATAAAAGTTAAGTGAGCCTATACATCTTGCTTTGTAAAAGCTCCCAATAATTTCAAATGATTTGTTTTCCTTCTCTCTGAGATGTGTTATTTGAATCATATACCGGGTTTGCAGAATTTTCCTCAGGCCTTTAAAAAAAATAATGAAAGTATTCTGCACCTCATAATATGCAATAAACTGTTTGTTTGACTGCCTAGCCACCCAGCAAGGAGATTGGACAAGGCAAAACCTGCAAACAGTAAGTGCTGTATGTTTACAGTGATCTTTGTCCTCCTACTGTTTATTTCTGAACAGGCAATGAAACGACACAGGGAGCAGTGGAGTTTTTGTTCCGGAAGTTAGATAACACTTTATGACAGGTCCAAACCTGGTTATGAAAGTTCTGTCTCTGAATATTTCAAAGTGTATTTGCTGCACTGGCAAGGAGAGCAGACACGAAACAGCATGGGAAGAAAGACTATTTTGCTCCTGTTGGTGGGCATTTTCACGGCATATTATGGTTATACACCTCTCCCAGATAATATTGAGGAGCCATGGAAACTGATTGGGTTGACCTTCATATTTAACACCATATCAAATGTGGTAAGTATAGAATTTTATTGACTCAATATCTAACAGTTTAATCAGGAGAACATATCTGTTGTATTACTTTTAACAACTTCTACTGTCTTGGACGTTTTGCGCTTTATGTTGCTGATTTTAAAATCTTTCTTATATTTTAACTATTCTTTAAGGCCGACCACTAGCAGAATGAAAATGAAGGAAGTAGTCAAATGAAGGAAGTAGTTTTGATTTTAAATATTAAAGGACAAATTGTGTCAGCTGAGAAAAACAAAAAGTCTTCTTGTGAGTTTCATGGCATGAACACAGCCAGAAGGAAGCATGTTCAAGCATGAACTGTAGGAATGGTAGGACTGAGCAATACTCTGGTTAGTTACAACATTCTATGCAATGATCTTGTATTCAGACATGAAAATGAATTCTTACTGAGATATTTGGAAACAGGTCGCTGGTAAAGGCCAGGGAAATGTGTGATGTCCAGTAGATGGTGAGCTGCTGAGGTGACCAAGCAACTGGCTGACTAGCTGTCCACCATGGCGGGTCCTCAAAGACCTATGGTTCTTTCTGAGTGAAGCTCATTACCTAGAAATGAAACCATTTATTATCTTCTTTAATCTTCTCAGTAGCAATTTGCCTGTAGCAGAAAAAAAAAAATAATCCAAGGACAATTAGCCTGACTAATAAAACTCTTGGTTTTTTATCACCTTCCTTGCTCCTCCCCCCCCCCTTCTCCCCCCACACACACTCCCTTTTTAAAGGTATTTTAACAATCTCTTTGGCATTTAATATAGCTTTGAATCAGTGCAATATATAACATAGGCACTATTTCTCAGCTTTGATCATCAGAAATTCAACTGTTATTTACTTCCTTAGCTGATAGAGCATACTTGTATGACTAAGGTATAAGAAACGATTTTGTCCATACACTGAGGCATATAAATTCCAGAGCTGGTCAAAATTTCCCCTCTTTATCATTTGAAATTTCAAATTTACGTCAAAAATTGTTTTGGGGCCCTAACCGGTTTGGCTGGATGGATAGAGCCTCAGCCTGTGGACTGGGGGTGCCGGGTTCGATTCAGGTAAGGGGCATGTACCTTGATTGCGGGCACATTCCCAGTGAGGGAGTGTGCAGGAGGCAGCTGATCGATGTTTCTCTCTCATCGATGTTTCTGACTCTCTATCCCTCTCCCTTCTTCTCTGTAAAAAATCAATAAAATATATTTTAAAAAAATTGTTTTTGGCTTTTAGAGTCAGTATAAAGAGAGTAACTGGTCTGAGATATTAATCTGCTGCGCTAATTCACAATACTTCACTAAAGGGAAGAGTCAAAGAAACTTTAAAACCCTAATTATTCAATTCAGACTGCAGAGACACTGGGTGATAGTTTTAGCGCACACCGGTGGCTTTTTAGTCTTCAGTTTTATGTTTATCATACTTCCTAGTAGAATTTAAAAACTTGTGCAATTATTAAGTCACATTAAAAATTTCATACTTTGTACTTTTTTATATACCATTGCAATTTGTCTTCATAACTAAATTCCTGTCCTTAAATGGCATAACTTAGTGCTATTCTCTATCATTTAAAAAATATTTAAAATAGTCTGGTTCTTTCAGGATAAATGACCTGAGCCCAGTGATAAATGTTTTGAAAGATGGTCTTGTATTTTCTGTACTTAACTTTGATTTAAAGCCAGAAGGCCAACTAAATTGGCATAAACTACTTTTGTGGGATACATTTTGATACCTGCTATACGTCATAGGTTGTAGAAATTTTAAATTTATTTGCTAAAATTAAGTAAGTAAATGCTATGACCTGCATCTCAACTTTCTGTGTCAACACTTAAAATCAGCCTAATATGTATGTGATTTCTTCAAAATCACACTGTTAGTTGGTTGGAGTGCTTGTGCAAACTCACACTGGGCAACATGGCGAAGCATAATATAACACTATAGAGATAAAGAGCACAGACGATGGTCCACTGGTGGTAGGAGTCTCCACCCCTTCTGTCACAGCAGAGAGGAGCAGGTAGAGGACACCCTTATGCCAGGGCCTGGTCAGCATGTGGAGCTGGCTGGCTGGCTGGTGTGGCTCAGTGGTTGAGCATCGACCTATGAACCAGGAGGTCACGGTGCGATTCCTAGTCAGAGCACATGCCCAGGTTACCAGCTTGATTGCTAGAGTGGGGCTTGCAGGAGGCAGCCAATCAATAATTCTCTCTCATCATTGATATTTCTATCTCTCTCTCCCTTTCCCTTCCTCTCTGAAAAAAATATATTTTAAAATGTATTTCAAAGTTCATAATAAACTGAATCCTAGAGTCTTCCAAGTTGTAGTATCTCAAGAATTCTTTAAATATATATATTTTTAATCTGAGGCAAGTATTATGGTAAAGATTCTGAATCTCGAGTATTTCTGTCATTCAGATTCAGCTGGGGTAACAGGACACAGGGCTCGTGGGAGCATATATGCATACTTCTATGTTCATAAACAACACTGGCACCTGCTGTTTGTAACCTGGTATAGTCTTCATTTTCTTTCTTTCCTTTTAGGCCCTGGTTGGTGAACTCCTGGGAATCAACCATTTCATGAACACTGCAATGTTTTTTATGAGCTTTCAAGATGTCTCACCCACATCTGATGAAACTGTCACTGTGATGGACACAACTTTCAGCAATGTTCCTGTCCGTGTATATGTACCAAAGCGAAAGTCAGAGGCCCTAAGAAGGGGCTTATTTTACATTCATGGTGGCGGTTGGTGTTTGGGGAGTGCTGGTAGGTACCCCTCGTTGCAAATTTTTCTTATCATATAGCATACATTCTATTAATATATTTACTCTGATATTGAAGGTATGTCAGAGTAAATATATTAATAAAATATATGCTATATGATAAGCATATATTAATTAATTATCACAGATAACAGAATACCGCAGCTGTCTGAAATTTCTTTAGTTGGAATTATGTTAGTTTAAAAAATTACTTTAAATTTATTTCTCAAAGAAAATAAATATTCAAAGCTGTAGCAAATCTCAGGTAAGGAGAAAAACTTTCATGAACATAGAAACTTATTATTAAAATTGTTAATTGCAAATAAGATGGAATGTTGTAATGAAAACCAAAATTAAATGAGCTGAAGAGTGGAGGAGAAGTGTGGAAATGAAGGTGGCAATGGCAGTCTTTTAATAAATTTAGATATGAAGGAAAGATGAAGTTTTAGACAGAAAGGAAGCACAGAGTTGAGTAAGTGTACTTTATTTTGACTTTATGTAAAACATATGTACAGCCTGGCAAGTGTGGCTCAGTTGTTTGGAAGGTCTTCTCATGCACTGAAAGTTTGCCTGTTCAATTCCCTGTCAGGGCTCATACCCAGGTTATGAGTTTGAGCCCTGCTAGGAGCACATATGAAAGGCAAGGAATCAATGTTTCTCTCATACATTGATGTTTCTCCCTCTCATCCTCTCTCTCACTCTTTCTCTCTCACTTTCTTCCTCTTTCCCTATCTTTAAAATCAATAAAAACAAACATATGCTTGGGTGAGGATTAACAAAAAAATTAAAATGCACATTTTAATTTATTTTATGCACTCACTTCCTATATTTCTACAAATAAATCTAAAATATATCATTTTATTATATGCAATATAAATTTTATATCTTAGATAAAGTTTACATATATATTTATGTTTAAATACATATTTTATATTTATATATGGAAGGTCTATGGACATGTTTATAAGCTGAAGGTAAAGATAGCAATAAATAATTTTAACCGGTTTGGCTCAGTAGACAGAGCAAGGGCTCTAGACCAGCGGTTCTCAACCTGTGGGTCGTGACCCCTTTGGCAGTCAAACGACCCTTTCACAGGGGTCGCCTAAGACCATCCTGCATATCAGATATTTACATTACGATTCATATCAGTAGCAACATTACAGTTATGAAGTAGCAACAAAAATAATTTTATGGTTGGGTCACAACATGAGGAACTGTATTTAAAGGGCCAGAAGGTTGAGAACCACTGCAGAGGGAAGGGTCCCTGGCTGGATTCCGGTCAAGGGAATGTACCTTGGTTACAGGCTCAATCCCAAGTAGGGGGCAGGCAAATGGCAGCTGATTGGTGTTTCTCTCCGGATGTTTCTAACTCTCTATTCCTCCCCCTTCCTCTCTATCAAAATCAATAAAAATATATTTTCAAAAAGAAAAGAAAAAGATACTAGCAGTAAATAGAAGTGTGTTGAATTGTGGGAGGAGGCACGGGAGGACAGAATGAAGTTTGCCTGACCTACAGGATGTGGGAGGGAACTGGACTACCTACCAAGGGGAGTATTGACACCACACACAGGGAGAAACCTAACTTTCTCTGTTATGCTTTCTCTCTGTTTTCAGGAGAAATTAAAAAAAGAGGTATCGATGAGTACTGATGTAGATTGGAAATGTAAATTGGAGCAGTAAAGGGTTGTGATCCTAATATTGTCTATAAATTCAGGCAGTTAAGTCATCAGCTGGCAATGAAGTGATGTTTTTAAGACTAAATCTGAGAAAAAAATCTGACTGTGCCACTATGCCATGCCTCAGTTAGTTTCCATGAGTTCCTGCTGCCCAAAGCAGTCCCTTAAAAAATCTTTCCATCAATGTTTCCCTAAAGAGTTGGGAGCATGATACCCTAGCCAGTTTTGCTCAGTGGATAGAGCATAGGCCTGCAGACCAAAGAAGCCTGGGTTTGATTCCCATCAAGGGCCCATACATTGGCTGCAGTCTCCTCCCAGCCTGGGGCCTGGTGGGTGTACATGCAGGAGGCAACCAATTGTGTTTCTCTCACATCAATGTTTCTCTCTGTCTTCCCACCTATTTTCCACTCTCCCTAAAAATCAAAGGGAATATATCCTCCAGTGAGGATTAACAAGAACAAAAAAGAGTGGGAGCATGCTTACCAAGTTACAAAAACTAAATGAGAATAAGCTCTGAAGCAAAATAGTATTTGCCTGATGCTTTCTCTTTCAATATCAAAGAAAATTATACTAAAAATGTGTGTCCTAATCCAAGATACAAGCATGATTTTGCATAGTAAATGTTAAATAAAAATTTAAAATTTAGTGTGTATTTTACATTTGAAGACTAGTCAGCACCCAACTTTGGAAACATCACAAGAGAATATCTATTCCTTTTTTTATGGTCCACAGGATGTACCTTTTGTGACAACTTTATATCCTGATATTTCCCATCAGTACTTTATGATCTCTCCCTCCTCTTGTTACTGGCAAATCCTAATTTATTTTCTTAAACTTTTCTTATGTGCCAAAGGAAGCACTTTTCCAAGCACAATAGCAAACATGTATGACCCCTCTCCACCCCACCCATATTCATGGCCAAAATCATTCCACAGAACACATATCTTCTCATTTTCCTTGGAAATACCAATGCCAACATCAGGTCTCAGCTCTCCCCATTTCCTTTTACTCTTCTTTAACATGCTCTGGCAATTTTTATGAAATCTAATACTATTCCACAGAGCACTCTCTCTACCACTCCATTAAAGCAACTAGTATATTGCTTTTAGTTTACAAGCTTGACCTTCCCAGCTCCTGTCTCCAGTAGGCTGTGACCTCCTGAAAGTCAGGGAGGTATATTTATGTTTACTCATTCAACACCTAACACCTGCTGATTGACGAGAGCACAGTTTAATCTTGAGAAGAGTGAAACTGCTTAAATTATACAGTGTAAGATGTGGGGAAGAACAAGAAACCTGACAATGTGCATGTAACAGGATCACTGAGCAAGAGAATTCATGTTCCGTAGCTGTGATGAAATAGTAGAAATATTTTTCCAAAACATTTTCATGAAGAATGAGGTGTCGTAGTAGGTTTTTTGCTGGGGAAAAAAATGTCCGTCAATTTATTTGTCAGTCTCTGATTTTCTTTTCGTTTACTTTAGCTCAGTATTCTTATGATGTGCTGTCAAGACGAACAGCTGATAGACTTGATGCTGTTGTCATTTCAACCAAGTAAGAGCACCGTTGGTTGGTGTGGGTTTGGGCCAGGTGCCTTATATAGTGAGATGTTTTCCGATGTTCTGATCATCCCATGGTTATGCCAGGTGTGTTTGAAATGGAAATCAGAGGATGAGAATAGAGAAAGTGAGCTTGGGCATGACCAGCAAAGAGACTGAGCGAAAAGAGTTGGAGAGGCGGGTCAAGTGGGGATCAAAAACAGGATGTCAAGAAATGGCTGGAATACAATTAAAATATTAAATTTTATTGACTAATGACCTTTTTTGGATTTCTCACCTATTCTTAGCAGAGCGAAGAAGGAGGGCTTCAGAGTCAGAGAATCAGGCTCAAAATTTGGTTCTAGAATTTACTGACTGTCACAGTTAAATCTCATATTAACTCCATTTTCTCATATGTAAACTGGGATTCATATAATATTTCCTATGTCATAGAGTTATTTTGAAAATCAAATAATAACAAAGTATGTTTAAAGCAATTAGTACAGTATATTTTGTGGTATAATTCTTCATCAAAAGCAAGTAGTCACTAAAAAACCTGGGAATATAGGCACAGTCTATTCTCAAAAGCATTCTAGATCAATAATCAATAATAGAAAATGAAAAAAACACATAGTAATGACTACATGCCAACTTGATCATTAGGTTAGGTTGGAATAAAATTGTTTAATATTTGTTTAATATTTTTTGGTTAGTAATAAAGTATAATGATTACAAAGAAAATAACATTCTGGAGAAGTTTAGGTAGTTATCCGGGATTTTTTTCTTAATCCCCATCCAAGTTTTGCATTCAGGGCTCTACTCATGCAAAAATGACATTTGTGAAAGTTTTCATATCCAGCATTATCATTAGTATTAAGTCTTGCTTTAGATTCGTTGTAATTCAAAATATGTTTGCTAAAGAAAACATTTTACTTTTGATTTTAAGGCAAGAGCATGCACACAAATGAGTATGCACACACACACACACACACACACACACACTCATTCATTTTTATTATAAATATTGACTTAAAGAAAACTGTTTTTCTACCCACAGCTATAGACTAGCACCTAAATACCACTTTCCAAATCAATTTGAAGATGTGTATAAGGCATTAAAGTGGTTCTTACGCAAAGATATTCTTAAAGGCTATGGTGTAGATCCCAAAAGAATTGGTATTTCTGGAGACAGTGCTGGAGGGAATTTAGCTGCAGCAGTGACTCAACAGGTATGTTGCTTAGATTTGTTTCATTTTTAAAAATATCCTACACTTAAATTTATTTATTTAAAACATTAAAATATTAATGCAAATATGTTATATTAATACATTAGAGATACATAGATATCATATCAGAGAACATTAATACATCTAGTACCTCTAATCCTACCTCCTGCCATATTTATAGAAATAAAATGATAAAATCTTCTTTCTACTGTAGATCATTGGTTTAAACCTAATTGGTATGGCCAGGTAAGTACCAGAGTGTTTGTTATATTAGGGATTGCACTTGTGAAATCAATCAGTGACACTAATCACCATGATCAGAGAATCAGATGATTTCAGTATTCTTTAGTGGAGTATGCTAAAACATGCATGAAAACTGTTACCAGAATAATAAAGTTGCCTATGGACAAAAAAGTTAGCAGGTTCATAAATACTCTTCACTTGCAGAAGGAACTATCCTTTTTATATATCAATTAATACACTATTTCTAGGACATTTAGCTAAAACTAAACAGCTATTAACTATGGATTTAATGTGGTAATAATTAATTATAATTAGTCTAGTAGATTATGAGTAAAATTGCTTTGGATACTGGTTTATCTAACCTAAGAAATAAACTCAGCACTGATGGCTTCGAAGCAATGTTCCTGTAGAGAAAAAAATTCTAATGTATTTACAAATAAATATCTACAATTTAATTCTAATCATAAATATTGCACATAAATTTATTGTGCTATAAAACAAACTTTGCTGTTGTTTTCATTGTTTATTTTCATACACATTTTAAAGTATATACATTTTGGCTATTGGTAGTTTTAGGATAATCATCTTGTTTTCAACAAAAGAAAAGATACCAAAAATTATGTGCACATAGCCTACACAGGGATGCACCTAGTGTGCCCAGCTCAGGTGACTTGGGAGGCTGAGCAACTGGGACCTACAGGACACCTACTATACAAGGCCACTTTACCAATTCCAGAAGATATAACAGCTCTACCCAATACATAGAAACAAACATAGGAAAACAGCCAAAATGGGAGACAAAGAAACATCACAAATGAAATAACAGAAGAAATCTCCAGAAAAAGAACTAAATTAAATGGAAGCAAACAAACTATAAGATAGAAAGTTTGTAACAATAGTTATACAGATGCTTAATGATTTAATAAGAGCTTTAGGAGACTTAGTGGGAATTTCAAGGATCTTAGTGAGAATTTCAAAGAGATGAAAAAGAACCAGTCAAAAATTAAGCATTCACTAACTGAAATAAAGAATAATTTACATGGATTCAACAGTAGAGTAGAGGATTTCAAGAATCAAATCAGTGATTTGGAATATAAGGAAGCAAAATACACCCAAGCAGAAGACAAAAAGTAATCCAAAAATAAGAAGGAAGTGTAAGGAGCCTCTGGGACAACTTCAAGCATACCAACATTTGTATTATGAGGGTGCCAGAAGGAAAAGAGAAAGAGCAAGATATTGAAAACCTATTTGAAGAAATAATGACAGAAAACTTCTCCTAGCCGGTGAAAAAAATAGACTAATAAATCCTGGAAGACCAAACAAGATGAACCCAAAGAGGCCCACACTAAGACACATCATAACTAAAATGTCAAGGGCGAAAGACAAAGAGAGAATATTAAAAGCAGCAGGAGAAAAAGCAGTTAGTTACCTACCAGGGAGTGCCCATACAACTGTCAGCTGATTTCTCAACAGAAACTATGCAGGCCAGAAGGAAGTAGCCAGAAATATTCAATGTGGTGAATAGCAAGGATCTACGACCAAGATTACCCAGCAAAGCTATCATTTAGAATTGAAGGTCAGATAAATAGCTTCACAGATAAAAAAAGCTAAAGGAGCTCATCACCACCAAACCAGTATTACATAAAATGAAATGTTGAATGGTATTTTTGAAGGAGAAGAGGAAGAAGAAGAAGAAGAAGAAGAAGAAGAAGAAGAAGAAGAAGAAGGAGGAGGAGGAGGAGGAGGAGGAGGAGGAGGAGGAGGAGGAGGAGGAAGAGGAGGAGGAGGAGGAAGAAGAGGAAGAAGAGGAAAAAGAAGAAAAGAAGAAGAAGAAGAAGAAGAAGAAGAAGAAGAAGAAGAAGAAGAAGAGAAGAAGAAGAAGAAGAAGAAGAAGAAGAAGAAGAAGAAGAAGAAGAAGAAGAAGAAGAAGAAGAAGGAGGAGGAGGAGGAGGAGGAGGAGGAGGAGGAGGAGGAGGAGGAGGAGGAGGAGGAGGAGAAGAAGAAGAAGAAGAAGAAGAAGAAGAAGAAGAAGAAGAAGAAGAAGGAGAGGAAGAAGGGAAATAAATACTATCTATCAGCAATTGCATCTAAAAATCAAAATAAGCAAACAAGGAATCCAATGAACAAAATAAACTGATGAATAAAATAGTACTAGAGGCCTGGAAACAAGGAACAGATTAATGAATCTCAGAGGGAAAGGTGTTTGGGTGGGGGAGGAAAAGATTAACCAAACAATTCATATACATATATGCATTTCCTAAGGACACAGACAATAGAGTGGTGAAGGCCTGGGGCAGGACAGAAACCAGGTGGATGGGGGCAATGGGGGAAACAAAGAAAAACATTTGTAATACTCTCAACAATAAAGATTTTTTTTAAAAAAAAGAATGAAGGAAAAAAAAAGAAACATTCAGATAAGCTAAAACTAAGAGAACTTGCTATTAATGGAACACCCTAAGACTACTTTGAGTGAAGTGTTTCAGATGAAATGAAAATGCAGATGAAATTTTAACATGCAGGAAGAAGCAAAGAGGAAGAATGTGGTATAATGTGAGTAAATCTTAATAAACTTGAATATTTTAAAATAATAAGATATATATAGAATTAGAATATGACAAAAAACTATAAGTTAAGGAGTGAATAGATTTTAAATCTTATAAGGTATTTTTTATCATCTAAGAAAAAATAAAGACAGAATTGGCTTTTGTTAAGTTCATTAGTCTTTGAGAAGTTAAGAATACATATTTTAATGTTTAGGGTAATCAATTGAAGAATAAAAACAGGGTATAACATAACCGACTACAGGAAAAAAAAATAGAATAATTGAAAGATCAACCAACCTGAAAGAATGCAAAAAATAGAGAAAAAAGGAAAAGAAGATACACAAAATAAGGTGGTAGGTCACAACTAATTATTTCAGTAATTATAACCATTTGTATTCTAAATGATCTTGCTGTAGTACAAAGATTATCAGATTAAAAAATAAGTAAGCAGAAAATTTTAAAGCAAATGGATGGAAAATGTACACACTGTAATAATATTTAAAAGAATTGCTAGATAAATAAGATCACATCATTTCAGAAAAGGTTTCAATGGCCAAGGAAATAAAACTCTAAACCTATATTGATTTAATAACATTAAATACATAAGAGAATGACAGGAGAAAACACAAGTTTCTGACCACAACAAGAGGTTTAATAATACCACTTTTAGCTATGAAGAGAACAGTGGGCAAAAGTAACAAATTTATAGAGGAGTGGAATAACAATCAATGTTTCATTCAGTGGAACAGGCAAATAAGCAAGTACATGTGATCATTTTTAAAATTCAACCAAGTACTGGGCCATAAAAAAGGCAGTCTCAAAAATATCACAGAATTTAAATTGTGCAACATTTGGACTTTTACTATAATGAAATAATGTGGGAAATCAACAAGAAAAAAACAAATAACATATGCTTCTATGGAAGTTTGGAAATTTTAAAAAATAGACTGAACACCTATGAGTCACTATTTAAAAGAACGCATCTTTTTATATGTTCTCTACATTTAGAACTATAGTTATAGGAAATTGTACTTTGTCAAAAGCATGTTAGAAAATAAGGAAGGCTGAAATAAGCATCCGACTTAAGAAATAAAGTCAATAAAATGAAGACAATGACAAGAACAGAAATTATGATATTCAAACAAGCTCAGAGTAAATATAACAAAAAGCAAAACGTTAATTCTTTGAAAGGACTAATAGAATTTTAATTCTCTGAAAAGACAATTGAGGAATAACAAAAGTTAGTTACAAATGTCAGGATTGAGAAAGGGACAACTCTTCAGACAAAAAAAGAGTCTTTAATGAGTTAAGAGTGCACATTGTAATTCTTGAAAGCAATATTTGAACAACTTTGAAATTAAAACATCTAATAATATTTTAATTGAATTAAATAAAAATATATCATGCAAAACAGACAGGATAAGAAATGAAAACCTGTCATTTTATAATCACAAAATAAATTACATAAATTAAAAAAAAATAGTTCCACTAAGAAACTTTACTGGCAATTTGCTTGAAACATTTAAGAAGAAATAAATCCAAAATAAACATAAAATATGCCAAAGAATGGGGAAAATATGTACACTCTTCAGTTTTTTTTTTCAGAGAAACATGGTATTTATGACCAACTAATCACATATTAGTCTTTTTCCCTACCCATGAGGAGAGTTGCAAAAATTGTTTTGTTTATATTTATAGTATTTAAGTGTAGATACTGAATCTTAGGTATAATATTGAAAATTGGCAAGTTCTTTGAGATATATTTTTTATTATTTCTGTCTATCTTTTTGAAATTTTGAATTTATCATATTAGCCTCGTAAATGAAAATATATAATATTAGTGAAAATTATTATTTCAACAACTAACTTTAAATAATTTTCAGCTCATAGATGATCCAGATGTCAAGATCAAACTCAAGATCCAGTCTTTAATTTATCCTGCCCTCCAGACTCTTGACATGGATTTACCATCTTTACGGGAAAACTCACAGATTCCACCTCTGCCCAAATCACTCGTGGTCAGGTTTTGGAGTGAATACTTTACCACAGACAGATCACTTGGAAAAGCCATGCTCATCAATCAACATGTACCAGTGGAATCGAGCTACCTCTTCAAGTTTGTTAATTGGAGTTCTTTGCTCCCAGAGAATTTTAAGAAAGGGCACATGTATAGCAGTCCAACTCATGGACCTTCTGGGCTAGCTAGAAAGTATCCAGGGTTTCTAGATGTAAGGGCAGCCCCCTTATTGGCTGATGACAACAAGGTGCGTAACTTACCCTTGACCTATGTAATCACCTGTCAATATGATGTTTTAAGAGATGATGGAATCATGTATGTCACCCGACTTCGGAATGCTGGAGTTAGGGTGACCCATAACCACGTTGAGGGTGGATTCCATGGACTAATTTCCTTTCCTGGATTTAAAATTGGACATAGAGTAGAAAATCAGTATCTGAGTTGGCTAAGTGAAAATCTATAGTAAAAATCTTAGCAGTGGTTTATAAGAATATATGAGCCTCAAATAGAAAACAGATTAGTGAGATTCAAAAGGTTATGTTTAAATTTCTCTTTATCACTCGTGACCTTTCTAAGGTCCTCTGAACCACTGTGATCTTTTCTTGTTGTTGTTTTGGGGTTTTTTGTTTATTTGTTTGTTTGTTTTGTTTGCTTTTTTACTGAGTGGATTCTTCTCTATTTTTTATTCTAAGTGTTGTTTACTCACATTTGTATCTTAGAAAATGTCTACATTCTTAAATATTTTTTCTTGCTACTAAAGTGCCTAAGAGACCACTGATATTAATTTTGGTATCCTAGAACAGAAATAGCCTTGCTCACATTAAGAAATGGATTTTATAGTAATAGGTGGCATCATATTGAAGCAAATACTTTGAAAAAAAGTTGGCACAGAAGTCATATTAGTGACCTACAAGGTTGTTTTAAGGCACTAAATTCATTTCAGTAAAAGCTCTGGTATCTACAAGCCAGATATGTTTGTTTAAACCTTTTTTCTCAACAATAATACTATTAGACAAAGAAAAACTAAGGCTGTAAATTACAGCTATAATAAATTAGTAATGTAGTCTGTTTTAAAGAAAATGCCACATTTATTACAAAATATGTATGGAAATAAAATGGATATCAAAGAACATGATTTTTGTTTTGAGGAAACAAATTTGGTGGATTTATAGATTGCAAAACAATATAAAGCTACAATAGTCATGATGGTATGGTATTTCAATACAGATAAGCAACTAGATAATACAACAGAATCCAGAAACCATTTCATATATTTAGAGTCAATTGTTGAGATAAAGTTGCCAATGTAATTCAATTCCAAAAGTGTTATATATATTTTAAATGGTGATTAAACATTTGAATATTCATATAAAATGCCCTTAACCCTGACCTCGACTTACTTCACATTATAGACAAAAATTAACTCAAAGTGACTCATTGATCTAAATATAAAAACCCAAATTTAAAAATTCCTATAATTTTTATTTTTTTAGATAGGACTACATTTTACTTGAACTATTGCATCATATTAGCGCTATCATTGTATTGTAGTGTCAGCTGTGTGGACTATTTCCAGTATTATACAAAAAACACAGCCTAGGCACTGTCAACAGGCTGACTAAGTACAAATGATTTTTTGAACACTGATGTTCCATTGTAATGTGTGTATTTGAATATTTTATGAAGAAAGCAGGAGCTTTGTGATATTTTTGTAAATCTTAATTGGAAATTACATTGAAATAGTTAATTATTTTATTTATAATTCAGTCCTTTTTCTAGTTTGAAAAAATAAGTTGGACATATTTTAATGCCTAAAATGAATATATAAGACTAATGCAGCCCTAACTGGTTTGGCTCAGTGGATAGAGCATTGGCCTGCGGACTGAAGGGTCCCAGGTTTGATTCCGGTCAAGGGTATGTACCTTGGTTGTGGGCACATCCCCAGTAGGGAGTGTGCAGGAGGCAGCTGATCAATGTTTCTAACTCTCTATCCCTCTCCCTTCCTCTGTGTAAAAAATCAATAGACTAATGCAGTCAAACAGAGATGCATAAGCTAGTGCAGTTCCTGAAAGAGCTACAAAAAGACAAGATTGGAAGAAAGTATACTGAAAACTTTATAACAAGTGGCAGCTGAAATTTTCTGTAGCAGAGAAAAACAAGAGGCTACTTGTCTGTTGTATAAAACAAATTGTGAAAATAATAAAGTGGATAATATGAATAGACATAGTAGCTAATGTATAATTTTAATAAGTTCTTTTTCAAAAGTTAAAAAAATTAACACATTTACCTGAAAACAGAATTAAATGTTCAAGAAAATGTTTGTAAATTATTTTTAATGTGATCTGAGTTTATAACTTTGGCCAACTATAGTTTGGATTCTTATACAAAAAAGAAAATCATTTTTAGATGGAGAGGTGGTAATAGATATAATTACAGTGTTTGTTAGAAAATTATGAAATAAAGGCTAAAATAATTGTTTAGAAAAGTGAAATATTTTAAATTAAGACACCACACAATTATATGTAAAATGCAAAATATTTATAATAATACCAAAGATCAGTTAATTAAAAATTTGGAAAAGTACAAGCCCTTTAGTTTTAGGTGAGTGTGTGATGTGAGACACTGCCCAATTAATACTCTGGGTATGTTTTGTCTCAAAAATACTCCAAATTCACACACACACACACACACACACACACACATGTCTACTTGTGACCAAAAATATTGAACTCATGACATAAATATGTTTGAATATTTCATATCCATGAAAAAATAATTTTAACTAGTCATGAAAAAATTATCATCACAGAAAGTGCTCTAGCTAGGTGTGTTAGGCAAGATTCAAGACTTAATGGAATTTTAAAACAAGAGACAATGTTTCCCTACTGCTTCATTCCCCTGTGTGGTATCTACTGAAAGGGTTTGGCTCAGCTTTCTGAAAATAACTCTGAAAAGTACCATGGATACTCCTTTTAAAATTTTTAGTGTATATGTGGAAATGTTATGAATCATTGCTAATTTATGAATCTATTGAAATAAATAGAATATAATGATTTCAATCCTCTTGTGGTCTTTAAAAAATGCTTGTTGTTGATTCCTTAGAGAGTTTTACAAAGATTTATTTTACCATTCACTTCAAGATTTTCTTGAAACAAAAAGAATGTTTGCCAAATGTACAATTGTATTGTGTAAAAAATGGCAGTGTGACTTGTTTCTCATCTGAATAAGCAAACTCTGAAGCTCCAACTAAAGAAAAGCTTACCTGTGACTAACTAGACAGGTGCCAAATTTTGTATCGAAATACACACTTTTTATTATCAGAATCAGTGATAATGGTTTGTGCACATTTCTAACAGGAATCAATATACAGAAGGTGTTAATATACAACTGAAATAATTATGTAAATTGGCTGCAAAAAGGACAAGAAATATTGGAGAATATGTCATAGCTATTGATAAATTGGGAGCTGCTTTTCAATTTAGTCATTACTCCTTTAATTTTAGTGTTAATTATATTGAGCTGACACAAGAGTTTTTAAATTTACTTACATTGGATAAATATAGTTTTGAAACTGATACGTTTTTGCTTAAAAGTCAAATGAATTATTTTTTTTAATGATGAAGCAATTTGTCAATATGGATGAATGTGATAATAAAGAAAAATTATTTTTATACTTAATCTATTATTGGAAAACTGTTAAGTGTGCTTATGAAAACTTGAGTATGTGATTCTATAGTTTCAATAATAATTTCATAAAGGATTAGTACAAAAATATCTTATTTTTATATTGATTATTAAATATTAGTAAAGTTAATTTAAACTATTTTTACCTTTCATTGATGTTTATGCTAGAAAACTTAAAATTACATATATGGCTTGCATTTGTAGCTCACATATTTCTAATGAAAAGCAGTGATATAGGTTATTCTTAACTTGTTTTTGTTATGTATGAAATTTCTAGAAAGTTCACTTTAACACATTTTTAAACTAGTTATAAATACTATGTGATCACTTTTTGGAAGCTTTAAATAAATTAGTTATCATTGGATAGGAAATTTTGGGGATATGTTTTAATGTCAACATACATATTTAGAAATATCCTGGTATATATTTTACTGCCCTGTTTATATTTGAATGTTTTATTATATGTGTAGTTACAACCCCTTGTTAAAAGAGATACTAAGCCCTGACCGGATGGTTCAGTTAGTTAGAGGGTCGTCCTGATACACCAAGGTTGTGGGTTCGACCCCAGTCAGGACAAATACAAGAGTCGAACAATGAGTGCAACACCAAATTGATATTTCTCCCTCTCGCTCTCCCTTCCTCCCTCTCTTTCAAATCAATATATGTTTAAAAAGAGATAATAAAAAGAAAGCAAATATTTAAAAAGTGGGTTAATTTATTTGACTGTAAGAAAGGCATTATAATTCCCTTTCAGTTAAAGAAAATATCATAAAGAAATGAACTGAAAGGCTATTGTGCATCCGCCTCTGAGTTTGGGATTGGGCAGATAGCCATGAAACAAGTTATCTGAGTTAAGTCTCTATTAGTAGAGAAAAGCAGAGAGAGGAATTGAAACATGACTTACGCTTTAACAGAAATATACCTGTAACTGTATGGGTGCATGGGTCAGGGTCCAGCCTGTTCAGATGCTGTCTTCAGTGAGGCAGAGATGTTAGCTCATATCAGGAAACCCATTGCACCTGGAGTGCTTTCTAAGCCACAGAGATAGCCAGACTGAGGAAATTACAAAGGGAGGTGAATACATCGGCTATTTCTTCAGCCTTGTGCAAGCATGCAAAGTGTCGGCACTCAGAGGCTGCAGCCTGGCAGCTGAAAACCCTGACTATGGGAAAGAAGCTCCCCAAGACTGTTTGTGCTGCCTGACGTACAGCCCTGTGGGCGAGCCCATGAAGGATCGGGCCAAATCTTCACCTCCTAGTCCACAGTTCTCTCCTGCTCCCCATCATACAACCAGCGACCCTGCCAAGCTGAGGCACTGCTTTGCAATATTAACAATTGCCATGTTTCTGAAGTCTTATGGGCATGCATTATGATGACTGTCAGTGCTGGCCTTGTGTCTTTCTGCTGCAATATATATCACTTTAGTTGAATTCCTTTGGACCATCAGCAACGAAGGAGAACCCATTTGATAGGTGAATTGCAATCAAGCTAATTTTCCAGGATAGGGTGAGAAGATTGAGGGGAGGAAATGCAACCACTTTCATACTGGTTTCTCTCGTGTGAGATTTTTAAAAATATATATTTTATTGATTTCAGAGAAGAAAGGAGAGAGTGAGAGAGAGAGAGAGAAACATCAATGATGAGAGAGAATCATTGATAGCTGCCTCCTTCACACCCCCTACTGGGGATCGAGCCCACAATCCAGGGATGTGCCCTTGACCAGAATCAAACCTGGGACCCTTCAGTCTGCAGTGCTCTATCCACTGAGCCAAACCGGCTAGGGTTTATGTGAGATTTTTTTTTACAATATCCACAATATTTCAAGATTGTGAGCAGATTGCTGAATCCTTTAGGTATTAATTAAAATGCTGAGATGAACTCAGTGAGAATCATATACTCTCAATTTGCAACCATGGCTAAGCATGTGAGAAAAGCTTTAATTTATGATTGGAAACATATTTAAATATTAACACTCTGTTGCTTAACAGAAAATAGAATCCTAGATTTCAGATATGATTTAAATTCTAAATGCCAAATATTTGGGGAACTTATTTATACCTGCAACATATGTCCTGCCTGGGTGAAAGTTTCTTGGAATCTGAGTGAAACTGAATTCAGAAAAAAAGAGAAAAAGTTGAGAATTTGCTTTACCAACAAACTCTTATGTCAGTATGCTTACAGTGTACTGTAGGAAGGCTTGGTGTGTCATTATTTTTATTTCCTTATTTGTTCTCTAGTACACAGATCCTTGTAAGGGAAATAGCCTTTCCTAACATACTTGCTCTAGGCACCATGCTTCTCTGTTCTCAACCTTTGCTCACAGATAAGGAGGAAGACTTTCCCCACCAATTCGTTCTTGGAAGTGCATCTTGTTTGCATCTTATGTAATGTGCGTTACCTAAAAAGAGCAGTGTGATCCAGGTGGACAGCGGGCGGCGGGGGCGGGGAGGGGGAGATCAACAAAATTGTTTTCATGCTCATGTAAAAGCTTTATGTCTTTAATTCATAGACTTCCACTTAGAAGACATGGTGCCTTTTATCTATTTTAATGGACTAATAATCCATCCACAATCAAGGTGCAGGGAGTTTTGGTTTCCATTGGTCACTATGCCTTTTTTCAACTCCACTTTCTGCACTGTACAATCTTGACCTTTTCTATACGGCCACCCAGTTTGCAGGAGCGGTTCCTAGGGCTTGTGCATTAAATTGCTGCTCTTCATTGTTCAATCCAGCAATTTAGGCAACACCAAGGAGTACATATTTTTTATTTTTATTTATTTATTTATTTTTTAAAATATATTTTATTGATTTTTTACAGAGAGGATGGGAGAGAGATAGAGAGTTAGAAACATCGATGAGAGAGAAACATCGACCAGCTGCCTCCTGCACATCTCCTACTGGGGATGTGCCTGCATCCCAGGTACATGCCCTTGACCGGAATCGAACCTGGGACCTTTTAGTCTGCAGGCCGACGCTCTATCCACTGAGCCAAACCGGTTTTGGCAGGAGTACATATTTTTTAAATGGGCAATGGATTAAGTCAGATCCATCTGGGCATAAATATCGATTGTGTTCCTTTCTCACTGTAATGTTAATAATAATGTAGTATACAGAGATAAGAATAGCAATTACAACATTACCATTTATTGAGAACCTAGTAGTTAAATTCAAATGACCCTATTCAATATAAATTAATATGCCTTTATTATAAATGCAATTATTGCATTAAGGATAATCTAAGAAATTTCTCGGTGATCATACAAGTAGTGAATCATACAGGTAAGTTTCAATTACAACATCTTTTAAACGAGGAGCATAACGCAGCCTTATTCTAGTGTTTAAACAATAAGCCCCTTTAGTACATAGGCTGTGATTGAACAGAGGACTGGCTTAGCTTTTTTTTCCATCGGTCTTTCTCAGAACTCCAGCTTCTTGATGTCTAGCACACGTCAAAATTTTGATTACATTGGAATTGAACTGGCCTCAAAGTGATGGACGCCAGAGTGCACCCTGCTAGAATTCCTGCTGAAGTCCATTGATCCTAGCATTCTTTCTTCAAAGGGCTTTGGAATTCCTTTCTTCCTTCTTGGGACTATGTAAATGAAAGGCAGAGGTTGGTTAGATAGAATTCACTAGGGCTTCCAGCTCACACAGTGAAACGCATCAAAAAAACAACCTGCTCACAATTGCAATTTTTTGAAAACGCACACACACGATGTAGTTAAGCCCCAGTATCTCTTATGGTGTAACTGCCCTCCCCTGCCGGCCTGGTCACCCCTAACTGCTTCTGCCTTGGTCCTCGCCACCGTGGCTTTGTCCAAAAGGATGTCTGGAAGATGTCCAGTCTAATTAGCATATTACCCTTTTATTAGTATAGATAAGAAAAATAAAGATATATATCTTTAAAATATTCTAAAACCTGTTTGAATCCCTTTTCTTTCCTCTCCTCTAAGGGGAATGTGCTCTACTATATTTTCCAAATTCTGAATATGCATATACTCTTCTCCAAGTAGGTGCACCACAAATATTTGCCCAGTGACTAAAGATACAATCATGTCGGCAGATTTAATAGAACCTGCCTGGGGAGAGTGTTTTCTGTTACAAAGCACACACTGGAACTTGAGCTTTTATCAGCAACACTACCTGTTGATACTTGCCGCATGAAAATCTGGTGTGCCTCTGAGGAAACACTGTGGCTGAGAAGTCAGATAACAGTTTGGATGGGACTTTCCCAAAGTCTATTTTAGTTGCACCATTGAAGTAACGTGTAATAGTCTTGTTGAAGATATGATATGGTTACAATATGGGGGAAAACCTTTTTACCTTCTGGTATTGGGAGTCCTCCTAGCATATTATATTTGATACCACTTCCAGATAACATTGAGGAGCAATAGAAAATAAGGCTGTTTGATGCTGTTATAAAAATAGCATCAGCCGAAACCGGTTTGGCTCAGTGGATAGAGCGTCGGCCTGCGGACTGAAGGGTCCCAGGTTCGATTCCGGTCAAGGGCATGTACCTGGGTTGCGAGCACATCCCCCGTAGGAGATGTGCAGGAGGCAGCTGGTCGATGTTTCTCTCTCATCGATGTTTCTAACTCTCTATCTCTCTCCCTTCCTCTCTGTAAAAAATCAATAAAATATATTTTAAAAAAAATAGCATCATACTTGGTAAGTAAAAATATTTATTAACCAAGAGAGGAAAGTTTTCTAAAATTCTAGTGTGGGTTTGGTTCCTTCTTTCTTTTCTTTTCTTTTTTTTTTATCAGGTTGTACATGCCTTTAGCTTCTTATTATCAAATTTTGCTGACTTGTTTTATTATTTCTCTGAATGATCTCCTAGCAGACTACTAAAAAATGACCAAGATGGCATCTGAGTTATATTGCTAAAATGATTCATTCCAGTAGCAGCTCAATCCTCGCTTGGTAGGAGGTGTGCGGGAGGCAAGGAATCCATGTTTTGCTTTTACATCAAAGTTTCTTTCTCTCTCCCTCTCCCTTCCTCTCTCTCTCTCTCTCTCTCAAAAAAAGAAAAACGTAAGTTTTATATAATAGCAAACATCTATATATCATGCTGGTAAAATAAAGTTTATTTCTGATTTTGTATTGGGAGTGCATGCCTTGTTTTAGTACATAAATAACAACTAATGATTAAGAAAACATTAGTGTGTTTTTTTAACCTATAACTACAGACTAGCCCCCATAGAATAATTTCCCAGTTCAATTGGGAGCTGTATAAACTGCATTAAAGTGGGTTTTACAGCCCAAAGTCCTTGAAAGCTACAGTGTAGATCCTGGGAGTGTTGGTATTTCTGGAGATAGTGCTGGAGGGAATTTTTTTTTTTAAATATATTTTATTGATTTTTTACAGAGAGGAAGGGAGAGAGATAGAGAGTTAGAAACATCGATGAGAGAGAAACATCGACCAGCTGCCTCCTGCACATCTCCCACTGGAGATGTGCCCGCAACCCAGGTACATGCCCTTGACCGGAATCGAACCTGGGACCTTTCAGTCTGCAGGCCGACGCTCTATCCACTGAGCCAAACCGGTTTCGGCGGTGCTGGAGGGAATTTAGCTGCAGCAGTCACTCAGCAGATAAAATGTTCAGAATTTTAATTTGTTATGTTTTCTTTCATCTTTAATCTAATAATAGTTGATATACATTTAAATTATAAATACAATGTTTCAATATTTTTTCTTTTACTTATTTAGGGAACATTGAGAAAAATAATTTCAGGCTTTAATACTGGTTTTTTAATTAAAATACTGATATAATTTCCTATATACTATACCAGCCTTTTGAATGAGGGAAAAGCAATAATGATAGCAATAACCATAATTACAAAGTCAGCATATTGCAAGTATTCTTAGTATAGTCAGAATATACTTTCAAGGATGTTGTATAACATAACAGAATATGTGGATGTATACTCACAGCAGCAAATATAGGTCATCACTAGGAGAAGGCAACATGAACCCAGCTTTCAAACTGCTCCTAAAAATATCTATTTTATTTGAACAAACAATAGCGAGTTGAAGATAGCCAGGCACAAAGGCAAATAGAGAAATGAGAACTAGGTAACAGGAACACCCAGATTCAGATATTTCATAATTAGAAAAAAAATGTTTTAAGAGAATGTGTTCTGATAGCTCTTAGTGTATGATTTATAATTTTCTATATAGATAATCATTGTATTCAAGTCAATCAAACTGAATACAAATTGAAGCTAACCACATATCATATTGGTAACATTACACAAAGAATGAATTTCTAGTAACTTTTTGAGTATTTGACTCAAGTGGAAAGATTTAAGGTAGAAAATATTATAAAAAATATTAATTATCCTTGGGTGATGATAGGAATCTTACTATTGAAATTTTGAGATAATTTCTTATATTTCAATGTAAAGCAAACATGAAATATTAACTTAAAAAATGTCAATAAAGATATACAGCTAAAGGGTGGTGAAGTAAATGCAAGTCCAAGCTGTCTTGCTCCAAAAAGAATGGGTGAGCAAAGGCGTAATTCCACATTTAAGAAATAGATTCTGCAGTGGTAATAAGAAACTATTATGGTACAACAGGATAAATAAATGTGTGCCATTGGTGAGTTAGTTCATCTTTCTCTGCTGCAGTTTTATATTTTTAATTGTAGATGATGTCAGTTAATCAATGCTTATGAGGAGAAGTAAATGAGAAAGCCAAGTAATATCATTAATGTTAACTTTAATTATTATTTTTTCTAAGAATCAATTTCCTTCCATGAAGAAACCACGACTGCTGGAGCGTCCCTTAAAGAAAAGACCTCCAGCAGCCCTTGAATGATGAGGACATAATCCCAACAGGGAGGAGTTTCAATGACAAGTGAAACAGTCAGCCTATTTCAGGGAAGAAGCCATCATCCCAGGAGAAGGGAGCAAGCAAGAAACTGTGCAATGCTCAAACAGGCATAATCCAGAAAGGCACAAAAACATCATTGAGTCATGTGGCTGGAGTACAAATAAGACAGAATTTGCATTAGTTTCCTATTATTACTTAACCTTGAACTTGTACTCACATGATTATCTCTGGACAGGCAGTGAAATCTAAACTTTATTATGCCAACCCTAAAACTAAGTGTGCAAGTCTATGCTCACAGATTAGATCAAGCTCTAGGTGGCGCTGACGCTCACTGGCTGAGGACACCATGCTGACAGATTAGGAAAGTTTAGTCTCTGTTCAGAGGACAGAGGAGCACAGGAACTGCATCATGGGAAGAAAATCCCTGTCCCTTCTGATCGTGGGGGTCCTTTTCGCATATTATGTTTTTTTACTTCTGCCACGTGATTTTGAGGAGCCATGGAGAATAATATGGTTGAACACATATATGAAAACTATAGTACATCTGGTAAGTTTGGAGTTTTATGAATTCACATGTGCATATGCAACCATTTGATCTGGAGGAGTAACTTTTCCATGATTTTGATCCTTTGGTGTTTTTATTGATTTATTGGTTGATCGATTTACTCACTTTTTTAAAAACAAATGCTGCATCCTTTGTCTCGTTTCTATTTAAAACATTGCTACCTTGTTTGCTTGATTTCTAGTTTCTATATCAGAATCATGTTAAAAAATATTAAGAAAGCCAGGCCTGTGTGGCTCAGTGGTTGAGCATTGACTCATGAGCCAGGAGGTCATGGTTCAATTCCTGATCAGGGTATATGCCTGGGTTTGGGGCTTGATCCCCAGGAGGAAGTATATAGGAGGCAGCAAATCAGTGATTCTCTCTCATCATTGATGTTTCTATCTCCCTTTCCCTCTCCCTTCCTCTCTCTGAAATCAATAAAAAATTAAGAAAAATAAGTGAGGAAGCATTTGAGTAGCTTTTACTAAAAATGTTTTGTTTAGGTAGCATTAATGCCATAAGAGTGGTGTTTGTTTGCAATTAGATGTTTTTTAGCATTTACTTCATCAGCAAATCAGAGATCTCTGACCTGGTAGCACTGTGTTAGAGACTTTCACGCAATCATTTTTGGATCCAGAGGGTAGACTAAAGACATGTAAGTTCTCAAGGAAATACTCTGTCAGCCTGCTGGTTAGCAGGTGCTCTGGGTTACTGATAAGAAGCATGATGTGCAGATATGGAGGAGGGGGAGACCCTGGAGTGTCATGGTGACTGCCTATGACTCTGGTGGTGGCCAGGAAAAAAAATGTGACCCTCTCTGGCTTCTTGGGAATGTTTTTCTATTTCATCCATGGATGAAACTCCCAGATTATAACTCTCAGATTGATGTTTTATTTCTCACTTATCCAACAACTGAATTCTTTATCAAATCCTATTAGGCAAAGAAAGAGTCTGTCCCCACAGAGCTTACATTCTAGTAGTGGAGAAAAAGAACAAATTAGAATTAAATGGATGATTGCAGGTCATGAAAACTAGCTTGAAGGAGATAAGCAGGAGGAAAAGAAAGCAATTTGGGCAGATGACAGGGGTGGGGCTTCTGTGTGTGCAGTCAGAGAAAGCCTCTTTGAAGAGGAAACATCTGCTTAGAGACCAGCTGCTCTAGATATTGAGGGGAGAGTTTCCCAGCAGAGTCAGGAACAAGTACAAAAGCCCCAGCTACAGCCCTAGCTCAGTGGTCAGCAAACTCATTAGTCAACAGAGCCAATATCAACAGTACAACAATTGAAATTTCTTTTGAGAGCCAAATTTTTTAAACTTAAACTATATAGGTAGGTACATTGTTATTAACTTAATTAGGGTACTCCTAAGGCTTAGGAAGAGCCACACTCAAGGGGCCAAAGAGCTGCATGTGGCTCGCAAGCCACAGTTTGCCAACCACTGCCCTAGCTGGTTAGGCTCAGTGGATAGGTCCTGGGTTTGATTCCAGTCAAGGGCACATGCCTGGGTGGTGGGCTCGATCCCCAGTAAGGAGCGTGCAAGAGGCAGCCAATCAATGATTCTCTCATCATCATTGATGTTTCTATCTCTCTCTCCCTCTCCCTCTCTGAAGTCAATAAAATATATTTTCTTTAAAAAGTCCCAACTACAAAATATTGATAAGGTCAAGAAACTATGTGAGACATTTGGGATTTATGGGGGGTGTTGTAATTGAGTTAGGAGAGGTCAGATGTCATATCACACAGTGGTCTGTGGGCAATGGCCTCAAGTTTTGATTTAATTCTATGTGCAATGTGGACTTATCAGAGTTCAAGAAGCAGAACAATTTTTTTCCCTTTTATCTGCTCTCTTTGCTTACAATTTGTGAGAGGCCCTTAATTATTTTCTTTAACTTTTCTTCTTATCTGGTAACCTTTCTTTTCCCCAGCCTATCCACCATTTATAAATGTAATATATTTTCAAAGCTCTCAAAAGATACACATTTTAAAAACTGTTTAAAGTCTTTCTTCATTCCTGAAAAAATTCTATATTTTTGTGATTAATTATTCTCTCTTTTTTTTAAACATTTTATTGATTTTTTACAGAGAGGATGGGAGAGGGACAGAAAGCCAGAAACATTGATGAGATAAACATCGATCAGCTGCCTCCTGCACACTCCCTACTGGGGATGTGCCTGAAACCAAGGCACATGCCCCTGACCGGAATCGAACCCGGGACCCCTAAGTCCACAGGCCGACGCTCTATCCACTGAGCCAAACTGGTTAGGGCAGATTAATTATTCTCTTGATTCATCTTGTTTTTCCTGACTAGCTTGACTGGCTTCCTTCTCTGATGATTTTTGAGTATCTGTTCAAGCATCTTATTGAAGAACTAGGGGCCCAGTGCACGAATTCGTGCACCTTGAAAGGAACTGTGGATCATGAGGCTGCAGTGGGTACAGTGGCGGGTCTTGGCCCATCCTCTGTACTCCCTCCCAGCCCCTTCCACTGCAGCCCCATGTCCCCTGGCTGCCTACAGCCCCACTCCTATGCGCTGACAGCGCGGAGCAATTGGGGCCAGCACCAGCAGTTGATGTGAGCAGCAGCTGCTGCCCTGACCGCCCCTCAGGAGCAAAGGGAGGTGGAGAAGCCCTGAGGGGCGATCGGGGCCAGCAGCCACTGCAGGTACCTGTTGACGGTCCAGCAGCGAGTGGGAGCAGTGGCTCTGGCACTGGCAGCGGGTGCAAGCTGGGCTGGAGCTGGCAGTAGGTGCAAGTGTCAGGCGGGAGGGCAGCACAAGGAAGCAATGAATTTTCAGTAACTACCAGAGGCATGCCCCACTTTTGTCTGGCGCCCCCGCTCTCCTGCTCTACCATCCCACCGCACCCAACGCCCACCATGTTCTGTGCTCTGCCACCTGCTGCCAACACCTGCCATGTTCCATGCGTGCCCCCTGGTGGTCAGCATATGTCATAGTGACCAGTTTTCAGTGGTTCTGTTGTTTGGTCTATTTGCATGTTAGTTTTTTACTATATAGGAATATGCTATGCACATTAAAAAAAAAAAATCAAAGTACTGGATTTTGAATCCTGGTAAATATCACTTAATAAACTGAATGACTTTGGACTACTTATTTAATCCTGGGATTATTTTTCTCATCTCTAAATATGATAATATCAATCTCATATGTATGTGAATCATTAGTATTATTGAGATGAATACATATAAAGTGCTTAGGACACTGACTTGTTTGAGAGTGAAAGTGTTAGCTGTGCTGGCGTTAAACCTTGTTTCTTGAGTTCAGCAACGAATGAATTCAGAGCCAAGAAGTCTAATGCAAGAAGTTTATGTATCCTTTTAGAAAGAACATCACAGAGGCAGAAGAAATGAGCGAGCTGGGTTGTGTGGACTCAGAAACAAGTTGTAGATGCACAAAAACAAAACAACAAAACACACACACACACACACACACAACAACAACAACAACAACCCTTGAAGCTTAGGAGAAAGAAAGTAAAGAATATATGACTAAGGAAAGAGAGGGGAAAGGTATAGTGAGAGAAAGAGAGAGAGAGAGAACACTGGGACCCTTGTCTTCAGGGTTTTTATCTATTTTCTAAAGGCAGGGATTTTAGGAAAGGTTTCTGGGAAGGATCTCAATAGAATACTTATCAGCTTTCCAGGTGTGTCCTTTCAGGGCTGTGGTCTCTACTAATTGGTTAGCACTAGGGTAGGGGGTCATTGGTCATTGCATTTAGTCCTGTTGTCAGTCATGCATTGCTTCATCTGGTTTTGCTGATTTTCTGGGCCTGGTGATGAAACACAACTGAGGCCTAGCTGTTACCTCTAGTTTAACCAAAACTGTCTCTTTGACAGGTAAGAACCTTATTTGTTCTGATCAGAACCTTACTTTCCTAAAGGCTTTGTTCTTAAGGGAGTGGTTGTACAAGAAAGAAGGGAGCAGGTGCCGGGGTTCTTGTGCCAGCATCAAAAGGGTTCAGGAATCTGGAGAAGGCTGTGCATAGATTAAACAGGAATCCAGAGACTAATAAAGAGTCTGGAGATGAGATATAATTTTGAAAGGCATTTGGGGGTCAGAGGAGCTTAGCTAAAGGAGCTAAGTTCTAAGGTCTTGAAGTCTAAGGTCTTAGGTTCTCTCATTGTCCCCAGGACCCCATGCTTTTTATTAACACAACTTGTCCTGAGGCGAGGCAGAGATATACACTTCAAAGGGTCAGGATTTGATACAGAGTCCATTGTCAAAATGGGGGAATTAGCCTACAGCTGTTCAGGTGTTTGGCCAGTAGGAGGCAATAACATGTAGATTAAGATGCCTTTTAGCTGTCTGGCAGCCAAGAAATCAATTTAATGTATCCTATTCAGGTTTGGGGAAATGCCCTCAGCTATTCCCAGATGCAGCCCTGCTGTTATGCTAGAATTGGTCTCCGGCAGCAGGTAGGTTAGGATGCTGAATGGGGCCAGTTTGAATCATCTATCCGTCTCAGTTTCCCCATTTCACTTGCCAAGGAATTTTTCTAGCTTCTTATTAGCCTGCCTGAAAAGGACAGTTTGAAGGTAGCAGGCTGGGCTTCCCTTTTATTCCCACCCATTGTTTCACTCCTAACCCTATCTCCCATCCCCATGTGCAACCATACCTTCCTGGGTCAATAAAAGCCTCCCTATTTGCATGCTAACCTAGTTCCTCGAAGAGTTTTTCCTTTCTTTATATGTTTATCAAGATTCTTTAGGAAAAGTCTTCCAAAGCTCAGATAAAATCCAGCTTCCTGTTAGAAACTCTTTTCCATTTGCTACTCCAGCAGCTACATCTGCTGTCTGCTCCCAAAAAAACCATGTGCGGAGCTCTATGGAAGCATTTACATTTTTTTAAGTTTACTTATCTGTCTTTTCAACTTAACTCTGAGGTTCTTAAAAAGAGCATTTTTCATATTCTAATCTGTGTAACCTGGAAGCTTAGTAGAGAACTCAATACATTTTTTGTGGAATAAGGACTAAATGTGCACCTGGTCTCTGCACTTCTGATTTTTCTTAAGACAGGCAGCTTGCAGATAACCAATCACAAGGATGTTGCTAAGGCAAAATTCTTTGAAAGAACCAATCAGAAGCCAGCAAAACATATATCTACCTCTAGACCAGTGGTTCTCAACTTTGGCTGCACATGAGAATCACCTGGGAATCTTTAAAATCCTGACTTTAAAAAGATTCCCAGGTGATTCTCATGTGCAGCCAAGGTTGAGAACCACTGCTCTAGACCAAGAATTTTAACTGATAACACGTTCTGGGCCCCCTTCTTGCTGCTCCTTGCTGCAGGGAGTCTATCTCTCAATAAACTTTGCTTCCGTTTACTGTCTTTGTCCATGAACTCATTCTTCAATTTTGTGAGACAAGAACTCAGACCTGAAAATAAATTTTGGCATCAAAAGTACTGAAGAGGGTTCATGTATGAGAACTTAGTTCATTGCATTTTAGTTTATTAAAGAGTCATGTATTGAAGGAGGCAAAATTCTGCCACCCTGAAGCTTCTTTGTGGGATAATGATTTTAAGGTGTTTATTAAGAAACAAAAGACTCAGGAAAGACTTTTGACCCGGCCTCCCTTTTCTGCCAGAGATTTAGACAAAGAACCCTGCTTCAGGAAGGAGATTTAGTATGTTCCCTAGTCTAATTTGAATTAAGTATGATAAGCAGGAGGTGCTTCAGGAAGGTGCCTGTTGGCCTGATTCTCCTCATGTCCTATTGTTTTTGAGTTGACAACAAGGATATACTTTGCTCTTCCTCAACTACCTCTTCCTTGCCCATTGTCACTTCTGAAATCTGATACCCTGTGCTCCTTCCCCACCTTTCTCCTTTGTCCAAAATATATTATAAACTCATTGTTGCCTCACTGTCTAGAATTTTCATGCCTATGTGCACTCCCCATGCGCATGTCTTTTTTTCTAGTAATCTGTCTCTGTTAATTTGGTATTAGCCTAGCCGAAAGAAAGGAGTAAAAAATATTAATATTTTTTAGCCCACACAGTGTTCTGATATATCCAGAGATCTCTGACATTTGGAGTTTAAATTCTGAGATTCATTTTCAGGCTGAATTTGTCAAACTGCTGGGACCTAACCATTTTGTGGATTCCTTGATGATTTTTTGAGCTCTAATGAGGTTCCATCAACCTCAGATGAAAATATCACTGTGACGGAGACAACTTTCAACCACATCCCTGTCCGTGTATATGTTCCAAGGAGGAAGTCACTAAGAAGAGGTCTGTTTTATGTCCATGGTGGTAGCTGGTGTCACGGAAGTGTTGGCAAGCAAATGCTTTGAAATTTTTTCTCTCACTGAGATAGTGTGCAAATAGATAGAAGGCATTATTTTCTAAGGTATACAATGCACTTCTGCTTGGACACTACAGTCTCTTTTGTCTACTCTTGTTTTCCTGGTAAAGTTTTATGCTTCCTTGAAGCTTTAAATTATTCTCTCCCACGTATGCTTTTTTCATCAATTGGAACTGGGAAGACAAAAGTTTTCATATTTATTGCCAATACTCTAAGACAGCATACTTTACTATCTTTTCCCCTTTGACATTAGAGGACTAACTAATGTGTCAACTCATTTGCTCACATATTTACTATATTCCTCACAAAATTCCAGGCGATTGTTTCCATTCTAATGGAAAGGATCTCAAATCAGTTGATAAATTTATAAATCATACAGTGTACTATAAAGTGATAAATGTAGAAAATAATAGATCAAGGCAATCAATATTGAGTATGTAGGTTGCAAATTTCTCAACATACAGAATTATAGTAGAGTGGAGTACTAGGATAAAGTTCCTAATGTGTAGCTTTGAGAAAATCACCTAACTTCCCTGAGTCTAAAATTGTTTGATATTTATCTGTTTACTTCAGATGAATGAGATCTAGGTCAACTAAGGGAACAGAAATTGGACTGGGGTCTAGTTTAAGAACTCTGAACTCCAGAGACGAAGAACAAATTAGTCTAAATATGAAATGTTACAGTCTAGAAATTAAGCAAAGTTTTCAGTTGATGTGGGTAATTGAAAGAGAGAATGAATCTAAGGTGATTGCCTTGCTTTTGATAGAATGATTGAATAGCTGAGGACAGATCTCTGGGAAAGAGAGACAAGTGTGGGTGAAAGAATAAGCAACCAGCCAAGCACTAGAAGTTGTCAAAGAGTAGGGGGGAAGGGGGGAAGCACCAAATGAAGTGAGAGTCTCAAGAAAAGAGATGAATTAAAAAGTACCAAGTGGTATAGAGATACCAAAGAGTAAAAGTTCAAATTTATGCAGTTCTTCTGACTGATATTCTTGGTAGAAAGGATAGGACATCAACTTTCTGATTAATGCTTAGATAGTTTTTCATTTTCCATAAGTGCAGGGCATATGACTTTCCTTAAATTAGAAGTATCCTTTTCCTCAAAAAACTAAAAGTAGAACTACCATATGTCCCAGAAATTCCACTTCTGGTTATTTATCCTAAGAAAACAAAAATACTAGTTCAAAATGATATATGCAGCATTATTCACAATAGCCAAGGTATGGAAGCAGCTTAAGTGTCCATCAATACATCCTATGTTCATAGAAGCACAATTTACCATAGCTAAGATTTGGAAACAGCCTAAGTGCCCATCAGCAGATGAATGGATTAAAAAACTTTGGCACATCTACACAATGTAATACTATGCTGCTGTAGAAAGGAAGGAACTCCTACCATTTGCAACAGCATGGATGGAGCTGGAGAGCATTATGCTAAGTGAAATAAGTCAGTCAGAAAAAGATAAATATCACATGCTCTCACTCATTTGTGGATTATAATGAACAACATAAACCGATGAACAAAAACAGATGTAGAGACAGAGAAGCATCAATCAGATGCTCAAAACTCAGAGGGAAGGCAGGGGAGGGTGGGGGTGTGGGGAAAGATCAACCAAAGGACTTGTATGCATGCATATAAGCATAAGTGATGGATGTGGACAACGGGGTGAGGGTGAGGGCAGGATTGGGGAGATGAGGGGACATTGGGGGGATAAAGACACATTTGTAATGTCTTATTCAATAAAGGGGTAAAAAACGAATGATCCCATTAAATGGATAAGATGTGGAAAAAAAAAGAAAATACGATGTGTTCACACACACACACACACAATGGATTATTACTCAGCCATCTTACCTAATAATAGACAAACATGTAAATTGACCATCCCTCTGCCACACTCACCAGCCAATCAGGAGAGCATGCAAATTAACCCAACAAAGATGGCAGTTAATTTGCATACGTGGGCCGAAGCAGTGGAGCGAAGACTGAAGGCTCTGGCCGGAGCGAAGGCCTGGGTCCCGGGTGCTGGAGGAAAACCGGTGCCGGCAGCCAGGGGAAGGGAAGGCCTATTGTATGAATCTCTTCGTGCAATGAGCCTCTAGTAAAAAATAAAATAAAATCTTGCCATTTGTGAAAACATGAATGGATCTAGAGAGTATTATATTAACTGAAAATGAAATAAGTCATACTAAGGGCAAATACCATGTGATCTGCTTACTTGTGAAATTTAAAAATCAAAACAAAACAAACAAAAATAGACTCATAGCTATAGAGAACAAACTGATAGTTACCAGAGGCAAGAGGTATGAGTGGATATGTGAAGGGGAATAAGAGGTACAAACTTACAGTTATAAAATAGTCACAGAGATGTAATGAACAGCATAGGTAATATAGCCAATCTACACTAATAAAAGAGAAACATGGTAATTGGCGTACGACCGCTACCCTTCCCATTGGCTAATCAGCATATCCTATGCAAATTAACTGTCAGCCAAGATGGCGGCTGGCAGCCAGGCAGCTTGAAGCGGAACATAAGGCTTGCTTGCTCCAGTGACGGAGGAAGCCAAGGTTCCCAGGCCTGCTGCTGCCTGGCTCTGAGCTCCTGAAGCAACAGCTCCAAAAGATACAATGTTTCAATTATAGAAGCTAAAAATGGCGGTTAATTTGCATATACCAGTTGCGAGGGAAGACTGAGGACAACATGGAGGCCAAGAGGTACAGAAGAAAGCTAAGTAGAGGCCTCGAGGACAGAAATGGCCCCAAGGCTGCAGAGGTGGGAGGTGGGAGGTGGTAGGTGGGAGAGCAAGCCCAGCCACAGCGGCTGCAAGGAGGGGCAGTGGCTCAGAGGGGAATGGGCAGTGCCTGGGAGCGGGAGGGGAAGCCCGCCTGAGCGCCCGGGAGCGGGAGGGGAAACCCACCTTAGCGGCGGGGAGCGGGAGGGAAACCCGCCAGGGCGCCTGGGAGCGGGAGGGAAACCCGCCTGAGCGGCCGGGAGCGGGAGGGGAAACCCGCCTTAGCGGCGGGGAGCGGGAGGGGAAACCCGCCATGGCGCCCGGGAGCGGGAGGGAAACCCGCCTGAGCGGCGGGGAGCGGGAGGGAAACCCGCCTGAGCGGCGGGGGAGCGGGAGGGGAAACCCGCCTGAGTGCCCGGGAGCGGGAGGGAAACCCGCCAGGGAGCCCGGGAGCGGGAGGGAAACCCACCAGGGTGCCCGGGAGCGGGAGGGAAACCCGCCTGAGCGGCCGGGAGCGGGAGGGGAAACCCGCCTTAGCGGCGGGGAGCAGGAGGGGAAACCCGCCTTAGCGGCGGGAGCGGGAGGGAAACCCGCCAGGGCGCCTGGGAGCGGGAGGGAAACCCGCCTGAGTGCCCAGGAGCGGGAGGGAAACCCGCCAGGGCGCCCGGGAGCGGGAGGGAAACCTGCCTGAGTGCCCGGGAGCGGGAGGGAAACCCGCCTGAGTGCCCAGGAGCGGGAGGGAAACCCGCCAGGGAGTCCGGGAGCGGAGGGAAACCCGCCTGAGTGCCCTGGGAGCGGGAGGGAAACCCGCCTGAGTGCCCGGGAGCAGGAGGGGAAACTGGCCACAGCCCTTTCACAGGGAACGGCGTCCTCTGGAGCCAGGCCGCTCTGAGCCTGTAGGCTTGTGCATAGGCCCTGAGCGGCCAAAGTCCGGAATGTCCGGCCTAAGCTTGCAGGTGCCAAGCGGCTGGGGTTGTGGTGGGAACATCCCCAGGACCCAGGCACTCCAAGCTGGCGCACACCCAAGCGGCCAGGAACGGGGTGGGAATGTCCCCTGCAGCAAGTGAGCAGACAGCAGGGCCCTGCTGGCCACTGGCCGTGGCAGCGAGGGGCAAGCAGTCCCTTGCAGGGCCCCCACAGAGAGCAGACACCAGGGTCCTGCTTGCCCCTGCAGTGGCGAGCCAGAGAGAAGACAGCAGGGCGCTGCTTGCCCCTGACCCCAGCGGCGAAGGACAGGCAGGCCCCTACAGAGAGCAGACACCAGGCCTACGGTGGCGTCAAGCAGGCAGGTCCGCAGAGAGCAGAGCAGGTCTAAGCCGTCAGTAGGACATCCCCTGAGGGCTCCCAGATTGGAGAGGGTGCAGATCGGGCTGAGGGACCCCTCCTTCCCCGTGCACGAATTTCGTGCACCGGGCCCCTAGTCTACACTAATAAAAGAGAAACATGGTAATTGGTGTATGACCGCTACCCTTCCCATTGGCTAATCAGGGAGATATGCAAATTAACTGTCAGCCAAGATGGCGGCCGGCAGCCAGGCAGCTGATGTGAACAGGGAGGCTAGCTTCCTTCAGTGACAGAGAACTCCAACCTTCCCCGCCTGCCTTGCCGGCCTCTGAGCTTCAGTTGGGAACATTGTAACATTTATAGAAAATAAACAAAACTCCAGAAACCTCCTGTCAGTCAGCCGGGATCTCAGAGCTGGAGTCAAAACATTGTTTCGAATACAGAAAACAAAGGCCAGAAACCTGCTTTCAGCGGAGCCTCAGAGAGAAAGCCGGCTCTCAGCTCCAGTGACAGCCATAGAAGGTAAATAAATGCCAGAATAAAAAAAAAAAAAGAGAGAGGTTTGGAGCTTCAGTCACCCGCCAGCCTGAAAACGGCCCTCAGCCCCTCACCCAGACTGGCCAGGCACCCCAGTGGGGACCCCCACCCTGAAGCAACAAGATGGCGGCTAATTTGCATACTGAAGGCAGGCGGCAGCAGGCAAGGCTGTCTGCGGTCTGGGACCCGGATCTGTGACCCTGCCGGGCGGGATCAGCGGAGCCGAGAGGCCTCCCGGCACTGGGATCAGTGTGACAAGGGGCAACGCCCAAACGCCCTGATTGCCCTGCAGCTCTGTGTGTGACAGGGGGCAGCGCCCCAACCCCCTGATCGGCCCTGCTCTGTGGGTGATAGAGGGCGGCGCCCCAACACCCCCCATGGGCCCTGCTCTATGTGAGACGGGGTAGAGCCATAACCTTCCCATCGGCCCTGCCCTGAGTGTGACAGTGGCAGCGCCCCAACCTCCTGATCGGCCCTGCTCTGTGTGTGACAGGGGGCAGCTCCCCAAACCCCTGATTGACCCTGCTCTGTGCATTACAGGGGGCAGCTCCCCAAACCCCTGATTGACCCTGCTCTGTGCATTACAGGGGGGAGCTCCCCAAACCCCTGATTGACCCTGCTCTGTGCATTACAGGGGGGAGCTCCCCAACCCCCTGATGGGCCCTGCTCTGTGAGTGACGAGGCAGCGCCCCACCCCCTGATGGGCCCTGCTCTGTGCGTGACGGGGGTGGCACCGCAACCTCCCCATCCACCCTGCCTTGAGTGTGACAGGGGACGGTGCCCCAACCCCCCAATCGGCCCTCCTCTGAGCCCGACCAGGGGCTGCACCTAGGGATTGGGCCTGCCCTCTGCCACCCAGAAGCAGGCCTAAACCAGCAAGTTGTTATCTCCCAAGGGGTCCCAGACTGCGAGAGGGCACAGGCTGGGCTGGGGGACTCCCCCACCCCCCACCAGTGCACAAATTTTTGTGCACCGGGCCTCTAGTAGTATCATAATAACTTTCTATGGTGACAGATTGTTATTAGATTTTTTAGGGCGATTACTTTGTAAGTTATATAAATGCTGAATAAGTATGTTATACAGCTGAAATTCACGTAATGTGGCATGTGACCTATATTTTAATTTTAAAAAGCATCCTTTAATTAAAGACTATCTAGTTCAAGAAAACCATTTTGAATATTTCAAAGTTTGTTGAATGTTGTATTTCATTTATTACTGGCTTTTCTGGGAGTATAAATTTATATATAGCTTATTTTGTTACAGTAATCCCTCTCTTGTGTACACCATCAATTCCCTTGGTTCCTTGCTTTACTTGTTTGTTATAACCCCAACCGGAATGAATCTATCTTTCTTTCTACTCTGTACATCTACCTGTGCAGATAAACACAGTTGATGAAAAACAAAGAAGCATGCTAAAATTTCCTGCTGTAATCAATACTACAAACTGACATGTCCCCTTAATGATTTTCAGTAATCATACTACAGTTTTCCCATCAATTGAACCTTTTTATCTCCTTGGTTGCTCAACTCTTGTCCACCAGCCTTTTTCTCAGCTGATGACTTTGTTTTTTTATTTCACTGGGAGGGGGGGAAAAGAAACACAAAAAACCAGAAGCAATTCAAGCAAAATCCCACAAGTTCTCACTCCATGTTGACCCAACTGCTGGTATCCCCACCCACAAAGTCTCTCTTCCTGTTACTAGGTGAACTAAGGATTCACACACCCCTTGTAAGTACTGCTTCCCTCTGTGCACTTGGTCCCATCTTCCTGTGAATTCTCAAGGGCTTTACTCCAGTAGTTCTCTCTTTTCACTTCTGCATCATCAATTTCTCCATCTCTACTGGATCATTCCCATTAACATACAAATACATTTCTTTCTCATGCATTTTAAAAAACAAATAGCAAACATAATGCAATAAAACTTTCTTGCCATCATTTTCCTGTCAGCTTACTCCCTAGTTAGTGTTCAGTACTTGCTGTCTCTATTTTCTCTCACTCCATTCTCTTTTATATTTACTCCAATCAGTCCAAATTTTTCATTCATAAATGATGAGCTTAATAATGACCTCTACATTGTTAAATTCAATTAGTCACTTTTCCTTCCTTGAAATACGTTCTTCACTTGGCAATAGGTCATCAAATAATCATAGACTCCTACCTACCTCTTGGGCAACTTGTTCTAATTCTCAGTGGCTGTGTCCACTTCTAACTCTTCTCAGTGTGCTTTCAGTCTCAGTACTTGGACTTCTCTGTTTGCATTCACTTCTCTGGTGAGGGTCCCTAGTATTGAGGTTTACATGGCCCGTATGCTGAAAACCTCATCTCACATCTCTGGCCTGGATTTCCTCAAGTTCAGATAACCGCCTTCTTGACTACATTTGGATGCATAAAGGCGTCTGAAATTTAAATTTCTGATTTTTTACATGAAATAATCGCTAATCATAGGTCATCTCATTTTAGTAAATGGAAACTCCAAAATTCTTCTCGTTGGCTTGGGTCAAAAGAACATCAAAGTCAAGCTTAATCACTTTATTTCTGTTATGTATCAGTGCATTATCAGATCATTTTGGTAGTATCTTTAAAATATTTGGAAAATTCAGCCATTTCTTTTCTTTTTTCAATCCTCACCAGAAGACATGTTCACTGATTTTTAAAGAGAGGGGGAAGAGGGAGAGAAACATCAATGTGAGAGAGAAACATCAATCAGCTGCCTCCTACACACACCTCGACCAGGGCCAGCCATCCAACCTGAAATCTAGGTGTGAGCCCCAAGCGGGGATTAAATCAATGTAGAAGAAGATACTCCAACCAACTAAGCCACACTAGCCAGGGCTTATCATTTCTTAACACCCCCACTGTTAATATCCTCTATGATATGCCATCATTTTTCACGTAGCATCCTAATTGTTCTCCCTGGCTTTCCTCTTTCCCCTTAGATACTATGTTTAACACACCAAGCAAGATGGTCTTTTTTTAGTTATTGTTGTTGTTGGGATATTTTAACTAGTGTTGAGGATATTTTTTTCCATTGCTTCTTCAGAGAGAGTGGAAAGGAGGGAGGGGATCAGAGAGAGAGATGTGAGAGAGATACACTGACTGCTCGCCACCCACAGGCTCCCAGACTGGGGCCAGGGATTGAACCTGCAACCAACCCAGGTAGGTGCCCTTGACCAGGAATCAAACCCATGAGCCTTCCTTCGGTGCACAGGCTGATGATCTAACCACTGAACTCCACCAGCTAGGGCAAGATGATCTTTTTTAAAATGGAAGACAGAACAAGTGACTCCTTTGCTCAGAATCTTCCAAAGGCCTCTCATCTCAGGCAGACTGTAAGCTAAATCCTTACAATGACTGTAAGCTAGTTCCTTCTGTAATGGCCTACTACGTCACACACACTATCTAGGCTACTATTTATCTCTACTTTCAGTTCATATTATGCTTCCTTTCTACACTCCATCTACTCTAAACTATTTGATGTTTCTCAAATTCCAATCTCTCAGGGACTTTGCTGTTCCTTTATCTTTAGTAACCCACTCCTTTTCCCTAGGATACCGCCTCAAACATCACTTTCTCATGAAGGCCTTTCATTAGCACTCTATTTAAAATTGTATCTAACCTGTCCTGCACCTACCACTGTGCCTGATCTGTGCTTTTCTTTAAATAAGGTCAAACTTACTCCCATCTGTTTGATTGCTTCATAGCATTTAATTCTCTCGGAGATTACCTTGTCCCCTTTATTCACTCATTGGTTTTTATTATTTGCACACCTTGGCATTTCTTTACAAAAGCATAACTAACTCATGGTTTTATCTATTCTTCTTTAACTAGTTTGTAACTAAAAGAAAATGTCAGATTCATTAGCAAACTTACCTGTTCTCATCAATATCCCCATCTGCAAGTGAGGAAAACCAAACAAGTAATTCAACTAACAATAGACAAAAATTATAAATAAAGATATCATTGCTGGAAATTTCCCTCAAGTTTCTTTTACAAGTGGGCCACACTAATGGGCAAATTTTAAATAGTGACTGAGTTGTTACTATAATAATGTCCAAGATAGGGATACTGTTGGGAATGGAACCCTGGTAGACTTGGCCGGAATGGCTCAGTTGGTTGGGTATCATCCCTTGCAACAAGAGGTCGCTTGGTTAAGGCACATGCCCAGGTTGCCAATTCAATCCCCAGTAGGGGGTGTTCAGTAGGCAGCTGATCAGTGATTCTCATCATTGATGTTTCTATCTCTCTCTCCTTCTCCCTTCCTCTTTGAAATCAATAAAAATATATATAGAAAAAAAGAAACAAATGGAACCCTGGTAGTATACTCAGGTATTGTGGTCTCCATTCAAGGGAAACATGTGCCCATTAGCTCTCTTATCTATTTCAAAAGAGCAAGAAAGGACATTTCTAAACAGTAAGGCTTTATGCAGGAGATTTAAGGTGCCATATACTACTCCATTAGTGCACTTATGCATTTCTAACATTTTGGAAAGAGAAAATTTATCCTATATTGTTAGAGAAAAAAATAGAGCTAACCTTTATCTCTTCATGAGATTTCACTGTGAAGAAGAGTTAAAAAAAAAACAACAAAAAAAACACGTTGCCTTAGAGCCGTGGTCGGCAAACTGCGGCTCGCGAGCCACATGCGGCTTTTTGGCCCCTTGAGTGTGGCTCTTCCTAAGCCTTAGGAGTACCCTAATCAAGTT
Organism: Myotis yumanensis; assembly: GCF_028538775.1. Taxonomy (NCBI): domain Eukaryota; kingdom Metazoa; phylum Chordata; class Mammalia; order Chiroptera; family Vespertilionidae; genus Myotis; species Myotis yumanensis. The sequence goes on along the minus strand of NW_027223753.1, from coordinate 199,494,073 downwards.
AATAAAAATGTACCTACCTATATAGTTTAAATTTAAAAAATTTGGCTCTCAAAAGAAATTTCAATCGTTGTACTGTTGATATTTGGCTTTGTTGACTAATGAGTTTGCCGACCACTGCCTTAGAGAATGAGGAATATTCCTTGTTCACAGACAGAACTCCAACACTAGTTAAATGATTCATTTTCCCAGTGATAAGGAATATCACCTAGAGGGTACTTAAAATGTGTCCGACACAGCCAGCCAGCGTGGCTCTGTGGCTGAGTGTCAACCCATGAACCAGGAGGTCACAGTTGGAGTCCTGGTCAGGGCACATGCCCGGCTGCAGAGTAGCTGATAGATAATTCTCTCATCATTGATGTTTCTATCTCTCTCTCTCCCTCTTCCTTCCTCTCTGAAATATATCTTTTAAAAACAAGATAAAAGGGAAAAAAAGAGAAAAAGAGAAAAAGAACACAGACAACAATATGGCAATTGCTGGGGAGAAGGGGCAAAGATGGAGGGAAGTGAAAGAGGGAATTAAAAATAAAGAAAAAAGAACTAAATTAGTATATGTATATAAATGTATATGTGTATGCATGCACGCATGTGTGTAAGAATATATATATTTTATCTCACAACTTTATGATGCATATAGTAATATTAATTTGTGTCTTTCAGGGAAGAAAAATGAGGAAATCAGTTATGTGGATTCCCAAGATCACATGGCTAGGAAGTGGCACAGCTGGAAATTAAACTCTAAACAGGCCAGCTTTGAAGTCTGTACTATCAATTACTTAATGACCCTGGAGGCCACTCCTCCCTGCCTTCAGATGGTGGGGAGAGGAGGGATAAATACAGAACAGTTCATTAGCCAGGCAACCTAGGGCAAGGTTCGCAGTGCCTGGGTCTGCTCCAGAGTACCACAGTTCCATTGTGGTAGTAGATTAGTGTATCATGTAGATCATTAACAGTGAGTTATTTTTAATTGTTCACCATTTAACCCATCAACACCTTCACCAGGAACATATTTCTGATGAACCTCAATAGTGTAAACAACATTTAACACTCGGCAAAGTAACCACCTCAAAGTGTACATGTTGGGGGAGGCTCAGGAGAGTGAGCTGCACAAATACCCAATGTATGAAGAAGGTGCTCGGTTATTTCAGAACTCACCAGACTCTGGAGGGGGCATAAGGCCCAGGAGCCAGGAGCCAGAAGAAAGGGTTTGGATTTCCTCTGTGCTCTGGGCCGTTCAACTTGGACTTGAGGAGAAGCTGCCTGGCAGCCTAAGGGAAGTGGTGGGAAGAAAGCCACAGAGTGGTGGCTGGTGGACTTAAAACATTTTAGTTCAATCACGGCAGCTCTTTGCCACCAAATGCCAGGAAATCACCCAACATTGTTGATTTTACCACACAATTTATAACTGCCTTCTAGACTAATTTTTTTTCCACATTTTGGCAAGCCTTTTCAAGTTTTTCTTTTAAATATATGTTATTAAAAAGCATGACTTGTGCCTCCATCATCTAGCACCTGCTCAATGGTTCATTCAGCCTCATTTCTTGCTACACATTCCCACCACTCCTCACCTCCATAGAAGCATTCTCCACTTCAAAGACATGGAATGACTTTCAAAACCCCAGTACTTCCAGCTCTCTCTGATTTTGTCTTGCCCCACGGCCTTACCTGACCTACCCATTTTGCTCTTTCAAGTTTCTCTTTTTTTTTCTTTATATTTTATTGATTTTTTACAGAGAGGAAGGGAGAGAGATAGAGAGTTAGAAACATCGATGAGAGAGAAACATCGATCAGCTGCCTCCTGCACATCTCCCACTGGGGATGTGCCTGCAACCCAGGTACATGCCCTTAACCGGAATCGAACCTGGGACCTCTCAGTCCGCAGGCCGACGCTCTATCCACTGAGCCAAACCGGTTTCGGCAAGTTTCTCTTTAGATACTTCATACTTGGTTCTAATTGCCTTTTAGATTATGAACTCTGTGAACGGCAATGTATTGTTTCCTGTGACTGTCACAGATTACCACAGACTTGGTGGTTTACAACAACAGAAATTTATTCTCTCACAGTTCTGGAGACCAGAAGACAGCAATCAGTTTCACTTGGATGAAATCAAAATGTCAGAAGGGATGAACTCCCTCAGGGGGCCCTAGAGGAGTACCTTTTTTCATTCCCTCTCCCACACTCCCCTCTCCTTCAGAAGGCTGCCTCTTTCCTTGGCTCATGGCTCTGCATAACAGCATTTTTTTTATATGGTCACACTGCCTTCTTCTTCTCTCAAATCTGCCTCTCCCTTTTCTATAAGGACACTTGTGATCGTATTTAGAGTCCACCCAGATAATCCAAGGTAATCTCCCCTGCTCAAGATCCTTAACTTCATCACATCTGCAAAGTCTCTTTGCCAGGTTCCATGGGCTAGGATTTGGATATCTTCCTGTGCCATTATTCAGCCTATCACAGCCAAGACTGTAGCTTCTCTTCATTACTATATCGCCAACAGCTAGAGTTGGGTCTCTTGTATAATAAAGTCTCAGTAACATTAAAAAAAAAAAGTGGAGTCTAAACTTGGTAGACGTTAGTCTAGATAGGAATGTCCTCCCTGGACTGGTATTCACTTTTTTCTTTTGATTAGGGCTGGAATTATTTCTAATGGTATTTCTAAAATTCTTAGTTCTTTTTTTCCATAGACTCTAGGCTAGGGCATCACTATTAAATAAAAATATAATCCTTTTGGGAAAGCCTAAGTTCCCTTAAAACTCAAGTTCCTGCCCTACACAGTTTAGCTCGGTATATAGAGTGTTGGCTTTTGGACTAAAGGGTCCCTGGTTCGATTCCCCTCAAGGGCACATAACTTGGTTGCAGGCTCCTCCCCAGCCCAGGCCCTGGTCAGGGCTCGTGCAGGAGGCAACCAATCAATGTGTTTCTCTCACATGGAAGTTTCTCTCTCTCTTTCACTGTTTTTTCCACTCTCCCTACAAACCAATGGAAAAATATCCTCTGGTGAGGATTAACAACAACAACAACAAAAACTCAAGTTCCTTATAAAAGTAGAGTTCTGAGAGGAGGCCAAAGGTGGGCTTCTCTTTCATTTGTCAGTTTCTTGAAAACAGGAGGGTTTTTTTGTTTGTGCATTTAAATTTCTGAAGAAGATGAGGTGTTTGCATTTGAAGAATAACTGTTGTACTCTAGCACCGTTTTCTCTCAGGGAACATCTGCTGAATCTCTTGGAGGGTGCGTCTGAGTGAGAGATCCCTCCCCCAAGGAAAGCCCTAAAGAGCCAACTCTATTAGACAAGCATACACTCCATTTTGTCTCTTGACAACATGATGTCACTCTTCTCTTCCAAGCTGAGGCCTCAGATTCTCAAAAGGCCTTGACCTCCTGTGAGTCCTCAGGAGGTGACTCACTTTAGTGAACCCCACCCCACTATTATGTCAATGACAGGTCCCAGCATAACTCTGCAGCCTCTCCGACTTCTGAGACCTGGAGAGATGTGTTCCAAGTATTTCTGGATGAATCAGGAACACCGCTGAGATTGTGTCATCCGAAATGAAACTTAATGTTCTTTTTAACTAAGCTTCTAAAACATGAAGTTACATTTTCCTGATCCTGGCAGAGTCTCCAAAATTATGCTGCCTTGTAATTAAACTCCCTTCTTTCACCAAAGTGTCTGAACATATTCAATCATCATTATTTGTCAGCTTTTGTCTTGGGCTTTAAATTCTATGCTCTTAAGAGACCTGAAGGTTAGAGAATGTATTTCTTCCTTTTTAAATCCTTCTCCTAAACTTATGAGGAGTGGGGTCAGTGCAACAAGATGACATATGAGTTGGCCTTTCAGCTGTAAACAGTTTTAATATCAGTAACCATTTGCTCTTTCATTCTCTTCATCCTGAGGTTAAGATGTATGGTGTCTATTTAGAGATTCAACTGCATTTTATAACTTTTAAACCTTTGTTCTATGAATGAAATACCAACTTTAAATATAGATAGATAGATAGATATAGATAGATCTATATCTAGGTCTAGATCTAAATATAGATATAGATATAGATATAGATATAGATATAGATATAGATATAGATATATTAAATATCAAACAAAAGAATTGGCAGTGAGATTAAATTGTGATTACTTGGCAAGTAGGAGACATTATATCTGGGCTAGAGCTCAATCAATATTTTGGAATTGGAGATGGGCTAAGTGACTTGGAAGCTTCATACTTTACTGAGAATAATTTAAGTGAAATGCCTCACTTGAATATATTTAAGTACAAAGGCAGTTAGGAAAACCTGACTTTTAAGTCTAGCTGAGATTAGAAGTAATATAGATTAACATATTGACTAAATCTGATTTCTTTATAGTAGATCAAAAGGCTGACTTGTCTTCAGTGAAGATTTTTTTTAACATTTCTTTAAGGATTATTAAGGATTTTGTCTCTTGACAACAATGATGTCACTCTTTATTAAGGATTAATGTAAAAGTGATCTTTTCCTTCTTTTGCCAAATAATGGTTTTCTATGGTTTAGTCCCACAATTGTTACATAATAGTTATTATTTCTAGATAAATGAGCATACACAAATATAACTCACTGAAAAAATAACTCTTATTAGAAAGAGTTCTCCCAAATAATCAAATAATTTTCAAGTAAATATAGAGAGATTTTTTAAATTTTCAATCAAACTATGAAGCCACAATAAGAATAAATACAAGAGCACCCAAACTATTTATTGTGAAGATACTGATCTATATAATTAGTAGGAAAACAAATAAAATATTAATTATGATGAATATCATTTTCATTTTCTTTTGAAAATAAACAATTATAAGGAAAAATAATTAGTGAAAAATAATGAAGTAGAAACTATGAAATTTTATGCTCCAGAATAATGTATGACTTCAACATAGTTATTCTATCTCTTAGAGAAAATAAGAGATAAGATGATGAGTTTAGATGTTTAGTGCTCAATCAATTTTCTAATACTATGCAAAGAAACTGAAATTGCTTTCATAGTCAGGAGAAAACAAGATAAAATTAAGTAAAAAGAAAATAAATAAAATTCATTCAATTTTAATGTTACTTTCACCAGAAAAAAAGAGGCTACAGAATGAGGATTATTTTCTTTCACTTGTTCTTAATCTGACCTTTTTTGGGCTCTAGATAGCTATTGTACAACATAAGCTAAAATGGCAAAGCTAAATAATAGTCTTATTATATATCCAATAAGTCAAGTTTTAATACCTCTCTTAAAGTGATTTAGAAAAATGTCTCAGCCTGCTTATTTGAGCATACAGAAAAATATTTGAAACTGGAAATAAATACCTAAAGAACAACATCTTTGAATACATTAAAGAAAAATATTTCATTTAATTCCTAAGATTTTTTTAAGAATACAAATACTAAATAAACTATGTATATGTTAAGAATTTCAATATTTTTATGAGCTTTATAGAAATTGGATTTGTAAAAAAAAAAAAATTGTCAAAAAACACAATTTGAAACAATTTGGCTGAGAGCTTATCTGTATTCATTCAATGTTCTGTAAATAGATTTTGAAAGCATATCTTCTTGACTGCCTTACTACATAAATTTGTTTAGAATTACCTAAAAGAGGAAGAGGCATATGAACTAGTACTGTCACTTGTCCTTAGAAATTTCTCCGATGAAAATACAGCAAGCCGGATGTGGATCCAATGCTGATGCTGGCGTCATTCCTTGGTTTGCTTAAGCTTTACATGCCAATGTTTATAGGTTGTAAAAAGTGTCCAATGATAACTATCTCCTTGGATATCTTGATAATTAATAGGTTGATACTTATGTTGTATTGTAAGATCTTAAATTTTGAGTTTTTAAACAGGTATATCTCTAAACTATTATATGATTAATCAATCTTATACTCCATTTAGTTTTTATTACTTACTAGAGGCCCAGTGCATGAAATTCGTGCACTGGTAGGGTCCCTAGCAACTGCTAGCTGCCAACCCAGTACTCCCTTCCTTCCCCTTGGCCACCTGACACCGCCGCCAACCGGGGCCTCTCTCCCCTTCCCCCAGCCCCTGCTGCTGCCACTGGCCGGGGCCTCCCTCCTTCCCCTGGTTGGCCCTACCCCCTGGTCGAACTTCCGGACAACTCTCAGTTGAGGAGACAATTTGCATTCTATGCTTTTATTATATAGGACTAGAGGCCTGATGCACAAAAATTTGTGCAAGGGTAGGCCTTCCTTCCCCCAGCTGCCAGCACCGGCTTCCCTCCAGCACCTGAGACCTGGTCTGCTTCCCTCCTCCAGCCACCCACAGGCACCCAGGACCCAGGCTGGCTTCCCTCCGGTCCGGCTTTGTCAAGAAGGATGTCCAGAATGATATCTGGAAGATGTCCGGTCTAAGTAGCATATTACCCTTTTATTATTATAGATACTGTTTGTTTTATCTGTTACATTACACACATTTTTTCCATGAATTCCAGGATTTGTCTTTGTTTCGTTTTCTTTTTTAGTGGTGCAATTGTTGTTTTTTTTTTGCTTTCCATGTTGAATGGGTGAGTGGATTGGTAAATGAAATGAATAAAGGAAAGAATAAACACAAATATTTTAATTGCAAGGCCATCTTCCAACTAGTATCTCAGGTTTCAATATGACCATAATCTTTTAGTAAAGTACAGTACGGTGTTTCAAGATTAAAGACAAAGGGAAACCAGGAGGGCACAAACTACGTTATATGCACACACACTCACACACATGCACACACACACACTCACACAGTTTTTACCAAGGCTTCTGCCTATAACCCTTAGTGACTCTCGACAGGGCCACTGTACCTTTTGGGATGTGGCTTTCTCACTTGTAAAATGAGTATAGAAGCTGGTCAGTATTTTTCAAATTAAGATTTACAGGTCTATTTCTAAGTGCCCACCGGTCTTCCAGAAAAGTTTTTAAGTATTTTATTTTCAAAATTGTGATAATCTGCGCATACCTGCAGATTATAACTATTTTATAACTGAGGCATCGCCATGAAGCCAAAACCTAAATGAGAGGTGGCAGCAAAAATGAGTTTCTCAGTAACAAGTCCAAGAATCTTTGTAGTCTTCCAAAGTATCCTTGATAATCCTCAAGTGTTTAAATGTGAGAAACATTTCTTACATTCTTTTCAGCATTTAATATTTATTTTAAAATAGGATATCCACTTGCCTTAAGATGAAGCTGCCAGCAGAGGGCAGAGCATTGCAAAAGAACCACAATTTTTCTCTTTTATTTTTGGGTTCTCCGTTCCTATAAGCCTTTCAAAAGTAGCAAACCAATTTAGAAGACTGTAAGTTATGTGACGGCTAAAGCAAAGCTGCAATAATGATTGCTAAATAAAACCAACAACATCCGGAAGTGCTGGCTGAAATTTCTGCATAATAGTGGTGATAAGGAGCACTCCTTGGCAGGGTAGGGGGGAGGGATGTCATGAACTCAGGAAAACATAAGCCAAAAAGTAAAAGATATTTGCAACATCAATGATACTGAACCAAAGAATGTTAAGAGATTCGAGGAAATACACTCCACAAGCACATCAAGGCATTCCAGTAAGCCTTCGAAATTTGAGCTTATGCAAAAATGAGTTTATATAGGCAAATGGACTGAACAATAAGAGCAAACTATGAAAAACAAGTGATTGGTGGTTGAATAGGTTTAGAATGAATATATTCCAAAAGGAGAAAATGATTCATCGTATTTGGACTAATCAATTGAGATAACTACAGACAAGGAAGTAAGAGGTAAAAATAAAGACTGATATGTATTGGGCTTCCAACACGTTTGTTTGTAAGTAAAATAATCTACTAATAAAAATAATAGGTCCAAACTCTGTCTCCATTAACAAATAGTGGATACACAAATAGTTAATGGATCCACAAATTTGTTAAGATCACTAAGAAAAGCAGTATTAAAAAATTGTCAAATAAAGTATTTTTTATTTTGAAATCAATATAACTAGGTACCAAACTACTTAATTACGGTTGATGTTGCTTTCCTGATATGATTTTTTTTCGGAGTTTTATTTAATTTGGTCCAATAATACAATCATGAGCTTGTTTTCAAAATACATAATGGTAAAAATGTTTCATTAAACAATTATAACTAAATAAAACTCCATAACTGAATAAGCATTTTATTTTAAAACATACCATATCCTTCAGTTCATTTCTTTCTTATTAACATATATGTTTTATTTCTGTACACCACATATATAGAGGGGAAGGACTGCTAATTAAAAATGAAAGTGGGACTTTAATTTTAAAAAGCAATAATATTTCTTTATAAAGAGTATTTTTAAATACTGAATGAGACTCTTTATAGCCCCCTATATATTCATTCCTGATCAAACACAGCCAAAATAGAAACAAAATCCAGATAAAAACAAAAACTGCACATCTAAGTTGGATCTGCCCCTTCCTCAATTTCCAATAATGGGAAAATAACCAGCTTAGACAACTTTGTAGAAAAAACACAACTGACCTAGAGTTCAAAGACAAACAGCAAAACAGTCCGTATTTTACTATGACGCTAACACAAATAAAAGGGAAACAAACATCTCTCTCACGGCTGTCATAGTCCATGGGGTTAAAAGCAACAGCTGGCTTTGCCTTCCTGAAACCATATGTCATGAACACACTGGCCTAACCGTGACTTACAGTCTTCTCATGCACTGAGTTGAAGGTATATGGAGAGAAGGGCCTATCATTTCTGTGCTGGGACCTCTAGCTGCCTGAGTCTTGTTACATCTACAGCACACGCTTACATATTCTCCCTCAGCTCAGGCCCATGTCTCAACACATCACTAATTGGTGTGTTGATTTTGCCATATGTGTGTGTCACCTCTACTATTACTTTTATTTCTTTAGTAATTAACTAATTTAAAATTAAATACATTTATTCTTTTTTAAAATACATTTTTATTAATTTCAGAGAGGACAGAAGAGGGAGAGAGAGATGGAAACATCAATGATGAGAGAAAATCATTGATTGGCTGCCTCCTGCATGCCCCCCACTGGGGATAGAGCCTGCAATCCAGACATATGCCCTGACCAGGAATTGAACTGTGACTTCCTGGTTCATAGGTCAACATTCAACCACTGAGCCATGCTGGCTGGGCTAATACATTTATTCTTTAAAGTAAAAATTTTATATATATATATATATATATATATATATATATATATATATATACTAGAGGCCCGGTGCACAAAAATTTGTGCACTCGGGAGGGGAGTCCCCCAGCCCGGCCTGTGCTCTCTCACAGTCTGGGACCCCTCGGGAGATAACGACCTGCTGGCTTAGGCCTGCTCCCGGGTGGCAGAGGGCAGGCCCAATCCCTAGGTGCAGCCCCTGGTGGGGCTCAGAGCAGGGCCAATTGGGGAGTTGGGGCACCGCCCCGTCATGCACAGAGCAGGGCGGATTGGGAGGTTGCGATGCCACCCTCAGTCAAGCTCAGGGTAGGGCTGATTGGAGGGTTGGGGCACCGCCCCCTGTCACACTCAAGGCAGGGTCGATGGGGAGGTTGCGGCGCCACCCCCCGTCACACACATAGCAGGGCTGATCAGGGGGTTGGGGCGCTGCCCCCTGTCACTCACAGAGCAGGGCCGATAATGGGGTTGGGGCGCTGCCCCCTGTCACTCACAGAGCAGGGCCCATCAGGGGGGTTGGGGCTCCGTACCCTGTCACACACAGAGCAGGGTCGATCAGGGGGTTGGGGAGCTCCCCCTGTCACACACAGAGCCGCAGGGTGATCAGGGGATTGCGGGGCTCCCCCCTATCAGGCACAGAGCAGGGCTGATCAGGGGGTTGGGGCACCTTCCCCTGTCACGAACAGAGCTGCAGGGCGATCAGGGGGTTTGGGTGCTGCCCCCTGTCACGCTGATCCCAGTGCCGGGAGGCATATTACCCTTTTACTATATAAAATAGAGGCCTGGTGCATGGGTGGGGGCTGGCTGTTTTGCCCTGAAAGGTGTCCTGGATCAGGGTTGGGGTCCCCACTGGGGTGCCTGGCCAGTCTGCGTGAGGGGCTGAGGGCCATTTTCCGGCTGACGGGTGACTAAAACTCCCAACAGCTCCTTTTTTTCTTTTTCTTTTTTTTAATTCTGGGCCAGCTTTAGCTCTGAGGCCTCGGCTGCTGAAATCCGGTTTCTGGCCTTTGTTTTTCCTTCTGTATTTGATACAATGTTGCGGTCCGGCTGGCTGAACCTGCTTGACTGAAAACCGGTTTCTGGGGTTTTGTTTAGCTTCTTATTTGCAACATAGTACATAGTTGCTTAGAGTTGCAGCTGAGAGGCCGGCAACTCAGGCGGGGAACATTAGAGTCAGCCATCACTGGAGCAAGCAAGCCTCCCTGTTCGCTTCAGTGCATGGCTGCCGGCCGCCATCTTGGCTGACAGTTAATTTGCATAAGGATGTGCTGATTAGCCAATGGGAAGGGTAGCGGTCTTACGCTCATTACCATGTTTCTCTTTTATTAGTGTAGATATATATATCATAAATAGGAAACCAATATCACCAGCCATAAATGTAATGAACACAGAATGCCCATAAGTGCTATCCAAATATTCTTGCCTATCAATGCCTTGAGCCTGAGTCCTCATATCCTGTTTTAAAAAGGGTACAAATAAGTGTTAAAGAATTTTAAGAACTTGAAATAATCAAAATTAGACTTCTTGATGGCTTTGACTCATGACATTTCAGGTACTTTACACAGAAAAATATGAATTTCAGATCAATCTCTGAGATGACTCAGCTTAGCCTATCAGGCTTCTCCAAGATGGGGGGATAGGGGTGTCTGTTCAATACTTACTACAGGAGGCATAACAGGTTTCTGCTGCAAAGACTGTGCTCTGCATCTGTCCTGATCATGCCTCTCCAAATGTGTTCTTCTCACACCACGGTCACTCCTAGTCCACTGGCTATCAATGTACACTAGTTATCATGTAAGAGTCAGAACAACTGAGGGGTACATACTGAGGGGATTTGGCAAAAATGTGAAGTTTGACATTTGCTGTTTCCAAGTTTACTTACCTTCAATACTAGATTAAAATCAGAATTGTGTTTATTTTGTTTTCTCCTCAGTGTTATCAATCATCAAACGTTTAAAATCTATTTTTGTTTGCCTCCAAAGTCTGCCACTGAACAAACTGAAATTCCTTTTCTGGAAACAAATTATAAAAATGACAAAATAAATTGTGCTTAAATCCCATCGGGACTTTAGTCAATTAACACCACTTGGCTGAACATAATTCATTTTATTTTCCAAATTTAACTCAAAAGCATATCCTCTTCCTTTTTTTCTTTGATAAGAAGTTTACTTATTTTCGATGAATATTTTGTTCCCTTTTTTATTAGTAGTAACTCACCCTTTTTTTTTTTCATTTATTTATTCCCCTCTGGTGCTTATCAGTGTTTTGTACTTAAAAACGAAATAAATACTTCCTGAATCAGTTTAGGGAATGAATAAATAGAAAGTGATTTTATTTAAACAACTCTCTCGTACAGTCTTCAGAAATAATATGTTGATTTTTGGAAATAAAATATCTATCATTTCTTGCATAACAATATAGTCAAACTCTAATAAAATGGGTTTTGAAAATATGATATTTAGGAGGTTAACTTTGTACTTTAAAATCTAATGTGTAGGATTGTTACATACATGACAGTGTTTAGTATATAAAGGTAGCTCCCTCTAAAAAGAATGAAAAAAAATTATACTTTTATCTTTATTTCATTTAATAGAATATATATTAACCCTCAGAGAAATTACTTCACCAAATATTTATTTTTTATAAATTGAAACCACCACATATATGTCATATAATAGCAAGTTACATTCAGATGTAGAAACTAAAGCTTTTAGAATTGTTTCATTATAGCAGAACTAAAAAAAATCTTAAAACGTTTTTTTTTTTTACTAGCTATAATTTATTACTGAGTAAGATATGAATCAAAGTTAATCATTCTCCATAGTTTTGATTGTTTTAAAAACATGTTGAAGTGGTGAATTGTTTTCACATTGGAATTTTAATGAAGTACACATGTTCTAGTTTATAATTTATTTATTCAGCAAATATTTACTCTGCCCTCATATGTTGGGCACTTCACGTATATAATGATTATTTATGGTTTTGTTCATCCTGTTTAGTTGGGGGACATTTTGGTTTCAAGTAAAAGAAACACGTTACAGCCAACTACATAATAAAGCAGCTAGAGGAGAGGGAATGTGGGAGTGGGATTATTAAAATACCAAGAATGGCTCATAGAAAGCCAAGGGCAGGAATCGCAGAGCAAGAAGAGCTCATGGAAATACCAAAGGCAATGCCCCTGGGAGCCCACTTCTTTCTCCCAAAAGAAGGTTCCTCTTCCTTGCTCTGGATTCTGATTTAAATATTGAATAAATGATGCAACACCCTTCACTTCATAGAAAAACTTCATTTTATGCTTTGGCTTCTTCTCTTGATGCTGCCTCATTTTCTCAGTTACCCGAATTTTTCAAAGAGAAATCTAGTGCTGAGTTTACTTTTCCAAACCAGGCTATTGAAACCATTGGTCAAACCAGGAGAGGCTGCCCCTCGACAGCTTTCATAATAAGAGCTTCCTTGCTCAGCAGAGCCTGGGCTGAGCAGGGTCTCTGAAGGGTGAGTAGGTTTTCTTGTTCATTTCTTTCCAAAGCTTATATTTTGTTGAGGTAGATGAGAATGTTATCCAAAGCCTTCTTTGCGTAGTCAGAGGTAGAGCCTTAATTATACCTACCATTTTTTTAAATAACATGTTGACTTATATTTTTTTCCTATGTCATTTTCCAAGTAAAAATTTTAGCAGGCTATAGACTGAATTCTATTTTTAAAGATATTTTTAATACTTCATTTACAAAGTTTTCTAACTCTTTCTTAAGGTTTTATTTCAGCTCTGTGTCTCTATCTTCATAATACATTTGTGCTGATGTTTTCCTTTCTGTTTTGCTCTGATTAAGATGGGGAGAAAAACCACATTTATTCTTGGTCAAAGAAACCAGGCAATAAACCATGCTTTTTATATCTGGGAGAAATATTTGAAACATAAAAATTATTCATCAGTAGAAAATTTTGAAAAATTCCATGCAGTTTCTTTTTAAAATTATTTCCTTTTAATACCTCTTTTATTGTTCCCACCACATTCTCTATTTGATATCATTTTTGTTATTCTGTATTTTTGAGGTTGGTTTTGACTTCCAGTTGGAAATAAAAATATGGATTATTTATGAATATATTTCAACTGTCTAATATATAACCTTTCTCTAGTTCTTATTTTATTTAATGACACGTCATCTCTTGTCTTTCATTAATTAGGCTCGTTCTTTGTCTAATTCAGATAGACTGATTTCATTTGCTTTCCATTTTGTATACTTCTGCTCTTTCAATATTTCCTTTTGCTGAGTTCCTATTATTACTGTCGTTAGCTAATTATTGAGGGGAAAGGAAGCAAAGCGGGAGATACCGTTGAGCATATTTAGCTAAGCGGAGATCTGTTTGCTTCATCAGGAAGCCACATCTCCACACCCCAAGGAATTGCACCATTGTCTCTCCAAGAGGATTAACACCCCCCCGTTCCCCCTCCTGCACCTTACAGGGAGCAGGGAAGATAAGCACATGCTTAATGAAGTCAATATGGCTCAGAGGGAGGCGCTTGAGCCTAGAGGCCTGTCAATCTAACCTGGGAAAAAGATCATTGGCTAGTGGGCCCCATCAGAAGCGCAGAAGTAAAGTTTAGGAGGCTGATTGGTTATTTTGAAAAGTTTCTGGTTTCTATCAAGCCTGAGAATACATAATTCCAGGTGAATAAAGAAGTTCTCTCTTGATCATGACTCATACTTGACCAGTTCCTTCGTGTTCTCTCCCTGCTGCCCCTGAGAACTCAATGACAATGGGGGACTAGTGGCCACCTGGAGCACACAGAATACCACACAGGCTCCAAAGGACTATGAAGCAGGAACTCTGGGCATTAGCCTTGGCTTTGGCCCTGCTGAAGACACGATTGAACTTTTTCTATGGTGGGGTGGAGAGACGTGGGACATTGGAAAGCCAGGAGAACTCCTTTGATATTGCTTTGCAAATAAACCATGACACATCACAATCTCCTGTATGGAGATCCGTGAAATGCTTTTCTCATGATCCCATGGAAGAGCCAGCTTCCCACTGACAACACTATTATGCTCTTTAGATGAAGGCTTAATGGAAGTAGTTAAGCTTTGTCTGTTTTACAAATGCAGACATTTAGCTCACTATATCACCTCTTAAGGATGGTCTGGTGACAGGCATACATACCTCCTGGAAAAGGTATGTTTTTATTTTCAGTTTTTTGTCCTTTCTTTTCCAACATTAAATATGAAAAATTTTAAACATACAGAAATGTTTAAAGAATATTCATATATATACCACCTAGATTTAACAATAAACATCTCAAACACATTCTTCATTAGCTTTCTAGTCATATACTCTTTCTCTATTGATCCATCAATCCTACTGACTTTTCGATGCATTTCAAAATATCAGGCTTTATTACATCCCAGCCCTAAATATTTTAGCATGTATTTCACTAAATTAGGAAGAGTGGTTATTTTTGTTTTTGCTTCCTTTGAGGTAAAATTTATATACAATGAAATGCATAAGTCTTAAATATATTATCCACTGAGTTCTGACAGATCCATAGGCCTGGGCAACCAAAATCCATTCCTATCAAGATATAGAATATTACTATCACTCCCTAAAAGGTCTCTTATGTACCTTTTCTAATAAATACCAGCCCTGTGGCCACAGAAGCAACCTTTGTTCTGATTTTTTCCACAATAGATTTGCATTTGTAATGTTAAGAAATCTTTTATATGCTCAGTTTTCATCACTAATCAAGCCATTATTTGACAAGATACTGCTAAATTACAGTAATAAGAATAATGTTATAGTATTCAAAAGTCTAAAAGCATTTCCAGTGTCTGTCATATACTATATGATTTGACCCTCCTAGCAACCTTATTTTACAAATGAAGAATCTTAAAATGTTTAAGATAAGAAAATTCAATCCCAGATTTGCAAACTCCGGGGCAAATGTTCTTTGTTATTATTTCATATAGTGCAGTTGTTCAAATTTTATTGTATTATGAAATGAGAATGCCAAAAGTTAATATTTATTCATCTCCCCTAAATGACTTAGCCACTGACTAATCATACTGAACAGTGAAGCCCATCACTTGACAAACAGATCTATTTGTTTTACAGCACATTACTATTAAAATAAACAGAAAAAAAGGGACATTTGACAATTGAGGACATTTTTCAAAAAGAAAAACAGGCTAATATACAAAAGAAGAAAATCAAAAGTGAGAGATAAGGCATGTAGCAGGAAAATGCTTTTCCAATCTATAATCAATATATTCATTTCTATAAAAAAACAGACTAACATCAGTATAACAAGAACAGGACAAAATAAACAGAAAACAAGAAAAAAACACATCTTAAAAAATTAATATATGGTAGCATAAGTAAAAATTTTAATAGAAATATTAGAATACAAAGGCACATAAATCTCATATATGTAGATGCTGCAAAAAAGATAACTAGAGAATAGGAGATAAATACAAGATAAATTGAAGATCTGAATTCAGGAGTTTCAAGATCTGAATAAAAGCAACTACAAGAAAAAAATAGATGGAGAATGGAGATATATTTGTTTCCTGGGGCTGCACAAAGTATCGCAGACTGGGTAGCTTACACAGCAGAAATTTATTTTCTCACAGTTATGAAGGTGTGAAATAAAGGTATTGGCAGATCTGGTTTCTTCTGCAGCTTCTCTGCTTGGCTGGTAAATGGTTGTCTTTCGTCTCTGTCTTCATAAGGTCTTTCCTTTGTACCTGTGTGTCCTAATCTTTTCTTTTTATAAGATCACCAGTCACATTGGGTTACAGTCTATCCTAAAAAACTTCATTAAACTTAATTTCCTCTTTGAAGACCCTATCTCCAAAAATAACACATTCTGAGGTCTTAAAGGTTAAGACTATAAAATATGAATTCTAACTTCCATTATGTTCCCTCTAGACATAAAGCTCAATTCCGTTCATTCCTCGCTCACCCTTTTCTGGTTAACACAGTTGATTCTTAACCCCGTTTATGCAATCACCGTGAGAAACCCAGGACTCCCCATGCTACACACACTTCAGACTCACCCACTCAGAGCTCTGAGTGTTCCTTCATCTTATCACACCTCCATTCTTCTCCCTCCTGTATCTCTCACTTGTTTCCTCCAGAAATCAGGGCTGATCACTAGCAAAACCTCCTTACCTCACACCTCAAACTCAATTCTAAAAGTTTATTTTCTTGCTCAGACTAAAACCTCTGAAGGGAGGTAAGGGGGGAAGCTTCTTCGTAGATCATTGTCTCTCTCAGGCCACTCTCCCTCCTTCTTCTTTAAAATCCCCAGTATGGAAGTTCCTGCCTCCAGCTACCACCACAATTCATTGTTCTCCTTTATAGAAAATCTTCAAAAGTATTCATACTAAATTCCACTTCCTTTCCATTTATCCTCCCTTGTATCCACTGTAATCTGTGTTTAACTCTATAAATCCATCAACTTACTATTGGGAGTGTCACTAATGACTCCACACTGTTAAATGTAATAGTTAATTACCAAACAATTATATATTACACTAGAGGCCCAGTGCACAAAAATTTGTGCACTCAGGGAGGAAGGGGGGGGGGCGGTTCCCTCAGCCCGGCCTGTGCCCTCTCGCAGTCTGGGACCCCTCAGGAGATAACGACCTGCTGGCTTAGGCCTGCTCCTGGGTGGCAGAGGGCAGGCCCAATCCCTAGGTGCAGCCCCTGGTCTGGCTCAGAGCAGGGGTGATTGGGGAGTTGGGGCGCCACCCCCTGTCACGCACAGAGCAGGGCCCATCAGGGGGTTGGGGCGCTGCCCACTGTCATGCACAGAGCAGAACCCATCAGGGGGTTGGGGAGCTCCCCCCGTCACGCACAGAGTAGGGCCGATAGGGGAGTTAGGGCACCACCCCCTGTCACACACAGAGCAGGGCAGATCAGGGTGTTGGGGCGCCACCCTCTATCACCCACAGAATAGGGCCAATCAGGGGGTTGGGGCGCCGCCACTGTCACACTCAGGGCAGGGCCGATGGGGAGGTTATGGCTCTACCCTGTCACACACAGAGCAGGGCCCGTGGGGCAGGGGGGGTTGGGGAGCTGCCCTCTATCACCCACAGAGCAGGGCCGATCAGGGGGTTGGGGCGCAGCCACTGTCACACTCAGGGCAGGGCCGATGGGGAGGTTATGGCTCTACCCTGTCACACACAGAGGCAGGGCCTGTGGGGGGCAGAGGGGGGTTGGGGCGCTGCACCCTGTCACACACAGAGCAGGGCCGATCAGGGGGTTGGGGCGCCTTCCCCTGTCACGAACAGAGCAGGGTGGATAGGGAGGTTGTAGCCCCGCCCCCTATCACACACAGAGCCACAGGGCGATCAGGGGGTTTGGGTGCTGCCCCCTGTCACGCTGATCCAGTGCCAGGAGGCCTGGTGGCTCTGCTGGTCCCGGTGCTGGGAGGCATATTACCCTTTTACTATATAGGATAGAGGCCTGGGGGCCGGCTGGTTTGCCCTGAAGGGTGTCCTGGATCAGGGTGGGGGTCCCCACTGGGATGCCTGGCCAGCCTGGATGAGGGGATGATGGCTGTTTGCAGCTGGTCACACACCCTTCAGGGTGGGGGTCCCCACTGGGGTGCCTGGACAGTCTGGGTGAGGGGCTGAGGGCTGCTTTCAAGCTGGCAGTTGTTGACTGAAGCTCCCAATCGCTCCTTTTTTTTCTCTTTTTTTAATTTTATTCTGGGCCAGCTTTAGCTCTGGCTCTAGCTCTGAGGCTTCTGCTGCTGAGCATTCTATAATCGAAACAATGTATAACTCCAGCTCTGAGATCCGGGCCTTTTGTTTAGCTTCTATATTTGTTAGAATGTTTCAAACTGCCAGCTCAGAGGCCAGCAAGTCAGGCGGGGAACGGTTGGAGTCCGCCTTCACTGCAGCAAGCAAGCCTCATGTTCGCTTCCAGCTGCCTGGCTGCCGGCCGCCATCTTGGTTGACAGTTAATTTTCATATACTCACTGATTAGCCAATGAAAAGGGTAGCGGTCATACGCCAATTACCATGTTTCTCTTTTATTAGTGTAGATGTTTTATCTGCAGTAATTGTAGCCATTGACCACCTCCTGCTTTTGGAATGTGGGACTTAACCCTCAGTTCTATTTTTCTGGCCTTCTCAATCTCCTTCACTAGTTACTTCCAACTCTTCAACTTCTAGTGCTGGCACACCTGATGCTTCAATCCACAATCTCTCCTTTTTTCTATCTATATTCACTCCTTAGTTTATTTTTTTCTCCCCAGTTTTATTGAGATATAACTGACATATAACATTTTGTAAGTTTAAGGTATATAAAATAATGAATTGATATATGTATATATTGCAAAATATTTGCCAGAATAAGGTTAGTTTTAATTGTCATCACCTCACATAGTTAAAATTTTGTGTGTGTATAGTGAGAACTTTTAAGATTTATTCTCTCAGACACTTCAAATATGTAATACAATATTGTTAACTATAGTCACCATGCTGTATATTACATCTCCATGACTTATTCATCTTTTAACTAGAAGTTTGAATCCTTTGACCACCTTTACAATTTTTTCCTAGCAGCCACCAATCTAGTCTTTATTTGTTTGTTTATTTATTTATTTATTAGATTCCACAAGAAAGTGAAATTAGATAGTATTTGTCTTTCTCTGTCTGACTTTCTAACTTATTTCACTTCACATAATGCCCTTAAGGTTCATCCAGGCTGTTGTAAATTGCAGGATTTCTATTTTTTTTTAATAGCAGAATAATATATACATGTCCTAGTATATATACTTTTATGTTTTCTTTACGCATTCTCTGTCAATGGACACTTAGGTTGTTTCCATCTCTTGGCTATTGTAAATAAGGTTTCAATGAATATAAGTGTGTAGATATCACTTTAAGATAGTCATTTCATTTTCTTCAAATATAAATCAATAGTTGGAATTGCAGGATCATATGGTAATTCAATTAGATGATTTTTTCAGATGGCTTCATTTACTATCTTTGTTCTGGTGCCTTTAGATTTATATCTCCCACCTACTTATCTTTCCTTGATCCCAGAAACATATATAAATTGGTAAATTAACATCTATGATAGGTAATAAATAATAACAATAAAAAATAGCTGGTCCTATAATTTTTAAAATCTTGTAAATGGAATTTTTCCTTCTAATTACTTAGGCAAAAAATTGTTTACCTTTTCTTCCTCTCCTCCTCATATTTCACTTCTATTCCATCAGCAATTTCAATTGGCTTTACTTTCAAATTATTCCAATTTAATCACTTTCATAATTTCTATCACTATAAATCTGGTAGAAGTCATCATTACTCTTATTGCAATGATGTTCAATAAATTACTTTGGGGAGTGAGTTAAAAATTACTTTTTAAACATAATTTATTATTTCTTATGTTCAGCACTACACAAAAATATCAACAGAAACAAATTTGTTTTTAATTAGGAATTAAGTGGAATATTTCTTAAATAATTTAAATATGCTTTTTTTAATACAGAAATGAGTTCAACACAAAATTTGCTTAGAATGTTATATTATGGTTGATATAAAAGTCTGAGTCAAAGTTTTTGGGGTTTTGTTTAGAATCAATAGACAAAAATGTAGAATGCTTTAAGATCAGTAAGATTTACTGGTAGGTACCATATGTCTCTTGAAACTCTTAATGAATATACGTGAGCTTAATTAAAAAATTATAGAACCATGAAAAATACTTTTAAATTAGGAAACAGGAAAATAAGCATAAGATTCAATTAGTTGAATAGTACTTTAACTTAGATAAAGTTCATGAGCTTTAACTGTACGCTCTCACTATGAGAGTGTTCTAGAACTTTAACAATGGAAAGAAAAAGCTGACTATATTTATACAGCAGAATATGTTTTGTGTCCTAACAAACATCTTTTTTAAAGCAGCTCAGGGAAGACTAAGTTTTTGAATTGGTTAAAGGGAAGGAAGGTAGAGCATAGTACACAATAGTGGCAAATAAGGCAATTTATATTTTCTCTAGAAAAATAAGCAACAGATTATAAATCAAGGTATTATGGTGCTGAATGGAAAAGATTTTGTATTTATGATTCCAATTGTCTCTGTAAATATATTGTTGTAAAATGAATCAGGAAGTGGGACATGGTAAAATGGTTCATAGGTTTCTGTGTGAATTAGACCAAGAACCAGCATCAACTAAATCATAGCTTTGGCCATCAATGTCTTAAAAACAAATGTACAACAATTAAATGCTTATTATTCAAGTTAAGTTATCAGGAGTCCTACATTAGTTAAACAATTTACACTCTTTCCCACCCAGACACTCATATACACAAACATACACATGAAGATTGGGACACATAATTATCCTGAACAAATATTTGTAAAGGATAAAGATTATTCCATTCTAAATACTGAGGAAAATATTGCAGTGATTAATTGATTCTTAAATAGGACCTAAGTAAGATAAAGAAAAAAAATTGAAGTACAAATATAGAAAGAATGAATAGATACAATTCTCTAATCCTAAACCCAAACTGTCTTTAAAATATGGGAAAGGTTAATAAATTGTGCCTTTTTCTCTAGATTTTATTTCTAGGTAGTGGTACTGCTGAGTTTAAGTAAGATTAGATTTATTTAAATTTATCCTTTCAATACCTCATAGAGCAGATGTCTCAGCATTGATAGCTGGGCATTCTAGTTACCAGAAATGGTAGAAATTCTGGCTGGAAAAGAGAATGGAAGCAGGAAATAATACAGACATAAAATTGAATCATCATTGTTTTATAACTACCCAGCTAATTTTCTTGCAGTTGATAAAGGTAGAAATTAATCAGTAACTTGCCCCTATAGAAGATTAACATTAGGAGTAAATAATTATAGCAAGTGCAAGTTTCTCTGACTCTCCTGGTTACTAATGTGTTAGACTAGGCAAAGCACTGCTTTCTGCAGAGATATTTTCAGATTCAGAGAACCTGAAAATCCCCATTCTGTCTTTTACATCTAGGTCACTTTGAGTAAATTACTTTATTGCTCCAAGCTTCTGTTTCCTCATTCATAAAATATGGGTACTATATTAAATTTGTGCTTTTTGATATTGGGATAAAATAATATATAAAGTTCCAGCAAGTGAATGTCACTTAGGTCACAAAATCGAGAGCTGATTGAATATGTTGAGATAGGAAGAAAAATTAATCATGTCTCTTACCTTTTTTGATTGAATAACTAGATAAATGGTGAAGCTATTCGTGGAGATAGGGATGCAAAGAAGTCAAGTAAGTGTAGACGTGATGAGGAAGAGTGTGGAGAAAAGAAAGATGATTTTAGTTTAGGTGTGTTGTGATTAAGGTGCCTATTTAGAAGAAGCGCCTTTCACTGCTTACTCCATCCATATCTCCTCCTAAGAAAAATTATATTAAACATGTATCATTTGACCCTAAGCCCTGCCTATCCCTCATTCAAGACCCATAGCCCAACTGAAAAAAGTGAACTTGGAATGTTAGACCCCCTCATTTAAAAATTGAGAATAAGGTAATTAGGCTAAGGAAGTTGTACTGAAAGAATATGTAGTCCTCGTGACTGACAATTTGAAAACACGCAGAAAGAAAAAATAATGGAGCGCATACTGAGAGATGATAGAAGACTGAGACAGACACATAGACAGATAGGTATAGATAAATAGAAAGAGACAAACTAGCTTTAATTCATTAATTGCTGACTTTTAAAATTCCAAAATTATAGTGAGGCCTACCTGTATTACCATTTCTGTTCTTATCTGTGATTATATCCTTAAAATAAGCTTCCTTTGCAACCAGATATGCCCTGACTAAAATACCATGGTTGTAACCATCTTTCTAGTTGGTGTTTTCTGTTTTCTATAACCCCCAAAGGACTCTAACACAGTCATTACTACAACCTATCTAATAAAATGGTAATATGCAAATTAACTGTCACTCTGTCACAAATGGCAGCACCCATAGCCACAAGATGGCAGCACCCAGTCCTCTCACCCCCGCCGGAGTCCACCAGTCCCGGGCGGGGGGGGAGGGGGGCGGCCACTGAGAGCAGGCAGTGTGAGCAGCCTGGAGGAATGCTTGCTTCCTTGCCACATCCTTCCTTGCCGTGGCAACGAGGCAAGCGTTCTACTGCAGCAGCGGAGGGCCTCTGGGCAACATGCATGAAGCAGCAGTGGTGGGGAGGGCAGGGGGGATCACTTGCGTCGACGCTCCGGTGAGGAGGCAAACATTCCGCACCTGGCCGCAGATGGGCCTCTGGGCCGTGAAGAGCCTCTGAGCAGTGGGTACGGAGCAGCCAGGCCCCACAGAGAGCTACTGGCGCACGGATTTGTGCGCAGGGCTACTAGTATGATCAATAAAAAAAAGCACTTTAACAAGTTTAGGGTGATGCTATTTCAGAAACGTTCACATTGCAATCATGTACAAATATGTATGTTTCTCATTTCAGAATAACACGAAGGGCCATGTCTATTTCATGGATTACAAAATTATATCACTTAATCTAATCCTCCCAGAAATCAAGAAAAGGCATCACTAAGCAGTCATTTGTTCTTCTCTGCTGCAAGGCCTTCTTACATCATATGATAGAAAGCTTAATAAAGAAAACATACCAAGTGTATACAATGCATGTGCTGAGAAACCGAGAGCCACATAATTACTTTATATTTTTGTACTCTCACGCTTAGTATTCCACATGTCAAGTTGTCTTTGAGGAAAGGTGGAAAAATTGAAACCTCCCATTAAGAGTCTATTTCTATCCTCAGTCCCATACCTCTATAGTTTCTGGAAGGAAACTTGATAGTTTCAAATACATTATTAAACAAGTTTGTAAGGCCAGGGCTTTATTTGATTTACCTATCTTTAACTCGACACAACTTGCATAGCCCTTAACTGTAACAGGGATAATTTAAACATATTATTAATTTATTTACATACTTCAAAATATACATGGAAGGCGGCACCTTCCTACTTATGGAAAGTGGTGGGTAATATTCCATAATTTCTTTTGGAAAAGTTAATGTGATTTTTAAATCACACTTATTTCTAAAGACATTGCCAATCAAAATACAAATTGTCTACACTCTACATCATTGGTTCGCAGATTCTGTCACTTGCCTTACATGGAACTCAGATTCCAGAGGGTAACTGGAGCCATAGAGTTCATGGCCTTGGAGGGAGATTATCATTAAGTTGTGAGCTGTGGGAATATAAAGATGTAAGAGGTCAAGGAACTGTCTGTCTTAGGACATGGTGACATAGCAACTATGAAACACAAGAAAAACTTTGTGAAAGACAAACATACATAGAACATAAAAATGCAAGTGACTAAAAGACCTTTGAAACCATCATGCAAAGTTTTAACTCTTCGTGAATAATATTACTTTATGAGTGCTAATATTAAGAAAAACTCACTAAGGTATTCTACCAGTAACAATAACATGCTGCCCGTTCCAAATCATAGTCCTCAGTGGGTCTTTAACATGGACATTACAAAAAGTTGCATTTTTTTAGCCTGTAAACATTGTATCTCCGATATTTTTAAATCTCAGAGGAAAAAAATGCAGCTCTAAAAAGGAAACATTTTGTTTAATATAGTTAATTCTAATTTGAAAAGTGCTATGCCCATGGGGCTCCATCACTTTGGGCTTGACCTCTGGTACATGGGAAGGATACAATGGCTCCTGTGCATAGATAGGCAGACATTGTAGAAAAATGTTAATTAGCTATTTTGAAACATCTTGCTGATTATTTACAGATCTGAAAGTTCCTCTGTTTTAAAACTAAATTATGACTTACTGTCATGTTTGTAACGGACAAGGCCATTGAGAAGTAGAGTGAGCACTTGACTCATATTCTTACCATCTGTCCTCACATGACTGCTTGAGTCCTTGTGGTGGTGGGGGTTAAAATGGCAGCATTTACTGGGATTACAAATCCCAGGCAAGGATGCCCTTAAATCTGCAACAGAGGACATAGTACGGTGGAACTTCTCTCATCTAGAAACGTTTTTGGAATTAAGCATGGGTTTAATTTTCCCCTGCAAGGCGAAGAGGGCCAATTCTTCAACACTGAACATTCATATCTGTTAGCCCCCAGAAAACACCCATTATTCTGACTTCCTAAGATTATGCCCAATTAGGTTCCTGGATTCACAGGGACAGAGAAGAATTTTTTAGACACATTTATTTCTCACATGGATGAACATTTTTATAAGAACAACA
Organism: Myotis yumanensis; assembly: GCF_028538775.1. Classification (NCBI taxonomy): domain Eukaryota; kingdom Metazoa; phylum Chordata; class Mammalia; order Chiroptera; family Vespertilionidae; genus Myotis; species Myotis yumanensis. The sequence continues at coordinate 199,469,691 of NW_027223753.1, read as the reverse complement.
ATGCAACATCCTTTTCCTACTTTATTCTAGTCAATCTTACATTGAAGTTATAAAGTATTTTTTGCCAAAGTTAAGACAACTCGCTTTATATTTCACTTCTTTTTTTAATGATACTTGCACAGTTTGAAACGAGATGCATTAGACTGGCAGAAATTTATGAACACAACCATATAAATGGCAGTCAATACAATAAACACTATCAAGAGAAATTTTATTTGCTCTTATGATTGCATCTAACAGCAATATGTAACTTTAAACTAAACTAAGGCAGGTGCAAATCTGGGCTGTGCATAATTTTCCCTCTGACGATTGTGAGACAATTATTTGTGTGATGACAATAGGGAATACTCTCAAATTCATAATTCAAACAAGCTACACAATTTCAAGTCGTGCACCATTTAGCTCCTTAAAGGCAATAATAAGACACTGAAACAGAATCATTATCAGCTCAAAGCTAATGATCCTAACAATAAGTCAAGTTTTCTCTTGGTACAGATATTATATTATTCTATATTTAACTAATAAATGCCTGAATAAAACCAGGAATAAAATAAATTAACACCCAGGATTTATTTCATGTCACTTTCTCTCTTTTTAGACCTAGACAGGCAGTTTAAGTCTTTGTGTATTAATAAATTAAAAAATGAATTTATTGTAGTAGGGAGTGCAAGGAAGAATTATCTTTTTATTTAACAAACTGAATGTGGTTAAAGGATATATAAAATATACTCAATGATAATAAAAAAGATACCCAACTAGTTAAATTAGAAAATGAATGTGCAAAACACTTGAACAGACATTTCAGCAAAAAATATATGCAGATCGAAAATAAGCACATGAACTACTTTCCCCATCATTGAGAAACAATCCATAATTGCATACCAGAATACCTATCAGAATAATTAAAATAAATATGGTGACAACACAAAATGCTGGCAAGGATGCAAGAAAACTTGAATTGCTCATATGTTGCTAGTGGAAGTCTAAAATGGTGTAGATGTGCTGGAAAATGCGTTAGTAGTTTCCAAAAAAAAAAAAGTAGACATGCAACTACCACATAACTCAGCAATTCGACACTTGGGCATTCATTATAAAGAACTGAAAACTTACACTTAGACCAAAATCTGTATATAGATGTTCTTAGAACTCTATTTCTCCTAATAGCGAAAATTTGGAAACAACCTGATATCTTTCAACAGCTGAATAAGCCAACCGAGGTATATGCTCACCACAGATTACTACTCATCAAGAAAAAGGAACACACTATTGATACACTCAACACCCTGGCTGAGTCTCCAGCAAATTATATTGAATTCAATAGCCAATCCTAGCCTATTACATATTGCATGAGTCCATTGAAATGACAAAGTTATAGAAAAGGGGGAGATCAGAATAGTGGTTACAAGGATTTAAGGAAGGGGACGTGGTTAAGAAGTGAGGATGGTTGTTGAAGGGAAACATGAGGGATCATTTGGTGATGCAGAAACAGGTCAGTGGGGGAAGGGAAGGGACATATGTAATACTTTCAACAATAAAGCTAAAATAAAAAACATGCACTGTGGCTCTAACCGGTTTGGCTCAGTGGATAGAGCATTGGCCTGCGGACTGAAGGGTCCCAGGTTCGATTCCGGTCAAGGGCATGTACCTGGGTTGCAGGCACACCCCCCGGTAGGAGGTGTGCAGGAGGCAGCTGATTGATGTTTCTCTCCCATCAATATTTCTAACTCTCTATCCCTCTCCCTTCCTCTCTGTAAAAAATCAATAAAATATATTCTTTTAAAAAAGCATGCACTGTGAATGAACTGAAAAGTGTGAAATGCAAATCCATATTCTAATATAAATTTAAACACGTTTGTAGGCAGTATTTGTATTACTTGCTTTAGTGCCCTCACTGAGGTGGAGACTCTTATTGGTTCATAATAACCTTTACTCAATACATGTAATATTCTCCTGGACCCTCTTTATGATCCACAGTTGAGTCTTTGTTCTTTCTTTTAGTTTTACAGTTTAATAGTAGATGGTACATTATTGACTTTCCTCCTAGAATATATAATTTTATTATTTGTTAATTTCCTTGGAATTAAAAATAATATAAATTTATGTGTCATTTTAAAACTTCATATTGCAGAATACCTATAAGTAAAATTTTAAAATTATGGTTGTCAAATATTTTCAACTTGCTAAAGGCATAGTGTGCAAATTAAAATGAACAAAAACATCAATTATGGCAAAAATGTTTCCCATCTGGGTAAATAAAATTGGACAGTTATAAAGTAAATGGAGTCAGCAGACTCTCTTAATTAAAATAAATGTGCAGCAAACCCATTTAAGAGAAAGGTAAGCTAGATTCTTTGAATTTTGCTAATTTTTACCATCACCAGTATATTTATTGCTTACTCGATGAGGTACTTCTTCCCATTAATTCTTGCCCTTTGACCTTGACATTCATATATCTATGATTCCAAACATTCCCCTGCGTCAGCCCCATTCTTTGATGTCATGGATTTCCCTCTCCATTTCTATGATTTATTTATTTTTCTTCATTCTCTTCTTGAATTCACAAAACATAGCGCTATGTGATAGAATTATTTTTCCTGCATTCCCTTCCCCCCACCACACATACACAGATGATCTAAGAGGCTGGGTTTTCATTTCTCCAGGGAACAATATTTAGAAACTTCTTGCCCCTTGTTCTGTATACATAATTCTTCCTTCTACCAAAAGGAGGCTTGTGTAATAACCAAAGATGGACAAGGCCCTTGCATAAGTCACAAGTCCACCTATTACAAAAATGAATTGTAAAAATCTCAAGCTTTATATGTTGGATTCTAAATCAATCAGCACACCAACACTCTGGATTATTTAAATTGAAACTGATACACTATGAGTCTTGAATAAAATTATAAAGATCATACAAAGAATAATCACTGAAACATTAATTCATTTATTAATTAGGAGTTGACATCTAGCAAAAAGTATTTGATAGGTTTTATAATAATTTTCAGATATAAAAAAACATTAAAACTAGATTAAATGAATCTAGCTAATATATCAACTGTGGTCGAACTCATACCCCTCCTATCACTCTGAGCCTGATGTCCCTGTGTCTAGGATGAGGTAGCTCTATGCAATGATTTCTCAGCAGGTCTCCAAATACAACAGGCCATGCGAGGAGTTCTGACCAGCAACAACTCTTAAATAATACAAACAATGGATTTAAAAGTTAGATTAACATGAAGAAATACTACTTGTAAACACATAAATAATACAGAGTGGATTTATTTTAAAAGGTAGTGTTTGAATATTTTCTTAAACTTTTGCATTGTTTAGTTGTAATTGTTAGAACTGTTACAATCTGAAAATTCTTCGTTTACTGTAATACAATATTAACAGTGAAAATGAAATTTCATTAGTTTTGCAGTATATGTCAGCACAAAACATATGTTAATATAATAACTACATCAATAAGTATGTTGTCAAGGTAAAGATAGTAATACAGAAGAATCACACCACTGAATGTTTTATTAATGGGGACAGGTAATTTCCTTAATTTAATTCATAAAGCAGTCACAAAGCGCTTAGCTCTCCTAATGAACACATTTTCTGTTCTCCAGGGAATTTTGAAAACCTCCCAATTCAATTACCAAAATGCTCTGTGAGATTCAATCAGACTGACTTCTGGTTCTGTATTCAAAGGATAAATAGTATATTGGAGCAAGCCATGGGTACAAGATGGGGAGTGGTTAATTCATACTCAGTCAAAAATGCTTATGTGCACATCAAAATGATGAATTAAATGTTGTTTTGTTGTGTTTTCATAAATACTGCAAAATAGTCTAAGAATCAAGCCAATTTGCAGAAAATACAGTAAATGTGACTGGAAACGACTGAGTAGTTGAATAGCCAATTAACACATTTCAGTATTTTAGGCAAACATTTTAATCAAAAAAGCTATGCCTTGGTCATTGACTGTTAAGAATAAAATTTGTCTCCATAATTCACACAAATGTTTGAATTTCATATCAGGGAAACTAGACAGCATTGTTTTTGTAGGGAAACACCTGTGATTGAGGTTTACCATATATCATTAAAAAATCATGTAGCTGTTGGTGTTTGAATATTAAAAGATGAGTTTGTTGTATTTCTAGATTAACAATCACTCAAAGAACTTAAAATGTTTTCAGCAGTAACCAGAGACATCCAACAATTAACATATTTTAAATTCAGCAGAACACAATTCCTTTGAGTTGTGTGGAAAGATAATGTGACATTTTTTTTTCAAGTATGTGATGAGAAAAAAAACAACTTTGTACATGACAAGAAATTTTATATAAAGTGGAAACAGATTGCTTTGCCACAGCTTAAATGGCCATATTGAACAGACAACTTTCCATGGTAAAAAAAAAAAATTGGTCAACAGTTTGTTTGGATTCTAGAATCTGGAAGTGTTTAGAGACAATCACATATATCCTCTATGCATTGTTTTCCCTTTTGCTCTTCTCTTAAAATTTTTTTCCTAACTAAACCATTCTTTGGATAGGAAATTAATCATGTAGCATTGGGTAAGTCCACCCAACACAGCAACACCAAAGTATCATCCTCAATAATCTTGATTTATTTCAACCTCTTTGGGGGGTTATTATTATTATTATTATTAATAATTACCACCCTTAAGGTTTTAAAAGAAATTCCTTGAATTGCATTCATTGCCTACCATCCCCTGCCAGTTATTCCTTAAAGATCAATGTGACCCTTAGAGGGCTTATTTGTGCTATTGAAAGAATTTATCTTCTAACCATGCCCAGAGACTTTTCTAGTAGAACCTTCCTATGACCACTTTACTTATTTATTTTCAACATGTCTGGTTTCTTATCTAAAATGTTCTATTTAGTTGGCAGACTTAAATAATTAAATTTGATAACCAATACATCTGATAACCAATAATCAAACTTTTTAAATAGACCATCCTGGGCAGCAAATATTCTCATATTGATAGCGTTGGGTTGTCATGGTCACTCTGAAGAAGTTTTCTTCTTATTTGTTATAAATATCTATAATAGCCGGCATTTATTTACCAATTAATTTGGACCCCACACTATATAAATAAACTCTGAACTTATACTATATACATAGCTCCATGCAATTGGCCTCCTTTACAAATAAGAAAACTGAGAGCAAGTAAGAGGTGAAGTTCAGATTTGAAAAGAGGCAGTTTGCCACCAGCCCTGTGCTCTTACCCAGTAAATTTTAACATCATGTTGTTTAAAGAAAAGAAAGAAAGAAGCACACCAAAAAATGAAATTCTAGGAAATTTGTACTCTCCCAAGCAAGACAGTTACATAATTTGCACAGTCTAGTGCAAAATTAAAATACAGGGCCTTTTATTAAAAAGTTATCAAGAATTTTAATTAAGCCCTGGCCTGTTAGTTCAGTTGGTTAGAGTGTTGTCCTGATACACCATGGATATGGGTTAGATCTCCGGTGATGACATATACAGGAATCAACCAATGAATGCATACATAAGTAGAAAACAAATATCTCTCTCTCTCTCTCTTTCTATCTCTTTCTCTCTCTCTCGTCTCAAATCGATAATTTTTTTTAAATGTAAATAATTTCAATTAAAATCTGGGAGTAGAGCATTAAATCAAGCGTGTGGTCCTTCAATGCGTGAGGCCCTTGTGTGACTAAAGGATTGCATACCCATGATGTTGGCCCTATTCACAAGGTCCAGAATCCTGCATCTGTTCTTAACCCTGTGCAGCTATCTTTCTATAGACTAGAATGAAGTCTCAGGACATGAAAAGAACAAAAGTACCAGAGACCTTCTATTAAATCTGTCCCAGAATCACTCTAGTTTCTCCACTGAGGGCATCCTGGGGCACTGGTGCCTTTGATGAATTAGGACTCGGGAGGAAAGCAAAGCCACCAAGCCACAGGTCTGATGACTTGTACTCTCTGAAAGAAGAAGTATAGACCACTTATCTTAGCAGTTCAGGGTATGATGGTAGCAAGATGTGGGGAAAAGAAAGAGGAAGCTCTGAGGAACTCCCACCAACCCCATAAAGAGGGAGTTTTCCATGTCTCCCAACAGAATGGTGGCAGCAACCTGTGAAATACAGCCATGTCCCTGGGTTGTTTGGAAGGGGTCCATGTTAATTTATGCTTCAAATTCATAAACTTGCACTGGACATTCAAATTCTTTGCTTTGCCCTTTTATTTTTATTTTTTAAATATATTTTTATTGATTTCAGAGAGGAAGGGAGAGGGAGAGAGAGATAGAAACATCAATGATGAGAGAGAATCACCTATTGGTTGCCTCCTGCATGTCCCCTACTGGGGATTAAGCCCACAACCTGGGTACATGCCCTCTGACCAGAATTGAACCCTTCAGTCCGCAGGCCAACGCTCCATCCACTGAGCCAAACCAGTTGGGGCTGCTTTGCCCTTTTAAATCATAAACGAAAGTGATGTTGTTGTTTTTTTAGTTTTCCCTCTAAAAGTACAAAAGAACTGCATTTCGGAAAAAAATGTCATGAATTCTTGGACTTTGATTTAATCTGTGAAGTACATCAAAGGTATTGTCATTCAATTTATAAGGAAGTCAAGAGTCAGAGCTGGTGCTTTTATAATCAAAATATATAGATTTAAACTCAGGTCCCTCTCCTTACAGATTCTGTGATCTTGGGGAAGTTAATTAACCTCTTTGAAGCTCAGATTTTTAACCTGTCAAATGAAAAAAATTAAAAAAGAATAACAACCTCAGAGAATTTTTATAAGCATTTATTGCATGAAGGTGCTTAGTGCAATACCTGAAATATAAAAACTCAAAAATGACAGATATTATTTGATAAAAAAATAGATACACATACATTTCATGTATAAATACATTTATATTTCATTCATGTATTATACACACACACACACACACACACACACATATGAGTGTAGATAGATAGATATAACATATTTTTTAAGTTTCTAAAATTAGGCTCTCATATATTGAAGAAGGGGAAATGCGTGACTAGGAAGACTGGCTGGAATACATAGAGTTTCTTTTTTTTTCTGGACATGTTAAAATTTTTATTTTACTCACAACCAACAAAAAAAAAACAGCTAGATATTATAACCAGTTAAAAAGAGCATTTTTCGAAGAACAACCTTACAGAACAGGAATGTTGAAAGTTGAGGCAAAACTGAGACCAAATTGAAGATATACTGAAGAGGACCAAACTTCCATTGCTTTCACTATTTTACAACCCACCTAGTTGTAAAATAACTTCCCTACAATGGGAATCAGATAAACTGAAGGGATGTGCCCTATGCATAAATAATGTGTAGTTTCCTATTAATGCACACATTTTCCTACACATGCAAAGCCTTATTTTCTGTTTTGTAACTATAAGATAAAGCTAACCTTTGTTCAAGTATAATAAAATACACAAAAGTAATATAATTAGAATGATTCTAAGTTAAAATGTTATCGAGTTACAGAAGGGGTGAAGCATTTGAAGATGTAGAGTTCATTAAAAAGCTCTTCCATAACCAAATCACTTGTATCTTTATTACTGGCGCCTGATCTGCATAGGTGCTGAAGCCAAAAACTTCCTGATCAGGTCTTCTTCCTCATGCTATACATCTAACCTATTACCCCTCCACTCCTTACGTTTTACTTCCACTGGTCTTAAATCCCACCAGTTCACTCCATTTTTACTGCTCCTTTCCTAGACCAAGCTTGTATCATTTGCAGAGTTCTTTTTGGGCTTTTGCTTGTCCCTGCTAACTCAATGCTCAACTTTCATGTGATTCAAATTAAATCACTACTGCCTGCACAGTTCGGGACACGGCATAGACCCTATGGTTCACATTAAGTAGATCAAGTGTCTACTTGAATATAAACCTAACATAATCCTCAGAAAAGCCAGGTGGGATTCCTGTCTGAAACTGTGGTGATGCGCTTCCAGGTGCTATGCAGGGCATTGACTCCAATGTATGAATTTCCAGGTGTCGAGGTTATCTTACTTAGACACCACCTCTCTCCCCAATCTCTAGCCACCTGATGTATTTTTTAATGTCTCTTGATTTTGATCCTAGAAAATAAAATGGGAAATACCCTAGTATCCCTTTTGCCAGTACACTGACAGAACATATATTCAGATTTGCTTCCATAGTTTTTGCTTTATAGTTCCATCAAAATTGTTGATAACAGATATTTTATTATTATATGCCCAATATAGAATTCACCAAAAATTATCAATTTTAAAAATGGGGACAAAAAAGCAGAAGCTATCCAGGTCCATTTATATGCTGTCACAAAGGGTAAGATTTCCCTTCTTTTTATGGCTACATAGTATTCCATTGTGTACACGTACCACTGCCTTTTTTAAAAACTAATTTTTATTGATTTCAGAGAGATAGGGAGAGGGAGAGAGAGATAGAAACATCAATGATGAGAGAGAATCATTAATCGGCTGCCTCCTACACCCCCCACATGGGGGATCGAGCCTGCAACCTAGGCACATGCCCTGACAGGGAATTGAACCATGACCTCCTGAGCCACGCTGGCTGGGCTACCACTGCTTTTTGTCCACTTATCTACTGATGGGACACTTGGAATCCTTCCAAATTTTGCTCATAGTAAATAATGCTGCAATTATGCAACGTGAAATAAGCCAGTCAGAGAAAGACAAGTACCATATGATTTCACTCAAATGCAGAATCCAAAGAACAGAATGAACTAACAAGCAAAATAGAGAGACTCATACATAGAGAGCAGGCTGGCAGCTGAGGGTGGGCTCCGGGAGGAGGGTGGGATTGATCAAAATATAAAACAAAGAGCAAACAAACTTATGGACTTAGACAACAGTGTGGTGATTGCTAAGGATGAAGAGAGTGGAGGAGGTTATGGGGTGATGGACAGAGACTTGGCTTGGGTGGTGAACACACAGTACAGTGTACAGATGATGTGTTGTAGAACTGTGCACCTGAAACCTGTACAATTTTGTTAACCAGCGTCACCCTGATAAATTCAATAAAAGGAAAAAAACAACAACATGAAAAAAACAGGTTAGAGTTAGACTGTGGTGATGGTTGTACAACACTATGAATTTACTACAAATCATGAATTATATATTTATAATGGTTGAATTTTGTGGTTCTGTATGTTATATCTCAATACAATCTTTAAAAACTGGTTTTTAAAAAGCAAAAGCAATTGCATACCCAACATAAACAGTACTAACTTTTAAATATGCCAATAAACAAAAATAACACATGCTTTTCTGTTGTTTTGAAAGAGAATAAAAATATTTCAACGACAGTCTTTTCAAGAGCGATTTGTGAAATGAATTTGTTTTGTGTCTGGACTTTACAGGAAGTTCCCTTGCTTGAACTTGGCTTGGAGGTTTGACTGAGTAAGTTGTTCCTTGACTTTTGAATTATTCATCTTGGCTGCATGATACACAAATCACACTGCTCTCACTATGTCTAGAGGCACAGCACTGGGTCAGAAGCTGCATCAAGTTGCTGGCAAAGAATTTCTGTCAAGGGATTAGGACTTTCCAACAGAACGGTAAGTTGTAATGTAGCTCATGTTGCCCAGGTATTTAAAGTAAATAAATGCTGTTTGTTAGGGGTTTCTTTAAAAAGCGGCTGTGTGCAATTAAAATTTAAAGCAATGTTTAAATGAACTGTCTGAACTGTTGCTCATATGTACATGTAGGGCAGCAAAAGAAACTGAAAGGAAGTCATATATTTTTCCTTTACATTTATTTTTTTTAACAAATGTAAGGCCTTGTTTAAATGGCCAAATAATAAATTTATTTTCTTCTAAGAGGTTTATTGTATTTGCTTATGTTTTGGTAACTATATTTCATAAAAAAGGAACGAGAATTACTTAAGTAAACTTAACTATTTGAAAGAACTGTAAAGTTTATAAATCATATGAAACAAATATCATATATATTATATATAGAAAATAATGTGCTAGATGAAATACTAAAATTTACCAATTGGGTTTGTAAAAATTGCATTATTCAAGAATATAACTCACTAGGGAAAAAGGGAAAATTTCAGAAATCATTGCTATTATATCTTCCAAAATGTTTTATAATTGGTGAGTTATTTTTAAGAAATTTAAAAAAAAACACAATTTGACATCATATTTTAACATTTCAATTCTTTGACTTCTGGTGTAATTTCTGCAATATATAATATACATCAAGTCATCAACATTAAATGATTATATCTTTTCAGTGTAAATATGTTCTTTATTCTAATGGATTATTAATGAAAAAATCAATTTCATAAAAATATACACATATTACTGTGTAAATTTGGCTTAATAAAACAGTTAAGAATTAATATTTCATAAATGTTCTATATTATGATGAGTATAAGGAAAACAATGTAAAAGTTATTAAATTATCAAATATGTTTTTAATTTAAGTTTCAAAAGCATACACCTTTAAAAGGCTGAATATAATCAAAGTGAAAGAAAGATATTCTCAAGTTAAAATTAAGAACTGCTTATGTAAGTGAAATTAACATTCCTTGTAGTTTAATAATTCTAACAGGTATAGGTATAATTTTGAATAAATAATTAAAGATTTTACTTTAATTGCCAATATCTAAAAACCTGTTAAAATCAATTGTCCAAATCATTTATAACAATTTTTATTTTCTAAAAATTAAAAATCAACCACTAGAAAATGGGAGAGAATATTGATTTTTCTTAGGGAAATTTCCCTTCAATTTGGAATTTTCTTTAAAGGAGCAGCTTATTTCATCAATTTGTAGAATTGTGATGGCCACACTAAGAACACACTTAACTACAAGCATCATCAAACTTGGAATCTATTACCCTGGAAATTGAGGATCCTGGCAAGGTTAAATTGGCTTGCAAATATTAGACAGACTTACATTTATAAAACCACAATTTATTAGTATTATGAATTTAGGAATAATATTTTTAAATAAAATAAATCTATCAAAAACAGATTGAAAAACATATTTCTATAAAAATAAATTCAAATAAGTATTAAACAGTAGGATGATATCCAAAAATTAGGAGTCATTGGTTTACAGAAATTTTGATTTCTTCTTTTTGCCTCTCTGCATTTTCTGAGTGAGTGTTACATAATAAAATGTTTTTGTTGTGTGTTTTTTAAAAGAATGAAGGAACCACTCTGAGAAAAAGGTCAAAGTTGACTAGCCATTCATTTTTTTTATTTCTGTCCTGATATTTTCTATCCCTGCTTTCTCCTTAATTTCCAATCCCAGTGGACAACTCAAAAACAGAAGAATCCATGGCTTCAACTTGGCTGAGTGTTAGCTATTGGTAATCTGCCCTCTAGGTATAGCTGTATTTTTCTTCATAGCAGTAAAACTTTTCTGCTGCATGTAAGCTACTGACATAAGTCAGTTCAGTACATTTAAGAACTGACTAGGCAGAAAAATAAGACTTATAACTAGAAAAAGAAGAAACTGAAAAATGAGACAAATAATTTTTTGTCTTAAAAACTTTCTATTGTCTTAATATTCATTTGAGTGTGTACACTAGTTTTTTAAGTATTCCCAAAATAACTAAGTTGCCCAGAACTGAGCTTTGAAGAGCTACATTTAGAGCTTGGGCAAGCAAGGATTAGACCACAGAAAAGTCTATAAACAGAGAGAGGACAACAGGAGATTGCCAATCATAGAAGATTAGGAAGAGAGCATCTAGAAGTTATGGAATTGAAATTAGCTAGGAGTAGAGTTAGAAGTAATAGTGAAAACTTATCAACAGTCTGAAAAATAAAAGCTATTGTTTAAAAAATACCTTTATAAAAAACTTAACCTTTTTCTTGTATTCCTAAGAATTTTTAATATTATTAAATACAAGCTGATATGGGGAAAAATACAAAGTCTAGATAAATCAGAAAGAGAATGCACACTATAAAAATTATCTGGAATTTTATCACTATTGATAAAACTATTAATACTTTGGTACATGCCCTTGACTTTATAATGTTTCTTAATTTCAGATGTGAACTCCTAAGTCTTTAATTATCCCTCATTTTTAAAAGTGGTCCTAGAAAATATATATTAAATTTTTCTTTCTTCCAATGTGTATCTAAATCACACGTACCACTATTACAATTGCCATTTTTGAATATTAGTCATATTATTTGCAGTGTCAGCTTTTATAGTAAAACTAGTGGCCTGTTGCACAAAGATTCGCACAATAGGCCTTCCTTCCCCTGGCTGCCAGCACCGGTTTTCCTCCGGCACCTGGGACCCAGGCCTTTGGTCTGGCCGCAGCAGCGAGGCTTGGCTTCTCCACTCCGGCTGCTCCCAGCTCCTCCTTTTTTTTTTTCAGCTCCTCGAGCAGAGGCCAGGGCTGGCTGGAAGCCTGGATCGCCCCCAGCGACCCAGCCCGCCACTCCTTGAGCAAAGCCCAGGCCCCCAGCCCCTCCTTGAGCAGAGCCCAGGGCGGGCTGGAAGCTTGGCTTCCTCTGTCACTGGGAGCAACCCAAGCCTCCTGCTCCCTCCAGCTTCATGGCCGCTGCCATCTTCAGTCATCTTCAGTCTTCACTCCATGCCTGCGTATGCAAATTAACTGCCCTCTTTGTTGGGTTAATTTGCATAGTCACTCTGATTGGCTGGTGGGTGTAATGGAGTGGCAGAGTGATGGAGTAATGGTTAATTTGCATGTTTCTCTTTTATTAGTGTAGCTAGAGCAATGGGCTTAATTTGGTGAACTTACTATATATTTGATTGTGGAGAAAATATTTACAAATATATTTTCTAAACAGTCAAGTGTTTATATTGTCTCTCCACTCTGCAAGCATTTATAGGTCATCTACTATCTGGTAGTCACTGTGCCAGGTCTAGAAGATCCACTATGAGTAAGATAAAGTTGAGGGAAGTGCTAAAAAGAAGCTCAGTATAAAATGAGAGCATAAAATGTGAGGATCTAATTTAGACTGCTGGGTCAGAGAGGCTATCTTGGGAATCCCACTGATATCTGAGAGAAGTGTACATAGAAGACAGAATACGTTATGGGGCAAGAACCACAGTGGGGAAGCTCAGTGAAAAGAAATTCAATGCACTGACTGTGAGTAGTCTTCTCTGTGCACTCAGAAACAGGAAGGAAGATGAGCAAGGAGGTGAGTCATGCTAGGTGAGGCTGAAGTGGAGTACAGGAGGCAGTTCATGCTGTGAGGTCCCCATGAAAGGTTTTGGAGATTATTCCTTTAGTGGAAAGTCATTTAAACAATTTGGTTGAGGAGAGTAGTTGTAGTTTTTAAATATCGTTTAGCTGTCAAGTTGAAGGCAGATTGAAAGGGGGACAGAGTTGTGAGGAGACTATAGCAGGATATGGTACAATCCAAGATAGAGATGATGATGGCCAGGACTAGGCTGGTGATGAAGGTGTGAAGCAATAGAAATGCATTTGAAAAATATCCATACATTATAGACTATGAGACCTGGAAGTTTATTTGTAATTGGAGGCAAGCTATAGGTGACTTCAAGGATGTTTTTATATTTTCAAGGTAAAATGGCCTGGGAAAATGGTGAGCTCATTGATGGAGTTAGGTAGGAGTATAACATATCAGGAAGGAAGTTGAAGAGTTTAGTATAGGATTTCTGGAGGCAGAAGTGCCTGTAAGCAATGTATCCGTGGCAGTAAGTATAAATAACTAACACTTATAAGACAGGTCCAGGCTTTGATATACATTTGAGAGTTGATATATGGATGATCATTAAAGCTAGAAAGTGGATGAGATCATTCATGCAGTGTCTAGATAAAGAAGTTCAGTACTGAGCCTTGAGGAACTCAATATTAAACACTTAGGTCAAGAAGGCTTAAAAAGAGCCTTCAAAGAACAAGGCAAAAAGAAGGAAAATTAGGAAATTGTCGTTTTATAGAGGGTAAAGGAAGAGAGTGTTTACAGAAGTCATGGTATAAAAAATAGCTGAGAAGTTAAGAAAGAAGACTAGTAGTGAATACATGACCATTGGGTTGAGCAAAGTGAAAGCTGTTTTGGTTGTGTGGTGGGTCAGAAGTCAATTGGAGTAAAGGGAATGGGGTGTCAGGATATCAAAGCAATTAGTGAAGACAGCTCTTTGTTGTAATTCAAGCTAATGAGAGAAACCTTTGAAACCAAGGAGAATTGTTAATGTCTGCTCTTTATTTTTAAGACAAGAGAGAGTGTTTATATGCCAATGGAAAAGATGTAGCTGAGCAAGAGAAGAAGGCTGAAGAGATAGGAAAGAAAGAGTTTGGATAACAGTTAACATTCCTGAGAATTTGGGAATGAGTTGGATCTGGAATAAGCCCTGAGGAATAGACATTCTCTGTTGTCACCGGAAGGAAGGAGAAGACAGATGCAGAGGCCGGAACCAGAGAGTGGACATCCATGAATGGGCTCTCCCTCAGGGAACTCGAAGACAAAAACTTCTGCTAATGAGGAGTAGGGAGAGTAGGTAGAAGTGGTTTGAAAAATTGGGAAAGATATGAAATTGATAAATGTACTATATTCGTGGAGATGTGAGAAAGCAGGAGAGCAGTAGAATCAGATATGCTCAAAGATGGAGATAAGCCAACCTGCTCAGTTCTTCAGCAGCGTTCATGTGCCTGCTGCCCAAAGAAGTTCCTATCCAGCTGTGTCTAGAGTTGGACTCAGTGGCAGGTTGCCCTGGAAAGACTTGAGGAGAGGCTCAGAGGAACTTACAATGTTTTAAAGAGTGATTAAAATAACATCAAAATATTGAATTTGTCATATCTACAATTCCATGAATTGTTTTCATAAATAAAACACTCACAAAACACCAGCAATCTTTTACTGAAGTAGACCACTTAAATTTGACAAAAGATATGAAATTTCAAGATGCTTTCATGATAGCGAATTCTGCTCAATGTTTTCATGTTTCCCAGAAGAAAAAAAAAACAGTTCAGGTCATTTGACCTTATTTTTCTCTATTTACCAAAATACTTATATTGAAAGAATCATTTGGTTGCAACAACTAGCACACAGAGTTCTATATGACAGAGATTTTTGGAAAATTTTATTTTCAACCTTGTTTTTTTCCTCACTAGAAATAAGTAGGATTCAATATTTAATAATGGCAATTCAGTACACTTTTAAGAAGCTCAAGTTCTTTAAATACCCTACTCAACCAGAAATAATCTGTTCTCATTACAAGAGAAAACATGGTAGGTGATCGAGATATATGTGGGTTGAATTAATCAGGTTGCTTATTTTCATGACCCCCTGTTTCAAAGATGCTATGATGGAGGTATTTTATTAGATGAAAGAACTGGATTTTCATTTCATGAATTTAATAAAAATAAGCATAATACTTTAACAATATAGAAACAAAGTAAGAGCTATGGAAATGTCAAGACTGGAGTTATAACAATCATTGTTTCCTCTTCTAGGTTATAATTCAATCTAATTTAACTCAGCAGAACTTGTCAGACAACTACAGTGTGCTGGAGAACATGGTAGGTCCTGGAAACGTCTGTCTTCACTCACTTCACTGCATTTTTCATTGGTCTCTTTACAGTTTTTCAAATCCTCTATGTGTGTTTCCACCTCATGGCCTTTGCACATGCCTTTCCTAATGCCTGAAATACTCTTTATCATATACAGGGTGGGGCAAAAGTAGGTTTACAGTGTGAGTATGTGAAACACAGAGTTTATTCTTGTATTATTATTTATTAATTACTAGAGGCCCGATGCACTAATTCGTGCACCAGTGGGGGCCTGGCCTACAGGATTGGGCTAAAATCAGCTGAGGGGTCCTAGATTGGGAGAGGGATCAGACCAGGCCAAGGGACCCTACCAGTGCACAGTCGGGGCTGGGGAGGGACACAGGAAGTTGGCCAGCCGGGGAGGGACTGTGGGAGGACTCCAGGGAGTTTCCTGCCCATCTCACTCAGTCCTGATCTGCCGGAACCCAGCAGCAAGCTAACCTACTGGTCAGAGCGTCTGCCCCCCCGCCGCCAGTGGTCAGTGAACATCATAGCAAGTGGTTGAGTGGCCTTAGCATATTATTAGCATATCATGCTTTGATTGGTTGAACGGATGACCAGACACTTAGCATATTAGGCTTTTATTATATAGGATTATATTATTTTCCATAGGAACAATTATAAACCCCCACCTTTTATTATATGCACTTCTTTTTTCAATTTCTGATTCTTCTCAAGATATTATAAATTGTTTGAAATTAGAAACTTTCATTCATTGTTGTTATTCTCACTGGTTAGCACACAGTTCAACGGTATTAATAAATATTTTTTGAAACATTAGTCACATATACATGCATATACATGTGAACTCCTTACACATGTAGACCACTCTCCATATAGTCAACTTTTTTGAGCGTTCTTTTAGAATTATTATGTTAAGTGCCATTATGTCCTTAGCCATCCTTTTGTGTTTCATCCTTATATTTTCTCTCTCTCCTTTAGGCATGGAATGCATCTTGCGAAAACTGGCTGGCAGCAGAGGCTGCCCTAGGAAAGTACTACCTTTCCGTTTTTTATGGGATTGAGTTTGTTGTGGGAGTCCTTGGGAATAGCCTTGTGGTTTTCGGCTACCTCTTCTGTCTGAAGAACTGGAATAGCAGTAACATCTATCTCTTTAACCTCTCTATCTCTGACTTCGCTTTTCTGTGCACACTGCCCCTGCTGATCAAAAGTTATGCCATTGAAAACTGGACATATGGAGATGTGCTCTGCACCAGCAACCGGTACATGCTTCATGCCAACCTCTACACCAGCATCCTCTTCCTCACTTTCGTCAGCATTGATCGCTACCTGCTCATGAATTACCCTTTCCGAGAACACCTTCTGCAAAAGAAAGAGTTTGCTGTTTTAATCTCTTTGGCCATTTGGGTTCTGGTGACCTTAGAGCTTGTGCCCATGGTTCGCTTTATAAATCCCGTTACAGGTGGCAATAAAACCAGATGTAGGGATTATGCAAGTTCTGGGGAGGCCAAGTCCAGCTTCATTTACAGCATGTGCCTTACCTTCTTGGGGTTCCTCATTCCTCTTTTTGTGATGTGCTTCTTTTATTTCAAGATCGTTGTCTTCCTAAAGCAGAGAGCCAGGGCACAGGCTACCACGCTGCCCTTTGAAAAGCCCCTCAACTTAGTCATATTGGCCGTGGTGATTTTCTCTGTGCTTTTCACTCCCTACCACGTCATGCGGAACCTGAGGATCATTTCACGGCTGTGGGACGAGAAGGAGGCCAAATGCCCCAGGGCCATCATCCACTCCTTATACATTGTGACCAGGCCCTTGGCCTTCCTGAACAGTGTCATCAACCCCGTCTTCTATTTCCTTGTGGGGGATCACTTCAGGGAGATGCTGACGAATAAGCTGAGGCACCACTTTCAATCCCTTATGTGCTTTAGGAGATGTGCTAATGGACTCGTGTTTTCATTCAGAAAAGAGTGAGGTGCCTGTGGAACAGAACGTCTTGTACACGCAGTTGTAGGCCAGTTAGAGTTTGATGGACTCGGACATAAACCAGAGCGGGTCACAGATCCGCCCCTGATTTAAAGACGTGGTGTACTCAGAGTACGTAAAAAAGAAGAGGATGAGAAGAATTTATTTGTTTGTCCACTTACAAATTGAAAGAAGTCTGACAAGCAGGAATATCTGGGCATATAAATTCAAAATCCTAGATGTTATAATACCTCAATCAGTGTAAGAAGAATAGAAGCTAGATAGAGTAGCAAGTTTGCATTTGATCATTGGTTGGACTGTAAAATAAAATTGTTTTGGCAAAATTCTCCTGTGTTTTTCTTATTCATACTCTCCTATAACTTTATGTGAGAATTGAATAGCAGATTTTACATACATTATTAAGTATTATTGTTAGAAGTTGTACTCTTAAGCAAATTTAAAGTATAGAGTAACAATAATGAGCAGCAAAGCAATAAAACAAGTTCAAGGATGCTTATATATCCCTTTATATTGATCATGAATTGGGTCAACTCTCCTTTTTGTTGTATGGTTTTATAGTGTAAATAATCATATTGAATAGAGATATACAACAATGGGAAAGGAATCTTTGAGCTTGGTTGTTAGGGAATTTAGATGTAAATGATTTTAACAAAATACTAGAAAGAGATACCAAAGACAATTGCAAAAACCTCAGAGTTAGAGAACACAAAGTACCTATCAGGAAACCCAAAGCAAGAAAAACATCACAAAAGTGAGTAGACTGTGGGAGATCATTGTGCCATCTGGCATTTAATTATCCTACTTTGATCATCATTCCATGGAACTATATTAAAGTTTATTAGTCTTGCTGATCTTGATTAAATAGGAAACCTTAAAGCAGTGGTTCTCAACCTTCTGGCCCTTTAAATACAGTTCCTCATGTTGTGATCCAACCATAAAATTATTTTTATTGCTACTTCATAACTGTAATGTTGTTACTGTTGTGAATCGTAATGTAAATATCTGACATGCAGGATAGTCTTAGGCGACCCCTGTGAAAGGGTCGTTCGACTGCCAAAGGGGTCGCGACCCACAGGTTGAGAACCTCTGCCTTAAAGTATATGAATATGATAAAACCAGCAAATAAGAGGAACTGAAGTGTTAATACTAGAATTTGTTGGCTTAGTTTTCCATTCTGAAGAAAAAATCATAGTTTTTCTCTTCCCCACCCCTACCCCCCCGCCCGCACATACATTATTTCATAAGCACTGGGATAATTTACAAGGAAAATTTTATCTTCGAGAGAGTGACTCACATCTTGGTTGAGCCTTGTTTGCATAGGACATTAATTAAGACCTTTGGAGGAAATGTTCTAAACAAAATACATTTCATGAAATTATAGAGTAAGAGGAATATTTATGTACGTATCAATATAGATGATCTCAGGATGGTAAGACACCATTCCATGCCACAAAACAAATTCAGGGGGAAAACAGTGCTTTTTAAAGTTAATAAACAGGTATCATGTAATAATTCACTTATTATATGCAATGAGATGTGTCTATGGCCACAAGTCTCCGTTCCTTTCCTTGACGTCAGTAGTTATAAAGCGTGAATAACATGGAGGATAAAATAAACATGAGTGCAGAGACATAAAATTCAGTTTTCCTTCCTGTTCCAAGGTACTCTGGCCGTATTGTACTCTGATATTCAAAAAGGACAAAATAATCCAAATTAATTCCTTTACTTCAAGCAACTGAAATATTATAAAAGCAAAATTACTCCAAAGGATTTATTTTCTAACCTAGTATTAGACTTAAAGATTCTTAAAGTTATTGCCTTGCCTTTGCTATTCATACTTTAAAATTTTCAATGCAATTTTATAACTGCCTGATAATAAACTGCAAACAGAATCTTCTGAATTTCCTCATCAGAAAAAAGCCACAAACTTAGGAATGAAGCATTTGCTTATTTCTGTAACCTTTACAAGATATTTATGCCCCGCCAGGGTGGCTCAGTGGTTGAGCCTTGACCTATGAACCAGCAGGGCATAGTTCAATCCCTGGTCAGGGCATATGCCCATGTTGTGGGCTTGGTCCCCAGATGATTATCTCTCATCATTGATGTTTTTATAACTCTCTCCCTCTCCCTTCCTCGCTTATATTTAAAAGATATAACTTAAGCATAACTTGTATTTTATGCATGGGTTTTAATTTGTAAATATGAAATTAAGTTTGCCCCACCCCTACCCCAAAAGGTGGTGGGATTGGACTCTTTCATAATAGTTCAGTGAAATATTTTGTAAAACCATAAACTCTTACATATATCTTGTAACCAAAATGTTAAGTAATTTCATAGAAAATGTCTTCATTTTTTTCTTGCTCAAAATTGTCATGTGGTAACTTAATTCTTAGAAGACTAAACGAATTTTACTAAAATTATAAGAAGTATTCCATTTGCTTTTTGTACTATGTGATTGTAAGAAGTACAAACAATAAATTCTTTTTAGTTTTGTGGTTTTCAAAGGAAATAATGTTGGGTTTTTGTATCTTGCTTTTGAATTGATGCCTCAGTGTCTTCAGAATCATGTCTAAACTCTTTGGTCCAGCACTTTACCATCTTCATACATCATCTCTTGCCATTGTTGTCACAAACTATATCCTCCAGCCAAAGATTGCTACTTTATTTATTATATTCAGATCTTTCTTCACAGTGTGCACTTGGGTGCTCACTCTTATTCCATCATGCCCACGTGTTAAAAATTAATATATTTTAAGGTCTGTCACATCTGCCTCTCCTTCACAAACCATTCTTTTATATTTTCTCCTCCCCAAATCTGGAAGTAAATCTGTCTACCTCAAGGACTTCAGACTAATTTTAAGCACTGCTTTTATAAAACACATTAATTTTCACCTCATATTATAGTTGTTTAAATTCAAGCCTACTCTAAGGTCTATGAAGTTTTAAGTGGTTATTTACTATGAATGAATGTCCTACAGAATAACTTTGAACTCAATGTGCCTTTTGAGTGTGTGTGATCAAACTATTTTCAGTCACCCCCACTTTTATAAGAATTACTATTTATATAAAGAATAAAGTATATGTACACAAATATATGAGCCAGCTGCCATTGCCCAGTTCCTTATAATTTCCTTTACACCTTTGAGCAATTTAAATGAATGTTTATATTCTTTGTCTGCCAGTTCCAAATCTAGGTCATTTCAAAGTTGGTCTTCATTGATTGCCTTTTCTCAAGTATGGGTCATAATTCCTGTTTCTTCATGTCTAATAAATTTGGATTATGTTCTGAAAATCATAAAAAATATGTGTGGAGACTCTGTATTTTGTTATGTTCCACTGAATAATACTAATATTTTGTTTCATGGGTGAATTCAAACTCCAAATTCTGCAATATTAGTTTAGTTATGTTAACTTTGTGCTGCTTAGAATATACCCAGATATCCATCACTCAGGGGTCAGACTTGAGCAGGGTTTATTCACAAGATACAGGGTTTCCTTTCTATAACTCTTCTATTCTCCAGCTGCTAAGTTCACCCTTAACTTATCTTTTGTTTTCTCTTGCTAGATAGACTGCAATTTTCTTTCTGGATTTCAGCATAGTTAATCCCTCACTACTTTCTACCACCTCTCCTCTGTAAACTGTCATCAAGGTGTTATATATTCAGTCAGCTAATTAGGAATTAGAGCTACTGACTATAAGTATTAAATGCTAGGATATAAAACATTTACAAATGTACAGTTATATAAAAATAAATATATTTTTTCTTGTCTCTCTCCACCAATGAAAGAGATTCTTCTTTATGTCCCTACTAGAAGCCCGGTGCACAAAATTCATACACAAGTAGGGACTGTAGGCCTGGCCAGCTAACAGAGCCAATTGGGGCCTTCTGGCTGCCAGCTGGGGCCTTCCTTCCAGCTGCCGGCCAGGACTTCCCTTCCCCAGCTGCTGGCCAGGGCTGCCTTCATTCCACAACACCCCCTGGTGGTCAGCGCATGTCATAGAGAGCAATAGAACTCCCAGTCTCCTGCACTTTGCACATTAGCCTTTTATATCCTTTATAATAAAGAGGCAATATGCAAATTGACCATCATGGCCTTGTACAAGATGGCTGCCCTGATGTGGTCACAAGATGGCCATGTCATCACAAGATGGCTAACCCCATGTCATCACAAAATGGCCACCACAAGATGGCCAGCAGGGGAGGACAGTTAGGGGCAACCAGGCTAGCAGGGGGGGCAGTTGGGGTAAACTGGGTCTACAGGAAAGGGAAGGCAGTTGGGGGGACCAGGCCAGCAGGGGAGGGCAGTGAGAGGTGACCAGACTGGCAGGGGAGGGGAGTTGGGGGGACCAGGCCTGCAAGGGAGGGCAGTTAGTGGTGACCAGGCCATCAGGGGAGGGCAGTTAGGGGTAACCAGGCCAGCAGGGGAGGGCAGTTGGGGGCAACCAGGCTGGCAGGGAAGGGCAATTGGACCAGCAGGGGAGAGCAGTTGGGGGCAATTGGGCTGGCAAGGGAGCAGTTACGCATCGATCAGACTGGCAGGGGAGAGGTTAGGGGGTGATCAGGCTGAGAGGCAGAAGCAGTTAGGGGCAATCAGGCAGGCAGGCAGGCAGGCGAGCAGTTGGGATCCAGTGGCCCTGGATTGTGAGAGGGATGTCCAACTGCTGGTTTAGGCCCAATCCCCACAGTCAGACATCCTCCAAGGGGTCCCAGATTGGAGAGGGTACAGGCTGGGCTGAGGGACACTCTCCCCCAGTGAATGAATTTCATGCACTGAGCCTCTAGTATATAAATAACAATGTTGAAAAGACCTTAGGTTTCCCAATTGTCCTATCTCTGACTAGATATACATACAAATTAGTGGGGAAATCCCAACTTGGTCTTGAATTCAAGCTAATTCCAGGCTTATCAGTATTGAGTTAGGTGCTTTGATCTCAATTTGTTATGGATTTCTGTGTGAATACTCTATGAGAATCTCAGAGGGAAAGAAATAAGATTGGTCAAGATTCAGGCACCAAATCTCATATTGAGTGGTCACCACAAATGACAATAATCGCAAACACTTAGGTAGCATTTAAAATGTGCCGAGCACAGTTGCTCTAGCACAGTATTCAGCTCTCACCAAGCCCTATGAAAATTACAGATGAAGAAATCAAGTCATGGGAATTTGAATGTCTTGTCCACGCTCATACAGAAAATAGTGGTAGAAGTTAATTCAAGAAGCATTGCTTCATTAGAATATTTATAAAACATTGGCACAAGCAGCCTAACTTTGTGAGCAACATTCTCCTCACACACACACATTATCCCAATCCCCCATATATTGCAAGATATATAGAAGAAAATATAATATAAAAAATATAATATAATATAAATATAAAGAAGAAAAACCCCCTCACAGTTAACTTTGGAACCTCCAGCTATTTTGAAACTTGAGTGATAAAATACCCATTGCCAGTCAGTGGTGGTGATTCCCATTAGAGCTCACGATGCCAGATCTAAGTGGGTATACCCATCAGTGCAAACTGTTGGTCAGATCTATGTTAAGCAATCGCAGCAGGATGCCCTGAAAAACAACCTGTGACAGGAGAAGACAGAATGAGCATCTTTATGAGCATAAATGAGACAGAACCCAGTGGCTTGGTACAAATTCATATCTGGGCTGGGTTTTACACATGCTGAGTAGGTGAAACATAAGAAAGAACAAACGTTGGAACTCTGTGATTTTATTTGCACTCTTAAACTGGGGGAACTGGAGAAAATATATGTATAAGTTAGTCTACATATTTAATACATTTAACAAGAAAGAAAGCTCACTATATCAATCATGCAAGCATCTGGTTCCTATGCCATAGTTTCTCATTAGACTTTATCTATAGCAGAGATTGATGAGACTTAAACTGAGATGTGCTTTGGGTTCTGAATGCATTCAAAATAAAAATCACATTATGTAAACAGGTAGAATTATTGCCACTTGTATATCAAATACACTTACTCAACAAACATTCATTGGGTGCCCGGTGTTTGCCAGAAATTGTGTCATTGATAAAGCTATGAATAACAAATAGTTCCTTCCTTTAGTTAGCTTGTGGTTTTAGAGGGAAAACAGATGTGTGAACAGACATACATGAAGTGGTCAGGGAAAAAATAGAGATGTGCCCAAATTGTTAAAAGTGCATGGGGAGAGGTAAATTGGGGAATGACTTGGAGTGGATGCTAATCCTACTGAGGGCTGGCACTGGGGTGAGCAGAGCAACAAAGTGGGGAGCTGAACACAAAGGCATATGCATTCTTGGAAGGTGGACATTTGCAGGCAAACCTAATGAGGAATCAATTCTTGTCTAAATGGGCATTTGTGAGATGATCAGTGTCTCTTTGTCAGTAGAGAAACCAGACACATAAGCAATGCTGTGCAGCTTGCAATGCAGGAGCCACTCAAGAGTATTCAAACTAGGACTTCCCCAAAAGTTTACATTTAGGGAGACTTGAGTAAAGACAGGCAATAAAATTTACTAAACTGTTAAATCATTCATTTTACCTACTTCCTTTCACTGCTCTGCTAGCTTTGTCCTCTGACCTCAGTCACCTCTTAAATATTGGTGTTTTCAGCTCCCTCTTCTTTTAAACTCTCTTTCTCCCTCAGAAAATTTCATTCTCATCCATTGATGTATATCTTACCTCTGAGCTTAAATTGATTCCTATGCTCCCTATACATGGAAAGCTGATTTTTATTTTTAAGTCTCATTTCAAGGTTTTTATAGCTATCGTGTCAAGAAAGAGAAATATTTTAGAGATTTTGGGTTCATGTTAATTATAGAATCAAATAATTAGGCAAATGAGAAAAAATGAGTGTCACCGTTCAGCTGCTTACAGCAGTATTTCTCAAAGTTCATGAAAAGAGGCTTGAGGTCAACACCTAAAAATCTCTCAAGCTATTTTTTTACAAATTTCTGAAAATATTCATGCCCTTCTGAGGTGAAGGAATCACTGTGAATGTCTGTTCATTTCAAATGCAACTTGCCAAAATATAAAAATACCTAACCCATTTTCAATTATAATAGCATACTTTCTTATATTCAAATTGGCACGATAGCCTAGTCCCGTGGTCGGCACAAAATACCATGTGCGGGCTCGCACATACAGTGTGATTGAAACTTTGTGGCCCATGTGCAGAAGTAGATATTTTGTGGAAGAGCCACACTCAAGGCGCCAAACAACCACATGTGGCTCGAGAGCCGCAGTTTGCCAACCACTGGCCTAGTCAGAGTTCCTTTTTTAAAAAAAAATATATTGTATTGATTTTTTACAGAGAGGAAGGGAGAGGGATAGAGAGTTAGAAACATCGATGAGAGAGAAACATCGATCAGCTGCCTCCTGCACACTCCCCACTGGGGATGTGCCCACAACCAAGGTACATGCCCTTGACTGGAATCGAACCTGGGACCCTTCAGTCCCCAGGCCAACGCTCTATCCACTGAGCCAAACCAATCAGGGCCAGAGTTCCTTTACACCATTTAAAATTTCACAGGTGTAATGTCAGCTAACATTTAGAGTGCTTACTATTTGCAGGACCTAATGGTTCTAATAGCTCCACGTGTATTATCATTGGACTATCCTGGCAAACACAAAGGCACATCAAGGGTAAATATCCTTCCAAGGGTTACAGAGTTAGTAAAAGAAGAAGAAAGGATTTGAACCTAAATAGTCTGACTCCAGAATCCATGCTCCTACCATGCAGTGGAGATGATGATGGTAATGATAGAATTAATAGTAGCTATCAAGAGCCAAATGTTTTTGTCTGTAGCGGCAAATCCTATACTATGTTCTTGAAACTCATCTCCTGGAATCCTATCCTCAACCCTAAGAGATACAGCTGAGAAGACTAAATCATAGCACAGTTATGCATCTGGTCTCCACAAATGGTAAATGGATGGGGATTTGAGCCCAGGGGTGTGTATTTATACAATCCCTGTCTTTATACCCCGTATTCGTCTTGCAATTTTGTGCAACTATGGTCTTCCCACCTCATGTCATTATTTTCTTTGGTGTGGTCCAACTCTGTTTTGCTCTCCCTCTCTGCTTGGAAAACCTGTCTCAGATGGCCATTCATGCTGGTGTAAGGAGCGGGCAGTTCCCCAAAGCAAATCAGTACATATGAACTTGAGAGGTGACTCTGCCTCATGGGTTCACTCACCATACTGCTTGAGTTCTCCTTGAAGAACTCGAGACAAGTTGCTGTGTGGCATACCTTTCAGGGGGAATTATTAGCATTTATTAGTGTTCAAAACTCTAACCTGAAGGAACAAAAAAGATGGTGTGAGATTTTAGGTCTCATTTAATGTCTTATTTGATTTTTCCAAGACCACAGAATTTATAACAGGTTCACATTTCCACAATGTATTTTATATAAACTAGCTCTAACTGGAAAATTCCTTTTCACTGCTACCTTAATAAGACTTGGTGATATGTCTTAAACTTCTCAGTCATTCTTTTTCTTTTCCTCTTCCTTTAGCACTATGTTTTTAATAACCAATATTTAGTCAAGATAATTTAAAGACTTGTTGTCCAGATGTTGCATTTCATAAAAAAATAATAATAAAAGAAAGTAGAGTTCTCATTTCTCTCCAAGTGTAATTCCAGAGGCCAAGGTGCTGAGAAATCCTTGCAGGACAAGCAGAGCCCATGGAGACTGGGGCTGGGACAGCGGTTACCACTATGTCGGCCATGCTGAGTACAGAAGGAATACTGCTGAGAAGGCTTTTCGTTTTACCTTTTAATTTGTTTTTCTACCCCTCCCCCCCCCCCCAAAAAAAATTGAGTAATTATCTGTTGGGTAATAATCTGTTGAGTAATAATCTGTTTTTGACAAAAGTTAATTATCTTTGCTACATTAACTCTTCCAGGTCATGACTAATGACTTTCTCATGACCCGAATTTCCTGGACATGTTTACTCAGAACAATTAAACGGGCCAGTTCTACACATATCTTAGAATCTTAAGAAGTTCAACTGTCTCAATGGACAGTGCCAACGTTTCTGAATATGACTGATAAGGAATATAAAAGATGTGAATATATAAGTGTTTGTGACATCTGTGCCACTAGGTGAAGCAATGCCACAGGCAATGCTGTTCAAAATGGATGCAAATGAATTCTGAATCACATGATGTTCTAGTAACAGCTTTTCCTTTCTTGAAAATCTCATACTCCAATATTAAAATCAATTTTCATCCTTTAAAACAAACAGCCTGTCATAGGCAGCAGTGTGTTATACTAGATGAAAATAAGAGATTGCCCCAGGACTTCTAATTCTCTCTCTCTCTCTCTCTCCTCTCTTTATCTTTTGTAAAACTTTTTTAAAAAAATTTTTATTGATTTCAGATAGGAAGGGAGAGGAAGAGAGAAATAGAAACATCAATGATGAGAGAGAATCATTGATCAGCTGCCTCCTGCACGCCCCCTACTGGGGATAGACCCTGCAGCCAGGCATGTGCCCTTGACCAGAATCAAACCCAGGACCCTTCAGTCCGCAGGCCAACTCTTTATCCACTGAGCCAAACCAGTCAGGGCTCTTTTGTAAAACTTAAGAGTTGCTGTACTAGTATGTATTTTTCTTAGTTTAGATATCATATATCTTCATTTCTACATCATTACATAAGCCCAAACTAAATCAATTATTTACATACACTAAAAACTCTAGCTTTAGGTACCACACCAAGACAATAGCTAACAGTGAATTACAGACATGAGGCTCAAATTTAAAACAAGAGTTAAGTCACCATATTGAAAAAAAGCTGAGGGTCAGGAGAATCTAGAAAGGGTCAGAAACCAAAGGCAAGCACTTGATTATGAACCAAGCCGCCGGGGAGCACGGTCGCCTCTGTAAGCACCCCAGCTATCGGAGAACAGAAGAGATCAGGCAGCTCCTATGTAGAGACAGAGGGATTTTACATAAAATCCTGGTTTGGTCAGTGGTCCAGCCTCTCCCAGCCTCATATTAAATAGGGATAATAACACATCTTTGCAGGTCATTGTGAAAATAAAGAGAGTACATAAGCTTCAGGTGCCAGACACATCATGAAAACTCAGTAACAGGGATTTTCTCTTGCCAAGATCAAAACAGAAGAAACAAACTCAGTCCAAACTGGGAAGTAACGTATACTTCAGCAAGTTAGTGTGGGATATCTTACAATCTCCAGATTATTTACAACCACGTTTGCTCACACAACTGAGTTGCTCAAGGTAGCTTGTGTTCTCTCAAAGAAGAGTTCCACAAGTCAGGCCTGCTGCACAGTGGTACCTGGGAAGGGAAGTGATATTGAAGCAGTATGGCCTGTCTGTTCTGCACGTTGTTTAGCCAGCTGACGGACTGCTCACGGCTTCCTGAGACAATGCTGTTCTGTCAAAAGTTTGGTTCTAAAAAAAGTAAACACGTTCAAGGTCAAATTAAAGGCAGAGTTGGGATGGAAACAGTTGTTCTCAAGGCATATCATACCATCTTTGCCATGGATAACCATCAATTGTGATACATTTTTATAAAATCATAGAGCCACAAAATTTTAGAATTAAAAGTTGCAGTAATGATCACTCAGTTCCAAAAATAATATCAATAACAACAAAGGTGTGGATAGAAAACATGGGGGTTTTATGGAAAGTAAACTTACATATTGATCTGATCATAAATTCTTTTTTTAAAATGAAATCTTGCCGAAACCGGTTTGGCTCGGTGGATAGAGCGTCGGCCTGCAGACTGAAGGGTCCCGGGTTCGATTCCGGTCAAAGGGCATGTACCTTGGTTGAGGGCATATCCCCAGTGGGAGATGTGCAGGAGGCAGCTGGTCGATGTTTCTCTCTCATCGATGTTTCTAACTATCTCTCTCCCTTCCTCTCTGTAAAAAATCAATAAAATATATATAAAAAAATGTTAAAAAAAAAATGAAATCTTTATTGTTGAAGTATTTCATATGCCCCCACTTCCCCCCGCCCCCCCCCCCCCGCGCCATTGACCCCTTCTAGCCTGCCCCTGTCTCCTGCCCAGGCCTTCATAAATTCTTAACCAAGTAGTTCATGGTGGGTAGTCACACTCCAGTCATATAACTTTGAAAGGTTTTAAGCCAGTCCTGTTCATTATTCTTGTGCATGTAGAGTAACACACCTTTGAAATATGAGAAGTAATGGCTCTATAAATGGTGATTAAGTCTCAAGAGAGCACATAATCTTGTTCACTATCCAGTAATCCAACCCCAGCCTTGCTTTGTCCAATCTTTATGTCCCCTCCTTAATTTCAAATGCATAAAAGCTGGAAAAAAGTGTCATTCTACAGAGCATTTGAGGTTTTGCACCCCAGAATATGTCATCAGTTTGACTCAAATAAACTCTCACAAAAATTCTCTACAGATTTGGACTTTCCTTATGGTGACAAAGGTAACATGATTAATTAAAATATGAGTTATTATTTTTAACACATAAAATATCAATAACTATAAAATTGTTTAAGATTTAAAAAAACTAAAAATCCTAAATTTCTAACTACAAATTAATTGTTAAGACTCTGCCGTAACCAAAGCTATGTCTTCAGTTTTGCTCTTCTGGATTAACTTTTATTTGAATTCAGATATCAAGATTTCTGGACTTTAAGGGAAGCTGGAGTCTGAAAACAGCTAGATATGAATCCTGCTATCGATCCACTTAATCAAGAGCAAAGCCTTTGCAGCTCTGCAGCAGCCCTGACTTCTTATAGACAGAAACTTAGCATTTCAGCATCAGCCCCAGGCCCAGCCTCAGTCCTAGGCCCAGCCCCAGCCCCAGCCCCAGCCCCAGACTTAGGCCTCGCTCCAGCTCTAGCTCCAACTCCAACTCCAGCCTTACCTCTAGCCAGTGATAGCGAACCTTTTGAGCTCGGCGTGTCAGCATTTTGAAAAACCCTAACTTAACTCTGGTGCCATGTCACATATAGAATTTTTTTGATATTTGCAACCATAGTAAAACAAAGATTTATATTTTTGATATTTATTTTATATATTTAAATGCCATTTAACAAAGAAAAATTAACCAAAAAAATGAGTTCACGTGTCACCTCCAACACGCGTGTCATAGGTTCGCCATCACTGCTCTAGGCCCAGGCTTAGTCCAAAGCTAGATAAAACCCCAGACCCAAGTCCAGGATTAGAACTTGTCCCAGCCCCAGTTTCAGCCTCTGCCTCAGCCCCAAGTCCAGCCCACGAGCCAGGCCCAGGCCCAGGTATAGGCTCCACAGGCTGGCTCCTGAGCCCTGTCTCTTTCCTTTGCCCTATTGCCTGAGTAGTCACATCTCTGCTAACGCTAGCACTGTTTTTTAAACAAAGCAGAATAGAATGGTGTAAAGTAGGGGTGTAGTTGAATTGCTTATATTTAATTTTTTTAATCTAATTTTTTTTTTAAGTTTTAAATTTTTGGTAAATTTTGGAGAAAGATACATGATGCCTTTCAGTTCTCTGTATTTTTTTTTCTATATTTGAAAGCTTCATAATTAAACTTTCCTCACAAATGTTTTAATGGTTTTATTCACCTTGCCACCTGACTGTGGTTGTTTTTGTGAGCCTGGTTACCCAGAGCATGTAGTTTATGTCACTCTAGTGACACTGATTCTGTTTGCCTGTACTTATTGCATAGAGCTCTAGGATCAATGGAGTGGGGAGGAAGGCTAAATGCTTCTGTTTCCTAAGGTCTAGTCCTGTATCCTGCAGGACTCCCTCTGCTAACCACAGGCCCAACTTCTGTCTCTTTTGACTGAGAAAATTACCCCAAGTCATCATGCATTCTTCCTCTTGTGGTTGCTAATCTCAAAACTTGGTGGTATTTGCATTTTAGAAATTTGCTTCTTAAATGTACTGTATTTCTCATAACTCTGACTCTTGCATCAGCAAACATTGGTATTCTGCATTCCTTTTTGTACATAGAAATTGTTTAACCATGAGTGGTAACCACTTGCCAATTCATTTTCGGATGTATCTACTCCCCTTCTGCAGCAATAAGTCTCCCGATTCCAGGACTGGGGCATCAAGACCTTTGGGGATGGGAGGAGGAGGAAGATTCAGATATCATCCCCAAATGTATCTCACCACACTTCTCCCTCCATGCTCTCATCAAAGATTACTATTTTAGCTCATTTTTAACTCTTTCTTAAAATTTGGAAACTATTATTTTTGCTCAGAATCCATTTCTTCAAAGCATCCCCTTGACTTGGCAACATTTTGTGGATAATTTCACCTCCCTCCACTGGAGGTCACTGTGTATTTATATAGAAGGTTTATGAGATTTTTCTCTGTTTCTTTTGGGTAAACAGTCAATTCCAAGTTGTTTTCATTCCCCTCTCCCTTTTTCCTCCAGGGGGATGACATAAATTACTTTTTGGAAGGATTTATGCATCGGCGTATGTTGAAGGGCTGGTGTTTCTTTTTCTTTTCCTTACTTTCAGTCCCATGCTGGGGTCTATTGCTGTACATTCATCAGCCTCTAGCCCATTTGTTCCAACTGCCGGAATACCCTCATCCCCTCTACTGTCCCTCTGCCGTGTCTGAGGTCACTTTGCATCCTGATTATCCCACCTATAAGGTCTGTCCAAATTCTCAAGCAGCTTCCTTGTGCCTTTCTCAGGACATGGAAAACTTTTGAAAATTCCTCTGTGCTTCTCCAAAATTGTGAGAGTCTTGGGATGGGGTGCCTGTGGCCATCTCTGATGAAACATCTCTGATTCTGCTCTTTTATTGCTAGATGATGATGACTTTGCGTGGGAATGTGTACACTGAAAGGACCTCTCTTCTAGGTTTGCATTCCCTCAGGCTTCAGGGATCTCCGCTGTTCCAAGATCCCTGCCGAATCTGTCTGAGGTGTGCCTTTACCCCACCCAGAGCTTGGTTGGGCTGAGAGTAGGGCACAATATAACATCTCAGTCACCCTCAGTTTCTGAACTCCAGCTCCTTCCCCTCAGGGAATACTCTCCCCGCTCCCTTACCAAACTTCATCTCCTTGTGTGTGGGAAAATACTCTTATCTCAGCATGCATTTTCCCCCCAACTTTACCCTCAAGACTCCCTGCTCCTCAGCCTCCAGAGGCTTAACCTTTTGTAGCTCAAAAATCCTTTGTGATTCAAAAAGTTTGGCTCTTATAAGGCATGGATTTCAAAATGCCTGGTTCATAGGAGTTTTAACACATCTCTTGAAGAACTAGATTTCCTCTTTCTCAGCTGCATATGACCTTTTCCCCCAAAGGATGAAAGCCATTTACTTTAAGGGTGGGAATTGGGGCTGCAACCCAAATTGTAGGAAGAAAAAGACGATGGGCATCATACATTGATGCTGGCTCATAAGTCTTATGAGTGATGATCACATTTTAAAAATTTAAATAACTGAAGAAACAAAACTCTGCCATTTGCTAGTCTATAGCTGACAGTTCAATCCCCCGTTCATAAACTAGACATTGTAGAACTGAAGTGGGCCCAATGGTTAAATGCAAGGTGTGTATGTATTTAAACACCTTTCGAGATTGGACTGGCAACAACACTTTCACTCCTCCATTATGACCTTACTTACTCTAAATTGGGTAGAATAATACTATAAGGTTAGCCAGCCAAAAGAGAATAATTTATTCACTTGTTACTGGCCAAACTTCAGCCAGAGGTGGTGCTTTATAAGGCAGTTTCACCCTTAGACCACTGACACCCCCATTTGGGGGTATAAATTGGATGGGCCTCTCAAACCTAGGTGGGCAGAGACGTGACTGACAATCTGGGGCTACCACCTGAGATTGTGCCAATAGCAGCTGAGGATTACATAATTTTAAATATAGTTTCTCTCTAGATGGAAAAAAAGGACTCCAAAATAGACCCTTTGGGCAGATTTGGAGTTACAGATGAGAGTGGAGTGAGATGCATGAACACTCCAGGCTGGATACATCTACACCTTTCCTAAAAGTGTGAGAACATTATTCTAAGAATGGGAGAAACTATCATCATTTAATGGCTCCTGATATTGTGTACGAATGCCCATTGCAGGGGCAATGGAAGCAGTTGGTATTGCATCAGAAATACTGGCCCCTTAGTCTGAGAGTGATGCATGATGACTTATGTCCTAGGAGGAGACATACCCAAACCAATCAGGAGGCATGCTTTGACTCCACTATGGTAGAATATGTTTACACAAAATGTGATTCCTTCCGCCAAGAAAATATCACCCATTGAGTGAGCCTATCACCCGGTGTTCTAGCCAGCAAGCCTTTGAATCAGTATGCATTGATTTTTTGTCTTTAGTACCAGAAAGACAAAACCCAGGCAGCTTTTTCAAGTTACGATACAGTTGCTATGCCCAGGAAATTCCAACCTGAAATCACACTCCTCCCCCTTTCCTTGTTTCCTTTCCAACCAAGAAGGCTATATTTTTGAGTCAATTAATCTGGGAATTTTTTCACTTGGTGAAGGATCTAAATGTCTTTATCATTCCCCAAAAGATTTAACACCATTTTATTAGTTATACTAGGAACTCTACAATGGGGCAAAAAGACAATGAATTTCCAAGTCAAAACATCCAACTTCACTAAATATGCTGCTACTGGCTCCCTTCTCCATCCTTTAATGAACCAAGCAGAGCATGATGCCCAACATATCTTTGTGGACTGCTTCTCTTACACTGAAGAAGAAGCTGAAAATCCTTGTCTATTGGCTCTAATATTGATTCATCATAGTAATAAGATGGGGGAAAAATCAAGATGCCCTGTGCAAAGCCTTGCTGTAGAATTTCATTTTTAATAGGCATAAAATAGTTTTTGTATAGTCTGGAACCTCATATCTGAAAGTATGTCAGTTGGAATTTCAACCTGTATATATAGGGGACCCAGAGATCCAGAGTTGAAGAGTAGATCTACTAAAGAGTTCTTAAAAGCAAACCACCAATCTGGAAGCTCCACAACCCCCAATTCCATGGGCAAGCTTAGAAAACTCATACAAAGCATGACAAAACTTTATTATCATCCATCTTACTTCAAAAAATTATCTGTGTTCCCCAGTTTCTAACTGTGAGCTCCCCAAGACTGTAGAGCTGTCCTGTTAATTTGTGTATCACCAGAACTTATTATTGGTACCTACCTAAAGGAGCTACTCAAAATATTTGTTGAATGAAATTTAACTCTCCTGCCAATAAAGGTATTAACATCTTTACAGAGTTGAGACTATTTAAAAATGTTTCTCAAACAAATATTTTAGTGTCAACATCTCTAATTTTAAGTATAATGTTGTCATTATAAATAACATGGCTGGGCGTTTCATGAGACTCTGTTTCTGCCAAGTTTCCTAAAGACTGAAAACAAAACAGCAGGGGCAAGAACTTGCAATTTCAAAGTGAGGTTGAGTTCTCTGTGCAGACACTGCAACATAGGAGGGGTCAAAAACTGAACTTTCAGCTCCCAGCATCTTGAGAGTATTAAAGAATTGAGGTGGAAGAAGTCAGAAAGTGAGAGGAAGAACTGATTTGATGATTATTTGGAAGAGAGGATTCAAGGACTACATGGAAAGCCTAAATGAGACCCTTGCTGCTTAGGAACACAACAGAATCATCTGACTCATGCTGGAGAAAAGAGTTCTCTGGAGAGGTTGGCTGAGATGGCTTGTGGCAAAGTACAGAGGTTTACAGTAGCTGGACTCCCTAAGTGTTTGCTTTTCTAGAGACAAAGAACCTAAGCAAAGATACTGGCTTGTGGTCCCTATTCATGGGATCCTACCCAATGCGGGCTCCTGCCAGGGGATGGAAGCTGGCCCAGAAAGAGGCTGAGGAGAGATTATAAGTTGTCAACTAAAGGGGAAGCACTGTCCTTGCTGTAAAGATGCAATTGGAGGGGTTCAATCAGGACCAGCTTGGTAATTTGTTGGCCCCAATGACAAATGAAAATGCAGGTCTCTTGTTCAAGAATTATTAGAAATTTCAAGATGGTGACACCAGAGCATTAAACCAAGCCTGAGGCCCCTCGAAAAGTATAGTGCTGAGCATCTACATAGGGTTGGCACCCATGAGGCTGACCACGCAACCTGTCATGAAATCACACAGCTCACAAAGTCCCCAAAAGTTGCCTCAAGAGAAATAGGCAGGTTTAAGCTTCTTCCACAACCAGAGAAAATCAATGTCAGATTACAGAGACGTCAATGAAAGAAAACATCACCTACTGTTTCTTCTCCTTCTCTTCATCCCTCCAGGAATCAGAGGTAGCCTAGTGAGTGGGAGGATGTGTAAAAAAATACGTAGGGAAATCGATCTAAATGTTTGTTACCATTTCATCACTTTTCCCCATTGCAGACTTTGATTGGAAAACAGAAGGAAAAAGAAGGGAAAATGTTTAACTTTACATGAAGCTTGGAATTTTAAGTATTATACAGGATGAACATTTGAATTACTGAAATGCAGTAATTTGGGAGGGCAGAATAAAAGTAACCTGAAAACTTATTTTCAAACATCTGAGAAATTATGGGACTTGCCTGAAAATTTATCCAATGTGGTGATGATAAAGAAGCAGACATAGCCACATATTGGGTTTGGAGGACAGTGATGGAAAAGAATATAGGCATTTTATGAATGTGCCCCCAAAGAATTCTGCTCGTTCACTTTAATGGTTACAACTATTCTTATTGATCTATTCAAACTTCTCTGGGTAAACACACAGACACACATGCCTGCCCACAGACATGGATGTACATTGAGATATACTTACATAAATCTAAAAGACAATTGAGATGAAGAAATTGAATTTATGAGTTAGCTGAGCAATGTCTCAGTATTACATCAGGTATAAGCCACAGTGAAATAGAGTTGATAAAAGAAATACACACACACACACACACACACACACACACACACAAATGTGTGTATTTAAAAGAAACTCTCTAGAAATCTGAACTATGTAGATGGAGGATAATAACTCTAGACCAAAGAAGAAGTACAAAAAAAAAAAAAAAAAGCATTTTGGCACTGTTTAATTTTAAAGTTATAATTAAATCATCTGCTTTTTACAGGCAAGAAATAAGCTTTTACTGCCCTCAAGTGGTTTTAATTTATCACTGCAACATCTCTAACCACTCCAAAACAGTATTTCAATCAAAATCACATCTTAGAGGCTATTTAGAAAAAGGAAATCTAGAATAATGTACCTTTAATTCTGAAATATTTTCTAAATAATAAAATGGACCAAGTAGCTTTATGTAGTTGTACTGAAATATGTCCACTCCACAGATTTGCAGAATATTTTGTTTTTACTTTACCCTCACCCAAGGATATGTTTACTAATGAGAGAGAGAGAGAGAGAGAGAGAGAGAGAGAGAGAGAGAGAGAGAGATGAGAGAGAAACATCAATCAGCTGCCTTCTGTACTCACCTGGATCAGGCATTGAACCTATAACCTAGGTATGTGCCTTGACTGGGTTTGATTCCCAATCAGGGCACATACCTAGGTTAGTGTATGGGAACAATGTCCCAACCAACTGAGTCACCCAGCCAGGGCCAAAATTGTTGGGTTTGTATTTTCTAAATTTATCTATAACTTCTTCCTGAGCTCTAGGTCAGGTGGTCAGTGTTTGGGTAAGAAGAGAGTTTGGGGATAATTTCATCTTCCAAATTGAGCAATGAAAATAGTCTCATTTCAAACACATATTCAGAGTCTATCCTTCACCATCTTCTCAGCACTGTTTGCCCCCTTCCCCTTCCATCTCACAGGATGCTCACTGTGCCCTCCCTCAATGTTGGGTCCTTTCAGAACTGGCTGGTTGGTCCACCATGTTGCTACGCTGGCTTCTCCTTGGCTTTCTGTTGTTGCCAACCTATCAAGTCTCAGCCATGCCCTCCCCCACATCCCCGGGTTTAGGAAGTTGCTTATAGCTGCTGCTCCTGGGCCATTTATTCTTGACCATAGTAGAACCATTCCATGTCTGCTGGTTCTTCTTCATGCCCCTCAAGGAAGCACAAGAAGTATCTAGATGCCCTAATATCAGAAGAGAGCCTGTGTTGATGCAAGGGATCTGTCTTGAGCCCTCTTTGGACTGAAATCTCTTTTTGGTCAAATTTTAGCTGCATCAGAATCTCCTGGAAGACTTCTGTAAGGAGGAGCAAACTTGTATCCACCCTCAAGGTTCCTCTGGCTGATCTAATAATCAAATAGACATGAGACAGATTAGGAAGTGAAAATTAACACATTTAATACATACATATGTATGGGAACTCCCATAAGTTAGAGCAAGGCATGCAGCCCACTGGCCATGACTTTGACATGTTTGCATTACAGAGTTAGAGACACCACATGCAGGAAAGGCTCAGAGGTAGAAAAATGGATCAGGTATACCAGACATCCTGAACTAGGGATGAGGTAAGTTGGCTTCGGGGCATCATTGCGGGATGATGAGAGGAACAGAGATTTAGTAAATAGAAGTTTGCCCTGCAGATAGATGGGTCAAAAGAGATTACCTCTGATAATAGCTGATTATGGGTAAGGCCACTAATTCAAATTCTCCTAGGTAGTTCGGGGTGGAGGGCAGAAGTTTCTCTTGAGCCTGCTGCTAAAATAAGTTGTCTTTAGCTAAAAGTATCCGCATACCACTGAGCACATCTTTGAGAGACTCATTCTGGACCCTCAACTTGTTTAAAAACATCTCTAGGTGCACCCCCAGAGTTTGCAACCCAATAGTCTTGGGGTGGGTTCCAAAAATTTGCATTTCTAAAAGGTTCCCCAATGATGATGATGATGATGATGATGATGGTCCCAGGACCACCCTTTATAGACCACTACTACCAGCACTTCCCCCAACTGTTCACATTATGGTACATGTAAAAAAAATAAAGTAAAATTTATACTCCCCAAACGAGTAAACCTAAGAAGTAGGCCTTTGTTATGGAGAATGTTCTCAGTGTGTTTTATATTAATTAATCTTCCTCTCTGCCTGTCAGAATCACAGGGATCTTTCTCAGGTCTTCATCATGAGAATCTGGTGGGGTTCTCAGAGATAAAAACCATGGAAGTGTTGGGGCCTGTGGCCCTCAGAACTTTCTCATTCTCAATCAGCCCACAATCCGCCTCCAACAATTTTTAAAATTACCAATTTTGGTGTTTCTACCAGCTTATGGCTCTAGTGGATTCAGCTCCAGTTAAGATACAGCCGTGACTCTGGATTTACCTGTGTTGATTTTTCCATTGCTGCTGTGACAACTTGCCACAAACATGATGTCTTAAAGCAATCCAAATGTATCCTATGTAATAAAAGGGTAATATGCAAATTGTCCCCTCAACCGGGAGTTCAACTGGAGTTTGACCAACTGCCCCGGGCCCCTCCCTCTGGCTGGCCCCACCCCTGATCTGCCCCCTATACTCCCATCAGGGGCAAGGCTGGCCTACCAACCTTCTGTGTCCCCTCCCCCAGCCCAGCCCAATCACCCCAATCGGGTGTGCAGGCCAGACCCCACCTGTGCATGAATTCGTGCACCGGGCCTCTAGTTTTCTTATAGTACTGAAAGACAGATGTTTGAAAGGGTCTCCCTGGGCTGACATCAGTGAGTTAACTAGGCTACATTTTTTTCTGGATGCTCTATGGGAGAATCTTTTTCCTTGTGTTTTTCTACCTTCTGTAACCTTCCTGCATTCCTTGATGGTAAAGCCATTTCTGCATCTTTCAACCATTAATTAACATAGGGCTGAGTAATGTTCACATTGATGATTCCACATTGATGATTCTCTTCTGCTTCCCTCTTGCACTTTTAAAGCTCCCTGTTGGGCACAACCGATAATCTCCCTGTTTTAATATCAGTTGATTAGCAACCATAATTCCATCTGTGACCTGAATTTTCCTTTGCAGGGTCCAGGAATTGAGATGTCAACTTCTTTGGGCTGCCATTATTTTGCCCACCACCTGCTGTATCTCAAGAATTCTGGATGGTTTATCCTACAACCTCAGTTCTTTGATGAGTCTAAGCGTAGTTGCTGATTTTCTGTTTGTTCACCTTTCTCTTATCCTAAGGGCAGGAGTGATAACTTCTAAACTTTTTACCTCTGGGGCTAACCCCAAAAGTAGTGAATAGTTTTTCATATTAGACCTATATTTCTTAAATAGCAGTAGCTGAATTCCTTACATCTTTTGTCTCCAGGGTTAGATACAGAAGTTTTAAGAGAGAGGATACAGGAAGAAGTTAATCTCTCCATTATAAACACTTTGCTTTAAATCCAAAGAATTTAAAGCAAGGGACGGAATATAAAAGATGTACATTTCACAGAGAGTATTCATGTATTCTTTTGAAAATAAGTAAGAGGACAATTGCAGCAGACACAGAGAAGACTTTTTCTGAATTATAATAGGAAAGCCATGCCTTTCATCATTTGGGGCACATTTTGCACTTCAACTAAAATGTATACCTTTTTCAATTACTTAGGTCTGTCTGGAAAATTTAAAAACCTACAGCACCTTATTATAGGGAAACTAAAATATGTGAGCATATCACTTAACTGACTTCCTTCCCATAGTCAAAGAGTATGTTTCAAAACAACTATAGAAGACAAGGGTTTAATATTAATCTGTTAGAAATAGGAAACAAGTTTTAAAAATTACACACACACTGTGATTTCCTAGACATTGTTAGTGAAATGTACAAGGTAATTGCAAAATAACATACAGGTGTTCTAGAAGATTCAATCTGACCTCATCCCAAAATTAAGTGCATTCGTGCATTATCATCTATCCATGGTTAATCACTAGAATCCATAATTTGATGATACTTACGCCAACTCTCACTTGAAGCTTTTAGGCAAAAGTTGATGGGGATTTTTTATTTCCCTCTGGTAAAATGTCTCAAGATAATGTCTCCTCCCCTCTCTTGTCTTTTTACAGCAGAACCTCTCCGTTGGCTGAAGACTTAGGAAATGTGACAAATTGTAAGGCATCTGATTCTTTATTAGAATGTATTTCCCATCTTGTTATATCAGAGGGTGCAAACTGACAGCCACAAATAAAGTTTTTGTTGCAGACAAATTTTCTATGGGCCGTATCTGTTTTAAAAAAATTAATCTCCATGCTCTGGTTTCTCTTCAGACCGCATAAATCTTTCGCCTTTTAAAAAAAAATTAATCTCCAAAATTTAAAAATTAGAAGATTCAAAATTAAAAAGTGGGAGTTTTTAGCTTTTTACTGGAAACATATTCCCATCAATCAACAGAAGACTGATCTGAAGATAAATTCTCTTCTTGGGGAGAGGCCGAGGGAGGCAGAGGATGGCATGTCTCTTCAGTTGGCAGAGCTCCTACCACTCTCTATTATATTTCATGTGGTCTATGCATTAATGTCCCCAGGAAGCACTTGAGTTTTAAGTCCCAGACACTTTGTTCTGCCTCACCAGTCAATGGTTCAGATCAGTAACATTTAGAAATCTATAGTGAACATGAAGATAGAATTACATTGGAGGGTCTAGCCATAGAAATCTCAATGTTCATAAACAGCTGAATCTGTTAATTAGAGTTTGTAATCATTGGTATGCTCTCAAATTTGTAAATCACAGTTGAAAGGAAGTCTTGTAGACAGATGATATCTGACTCATTTTTGTACTATGATTAATTACACTATAAAATATATTTTTAAAACCTAGTCAGATTCTTTGGGCTTACAAAATATAAAAAATAAAATAAAATAAACAGACTCCAACCCAAATGGATCTAAAGCTAAAGGTCAAGAGTGAGGGTTAGGATGTAGGAGACATTTAAGAAACCCATAGGGAGAGCAGCATAATTAAAAGGTAGGCAGGGTGCTGAGCACTCTGGGTTCTCTTTATTTCAAAGTGTCTCTGCTTTTTAGTGCATTTCTCTTACAAAACCTCTTTTTCATTCACCTGTCTTTTAATTACTATTCCCTGGTAATTTCAACCTTCACATTTCCACATGCAGGCATCCCAGTCCATGACCATTATCAGCTACTATTGGTTGGTTCTCTGAGAAAGGGCTCTGAATGGTCTAACAAGACAATGTGGAATTTCTAGATTGGTAGCTTTTGGCTAAAAGTATGTGTTGTCCAACCAGTCACAGCCAGTGATATTGTCAACATCATCATAATCATCATCACTCATCTCTTATCATCACAGTCAAAATCATTGCTAACATTTATGGGATGTTTCTTACATTCCAGACAATCTCATAAACACTGTAGACATGATTCATTTAATCCCAGTACCAATTTGGGAGGCAGACACTATTTTGACCATATTTTATGGATGAGGCCAGTGAGCATGGTTATATGCATGCTCAATGGGGACTTGGAGGCAAGGGTGGCTTCCTTTCAGATTGGCTGAGTATGAGACAAGCAATAAAAGACATGTCTAGAACAAACTATTTTCACTTTGGTCTTGCAAAATAGGAGGCTCACAGAGAATTATGGGCAATTTCTTCATTGAGAAATTACTAAAACTGGTTTGCAATGTGCTTTGCTTACACAGTTGTATATCTCTCTAATTGTTTTAAAGGCTGGTACAGTCAGCATTTGGACCAGAACAAATTCATGGTGAGATTTTATAGTCTATAGAACTCTTTCACTCCCATGATCCCAGATCTGTGCTCCTGGACCCCATGGAGTCCCTTTCTCTCTATTCTCTTTCCCTTTCTTCAGTCTCTGCTACTGACAGCTCCTCACAGATGTTCCCATTAGCTCCCTCTCTGAAGACGTACTTTAACCCTTGGATTTAGACCACATAGTGAACACGGGACTTGACAAGGTTGGGCAGTGGCCAGACGGGGAACATACTTAAAAATGGAAGCTAGCTGCTTAATTTGAAACACCTGGATAGTCATAAATTTTGTCCAGACAGGGTGTCTAAAGGCACTGTGGTAGATTCCAGGGCTAAAAATAGGACCTAGAAGGCCAACAACCACATACAAGTCAAAAGGCAGCATGATGGGCGGTGCAGACACATCTGGGTGCTCCAAGAGTGAGAGACTAAATAGTGGAGGTAAGTCAGAAGTTAAAAGGCGCTTTGGAGAGAATAAACATAGAGGGACAGACTTTGCCAAGAGGATGTTGTGTCAACTATCTTATTACCACACTTTCTTGACGGTGTTGTGATTCCATTTGTACACACCACAATCACACTTCTTAAAGATAGCTGCATGCTCATTGGACCACTGAAAATCATATCTCCCACATTTTCTGCCACTAGGTACTCTCAATGGGCCTCTGTTCCTTTCCTTCCTTCCTTCCTTCCTTCTTTCCTTCCTTCCTTCCTTCCTTCCTTCCTTCTTTCCTTCCTTCCTTCCTTCCTTCCTTCCTTCCTTCCTTCCTTCCTTCCTTCCTTCTTTCCTTCCTTCCTTCCTTTCTTCCTTCCTTCTTTTCTTCCTTTCTTTCTATCTTTCCTCTTATAACAAATATTTATTGAGTTCTTACCATGTATCAGGTTCTGGGATCTAGTGAATAATGTTCTTTATCTCCAAGGAGTTCAGACTGGAGCTGAAGACTGGAGTTCAGCTGGAGCAATAAATAAAAATCCTTCTGGGATTTCTGTTACCAACATTTACCTGATGTATTCTTGGACATCAAGTCAGGCCTGACCAAGGATTTCCCATTAAAACAGAAGTTACCTTCTCTGTCAAGCAGTGGGTAAGCGTCAAGCTAGCTCACAGCCTCCTTCTAAATGTCTGCCTTCTTCTCCGTGTTTCTTTGTGGGTGAAGTATGCTTGCTGACCAACTTCCAAGATTTTATTTTTATCCTTAGTGTCTTAATGTTCTTTACGTATTACCTCTTTTATTCAACCTCCAGAAAATAATGTCAGTCATGTTGCCTTAATATGAATTTAAATCACTGTACCACCTCTTCTTGGCATTTTATTTCTTGGTTTGAAAGGTTGAACGAAAGTGGGACTTCCCTACTAAATAAATTTGAAAAATCTGCTCTAAATGAAGCACATTCCAGGGAGAAAGCCTGTCCAAATACACACCTTCTTCCTTACATGTAAGGCTTGCCTGCATGCAAGGTTTCCTCTGGTTTTAATTAGAAGCAAAAAGTGCCTCACACCTTCTAAAAACGCTCAAGGCTAGTGCAGAACTAAGCTGTCTGTTCTCAATACTCCCAAGCTTCAATTTCCTAATTCCAGCTGTTTGCCAGCAGTTTCCTATTAGAACAGTGTCAGCTTCCAATAAAGGGAGGGCTCCTTTGGCAGACCCCCTCAGGAGGAGCAGCCAGCTGGAAGTCTATCAGCCATCCTCACCAAGGGGGACAGTGACTAGATAGGAAGAGAGTCCAACAGAAGCTTAAATAGCCGAAAAGAGTGTGTCTGCCAGTGCCTCACACTGAAGTTAGGGCATAGCATACCTATTCATTTTGACAGTTAAAGACCTCATTAACTAGCTACTGCTTAGGGCAAATGAAGTGTGTCGAAAGAGAATCACTCATCAAGGCATTCACTAAGGGTGTCCCTATTCTTAGAGCCTTTCTATTTTATGTTCTGTGTAGGGTGTCGACAAGGACTTGCTCTATAAAGGATCAGGAAGGTGTTTCTTAGGTGTTTAAGTCAGAATAAAAAGTGTCCAATGATGTGCCAATGGCAACCCAGTCTCTAAAAATAAACTCCGTGTCTGTTACTTACAATGCTGGCTTCACTGAGAGTCAGTTTCACATGGTTTTTCCATGCCCAGAAAAAAAAAAAAAAAGAGGTGAGGTTCTTATTGCAAACACTTTTGAAAATCCATTTGATGATTTTGTAGGACCCATAAAGCTCCCAAGGATTACTCATATGTTGCTGGCTTCAGAGTAACTGACATGATCACAATGATTGTTTTTTAACTCCTTACAGATGTTGGAAAATTACAAGTCTAGTGCTTTGTGAAAATATCACTCTACCTATGCCCGGCTTCTTTATTTTAATGAATGGAATTATTTAAAAACTTGGAATTGTGCATGTTTGGTTTCTCTAGGCAATAATTAAGTTTAACTACTTGATTGTGCAAAGCTCCAGAAAATTGAAACTGAGTATATTTCATGAGCTTCTATCAAAAGAAAACAAGGTGGGTTTTCTTTCCTTTCTCTGCTTATATTTTCCTTTTTTCTCCTTGTATTTTATTAAAG
The DNA here is from genome assembly GCF_028538775.1 of Myotis yumanensis. Taxonomy (NCBI): domain Eukaryota; kingdom Metazoa; phylum Chordata; class Mammalia; order Chiroptera; family Vespertilionidae; genus Myotis; species Myotis yumanensis. The sequence continues at coordinate 199,426,144 of NW_027223753.1, read as the reverse complement.
GGTGGATAATGATGCTTACTTTGGAGGGTTGGAGAGAAGGGAACAGAACAAACTTTCTCTTGTTGCAACATTTTCTGATGGAATCCAATTCTGTGAGGCAAGAAGTGGTACAGCCCACCTTTCTCGTTTCCTTTCTCATATTTTATACAAGGGAAACTGGTGCCCAGAAAGAGGAACTTGTGTACGAAAGTGACAAATCAACAGGAAAAAGAGGAATACTTAGGGTTTATGTTCTCCAGCCTTCTGCTCCTGCTACTTAGAAAGAACAATGGTGGAAGGGAGACTTTAAAGCATATAAGACAAATTCAGAAAATTTCTTTAGGTCTTCACATGATACATATCATTTTATTAGCACAGCCTTTGGAAATCTTACCTAAAGGAGGAAGAACTGAAATGGCTATCTGAAAAAGAGGGGAAGAGAGAAACATATTTCACTTGTAACATTTTGCTGATTACATAGGGGAAATTCTGGAGGGGCTAGGATAGACAGCCAGCAATTATTGGCCACTGAGAAATTCAGCTGGCTCCCTGCTAGTGAAATCTAAGCCACAGTAAGTGTATTCATTATGTAGTCCCGGACCCAGAAAGCAAAACTTACTTTCTCTAGTCAGGTCATGTAACTATCAATGTTCCTTATTGGAAGTAATCAAAACAAACTCTGGATGAGTAAATCCAAAAGGAATTTTTCAAAAAGGTTATTGGATACTCACAGAATTTTCAGAAAAGCTAGAATATTAGGCTCAGGAGACCAGCAGGCACCAGGAAAGACTGAGCTTCAGGGACACAGCTAAGATTACTCAGCAGTAAGCATCAGGATGGACCTTATGGCCAAGTGCAGGTCATTATATGCTGCCCCTGCCAACCTTGGGCATTGCCTGCCGTTGGCACCATTGCCAGTGCTGACTCTAAGACTGCTGTATCTGTTATTTGCACCAAGACAAAACTCTCCTTAGTCCCTGCATCTTTGCATCACTCCCTCCAGGCTGGATTTACCAGTGTGTGTCTGACTGGCAATGTCAACATTATATGCCTTATCGTATCTGCTGCAAAAACCGTGCCAAAGCAAGCACCTGCCATTTCTTACTTTGCTGTACATCAAGAGTAATGGGTAACCCTGACCCCATTCCTTGCCTAAGAAGGAATGGAATTCACATGTCAGCCAGCCAGTATCACCAATGATACCAGCTTGACTGGTATCCAGAGCTAACCATGTCTATGGTTATATTCTGTCAGAAGGGGAAAAAATGACTATGATTCAACACCATCTACAAAACAAACAATTAAAATGATAAAGAAGAGATATAGCTGCATAACCCAATGAATGTAATCAGAATCCCTCCCACCCCAGCCCTCCAAAATCTAAAGCAAGCCTACCACTACCTAGTAGCATTACCTTGAGCAGGTCCCTTCACATCTCTGACAGTGTCTCATCATCTTACAGATGAGGAAGTTGGACAAAGTGATTTTAATGTCCCTTCTCGTTATGACAGTGTCTCACTCAAACATGAGAGTATCAAAGGAGAGTGGACGACGTAGCCTTGTGGTCTGATAAACCAGATGCCAATTGGAAGAAGCAACCACAAGGGTGATAGAAGGTTCATGCAGATGGACAAGAATAAAATCCAAGCTTACTTGTTTAAAAATTTTTATCACTAGTGCTCTGATGCAAAAAAAAAAAAAAAAAAAAGAAAATATTTTTTAAATTCCTCTCAAGGGATCAAATATTTCTGTCACTAATTAGGAAGCAGGAAATCATAATCTGGAAAGTCAGCTGGAGAAGCCAATCTGGATTTGTTAGTGATAATTTTTCTGGTAAAGCAAAGTGGATACAAGAGCACTTACGCCAGGACTATAGCTGTTGCTGCATCATCAACATCATCACTGTTGTCAATTTCATTGGTATCTTGAGCATCATCTGGCAGTTTTTTATTTCTAATGCTGACTTGCTAACTACTTTCTATAATAAGATTTTCTTTTAATTCCAAGAAGCTCTGGAGATGAGACAAAATAAAAATTTCTTGAATAAAGGTTAAATATTCAGAAGTTACTTTCAGAGAAAGTAATAATATATGCCAGGGTATCTGGTTATGACATAATATTGAAGCGGGTCATTTTATCTTTCTCATATCTTATTTCTAGGCATCTTTCATTATTTACTATAAAGTCCTGTGACTCGCAAGAGAACCTAGATCCAGGAATTATGTGACTATATTTTTATAGGAAGAACATGATTTGGAAGACAAGACTCTAATTTTATCTCTGCTCCAAGTCCTGAACTTCTGAGTAGAGTTTGTTTGTGGGTAAAACAAAGAGAAAAAAAAAAAAAAAAGACAGTCTTTAGTGGGTAAAATAACATGAGAAATAAAAAGAAAGACAGCTTTTAATGACAATTCTTTCTACTCAATTCTTGAGGAAAAAGACCCACCTGAAATTTACTGAGAGAATTCATTATCAGGGGAATAATTTTTACACCTCTGTAGCATTTATGGAATTGACTTCTGGACAATAATGTGTTTTGTAAAACACTCTTTGAACAGTATTCTACTTTTAATTTTCTGCGAAAAAAAATCATCATTGCCATCAAAGCATATTTCACTGTGACTATTTTCTCCAAATATGAAATTTACAAATTGGAGCAATCAGCCAACATACACAGCTCTTATGATCATGCATTAGGAGATTTGGATTTGATTGTTGTTGTTTGTTTGTTTTTAGAGAGAGTGGAAGGGAGGTGGAGAGATAAAGAGAAAGAAACATCGATCTGAGAGAGACACATCGATTTATTGTCTCCCGCACAGGCCCTGACCAGGGCCAGGGATCAAGTCTGCAACCTAGGTACATGCCCTTGATTAGAATTGAACCTGGGACCCTTCAGTCCGCAGACCGACACTCTGTCCACTGAGCCAAACCAGCTAGGGCTGCATTAGTATATTTGTAATCAATTTCATAAGATTGCAAATATAAATAAGCTTCATAGAAGAAAATCCTGGAATAATTTATGGTAGCATAAATTAGAAAGTGTGTGCAGGGAATGATTTATAGACATATTAATATTAAAATATTTGAAGAGATTACACTTGAAGTATAAAAACTCTCTGGACTACCTTATATCCCCTTTTGTACCTTTTTAATGCTAAATGTTCTTAATAAAAGACAATGAAATAGAAATATGAATGATCAGTAATATCTATGCTAATTTTGAGGTAATAAAGCGAAATAGCTTCAAATAATTTTTGAGCAAAATAATTATGCTTTCTCAATCATTAGTCAGAGGTTAAGGGGAATAAGAACAGTAGGGGAATTATTTAAACTGCACTTCCTATTACAACATTTTAATTAAAAATCTATTAAATAATTAAAACCTAAGAAGAATAAAGTATTGGCCATCTATGATTTAGTCAACCAAAATTTGGTTATGGCAGTTCATATATCTGTCAAATTATATGTAAAAGCTGTAGTTTATCTTTCTTTTTTTTCCTATTCATCTTTGGCATTTAAAGTAGATGAGCTAATTATTGGGTGTGGATGTCTGTGGCTTGAGCTTTACCCTGAGAATTCAATATTTAGGTAATGACCTTTTTTAAAGACAAAATTGTCATCTGTTTTATTCAGGTTGGTCCTGGTACTTTCCAGTTGTAAAATAAAACTGGCTGAGGTTCAAGAAGGTCACATCGGTTAAGATTAAACAGAGAATTTTGTTTTTTTAGAATTGAAACTCAGACTGGTCAGAGCCTGTAATCATTTTTTTTCCCCTCTTAAACATAGAGCCATTTTATTTTGGAGAGTGATCACTACTGAATCTCTGAGTCATTCCAAGGCAAGTATTAATATTAGTCTTTATTTATTCCCATTAAAACTCCAAGAGGTGTCATTGATTCCCCAATCTCCACTCCTCGTGTAATATTATGTATTCTAAATCAAGATTAAGAAGTTGAATAAATTCCAAAGTGACAAAATGAATCCTTTGGCCTTTGCAAAATCAAGCCAATTCATCCTGAGCCAAGATGAAGAATATATTATTGTTCTGATATATTAAGCCAGCTTTTTTCAATTATTTTAAAAATACTTCTTTAATTATAAAAACATAAAATTCAACTGTAAAACATTTTGTTTCAAACAGTCAATTCATCTTTAGAAAAGCCCAAGAGAACATAAATAAGGATTATCATCCTTCATTTTACAGAGAAAAAGTGATAATAATCATTCACTGACCCACTATCCATTAAAAAATAAAGCCCTGGAGAAAAGTTTAGAAGTTAGACAATCTTGGCATCTGGGGTAAGTTTAGGAAAATAGGAAAACCACATTAAAACAAGAAGAAATACAAGTTGTTGTTTTTTAAAGCTAAAAACAGACCAGATGTTGACTGCTGGATGTCAATGGCAACAAGAGAAAACAACACATGTGGATTCAATGTTCTTTCCACAGACAGAATCTCAGAAAAACATATTCTCTGAGAGATCCAAGTAATTATGCTTAACTGTAAACCGCTGTCTAACACACCCTACCACATTTCTATGCCTGGAAAAATAAGAGCAATGGAGGTGAACAGGTTAAAGGATGGGTCCAAACTTCACAGAGAAGAGTCAGGAAATTACCAGTGATTGAAATAAATAAAAACTCACACTGCATGAATGTAACTCAGCTCATTTTCATCTGCTTGGAGCAAATCCAACTGGATATTTCATGACCAAAAGATCAATTTGGGGAATAGAAATAAGAGAAATGAGTCTCGTGTTTATGTATGTGATTTGTGAAGAATCATCCAGCTTGAAGATTAAAAATGGCTTTAATATTTTCTGTGTTTATTTTCAGCCTCAGCCCTGCCTTCATGGTTCAGTAGTGGTTGAGCATCAACCTATGAACTAAGAGGTCACAGTTCGATACCAGGTCAGGGCACATGGCTGGGTTGTAGGCCCAATCCCCAGTAGAGGGCATGCAGGAGGCAGTGGATCCATGATTCTCTCATCATTGATGTTTCTATTCTCTCTCCCTCTCCCTTCTCTCTGAAATTAATAAAATATATATTTTTTAAGAAAATAAAAGAAAAATTTGATCTCTCTTATATGATCCCTACTGTAATTAGAGTAATTCCCAGCCAACCAGATTCTAAAACCCACTTAAGAGATATAAAAGAAAAACCCAGAAATAGATTTTTGAACCTGAGACTCTTCATTAGATATTTTGTTTGTTGCTTTATACCTGTATGAGGCTCAAATTAAATTATCTGGGTCTTTTTGGTGTTTTTTTGGTGTGTTTTTTTTCAACATTCTTCCAATAACTGATAGGTTATGGATCATGATATTAGCTAGCAAACAAGATGGAAACACAGAGTCCCTTCTTAGGTGGATTTCACAGTCTAATGCAGGAAGACGGAAAGGTAATTAACTATGATAATACAGTGTAGGTAAATGCTGAGAATCAGTAATGCATAGGGGCAGAGTAGGGCCCACAGAAGTCTTCAAAGAGGAGACCATTTTATTGAATCTTAAATAACTGGTGCAAATAAGTCAAGCAAAAAAGTGTAGAAAAAGGCATTCTAAGCAGAATGAATGGCCTGATCATGAGCATGGAGGCCTGAGAATGCCTGGGGATTCCAGAACCTGTGAGCTGTGACAAGACAAGGGGAACTTGGTTTTGTTTATTGGTGTTTCTCCCTCCGGTGCCCAGAAAAAAAGTGCCAGACTCAATATTGGTTAGAGGTTATAAATGATTGAATAAAATCTAATAATTTATTAACAGCCATTTTTTGGCTATTGAGTGGAGAGGCAGAAGTGGAAGCAGGAAGATTATTCAGGAGACTTTTGTATTCGTTCAGGTAAAGATGATGGAAGCTTAGACAAAGGGGATGGCAGCGAAGATGGAGGAGTGTGGGAGAATTTGAGGTGCATTTGGAAGTAGAGTGAAAGAGACTTGGTATTTAGAAAAAATGAAAAGATCAAGAACTACTTCATAGCTAAAGGCATTCAGGAGTTGTATTCTCTTAAATTCTAATGGTGGGAGTAGTAGAGATATCCAAATAAGCAATAGTTATGGAACACTAGTATTTAAGTGAATTTGGTACTTAATTGATGTCAGTGTTTCTTCTAACCTTACTCTAATTTTATATCATTAGGGAAATATAAATTAATATTTTATTAGTAATACATTTTCTTATTTTTAAAGGCCATAATTGTATCACTTAGTGTTAAGCTTATAGATGATTTTCACATTCTTCTTTATGCATTTTGATTATCTGCACATTTCACAATGATCATGTAATGACAGAGTGGTCAAAATTTCTGCAACGGATGAATCTCTGAAACTCTTGCTCAACAAATACTTGTAAAATTCAAGATTCAATCCAGGAAGGCAGACCTGTTGTTTCTGTTTAACACCAACATGGCTATGCCACCATCAGTACAAACAGTCAACAATTCAATACCATTTTCAAAATATTATCAGGGAAGAAGGATCCAGAGACTAATATTGCCTTATAATTAGTGAATAAATAAAAGTTTAAATTATTTTGTAATAATGAAAATTTCTACCAGTGAAAGACATAAAAGGCAACCACACCATACTTTGTCAAGGAAAAAATCTATTTGATTTTTGAACAATTGTACGTTTCAGTAAAAAATAACCTCTTATTTTTTATTTAGAATTTTTATTTGCATGGTTTACACTGTGTTCAGAGAAGGATTCCTTATTCAGGCACCATAGCCACCTAGTGACTGATATCAATTGTAGGTGTGTTATCTGAGAGAAAGATAAGCTCTGGATCTACTTGGCAAGTAAAAACTCAAATGAATATTTGAGTCACAGACATTTATCTAAATTTCTAGATATTAAGCAACATATGAATTAGGATTACTTTTGTATAATTTTCTTTAAACAAAAATGAGATTTAAAAGTTTATTGAGCTTTTAGTTCTTCTGGTTATCTCTGTAGCTTCCATCTCATTCAGTCTCCAAAAAGCCAAAGAAACTTATTGGATCTAGAATTTACAAATTCCAGGGTCATCTCAATGGCTGTGTGCAGACTAGCTGTACCTTCTGTGTCCAAGAAAAAACCTTGAGGAATCTTCTCTTTATCATCTGAGCTGTATATATCTGTGTAGGGAGGTGAAAGCTTATTTGAACAGTTTCACCAAGCTTCATTGGACATAACTAAAGGAACAAAATTTAAAAAAATAAATGTTAAATGAAATAAGGAGCATAGATATCTATGCTCCTGACCACGATGCCCTGACACACCATCTACACACATACTTCCTCCTTTATTAAAACAGAGAAGTACTCTATCTCATCCTAGTTTACAATCATCAGTCTTTTTTGACTCTTCACTGGCATGAAGCCACTAGAATTTCTGATAAACTAAGAGAATTTATTCTCTATCATCTTCCAATATGATGTCACTAGTTTGGGGAAAATCTTGACAGAATCCACACTCTACTTCCTAAAGTAGCCTATGGTTGGTCTCGAGACAGAAACACTTGACCAGAATCCTTCTATGAAAAGCAACCCCCTCCACACCCACACTCCTTAATGAAATGTGGGAAGTGAGAGTCAGGAGACAGTCTCAGAAACCTTTTTGTAAGACGGTTTATGGAATGCAGAATAGGTACACATAAACCTAGACAGACAGACAAATATATACTTGTTTACCCAGGTCGAAATCCTGAGGCTTCTGAAGTCTGCCATTCATGAAATGGTATTTCATTATTCATAGACTGGTTACAAAATATGTACTTATTTTCCAGGAACTCTAAGTAGAAAAAAGACATTCCCCCAGTATTAAATAAAACCCTATCTGTGTAGAGGACATATGTGCTTCCAAAAATAAGACTTCTGTTCAGGTGCCAAAGCTGGGAAGAGGCTGGCTTACAGGCTACATAAATACTTTCTTCTTTTACCCCCATGCTTGGATATAGTCTGTCCGTGAGTATTAGCTCTATTATTGCTCATTATTTGGAAAATGCACATATTTTCATCTATTTGTTTTCATATGGGATCTTATTTTCCTATTTATCTTTCTAAATGTATCAAATTCTAAAATTTCAATATAATGTGGAAAATGTACATAAAAAGATTATATCAGAGCTCTTGGATGTTTCCCTTCTGTTTGCAATCAGTGGTTTATAAGAAGGATTAATACTCATACTCAGATTTGGCTTTTCAGGGAAATATTTATCATCATTCCTGACACAATGTGATTTTTAGTTTAAGTGAATGAGATCGATTACAGTAGTCTAGATTGATGACAAGTATGGAATCTGAGTATGCAGACTTTTTTTTTCAGCCACATAATTGTTCTCTAAAACCCCAAACTCCATAACTTTCCTGCAATAAAATGAAATATATATATATATATGTATATATATATATATATATTAATGGGGCCCTTCATTGTATAAAAACAGTGTTTCCATGAAGAAGCAAAGGAGGAATGGCAGCATACATTTTTCTTATGATTCCTCAACTTCTCTACTAAAACATTACTAACAATGGAGTTTGAAGACAGTTTTAATCATGTAGCACATGGTCTTATCACAAACATAAATATAATTTGTTAATAAGATGCCATGTTATAAGATAGACTCCAAATACTCATGAAATACCTTTATAAATATATTGATTTGTAGTTTAAGGTACCATATTTGCTTTAAATAAACAGAAAACTTAGCTAAGTCCAATATTTACTTAGATGTACCAGAGAAAGCTAGTATGGGAGAGCTCAAAGGATATGCTAAGCGAAGTAAGCCAGTCAGAGAAAGGCAAATACCATAATCTCACTAATATGTGGAATCTAATAAACAAAATAAACTGGCGAACAAAATGGAAACAGAAGCTTGGATACATGGAACAGACTGACAAATGTCAGAGGGGAGGGGTTGGGGGTGACTGGATAAAGAAGGTGAAGGGATTAGCTAAAGAACATACATGCATATCCCATGGACATGGACAATAGTGTGGTGAAGGCCAAAAGAGGTAGAAGTGAATAAAGTGATGGGGGGGAGGGGAGGTGACTGTAATAATGTCAACATTAACAATTTTTATGAAAAGAATAAATAGGTACAAATAAATGAGTAATCGGTGTTCAAAATAAGCAAAGAACTTTTAAATGCTCTTCCCCTAACATCTAAACCCCATAAACCAGAGACCAAAAGTCTGTGAGAAACAGTTAATTTTATGAGACAGTAAACCATTTCAGAATTATGATTACCAGAGTCTACCTGTTTAATGGAAGATGTAAAATATATATTTTCTGTTACTGCTGTGATCATAATCATGTTTGAAATCCATGGACCTCTGGGGATATCTGCTAAGTTCTTTTTTTTTTTTTTCTTAATCTTCACCTGAGGATATTTTTCCATTGATTTTCAGAGAGAGTAAAGGCAGGGGGAGAGACAGAGAGAAACATCAATGTGAGAGAGACACATTGATTGGTTGACTCCCACACGCACCCAACCAGGGCAAGGGATTGAGCCTGCAACTGAGGTACATGCCCTTGGCAGGAATCAAACCAGGGACCCTTTGCTCTGTGGGCCAATGCTCTATCCACTGAGCAAACTGGATAAGGCTCTGCTAGGTTCTTAGCTAGCAGTCTACCACCAGAATTCCCCAGTGGACCAGGAAGTGTTTAAATAATAAGTTATTTAAAAGTTGGCTCAAGTTATGCTATAATAGCAAGAAATTCACAATATGGTTTTAAAGAAACAAAACATTTGAAAGCATTTCAGGTGTTTGATAATAGGCATGTTGATTCATATTTAGGATGAACACTCAGTTTCATATTTTTAACCAGAATGTTGTTTTTCAAGAAATCAATGTAAAATACTGCACAATTTGCCCTAGCTGGTTTGGCTCAGTGGAGAGAACATCCACCTGTGTACTGAAGGGTTCCTGTGTTCAATTCTGGTCAAGAGTACATGTTGGGGTTGCAGGCTCAATCCCTAGTAGTGGCATGCAGGAGGCAGCCAACCAATGATTCTCTCTCACCACTGGTGTTTCTTTCTCTCTCTCCCTCTCCCTTCGTCTCTGAAATCAATAACTATATATATATATATATATATATATATATATACACACTAGAGGCCCAGTGCACAAAATTTGTGCATGGGGGGGGGCAGGTGTCCCTCATTCCAGCCTGCACCCTCTCCAATCTGGGACCCCTCGGGGGATGTCCGACTGCCAGTTTAGGTCTGATCCCACAGTCGGACATATCTCTCACAATCTAGGACTGCTGGCTCCCAACTGCTCACCTGCCTGCCTGCCTGATTGCCCCTAAGCGCTCTCCTGGCTGCCTGATCACCCCTTAACCACTCCCCTGCCAGCCTGATTGATGCCTAACTGCTCCCCTGCTGGCCTGATTGCCCCCAACTGCCCTCCCATGCCAGCCCAGTCACTCCCAACCCTTCTCGCTGCCACGCCCCAGTGGCCCAGAGACCACAGACCCTTCTTGCTGCTGCACCTCCTTGGCCCAGGCCCACAGATTGCTCCCACCGCCATGCCCCAGAGGCCCAGAGCCCATAGACCTTCCCGCCTGCGTGCCTCGGCGGCCCGGGGCCCACAGATCTCTCCCACCGCCACAACCCAGAAGCCCAGAGCCCACAAACCCTTCCTGCCTGCATGCCTCAGCAGCTAGGGGCCCACTGTTCGGTCGTCCATCCTGGTTGTGATGGCCTTAGGCTATTATTAGTATAGATTTTTAAAATGTTGCAAAATTTCAAGCAATGTTTTTCAATGCATATTTTTATTTTGATTATATCTAGATAAATGGTGTATCAAGTATGCTTTAGCTGCACTAATGTAAACACACAGGGTTAAATCATAAGGAAATTATGTATTTTACTGACCAATGAGTATGAAAATTGGTTCAGCACCACATTAGTATAATCAAAAGTTTATGATTGTCATAATAGTTTGTCCTGACCACTTTAGTGTTATATTTTCATGTTCATTATTTCATGTCCCAAAAAGGATGCTGAAACTCACAAATCATATTTAGAAGCAAGATAAGATTATAGGGAAAGAAAGACACTGATCATCTCTGTTCTTATGCTTAACTCTTTTTATGTTTTACTTTTTTGTTATATTTATTTTTTAAAGACTTTACTTTTAGATTTATTTTAGGTTAATAACAAAATGAAATTTCTCATAAATTCACTTCTCCAGTACACACATAGCCCCTTTATGAGCATTGCTCAGCAGAATGGTACATTTGTTATAATTGATTAACCTCTCTCCATTGGCACATCATAGTCACCCAAAGTCCATAGTTTTGGTGCTGTACATGTCCTGAGTTCGGACAAATTTATAAATTACATATATGCATCATTACAATATCACACATGGTATTTTTACTGCCCTAAAAACCCTCTTTGCTAGGCCCATTCATCTATTCCCCTCAGCCCATCCCAGTAACCACTGATTTTTTTACTCTTTCCATAGTTTTGCCTTTTTCAAAAAGTTATATAGTTAGAATCACACAGTATATACCCTTTTAAGACTGGCTTCTTTCACTAAGTAATATGCATTTAAGGTTCTTCCATGTCTTTCGGTGGCTTTATAGATCATTTCTTCTTGGCACCGAAGAATATCCCATTGTCTGTTGTACCATAATTTAGCCATTTGCCTTCTGAAGGACATCTTGGTTGCTTCCAAGTTTTTGCAGTTATGAATGAAACCACTATAGACATGTTTGTGCAGGTGTTTAATGTAGATATGTGTTTTTAGCTCCTTTGGGTAAATACCAAGGAGTACTTGTCTGGTATGTATGGTAAAAGAATGTTTCCAAGACACCATCAAACTTTTCCAAAGTGCCTATACCATTTTGCACGCCAATCAGCAATGAGTGACAGCTCCTGTTGTTCCACATCCTCACCAGCACTTGGCGTTGCCAGTGTTTCAGAATCAGGTGTGTAGTGAGATTTCAATGTTGTTTTAATTTTCATTTTTCCGATGACTTATCATGTGGAGCATCTTTTCATATGCTCACTTGACATCTATATATCATCTTTGGTGAGGTGTCTCTTAAGGTCTCTGACCCACTTTTTGATCAAATATTTATTTTCTTTCTTATTATATTGTTGAGTTTTAAGAGTACTTTACATATTTTGGGTACAGTTCTTTATAACAAGTGTCTTTTGCAAATATTTTCTCCCAAACTGTGGCTTGTCTTCTCATTCTCAAGGCTTTTTTTTTTTTTTTTTTTTGCACAGCAGGAATTTTTAATTTTATGCAGTCTAAATTATCTATCTGTTCTTTTTATGAATTGTGCCTTGGATATTGTATCTAAGAAGGCATCACCATACCGAAAGTCATCTTGTTTTTTCCCTATTTTATCTTCTAGGGTTTATAGTTTTACATTTTGCATTTAGGTCTGTGATCCATTTTGAGTTAGCTTTTGTGGGAGGTCTGTGTGCTGATTCATGTTTTGAATGAACATGAATCAACACACAGTTGTTACAACACCATTTGTTGGGAAGAGTCTCTCTGCTCTTTTGTATTAACTTTTCTCCTTTGTCAAATATCAGTCAACTATATCTATGAGGCTGTATTTCTGGTCTCTCTACTTTGTCCCATCAATTTATACCACACTTTCATCAATACCACACTCTCTTGGTTACTGTAGTTTTAATAGTAAGTCTTGAAGCTGGATAGCATCCATTTCCAAGTTTGTTCTTTTCCTTCAATATTGGCTATTCTGAGTCTGTTGCCTCTCCATGCTCAGCTCTGTAACAAATAAGCAAAGTACTTCCCAGAAAACTCCCTCTGAAATTGAATTGGCAGGACTATATCACATGGTGAGTCCTAGTAGTAAGAGAGGCTGAGAAATATCTATCCAGCCCTTTCAGCTTTTATAAGGTCAATTAGTTTTAGTGGTTATTGGATGAGCCAATCAAGAGGGCCTGCTACATTAGGAATAAGGTAAATTCCAATAGCCTAATAATAGGAGTTTGCTATATTAATAGAGAAATAAAATCAGCTTTTCCTATACATGTTGGAACAGTTAAAAAGAGCTGTTGCTAACTTTCCTCTAGCTTCTTTGACCCCAAGTTCTATGCTTTGTTAAACTGCTAGGTTTAAGCCAGTAACCCTCAAAGTACTATGTTACGAAATATATCTTCAACATAATGTTTATAGTCATGGTAGATGATGCCTTAAAATCATTGCTTTATACTAAACAACAAAGTGAAGGAACAAAATATAAGTACATAAAGCAGCATGGATAAATTTTACAAACATAATATTAAGTGGGGGGAAAAGACACAAATGAGTACATGCCATAGATTCCACTTACATAAAATTCCAAGGCAGGCAAAGTTAGTCTATGGTATTAAAAGTCAAAGAGTAGTTTCCTCTGTGGACAAGGTATTGCCTAGAAGGGGGTATGAGGGAGACTTCTGGGATATGGTGATATTCGGTTTCTAAATATAAGTCTGGTTGCACCAGTGTGTTTGTTTTGTGAACATTTATTAATCTATACACCAACAATATATTATTTGGTCACAAATGTAATAATAAAATCATTTATGTGTGTGTGTGTATCTGTATATAATTTGGTAAAAATGTAATAATAAAGTCATTTAATTTGAATTATCATACCTTAGAACTTTCTAGATTACATTTTGATTATTTTAAAATTCAGGCTTTTCAGGGACTTACTTTCATATATTACCTGTGTCAAATGAAAGCTGCATTTCTTTCAGAATCAGGCTTATTTCATCTCAATTACTGATTATCAAGGTGAGTAATTGGGAGTAAGTTAAATTAATAAATAAACACATACACATGTAGTCACTTGTGTGTGTCTGAATTACTAAAGCTCTGACCTAAATATTTTTAATTCCCACAAAATATTTAGATAAAACATCACATTTAAGGCGCATGTTTTAAACTGTAGCTCCAAGAAATCAGCAAGCTTGTTTTCGATGTAAATTTCAATATATAGTATTTGTACCCTCCATTTAAGGATTGGTGGTTTCTGCCAAGTTGAATTAAGTACACAGAGCACGACTTTCCAGGGAACACTGTAACTATTGTATTACTCAGTGAAAACACAGCTACTTACATTCTCACTGCAAAGCAGTCTTAAAATATATTATGTCTTTAACAGAAAGGGACTGGAGCTCACTAGACCTAGCCAGTGTCGAAATAAAAGTCCATTTTCTACCATGTTATGCAAAATAATGATTCATTTAAATCTTAAGATAAATGTGTCTATTTATAAGTTGATATAAACTAGTAAGGAAAATGCTTTAAATGATGTATCAAGCCTGGCTGGCATGGCTCAGTGGTTGAACATTGACCTATTAACCAGGAATTCACAGTTCAATTCCCCATCAGGACACATACCTGGGTTGAGGGCTTGATCCCCAGTGTGGGGCATGCAGGAGGCAACTAATCAATGATTTTCTCCCCTCATTGATGTTTCTATCTCTCTCTCCCTCTCCCTTCCTCTCTGAAATCAATAAAAATATATTTTTTAAAAGAAGATGTATCAAGAGGATCAAATCTTCTAAAGACAGTGTTTGATCTATAATCTGCACAGAAATATGAATTTTACCTATTTAATCTAAAGAGGAAAAGTTACAGCTACATTCCCAGTTTTATTTTTTTAATATATTTTTATTGGCTTCAGAAAGGAAGGGAGAGGGAGAGAGAGATAAAAACATCAATGATGAGAGAATCATAGATTGGTTGCCTCCTGCACACCCCACACTGGGAATCCAGCTCGCAATCTGGGCATGTGCCCTGACCAGGAAGCAAACAGTGACCTCCTGGTTGTAGGTCAATGCTCAACCACTGAGCCACGCTGGTCAGGCTATAGTCCCAGTTCTAAAAGATAGAACAAAGTCTTAGAAATATAAGAACAGAAAGATGCTGAGATGTGAAAACAGTGGATTAAAGAGTCTTCTCTAAAAGACAGTGTGGTGAAGTGGGATTATTATTGGTTTGTACAAACTTTCTCCACTTTCCCACTTAGACTCATTCTAATCAACTGGACAAGAGCACCCTTCTTCTCACCATAGCCTCAACTATGTCCTTGACGTATGCCAATCTGTGCAAAAAAAGCAGTATTGCACTGGCAACCTGGCTTCAAAAACTGATCATTTTATGCCTGCATTGTATTTCTTACAATGAAGGACCAGCACTCTGGTGGCAGTCTCTTGACTTCTGTATTAAACAATAGTCATGTCTCACCTATAAACCCAGATAGAGAGTCTGGTGAAATGAAGATCTTTCTCATATTTTTTAAATCTATACAACAAAGGGCCAGCAGCAGGAGCAAATATACAATATAAAATTATGTTCTTCACCTCCATCAGTTGAAAAACATTACATACTACCACAATTCAATGGTGTCTTTTCTAACTGCTCATGCTTAAATAAAATACCATATTGTAATTATATTTGTCATGTAGAAAAATCATGAATTCCAAACTTGAATATGCTAGAGTGAGCAAAATTGTAACCAAGTACCATATCAGGATGCAACTTTTTGAACAAGCACAGTAATTCACTTTAGAGATCTCATAAAAATTTACTTACTTTGCTACTTTCCACTTGTTTTATTAAAATTATATCATACGGAAGAGTGTAAAAATGGCTTAGAGAATTCTAATAAACTATGCACTTCTGTGTCTACTCCCAGATGTTTTGAAGTCCCCTGTGTGCCACTCCCAGGTAATACCACCTACTCATCCTTCATCCAGAGGTTTTCATCATTCTGACTTATATAATGACTAGAGGCCCAGTGCACAAAAATTTGTGCACTCGTGGGGGGGGGGGGGGGGGTCCCTCAGCCCTGCCTGTGCCCTCTCGAAGTCTGGGACCCCTCACGGGATGTCCACCTGCTGGCTTAGGCCCACTCCCCGGGGAATCAGGTATAAGCTGGCAGTCAGACATCCCTCTGGCAGCCCAGGAGCCCTCAGGGTATGTGCACTTGCCAGTGGGAGCAGGCCTAAGCTGCAGTTGGACATCCTTAGTGCTGCTGAGGAGGCAGGAGAGGCTCCCGCCACCACCGCTGTGCTGCCAGCCATTAGCCTGGCTTGTGGCTGAGCAGAGCTCCTCCTATGGGAGTGCACTGACCACCAGGGGGAAGATCTTGCATTGAGTGCCTGCCCCCTGGTGGTCAGTGTGTGTCATAGTGACCAGTCATTCCAAGCCATTCTGCTGTTAGGGTCAATTTGCATATTACCCTTTTATTATATAGGATAGAGACCTGGTGCTTGGGTCGGGGCCAACTGGTTTGCCCTGAAGGGTGTCCCAGATCAGGGTGGGGGTCCCGCTGGGGTGTGTGGCCAGCCTGGGTGAGGGGCTGAGGGCTGTTTTCAGGCTGGCCACACCCCCTTCAGGGTGGGGGTGTCCCTACTGGGGTGCCTGGCCAGCTTGGGTGAGGGGCTGCTGGCCGTTTTCAGGCTGGCCACGCCCCCTGGCAACCCAAGCTCCCAGCCTCTCCTTTTTCTCTTTTTTTTCTGGGATTTATTTATCTTCTATAATTGAAACTTTGTAGCCTTGAGCGGAGCCCAGATCTGGCTAAGGCAGGTGGGAGACTTGGCTTCCTCCATCGCCGGGGGCAACCCAAGCCTCCTGCTTGCTCCTGCTCCATGGCCGCCGCCATCTGAGTTGAGTTAATTGGCATACTCGCTCCCGATTGGCTGGTGGAAGTGGCTTGTGAGCATGGCTTGAGCATAGCAGAGATATGGTTAATTTGCATGCTTCTCTTTTATTATATAGGATTATCTCATTTTCTTTTCATTTTAAATAAGTTTATCACTTATTAAGCTATCTCTCTTATTTTTGAACTTAATATAAATTTCTACTCTATAACATACCTTGTGTCTAGCTTATTTCAATCAATATGAGATTTGGAGAAGAGTCATTGGTATTGAATGTAGCTTTCCTTCATTCAGTTTCCCTGCTGAATAGTATTCCATTTCACTCTATAATGTATTTGCCATTGTACTACTGATGGACATTTTGTTTATTTGCTGAAATTTCTTATTCTTATATATTTATTCCAATACTGAAATCCCTGGGTCATACATTATGTGCACATTCATCTTCCCCATGGAATGCCATTCTATTTTGTAAAGTGTTTTGGTCATTTTTTACATCTGATCACAAATATAGAAGTTCCTATTGTTCCTAAATGACTTTATTTGATCACTTTTTTCAGCTTCTCTCTCTTCATGATCTCCCCAGTACTTTGGCTTCCAAAGACTACATGTGTTCCAGGTGGAGTCTCCAATAAAACCCCTACACCATGCTCTCTGATTAACTTCCATGATGCCACCCACATTCTGGTCCTACTGGAATGAAGATATAAAAAATGAAATAGGAAAAGCAATGAAATTTTGAAACTGCAGCTACAGACAAAGGACAGGAAAGTGCCCTACCTTCTATCAGAGTTTTGGCTATTGGTATTTTTCCATAGCTTTTGTCTTCTTTCCTGCAAAAGAACTCCCTGGGAGGCTGGGGAAGAAAAATAGAACCAAGAAAAGAAAGGGGAAAAATGTCTGTATTCCCTCTCAACATTAGGAGTTCCTATTTCTGGTCTTCTCCAAGCCAGAATTACAGAGCTCATTCTCAAATCCTCTCTTGCTCGGTGCCACAGTGCTCACTTGGGAGTTTCCTGCTGCACTGTATGCAGACAGGAGTACTGGAGGAAAATGCTGAAATGGTAAACTCGCTGCCTAGTCAGTAGTGTTTTGCAATTCTTGTGTTCTTCTGCAGAAAAAAATCATAGAGTTCACATAGTTGATCCATGCATTCTATTCTGGTTTCATAGTTACCTGTGATGAAAAAAAGGTTAAATGTGCTAATTCCACCTCATCCAGAACCAGAACCCTGTCATTCTTTGTAATTGCTTATCCTTTGAAAGGGTGGTTTTGAAGTTATATTTATTTTTTTAAATTATCATAAACACTTGTATTTCTTAGTCTGTGTCTGGTCATTCTAATTCAGGAAGTCATTTCGTGTTTGTTGTGTGTTGCTGCATCTTCTTTCCTCTTATTGTGAATTGTTCTGGAGTTTTTTAATTCTATAGAGTCGCATATGTTGGAAATTCTTTGAGAACTGGGATAAAAGTAGACTTTCTGAGGCAATTTCTTTTAGTTTCTGGAAGATGGTCTGAGTGAATTCCCAATTTGAGGCCACATAAAGTTAAACTTGACTTGAATTTGTTCAGATTACATAAGTAATGTGAAAGCTTACTCAAAGTTGACAAAAGATTAGTGTTATGGTTATTATATTTCAGAGGCATACTTATTTTTTTCTTATTTTTCCAGTGTCTTGATTCATGATAATTCATTTATCTTGAAGTTGGAAGCAGGAACGTGTTAGATACTCTTCTTTTAGACTCCTCAGCCTGGTAAAGGTGAAGGTGCCCAAGGCTTTGTTTCCAGTCCCCATTGACTAGAGGCTATGCCATGCAAGTCTTCAGTTCTTCAAAGTCACCTGTGGTGATTAGCTCTCAAGATTCTTATAAATTTTGGCTTATGTAGTTATTTTTTTAAGTATATTTTATTGGTTTCAGAGAAGAAGGGAGAGGGATAGAGAGATAGAAATATCAATGATGAGAGAAAATTATTAATTTGCTGCCTCCTGGACATCCCTTACTGGGGGAATTGAGCTGGCAACTTGGGCATGTGCCCTGACGGGAAATGGAACCGTGACCTCCTGGTTAATAGGTTGACACTAAACTACTGAGCCACACCACTAGAGCAACTTATGTAGTTTTTTTAAAAAATATATATATTTTATTGATTTTTTTACAGAGAAGAAGGGAGAGGGATAGAGAGTTAGAAATGTCGATGAGAGAGAAACATTGATCAGCTGCCTCCTGCACACTCCCCACTGGGGATGTGCCCGCAACTAAGGTACATGCCCTTGACCGGAATCGAACCTGGGACCTTTGAGTCCACAGGCCGACACTCTATCCACTGAGCCAAGGCGGTTAGGGCTTATGAGGTTTTTAATTTCCTATAAAATTTTAAACATTTTTATTTTATTTTAAATTATCTGGTATTTTAGTTGTTTTCATTGAAAGAGTCTCTCTGAGAAGCTAACTCTCCATATAGTTGGAAATGGAACTTTCCATGTATTTGTTTTAATAGTGATTTTTGAAATCCCAGAATTATTATTCAGTTGGTTTTATTTGTGCATCTGTTTATTTTATTTAAGAGGTAAAGATCTTTTTAACATTTTTTCACAAAAGATAAAAATAAATTTATTTTGTTTTCTTGCCTAATTAAACTCATAAAATAATTATGAGTGTTGCTCTCTTCTTTACCCTTTTAAAATCCTAATATTAAAATGGTATCCTACATCTAATTTAGAATTCTATTATTTTAAAACTGCTGCAACTTATAAAACTAAGCAAAATTATGCCATATGAGCCCTCAGTTGCATGACTTGGTATTTACCCAAAGGATTTTAAAACTTATGTCCACATAAAAACCTGGGTACAGGTGTTTATAGGAGCTTATTTTAATATAATCAAAACTGGGAAACAACCAAGATGTTCTTCAGTAGTTGAGAAGATAAATAAACCGTGGTAAATCCAGATAATGAACTACTATTCAGCACCAAAAAGAAATAAGTTATCAAGTCATAAAAAAACATCAAGGAACCCTAGACACATATTACTAAGTGGAAGAAGCCAATCTGAAAAGTCTATAGGATTTCAACTATATGAAATTCTGGCAAAGGCAAAACTTGGAAACAGAAAAAAGATTAGTAGTTTTTAGGGGTTATTGGGAAGGGAAGGATGAATAGACATAGCACAGATGATTTTTATGGCAGTGAAACTACTCTGTAGGATATTGTAACGGTAGATACATGTCATTAAAATGTGTCCAAATCCATAGAACATAAAACATGAAAAGTGAACTCTAATGAAAACTATGGACTTTGGGTGATAATGATGTGTCAATGTAGGTTCAATTGTAGAAAGGTACCACTCTCTGGGGAATGTTGATAATGGGGAGGTTATGCATCTGTGGGGTCAGGGGGGATATGGGAAATCTCTACAGTTTCCTCTCAATTTTTCTGCAAGCCTAAAACTTTCTTAAAAAATAAAGTCTAGTAAAAATGAAACACAGACTTGCATGCATACAAAACCTGTTACAACTACACTCTGTCAGATACTAGCCTCAAGCAATTGTTAAATAAGAAAGTATAAATCACTTAGCATATCAATATCTTTAAATCTAATATTCAATATCAAAAAACAAAGATTAAAAGAAAAAGCTTGTTTCTCTTATTGCTTCAAGAAATATATCCTATGCTCCAATTAGTACTTAGATTGAGTTATTGCTTCTCAAATTAAATTATAAGCACTTATTATTTGTAGAATTTCAAAAGTATGGAGCATCTCCATTTTATTTTTTTCTGGGGTACCTGATACTTTTTAAAGGTAAAATGTTAATCTTTCATAGGTCTGCAAAGCTATTCTTTTATCTACAAAGTTGATATAAATAGAAAGATGTGTTTTTCAGACTCTAGTCTTATATTTACTTGTAACATATTGTTAGTTTTCATTATATGTTCTCTCCATTTTAAACTCCTTAGTTATTAATAGGAAACTATTTCTTAGTAATGCAGAAAAGACTGAGGGTGAGTATTTTTACTTAAAATATTCAGAGAATTTCAATCAGTTAAACATATTACACACTTATGAGTAGTTTTGTTAGAATTTTCAACAGATTGGCACTCTCCCCTAATAAAGCAACTCTTCATTTATATTTTGTCTATATTACTCATTAAAAATCTCCTAATTTTGATAACTTAAAGTTAGTTAACTCTGGAGATGTCTGAAATTTAGAACTGCAAACTGTCCTATGTAAAACATGATTTGTAAGCTCTGATTTGAACAAATATGTGCAATAAAACTAAAATGTAATAATTACCATGAATATTTCTCCTTATATACATATATCATACCTCATAAACATATATCAATAAATGTTTTATAAATATATACCATAACTATTACATAAATTATTCAATTAAATATCATAATTAAATACAAATACTATATCCTAACATAGTGTAAATTTAGTAATATATTAGCATTTAAGAATCAGTAGGTACAAAAGCCAAAAGGATGTTGAAAGCTGATTAACTCACAGAAACTTTAGTTTGAAAAAGCTAATGAAGTTAAGGGTTCACTCCCGTTTTTATGATAGGATTTACAATTCAGAAATATTTTTAGCTTACATACCATAAAAGTTATACCATATTAACAACTGCAAATTGTGAACTATGATTATTGCAATATTGATTAACTAGTAAGGTTATTCTGAGCTCATTAATGGCAATTATTTGTAACATATCATTGTCTTTTCTTACTAAATATTCTTAATCCCATGTAGTTTATTTCCTAACTACTATGGAAATTTGAGAGTAAGCTAATAAACTATTCACAAACAATAAAGATCTAATATTTTAAACACATTTAATAAATAAAAGGTAGCAAAATCCTCAAAGTTTAACAAGTTAATAATGTTAGCCATTTTTAACCTTATGAAAAATGTCTTTAAACTCACAGGGACATTTTGGTCAAAAGCAATTGAGTCTGATAAGTGTTAAAATCATTCTTTTATTTAACTATACCACTTATTTTGTTAAAAATGTATTAAAGAAAAAAGAAAAGACCTATATTTTAGCTAATGACTGTGAGTTCACAGTCTTTGTTAGGAAAAGAAATGAAAAAGCTTGTGAATGATTGAGGAGAATTGTAGGGGAAGTACTACTAGTGATAAACTTTTCCAAAATAATGCTGTCATAATTTCAGGATGCTGTAATTAATAATATGTAATTACCTAGTCAATTTCTAAATTTCTTTTTTTGTCTAAAAGAATCAAGTTTTATCTATTAGGATAATAATATGCTCATGATGATATATTTAATGTTTTTAGTAAAAATCAAAAAGTAGAGTTCATACATTTAAACTTAATTTAAATTCACATTTACTAGAACATACATCTGTAAAGCACAATGTATCTGCTTTGAAAGTACAGAACATTATATCAGAAGTTGGAGAGATTTTTTTTTAAATCAGTGATCCATATAATTCTAAAGTTCTTGATACTTCTTGCCTTAACAATTTAAAAATGAGAGCTCTTTTTAATAGAAAAAAGTGTTATTCACTTGTAGGATGTTCCTCCATTTTCAATCATTTGATCTCTCAAAAATGTCTTGTGGACTAGTTGAAGCACAAAGTGAACCAAGGCCTCCACTAATAAGGTTTTAATCTTTTGATTTTTCAAACAATAAAATGAAAAAATGAGTTTGGTAATCTTTGTAGACCATTTCCCTTGTCATATCCCTGAAATACCTTGGTTAGTAAATTAATCCACTCTCCCTATATTAGAACATGTTTTACAAATAATACTGCATCAGCTGCATATGTATAAACAGTTATTCTAGTCTGAAAGAGGGAGCCTCTCTCTACCTAACATAAAGAGAAACATTTAAAAAACGTGTATTTCTTTCATGGCATATATTGAGTAAATGCTATTGAGAGATTTCTTTAACTGCAAGTTATAGAGAATTACACCTTAACTATATACTATAAATCTGTATGTTATAAATTATGAATTATAAAGTAACTAGAGGCCCGGTGCATGAAATTCATGCACTGGGGGGGTGGGGTTCCCTCAGCCCAGCCTGCCCCTCTCACAGTCCGGGAGCCCTCAGTGGATGTCCTACTGACGGCCACAGTCTGGTAGCAGAGGCTCAGAGCAGGCATCCTGTGTGTGTGTGTGTGTGTGTGTGTGTGTATGTGTCCATGGAGGCTTGGAGCAGGCGCCCCTCTGCATTGATCTCTCAGGCTCCTGGCCTCCACTGCGTGTTTTTTCTCTCTTGAGCAGTGGCCAGGGTGGGGTGCTGCCTGCAGGCTGCGCTTTCCTGCTCATGGATCACCAGATCACTGCAGAGACTGGGGGCAGGCCCTGCTGGGTGCTGCCTGTGGGGAACTTTCCTGCTATGGGATCGCCATGGCATTCCCAGGAGTAGGCCCACCTGGGGGCCACCTGCCCTCCGCACTTGCCTGCTCTTGGATCGCCATGGGGTCCCAGCTGGCAGCAGGGCTTAGGCGGCACACAGGGGTCCCGGCTAGGGGCGGGGCTTGAGCAGTGTGGGGCTTAGGCGGCAGACGGGGGTCCCGGCTGGGGCAGGGCTTAGGTGACACAATCGTGCCGCCTAAGCCCGGCCGCCCAGGGGTGCACATGGGGCCCGGATGGCGTCTGGCGCTGGCCAGCCCTGCCTGCAGTATGCAAATTAGCTGCCATCTTTGATGAAGGTTAATTTGCATATGGCGCTGATTAGCCAATGGGAAGCATAGCAAAGGTATGGTCAATTACCCTTTTTGTCTTTTATTAGGTAGGATTAACATTTATTTATTACTTACTTTTTAAGCTTCATTTTCTATTTTTTCCATTTAAGTTATTGTATTTATATATATTTGTAACATGCTGCCCAAATCACCAAATGACTTGTTTTTCTTTTTGTCCGGCTCATTTCTCTTCTTGAAAATTTAGCTCCATCAAGAGATTGTAAACTCTCCCTTTATTGCCCAAGATGTTAATTCACTGCATCATTTTATAATCTAAACTCTTCTGAAGATTTGGGTCTGTGGCTCTTTATCAATTTTCTCCCAACAGGAATCATTTTGAATATGACTAAGCATTTACATCCTGAGAGTTAGTTTGCTGATCATCCTCATTTGTGTTTATTTTACATAAAAAATACATTTCCCCCCATAACTATTATTACCTCATCAAATATATCCTCCCAGATGCAATAGCAGAAATAAATATCCTTTATCTGTACTTTCAGATGGAAGTAGGCCCTAAGAGAACTCTTTAGGCCAATGACAAAAACAGCTTCAGCTTCCATCCTGCCTATTCTGCTGCAGTACTTCTACACAATTCCTTCTGAGCCTCTTGTGAAAGTGCCTTCCAAGAGTTTCCACCTAGCTTTTATTTTCTCTTCTGTTTTCTGGAATTTAATTAGCAACATCAAATTGTAAGAGATGTAATGGATGGGGAGAATATAAAGTGAACCCAAGCCCAGCCTGTGTGGCTCTTTAAGCATTGACCCATGAACCAGGTCAAGATTCAATTCCCCATCAGAACACATACCAGGTTGTGGGTTTAATCCCCAGGAGGGGGCATGCAGGAGGCAGCCATTCGATGATTCTCTCTCATCATCGAAGTTTCTATCTCTCTCCTCCCTTTCTCTCTCTGAAATCAATTTTTAAAAATGTTTAAAGTGAACCCAAAATGTGTTTCCCCTCATAGCAGATAGTCCTAAATTGTTCAAATTTTCCTCACTCTCTGATTTGTGAGAAACAACCTAGAGTGCCCTGAAAACCAGCTTGCTGCATCTTTCCCAAAGACTCACATCTGTGACTCCTCACCTTCTCTGTAGCTCTTGACAATTTCCTCATTTGAGTGAAAACAGTTGAGAAATTTTTTCAGCTCCCTTTCCCCAGTCATCTGCTCCCTCCTGTCTTTCAAGAGCTTCCACTTCCAAATCAGGATGGTGCTTGCCAGGGCCCAGTTTAGTCTTGGCTCCTGGCACACAAATCTGATTGGTTGTAAAAGGCTTTAGTTGGGCTGACCTGACTTATCCCGGTAAAACTGAGGATTCAAACCCCAGCATTCCCAATTAGCTGTTGACCCTGAACAAAGTGGCCTTGACTTGTAGAGGGAAGCACATCTGGGAAGTATATGTTAGGCTTGTCTTTCACCTATAGGCTCTATCAAACACCAAATATGATTTCCTGTTTGAGCACAGTTTGGAATTACTTTCATTACTCCTAACTCCAATCTCTGGTAAAGACTTTCTGATGACAGGAGGTGGAGGATTCATTCTCTTTCCCCTGCTGTCCTGTCTTTTATGTAAGACTAGAGGCCTGGTGCACGAAATTTGTGCACAGGGGGGGGGGGGCGGATAGGTCCCCTCAGCCCAGCCTGCACCCTCTCCAATCCGGGAACCACTGGGGGATATCCGACTGAAGGTTTAGACCCAATCCCAGGGATCGGCCTAAACTGGCAGTTGGATATCCCTCTCACAATCCTGGACCACTGCCTCCTAATTGCTCACCTGCCTGCCTGCCTGGTCACCCCTAACTGCCCTCCCTGCCGACCTGATCGCCCCTCACTGCCTCTGTGTGCTGGCCTGATCACCACTAACTGCCCCTCGCTGCTGGCCAGGTCGCCCCCAACTTCCCCCCCTGCTGGCCTGGTCACTCCTAACTGCCCCACCCACTGGCCTGGTCACCCTTTACTGCCCCCCTCTTCTGGCCTGGTAGCCCCCAACTGCCTCCTCTGTTGGCCTGGTCACCCTCAACTGTCCCCCCCCCCCCCCCCCCGCCAGCCTGGTTGTCCCTCACTAACCCCCTTGCTAGCCTGGTCACCCCACACAGCCTGCTTGTTCAGTTGTTTGGTCATCCTTCACTAACCCCCTGCCAGCCTGGTTGCCCCATGCAGCCTGCTTGTTCAGTTATTTGGTCATTCCTCACTAACCCCCCCCCCCCTGCCGGCATGGTCATAGGCATCCATCTTGTGAGGGTGTGAAGTTTAATTTGCATATTACCTCTTTATTATATAGGATACTAAGGGCAGAGGGGGTCAAAGCAAGGGCATTCACAGCCATGTCAACCTCTCTGTTCATCGTACAAAGCCTTTGGCATGTGAAGACTCCTCAGAGAGTGATGGAGTCATCTGAGGGAGCAGAGGGAGCCACAGTACTGAACCACTGGTGAGTAGGAGGGAGTAATAAAATACATCTGTTTGGGGGGAGCTCAATTTAGGAACTTTATTTTTTACTCTCAATAGACATATTGAGTTATAAAGATGGAACGCAACATTTGAACAGGAATTTTTTATGTTAATCTTTATAGATTTGGTAGATAGATAAAGAAAGAAAATAAGAGCTATTAAACTTGGGATTGACTGAGTGCAAGTAATATTTAGGAAAAACAAACAAACCTCAAGCCAAAGGGGAAATAGACAATGGATATGAAAGAGAAATTGAGGAAATGAGAAAACCAAATGGCCAAAAGAACATCATAAAAGGTCCTCAAACTCATTGAAATGCAGGACAATGCAAATGAAATCACAATTAGAAATGATTTCACAGTAATAAGATTAGTAAGAAAGTTAAGCAATTTTGCAATCCCAAATTGATGGAAATGGAATTCTCATTACTTGTGGTGGAAATATAATCTGAGACATCTCCATTGGAGTACAATTTGGTGGAATCTAGTAAAGCTAAATATGTAAACATCATGTAACCCAGTCATTTCACTCTTTATTATGCATTCCAAAAGACTTCTGACATATGTGGGGAGGAAATTTGTATCAGAAAATTGATAGCAACATTGTTTATGATGACATAAAATTGATGGGGAAAACCCCCTTAATATCCAACATGAAAAGTTATCTATTCAAACAATGGAATACCATTCATCAGCAACAATGAAAAAACCCACATAGATAAATCTTATAAATATAATTTGAAACAACATGTGGCAGACTTTATTTCTCTTGACTGCTAATCTAAAGTTGGGCATTTACATTGGTCATGGAGAGGGAAGTACATCCGCACAGTATTTAAAATGCCCTTCCCTTCCTGATTGAAATGGAATATCTCCCAGTTACCTCTTTCTGCCTTCCCCTTGCATTCAATGTGGAAATGATTGTAGAAATGTGGTAGCAATTTTGGGGCCATTAGGTGATGTATATAAGTGGGGATATATAAGACATGGTGTTGCAGAAATCTAGTGAAATCTTGGCTCCCACTAACATCATTTCGTTTCCAAATGTGTACTTAGCTGACATTTGTGTCAGCATTCTCATTATACTAATATTAGATTCTATCAGATGCTTAAATATTATTTTACCTGGAACAACTTATTATATTTAATTTTGTTTGTTATCTTTTTTATTGTAATGAAACCTACAAACCATGATATTTACCATTTTAACCATTTTAAAAGTACAGTGGCATTATGCACATTTACTGTATTGTGCAACTATCACTGCCATTCATTTTCAGAACTTTCTGTTTCTTCCAAAACTAAAACTCTGTTCTTATAAACACTAACTCCCCATTCCCCTCCTCTCAGCCCCTGGCAACTACCATTCTACTTTCTGTCTCTATAAATTTGACTGCCCCAGATTCTCATATAAGTGCAATCATACATTTTGTCTTCTTGTGACTGGTTTATTTCACTTACCATAATGTCCTCAAGTTTCATCCATGTTACAGAGTGTGTCAGAAAGTCCTTCCCAAAAGCCTGAATAATGTTCTTATTGTATGTATATACCATATATTATTTATCTGTTCATTAATTGATAAATGCTTGGGTTGCTTCTACCCGGGACATTCTGAACAGTGCTGTTATGAACATGGGTGTACAAATTTCTGTTTGAATTCCTGATTTCAAATATTTTGATTTGTATATGCAGAAGTAGAATTGCTGGATTATATGCTAATTCTAGGTTTAAATTTCTGAGGAATTTCCATACTGTTTCCACAGTGATTGCACTATTTTAGGTTCTCACCAGCAATGCACAGGATTCCAACTTGTACCCATCTTCACCAACATCTCTTCCTTCCTTCCTTTCTTTCTCTCTCTCTCTCTTTCTTCCTTTCTTTCTTTCTTTCTTTCTTTCTTTCTTTCTTTCTTTCTTTCTTTCTTTCTTTCTTTCTTCTTCCTTCCTTCCTTCCTTCCTTCCTTCCTTCCTTCCTTCCTTCCTTCCTTCCTTTCTTTCTTTCTTTCTTTCTTTCTTTCTCCCAATTAATTGATCTACTAATCAGTGTAAAAGTTATACTTTAAATCATTAGCTTTCCTTTTATATTTTGAAATATTCACTTCATAGGCTCATTTTGTGTGAAACGGTATTTGAGTCTTTGGGGTTTATTTTTATTTGTATATTTCACTCCCAACCCTCTGCATTCGTGTTCCTGGCTAACAGATGCATGGGTGGTTCAAATCCAGGGTTTCTCAATCCAACACAAAGTCTTAAAATGATGATTCAGGGCACTGCCCTGACTGAGTTGTGGCTATCACTCACTCTTTGTTCAGTTACTAGTCATAAGAATGAGTCAGCATCCTTTGGCCTCCCCAGGTCCTTGCCTCCCAATAAACTAGAGTTTTAAATGTACCTACTTTTCCTTCTCCTTTTATGAGTGTGAGAGCTCACCCACCACTCTCCATCTCCTAGCTTTCACAGCAAACTTGACTCCATATTACATCTCTCATGGTGCATTGAGTCACCATCATCCCATCGAACTTCCTGACCCAGCACATTCCGGTTTCATGTCCCCACATTAAGCCAGGTTCTTTATCCATGATCACTCCTTTTCTTTTTTTAATAAAAAGTTCTCATACATTTTAAAATTTTATCTGTAGTGTAGTTATGATATTTTGGTTGCCTATATTTATATAGCCATTTTTATTAAATGTTTGATGTGGTGTATATTTGAGGGTACCTACCAAATCGTGAACCTTTTGAACCACCTTTTTTAAATGAAGTGATTTATTTGATCTTATTAAGGCTACCTCAGGGTCACTTTAACCAATTTTTCTTCCTAGTTAGTGTACTCACTTACCTACATGTTCAGAGTTGTCTCTGCCTTTAGTCACAAGAGTATAAAAAGCAAGGCCAACATGTTGTCATTAAATGTAAGGATGTCTTGATATTTGAAGACTTAAATTGGTAGTATTCTCTACTTTGTCCCACTCTTTTGTTTCCTATAGACTATTTATCTATAGAGCTTTAGCCAACTTCCTTACTTTGTTTCTCCTCCTATTTTTTTTTTGAAAAAAATGAACTTCCAGCTGCCTTTCTGGTTTCCAAATCACTACTTACTTTAAGCATTAATATTTATGTGTGATCTGATTTCTTCTTTATTTTCTTGCTTGATTTATGATAGATTTTTCATGCTTTTTTACTCTAGCATTTTAATTATACTTTTGTCTAGAACATAAATATATGTTTTTCTGCTGATGGGTTTCCTTTCAACTCTCCAAGTTAGTTAGTATAATGGGTAGGATCTAGTAAAAAAGATTCAATGACAGGAAACTGTAATTAATAAAGAGCCACAATTTAAAAGAACTTGATTCAAACAGTTTTATAAAATAGTCATTTTATCTCTTTAAACTCTTTCACTTACATCTTTAGATAATTGTACATTAACATTTTTTTATGAATACTCTAGAAAATAATGAATTTTGCCTGTAGTTCATTCACTTACAAGTTCATTTACTATAAACTTGGATAAAAATTAACATTTCTACAAAAAGAGAGATTATGGGAAAATACATATGAGAATCCAATGGGGTTTATTCATTGATTGATATATATTTAATGAACACCCATTTCTCATGCTTTGCAAACACAAATATGAGCAAAACATGGCCTTAGGCTTCAAGTAGTTCACAATCCAGTACAATAACACCAATACAAGCAATAATTTCACATGTAATGTGATAAATGAATAATGACAGGGGGCATGGAGGAGAGAGCTGCTGAACTTGCCAGAAGATCCTGGGAAACATCACAGAAAAATGCTTTTCTCAGCTGCATCTTCTAGGGTAAGCAGACCTTGCCAGGCAGCCAGTGCAAGAAAGGTTTTCTAGAAAGAAAGAGTCAGCATATGCAAAATAGTTAAGGCTTACTTTTTGTTCAGAAGATGGCCATGGGAAAGAAGTGTCAAATGTGTGGCATTAACACAAAGAGATTAAACAATAAGTGGAGTTTTGAACAAGGTTCTAAAAGTCTTATGTACCTAACTGAGAGGTTCAAATTTTACCCTGAAGCCTTTGGAGAACTTGAATATCCATTATAGAATAGTTACTTGAGAGCAATATGGTCCTCCATGTCAGGATGGGGTTTGGAGAGAGACAAGAGCAGAGGGAGCCTATTTAAATACTAGTAACCTGGTCCTTAACGAAGAAGATGGGAAGGATGGGATGAATTTGGGAACCATGGCTGAGGTTGGATTGTTGAGCATTTTGGCTGACAAGATTCAAGAATTAAATAAAAAGTTCCTTAAAGATAAACAAAAAAATCTAAGGCTGTTAGCAACTGCTAACAGAATAAGCAGGAAGGCGGAAAAGATGTTAAAAGATGGGATTATTCTCCATTACATGATTTGGTGTCATTCTTAAAGTCTATGAGAATGGGGGTACTCTGCAATTGCATGTGTACAACCTACATAACTAGATACAGTCAAGAGTAAAGTAGATCCTAAGATGTGTATGGGTTGGAGCAAATTGTTTTGAGGGGCCTCTGTCTATAAAAACAACTTATTAAAAATGTATTCTAAAATTCAAGGGCCCATTTGATTTCTGGTAATTTATCAATGAAAGACGGATAAAGAATTAAGAAGAGGTGCTTACATATATATCATTGCCAGTCAGTGCCCGTGATTCTTCAAAGTGCCTAGGCATGACCTCTTCTTGTTCAGGTCTAGAGACCATCCCATTTTTATCAAATGTATTCATTATTATCAAATGTGCTGTTTCTGGCTAATTTTATATCTCCCACCCTGAGAAAAAGAGCAATGCTGTTGATATTCAGAATGCCATGGTTCTTCCCAACATTTTTGTATTGAAATAATAAAGACCCCTTACCTCTTTAGGTCCATAATACAATTATTAAAATACTAGTTACATTTTTACTCATGGTACAAAATCAATCATTATGCCAACAGTTAATAGTAGCTTCTATTGATTGTTTCAAAAGTCCTTACTCTGCTTCTTTAATGATGACCCTCAATGTAAGTCTTACTCAAAGCATGCTAAATTGTAGATGATAATTTGTTTTCTGATCATTTTCGATTATTCTTTCAGAAGATTATAGTATAGGTAAATGAACAACACATTTTCCAACTGTGTCTTGCCTTGAACTCTTTAGGCAATAGGAGTGTTATTTATTTCATTATTAACTACACTAGAGGCCCAGTGCACAAATTTGTGCATGGGTGGGGTCCCTCCTGTCTGGGTCTGGGGTGTGGGTGAATCGGATTCAGGGTTGTCAGGGCTCCAGCAGCAAGCTAACCAACAGTCAATTCTGAGAGCAATAAGGCTCCCTCCTCCCTCCTGTCTGGGTCTGGGATGCAGGTGATCCAGATTCGGGGCTGTTAGAGCCCAAGCAGCAAGGTCTGGGTCAGTGTGTGTCATAGCTACTGGCCAGTTGTCAGTTGTTCCCCGCCATTCGGTCATAACAGTTGCTTAGGCTTTTATATATATATAGATTGTTTCTTTCACATACCACTAGCAAGGAGGGAGGAACCCATGAGCAGAGTGAGAAGGGCAGTTCCATTTGCATGAGGAATGTCCACTCTTCATGCATTATAGTATAAGAAGAATATATTGTTACTACAGCAGTCTGAGACAAGACAGGACATTAATAGGAGGGCCCACTGACATTGTGGAGGGCTGATCTCAAAATCCCTTGAAGGAGATGTGTGCAGCTGGCTACCCGAGAGGACTATCTGACACATGGTACAGAGCCTGGAGGATGGAGTGACCATTCTGGATCCCAACAATGAGGGGTACTGCATTGTAAAGGATTCTGGCTGCTACTCTTTGGGTTTTGTAGACCACAGGCAGCACTGCAGTGGGAACAGAGATGGGTGAGAAACAACTGACAGATCCACACACCTGGCTCAAGCCTAAAGGTAAAAAATGAACCATTGGTAGCCCAGAAATGGATTATGCTCAAAAACAACACATTGAAAAGGACTCACAGACTTCACCTAAAAAAGTTGTTTAAGTTTTCTTCTCCTCCCTCTACTCTCTACATTTAAAACAGTGACATACAAACATCTTAGAGTTTTATTTAATAAGAAATATTAGGTTTATGATATCCACAAAGGTACCAATGTCTTTCAGAAATGAACATTGCTTAATTATTGAAAGGCTGTAAAATCCTATTAAAGGGTAGAGTACAAAGAGTAAAGTGAACATCCAGGTTAATAAACTACTCAATAATCTCTGCAAACAAATATTGTGTACCTGTTTTAACATCTAATCTCCAGAGTACATGGGAACAGCTGTTATTCTCTTATGGACTCAACTTTCTATGCAACCACTACCATGATTTCTTTTCTAATCTCTCTCTCTCTCTCACCCCCGCCCCTGCCCCCCCCCGCCCCCCCCCCCCCCCCCCCCCCCCCCCGTCAAACTCAGATTCTGCTCATTTTTCTAAGGCCTATTATAAGTTTAGTAATTCCTTGGGAGTCTTACTTTCCTCTGAATACCCACCTGCCATACACGTTGTCGAATTATTATATTTAAAGTTTGTCTGGCCCTAGCCAGTTTGGCTCAGTGGATAGAACATAGGCAGGCCTTCAGAAGAAAGGGTCCTGGGTTTGATTCCAGTCAAGGGCACTTACCTTGGCTGCAGGCTCCTCCCTGGCCCCAGCCCTACTTAGGGTGCATGCAGGAGGCAACCAATCTCACATCGATATTTCTGTCTTTCTCCCACTCTCTCTAAAAATCCATGGAAAAATATCCTCTGGTGAGGATTACAAAAATTATAAATGAGAAAAGTTTATCTTATCACCTTTCGCTTCCTTCTATTAAGTCTTGTTCACATTTTCCGAGATCCAACATATATTAATTCAGTCTCCACTACACTGTAAATTCCGTAAAGGTTGTGAATTTGCTTTGGGCCTCTCTTGGGTCCCTAATGACACCTTCTGCTGTTGCCCTTATTCCCCAGCAAGATGAGAGAACATTTAATTTTCCTTTCTGGTGATAACTTTGTCTGTATCTAATAGAAGGAGCATGTTCTCAGGAGTAAATAACACATAGGCCACCTACAAAACAAGAGCTTATGGGAAAGTCATTCAGTATTTCAAAAAATTTATAAAGGGATAAGAAATTAAATTTATTCTAGCAAAACATCTCTTGTCTTCCTATTATCTTGGTCACTTCATTTCACCTCATTCTGTTTCATTTGCCTTCAAATCACAAAACTGTGGTCTTCTTTCTACTGGTACAATTTTCTCTTATTACCTGCACAAGATGATTGCACACTTACTCTAGAGGAGAATGAAAATATATAGGGAAAGACCTTGTCATTGAACCAGCTATCTAAAGCTTTAATCTATTAAGAATAGCCTTTTAGTGCTGTGAATGCTTTTTATCTTTGTGTAAATTACCCCCTGGCATGCCAAGAACAGACATCAAAACGGCCTCAAAGCGCTCATGCAGTGAAGTGGCCAAGCCTCCCGGGGTTTTCTGATAATTAGTTGATAAAAGGTCTGTCCAAAGTCAGAAGTTGTGAGTATCCCAATGATAGGAAACACCTTGCTTTTAGAATGCCTTTAGAGAGTCCTTCCCTGACAGCAGCATGCCTCTGAAGTTTGACTTGGATGATATGTATCTCAAAGATGGCTGCTGTCTCAAACATTCACCAATATCCTTTTTTGGGGGGGGGGAGGGAGGGGGAGAGGGAAGGGCAGGGAGGACTAGGGGGGTTGGAGATTTAGTTTTGTTCTTTCTGATAAAATCCTTAAAGCAGTGGTTCTCAACCTTCCTAATGCCACGACCCTTTAATACAGTTCCTCAGGTTGTGGTGACCCCCAACCATAAAATTATTTTCGTTGCTACTTCATAACTGTAATTTTGCTACTGTTATGAATCATAATGTAAATATCTGATATGCAGGATGTATTTTCATTGTTACAATTTGAACATAATTAAAGCATAGTGATGAATCACAAAAACAACATGTAATTATATATGTGTTTTCCAATGGTCTTAGGCGACCTCTGTGAAAGGGTCATTTGACCCCCAAAGGGGTCGCGACCCACAGGTTGAGAACCGCTGCCTAAAAGGGAACAATCAGTGGGGCTGTAAAGATTTATGTTCATAGGTTTAGAAAACTGTTACTTGTCCTGTGTTCTCTCTTCTGAATATGTCTGACAAGGAAGCTTTTCCCATGAAGATCTAAGCCTCTTCATGCATTTCTTCCCCTTACTCATTCTTTCGTGCACTCACCTCATGTCTGTGGCTTAAAAATCAGCCACTGGAGTTTACCTTGTTATTAAAAGGCATAACACAGTAGCACCAATGAACCAACTCCAACACCAACTTCATTCATAATAGTTGTAAACTGGAAGTAGTCCAGGATACAAAATAGGAGAATGAATGAACAAACTGGTGTATTCATACAATAGAATAGTGTTCTGCAATAAAAAAGAATATGTTGCTGATACATAAAAATGTTTAAATCTCAAAACCACTATGCTGAGTGAATTAACACTTACCCAAAAGAGTACACATTTCATTATGACAGTCATATGTAGTTCTAGAACAGGCAAAACTCAACTGTGGTATAAAACAATCAGAACAGTGTTTTCCTCAGGAAGTAGAGGTGAAGATTGATTGGGAAGGGACATGGTGGTGGTGGTGGGGGGGGGGTCCCCAAACAGGGTGGTAGTAATGTTATGGACTTTCATAGAAATATGGGTTACATAAGGGTATTCACTGTCATAACTATACACAAAATATTTGCCCATTTTATTGTATGCAGTTTTTAAATAAGAAGAATATATAAATATTCAATCTTGGTTAATAATGTAGGCTGAAATATGTGGAAAGAACTGTGTTATTTGTTTTGAAATGTATTCATAAATAAGATTTGTAGCACTGATATGCTTTGAAGGATGGCAAGATAGATAGGTGATTAAATAAAATGTTAATGGCAAAAAATAATGTACTTATATAGATATTCACTGTACAACAATTCAACTTTGTGGTGTGCTTGAAATTTTCCAAAGTGTAATAATAGAGAAAAGAAAAGTACTAACTAATTGTTCTTGGCAGTTTATTCCTAGCAAGTTTTATTAAATTTTCTAGAATTTGAGAGCCCATACTATTTTTTGACTTATAGTACATTTATAACCAAAATAAATGATCATTGTCACTCTGGAAAACAAGGACACTAAGTACAAGACTACAAGAATGATAATTCTGTTATTTGAACTTTTATTACTATTTAGAATGACTTTCTTAAGTGTGAAGTGAAAAGTTTGAACTTGGCTATTAAATAAAATAGCCAAATCAAATGGTCTATAAATTAAGTCTAATTTTCTTGATAGGTTAAAATAAATGAAGTAAAAGGACTAGGTGCTTAAGTAGTTGTTTAAGACCATTATTAAAAATCCGTTTTTGAAAAATAGCTTTAACTCTTGATATTGAAGGTTCTATACCATATGGAGTCAGGATCATTCTCAGGAATTTCCCCTAGAGGCTATAATTGGCATACTAGTTATAATCTCTTTAGCTATTATCTCCTTTAATAGGTCTACAATCTCATTAAAACTTTTCCAAAACTCTGTGATGAACCTATTGTCAACAACATTTAGTTATTATTTATAAGCATTATCTGAAATAGAATATTGGATTATTATAGCAAATTTGAAAAATAGAGAAGATTGTAAAAGAAGAGAACAAATTTAATTCATGTTTTTCCAAATAAGAAAAACCTTCAGGAAACATCTATACTAACAAAAGGGTAATATGCTAATTAGACCAAACATCTTCCAGTCATCCTTCTGGACAAAGCCACGGTGGCCAGGGCCGAGGCAGAGGTGGTTAAGGGCGAGCAGGCTGGCAAGGGAGCAGTTAGGGGTCAATCAGGCTGGCAGGCAAAGGCAGTTAGGGGTGATCAGACTAGCAGGCAGTCAAGCAGTTAGGAGCCAGTGGTCCTGGATTGTGAGAAGGATGTCCAACTGCTGGTTTAGGCCCAATCCCTGTGGGACATCTCCCAAGGGGTCCTGGACTG
Source organism: Myotis yumanensis (assembly GCF_028538775.1). Classification (NCBI taxonomy): domain Eukaryota; kingdom Metazoa; phylum Chordata; class Mammalia; order Chiroptera; family Vespertilionidae; genus Myotis; species Myotis yumanensis. The sequence continues at coordinate 199,390,332 of NW_027223753.1, read as the reverse complement.
GAGAGGATGCAGGCTGGGCTGAGGGATCTCCCACCCTTATGCACAAATTTTGTGCACTGGGCCTCTAATCTTATATAATAAAAGCCAAATATGCTAAGTGTCTGGGCATCCAATCGTCCGTTCAACCAATCAAAGTGTGATATGCTAATGATATGCTAAGGCCACTTAACCACTCGCTATGATGTGCACTGACCACCAGGGGGCAGACGCTCAGACCAGCAGGTTAGCTTGCTGCTAGGGTCCCGCTAATCGGGACTGAACGAGATCATCAAGACATGCCCTGGAGCCCTTCTGCAGTCCTGCCCCAGCTGGCCAGCTTCCTGTATCCCTTTCCAGCCCCAATCATGCACCGGTGGTGTCACTTGGCTTGGCCTGCTTCCTCTCACAATCCAGGACCCCTTGGGGGATATCAGAGAGCCAGTTTCAGCCTGATTCTGCAGGCCAGGCCGAGGGACCCCATTGGTGCACAAATTCGTGCACCGGGTCTCTAGTTTCATATATTTCCTCTCTGTAAGCATCTATTTTTACATATTAAAAATTACTTTTTATGTATAATTTTCTTTTTAAAAAAATATATATATATTTTATTGATTTTTTACAGAGAGGAAGGAAGAGGAATAGAGAGTTAGAAACATTGATGAGAGAGAAACATTGATTAGCTGTCTCCTGCACACTCCCTACTGGGGATGTGCCCGCAACCAAGGTACATAATGGAACCTGGGACCCTTGAGTCCGCAGGCCGATGCTCTATCCCCTGAGCCAAATCGGTTAGGGCTATGTATAATTTTCTATCATTGTTTGATATTTCCCCTAACTGTTATGATCTGAATATTTTCAACATGATTATACTCACTATTATCATGTTTTGTTTTTTTCCTATTATTACATTGGACTGTTATTGGTGGGGTGCTCTCCATGTCCCTACTACTTGCTACTGGTTGATGGTGGAAGTGGGATTTCTGAGACTTGCATGGGAAAATAAAGTGTATTTATTTGTGTGAAATTAAGCCCCTGAGTTATTTCGGTCCCCTCTCCCTCTGTTCCACCACAAAAAAAGTACAGCTGTTTCTTCAACAGAACTAAGATGAAAGCTGTTGCCTAGTTTCCATTCCATATTTGCACAGCCCAGTCCAGAGTTAGGCTAGCTTAGTTTGTGTTCTGAGCTGTAGTCCATTGTGTATGGGGGGTCCACATGCTATGTGGCTTTAAGGGCCACATGGCTATGGAGGGAATGGGGTGAGTGCAAGGAAATAGGAGCAAAGCAAAAGGCATAAGAAAACCAAGAGAGAATTCCTTTGTCTGGAAAATTTGAACTAGGAGCTTTACCAATTAAGCCTTCAGGATTCACTTATTTGCATTAGCTCCCCCTTCTCCCTCTCCCTCCCCAGCCAATTATCTTTGTTGCCAGGTTAGACTGACAGGCAAGTACCTTCCTAGTGTCACCTGACTCACTGCCCATGCACCCATCTTCCCTTTTGTTCAGTCCCTTTCCACAGTGATCTGCAGGAAATGGACTGGTGGTTCCCTGGGGAGTATAAAGTTGCAGCTTCCTGGTGAAGCTGCCCAAATAAATATGCTTATAATGTCTGCCTCTCCTTTGCTCCTTTCCTATTATTAATTACTAGCTAATTATAATGGTAACAACATTCTTAAAATAAACATTCTACTTAAATTCATTTATTTGGTCACTCATTCAAAAACATTTATTGAGTGTTTCTATGTGCTTGATATTATGCTAGGTGCTGAGAAAATATGAGCCTGCTAAACAGGGATAATTCCTATCCTCATGAAAATTACAGCCTAAAGGGGGTAATAGGTATTTTTAAAAAGTATGTGAGTCAGAAATAAATACAAAAATAAGTACTGTTTAAGCACTATAAAAGCAAAGAAATGTATAAAGTTGTTTGAGTAAGTATGCTGGAGGGCCTAATATTTATTTGAGTTTTTAGGTTTTAGATCTACATGTTTATTTCTCTTATCTTCCAACAGAAACATAAATTGGGAAAGTGGAGATTTTTAGTTTACCATATTTATATCTCATGTAGCATTAAATAGAGTATCTTGAACCCAAAACACTCAATATATTATATGTATTCAATAAATTAATAATTTTCTACATATATTTGGTTTCCTCCTCGGCTTTCTTATATTTGTTGGTGTTTTTGTTTGTTTTTATACTCCCCTCGTTTATTTCATCATATACAATTCATGAGGAATTTGAAATTCAGTATATGCAACATAAAAAGATCAATATCAAGAAAAAACATGAGAAGCTCGATATGTATTGCTGAAGTTTGATTCCTTATATATCTTGGCTTACCTTTTGTTGTCTCTATTATTTTTAAGTTGAAACAAAATTGGCTCTCACTGGTGAGAGTATCTAGGTCTTCAGTCTCATTATTTTCATTTAGTGTATTTATACATGCTGTTTTAGTTATATCTTTTTATAAAAAATATTCTGCAAATCTTTTAAATTAATTGCAACAAGAAGTCAAACCTGTCCTAAGAAATTAGAGTTCAATAGCTTATGACTTGCATCAATGTTTTGTATCTTCCTTTACTATAGGGTGCTATGGGCATATTCTTCAGCAGCAATAATGTTTTTACAGGCTTTCAAGGGATTCTAAGGTAAAAAATACATTCGTTATAAGTAGATGCCAATATGCTATCTTCACAATGAAGTGTCACTGTTTGCTATACTTCCAAAGATCAGATCTTTGAGAATGAAATTGGAATTACACTTACAATGGGCTCTACTTGAGTCCCTCCCTCCTCCAAAAGCATTGTTTCAACTGAATGGTTTTCACAGTCTCACAGGTAATTCACAGTACAAAATGGTGTGGGACAAATGAGACATATTAAAGACAAATTTCAGTAATATTGATTCCCAAAGATATTATAGATTTATTTCTTTAGTAATGCTCTGAAGTATAAGACAGTTTGATATAATTTTTAAGCATATGACAAAGGTCCTAAAAACAAAGCAATCTCTAAATTTATTTCTCATACTAGTATGATATTCAAGCTTCAAAAATATGTTGAAAAATGTTAGAAAAGAGATTTGCTTTAGTTTAGTGACAGATTAAAATCTCAATCTATCTTTATCATAAGAAAATAAATCCTAAGAGATATAAACTCTTGTTTGCATCAATACCCAGAACCTTCCATTCAGAAGATATCTAGTAATCAATAAATAAGTGGATGGATAAATGAATAAATGCAAAATGACCTTGTCTTCATCAAACTGAATGTTCTGAGGCATTACTGTCTTGTCTAGCTTCCACCAGTTTTTTTTTTTAAATAACACTCCTAAGGTTTGTGCAGAAGACCATCATGATCCTAATTTAAAATGATATCAAAAGTTGGCCTTCATTTCTATTTTGAAGTTATGAGATATTGCGAAAGTTCGACTGCAGATGGTCTCGCATTGAAATAAAATGCTTTGTTTTTATTGTTTAGCTGATGTGTTTTCACTTCATCCTTCTGCTCAGTTGTTTTCCTCAGTTGACTCGGAGGTTGTAGTCCCCAGAAAGATCTATTTTTACCAATTTGAAGGAATTATAGCTTAAACTGTTTCCTGGCTGAGGAAGGCAGCTATTAAAACACTAACCCACTGAGGTTGGAAAGTGCCCAGTGGAAAGTGAGTGTACAGGCCGTCAGAAAAAGGAACATTTTAATGCGTTTCCACAGGACCAGAAATGCCACTGGAGTTTGCCTGGAAACCGGTTGTGATTAGCATTGATGACTCATGAAAACCACAACTCCGTCTACTTCTCAGCCACTGTTGGTTTTCCAGATCATGGAAGTCCTAAACTGGTTGGGGAAAGTCACAAATTTCAGCATGGCCAACAAGCAAAATCGACCTGTTTTCACTGACTTTCAGTGACTTGAGCAGTACTGAAGACAATTCCACTTCCATGGGTTTGACCGTCATCTAAAAAATGGGAAAGTCTGGCTTCATGATTGGCAAGTTCCAATGTTGAGTGATAGCTGTGAAAATAAGGTTTCCTAAAAATGAAGGAGTTTTAGGGACATTTAAAATATCCCCATTGACAGTTAGAATGCCTTCCTGTGCCTTTTAGAAGAATTCTTTTTATTTCCACACAGATCAGGGAAGGTTAGTGATATGAGAACAAGTTTGGGGGATGCCCAAAGACCTCCTGATTTTCTGTATGCTAGAAGCTGAACAGAAAGCCTCTTTCAGCACTGGAAACCAGAGTTGCTGTAAGTTAGCGGGCTTCCACTGTAATAATGGTTTCTGTGGGAACAGTGGAGTCATCACCATGTAAAAATTAAATCGTATTTATTTTTCTTATGGAAATCAGGCATGCAAAATTGAATTAATCATAACTGGACCAATATAAATAGTCCATTGGCAGCCAGCGTGTGTGTTTGCTTATTTATTCATAGTTAGGAAAAATGAAATTTATAAACACTCAAACCAGGAACTACAATATTACCAATAACTTACATATTCATCTTTGTATTCCTGTCCTAACCTAGATCTCTATCTACCCATTCATCTTCCTGTCAGAGCTAATCTTTTTTTTCTTAGAAGTTCCTGTTTTCCATTTTCTTGCTTTTTTAAAATAAGCTAAATCTCATGTATATGCAGGCCTACAGAATATATTGTGCATTTTTATGTGCACTACTTTTAGTCTTCTAAAATTGATTTTTTTATACTCGAACTTAGTGTACAAAGAGTAATACTTATTGTTGCATTTAGCTGAAATTCATTAAACTTTTACTGCTTCATAATATTTTACTCTGTTAATATAACACCATTTATTTATTCATTTCTTCATCAAAAGCATTTGGGCTGGTTCCAAATTGGTTGTTTTCCTGTGGTAGAGAGTAGTGCTATCAACATTCTACAGGTATCCAAATGTCTGCAGTTAAACTATCAACTCTACCTATTAAATAATAATTTCACATCCCCCCTTCCTGTCCTATCAGCCCCTGGCAACCACCATTCCACTTTCTGTCACTATGAATTTGACTACTCAAAGTAGTTCATGTAAGTGGAATCATATAATATTTGTTCTTATTTTACTGGCTTACTTCACTTAGCATAATGTCCTTGAGGTTCATCTATGTTGTAGCATGTCTCATAATTTCTCTCTTTATTAAGAGCTGAATAATATCTCACTGTATGCATATACCACATTCTATTTATCCAGTCATCTGTTAGTGGACACTGGGGTTGTCCTTTTATTACCATAAATCTTTAACTCCTGGCAACCACTCATCTTTCTCTATTTTCATTATTTTGTCATTTCAAGAATGTTATATAAATGAAATCATGCAATATACAACATTTTTGCATTGGCTTTTTTCACTAAACATAATTCCTTTGATATTCTTCCAGGTTGTTGCTTGCATCAATAATCCATTTCTTTTTAATGGTCATGAGTGTTCCATGGTATATATGTATCAGAGGTTTTGTTTTTATTTTTAATGATTCACCTACTAAAGAACATCTGAGGTGCTTCAAGTTTTATTATTGTTTTCTGTTTGTTTCCCCTGTTTCTCTTCTTGCCTTCCTGTGGGTTAATTGATCACTTTGGGGGAATTTTGTTTTGATATATTTATATATTTATTGTAGTATATCTCTTGGCACAGTTTTCTTATTAGTTGCTTTCTATGGCGTTCTTAAAATTAATTTTCCCAGTTGCCTTTTAAAGTATCACTATTCCCACATCACAAATAAGAAAACTGAGGCTCAGAAGCAGTAGGTAGCATGTCTGCTCATCTGCTAGTAAGTAGCAGAGCTGAATATGAACCCAAATAGGCCTGACTCCAGAAGCTGGCCACAGGGCAAAATGAGAAAGCCTCACCCAATTATGAGTCGTCCTTGTTAGGGAGGAAGTCCACGGAATTAGGCAGCACTGAGAAATAATCTGAAGTATCATGCCTCAAAACTTTTGCTCTTATTCTTCTCAGTCTGTGATACTTCCTCTTTAGCCCCTTACCACCTAGAGAAACCCAATTTACTGAAATGCGGCCACCTTCATGAATCCCTCTCCCTAATTCCCTTACTTCTCTGCAGTCCACAGTAATTGTTTTCCTTTGGCTTTTCCAGAGCAATCTGTTTATATCTCTCTTCTGACCTGGATTCTAGTTAACTATTTACATATTTCTTTTTAAAAAAATGTATTTTCATTGTTTGTTTGTTTGTTTAGAGAGAGGAAGGGAGGGGGTAAAGAGATAGAAGCATGGATGAGAGAGAAACATCCCCTATGGACTGCCTCCTGCACGTCCTGTTTTGGGGATAGAGCCCGAAATCTGATTGGGAATTTCAGTGACCTATGACCTCTTGGTTCCTGGGTCAATGCTCAAGCATGGAGCCACACTGGCCCGGCTATTTATATATTTCTTGCTTCATACCTTGATTGAAAACTCTTGAGGAAATGAACTACAAATCCATTTCTCATCTCTACAACTAGAATAATGTCTAGCATGCAGTAGTTGATCTCGCAAATATTTGGAGAACTAAGTAGAATGGAATTAGAGCTCAGAAGCACTGAGTAAATCCGCTGAGTTATTAGAAGGACAGTCAGTATGGATCTTCCTAGATAATGTTCATTTAGTTACTTATTTGGTAGAGTGTATCTTTTATTTTTTTTAAATATATTTTATTGATTTTTTTCAGAGAGGAAGGGAGAGGGATAGAATCAGAAACATCGATGAGAGAGAAACATCGATCAGCTGCCTCCTGCACATCCCCCACTGGGGATGTGCCCGCAACCAACGCACGTGTCCTTGACCGGAACCGAACCCGGGACCCCCCAGTCCGCAGGCTGACGCTCTATCCACTGAGCCAAACCGGTTTCGGCGGTAGAGTATATCTTTTAAGTGCCTTATAGATCATTTGTCGGAGGAGAGGAATCAGTAGAAAAATCAATTGGATTTATTAGCAGGTGAGCAGTTCCTCACTCCTGTTTGAAAATTTTGGCAGGTTTGTAATTATGAACATTTCATTTTTAAAATTATCTGCAGCTCAAGTTGCTGATGCTCAAAGGGTAAAAGAAGGAACTCTTATCATTTATTTTAATTATTATTGATCAAACACTGCAAAATATCTTTCAGAATTGTCTTTGTAAATTCAGGACAAGGTTAAGCTAGCAAATGTTTGCTATGCTCAGATTGAAAATGTACTCTAGGGGAAGAAAAGTCATTTAGTTGAGTTAATGACCCCTTTATACTTTTAAGCAGTGCTTATCTTTATGAAGCCATAAAAATATATGTACAGTAATATAGTTGTTTCTTGTTCTAAAACATCCACTATGAACCATGATTTGTAAGAGTTTTAAACATAACTGCTTTCCTAGCAGGACATGTACAATTTATATTGCTGTGCTATTCCTAAGTGCTTCTTGAAGTCCATTTCCTCATGAGTTATGGTTTCTCAAATACAATGGAAGTGCTATCGAACGCTGTTAATGTCATTCTATTTTTAAAAGATAAATTAAGTTTGACTATTTGAATATTACCATTCAAAAAATGCATACACCTTTATTTTTAATTTAACTAAGAATGAATATATGCCCAACAATAATTACCTGTCTCTGAACTTAAAAATCGTAAGTCTTTGAGTTAGAATAGGCTGTGACCACAGCTCAGTGCTTCCCAGCTGAAATGGGCTGACTGTAAACTGCACACGATTCTAAAACGACCTGACTCGTAAGGAAAGCATGCACAGTGCTTTACAGTTTACACACTGCATTTACATGGCCAGAATCAGAGAGTGCTGATTTGGAGACCAGTCTTAGAAGAGCTGTTTAATCTCTGGAAATTCCATGTCCTTTTTTCTAGCACCTATCCTTCATGGCTCATTACCTACAGGGTATCAACATGCAATTTTCCAACATGTGTCCTCTCCTGCCCCGAGTACCTGCTGCTGTACCTTGTACTTCACTCCCCATTTCTCTCCACTCAATTCTATTTTTCAAGATAAATTCACTTTCACTCTTTTTATCGAACCAAAGCTTACTTGTGTCCTAAATGAAGCCTGAGTCTCACGTCTTTTACAAAGTCTTCTAGACTACTCCAACACTTATTAACCTCTTTTTCTTATAACTGTCACTTATTCATTGAACGAACATTTGAGTTCATGGGCACTTTGCCACATACAGTGATTATTTGTAAGACACAGTCTTTTGTTTTCTAATAATATTAATAACTAGAGGCCCCCCGTGCATGGATTCATGCACGGGCGGGGTCGCTCAGCCTGGCCTGCTCCTTCTTGCCATCCGGGACACTTCCACTCATCCCAGCCCAGCTGCGCCTGCTGCTGCTGCTCAGTAGCACTGCCGAGGAGGCAGGAGAGGCTTGCACAGCTGCAGCTGCACTTGCCAGCTGTGGGCCCAGCATCTGGCGCCCGTCGGTCAGTTGAGCGGCGCTCCCGCTGTGGGAACACACTGACTATCAAGGGGCAGCTCCAGCATTGAGCGTCTGCCCCCTAGTGGTCAGTGCATGTCATAGCGACCAGTCAACCAATCCTTTGGTCATTCAGTTGCTTAGGCTTTTATATATATACTAGAGGTCCGATGCACAAAAATTTGTGCACTCGGGGGGAATAGGGGGTCCCTCAGCCCGGCCAGTGCCCTCTCGCAGTCTGGGACCTCTCGGGAGATAACGACCTGCTGGCTTAGGCCTGCTCCCGGGTGGCAGAGGGCAGGCCCAATCCCTAGGTGCAGCCCCTGGTCAGGCTCAGAGCAGAGCCGATTGGGGAGTTGGGGCGCCGCAGAGCAGGCAGGATTGAGAGGTTGCGATGCCACCCCTAGTCACGCTCAGAGTAGGGCCGATTGGGGGGTTGGGGCACTGTCCCCTGTCACACTCAAGGCAGGGTCAATGGGGAGGTTGCGGCGCCACCCCCTGTCACGCACAGAGCAGGGCCAATCAGGGGATTGGGACGCTGCCCCCTGTCACGCACAGAGCAGAGCCCATCAGGGGGTTGGGGCGCCACCACTGTCACACTCAGGGCAGGGCCGATGGGGAGGTTATGGCTCTACCCCATCACACACAGAGCAGGGCCTGTGTGTGTGGGGGGGGGGTGTTGGGGCACCGCACCCTTTCACACACAGAGCAGGGCCTATCAGGGGGTTGGAGTGCCGCACCCTGTCACACACAGAGCCGCAGGGCGATCAGGGGGTTGGGGAGCTCCCCACCTATCAGGCACAGAGCAGGGCTGATCAGGGGGTTGGGGCGCCCTCCCCTGTCATGAACAGAGCAGGGCGGATAGGGAGGTTGTGGCCCTGCTCCCTGTCACACACAGAGCCGCAGGGCGATCAGGAGGTTTGGTCGCTGCTCCCTGTCACGCTGATCCTGGTGCCGGGAGGCCTTGGGGCTCTGCTGATCCCGGTGCTGGAAGGCATATTACCCTTTTACTATATAGAATAGAGGCCTGGTGCACGGGTGGGGGCTGGCTGGTTTGCCCTGAAAGGTGTCCTGGATCAGGGTGGGGGTCCCGCTTGGGTGCCTGGCCAGTCTGGGTGAGGGGCTGAGGGCCGTTTTCAGGCTGGCGGGTGAGTGAAGCTCCCAACCTCTCCTTTTTTTCTTTTTTTTTTATTCTGGGCCAGCTTTAGCTCTGAGGCTTGGCTCCAGCTATGAGACCTCTGCTGCTGAAAGCAGGTATCTGGTTTGTTTGGGTTCTATAATTGTAACACTGTTGCGATCCTGCTGGCTGAAGCCCGGCTGGCTGAAAGCAGATTTCTGGGGAATGTTTACCTTCTATATTTGCAACAATGTTTCTTAGAGTTGCAGCTCAGAGGCCAGCAGCAGCAGGCGGGGAACCTTGGCTTCCTCCATCACTGGAGCAAGCAAGCCTCCTGTTCACTTCAGTGCCTGGCTGCCGGCCGCCATCTTGGCTGGCAGTTAATTTGCATATCTCCCTGATTAGCCAATGGAAGCATTCGGGGCCATGGTCAATTTGCATCTTTCTCTTTTATTAGATAGGACTAGAGGCCCGGTGCACAAAAATTTGTGCACTCAGGAGGGGAGGGGGGAGGGGGGTCCCTCAGCCCGGCCTGTGCCCTCTTGCAGTCTGGGACCCCTCAGGAGATAACGAACTGCTGGCTTAGGCCTGCTCCCGGGTGGCAGAGGGCAGGCCCAATCCCTAGGTGCAGCCCCTGGTCGGGCTCAGAGCAGGGCTGATTGGGGAGTTGGGGCGCCACCCCCTGTCACGCACAGAGCAGGGCTGATAGGGGAGTTAAGGCACCACCCCCTGTCACACACAGAGCAGGGTGGATCAGGGGGTTGGGGCGCCACCCTCTATCACCCACAGAGCAGGGCCGATCAGGGGGTTGGGGCGCCGCCACTGTCACACTCAGGGCAGGGCCGATGGGGAGGTTATGGCTCTACCCCGTCACACACAGAGCAGGGCCCATGGGGGGCGGAGGTGTTGGGGAGCCGCACCCGGTCACACACAGAGCAGGGCCCATAAGGGGGTTGGGGCGCCTTCCCCTGTCACGAACAGAGCAGGGCGGATAGGGAGGTTGTGGCCCCGCCCCCTGTCACACACAGAGCTGCAGGGCGATCAGGGAGTTTGGGCACTGCCCCCTGTCATGCTGATCCCGGTGCTGGGAGGCATATTACCCTTTTACTATATAGGATAGAGGCCTGGGGGCTGGCTCGTTTGCCCTGAAGGGTGTACTGGATCAGGGTGGGGGTCCCCACTGGGGTGCCTGGTCAGCCTGGATGAGGGGATGATGGCTGTTTGCAGCTGGTCACATACCCTTCAGGGTGGGGGTCCCCACTGGGGTGCCTGGCCAGTCTGGGTGAGGGGCTGAGGGCTGCTTTCAGGCTGGCGGTTGTTGACTGATGCTCCCAACTGCTCCTTTTTTCTCTTTTTTTTTATTTTATTCTGGGCCAGCTTTAGCTCTGGCTCTAGCTCTGAGGCTTCGTATCTGGTTCGTTTGCCGTTCTATAATAGAAACAATGTATAACTTCAGCTCTGAGATCCCGGCAGGCTGAAAGCTGATTTCTGGGGTTTTGTTTAGCTTCTTATTTGCAACATAGTACATAGTTGCTTAGAGTGTCAACTCAGAGGCCAGCAAGTCAGGCGGAGAATGTTGGAGTCTGCAGTCCCTGGAGCAAGCAAGCTTCATGTTCGCTTCCAGCTGCCTGGCTGCCGGCCGCCATCTTGGCTGACAGTTAATTTGCATAAGGATATGCTGATTAGCCAATGGGAAGGGTAGCAGTCGTATGCTAATTACCATGTTTCTCTTTTATTAGTGTAGATAGATAACAATGGCTAACACATGTGGTATTTGCCTGGCAGTGTTTTAAGTCATATTTTAATTACTCAATACAGACTTATGATTTAGGTGCTGCTATTGTCCATAGTTTATAGATGGGCAAACTGAGACACAGAAATGAAAATTTTTAAAATGTCACAGAGTAATAAGCAGAGAAGATATTTGAACCTGATGGTCTATCTCAAGTTTGTACTCTTAACCCACCCACATTATGATTCTATTAAGAAAGTTTTTACATTGGTTCAAATCTACCTTATTTCCAAAACTTTGTTCTTATTATTCCCAATGACTTGTCAGAGATTAATTGTAATCTTTAATCTTTAGATTTATAATGGGTTATGCTTAGAGAAGTCTGCAGAAATCAGCTAGACAAACATCTATAATAATAAAAGAGTAATATGCTAATTAGACTGGACGTCCTTCCAGACGATCTTCTGGATGAAGCCAGGGCTTCCAGGAAAGCCCAGGTCCCGGGTGCCAGAGGGAAACTAGTGCCAGCAGCCTGTAAAGTTAAACTTTCATCTTATTACTTCTTTTGCCTTATCCCCAAAATTTTGATATGTCATAATGTCATTCTCATTTGTCTCTAGATGTCTTTGGTCTCACTTTTTATTTCTTCTTTGAATCAGTCATTTTTTAGTAGCATGCTCTTTAATCTTAAATATTTGTGGGTTTTCCTGCTTTCTTTTTGCAGTTGATTTGCAATTTCAAAGCACTGTGGTCAGAGAATAAATATGCTTGGTATGATTTCAATTTTCTTAAGTTTGTTGAATTTTCTTAATTTCTTAATTTCTTAATTTTCTTCAATTTTCTTAAGTTTTGTGTCTCAACATATGGTCTATCCTTGAGAACATTGACATGTGTGTGTCTGTTTTTCCCACTAGATTAGCTTCATGGGGCTTTTTCACCTTTAGACCCCACATAGTAAATAAGGAAATATGTTGATATAAATGGACAAAACACAGGACTTTTAGAGAGTAAATATGACCTACCTCATATGTCTTTGTCCTGAAAATAATTCATTTATTCCTGTTATAAAAATTAAGTCAAAAAGATGAAATTTTTTAAGAACATGTACAAAACAGACCCAAATCAGACTATTATTATACAAAGCTGCAGAGGAAATGAACTAAAGAAATGTAAATATAATGTAGGTAAATAGTGAAAGTCTGTTGGTGAAAAAAATTGCAAATGTAGACTGTTCATATCCTGTCTTTAGAGCAAAGATGTCCTCATTCATAAAATAAAATAATTGATCTGTTTATTTCACTTGACTTCCTAAACTAATACACGAATTACACTTAGAGTCTTTGCCAATATCTTTCAAGAACAGATACTCATTCAAAATTGTCACAGAATAAAGCTATTAATGTTTATCTTAATGTAAGTTTGCAGACCTACATGTATGAGATTTCGTAATTTTTAAAGAAAAAAAAAGATATTCTTGACCCAGAAGTAAAGGCCTTTTTAAAAGGGTTACAAAACAGAATATGAGAAACTTTCAGAAACAACCCTTCTTAACTTGGATTCTAACTGATTAATAGACACTTAAAAAATATTTATGAATGGAATTTGACAAAAGGACTCAGCATTACACCTTCTAGTTCATCTAACCCAAGTCATCATGAGAAAAATAAGGTTAGAAGATATTACACTTAAGACTAATCCACAAAACTGGCATTGGAACACACAGAACTAAAAGACATAGATCTCTAGTTTAGTGAAACTTTTTTTTTCTAGATCCTCACCCAAGAATATTTTCTCATTGATTTCTAGAGAGAATGGAAGAGAGAAGGAAAGACAGAGAGAAACATTGTTCTTAGAGAAAAACATCGATTGGTTGCCTCCTGCACACACCCTGACCAGAGCCTGGCCAAGGAGGATTCTGCAACAGAGGTCCGTGCCCTTGACGGTAATCGAACCTGGGACCCTTCAATCCTCAGGCCAACACTCTATCCACTGAGTCATACAGGCCAGGGCTAGTGAAACTATTTTTACCCTTTATCAATATGATATTGTTGTGATTTTTAAATTACTTATTTACTCAATATTTATGGAGCATCTGATTGGGGCCAGGCCCTGTTACAGGTTCTGAGAATAAGTGAGGAACAAAACTAATTCTTACATTCTTGGAGCTAATGTTCCATGAGGAGGATACAGACAAAGAAAAAATAGAGATATTCCAGATATAAATCCAATAGAGACACATAAAACAGGAGTGAGGAATAGAGTGCCTAAAATGGGGAATTACTGCTTTAATGCAAATTACTTTGACCCTTAAAGAAAAATTACTCCTAATAAAACTAATATTCTAATCTGTGCATAATTGCCTGACTGCCTTCTTTTCTTCCTTCCTTTCTTTTATTCTTCCTCACCTGGTCTTTGGTCATTACTCTTCCTCTTCAAGCATTGCCATAACACAGTGAAGAAAGAAAATACTATATTTTATTTATCATGTGTTCTTGTGACTTTTTCCAAGAAGAGCATTTATATAGTTTCAAAATATTAACATGTCATCAGAAGATAAATACTGTGAGGAAATTTGCATAAAAGAAAGTGGAATGTGGTAAAACAAAATGAAAATGTGTCTTGAAGTGCAGTATTGCCGCTAAAATCTACAAATTTGTCTTTAAGTTTCCTAGCAAACAAAGAGGAAAGAGAAATCAGCATGATATTCAAATAACCATGAGGTAGAGCAAGTCATTTGCTAGGTGGCACAGCTAGAATATTGCCATAGCTATTCTTCCTTAAGAGGACACTTCACATTAATGGCAAAACATCCCCCAAAGCATCTTTCTTCACTAGGTAGCTTTTAATTGAAAGAGTCTAAGTGTGAAGTATAACTCTGGAGTTCATAATCTTCTTGAGGGTATCAACTATACACACAGGAAAATGTGACTATTCTAAGAGATACTATAGTATATTCATCAACATGCACTGTGTGACAAATTAAAATTACACACAGAAAGAATTCACTGTGGGGTGACATAATTTTTTTCTTGGAAGCACTAATTTAATTTAAACTTTGATTTTTTCTAGAACCAGGGATATGAGGAGGAAAAACACAAAAGTTATCCAGGATCCAGGTGACCTGTTTTGGAGACAGTAAGAAAATCATATTGACTTGAGCAGAAGCTTAATTTTAAGAAATAATGGGAGAAGATACTGAGACAGGTAGAAGGTGCAGTTGTAGAGGGGTAAGCTTGAAAAATATGGATTTGGTGCTTAAAGCATCAGGTTCTAAATTAAGAATATGGGGATATAGTTCAGGAGGAATATGGACCCCTTGACACTGTATGATTGTGAGTGCATGTACGTTTATTTGTGTACTTCTCTGGGAAAACTGCCTGTCCTGTTCATAATTTTCTGAAAAGGACCACAGTCTCCTCCCACCAACATTGCCAAATGACAACAACAAAAATATATGTAGAAACATTGCCCTACAGTCAGTGGTTATTCATGGACTTTCTTTATTAAGAAGTGATGCGGGGCTTAATTAAAAGCCTTGGGGCTACTAGCATAAAATTGTTTCTGCTTCTGGTTTACTATTTACAATAGTAAAATGTAGTTAAAATAGAAAATTATTATAAGAAACTGGGGTTGGAAATTTTGATTGCATAAACAAGCAAAGAAAGACCCTGGAGTTCTTTTCCTCTGCTCATGTGAAATCAGAAGCAATGATTCTAAAATTTTGGCAGATAGAATTTTCCACACCCTGCTCATCCCTTCCTCCACTTCTCCTCCTAACTGTTTGACACAAGACTTGGTAATGTCAGTCCTCATTTAAGGATTTCTTGGTCACACTGGAATGTCAGCCTCGGGTGCAGGAACACACAGAATGGCCAAAACAACCATGATTTTTTAATTCGGTAAGAATGATTTTTGTTATTGCATGTGTCACAAAATGAAATCACTGCAACATAAATTGCAAATAACCAACACATCTTCTACCAAGTAGAATTGAATTATTCTTTTGGAAAGTCTAATGACCATAAGAGAGATGAAAATTCAACTTTTTAAAGGCTTGGGGAAGTTGATGATAGCAATAAAGTCAATATTAAGCAAACATAAAAAATAAGATGAACTAAAATTGATTTAGGATTCATCAAGTTCATTTTTTTTCCTGGCCAAAAATCTCTAAGCATATAAAATCTCATGTAAATCAAAACTAATTTACTCTACCAACTGGGTTTGTTTGCTTTGGGATATTTTACAATGTTCTTCTTCATGTTTCAAATTACAAAAAAGAAGGTAATTATCTTTAAATTAAGGCATATATGACAGCTGATTATGCAGTAAACTCATGAAAACAAATTTGTGTTTTCCCATGCCAATACCATAAGATATGAAAATATCAAAATATTGTGCTTAGATATAGCCACACGTTCCTATCAAATGCAGACCTCTGTTTTCTTGAATATACATCATGTTAAAAACTTAATTGTACTTTGTAAAACCTAGAACCTGGATGAGTGCACTGTGTGTGCTCAGTGATGACTGTTGGCTCATTTGAAATTTCCTGGGCTTCTCCCATTTAATTAGCTTCTCCACAGAAGCTAATTAAAACAAAGTAAGGGGATACGTTCCTTGGTTCCTCAGCCATCAAAGGTCCCTCTCAGGCAGTGGCACAGTGCAAGAGCTCCTGGCAGGTATGGGGCCATAAGGGAATACAAGATCCTTTGCTCCTAGGTCCTGGCACTGTCAATCCATCAGGCAGATGATCTATAAAAATGATTCTATTTTGTCTCAGTGTATTACCCAAAACAACTCTCTTGTGTTCTGCCTGTTATACTTTTGTGTCCAAAGCCATTATATTTTATGTTCACTGGTCAGTATGACTGTCAAGGCCCATGATGTGGTTAACTTCTGGGACATCCTTCCTAAACCCAGCACGGGCAGGGCCTGAACAGCAGGCAGTGCCAGGGGCAGCAGCAATAGCACCCAAGGGCAGTGTGAGTGTGGTTGCAGGGAGATAACCAACAGACCTGTTAGAGAGACCTTGGAAGTTCTAGGCACTGGACCTTTCATCCCAGAATGGAGGTGAACAGAATGGAGGTCAGATAGGATCCCAATGCCAAGCTGAAGACCTTAGGAAGAGAGAGGAAAAGGAGAAAACCCCCCACCAAAAGGCCCCCCCATTCTGATGGAAAGTGAGAGGATAAGTCAATCCTAAAAGGAGAAGAACATGGTCCCTCCCTCCAGGAATCACAGCCTCCATATCACCCCAAAAGGGTCTAGACCAGTGGTTCTCAATCTTCCTAATGCCACGACCATTTAATACAGTTCCTCATGTTGTGGTGACCCCCAACCATAAAATTATTTTTGTTGCTACTTCATAACTGTAATTTTGCTACTGTTATGAATCATAATGTAAGTATCTGCTATGCAGGATGTATTTTCATTGTTACAAATTGAACATAATTAAAGCATAGTGATTAACCACAAAAACAATATGTAATTATATATGTGTTTTCCGATGGTCTTAGGCGACCCCTGTGAAAGGGTTGTTCAACCCCCAAAGGGGTCGCAACCCACAGGTTGAGAACCGCTGGTCTAGATCATCTCAAAAATTGAGGAGGAACTGATCTAGAACTAGTTCAGGGGTGGGGGCTCTAACCTGGAGATCTGCTCCCTCATCCCTCCCCCTAGTCTACAGCTCGCCCAAGTCTAGGAGGGAACATTCTAGCCATTAATGGAACTTGTGGATAGTGAAGACAATGGATCTCCAACGATTATGATCGACAAACTCGTTTCAAGATGGGGAAACTTCACTTTTCTGAATTGGGTCAATTCTTTCATTTCTTGAAACAAATAAATGCCTGCTATTTCTCTTTTTTAAAAAAAAATGGCTAAACCACATCATAAATAAATTGATTTACTTTGGCTCACAACGTCCGTCCTTCGGTTGCTCAACCTTGGGCTTTGCATGGATATAATAAGCTAGTTTTTGTTAGAAAGCCCAATTATAAAGCCAGTAACTGTTGGAAATTTTGGTTGGTCTCTGCAGAAACCAATATATGTGACTGACATAAGTGCTGTTAATGAGAATGTCTGTGAAAATTTGACATTTGGTGTGGTTTTCTGGTTTGACATGAACTGAATTCTGTTTCATTCTACTATTTCATGCTTATCATTTGCAGTTTGTAAAAATAAGAATTACAGCATGCCTTCTCCCGTTTCTCTTGATTTATGGCAACAAAAGAATATGCCCATGCCTTGTGTTGTGCCCTCTGGGCAAGAAGACAAGGGATAGAATGCCTGAGTCCTTTGTTAGTAGACTGTCAGATTTTTCCTCTTTCCCTCCCATTGAGATATAACATAGGGCCTATTTTAACCTGAAAATTTGGGTAGGATATTATAATTTATTTAAAATGTATAATTATAACTATAATAATCATTGTAATGTATTTATTTGCTTTGTACAAGAGTATAAAGTTACAAGAGGGCATTTAATGAACATTCCCCCTCCCACATAAGTTGTCACAAATACCTAGTTCCTCTGAGTGGAAATCTAGCTCTCAGTTTCCTGTGTAAATTCCTAAAGATATTCAATACACAAATAAACAAAATGTGTATTTGTTCTCATTTTGCCCTTTTATTTATACTTATCATATCCACTTATTTTTTCTCAAAGATTATTCTATTTAAGCAGATGAGGGACCACCTCATTCTTTACTTTTCCCTTTCCCATTAACTCTTTTATTTTTTTATTTTTTATTTTTATTGCTAAAAATATTACAAAGGGTATTACATATGTGTCCTATTTTGTAGTCCCCCCCCCCCCCCCGCCCTTGACAATCCCCTGGCCTCCCTTACCCCCCAGTGTCTTATGTCCATTAGTTATGCTTATATGCATGCATGCAAGTCCTTCAGTTGATCT
Organism: Myotis yumanensis; assembly: GCF_028538775.1. Classification (NCBI taxonomy): domain Eukaryota; kingdom Metazoa; phylum Chordata; class Mammalia; order Chiroptera; family Vespertilionidae; genus Myotis; species Myotis yumanensis. Next base: position 199,372,194 of record NW_027223753.1, on the reverse strand, counting down.
CTTACCCCCCTCCCTCCTGCCCCCCAACCCTCCCCAGGCTTCCCGCTGCAGTTTGACAATCAGTTTGAGGCAGCTCTGCCTCTGTATCTATTATTGTTCAAAAGTTTGTAATGGTCTTTATTATCCATGAATGGGTGAGAACATGTGGTATTTTTCCTTCATTGACTGGCTTATTTCACTTAGCATAATGCTCTCCAGTTCCATCCATGCTGTTGCAAATGGTAAGAGCTCCTTCTTTTTTACAGCAGCATAGTATTCCATCGTGTAGATGTACCACAGTTTTCTAATCCATTCATCTACTGATGGGCACTTAGGCTGTTTCCAGATCTTAGCTATGGTGAATTGTGCTGCTATGAACATATGGGTGCACATATCCTTTCTGATTGGTGTTTCTGGTTTCTTGGGATATATTCCTAGAAGTGGGATCACAGGGTCAAATGGGAGTTCCATTTTTACCCATTAACTCTTTTAAATTTGGGATTGTGTCATGCACATACAAGTCATGCATGTGTGTGTGTGTGTGTGTGTGTGTGTGTGTAGCATATACATCTATATAGCATATGAAAGGTATGTAGAATAATAAAAAAATGACCACCATGTAGCTACCTCATGGCCTGATACCTAACATTACCAATAAACATCCAACCCATTGAGTATCATTCCCATTTCTTCTTGGAACACAGTTGTACTACATGTCTCAGTCTATCTCATAGGTATAGCAAAGGGACTGAGTGTCCATTGTAGAGTGTGACTGTGTGCCAATTCCAGGCACAGGCCTTTAGAAAATTCATTCATGTTTTCCTCCTTTTAAGGCTGAATAGGGTGACCTTGGAAGCCATATTTTTATGTTGGAAGAACTGAAGTCTTCTATGTGACTAGATGGAATAGAGCTTCTACAGTAGAGCTAACTATAGTTACTTGAAAGAACTAAACTTGCAGTATACTTGAACAATACATTTTGGGGTCTAACTTGTGTACAGGTAAGAGAGCTCCTGGATATTTCTCTGGTCTAAGAGAGAGCAGACCACCGCACATAGTGTTTACTTAACAATAGAAATATCAAGTTGATTGTCTCAAAGGAGATCACTGCCTCATTGAGCAAAGGAGACTTGGAGCACTACCATGATTAAAGAGCAACATAAAGTGTTTTAAATGCCAAACACAAATATTTATTATGTATTTGGTTTTTAAAAGTATGTATTTTGTATCACACAAAAAATAACCTTTAGGGTTAGTGTATTACATATATACATATGAGATATATATACACACATGTATATAAAACATCACACATGTTTGGAGGAATAGTCTTCCAAATATTAATAGTGATTATACCATTGTGATGGGATTACACGTTACAATGAATGCTTTTATTTCTATTCTTTCCTTTTTATTTCTTTAACAAATTTATATTATGTGTATAATAAAGAAATGCTAATGGGAAAACATGTGGGAAAAGAGGAGAATTCTGTTCATTGCCTCTGAGTTAATTCTAAAATACTTTCAAAAAAAGAGATCAAAGAAAATGTCAAGTGGGAAGCTGTGTTTCTTTTGCAATCATGAGAAGGGCTAAAGAGAGATAAGAAGGAAATTAATGGAACAACCACACCTAAGAACTCCTCCAATATTTGAACAAGGACTACAATCTGTGAGAAGTTATTACCTTCATGAATACATTTTAAAAGTTTAATACTAGGCTCATTTGAAAGATACTGTATTCCTTTAGAGCTGAGTTTCTTTTTACAAGTCAAATGGATATTACTTTGGTCCAGGAGAGGGCAGACCACCACACATAAAGAAATTTAACTTGACCTTTTGAAGAAATAATGCTTATGGTGTGTGACAAAGTCCTTACAGAAGGAAATGGAAACTCATCCTTGAAATATGTGTTGTTCTTCCCCCTGGTATTCCCATTCCTATTTGTAACCATCTTCAAACACAAATGCTTTTTTTCTGAATAAATTACTACTGTAACAACTTTTGTGTACTGTTACTCTTCTTAAAAGGTCTACATTTGTTCATAGATTAGAGGCTCAGCACACGATTAAATCGTGTGTGTAGGTTCCCATAGGCCTGCCTGCCATCAGGGCCATGTCCGTCGCCCCAAGATGCCTTGCGGGCTCAGGGGACATTGCCGGCACCCCGTGACCCTCCACTGATGCTGCCAGCACCCCAGGGGATGGAGGGAGGGCCCAAGAGGTGCTCCAGCACCTTCTGGTGACTGGTTGTTTGGTCGTTCCATCGTTATGGCGTCAAGACCACAGGCCTTTTATGATATAGATTAGATCTTTTCCACTTAGTAGTGGGTCCTTTTTTCTTTATTTGTAACTGCAAAGAAATTCCTTTTCTTTAACAAGGCCCTTCTTTCTAACGGAGAACTTCCTGCCTTAATCATTAAGCCCTTAGGATATAAGATTCTGGTAGGTATCAAACTGTCTTAAGAACAGCCTCAGGTCTGTTGACCACAGAAACAGAATCTGGTTGAGCTAAAGATAACATCTTAACTTCAGTTATGTTTCAGCCTCAGGCCCAGGAAAGTGAGTCACCATACAGAAACCAGACAGAACAGTGACATCAGGACTTGATACAATGATCAACTACTCCCTACAATCCCCAAACAATCAGCAGAGCCCATGTCCCCAACTCCTTTAGCCACCATGATTAATGATCCCCACCCCCACACACACACATACACAGACACAATATATAATCCATCCCCTTAAAGCCATGGAGGAATGAGGTCTTTGAGCTAGTACCGGGCTTGGCACCATTTCCTCAGCTAATAAACCCTTACTCTTGGCTGCAAACTCCTATTCTGGCTTAATTGTGCTTTGATGCGCTCAGGGATATGAACCCCTTTAGTCTGGTAACAACAGTGAACATCTTTCTTTTATAAACTGCACTGTGTTCCTACCCAGTTTGTGTTTAATATCTTGGAATTCTAAATGTTTTATCTTCATTTACATATAGCAGGTGAAATTCACTAGTAGAATATTATGAAAATAGCTATTATCTAAAACGTATTTATTAACTCGATGTGTTTTTTAGATCAAAAGCCTCTGCCACTATTATTGTGATGACAGTGGAGATTCTAAACTTCTCTCGGCCTCAGATTCCATATCTACTCATCTCACAGGCTTAAAGAATAATCAATCAATGGAATTGTGTATATAAATGCAGGTAAAAATGTGACTGACACATAATATCTACACTAATAAAAGAGAAACATGGTAATTGGCGTACGACCCTTTTCATTGGCTAATCAGTGAGTATATGCAAATTAACTGTCAGACAAGATGGCGGCCGGCAGCCAGGCAGCTGGAAGCAAACATGAGGCTCGCTTGCTTCAGTGACTACGGACTCCAACGTTCCCGCCTCACTTTCCGGCCTCTCAGTTGCAACTCTAAGCAACTATGTACTATGTTGCAAATAAGAAAATAAACAAAAGCCCAGAAACCGGCTTTCAGTCAGCCGGGCTTTAGCAACATTGTATCGATGTTTTCAGCTGCGAGGCCTCAGAGCGAAAGCTGGCCCAGAATAAAAAAAAAAAAAAAAAAGAAAACAAGGAGCGGTTGGAAGCTTCAGTCACTCGCTTCCGGAAAACAGCCCTCAGCCCCTCACCCAGACTGGCCAGGCACCCCAGTGGGGACCCCCACCCTGATCCAGGACACCCTTCAGGGCAAACCAGCCGGCCCCCACCCATGCACCAGGCCTCTATCCTATATAGTAAAAGGGTAATATGCCTCCCGGCACCAGGATCAGCGGAGCAGCGAGGCTCCCAGCACCAGGATCAGCGTGACAGGGGGCAGCGCCCAAACCCCCTGATCGCCCTGCGGCTCTGTGAGTGACAGGGGGAGGGGCCACAACCTCCCTATCTGCCCTGCTCTGTGCCTGATAGGGGGGAGCTCCCCAATCCCCTGATTGCCCTGCGGCTCTGTGTTTGACAGGGTGCAGCACACCAACCCCCTGATCGGCCCTGCTCTGTGTGTGACAGGGTGCGGCGCCTCAACCCCCTGATCGGCCCTGCTCTGTGGGTGATAGAGGGTGGCGCCCCAACCCCCCTCCACGGGCCTTGCTCTGTGTGTGACAGGGTAGAGCCATAACCTCCCCATTGGCCCTGCCCTGAGTGTGACAGGGTGCAGCGCCCCAACCCCCTGATCCGCCCTGCTCTGTGTGTGACAGGGGGCGGTGCCCCAACTCCCCTATCGGCCCTACTCTGTGAGTGACAGTGGGGAGCTCCTCAACCCCCTGATGGGCCCTGCTCTGTGCGTGACAGGGGGTGGTGCCGCAACCTCCCCATCGACCCTGCCTTGAGTGTGACAGGGGGCAGTGCCCCAACCCCCCAATTGGCCCTACCCTGAGCGTGACTGAGGGTGGCATCTCAACCTCCCCATCCGCCCTGCTCTGTGCATGATGGGGCGGTGCCCCAACTCCCCAATCAGCCCTGCTCTGAGCCTGACCAGGGGCTGCACTTAGGAATTGGGCCTGCTCTCTGCCACCCGGGAGCAGGCCTAAGCCAGCAGGTCATTATCTCCCGAGGGGTCCCAGACTTCGAGAGGGCACAGGCCGGGCTGGGGGATTCCCCGCCCCCCCCCCCGCCCCAAGTGCACAAATTTTTGTGCACCGGGCCTCTAGTGTATTTAATAAATGATGGTGGCCTCTGCCTTATATTGCTGGCTACCCTCATAGGTAATGCAGGTTTTGGTTTTCCTATATGCTCTACAAACAAAAATATTGTATGCACTTTTTTTCTTTTATATAACCTTTGAGATGAAGGGTGGATCCCTCTTAAAATGAGTGTTTGCTGCTTCTTATAAAGGACACAAGGAAACAAAAAATATTGTAGAAATGAACTGGTCTTATGCTTTTAAGTAAGTGAAGAAATGAATGCCACATGACTTTCTTAAATGTACCACAGAAAAGAACTTGAATATCTGATGAATTGATTAAGTAACTATATCCTATTATATTTGGGGTGATTCAGGTAGAGTCGCTAAGAATTCATCATTATCTATTCTGCCCTTTTGCCATCTGGTTTAAACTGTGTTTGAGGCCAAACTCTAAAGTACAAAATGTCAGGTTGATATTTTTTAAAAGTTCAAGGTTTTAAAAGTTATCCAAAAACTTATTTGCCTTGGTTTTTTCTCACTCTCTGTTTAATGAGCTGATAGTAAAATGATTTGCCGTTATTAAAGGAAGGACTTAACAATTACAAACATACGGTATGTGCTAATGAGGATAGAACTAAAGTCTGAAATTAATGGGGATCCAAGGAAGACTGTCTCCCAGGACATTTATTTGCCTTAGTTTTTATTTTATCACCCACTCTTCTGTCAGAGGAAATTTAACTAATTACTGAACAAAACACTCCAGATATTTTAGGTTTTATTATAAGAAATTATTTCCAAAACAAAAGAAAAACTGATAGGAAAAAGTTCATATTCTCCTAAACCCCAAAGAGATTAAAAATGTGTTGACATGTTGGTCAACATATAGCTTGATGTCAGGAATTATATTTACCAAAACTATTGTTTTCCAAAAATTACTCTCACTGATTATTCTTTAGAATTGTTACTTATATCTCTATTATTTTATGTAATATTAGTCAATTTTTTAAAATCTCATGTCCACATGGTTTTACTCTTGAAGAACAAACTTCTGATTCTGAGATAATTTTTTTTTAATAAATAGGGTTAACTTTGAACTCAAATGGGAAAAATAAGCCTCCGTTAAATTATTTTCCGCCGCTGGGTGGGGTTCAAAAGTCAGAAGAAAAGTGTAGCTAACTTGGAACTCTTGATGTATGCCCATTTGATTGGGGTTTTTTTGGTGACTCATTTAAAGGCATAAAACAAATCCTTTCCTTTTCATGTCATTTGATAAGTTTAGCAATAAAATAAGGGACATGGTAAACTGCCTCTCTGAACATGCTTTCATTAGTGGAAACAAAGAAAGCTAAATATTTAGTTACCAAAGATTTATAGCTCATGAAATTAAGCAGCCTAAAATGTTTGGCTTGTTATGCTTATGCATATATTTGGAAACAAGATGGCTTTCCCCTTCCCTGGAAGTGAAAACATCACTTGTGCTAGATTTTTAATCTCCCTGCGTTTATCAGCAATTACACCGTTTTAATCTTGAAGAAATCTTAAAAGTCCCCTCCCACATTTTGTAGATAAAAAGTTAATTTCCTAGAAGAATGCACAATTTTGTTCTGTGGCCTGAATCAAGAATGTTCGTGCTAAAACCAGACACACTAACTCATAGTCACTTGTCAGTAGTCGAGAATTCAAGAAAACTGTGAGCACTGCCAGAGTGATGAATGCTCACGCCCTGGGAAGCAGCCATGGTTAGCCACTTCAATAGCCACCTGGTTACCCGCTGGCCCCGCCCAGGACCAGCCACACTCCCGGAGCCTGAGCCATGTCTTGTTTCCTTATGAAAGAGGGGCTGTGAGTCTCACCATTGAGCAAATTGTGGAGCGGGGTCATGCTCAACCACCTGTATTAAAATTCTTCAAAGTGTTGTCCAATGGAAATAAAATGTGTCACAAATAGAATTTTAAATTCTCCACTAGCCTCTTAAAAAAATGAAAAGAAACAGGTGATAATGTTTTAAAATATATATTTTACTTAAGCCAAAATATTATTTCACCGAGTGGTATTGTAAAATATGATTAATAAAATATTTTATATTCTTTCCCATATCGTCTTCTAAGTCTAGTGTGCATTTTATACTTACAGCTCATCTCAATTCAGACGGGTGACTAGCATATTGGGCAGTGTACTTCAACACCATCAACACCATCACTCCTTGTGCTTGGGTTTCCTCGTCTATAAAATGGCAGAAATAGAGTATTGCCTACCGCATAGGGTTGTGGGAAGATTAAGTAAGTCAATCTGCCTAAAGCACACAGAAGAGTGCCGGGAGATGATAAGTGTTAAACAAGTGTTAGCAGTTGTTGTTGTTATTATTATTATTATTATTATTTCTCTATAACAATGAATCTCAAACTGCGTTCTTTGGACTATCAGCATCAGCATCACCTGTGAGCTTGTTACAAATGCAGAGATATTGAGACTCTTTATTTTAACAAGATTTCCAGATAGTTCATATGCATATTAAAATATGTGAAACAGCCTAGAGATTAAGGGGAGAAATGATAAAAATGACAAATATGACATCTGGGAATTACCCTTTATGCTATAATTTGCAGGGAGGAAAAACTGGTATATTTCTCAGAGTTCTCCAGAGAAACAGTACCAGTAGGATATTTATGGGTACTACATGTATATGTATACATATATACATACATAAAGAGATTAATTGTTAGGTATTGACTCACGCAATTATGGAGACTGAGAAGTCCCATCTGCCATCCACATGCTGAAAACTCAGGAAAGACAGCCGTGGAGTTTGAAGGCCTGAGAGCTGAGAACGGATGGCATGGATTCCAAACCATATCTGAAGCCCTGAGAACCTGGGTCACCAAGGGAAGAATACTGATGTTACAGCACAAGCAGTCAGGGAGGGAAGGATGGAGGGAGGGAGGGAGGGAGGGAGGGAGGGAGAGAGAGAGAGAGAGAGAGAGAGAAAGAGAGAGAGGGAGAAAGCAAAGTTTGTTCTATTCAGACTCTCACTGGAGGGCAGTCAATATGTTTTACTCAGTCTACTAATTCAAATGCTAATCTCTTCCTGAAACACCCTCACAGGCACTCAGAAACAATGTTTAACCAGCTATCTGGGCATCCGGTAATCCAGTCAAGTTGACCCATAAAATTAACTGTCACACTGGAGGAAATAGAACAATTAGGCAAGCGGGGAGCTGTAAAAATATCAAACTGCAAAAAGGAAATTTGACATAGAAACAAAGTACAAACCTAGTGAATTCTAACAATGACAATTAACTTCAATTTTAATGATTCAGCACCACCAGAAAGACGGATCCACTGCGGCTGAAGAAATGAAAGAAAGTAAAGAGAGGAACAGATGTCTCATGTCAGGGTCTTTCTGTGTCTCAAAGCTCACATTTGCAGAGCAGTCAGCCAGAACCCCTTAAGAGCCCAGTGAGGATGCTAAGCAGGTGATTTCTCCTCATTTAATAAGTGGAGAGACTGAGGCTGGAGAAATGGCTTTCCTATGTTACAGATTAATGGCAGAGCTCAAATTGGCATGACTAAAATGGCATGCCAATAAAACGGCATGACTAACATTTTTTTAAAAATCAGATCCTCATATCACTAGAGTGCATGTAGGATAATCATACTAATAATAGTAATAATAACAGCAGCTAACATTGCTAGGTGCCAGTTACTCTACTTACTTCTTTCAGACGTATGCTACTCCTACACCAGTGGCTCCTAATTTTTTTTTAAGTTCAAGGACTCATTTGAAAATCTCCTGAAAACTATAAATGCACATATAACACAAAATACTGTCTATCATTTCAAGGGAGACATCGAGTTTGCATTTCACCCGACAACCCTCACTTAAGTAAGAACTCTCCTCAACAGGCTTGCACTCTAACTCAGTAAAAGATAACCACAAACTGTCCAACACAATAATTAAAGAATGCTATTTGCTTACACACACGTATGTGGGAAAGAGAGAGGGAGAGGGAGAGAGATTCCACACATATGAGGGAAAGAGGGGGAGAGTGAGAGATATTCCACACATATGGGGCAAAGAGAGAGATTCCATTCTAAAGAGATCCCTTTTGTTTCTATAAGCAAACTAAAGGCCCAGTGCACAAAATTGCGTGAGACCCAGGCCAAGCCACATGGAGCCGAGGGCCCCTACCTTTGCACTGCAAGGAGCCATGGACCCCAGGCCTTGCAGTGCGGAGCTGTGGGCCCAGCCTCCGCCCAGCAGCTCTGACTGGTTGTTTGGTCATAACGCTGTTAGGGCGTCACAACCACAGGCCTTTTATAATATAGGATAGTAATAAATATTTTTATTTGTGATGGTTGTGTGTGTGCACATTTGGAGATAGTAACTGAGATAGAGAGGAACTGCCCTGCCCAACAAAGAAAAGAGAAATGTGAATTACCAGGGAACATGCCTAGAAAGAAAAATATTGTGAGGCAATGAAGCTCTTAGTTTCTGTGAAAAAAGAACAGAAATACAGAATCCGGGTAGCATGGGGGCAGAGAGGAAGGTCTGAGCAGAGGCAGGTCCTTGGCACAAGAGGCTAAGTTAGGCTGAGGGGACACACAACCTCACAGCTTGGTGCCTTAGCTGTCTCAACACGTGGTTTCTTTTTCCACAAATCATTTCACGGGTCTGAGCAGCAATCCAGATCAATTGTCCTTTTCTAGTAAGTGGCAACTCAGCACTCCAGGTCGCTTCCACCTTTGGTCTCTACTCTCAGAACTGAGGCCTTCCCATGATTGCTGTAGGTGGGAGGTGGGGAAGACAGAGAGTAGAGGGTCTCATATCTGCAATAAAATGCTTCAGCTTCCAAGTGACATATTTCACCTTTGTCACAACCCCTTGAATGAAGCCAGTCACATGATTCTACCCAACCCAATGGGGCTGGAAAGTAAAGATTTCCATGTATTCAGAATAAGAGGAAACCCTGGCATTAGTGAGTTCCCAAAATGTCTACCACAGACGTGTCTAACAGAAGATCCTAATTTGTTTGCGGGGGGTGTCCAATGTATTCTTTTCATTCTGTACAGGCATTCAAAGAGATGCTGAGCTCTGCATATCAGTGGGGCACACACTAGGTACATGAAGCCCTGCTTTGTAGGTACCACTGGGGTACAGTGAGCAGAGGACCTACATCTGATGACAGAGAGCTGGGAGCAAGGCAACTCCCCACGGTGGAAAAGAACTGCCTGGTTTCCAATCCAGGCTACATTCTGCAATTCTTAGACAGTGAAGTGAATCACCCATCTGCAAAATGAGTAAGCTGGATTTGATAAGTCTTATGTCAAATTGTACAATAGGTGCAAAAGCAATTAAACAAGAGAGAAATCAATTTAAAAAGTAACATTATTTTTGTCAGATAACCTCATTTTTTAGCCTATCTGACTAATCTCTTCCTACCTCTGGTGATTACTTCTATTAATGAGATTTTATTAGGGAAGATATATCAAAATTTTAATTTTGTTTTGTTCCTTAAATTACAACACAGCATAAAATATACTCTTCGGTCAAATCTAATGAAATAAAGTATTGACTTTGAGTGCATTTTATTTTCCAAAAATATATATACTAAGATGGATAAAAATCAAGCACAATATATTTCTCACAACATTTGATCGATGCACTTAGTATAATGGCATAAGGAAAGGTGATCATACCTCAGGGCTTCTCTGGGAGAGTCACATCATAACTATGAATAGCCCCCATTCCATTCTCAAAAGTGTCCCCATTTGGACAGTAAGTTATATGTCACTCAATGTATATGCCATATGATTTTTTATGTGTGCACTCAACACAGGACCATTATTTGCTGCTGTTATAATCAGATCCCCAAATTAACTTAAACCAAAGACTAGGAGGCACTTTGAATTCATACAGAATATCAGCTTTTTTTTTTTTTATCTCTGTATGCTCACTTCAGATAGGAGGTTTTCCATGTTCCTATCACCAACTAAAGTGATCAAGATGAGTGATTGTTTTCTCCTGCCTCATTTACAAGAGGAAATCCTCCAGTTGGGGTAAGCAGAAGCCAGTGGTAAGAGGCATTATCCCGTTACACTTAAACATTGGTCTGAATAAAAATACTTGTTCCTAGAGCACTGAGAAACATGAACACAGTCTATGGATTTTTGAAACTCTGTTATGGGAGCTCATACTATGTACAAGAATAACTCTTCTAACTCAATGTTTAAAAAAAGAATTGTGACACTCTTCTTTAAAGATCAACACTTAGGTGAAGTAAGACCACCAAATGTTAGTAACAGCAACTCAAAGATGACACCAAACTAGTGTTGACAAAGTAAACTACACTGCCTCTGTCATTTGCTCCACTAGCTCTCATAGATCCTCTTTGCAGGACTTGATACAGAAAGAGACCTGTTACTTCTCCCTCGCAGGCTTTTGGTTGTTCTCTTACAATATATAGGTTGGTTCTGTTAGCATCAGCATTGGATAATGGTCAGAAAAGACAGTGATATTTTAATTACACCCTAGAATCACATTGATTTAATTTTACAAAAATCTGAGGGAAACTAATAGTCACTCAGTAAATTCCACAGTATATCAATAGCAAAATTGCCCTATTTGGTTTAATATCCATCCATTGTACAATACAGAAAAGCATCGTGCATAGATCCTTTGGTTTAGAGTTTGATATGCTCCTGTTAATGCTGAGTTTTGTTTCACCTATATTGTAAAGGTTTCTAAGCTGTTTACCACTGAATGCAGAAAAAGGTAAGCTTTCAGCCAAGGGTAATTTTTCATGAATATGAAAAGACCTGGATTCTGCCATTCACTGCCTCCCAGAGTCAATGGATTCAAAAAAGCAGAAGAAATTTCTAATAAGTTGGGCAGTTGGTGGTTGGTATATTATTTTGAAGCAAATCCCATATAACACATGATTTTATCTGCAAACTTTTCTGTATGTATCTCTAAAGAAAATAAGGATTCTTTTAAACCTAATCACAATTCCATAATCTGACCTTAAAATGACAATAAATTGTTATTTTACCAAACTTCCAAATTAACCCATTAAGATTTTTAATTTTAAGTTTAATATTTTAAACTTATTTGTTATTTTACCAAACTTCCAAATTAACCCATTAAGATTTTTAATTTTAAGTTTAATATTTTAAGTTTTAATTTTAAGTTTAATATTTTGAGATCTAAATAGGATGATACAATGCAATTAATGCCTAATAAACCACTTTAATCTCTCTTTTTTTCTCTCTTTTTGCAAATTATTTTTGATAAAATTAAGTTATCTACCTTCTGTAGAACATCCTGCATTCTAGATTTTGTTATTTGCACCCCATGGTGGCATTTAATGTGTTCATCAACTCTTAATCTTTAACATTTATCAACTCTTTGGTTAAAATTGGGGACAATTTATATAGGAAAAAGTGGCTTAATGCTCATTTTGTTCTTTTACATACCTGTTTATCACCATGCTTTGGAAATTGGGAATTAATCCCCAAATTTATTTTTCTCAGTCCAGAATTCTTTTTAATATATCTGCAGTTATCTATTAATTTGTACTTATTTTTTAAAGTATGTTTTTATTGAAATTTTAGAAAGAGAGGAAGGGAGAGTAAAAGAAAGAGGTTGCCTCCCGTATGCACCCTGACTGAGGATTGAACCTGCAACCTGGGTAATGTGCTCTGAGGAATCGAACCATGACCTTTTGGTTCATGGGATGATGCTCAACCAACTGAGCCACACAAACCAGGGCTTGTTCATTGTTTGGATTTCATACATATAATGACTCTGGAAAATACCTGGAAGAATATAATTTAAGGGACTGGATAGAACTATAAGCTGAGCCATCATAAAACAGTTCCTTACGTTGAAATATAATGAGTTAACAGTGATCATGACAATGATTTTCATCATCAACAACCCTGAAAAGAGTGTGTTCACAGAAACATGAGCTATTTAACTTTGATGCATTTTTTTCTAGCAATTATTTCATAAAATATGACCCCCTTGATTAATGAATTTGCATTCTGTTCTAACAATTAGTTTCTGAAATATGGCTTCAGAAAATAGAGCTGAGACTCTCAAGCCCCATGACTTAAAAATATCATGATTAAAATGTGAAAATCTCTGCTTAAAGTCTCTAAATTCTAGTAAATCCTGATTTGGTCATTTAAAGGCGGATGTTGCTTAGGTTCTAGATATACTGTTACCATCCAAAGTTCATGTGCCCAATGTTTTGAAAGACCAAAATCCAAAATGTTAGAGTTTGAAGTTAGATGAGGTTAATTGATCAAGAAGGCATCAACTGGAGAAGATGGGAGACCTAGCAATTCCTCAAATCTATCTTAAGAAAGTATAGAGTTGAGTCTCTTTTATGTGTAGGGAAGGGGAAATGGGAGGGGCAAGAAGTGATTGACCACCACAGACATCGGGTGCCAGCAGAGGTCCAAGGAAGATTGTACTACTTGCTGTGAATTGGTTCACAAGGTTCCTGCAGATCTTTGATAACCAATATATACTTCCCTTATCTCCTCAAGCCACAAGCAGAATTCCTCCACTCATTAGTATTTCTAGTTAGTATTTCTATATGTAAGACTAAGCAGAAGCTACTAGCCTGAAGGCCATGAATACAAAGCAGGCTCGAACAAGATGGAGCCAGAAACTGAGCATTTCATTCAGTTACAAAAGTGAAAGTAAGGCAATACTTGCTTTGCTATTAACTGCTTGCTATATTCTTTCTTTATTGGCTTGTTTGTTTTAAATTTTGTCAGAATATCAATGCTATAGAAGGTTGGAAAAGAGCATAGTAGAATTTATACAATTAATGTTGTAGTACTCATTACAGAATGTAGATAACTACAGTAATATTAGAGCTTTTAAAGTATATTTTGGAAAGCCCTTTCTTGCCCTTAACTGTGTTAATCAAAGAAACTGAACTAATATCATACTATTCCTTTTATGTTGCTGTTTCACTTGAAGAAATTATTGGGTTGTTGTCAAATGACCTGAATCTGGCCTTGGTATTTACTAACTCTGGGAACATGAGAACACTTTAACTTGTGAGACTGTTGGAAAATAGTTTTTGCATGTCTTCTGAATAAAGGCACTGATGACCTTCATTGAACCTTGAAAAGATTATCTTTCTAAGGACATTTGTAGAAGTTAGAAGTAGATTCTTCCCCCAGAACAGAGTGCAAGTTTGTTTACTCTACAGTATAATAAAGATAATGTTTCATCTGGGCGAAAGTTTGACAGATTGCTCTGCCACCCATTATAAAATAGTAGGGTTCCCAAAACTTGGGGCTTCTCAGATGTGACACAACACATCGTCTCTATGGAAAAACACATTGCCTCTCTGTGCATAGGACATTCTTCTCCTCAGCACCAGGAAGGCTCAGTCTGGTACATCTTGGTATTGTCTAGACAGTAATGTCTAGAGTATTGGCTAGGACAACTGCATGATATAAATGTGAAGTTCATGCTTCTGGCTGTGTTTCAGATAATGAGGTGTCTTCTTTCTGACCCAGGAGTTTTTGTGACTTCTGCCGGTTTCCATAATACTGTAGCAGGTTAAATTGCTACCTTGAAAGCAGAGAAAAATCTTCACAGTTCTAAACACTTCATATAAATTGGTTATCTTTATAGTTAAGGGATTGGACTATGAATTGGTTTATATTTACTTTTTAGTTTCTCATTCAATGCAAGGTCTTGATTTATGTCTTCAAGGGCTTATAATCATCTGAGGCTGAAAATGTGTGAGGAAGTGTTGCAGATACTGTACTTTCAGTCCACATGGGATTTACTCATTCAGACAATGTCTGTGACCTGGTTAGAGAGTTGAAAGGGCTGGAAGGTGACAATGAAGAGCAACCATATAGGACCTATGTTTGTCTTAGTGTCTAGCAAAAGGGAAGAGACTGGAGATTGTTATCTGCTGTGATTGGGAAGATGGGTAAAATGAAGATAACCCCCATGGAATGGAATCTAATCCCATGGGGAGAGGGGCTACAAGAATTGTTTTTATGAAAGTCATTGAGATACTAGAGGCCTGGTGCATGAAATTTGTGCACGGGGGTGGGGGGTTCCCTCAGCCCAGCCTGCACCCTCTCCAATCTGGTATCTCTCTCACAATCCGAGACCTGCTCACCTGCTGCCTGCCTGATCGTCCCTAACTGCCCCCCCCTGCCAGCCTGATCACCCTTAACTGCCTCTGCCTGCTGGTCTGATTGCCCCTAACTGCCTCCCCTGCCAGCCTGGTTTCCCCCAACTGCCCCCCCCCCACACCGGCTTGGATGCCCCTTACCCCACCCCCCACCGGCCTGGTCACCTCTTACTGCCTCCCCTGCCAGCCTGGTCACCCACAACTGCCCCCCTCTGCCGGCCTGGTTGCCCCTAACTGCTCTCCCCCTAGCTGGCCTGGTCACCCCTTACTGCCTCCCCTGCCAGCTTGGTTGCCCCCAACTGGCCCCCTTGCTGGCCTGGTTGCCCCATGCAGCCTGCTGCTCAGTTGTTTGGTCATCCCTCACTAACCCCCTGACGGCCTGCCTGATTGCCCCATGCAGCCTGCTGCTCAGTTGTTTGGTCATCCCTCACTAACCCCCCTGCCGGCCTTGTCGCCCCATGCAGCCTGCTGGTCGTTACTGTTACTGTGACAGTGTCTCGGACAATTTGCATATTCCTCTATTATTAGTATAGATAAAAACATAAACAGAGCTGTTTATGTCTCTAGTGACAAAGCATAAAACAGGATGGGAGAGCTGAGAATTTTTCTCATTTCTGCAGAGCAGTCCCCTCTCAGCACCATGAAGCTCAGTCTGGTATGTCTCAGTATTGTAGTAACTGGATCAGAACAGTAGCAGAGACCATAGTGCTCAAAGGGAGTGACATTCTCAGTGGACACAGCAGGACCTGGTGTCAACCTGATGGGAGACTGTGACTGTCACTTGCAGAACCAGCTTGTAGGTGCATGCGAAGCAACCTGGGAACTACTGGGAATGTTTAACAGGAAATTCCCAGGATACTGAGTCACTACTTGAGCAGGTTAGGGAAAAACCTAAAGTAATTTTGTCATTATCATTCATGTGGCCCCTTTTGTACCCATGGCTAGTGAAGCATGAGGAAACTTGGGTTATATAGTGAATGTAGTGAAATATGATGAGTATTATAACAGAGCTTAGAGTTATGAAAACCAGAACCAGAAAATATTTGAGCTAGATCCTGAGGAATGAAAAGGCTTTTGCTAAGTAGCCAATAAAATAAAGAGAATCCTTGACAGGAAAAAAAAAATTATTGCAAAAGCATAAACTCTGTATTGCATATTTCTTTTTTTTTTAAATATATTTTATTGATTTTTCAGACAGGAAGGGAGAGGGATAGAGAGTTAGAAACATCGACGAGAGAGAAACATCGATCAGCTGCCTCTTGCACACTCCTCACTGGGGATGTGCCCGCAACCAAGGTACATGCCCTTGACCGGAATCGAACCCGGGACCCTTCAGTCCGCAGGCCAACGCTCTATCCACTGAGCCAAACCAGTCAGGCATGTATTGCATATTACAAGTTGAGTATTTAAATGTTGACTTGAGAGAGCCAAAGTACCAACATTTTCAATATTGAATTATAACTACCTCACTGGTCGTCAAAGAAAATATGTTCCAAAGATAAATTTTAAATACAGAAACTGAATTTCCATGTTTTGCAAACTCAGATTCTGTTAATAAAATAATTCTTTAATTACATCCTTTGATAGTGTCTACTTTCCTAACATGTGTATATGTGTACATTCATTCTGTGCAAGTTTGCCAACAAATTTAGTCATTTAAATTTTTCCAAAATGTAATATATTACTTTATACATTATTTATCAAATCGTGTTTAACCAATGACTGATTTAAATAAAAAGAAATAAATGCATAAGTCTGGAATTATATAATGTCTCCCCCATAAATTATTCACCTCCATTGTCTTCTAATCATCAACCAAATCCAGTTAGGACAGTTTGAAGGAATGACTATTTGAGGTTCCTTGTGTTTAGGCAGATGACTGAAAGCAATGGGAGAAATATCCCTAAGCAGTTTGCGTATTGTATTGGATTAGTAATATTACATAGATAAAAATGCTTTGGCAGACTGGTGCAGCCACTGTGGAAAACAGTATGGAGTTTTCTCAAAAAATTAAAAACGGAACTTCTATTTGATCCAGTGATCCCATTTCTAGGAATATATCCCAAGAAAACAGAAACACCAATCAGAAAGGATATATGCACTCCTATGTTCATAGCAGCGAAATTTACAATAGCTAAGATTTGGAAACAGGCTAAGTGCCCGTCAGCAGATGAGTGGATTAGAAAACTGGTACATTTACACAATGGAATACTATGCTGCTGTAGAAAAGAAGGAACTCTTACCATTTGCAACAGCATGGATGAAACTGGAGAGCATTATGCTAAGTGAAATAAGCCAGTCAGAGAAAGATAAATATCACATGATCTCACTCATTTGTGGAATATAATGAACAACATAAACTGATGAACAAAAATAGAACCAGATACATAGAAGCATCGAACAGACTGTCCAACCTATGAGGGAAGGTGGGTGGTGAGGGGGTAAGAGATCAACCAAAGGACTTGTATGCATGCATATGAGCATAACCAATGGACACTGACAGTAGAGGGGTGAGGGCCTGTGCTAGGGGGTTGGAGCGGCCTGGGAGAGGTCAATGGGGGAAAAATGAGACTTATGTAATACTTTAAACAATAAAGAATTTAAATTTAAAAAAATAATTAAATTAAAAAATGCTTTGGCTTCTCTATGTGATTTGATGTCTTAAAAAAAATTTTTGTCTCAGAGTGATTAAAAAACAAAGTAGAGAAAAGTGAGGCATGGCCAAGTTTAAAAAGTTCTAAAAGTTTTATTTTGATTTCCCATATCTTCATTGATCTTTTATATGGGGGTTGTAGTCTTTTATTTGCTTATTGTAAGTGTAACAGCATTATCTGGTATGTAATATAAAAATTATACCTTAAATTACATTATTGAAACTTTATTGATTTATTAAATCAATAAGTCACCCTTGATTTATTAAATTACCCTGTTTGGTTGAAATGAATATTTTTCTTTTCTAAGAAGTGACGTGACTTTAAAACCAGGTGATAGGAAATATTTGCCTCTTGGGTGAGACCAGTGATCCATTTACCTAGCATTCCATCTTTGGCAGTGACATCTGTAGTTTTTTTGTAGCCAACTACTCCACTGCTCTCCCATGACATCACAATTCAAGGTAAAATATGTGTGGAAGATGGTGGCAACAATATCTCTCATACCACATGCTCTTCTTACTAAGTGGCTTTGCCACTCCTCTCATTAATAGGGAAGGTATATGTTTACAGTCAAACCTCAATGCTTGAATGACTCCAATCTTGAACAATTCACTTCTCAATCCATTATCCTTTTAGGTTGATACCTGTATGATCAGTCATGACTCTCTCAGGAGACAAACAAAGGAGAGAATGTGCGAGTATGAGTTAGTTTACCACTGTTAACATCTCAGAAAATTGTGCTGTGACTATTTTCATGGGGTTTTTTTTTCTTTGTTGTTGCTGCTGCTTATTAGTATTATTAAATTTTCAGTTTTTAAATGTACATATCATTTCCTTCTTGTTAAATTTTCATTTACATTTCATGTCCTTTTTATTCTTAAAGTGTTTATATATTAAACAGCACATGAGACATGTGCTGTATATAAGAAAGGTTTAAACAGGGAATCATTTGAGGGTCTGGAACAGATTAATTCAATTAATATTATTCCTAATGGGGAAAGATACTTCAGTTTTCCAACAGCCTTCTGGAATGAATTAAATTTGAGAACGAGGTTCCACTCAATTTCCCTTGAATCTAGGCAGGCTTGTGAATACAATGGAACCAATGTGACTTCTGATGCTAGATTGTTAAAAGGCCACACACTTTGGGCCTGTTTCTTTCAGGATGCTCACTCTTAGAATGCAGTTACCATAATGTGAGGAAGACCGAAGAGCCATATTGCACGGTCCAGATGAGGTTTCAGCTGACAGCTAGCATCCATTCTCTAATCATGTGAGTAAATGAACCTTCAGATAATTCAAATCTATCACTCTTGTCATTTCCAGTCTTCAAGCCCTCCTAGCTGAGAACTCATACGTGGAACAAAGTCAAGTCATTCCCATGAGCCCTTTTAAAACTCCTCAGTCACAGAAACCATGAGCATAATAAATTTTTTTTTCATGTCACTAAATTTGTGATTGTTTCTTATGCAGCTATATAATAACTGGGACAATATATTGTCCCTATAATTCTAATTTCCCTTTAATAACTCATGACACAACAATCAGCATGATTGTGCTTAACACTTTTTCACTGAATTTTTGGCTCCGGTTACATAGACTAAAAGATATATTTTTTAATTTGGAAAGATATATTTTTTAATTTGGCATGATCAAAGTTTGCAATAAATTTAAGCATAAGAATATTCCAGGCAGAGGAAGTGCATGTGCAAAAGCTCCAAGGTGGAAAAATGTCTGGAGGGTTTGAGGAGTTGAAATAGGCAGGGCGGGGGGGCGTGGGAGGTGCAGCAAGGGAAGAGAAGAGGGGGGCGGTGGTCAGAGACCTCTATCACATGAAGCAACACAGGCTATGATGAGGAGTTTGGGTTTTATTCTAAAACCTCTAAAACATTTTTTCAGGAGAGTCATGTGCTCTGATTCTGATTTTATAAAATCACTGCAGTGTGGAGAATGATTCGTGGACTTAGGTGAAAGCAGCACACATTAGGAATGTAGACAAGAGAGGAGGGGACTTGAGTAAGCATGGTAGCAGCAGCGTTGGAGCAGAGGAGATATATTTGGGGTATATTTTGGAGATAGGAATTATAGGAATATGACATATTTCCTAACTGGCTTTGAGACAAAAATAATGAATTAAGGATTACACCTAGATGTGTGGTTGGAATAACTGAATGGATCAGGAGGAAAGTCATCAAATTGAGGAAAGGCTATGGAAAGAGAAGAGATTTGAGGTAGGTATAAGCAAGAGTTAAGTTCAAGATATTTTTGGCAATTCTGCTTTTAAACCAAATGAAAACAACCAGGCAAACAGACTCATAAGGATTATTGCACTAGATAGTCCTTTGACCTGATCAAAGTCCAGTCCATGCAAAAAGGAGAAAATAAGCTTCTGTATATAATAACTAGAGGCCCAGTGCACAGATTCATGCACTGGTGGGGGTCCCTCAGCCTGGTCTGTGAGGATCAGGCCAAAACTGGCTCTCTGACATCCCCCGAGAGGTCCTGGATTACAAGAGGGCACAGGTCAAGCCGAGGGACCCCACCAGTGCACGATTGGGGCAGAGGAGGGACCACAGGAGGGCTCCAGGGTGTGTTCGGCCTGTCTCACCCAGTCCTCTGCCAGACCCCAGCAACAAACTAATGTACTGGTTGGAGCTCCTGCCCCTCCCCTGGTGGTCAGTGGGCATCATAGCGACTGGTCGAACGGTTGGAAACTTAGCATATTAGGCTTTTATTATATAGGATTATTTTACACTTGCTGCAATTTTCTGATAGGCTACATTTCTAGTTATATTTTCTCTGTCTAAAATATATGGGCTTGATGAGTAGGCCAAATTAATCTAAGTTGTATTGTTTTTCCAACATATTTATCAGTTACTTGCCTTAGTTTTCATCAACTGGACTTTCTTTGTCTACAACAGAGTGATAGGATGAAGAATAAGATGTATATAATACACAATAATCTTACAAAAGATATAAATAAGAATGTGTCAAGGCCAACTAACTATCACAAACCTTTGGCAGATTTGGAACAGTCTTAGGAAAGAGTATTTGAAGTTGCAAAGGTCAGAAACCCTGGCCAGGTTATAAAATTGAAGACAGTGAGGAGCTATTTTTCAATATCTGTGTATAGAGTATGGGTAGCTCCTAAACAGGAGCCTCCCTTCTAAAGAATTTATTCTTGGCATCCTTTTGTTGGAAAAACTAGATACTTAGGGGTGTGTGCTTAAAAATGCTAACAACTTCCATTTGTGGAAAGTTTTTTAGTACTATTTAGAAATAATTTCCCTTAACCCCTAGAGTACTGGGGAGCGCGATCATGCTCCTCCTGTCTTATGCAGTGTCACTATTAGATGCTAGTAGTTCACTCTTTATTGACAGATGGCACCTAAGTGCAGATTACTTATGATGCCAAATGTTTGTAGTTCTAAAATTGACCACTGGCATTTATCTGCCTAATTTTTTACAGGTACTACGATTTTATGACGTTTACTCAGGTTTTGTAGCCCTAAAGCCTTGGCAATTTTAGCATAGTTCCTAGGATATTGGTTGGTACTCAAAGGGTTAAGTAGAGAAAAAATATATATATTTATAAATATCTCTCCACATATTTTGTTTTGCCAATGAAAAACTAATAATACTGATGTGATTCAACTGAGTATTGCTTTCTCTTTTGACAAACATAGCTGCTACACTTTGTCTAAGAGGAAGATGTTTATGGTTACTCTTCCCTTATATGGTTCAATTGTTATGTAAGAGAAGGAATTCACTCTTTTTAAAATATATTTTTATTGATTTCAGAGAGGAAGGGAGTGGGAGAGAAAGACAGAAACATCAATGATGGGAAAGAATCATTGATTGGCTGCATCTTGCACACTCCACACTGGGATTGAGCCCACAACCCGGATATGTGCCCTGACCAGGAATCCAACTGTGATCTCCTGTTTCAAAGGTCAATGCTCAACCACTGAGCCACACTGGCTGGGAGGAATTGACTCTTGACAATAGATATAGGAACAGTGGATTAGAACTAGTCCCGGTGTTGATTGCTCTTAAACAAGCTAGTTGATTCCACTTAGACTATCTGTCTTGTATGTGTATATGCATGTAGGGAAATGCACAGGCATACAAAAATTAATGTGCTTTTTAGACATCAAATAGAACATGACCACAGAACTGTTGAGGAGTTAAAACTGTTTTTCTCTAGCTCCATTTCTCTTACCACTCACTTTAGATTTTGAGTTTCCCCACTAAATTGTTGTAGGCAGAAATTGTATTTAGCTTAGTTTTGTACCTAGTACATCCTAGGAATTAAACATTGGTCAAATTGAATGCAATTGCTTCTCCTAATTACTGCCTCTTCCATTCCATCACACACTTTGCAAGAGCAGTCTTCTCTTATTATTTATCTGTTTTTAGGCAACATCCTTCTTACTCTAATGAAACTGTTTAAATCTAACAAAAGTGCACAATAATCATTTGCCTAATTCAGTTGCTTCTTACTAACCCTCATCCTGTTTGAACTGTTAGTAATATTTCAGAGTTATCCACACCTCATATTTGAAATTCCTTTTTCCTTTGAAACTCTTTTTCGCTTTTGTCAACCTACTTCACCTTTTTTCTCTTCCTATCTAAAAAAAAAAATCTTCCTCTCTGTGGATCATTAAATTTGGTAGTTATGGAGACTTTGCCTTCATGCCCATTATCTTTCACTTTACTTGTTCATTCTAGGCACTTTAATCTTCTCCTAGGACTTCAGCTTCTGAATTTATGTTGATGATATCTAAATCTCTACCTAAGTCTTAACACTATTTTGTGAATATTTTCCTTTGCATAGTGAACATCTCCAATCAGACGTAGTATAATACATCTTTAGTTTAAGAACAAGAAAAAACAACAGCAGCAGAAGTGGTCTCTGGCTAGCTTAGGCACAATCAAGGGAAGAAAGGGAGGCTTTCCTGGCGCGATTTCTGGGGAATTCCGGGGAGCCTAAGGGATGGAATATATGGCCAACACAAGTGGCCAAAGTCTTGAGAGGAACTCTAGAAACATTATTTTTCCATCTCTCACCAGCCCCCCTCTTGACTGTCTGTTTATGCATTTTCTCATACTGGCAACTAGCTTTTTTTTTTCTCTTTAGCCTACATGTTGGCATATGACATCCAACAGTTGCCAAGTTTACATATCTACAGTTTCAGACATACAAAGAGAGATTTACTTTGTGTTTTCTGATATAGTTTTAGCAACCTGAGGGAAACACTCTTAGTGGCCCATTTCAGGAAAATAATACCCTCAGCTAGTTCACCGTGGCCACAGGAAATGTCTATTGTACAAATGATGGTTGCTTCAAAACCATGTGAAGCAAGAAGAGGCATGTCTTAAGACTGGGAGATGAGTGAAGACATAAGATTTGCTTGGCTAGAATAAATAATATGTTTCTATTACAATGTTCCATAGGCATATGAAACTTCTGGCCCAAACTCATCATTATCTACCAACCTAGCCTCACCTCCCAAAAGAGAGAAGAGAAAGAGATCTCCAGATCCCTTCAGTAATGACATAATCCTGCCCATGTATTCAAGGAGGAAATTGATGAATTGTCTTTGACTCCATTGTAACCACCTATCTATATATATAAAAGGCTAATATGCAAAGCGTCCCCTCGGGAGTTCAACCTGGAGACCGGGAGTTCGATTGCTCGCTATGATGTGTACTGACCACCAGGGGGTGGTGCAGAATGAAGGAAGGCCCCGGTCAACAACCAGCAGCTGGGGAAGGAAGGTCCCGGCTGGCAGCTAAAAGGCCCCGATCAGCCCTGATCACTGGCCAGGGGTAGGGACCCTACCTGTGCACAAATTTCACGCACTGGGTTTCTAGTTTCCAAATATTTTCAATTCTGTCAGTTCTTACACTGAACTCTCCCATGCTTCCATATTTTCCAACCCCATTCCACTGCTCTCTCCCAGTCCCTCATCCCTGCCTCCTCTCTGGTTTCCCTGACCTTATCATTGCTGTTCCAAACTTTGCCCATTTTAGACTAGCAAGCTGCACCTCATCACTTTTTTTTTATAAAAAAATCATTACAACTTATAGAATAAAATGCAAACTTCCCAACTTTACATCTGGCCCCTCCTCATCCAGAAAATTCCACCATGACACATAGCTATTTCTTATTTGATCTTTTAAACTGTACTATTTATTCAACCTCTTGGACTTTTGTCTATGTCAGTTTCTAACCTTGAAATTGCCTTATTCTCTTGTTTATTTGGCAAAATCTTTTTCAACCTTATCATTGACCTCAGGACCCAATTCAGATATTAGCCTGTCTGTGAAACCTGTCTTGACACTTCACATCACCAAGGAAATATATCTTACCTACTTGACCTTGACTCAGTACAATATTTTTAGCACCCTTTAGTTTATTACTTGTTTTATGCTTTAGCTTTTGGACAATCTAATGCATTTTATGTTTTCTCCTCTCCTTTAGA
Source organism: Myotis yumanensis (assembly GCF_028538775.1). Taxonomy (NCBI): domain Eukaryota; kingdom Metazoa; phylum Chordata; class Mammalia; order Chiroptera; family Vespertilionidae; genus Myotis; species Myotis yumanensis. The sequence continues at coordinate 199,348,264 of NW_027223753.1, read as the reverse complement.
ATCTCACACAAGATCTTGTGCAGAGAAAGGACATATAAATATTTATGAATAAAAAATAGGATTATTTTTTATTGACCATGGATTTTTATATGGCCTACCTTTTGCTATGTAAACTTTTTAATTATGAGGAATCTACTTTCAATAAAATGTCTTTTGCAAAATTATTCAACTTAAAAATTATTACTGGGGAGCATTTGATATCTTGCTTCCCAGCATGTCAACAGTTTGGCTTAAATAAACTCTAATAAAAAACTCAAAAAGAATTTTTTTTACTGAGTTCTCTCTGTGTGATCTATGGCACTGCTGGAATAGGACCACCACCAAGCAGTTTAGGGCTGAGAATGTCATATAAACAAATAACAATATTACAAGTCAGATTATATATTCTAGAAATATAGGAAATAGCCTACGGGAAAAAAGAGAGAGAAAAGATTAATTTTGGTTGGGAGCAAGCATTACAAATAAAACTATATAAAGAAAAGAGGAATATAATCTCAAATGCCACCTAAAATGGTCAACTAAATGAACACTATGTTGCTTTTTAAAGTCTGCAAAATTGTGGTACATAGTGTACAAATTCCATCCTCTAACTGCTAAATTATTTTTGCTAATTTACAACTGCAGTCATGATTTATAATGCCTATAAAAACTAGTCTAAGACAAACATTCTCAAATACACAAACACTCACACATACAAGATTGGCAAAGGATGTAATTTCATTGGCTGATCTTTCAACTCTACATTTGAGTGAAAGGCGAAGATTAATGTGGCAAAGTGCAGGCTTGCTAAGGCTTAACTGTGGGCATCACATTGCCTATAGTCTTGACTTGGTATTTGACTTATTGCAGTAAGTCAAATACCAAGTCAAGACAAAATTTTTGTTCTTCACTTACACTCCCAACTCCAAGCATCATGTATTTCAGAGCAAGCTTAAAGGCCAGCCTTTGGCGAGTAGAACATAATTTTGTCAAGCATAGCTATCATTCCCAGTTAAGCAAACTAAATCTCGAGAACAAAACTGCAATAAATGGTCAGAGAATTTAAGAGAACAAAACCCAATGTATGATGACATCTTGTTTTTCCCATTTCATTTCTTTCTTTTCTATCCCTCTAATTAAGAATTGGCATTACATGCTCTGTGGAATCTGACGGGAAGTACGCAGAGGATTCAGGCCTGCTGTAGGAGCAATTGACTCGCAGCCTCCTTTGTTTTGCTCGCAGCTGTCTGAATGAACAGTCCCTGTGATTATAAGGAGAATCCTGTAGTTACTTCAACCTACCATCGGCCTGAATGCACATATCAGTTCATGCAGTAAATATTACTTCAGGGAACAGAAAGAATGACATCCTCACATCTCTCTCACCAAAGGTAAGTTAGTTGGTTGGACTTGAAAAACTTTTTTTAAATTTTACTTTAAAAGAACAAAAAATATATCTTTTTTTCAGGCCGTCACAATTGCCTACTAAAATACAGAATTCCATTAGATTAATTTTGCCTTCAAACTTTTGATAAATGACACTTTAGTTTCTTATTCAAATTCTCCATTGTTGGGCTCTATTATTTTCATTTTTATTATTTTGGAAATGCATTTTTAGTTCATACATAATGAATGAGTGACTAATAATATACAGATATAGTCCTAAGTGCTTTCATTCTTGATTATTCATGACATCTACTTCTTATTCATCTGGCAGGGTAAAGAGCTCTGGGGAACAAGATGACCTTTTCATCCATGATCAGTAGAAGATGGAAATGCATTTATATGAGTAATCCATCTATTGATCAGGAGTATATCAAGGGACATCCCAGATGCATGGTTGTTTTTGGCCAGTGCACACCAGTATGACACAGTGGTCAGCATCTGTTTTGATTAGTCATTTCCCTGATGAATAGTTATAATGATCTGGATAGATATACATATAGGATAGTTACCTATCTCACATTATACTGTGCCTTTTCATTATTTAAAATAAACTATTTTTCAAGGTTAACTGGAAAAAAATTGGAAATAATATTTATATTATTGTGGGCACAAACAACTTTTACTTTTTGTGCTAGCTCCATGACCCCTGCCCTCCATAGCACCACCATATCATGTGCTCTTCCCCTATCAATTCTCAGAAGCAAGTTTCATATTTGTTTGATTTATTGTACTTAATTTTTAGAAAGCTCAGTATATTTTATCATATTTCACATTTAAATATATATGTATATATATTTTTAAATATCTTTTTATTGATTTGAGAGAGGAAGGGAGAGGGAGAGAGAGATAGGAAATCAATGATGAGAGAGAATCATTGATCCACGGTCTCCTGCACACCCTCTACTGGGGATCAAGTCCACAAACTGGGCATGTGCCCTTAATCGGAATCAAAACTAGGATCCTCCAGTTCACAGGCCAATGCTCTATCCACTGAGCCAAACTGGCTAGGGCTATAGTTTTGACCTTCAAAGAAGATCCAAGTTCCAGTAAGCTTTAGGGAAAGTAGTGTGTTATTTAGTCAATCAGTACATGCTGAACCTCTACTTTGACCCAGGAGTCAAAGTAGAAGTGTGACAGCATATTGGAAGAAACAGGTTGAGGCCTATCAGTTGGGTTATGGTAGAATGTTATATTATTGAGGTAATTTTATTGCTGTAATAAGATCTCTAATTGGCCCATTTGGGGAACCCAGGAGATGTTGACTATAATCCTACCATCATGATTTTCATATTTAACACTTTTTTCCTGTTTTCCTTTATACCATGTTATAGGGTGGTTAGTAGTCTGACAGTAGCCTGTTGTGTCATTTGTCAATGCAGTATTTTTCCTAATGTTGACTCTTACTTAGGTATGTACCATTCTGCAATCTATAATAATAAAAGCGTAATATGCAAATTATACCGGACATCCTTCCAGATGACCTTCCGGACAACCTTCTGGACAAATCCTTGGCAGCGGGGGGCCGAGGCACAGGCAGCCACCTCAGCAGTGGGGACCGAGCCACATGCACGGATTTCATGCATCAGGCCTCTAGTTTATAAATAAAAAACACCTAAAGTATAAATTCTCACTTAAAAACCATCAATGTCTTCTCTACTTTACAGATTAAATCATTCACAATTCAAAAACTTGATAACCTTCCCAGAGTCACATCTATTAGCAGTGGACCTGCTATTTCAGTCCTGATTCTATCAGATACCTGACTACAACAACTCATAATTAATATTCAAAGGGTCATTTTTTGTCTATTTAGTTCATATTGATTAAGCTAATATTAATGAACTAGAGGCCCGGTGCACAAAAATTTGTGCACTCGGGGGGTCCCTCAGCCCAGCCTGTGCCCTCTTGCAGTCTGGGACCCATCGGGGGATGACCACCTGCAGGCTTAGGCCCGCTCCCTGGGGTATTGGGCCTAAGCTGGAAGTCAGACATCCCTCTGGCAGCCTGGGAGCCCTTGAGGGATGTCCACTTGCCAGCAGGGAGCAGGCCTAAGCTGCAGTTGGACATCATTAGCACTGCTGAGGAGGCGGGAGAGGCTCCCACCACCACCACTGTACTGGCAGCCATCAGCCTGACTTGTGGCTGAGCAGAGCTCCCCTTGTGGGAGCACACTGACCACCAGGGAGCAGCTCCTGCATTGAGCGTCTGGCCCCTGGTGGTCAGTATGTGTCATAGTGACCAGTCATTCCCAGTCTTTCTGCTGTTAGGCTCAATTTGCGAAATACCCTTTTATTATATAGGATAGAGGCCTGGTGCACGGGTGGGTGCCAGCTGGTTTGCCCTGAAGGGTGTCCTGGATCAGGGTGGGAGTCCCGCTGGGGTGCCTGGCCAGCCTGGGTGAGGGGCTAAGGGCCATTTTCAGGCTGGCCAAGCCCCCCCAGCGACAGAAGCTCCCAGCCTCTCCTTTTTTTCTTTTTTTTTTATTCTGGGATTTATTTACCTTCTTTAATTGAAACTTTGTAGCCTGGAGTGGAGCTCAGAGCCGGCCAGGGTGGGTGGGAGGGAAACTTGGCTTCCTCCATCACCAGGGGCAACCCAAGGCTCCAGCTCCATGGCCACGGCTGGCTGAAAGCAGGTATCTAGGGTTTATCTACCTTCTATAATTAACACTTTGTTGTTTTGAGTGGAGCTCAGAGCTGGCAGTGGCAGGTGGGAAGCTTGACTTCCTCCATCATTGAGGCAACCAAGCCTCCTGCTCGCTCCAGCTCCGTGACCATGGCTGGCTGAAAGCAGATATCTGGGGTTTATTTATCTTCTATAATTGAAACTTTGTTGCCTTGAGTGGAGCTCAGAGCCAGCAGCAGCAGGCGGGAAGCTTGGCTTCCTCCATCATTGGGGCAACCAAGCCTCCTGCTTGCTCCAGCTCTGTGACTGCCAGCTGCCATCTTGGTTGGGTTAATTTGTACATAATCGCTCTGATTGGCTGGTGGGTGTGGCTTAAGGCATAGCGAAGGTATGGTCAATTTGCATGTTTGTCTTTTATTAGTGTAGATGGATTAAACTAATTTTAATAATATTTTAATTGTTAATATAAATTCCATTTTTATTATTAATTTATCACATTCTTAGGATTGCATGGCCACCAAGCTCTAATTTTTAAAAGAATAATATTTAGTTCCCATGTGTACTCCTTGCTCCTAATAGTTCTAATCTAGATATGTGCAAATACGTATACTTCTGTATCATGGAGCTCAGAGAAGACAAGATGGAAAAAAAAAACTTGCTAACTTGCCCTGGTATACTGAGCATCAAAAAGGTTGTAGGTTCGATTTCCAGTCAGAGCACATACCTAGGTTACAGGTTCTCTCTCTCTCTCTCTCTCTCTCTCTCTCTCTCTCTCTCTCTCTATATATATATATATATATATATATATATGTCCCTCTTCTTTCCCTTCTCTCTAAAATTAATAAAAATATATCCTCAGGTGAGAATTAAGTAAAAAGAAAACTTGCGAAGTATAAATTTTGTACTATACCCCCCCCCCCAAAAAAAAATATTGATCTTAAAAATCTCTATTTTAAACAATAAGAAACAAAATGACTGATGCCAAATATTTAGTTTTCCTCTGGGACTCAGATTTTAAAACTCAGAGGCTATTTCAGAATGAATGCTGGTTCCAGCCCCTTACCAGACTACTTGAATGCATCCATATACTACCAACTTCCATTTTATTAACGACTTACCATCCTTTTGCCAGAAGATGTAGTACTTTGTGTTAGAATAACAAACAGAAGAGAAACTACTTTCAACAGCCATTTATTATTTCTCAGAAACATTATAATTAACCACACTTTATTTGTTCTCATATATAAACAGAAGGGACAGCTAATGACACCTCCAAAGAACAAATAATTCAAAACTGCACCAAATAATTTATTGGTCTCTGTGGCCTATCTACAAGGGAAATTGCATCTAGTGCTTTCTCAAAAATATTTAGCCTCTAGATTGTAGAGAACGAGCACTAAAGGAAAGGAGGATCACAAGCATATAATTTTGTAGGATCCTCGTGAGTTTTTTTTAATGGACTTTATTTTCTAGTTTGCAAGTTCATAGCAAACTTGAGCAGAAGGCATAGAAATTTCCCATATAGCCCTTGACCCCACACATATATAGCCTCTCTAACTATAAACATCCTCTACAGAGTGGCACATTTGTTACAATTATGAACCTACAGTGACACATCATAATCACCCAAAGTTGATTTTTTGGCATTACAGTTCATCCTATGGGTTAGGAAAAATTTATAATTACATGTACCATTGTAGTATCATACAGAGTACTTTAGTGCCCTAAATTTTTTTGTACTCCACCTATTCATCCCTTCCTATCCCCTAACCCTTGACAACCACTGATATTTTTAGTCTCCCTATTTTCCCCTTTTCTAGAATGTCATACAGTTCGAATCATACAAAACATAGACTTTTCAGATAGGCTTCTTTCATTGTTAATGTACACTTAATTTTTCATGCCCTTTCATAACTTGATAATGCATCTTGGCTTAACACTGGATAATATTCCATCATATAGATGAACCAGTTTATTTATCCGTTTACCTATTGACAGACATCTTGGTTGCTTCCAAGTTTCAAAATTATGAATAAGCCTGCTATAAACATCTGTGTGCAGGTTTGCATGTGGGCATAAGTAAGTTTTCAACTTCTTTGGGTAAATACCAAGAAGCATGATTGCTGAATAGGGCTCTGTTTTTTTTTTGTTTGTTTTTTTCCTTTGAGTAACTTTACATAAACTTTGTCGAAGAGGCAAAAACACAAATTATTTAGCTTTCTAAATTAGACCTAGTATATTTAATTACAGTTCTTCAAATGCTTGAAGGAAACCTCTCTTTATTTCATTCCAGAATACTTTGCAGGCCACACTTAGAAAATTTCAACTAAAAAAAAAAATCTTTGTCTTTCTTTTACACCAAGCAACCTACATGGTTGCTTTTTTTCAGGACTCTGGTTTTTAACCAATGGGATTTAGATGGCCAAAGGGAGAAAGAATCATATTTTGGAAAGACCTCATTCCTCATTGTTTCCATAAAATGTCTAAAAAATATACTGTCTCTCAACCCTCAAACTTCCTATCGGAAAGTAAAAGTACTATTTGCAGCTGATTCCACCTGCCAGGGGTTTAGCATCACCCATTATTTTGTAGAGCCCTGCAAATGCAGTGCTTGACTTATTCCCACAAGGCTGTGCTTCTGATACAACACTCCCTGATGACTTAGGTATTGAAGACTACATTCTGTGTTTCTTCCCTTCCCCACGTCACCACTGAATGTGTACAATGAGGTCAAAATAATTTTGGGGAAAAAATGAACGTTTTTACAATCACTAGAACAATAAAATTTATTCTCTAAACTATTATCATTTTTTCGCACATTAAAGGAATTAATTATGCATTTTTAATATAGAGCAATAAAATTGTTCCAAAATGAATTTTTGCACCCTTCTAATTTATTATAAATAATAAACAAAATAGTCAAATGTTTATAACTCTACACCTTGCATGTTTACAAAACGCAGCTTTTAGTTTGTACAGGATTCAGCATAATTGATCAAATAATTAATGGGAAATAAAACAGAAAGGTTTAACAATCACTTCTTTAGAATATTAGATAGTTATTTTCTTTTAATTCAAGATATAATTTAGATCTGATTTGAACAATATAAAAGAGAGAGATGGAAAGAAAAACAAGTTGTAATATAGTGAAGACTTTTTCACTGAGAACACTTTTATGAACTCTTATTGTTTAAAATTTATGCCTACAATAAACCTTACCACTAAACCTTCTCTCCTCATACATGGGTCCCTGGAATGCTTTCTTTATACTCCATGAAAGCGCCTAATTTCCACTGGCAACACTCTCTATTTTTTATTTCATGCCTGTGTTTCTGGTGTGATAGCCACGAAATTCTTGCCAATGCAATGTCAAGATGCCTTTTCTCTGTTTTCTTCTAGGAATTTTACAGTTTCAGGATTCTTTTTCTGCTCTAGTATCCTTACCACAAATTTATTCCTCAACCTACAGAATTTTCCCTTCTAAAACTATTTTGGTATTGAAGTTCCTTATTAACACGCCATTAAACTTGCAATTGCTAAATCCTAAAAAAATAAAAAAATAAACTATGGCAATAAATGTCTATGATAATCTATACTAGTACAAATTCTGTGGATTAATATGCTAATGGCTCGAGACTCTAAACTATATTAAAGATATGTGGTTATGAGACTTTGACACTCATATTAAATTTATAAAATGGCTTAATAAAATTTCACTCCAGCAAAATTTATTCCTTTACTAATTCATTAATTCTAAAGTATTTTATTGTGTTAGGCACAAAGATTGCAAAGCCCTACACCCATGAAGATATATCAGTTTGGACTCTCTCCTAGACTCTTGTAATAAGCCCTTAATTGGACTTCCAGCTTCAACTTTTTAATCTATTTTTCACACTGAAGCCAAACTGTTTTTTCTAAAATATGGTTGTTATCATTTTACTCAAACCCTTAACTACTAAATGGCATCCTGTTGAACTCAGACCTTAACCTGATTATTAAGGTTCTTTATTATCTGACCCCTCTTCCTCCAGCCTCTCCATCAGGCAGTCTCCCTCTCTGCTCACTACTCCACAGCTCCTGGCCTTTTACATTCTCATGGGCACCAAGCTATTTCTACCTTTGAGAGGCTGTTTTTGCCTGACATGTTTACCTCCGCATTCTTGGCTTATCCAGCTCTCCACTGAAAGACACCTCAACAAAGCAACATTTTCTGAATTACATTCTCCTTATAAATTTATTCATCAGAAGCCATTCCATTTCTTAAAAGGAATTTTTGAGAGTATCAGCATATTGGGAATCTTGATCCCACAGCAGGAAAGACTTGGGCAGTGTGTTAGGCAGGTCTCACCTCAGGTGTAAGTGAAAGAAGTTTTCAAAGGACTACATAGAAAGCTTTATGTGTATCTCCTGAAATTTGTAACTCATTCCTAAGAAAAGTTCAAGTGATCTTTGAATGAATATTGGAACTGGGAAGATACTTCTCTCTCTCTGAAAGTGGGTTAAGCAGGGTGACTACATATGCATCCCAAATAGAAATGTCATCCTGAGAACTTATTTACCAGCATCACCCAAAAGTGTTGCCTCTTAAGGTGATTGGCATCAGTTGGAAAAAGATGTGGGGTGTCCATCCAAAAAGAAATTTTGTGTGCTAGAGGTGGGCCTAACAAAGGAATGTCCCTGCCCTTGTCACAGGAGTTTTAGAAAAAGGCATTCTGAAGGGAAATCTTCAAAATAAAAGCGCCCCACAAATGAAAAAGTCAGCTTTAAATATCAATAATGTCCAGAAATCAAAAAACTATCTGTCAAACAGGAACTTTCCTATTTGCCTTACCTCTTCTCTCATATTTAATTCTTCTCTCAGTCCCAACCCCAACTTTGACTCTGGTGGTGTTAGATCAAGTGGAACAAGAGGTGAATAAAAAGAGAGAAAGAGAACTAAGCATCCGATCTTCCTTCTCCTGCAAGTAGTCAGCCCAAAGGAAATTCCAGCTGGAATGAAAAGAAGCTTTAATTTAAATGAACTTCAAAGATTTGGTAATTACTCAGGACAGAATGTTTTAAAAGTTTGTAACTTCAAGGAAAGGTCAGAAAGTAGTGATACCTGTTCACTGCAGCAATGGAGAATTTCACCTTGACAGTCTTAGAAAGGTCTCTAGGGCCATGGTCGGCAAACTGTGGCTCGTGAGCCACATGCGGCTCTTTGGCCCCTTGAGTGTGGCTCTTCCTAAGCCTTAGGAGTACCCTAATTAAGTTAATAACAATGTACCTACCTATATAGTTTAAGTTTAAAAAATTTGGCCCTCAAAAGAAATTTCAATCATTGTACTGTTGATATTTGGCTTTGTTGACTAATGAGTTTGCCGACCACTGTCCTAGGGGAACATCAAAAGAAATGTACAATTGTAGGGCCTCAGCTGGATAATTCTAACCTGCATCTTGAAAGGTAAGAACACAGCTGTAAACAGGCAAAGTTTAGGATACAATGACCTTGGATTAGTGGGCATACCAAAGTAAGAGTGAGAGAAGATTATTTAAACAATTTTGATGAGTAAGCTCGGAGTCTGATTAATAAACTATTTTAGTTGTTTCACACTCTTCTCTATCGGGAGTAAGGTTTTTTCCTGAAGCAGTAGCTATATTGATTTGTTGGTATAAATAAATCTTGGTATTATTTAAATATGACTGTTAATCACAGAATTTTTAAGACAGTCCAGAAAAAGGTTTAGTCCCAGAATTGTTTAACACAGAGAAAAGGACTTGTGTAGATTCCAGTTCTCAAACTCAGTTTCATAGATTCAACACACAGAAAGGAAGTGTCAAAAAAGTTACAAGAAGGAGCTAAACATGCTCAATGATTAAGTCTCATTGAAAAAATACACAAGACATGAGATATTTCCACCTATACTATACATGGTTATTATAATACTAGAGGCCAGGTGCATGAAATTCATGCATTGGGGGGGGGGTCCCCTTAGCCCAGCCTGCACCTTTTCCAATCTGGGACCCCTTGGGGGATGTCTGACTGCCGGTTTAGGCCCAATCCCTGGGATTGGGCCTAAACCGGCAGTCAGACATCCCTCTCACAATCCAGGACCACTGGCTCCTAATTGCTCACCTGCCTGCCTGCCTGGTCTACCCTAACTGCCCCCCTGCGGGCCTAGTCACTCCTCACTGCCCCCTCTGTCAGCCTACTCACCCCCAACTTCCCCCCTGCCGGCCTGGTCACCCCCAACTGCACCCCCCCTCCCCTGGCCTGGTCACCTCTAACTGCACCCCTGCCAGCCTGGTTGCCTCTTATTGCCCCCCCTGCCAGCCTGGTCTCCCCCAACTGCCCCCCTCTGCTGGCCTGGTTGCCCCTCATGGCCCCCCGCTGACCTGGTTGCCCCACACAACCTGCTTGTTCAGTAGTTTGGTCATCCCTCACTAACCCCCTTGCTGGCCTGGTCATAGGCAGCCATCTTGTGAGGGTGTGAGGGTTAATTTGCATATTACCACTTTATTATATAGGATTATTGACTATATTTCCTTTGCTCTGCTTTACAACCCCATGACTATTATGTAACTATCTATCTGTACTTCTCAGTCCCTTCACTGTTTTCATCCAATCCTCCAAGCCCCCTCCTCTCTGGCAACTATCAGTCTGTTCTCTGTGTTTATGAGTCAGTTTCTGTTTGGTTTGTTTGTTTACATTATTTTTTTTAGATTCCACATATAAGTGAAATCATATGCTGTTAGCCTTTCTCTCACTGAGGTATATTTTTCAAATACAATTTACTATTTATCTCAAATCATTCTTATCTTTTCCTTAATTATCTCACCTCAAATCATAAGTCATATTACAAAGAAATGCCTGTTATTTTGTCCATTCTTCTAGCACACGGATTCACAATAGCAGTGCTGCTGACATTTGGGGCTGGATAATTCTCTGTTGTTGTGGGGCTGTTCTATGCATTGCAGGATGTTTAGCAACCCAGCAGATGCCAGTTGCAACTGTTCCCTACACCCAACCCACAGTGTTTGTGACAACCAAAATTTCTCTAGAGATTATCAGATATACTGGGATGGGGGGTGGGGAGATGGAGAGAGGAGCCACGCCCAGTTGAGAACCATTGTTGTAGCTGTTTAATTAATTAAACAATATTAATCAACGTTAATCCACCATTCAGGTATTTCTTTGCAATGTGACTTACGATTTGAGGTGAGATAATTAAGGAGAAGATAAGAATGATTTGAGATAAATATTAAATTTGAACACTATGCTCTCCCAGTTTGCATATCTTAACCATAGGAATCCCATTGATTATTACTGATTATATCTAAGCTAACTGATCTAGTTTACCTCTCCAACCTCTTCCACAGTAAACACACACACAGGCAGGAAAGAAACAGTAGAGGGTTAAGATGCCTCTAGGGTCACCCTTGTATTTCTTTTCTTCAATTAGAAGGTTTTGTTTTCCTGCCAGAGCATGTAGCTTGATACTTCCTTCCATTAAAGGAGTTATGGGCTCCAAATCATAGTTCCCTGTCAGTTCCCAATAGCAAGATCCTACTAACCAAGACCTATCTGCATAAAATGCTGTTCTCAGTGACACATTTTGTCAGTTTAAATACTCTGTGTCTTAGGCAAAACAAACCATTTTGAATATAATAGAAGCCTTATCTTCACAGTGAAACGTGTCTTGTTTTTGTGAGAGGCTGCTGTTGGAAAATCACGACTTGAGTTCACTGTAGAGGGAACTTGGGCTGGAAGAGTCACGAATTCCCCATCTTCCGTTCTCGGAGTGCTTGCCTCCCTCCCATGGGGGTGATTTACGCAGTGGCAGAGCCTGTCTGTTCTCCCTCCTGCCTCATGTTCAATTGCAGCAGCAATAATATCATCAGATCTTTATTGGTGGCTCATGAAAATTGCACTTAGTTTCTTATTTCAGGAAAACCTCTCATGGAAATGCTCAGCTTTTTGAACAGCTCTTTGCATGACCTGCCATTTTCAGCTTGTTCGGTGGTATTTGTACACATAGGCAAGGAGGAGAGAATGGGAGAGGAAAGAGAAAGGTGGCAACCAAAAATACAGTTCTTCCATGGACTACATGCCTCTCTGTCCACTACAGAGAGAGAGAGAGAGAGAGAGAGTGAGAGAGAGAGAGAGAGAGAGAGAGAGATCTACTGTGTAATACCTTTAAGATCTATTTCACATAAACAAGTGCAATGTGGTGGAAAGAAGAGTAATTGTGACAGATGCCAGAAAGCTGGCTTCACCCTCTTTTTCAGTGTCTCCTTGTTTTCTTTATTCATACATAAGGGTAAATAATTTTTGTTAATCTATTCAGGAAGAATTTATTGAGTACCTATTATGTACCAAGCATTAGATTTTTGCTCAAACACACAGGTAAATGTGATGGATTTCACTGTTGTCTATATAAATATAAATATGTTAATATTCAATAAGAATGAATCTAATAAGCAAAACATGAAAAGTTTGAAACACAACATATAAATCAAAACATGACAGTTTAGTAATTCATGACAATAAATTGTATAGGATTATGCAAATTTTTGTGCAAGAGTTCTATACATAAAAATTTCTGAAAGCACATGAAAGACAACCCAAATAAATGGTGAGAAATATCTTGTCCTTGAACGGGAAGACTTAATATGATATAACCCCACATTAAGATATACAACTGAAGTAAATAAAATGGAAATCCCCAAGGAACAGAGAAGGAAATTTTCTGCTGCTTTGGTTACATTCAGTGCAAATATTAATCCAAGAAGAGTTTGGACATATTGATTAAATCTAAAATGATCATATCTGTGACATAAAATTTCACTTCTAGATATTTATCCTCCAGAAATAAATGCCAAAGCATTGCAACCATAATTTTCACTTCTGCTTGGTTTAGTTAGCTAAGAACTCAATTTTCCATCAGTAGGGGAAAACTATTATAGGCCTATTAAAGGCAGTGGCATAAAGCCATTAAACAAGATAGAGCTAAATTTAGCATCATGAAAAAATGTTCAAGAAATATCACTAAATGAAAAAAAAGTCAAACTTCAGAGCAGTGTGTATTATTTGACATCTTTCTGTACAATAGAACAGTAACAACTTTAGTGTATATACAGAAAAAAGGCTGAAGAACTTTTACTTCTTAGATTATTCATTTCCTTAACATTTCCATCTTAACTCTTTCTTATTTGTATAATTAGAAAAAGTTAAGGCAATTTGAAAATTTATGACACTAACATTTTTTTTTCATCAGGATTTGACATTAGAAAAATTATGGGTCAATTTTACTTCTGTTTTTACACCAGTTAGAACTTCTAAGCTGAGTAGCACTATGGATGTTAAACATTACTATTCCAAGTTGTCCCTTAAACAGTCTTTAATTAATCTTTTTCTTAAATAAAACATGAGTTGCTATAGAGTGAATTGGTCTAAACAAATATGATTTTAAAATTTACATCATAAGACATAACACTCGTGCAATACTTGATATCTGTCTCTGCAAATGTACCAGGAGCTTCACATCTTAGTTTTATTTTTTAATGACTGTATTTGTATATAATTGCATTGTAAGTTATTCTGATGAACTACTGGAAAATTTCCTTGGCTGCTTCTCTGTGTTTTTTCCATTGGATTTTGGTCTCTTTGAATTAATTAGGTTGGAAAAAGAAATGCAAGTTGGCTACTATGCTAAACCCATGAAACCCTAGTCTAGTTGGCTAGTTGTTACATAAATTACAGAAGAAAAATGTGAATTATAATTACTTTATCTCAGAATGTGCCAAAAATTGTAGAGCCCTATGTACAGGTCAAAACTGGTTCATGAATCTTTTAAAAATATTGTTACATCTCCAAAATGTCAGCCAAGGTATATTTCCATATAGAACACATGGTAATATCAACATTTCCTTAGCCTTTAAGGCAAGTGCTTTGTTTACCTTATGTTAATACATGACATATGTCACATTAATAAAGATTTCAGGAACCTTTTGGTTAAAGTTGATTAAGGCCAAGAAACTTCTACTCTGAAGAGCTACATGTGAGAGTTATAATAAATATAATAATCCTGGTGCATTGTACTCTTGGCTATTGACATGCAGAGGAAAATCCTGATATTATTGTCTTTAGCACCATTAATGTTATCTTGCCATTCTTTAGCAAATTAGATATTAGAAGAGTGAAACTTAAGTGTTATAGAATAAATAATAGAATGTCTTATAGGACATTAGTCACTGGAATGAAAAATTTATGCACCTGTATATATAAACATCAGTAATGCAGAAGAAAAAATGATATGAAAATACTAAATCTCTTTTATGAAACTTTCAGTATTTTCACTCAAATATTATTGAGCATATAGAAAATCAATCTACTTATTACTTAAAACCATAGGTACAATATGTAAACAAATTTAAATCATAATGTAAATGTAATATAGTATTAGTATTGTGTTACATTCACATCATAGCATTACATTCACCTTTAGAATTGTTAGATCTTTTAAAATATATCTTTTATCTTCATGAGTCAAAGACACTGAAACCACAAGCAAAAAAAGAAACAACAGCAAATATATATATATATATATATATATATATATATATAATCACACATATATATATATCATACCAAGAAATATCCATAGAATATATTGTTACTCCAAATCAATTCCAGTGTGTAGACATGTGATTATTGATGCTAAATGCCTGACGTGTCTATAGAGTGATAGTTTGTGCTCCCAACTTGCTAGAAACTGGAGTTTGTGTGTTAAAAGACAAGAAAACATGATCAAACTTGGCTCAATTGAAGGGGACCTGACTCTCATGAACTTTGATATCTCTCCTCCCTTAAGCTGCCCAAGTCAGTCTACTTGGTTGGAAACAGGAGGTCTGCTCTCTAGTCAGGGTATCCTTTACTAACGATGAAAGACATGGACTTGGTGTTCAAAGAGCTAATCCGCATGTGAGCTTGGCTTGCACAATGAGAAAGGAGCCATTTCCATATCATCACAGCCAGGCTTTGACAGGTCATGGAAAATGTGGGGCCTCTTGCTGGTACCCATTCTACTCTTGTCATAGACATTGAAGGAGGTGGGCTCGGACAAACACAAACCCGGGCTTCTCATAGTGCTCTTCCAATACACAGGCGTCAATATGTAGAGATTTCCGCCTGAGAGGAAATCGTGAGAAATGGAAATTCAACAGATGGTCAATGAGGGCTGCAGAGATCGTGGAGAGGAGCAGTTGCACTCTGAGGCTTTCCGTGGCACGCCTAGGTAATCACTTAGTTGAAATTTTATTCCTTTCATTGAACCACACAGGAGTGAACCTACAATTTCAAAGCAAGTTTTGATATTTCATTCCTGCCCTTTATACCCATGGGTTAAAGAATGGGCATCAATTAAGGAATCGCCACAAAACAAATTGCAGCAGAAGAAAAAGGAGAGATGTGAGAGTACGTATAAATGTACATAAAAGGGGGAGATCAGAAGCAACATCAAAGGGTTTTCTGTTTCCTCTGCAGTGGTAACAGCAACCTAGGAAAATAATATCACTGAGAAAGAGATCAGGAGATCATCTGTTATGTTTAGATAAGAAGGGCAATAATTATAGAAAAAAAATATTTTCAAAATCAGTCATAGCCCAAATTTTGTGATTTACAGGCCAATTCACTTCATCTCTCAGAGCCACAGAAATCTATAAAACAGGTATAATAGCTGCAAATTGTCTATTTTATAGGATGGTTGTTGGAATAAAGTGGAAAAGCATGTTGCAAATTGTAAAACTCCTGCCTGTACTCAGGAAATTGAATGATTGGTAAGAGAAGGGTTTAACAATTAATTTACTTTCTAATAGTTTGGGAGAGGAAAGTTGGAGGTGGGAAGCAATCAATATACTTATTAGTTCTCTAACAGAGTTTAACTTTACAAAACTAGTATGTAAAAGAGAAATTCAGCCCTTTTGCTACCAGTAATTAGACACAGGAAAGAATTATAATGGGATTGAAACCTTAAGGTGCTTTGGGAATTTATTTCAATATGTCCCTAATATGAATAACTAAAAATAAGATTGAGTTGGCAGTGTCTCATGCTAAGTTTCTGGACTTTACCCCATTAAGAATATAAATTTATTATTTCTATTTGGAAATAATCTTATGATATTATTATGCAGCTCTCATGAGTCTCTTAAGTGGTCAATGGCATGGCTATTTTGCAAATGAGTCAAATTTACAGTTTAAGTAATTTTCCCAGTTCTATTTTTAAAAAGTATGGAATGGTGCAAAATAAAAGTGGATTTAGAGGAACTATTACACAGGGCCAGCTAGGAGAAAATAGCCAACTGGAATCTCTGTTTTTTCTCATCATTATTATTATATCCATGGCCTAAAGGCCATATAAAACAAAAAATTATAAGTAATAAGCAAAAAACACACTGGACTAATTATAATTCCACTTGCATATGATATTTATTTAAATAATTATGTTCATATGTTCCTCTCAATAACAGAGCCAACTGGATTCCTACATAATATTTACTCCCCTTTCTACTTTAGGAAAAAACAACCCAATGTTATTTGGAGCAGTGATATATCTGACAAAGATATTTATTGCCCAATCTTCCTTTCAGCTACAGTTTTCTATGTGACTAAGTCTTAACCATTGAGTTGTAAGTGGCAGTTTTGGGAAGACACTCCAGAAAGGTTCCTTAAAGGGTAATAGTTCCCTTTTGCTTTGTTCCTTTCCCCCCTTGTTTCTGTCTGGTGTTTGGTAATAAGTGTGAAGGCTTATGCCCTAGCAGGTGTTTTTAATAGTTAATTGTCTTAAAAATAGAAGCTATTTACTATGCGATGATAGAGAAAACATATTGATGGAGAATGAGTGTAGTAATCCTCAAATCACCATACCAGTACTGGGTTGTATTCAGTTTTTTATGTTAAATAAAAATAATATGAACTTTTTTATTGTTTTAAACATACTTAATGCAGAAAACCTAATTTCTAAATTAGATTTATTGGAATGACATTGGTTAATAAAATTATATGAGTTTCAATTGAGCAATTCTATATTATGGTATGTGTATCTTCCATCATGTGTTCACCACCCAAAGTTTAGTCTCCTCTGTCATCATATATTTGATGCCCTTTACCCTCTTCAACCTCTCCCTACACTCCTTTCCCTCTGATAACCATCATATTATTATTTGTGTAATGAGGGTTTTTGTTTTGTTTGTTCATTTGTTGCTTTCTCTTTTATATCCCACCCATGAGTAAAATCATATGGTTCTTGTCCTTTTCCATTTGACTTATTCACTTAGCATGACATCCTCAAGGTCCATCCTTGTTGTCACAAATAGCAGTATTTCATCTTTTATGATTAGCTGAGGAGTATTTCATTGTATATATGTACCACATCTTCTTTAACCAATTTTCCATTGAAGAATGCTTGGGTTGCTTCCAGGTCTTGGCCACCATAAATAATGCTGCAATGAACATAGAAGCATATATAGCTTTACAAATAAACTAGAGGCCTGAACCCTCTCCAATCTGGGAACCCTCGGGGGATATCTGACTGCCAGTTTACAGGGATCAGGCCTAAACTGGCATTTGGACATCCCTCTCGCAATCTGGGATCACTGGCTCCTAACTGCTCACCTGCCTGCCTGCTTGATCACCCTAACCTCTCTACCTGTCTGCCTGATCACCCTAACTGCTCTCCCTTGCTGATCTGATCCCCCTAACTGCTCTCCCTGACAGCCTGGTTGCCCCTAACCACCTCTGACTCGGCCTCCACCACCGTGGTTTTGTCTGGAAGGATGTCTGGATGGATGTCAAGTCTAATTAACATATTACCCTTTTATTAATATAGATGTTTTCACATTTTTCAGACAGATACCCAGAAGAGGGATTTCTGGGTCATGTGGTAGCTCTATTCTTAATTTTGTTGTGGAGCCTCCATGATGTTTCCCATAGTGGCCAGAGATTTTAATTCTAAGTTATATAATTAAAATAGAAGTTCCTTAAAAACAGAGGCCTTTTCATTTTTATTAGAGCCCAGTATACAGGTGAGCTCATCAGAAAGGCTTCAAAATATTTACTGAGTCTGAACACCTAAATTTGACTCTTTCTCTTCTATATTGTTCTTAAATAACCCTCCTCATAACCTCATCTCTTTTCTACTTTCTCCACTAAAATTTCCTAATTTTTTCCCTTTATTACTTTTCTGCTTACTCTTGCACCAACCTGTTCCTCAAATTGACCATTGTAGTTATCCTGTCTCTTCTTATTTAGACACAAGTCTGTCCCAATAAAAAAAATAAACAAAATGTTTATTATAAACAAAGGGAATGATAATTATTTGTTGTTATTCTCTTAGGAATTTGGTTTAAAAGAGACCAGAGTGATGAGGCACTATCATTTTTTAAAAGAATGTTTTCACTTTTAAAAATTATAGTTTTATCTTCACAAATATAAAATAATTATTCCCTATGTTCTTGTAAATAGTTTGTAGTGAAATGAGGATCTGAAATCAAAGATTCAAGTTTCATAGTCACTGTGAATTTGAGTACATTAAGGATTTCATATCTGGTGGGTCAATGGAGTAAATATTTGCAGAAAAGCTCAGGAGAAAATGAAAAATCAAGTTGGAGAGTTGGTCCCAAAGATTAAAACTCCAATCAATCAAGAAACAAGTCGCCTCCTCATTTCCAAAGTAAAATTATAAAAGGGAAAAGGGTTTATGCTAGAAGAGGGAAAGAGCTAAATGTCCTAAAGCTGATTTTAAAAGAAACCATGACTTGTTGTTTAAATTGCCCAGCCCTACACAATTTTGTTTGTATTTTTTACAAGCTTCTAGGGTAAGGGACCAGAGGATGAGTTGAATGAGAGAAACATCTCACTATAAGGATGTAAGAAACGGAGAGAATGAGAGTCCTTTATTGCTAGACTGAAAACTCTTCGTCCACATTCCTGAAAATTTGGAGTGTGAACACTTTCTCAGCAGACTCTAAGTTCCAATTTGTGTTTCTCTAATATAGTGAGACCATTAAAAGTTTTTCTTAGCCTATTTGCTGCTTTGTTCTTAGTCTCTCAGTCTTTTATACCCTGACAGTGTAATGTTTGACAAACAATTGCCTCAATAATAAGAATATTGGCTTCACTTTTCTACAAATCCATTTTCTCTACATCTTGGCCATTGGGGTCTGACTTACTCTGGTCGTCATTACATTTTTATCTCCTCATCCCAAGAGTTTGACAAAATGTATGGGCAGACACTTTTTGCTTAAACTCTGTGCCCACAGTATGAAATGGCAAATAGCAAATTCTTTCATGGGAAACATTGTTAAACAAGCATAGCTTCCCCCTGTAATTTTCCCTTCATTTTTGGATCTGTAACTTGACTCCTGGCTGCCTTGATTGCTTTCTAATGTCTAAATAAACTTAAAAGAAATGTTTAACTGAGATTTTATAGTAGCATTTGACTAGAAAATTTGTATGATCAGAATTGGAAAATTTTTTTTACTCTTTGGTTTCCCCCCTAAGCCTGACTGCTTATTATGGGAATAATATTGTACCGAGTTGGAATTTTTCTCAATATACTAGTGAAAATTTTCTCATGTAAGATTTTAGAAATACTGGAAAATTTACATGAAAAAATAATGTGCTACTTAGTTGCTTTGTTTCTAATTTAAAAAAAAAAAGAAATTGTGGAGGGGGACATGGATTTATCCCTTTGAGATAAATTGGTTTTATTATTTATGTTCCAGAGAGGAGTATATGAGAGAATTAGTTAAGTTGAGCATTTTTATTTTATTTTCCTTAAATAGCAATCCCAAAGGAATTAAATTATATTTTGGCCAGCTTCTTACATGTATTTGCCAGCAGACAAATCCAAATATGAAGGAATTTTCTTTTTATTTGGACTGGTATAATTAGCCTGTCTACAAATAGATTATTTATATCTGTATATTTTAGCTGATGACTAGTCTTATAGAAGATAAATCCTTACTTTTAAATGCCTAGAGTATTGAAGAGAGTATCCAAAGGAAGCAAAATTTATTCCACTAATGTAATATGCACACTATACCAAGAAAATGGGGGTGAGGGGAGAGTTGCAATACAGTACATATAGTGGAGCCTCAAAACTGACATGCATCACAGAGTGAGTAATCATGAAACATACATTACAAGAAAAACTATACAAAAACAAGAGCACTACGGGTGAAGAATATAAAACAAGGTAAATTATTTACTGGAATTTTAGGAGTAAGATTTTAATGGATGTCCTTTTACAAATGCAATTGTTGCTTCTGTGGTCCTTGAAAAGCTTAGAGTCAGGAGCTGAAGAAGCCACGATAGCCATAGTTTCAAGGTTGCTTCTTGTGGACTCTCTCACAACAAGGGGTGTGGGGTGACAGTTTATAAAATATTCTGTTTAGAGACAGTGGTTCTCAACCTTGGCTGCACGTTAGAATCACCTGGGAATCTTGTTAGAATCCTGATTTCTGGGCCTCATCCTCCAGAAATTTTGTTTCTTTTTTACTAATGTTGTGGCCCCACCCCATAACAAAGAAACAGAATTTCCGGAGGATGAGGCCCAGAAATCAGGATTTTAACAAGATTCCCAGGTGATTCTAATGTGCAGCCAAGGTTGAGAACCACTGGATTAGAGTAATCCTCACGTCGCCTAGTACAGCGGTTCTCAACCTGTGGGTCGCGACCCCTTTGGCGGTCGAATGACCCTCTCACAGGGGTCGCCTAAGACCATCCTGCATATCAGATATTTACATTACTATTCATAACAGTAGCAACATTACAGTTATGAAGTAGCAATGAAAATAATGTTACGGTTGGGTCACAACATGAGGAACTGTATTTAAAGGGCCAGAAGGTTGAGAACCACTGACCTAGTGTTTGCAGTTTCTCAAGCTTTATCCTGTGTTAGAATCACCTGGAGGCTTATTAAACGCACATTGATGGGGCTCCATTCCCAGTTTCTCATTGAGTAGTTCCATGAGGGCTGAAAAATTCACAGCTCTACCAAGTTTACAGGTGATGCTGATGCTGTGGTATAAATGATCACAATTTGAGAACCACCAAGACAAAGGTCTTAGATTGAAAGAAAATGAAGTCACTTGTGAAGTTGATTTTGATGACTTAACAGCTAGGTTTGGATTTACATGACCAAGTAGCAGAGAGCAAGCTAGCATCTGAACTGCCCCATGGGAACACCCCTGTCAGATGTTCATCTCACCCTTCCTGTTTTCTGGATCTATTCAGCTCAAAGCAAACCCTTTTTGTAGGCATGGGAATCATAATACTGTTTACTTTCAAATTTAAAATGTTCAATGATAGTAAAAAATAGCGCTGTTCCTACATGAATCCTCACAGAACCAATGCACATCACTGTTCATTTATAAGTTCAATGAAATATTTTCAGTGCCTATTCTGTGTCACACCCTGTGTCACACATTGGGGACTCAAAGTTGAGCCTTTACCTCTTGGAGGTTTTTTTCTATTGGGAAAATTGTCATCATACCAATATCTTTCAAATAATAAAGCACAGTTGTGATAAGTGTACAGGAGAGCTATAAATATTCTTGATCAGCACAAGTTTAATGTTCATATTTTTGAAGAAAATGTATATATTTCCATTACTCAATTGGTTTAGTGCACACCTGCAATTCCAATGACAATTTCTGATGTATTTTCACAAGATAATTATAATGAGATGGCATACTGTTTCCTAATTAAGCTTTCGCTGTTTCTATTTTCTTTCTTTTGTTAATTTTTCATTTTTAGAAATCACGGTGTCAGTTTATTCAATGTTCATCTTTTCTTTGTCTGATTTCTTCCCAACCAAAATGGATCTCTCCTTTAATGCATCATTGTAGCTTTGGAAAAGAATCTGATTTTCTGAACTTCATTAAATTACCACTTCCTCTACAAGACAAGTGTTTCAAAGGAGACCTTAATGTTGATATTCAATAAATACATTTCCTGTGTATCCCACATGTCTTTATTTTACTCTTTCAAGCACAGTGTGTGAACTTCATGAATGATAAATCTCAGAATTTTCTTGAAACTTGAAATGTATGCATATCACACTATTTATACAATACTATTTAAATACTATTTGCAGAGAGAATAACACTTCATCATATCATCTCACAACCTTTTTAACTGTCATGAAAAGTTTTCCTGCACTGCAATTGTCACCCTTTGTGGGCGGTGACTATGTGAGTAATGATGAGCAGAGAAAATCAAAGTTACCCTGACAGGTAGATGGTAAGCAATTGACTAAGCCAGCACTTTCTCCCCTTTCTCTCGTGTTGGCACATATGTGTAGAACATTACTGCCTGAGAGCTGGGAAGGCCCGATTATCAGGGCTCACAACTGTGACAAAACATTGGCTGGGATATTCTAGGCTGGGCTCCACCACCGGCTAAGTGACTGGCCAGCTCACTCACAATACATGAGATTCAAATAACTCCAAATTATGAATGCCAGGATTGCTTGGGAATTATTCATTCTGACTTTCAGCATCCACGAAATATTTATTTAACAAATTACAAGATTGTGACTAGTAATTTTCCATCCCTCGATGTATACCAAGCCTCTAGACTTTTCGTTCCTTAATTATGTCAAGCTGTATAAAATCATGAGCCTCAAGATCTAATGACATTATTTACTACTTGTGCACCATTTCTCTGATAAGTACCACACCACCTTAGGTCCTATTCATCTATTTAAGCATTTTTGAGATCTCCTGTGATCTAAGCACTTTGCCTACCACTGGATAGGGAAGACAGGCTCTATTCACTTAAATAGCCTAGAGTTTAGTACAGTAGAAAGAGACATTAGCACACAATTAGAGGAAACTATGAAGAGTGCCATATCACAGGGAAGCCCAGAAAAATAAAGGGCCAAGAAAGACACATAGAGTTTTCTTATGTCATGTTTAATGCAGTAATATTTCCCATTGATTTTCTTCTCATTCTGAACTTGGTCCATGAAATAACATCTTTATCTTGTCCAGAGGCACCGAATACCACCCAGCATCTGGTGCTTTAGTCCCCACTGCATCTCTCTCTATAAGCAGACCTGCCTTGTGCTGGTCCTTGTTCAAGTTATTATGGTTGTTTTTTTTTATCAACTAAAAATTAATTAGATGAAATATAACTTAGTCATGGTGAAAAATGTCATTTTTAGGTTAAAATTTCACATCAAATAAGTAGTTGCTAGGTGACTATCCTGTGTGATTCATATTCTGCAAATGAAACAGCTGTAAAAAAAATTAAAAGTTAGGTTTTATTTAAGAGTATCCTTATTATCTCTAATTATGCTAGATTGGGGAGTTTTAATACTGTAGCACAAACTTAAATTAAAGTACATGACCATTAAACTCTGACTGTAGTAGGGAGTTACTGATATCTGAAGTTTCTGCTGAGAATACAGTGGAGTTTGATGCATTGAGATTTGAGGTAGATTTTCCCACCTTGGGACCATGGTCTTACCTGGTCCCAAGAAGAAATGAAAACATGTGTTAAATTAAAGGCCAAAGAATTGTTAAAATCGTATGGTTCCAAAGAAGGCAAGAGAATAACATAGGTAATAGGAATACCTATCAGTTGAAAGTTACTTTCTTTTTTCCAACCAGATAGTGTGCCCTGTAGGTAGAGACTATCATATCTCTTTGGGTTGGAAAAACACTTAATTCTCTGCTCTGTACTTGGTAGGCACTCAATAAACATTCATCAGTGATTATAAAAATAATGAAAATAAAGTTATTTTAGTATTAAATTAGGTTAAATTTTTGGAAGGGTTTGTATTAAAAGTAAATTTGATATTCTCCCCTGTTATATTCTTTGTTCTTGAGGACATTTCATAAGAATGGCTTTGCCTATTCAGAATGACATTATGCATTGTTCTCAGAAGGCATAATTTTTAAAAATCTCTTGAGTCATATTGATTTGGAATAAGCATCTCCTTAAAATTCTAATTCAATCTTGCCATTATGGAAGTCACTTTCATATGATCCTGTGACAGTCAGGGGAGAGATTTGAATTTCTACTTGATTTCTTGCTTCTATTCAATTTCCTATCCAAAATGTCAAATTCATCTCTCACATGTGACTTTCATAGGAAGATATGTAGTTCCATTGGTAGAACGAAAAGAACTATATTTGTAATTGTCACTATTTTCATAGCAACAAGCTGCTGGATCAACAAAAGATAATGCAGTGTTAGCCATTGTATTTTTATAAATATAATTTAATTTTTTAGGAGCACTATGTAACTTACCTTTTATGTTAGCAAGTTGGGACCCCTCTGTTGCCTTTGATTGTCAGTTACTATAATATTGTGTGTTTTTCCTGCAAAAGAAGAAAAAGATTTGTAAATATAATGACTATAAAAGGAAATGATACTGCATGAAAGGTATTGTTAAAATAAAGTCCTAAATGTCAAGGTTCTTAAAGCAGAGGAGAAAATTTATATTAGTTTCTAATTACTTTATCACCAAATTAAAAAAGACAGAGTTAAAAATTAGAATAAGTCTCCATATAAATCAAAGTTGCTTTTAAAATGTCTTCTCTTGCCCAGATTATTAAAAATACCTGTTTTTCTTCTATGTGAAATGCCACCTGTTATATATATATATATATATATATATATATATATGTAAAATATATATATATATGTAAAATATATATATATATATATATATATATATATATTATTGATTTTTTACAGAGAGGAAGGGAGAGGGATAGAGAGTTAGAAACATCGATGAGAGAGAAACATTGATCAGCTGCCTCCTGCACACCCCCTAATTGGGGATGTGCCTGCAACCAAGATACATGCCCTTGACTGGAATCGAACCTGGGACCCTTCAGTCCGCAGGCTGATGCTCTATCCACTGAGCCAAACTGGTTAGGGCACCACCTGTTCTTTATAGCCTTCCTGATTGGTTGCAAATGAAAACCTCTGTATTATTTTTCACGTCCACCTCAGTCATAATCTCTTTATATTGCATTCTATAGTTTCTCTATTTCCTTGTTTAATGATCAGTGTCTTGTTCATTTACTAGTAGGTGTATATATCTTTGTGACAATCTTTGAAGATCCTATCTAATAATAGACAAACATGGTAATTAACCGTACCTCCGACACGCTTCTCATTGGCTAATCAGGGCAATATGCAAATTAACTGCCAACCAAGATAGCGGCCAGCAGCCAGGCAGCTGAAGCAAACAGGAGGCTTGCTTGCTCCAGTGATGGAGGAAGCCAAGGTTCCCCGCCTGCTGCTGCCATCCTCTGAGCTGCACTCTAAGAAACAATGTTGCAATTATAGAAGCTAAAAAAAACCCAGAAACTTGCTTTCAGCCAGCCAGGCCTCAGAGCTGGAGCTGCAACAGTGTTTCAATTATAGAAGCCAAACAAACCCAGATACCTGCTTTCAGCAGTCGAGGTCTCAGAGCTGGAGCCGAGCCTCAGAGCTAAAGCCAGCTCTCAGTTCCAGTGACAGCTGTAGAAGGTAAATAAATCCCAGAATAAAAATTTTAAAAAAGGAGAGGTTGGGAGCTTCAGTCACCCGCCAGCCTGAAAACGGCCCTCAGCCCCTCACCCAGACTGGCCAGGCACCCCAGTGGGGACCCCCACCCTGAAGGGGGTGTGACCAGCTGCAAACAGCCATCATCCCCTCATCCAGGCTGGCCAGGCACCCAAGAGGGACCCCCACCCTGATCTGGGACACCCTTCAGGGCAAACCAGCCAGCCCCCACCCATGCACCAGGCCTCTATCCTATATAGTAAAAGGGTAATATGCAAACTGACCCTAACAGCAGAAAGACTGGGAATGACTGGTCACTATGACACACACTGACCACCAGGGGGCAGACGTTCAATGCAGGAGCTGCCCTCTGGTGGTCAGGGTGCTCTACATGGGAGGAGTTCTGCTCAGCCACAAGCCAGGCTGATGGCTGCCAGTACAGTGGTGGTGGTGGGAGCCTCTCCTGCCTCCTCAGCAGCACTAAGGATGTCCAACTGCAGTTTAGGCCTGCTCCCTGCTGGCAAGTGGACATCCCCCAAGGGCTGCTTGGCTGCCAGAGGGATGTCTGATTGCCATCTTATGCCCAAATTCCCCAGGGAGCGGGCCTGAGCCAGCAGGTGGTCATCCCCTGAGGGGTCCCAGCCTGCGAGAGGACACAGGCTGGGCTGAGGGACCCCTCCTCCTCCCCGCCCAGTGCACAAAAATTTGTGCACTGGGCCTCTAGTTTATATATAATATTGTATTAGATTGAGTACTGCTATTACAGTAGGTAATCACACTATGCTTCACTATTTTATTTAATAGTCCATAAGCGCAAAAAAAAGATAAGTTTTAGTCAAAAATTACATAACAATCCATAGAAAATGAACAAAAATGAAATCTTATAATTTTTATTAATCTTTATGTTTCAGAGCAAGTTTGACTAAACTAATAGGCATAGTAAAGATACAACTTGTTTTGTTTTATTATTTTCTATAGCTAATTTATAAACTTTATGGAATTTAAGACGGTGCATTACAAATTATAAATTGAGCCACATTCCTGACTTTGTATGTGACCATGAACAAGTTAACTCTCACTTACCCTCAAAAACAACTGTTAGAGGGATTATTATTTTTAAGCTTCAGAACATTTTTGAGGCTAACTGTTTCATTAAAATTTACCTGAGGATAGCATTCTTTGCACTTTATTCATTTTTTCACAGGTATCACTCTACTTTATTGTCTGATATCTAGTGTCTTGAAAATTGTTGTTTTACATATTTTGCCCTTTTTGGAGGACAATTATTTCAGAAGGGAGGGTAAAGCCAACATATTACTTCATCTTAACTGAAAATGGAAATATCTTCTCATATGTTTCAAGTCACACTGGGAATAAGTGATGTGGAAAGATGAATGTAGCCATAAAAATCAGTGATTCTTTTGCAGGTCAGGCTATCCACACCTTTGTTGGTTCACTAGACCCAGTTATGTGCAGCTCCATAGGTTCCTCTGACTTCTATGCACTAGACCTTTTTCCACTATGTACCTGGCTTAAACAGCTCTGGCTTTGACTGACACATTTTGGGGCGATAAAGTTCAACTACTGTCATCACTACAGACCCAGAAGGCCCCGGTTGGGAAGTAGAGACCACTGTGCCTAAACACTGGCCAGGTCCAAGCTGTGGAAGCTATGTCTTCTCTGTGGACTGTGCAGAAGAACTTGCTAATACAATCCCACAGTGTGGGAGAGTTCATGGCCCTTTGGGTGGACTTGACCAGTGAGACATTAGAACTACCAGATAAATTATTCTCACTTTCACCCCAACCCCATCCCTGCCTAAGAGATAGCTTCCAGATGTAGCGATTCACAAAACTTATCCAGAGGTATCCCAACTGACTAAACAATTGATTGCATTTTCTTGTGAAATCACAGACAGCTGGATTTATTTCTATTCCCCTTTCCCGCTTCATTTCCTTCTTTCCTTCCCTCTCACTGCCCTTGCACATAGCCACCCACCCCCACCAAAGAACCTTAGTGTGTATGTTTCAATTCAGGCTGTGTGCTAGGGTACTCAGTCTAAGAGAGTGGGGAAATAAGAGAATATAAGAAGTACAATAGTCATATCATTATTTGATTTCTGCTTGCTCCATTTTTATGCAAACATTTTAAAACTTGCTCTGGGTACTTTAAATGAATAAACAGAAGCATTTTCATTTAGCAGGTCAAAAATTTAACCCAATATACAGAGCTGGGAGAAATATAATCAGAAACTGTTGGTCTTGCTGAAGGAAAAATACTAGACCAGCTGCCAAACCAGGGCAGGCAGAAAATTGCAGGTGCAGGTGCAGTGTCACTGTGAAAGCTGAAACCACAGAGCTCTTATCTGGAATATGATTCTGAAGGTTTATGGAAGAATGGTGATCTAATCACTAGACACAACCTTCCATTTGCCTACATTTGTAAATAGCAGCACAAGTTTAAATGGAAGAAGCTAAAAATGTTTTTGCCTTGTGCTCTGTCCTGTGTCACAGCCTTGCGATTTGTTTAAAGAGGTTTTTTTGCACAGTGAAGTAATATTAAGCATGTAATGCCTAACCTGAGTTACAGGCTATGCCCCAGTAAAAGAAAGGATCATTTGGTTAGTATAAATTATAAAGTTGGTAAATAAATTTTAACAGTTTATATAGATAGCACATTTCTAATAAAAATAAAAACAAAAACTAGCCGTGATAATGTGAGATTTATTCGTGAAATACTAGATTAGCAAAATGGAAGACCTAACCAAATTATGATTTTTTTAAACTTTCCTTTTGTAAATTCTTCTTATATAGGCATAGGAACCAATAAAATGAAATACTTGGAGCTGGAAGACAGTTCTTCCCATTTGTAACGCAATTTCTTTTTCAAAAAAAAATCATAAGGCTTAGTATGGTGGGTTGGATTGTGTTCCCTAATAAGGGGAACCTGTGCATGGGGCCTCATTTAGAAATAGGGTGTTTGAAGATCTAATCAAGTTAAAATGAGTTCATATTAGATTAAGGCCTACCCTATAAATGAGGGAAATTTTGATATTGCCACTCAAAGAAAACACCATATGAAGACACTGAATACATAGGGAGGATGCCATGTGATCACAAAGGCATGGATCAGAGTGATGCATCTACAAGCCAATGAATGCCCAGTATTTCCAGCAAGGACAGCAGCTAGGAAGAGGCCTGGAAAGACCCTCTCCTAGAGCCTTCAGAGAGACCATGGCCCTGCTGGCATCTTCATTTTGGACTTCAAGCCACCGGAACTGTGAAAGAATAAATTTTCATTGGTTTAAGCCACCTAGTTTTGGGCAATTTGTTACATCAAATCGATTATAATTAATTATTCTAATTTTAATATAATTATTAATTATTATAAATTAGTTATAGTTTTTTAAAGACTTTTTGAGTTTGCATGGTGGGTTTTATGAAAATTCAATGAAGTTAATGAAGATTTGTTTTCTGATATTATTATAAATTGCACTAATTTAAGGAAACTCTGAAGCTTACATTTGAACTCTAAAAAATTTCTCTAAGGAATTTTCTATGATTCCTATTCAGTCCTATTTAATAGGTTGTTTGTAATTATCTGTATGTGAATAGCCTGCTTTTTCTGTTGTAGGGGATGCAAATAAGATATCTGGTTGGAAAAAAAAGTATTAAGGTTTCAATGGTGAGGAGGGATATATGCAAACCTTTAATGGATTGAATAATGTTTCCTCAAATTTATGGCTATCTGAAACCACACAATATAACTTTACCTTGAAATAGGACCTTTGCAAAATGTAACCAATTAAGATTAGGTCTATTGGATTATGGTGGGCCCTAATGACTGGTTTTTTAGAAGAAAAGGACAGAAAGAGAAAAGGCCATTTTATAATAGAGGTAGAAGTTGGAGTAAACACCAGTCAAGGAACACAAAGGATTGCCAAAAATCACCAGAAGCTAGGACAAGGCATGGAACAGATTCTCCCATAACCTCCAAAAAGAACCAACTCTGCCAACATGTTGACTTCTGATTTATAAGAGAATACATTTCTGTTATTTTAAGCCCCCCAGTGGGAATTTGTTATGGCAGCCCTAGAAAACTAATACTATACTGAACACATTTGGTTTTTATGTAAAGAAGAAAAATATTCTTATAAATCCTCAAGGTTAATCAGCTATAATTTTTAAGACCTTATGGTATTAGGGCCCCACACATATGACTTTCCTTAATCTTAATTACCTCCATAAAAATCCCATCTCCAAATACAGTGAGGCCTTGACTTACGAGTGTCCCAACTAACGAGTGTTTCAAGATACAAGCAGTCTCTCGGCCGATTTTTTGCTTTGAGTTGCGAGCTAAAATTCGGGTTACGAGCCAGCTTCAGATACCCACCGCTAGTTGGCGCAGCGAAGGTCACAGTGAACGCCACAACATCAGCCCAGCATCACGTGTCTCACTCGTTCACTTTATGATTTGACATACGAATAATTTGAGTTACGAGCTCCATCACGGAATGAATTAAACTCGTAAGTCAAGGCCCCACTGTACAGTCATTTGAGTGTTATGGTTTCAACATATAAATTGTGGAGGAGGGGCATGATTCAGTCCATAATATTGTGATGGTTTTTATTTATTTCTTTACCAGTGGAATTTTTTTGTCTTATAATACTACCCATTTTTCCTGAAACCTTTTCCTTATTGGAAACAAATCTTCCTAAAACACTTGACTCATATGATTTATATCTGGGTAATCATACCCCACATCAGGGATGACACATGACATGGTTCTATCCTATCAAAAACTTTGTCTTTCTATCCAGAAATGAGCATGGGTCTCAATGAAAGCCTTTGTTGGGACACTCTACAAAGAGATAGCGGCCACTATAGTTCATGTCCCTGTGGGGTTGCCAAAATTAATTTTTATACAATGTGGAATGAATCTTCCAGAAAATAAAGTCACATAGAGGAAAGAAAGTAAGGCCTGGGAAAGGAGAAACAAACAGAAGCCACTGATATTCAAACACTCAAGATAGTCTGTCAGAACCTGGACCCATACACAGGCTTTTGAATTACTTAAGTAACATTTTTGTTTAAGCCAGATTAAGTTAGATTCTGTTAGTTTATACTAGAGTCCTGACTATAACAATTTTGTAGTTGCAGAAAAATTGCAAGTATATGCAACATAATCCTCTATTTTCAGAGCAATAATGTTAAATCATGGGCTAGGCAGTTTTTAAGATCTTCCTCAACAATCCTCCTTTTCTGGTACAAGATGCAATATCCTCCTCTTAAGTATAAATTATATTAATTGATTCACTGTTATTGAATAGAACACAGCAAGCCTGGCTGATGTGGCTCAGTGGTTGAATGTGGACCTATGAGCCAAGAGGTCATGGTTTGATTCCATCAGAGCACATGCTGGGTTGTGGCTCAATCCCCAGTAGTAGGAGTGCAGGAAGCAGCCGATCAATGATTCTCTCTCATCTTCGATGTTGCTATCTCTCTCTCCCTCTCCCTTTCTCTCTGAAATCAATTTAAAAAAAAAAAAAGAACAGCAAAAGAGATGAGATCTCACTTCTGAGATTATTGTGAATGATTGCGTCTTTGGTTTTTTGGTGCTCTCTCTTGTTCTCCCTTGGATAATTTACCCTGGGTAGAACAAGCATCATAACCTGAGACCCACCTGTTGAGGGATCATATGAATCTATATAATAAAAACCCAGTGGTTGTAACACTGTAACAACCAAAGACAGTCACCAGGAAGTTGCGTGCATGGTGAGGCGTGTGCAGGAGGCGAGGCGGGGTCTGGGGTCCTGGGTCTTGAGCAATTTCCCACGGGTCTGGGTCCCACACAATTTCATTCTCTGGGTCACTAGTCTTCAGATAGGACAACAGGTTCAACTTGACAACTTGACTGCAACCTCATAAGAGACCATGAGCCAGAGGCAGCAAGCTAAGCCATACTTGGATTTCTGATCCAAAGAAACTAGGAGATTATAAATGTGTGTGTGTTTTTAAGCTGCTATCTTTTAGAGTGATTTGTTATATAGCAATAAACAATTAGTACAAACCACTTGAAAAATAATAAATCCTCATAATTATTGGAAGGAAATATTACATAGTCTATTATAATTGCTATAAAATATTGTCCTCAAACAGAGGTAAATGTATTAATCATCTATGAGTTGTTTTCTTGGTAGGACACTGATTTTTATTAACACTGAAGGTCTCACTCTTATAATCTCAATAACAGGGGAAAAATCATCAAAGTATAGTATAAAAAGAACAATTTGTGCTTCAAGAACTTTGAATGCTGGGTGAACTCCAACTAACTGAGTGACCTGGGCAACTCATTTAAAATTTCAGCACCTCAGTTTTCTCTTCTGTGTAATGTAGATAAAATCTGTTTCATGAGTTTTCTAGGGTTTAGAAATAATGTATGTAGAGCACTGAAACCATGAGTGGGCACACAGGACTGGAGCTCAATAATAGATGATTATTATTTCTTTTATTATTATTGTTCATCGTAAAGACAGAAGTCCAAATTAGCTATAGGAATGCATGTCTTTGATGTTGCCATGGTGTTTGGATGGGGACTCATGTTGTGACCACTTGCTTGTTAGCATTATGTTCTAATCAATTGGCTGGCCCTAGATCATGGACCTTATCAGAGATCATGTGTGTGATTATAAGTGCCATTGAGTTGACTCAGACTCCTGGCTATTCTGTGAATGAGTGATGTCTACAATGTACTGTCCTCACCAGCCCTGATTGGCTCTTTGGAGCTCATGACTATGGCTTTTTTATGGAGTCAATCCATCTCATAATTGGTCTTCCTCTTTTTCTGCTGCCTTTTATTTTTTACCACATTATTGTCTTTTCTGAAGAACCCTGCCTTCTCATACAAAGCAAGTATAGTCAGTGACATGCTATTAATAGTTTAAGTCTTCACATAGAAGGTTATTTATAGTCCTCCTTTGAAACTCAATGGGAACTATATTGTGCATGTAGTCAGTATATGAACTAAGTTAGTTTTTGTCCATATAAGACTTTTCTGTAGTCAAGCATCTCTCCAGATCCCTTTAATATGCTTGTTTCCTATAAAGCATTTCACACATTTGTTTAAGTGTTTATGCCATAGTTGAGTCTAATATTTTCTATTAGCCTGAATTACACCAATCTTTACTATATCCCCAGAGGCCTTTTAGGCAGGCTTACACATTATCACTTTACAAATGGGAAAATCAGTACATCTAGAGATTAAAGCCATTTATAGCCCAGAAAAATCAAAGCCTATATTGATTTGGAAAAATCCCTGGAGAATCCTGTCCTTTCTATCATTTGGGAAATTGTGAAATAAGAATTATACATTATACTAATAGAATTATTCACTGCAATTATCATGAAGTTATTTTTCAGTATATTAAAGTCTGGTCAGATTCTTATTAGAGAATAGTGTCAAGTTTAGGAATCCATGAATGAAAGAACCCCTCAAATAATATTGAATAATAAAAGAAAAATTAGTAATTGCATCTTATATAATAAAAAGGTAATATGCAAATTGACCCTCACACCCTCACAAGATGGCTGCCTACGACCAGTCCGGCAGGGGTGTTAGTGAGGGAAAACCAAACAACTGAACAAGCAGGCTGCGTGGGGCGACCAGACTGGCAGGGGGGTTAGTGAGGGACGACCAAACGACTGAACAGCAGGCTGCATGGGGCGACCAGGCCGAGAGGGAGGTTAGTGAGGGATGACCAAACAACTGAAGAAGCAGGCTGCATGGGGTGACCAGGCTGGCAGGGGGGGGAAGTTGGGGGCAACCAGGCCGGTGGGGGGGGGGGGCAGTTAGGGGTGACCAGGCCAGCAGAGGAGGGCAGTTGGGGGTGACCAGGCTGGCAGGGGGAGTGCAGTTGGGCTCAACCAGGGCAGTAGGGGAGGAAGTTGGGTTGATTAGGCTGGCAGGGAGGGGGTAGTGAGGAGTGACTAGGCCAGTGGTGGGGGGGCAGTTAGGAGCAACCAGGCTGGCAGGGAGGGGGTAGTTGGGGGAAACCTGGCAGGCAGCAGGGGGCAGTTAAGGGCAACCAGGCCAGCGGGGGGGGGGACTTAGGGGTGTTCAGGCTGGCACACAGAGGCAGTGAGGGGCGATCAGGCTGGCATGGGGGGGGGCAGTCAGGGGCAACCAGGCACGCAGGCAGGTGAGTGATTAGGAGCCAGCAGTCCAGGATTGTGAGAGGGATGTCCGACAGCTGGTTTAGGCCCGATCCCCGGGATTGGGCCTAAATCGGCAGTTGGACATCCCCCGAAAGGTCCCAGATTTAAGAGGGTGCAGGCTGGGCTGAGGGAACCCCCCCGCCCCCCACCCCCACCCCTTGCATGAATTTCATGCACTGGGACTCTAGTTTTAATATAAAGCTTAGTCACACAATTGCTATGAAGGTGATCTAAGTACATTAGGAGTGAGGTGTAATAGAGGACTTTGTTATTTATAAACCCAGTGTTTGATGTTTATTTTAACAGATGAATAGATAGGAGCATTAAAATTACAAATATCATTTATTCTGATTCCAACAGTATGGGCTAACTATAGAAGAAAACAGAAAATACAAAAAATGTTTTCTTGAGTCACTCATAATTTCAATACCCAGAGATTATTTGTTATAATTTGCATATAACTTTATAATCTTTATAAATGAAAATTATATATTAATTAAAATCTATAAATCATATGTTTTGGGTTACACCAAGGATGGAGTTTTGTGTGAATACTACTTTTTTGTTTAAAAGTAATATAATGTTAAATCTGGTTTAATATTTAATATGTCATTAAACCAGGGTATTGTGTAACACAAGTGTAGGCTGGGTATTGCACAGTTCTAAAGGATATCATTAATACAGCCTATAGACCAACTCCTGGAGTTGTGATTCTCTTATGATATCTAAAATCAAGCACAAAATTTCTTTTGAATCTATTTTTCCCCAATAAAAATTTATATTTTCCATTATTTTGATGTTGAGTATGTCATGGAAACTAATACCTGAGCTTGTTACATTAAAGCCTATTTACCCATTGCTTGTAAGTTCTGAGATACTTAAATTATCTTCCATTAGCTTGACAATAAACCCATTATTAAGTAAGTTATTTCTCACAAATTCGGGAAGCTAAATATTATATAATTTTTTTTTTTTACCTAGGGATAATTCATGTGTTTAATTTAGGAAACAAAAGCACTTAAAATGAATGAACATTTTAAAAAATGAGTAAACATTAAATTGGCACCACAATTGTATTTTTCAAAGTAAAGGAAAATATTTTGATTGGAACTTTAGTTAGAAACATAAAAACAAAATTGTAAAAATATGATAAAACATAATCTAATATTTAAATTAATTAGTTTACAACTTCAAAGAGTTCAATTCTTAGATAAGACAAAGACCATTGTTTTCTTCCTGGTGTAATTTACTGACAAACTTGTACTAATGCATGATACCATATTATCATTTTTAGTATGATAATAAAAAATGTACATGTATCTAGACAATCAATTTTTGCAAAGATCTCTCTTAATCTTTTGATTTGTAAATCAATCTCTTGAAACTTCTATCCTGTCCTTTTCTTTGCTAACTATTTCTCTCCCATTTCTACTGCTCATTTGCCAATGGCTTCAAATGATATCTAAGTATTTCTCTAATAACTTTTTCATGGTTTCCATGGAATCCTGTATATTTTGTAAAGCTTGAAGTTCAAATTTGAAAAACATTGGCCTTGACAACATTCAAGAATAGAGGCAGGCCAAGCCTCAGAGAAGTTCAGGAGAGGCTAAATAGATTCTACTGTTAAAGCAAGATGAGGTTGAAGAATGTTTGAGGGAACATTAAATTTTCATATGGTTTGTTTATTCATGAACTTTTTTTGATTTTCTATGTAAACTTATAATGCAGGTCCTTGAAATATAAAAACACAGATAAAAGGGAACCCTGTATATAAGCAAAATGAGGTACAATTTAACTGACCTCCCAAGACCCCTTAGAGAATTAAGAAAGAAAAAACTAGTTCTATATCTCTTAATTTCATCAAGCTTTGTAAATATTGTTAGATTTATGTAGATTAAGCAGTCACAATTCCTATGAAATCACTTATAATAGTCCAAGCTATTGAATATGTCTGTGTTGTCCTTTGGGTCTTATTAGGGCTGGTTCCAGACAAAGCTGTGATGTAAAAATGAGATAACTTTGGTGTTAACTCTCTTCCAGTTCCCGGTAGGTCATTTTTTCAGGTGTTTCAGTTCTTGCTCTCTTTCTTTTCTGTTCTTGCAATTTGCTTTTCTGGTTGCTATAGTTGCATGACAAGTCACACCATAACTCAGTGGCTTAAAACAATCATGTTAGTATCTCTCATGATTCTGTGCATTTGGGTCTAACTATATAGTTCTTGCTTGCAGTCTTACTAGTATATGTAGTTATGAGCAGACTTTAGCTGGGCCTTCCATCACCTGAAGTCTGAACCATCTGGACATCCAAAATGACCCATTCATGTGTGTAGTGAATGCTGGCTGTCAGCTGGGATCTCACCTGGGGCTGCTGAGCAGAGTACCAACTCTTGGTTTCTCTGTGCTGCTTGGGCTTCTCACAGAATGGCAGCTGGGTTCCCAGAGGGAACATCCCATGAGTAAACACTCCAAGAGACTTGGGCAAAAGCTGAAAGATTCCCTGTGAGAGCACTGAAAGCTTCAGAAAGTCACTTTTGTCACATTCTAGTGACCAAGAAAGTCACCAAGGCTAGCCCAAACTTAAGGGAACAAGGAGCAAATTAGACTACACTTCTTAATATGGAAGTATTGCATTATGAAATGGCATGTGGAATGAGAGTTGCTACAGTGGCAGTCTTTGGAAAATACAGTGTACCATGCCCTCCAAGTTGCCTCTAGAAATTATGGTTCCCCAATGTGTAAGTTTGTTCCAGACCCATTTTCCCAAATATTTCCCATTATGAAAGCCTTTTTTCATCTTTCCACTCAAATGAACTTTTCATATGTTTATGGCCTAGAGCCATGCTTTCTCTAGGAAACTGAAAAATAATGTAGGTTAACTTGTTAATGACTCATGGAGTGTTGCCTGATACTGGTAACATATTTGTCTTCCAAACCATAGTTTTCTCATGGCAAATGATTTCACTCAAAGTAATTACATGAGAAGAGAAATTTGGGAAAGTTTCAAATGTACCAAAAAATGGCAAATGGCTTCTTTACGGCCATGTGGTAAACTGAATGATATACTTATATTACCTCATTTAATCTTCACACCAAGCCTGTGAGTTAAGTATTAATTACATATGTTTATTAGACAGTTGAGGAAATTAATGCTTAGAGACAATAAAGCACTTGACAAATGCTTCACAACTATTGAGAATTTCTTCGATTTCTTTCCAGATGTGTATGATATCCAGGAGCTGCTCTCAACCACTAAAAATACTACCTCCCATAACTACAGAATCTGTCTCCATTCCCAACAGAAACATTCCACAATTATTTTTTCTAGTGTTTAATAAGCTATTAATCTTTTATCAGTCTATGAAATGATCAAATAAGATAGAAAACATAGTTGGCCTTAGCTCATCCTGCCTCTCTTTGCAGACCCAGTGGGATACCTAATAGTGGAATGGCAAAAAAATAATGATATTGGGTAACTGTATTTATTATTTGGTCAACACACCATATAATGTAAAAACACACCATATATAATGTGAAGTACAATGCAGTTAATACTTCAAGATATTACCACTAGGTTAATGTTTAATAACATTAGATAGAATATATCATGACACTGTGGTAATAAAAGATCTGTTTGAATACAATCCCAAGCAGGAAGTAAATCTTCATATTCAAAGAATTTGCATAAGTCTTGCCCCCCCCCCTCCGCCCCATGATCATCACAGAGGCTATGACCATTCAAAACATTCAAAAGAATTCCAATGTTTCAGGTGGAGACAGGTGGTAAAAAGGTTGCAGGGGAAATTATGCAGATTAAAGGGACACACAGAGTTTTTCTTTTTCCTTCCTTTTTCTTGCTGGCCAATTCTGTAGAAAAGCCATTAGAGGGTGCCAAGAAAAATAGACATAAAGACCAAGATGTCAAGTCCAAAAATATTAAGGAGGGGATCTATGCAGAAGGGATATGAAGATTCAAGCCTGATTAGGTGAGGAGGGTTTAGTCTGGGCTACTATAGCAACATACTCTAGACTAGGTGGCTTAAACAACAGGCACTTATTTCTCAGAGTTCTAGAGGCTAAGATGTCCAAGATCAAGGTATCAGACCACTTGGTTCCTAATGAAGATAATCTTGCTGGTTGGCAGATGCCTGGTCACCTGCTCACTGTGTCCTCACATGATAGAGTAATCACCTCTTTTCTTGTTCTTATAAAGTACTACTCCTATATCATGAGGGCCCCACCTCCATGATTTAGGTGGTTGCCTGATAGTCCCTTAATCCTCAGTGTGGAGAAATTGGAATTTGATATCTAATCTTATTGTATAGATTTTAGAGTTGATTAAAAATTCAATGTTCTTTCTAAAATATGTGGTGCAGTAATTCTAAGCCACATTTTTGTCTTTAAAAAATCCAGAGCCTTCCATGAAAACTCTAGGTGTGTATATTATCAGATTACTTGGGAATATATATATATTTTAATATAAATTTCTGAACTAGAAGGTCACACATAAGCCCTAAGTGGGCAAAATTTAAAAAGTAATTTTCCATATAGAATTCTGTCTTAATACAAAATAGTCCTAAGTTTGTTCTCTATGATAATCATATTTGAAAAATACTTGACTAAATTGAATGTGCTACAAATATTTACATAATAGAATTCCCAAACTTAATTATAAATGAAGATCTAATATAAACATTCTCTGAGTTTTAATGTGGGAGTAATGATTTAAGGATAAGAGGAAAGAAATAATAAATCACTCCACCTTCAAGAGTCATAGCTCTATTTTCATTTTAAAATCTCTAGTCTTCTAAATTACAAGTTAATATTTCATTGAAAAGTGGTGAAATTTACACAAAATCAGAAGATTAAGTCTGCTTAACTCACTTTGATCTCCTACAACATGGAAGTTATCAGTTTTTATTTAAGGACAGACTAATTGAGTGATAACTTTGTGTTTGTCTAGTCCTTTGAAGGTTAAGTGTTACCCAAATATAAGATTATTAAAATTTATCATTCAAAAGTCAAGCTTATCATAAACTCCATATAATCAATATTTTACTTACAAATGGGATCAGATTAACTCTATTAACAAATATTAAAATAAAATGTAAGATTATAATAACCCCCCAAAATGTAGTAACAGTTAGAATCAATGATTGTGATAAATATATATAATGCTACAGTCCTTAGTAATTGTTTCATATAAAGAGTAGAGGCCTGGTGCACGAATTCATGCACAGGTGGGGTCCCTTGGCCTGATCGGCGATCGGGGCCAATGCGGGGTGGGGTGGCTGGCTGGGGGGAAGGATTGCGGACGGTTGTCCCAACAACAAGCTAACCAATGGCCGATTCCATGAGTAATCGGGCTCCCTCCTCCCTCCTGTCTGCATCTAGGGTGCAGGTGAACCAGATTCAGGGCTGTCAGGGCCCCAGCAGCAAGGTCTGGGTCAGTGTGCATCGTAGCTACCGGCTGGTTGTCCAGTTGTTCCAGTTGTTCCAGTCATTCCGGTCGTAATGATCGCTTAGGCTTTAATATATATAGAATATTATAAACATTACAGAACATACTAAAATCTATCAGATTTTTTATACTTATATACTATTGTGATGGTTCTCTTAATAAGTCCATAAATATAGACTGATGATTAATCTGAATACCATTTCTGGAAGCTTCCAAAACTTATATCAATTAATAGAATCTTTCTCTTAAATTAAAATTTTGCTTTAGTTAATTTCTTTAAATTTATTTAGAAACACTGGGGGAAATTATATGCATTTATGCTGGAACTTCTAAAGATAATGCCTGGGCATTGCTCCTAGATAGCATTTTTCCTGGTCTCTCATGATAATGAGTAAAATTCCAACTGAATCATGAACCATGATGCACTCTTGGAATAGAGCTAAACAAACTTATTGAAGAAGCAGGCCTACACTATTTTATGATACTTCTTATTTTATTTTAGATATTCTTGTGACTATGTTAAACTAAATGACAAGTTATGGTATCTGAGCCCAAACTGAATTTTTGGCTTCTTTTAGTGGAATTTCATATGGTATTTGAATATATCTGCTGTCTTAAAAATGAGTCATATAACTGTTTATGAAATGTCTTTCATAATCCCAATTCACTGATAGATGTTGGACAGGCTAGAAGAGAATTTTAAGCCTACCACTTGTTCCAAAAATGCTTTGCACATATAAATTAAAAAGAAACAAGTCAGTATGAATTGAAAAGATTTTAAAAGAAAAAATATTAACAAAGGTAAGGAATTCAGATGTTATACAATTAAGAGCAAAAATGTAAACTTCCTCCCCAACTTCATTCCATGTACTCATTCCCTTATTCACTCATTTTAGTCACACCAGTCTCATTTCACACTTGTCCCCTTGCCAGCTGCTATGTTCGTCCTGCTTGGAATGCTGACCCTCTCAATTACAATTTACTCTACACTTACAACTCTACATTTGGTCTATTTATTATCCTCCTTTACTGTCTCCAGAGCACATATTACTTTTGGAAACTATCATTTATTGGATAATTTCTATGTTTATTGCCTGCTAAACCCATTGAAATGTTAGCTTCATAATGACAGGGACTCCCTCTTCTACTATCATATGCCTAGTACATAGTACCCACAATATCTAGCACATCATAGGTACGTAATAAATATTTGCTGAGTGAATGCACTGAATACAGAAAACTGTTATCATGTCACTTCCCTGTTCAACAGCCCTTAATAGACAGATCAACAAGTTCAAATCTCTATAAAATTGCCACCAATGATGCCTCCAAAGTATGATTGATTCCATTCCACCATCTTTTAACTTACTTCTCTTTGTCATGTTTAATCAATGCTTTCTCCAGGAATTTCCCAAACACACCTGTATTTTCCCACAACAAGAACTTTACTCATATTGCTTCCTCTTTCTATCTCTACCCATTAATATGATATCCATTCTTCCAGGCAGGGTGACAGTATGACTTTTGTGATCTCAAGTCACTTTATCTTCAGAGGCTCCTTCTGCTATAAAAATATTAAAAACTATTGGGTTGGTATAAAGACAAATATATCCAAGTCAAGGTCATTATCATATATCCATAATTATTACATTCAATTTTTTCTGATTTTTAAAGAAATTAATATTAAAATATTTTTATTTGAGAGCCCCTAAAAGTATCATGGGTCCTAGCCATTGTTTACTGTGCCTTTTGGATTAGTTGACTCTTCCTCTAACGCAATTTAAATGTTAACTCATCCTGGAAACCTTCTCTGAGCACACACCCCAACACACACACACACACACACACACACACACTCACACATACACACACGCTGTGCACTACTCTTTTCTCTCCTTCACTTTCATAGGACTTTCTATGGGTCCCATTAAACTTAGTAATAGACTGGAAGATTATTATTATCTTTATGAGCCTCAAAGTTTCCATCATAGAGCGTGATATTTTCTAAGCAACAATATTGATTTGATATTTAATGCAGGTACTAGTAATATGGGTTCTAATAGCTAAGGAAGTTTTCAGGAGAGGTGATTTTAGATGATCCTAGAGACATTGATAAATGTCAGGTCCTCGGCATTAAACTATTGAGTCTGTAGGATAGAAATATTTTATGGGTCACATGTGCTAGAATAATAGGTGATGATGTTGGATAGATAAATTGCGATTGAACTACAAAGAACCTTGAATTACAGGCAGAGAATTAGAGTCTGGATGCCGTAGGCCATTGGAGACCCTTCAGGTCCTTAATCAGGAAAAGCAGCATGATGAGAATGGTATTTCCAGAAGATTTATCTCTGAGTTGGGCATTGAAGGGATCAAAGCAGGAAACATCTGGAAGCAATAAAAGTAGAGAGATGATAGAAATGGGCCAGTCTGGCTGGACTATATGCCTCACCTCCAATTTTTTCATAGGCAAATGGAAGTAAAATGTAAGTTCCAAACAAATAAATAACAGAGTTTATTTTTCTCTGGCTCTCCTCAGCTTCTGGTGAAATCCATTTTTGTGATAAGCTCATTCCTTTCCTAGCTTTCAGATGGCGAGCTTTTTAGTCATCGTTTTAAAAGGCCAACATATTTGTTTACTGGAACAGTCAGAGAGAGGCCAACAGCAATAACTCTTATCATTTTATTCTAAGGGAGTAACTCTACTTCATACCATCTTTGGATGCAATGTAAATCTCAGGGAGAAGCAGAAGCTCGTTTGTGTTTAAATGAATTAACTTCATACTGAAGTGATGATCCTTTGAAGCCATAAATTAGGCTGCTTCAAAAGAATGCAGCAGAGGGGCATTCCAAAAGTGGTTACCAAACCAAAGATGAGACGGAGATCTTTTTACTTTTAAAGGAAGTTATTCTTACTAGCATTAGCGAATAAAGTGTATCGTTTTTATTATCCGTGTTGTGTACGTAGGACCCCAGCAATGAGAGAAAGACATATGACTATTATTAATAGGAATATGAAGAGCACATTAAAACCTCTTTTTACCTTCTGTTTCTGTGAGGAAAACAAAATATATTTTCTTCTGAAATAATGATATATAAGGAAAGAGCATGTTTGTATTAGAAAAAAACTAGGTAACATGGATGTGGTATGTGTTATCGGAGGGGAGAGAGCCTCATCTCCCCTGGGTGCTAGTGGGGGTGGATTTCTTGTGATATCCCAAGAAAAGGAATTTTCTGAGACTCATACAGAGGTTTTGATATAGTAGAAAGCTTTATTTCTGTGGAATGACATGCCTCGGTTTCTGAAGTCCCACTTCCCTCCATCTAGTCATAGAAAAAAAGTAGCTGGGGCTTTGGTAGAACTAAAATCAGAGCCAGTGTCCACAGTTTCTTTTCCATGTTGGAGCCGGGTCCAGTTCAGCATTAGGCCAGCTTCGCTTGTGTTTCCCATGGCGGTCCATTAGTCCATTGTGTGTGGGGTTGGCATGGCCTTGGACCATAGGGCAAATACAAGGAAGCCAAGTGTCACAAGCCAGGCGTGCCAAGAGAGAGAAAACTCCTTTGTTTAGGAGATTATGTAGTCCCAAATTTTTGTGGGTTTGTAGTGGCCCTGCTCATTCTGGCCAACCATCTCTGTCCCCAGGTTTGACCGACAGGCAAGTACCTTCCCTATATCACATCAACTTCACTGGACATGCATCTACCTTCCCTTTATACAGTTCCCCTTCCCCAGTGTTTACAGGGAATAGTTCTCTGGGAAGTGCAAAGTTGCAGTTTCCTGGTGAAACTGCCCAAATGACATGCCTATAATGTTTGGCCTTCCCTTTGCTCCTTTCCTATTATTAATAGCTAGCTAATTACAATGGTATCATATGTTATATATATATCCAAGAACTGAGTTAGGTGGAGGTAGCAGAGAAGCGAGCTCAGGCCACAGTGTTTTTAGGAAAGTGTCTCTGCGATAGAGGTTCTTTTGTCTTCTGATCAGCTATTGTCAACTCTTTCCACAGTCTGATAAAGCAGGAAAGTTGGACTTTCTACCTCCCTTCCTGCATCACACCTTGCTTCTTCCCAGGGAACTTAGCCTCAAACAGAATGCATCCCACACTGGGGAAGGAGTACGAAGATCCATTCTGACCCCTGGCTCTAGATCCCTCAGCAGGAGCTGTAGAAATTTGGAAATTCTTTTTATATTGCAACAACACTAAAAGTTTAAGGCTATTGTCTTGCTAGGAACACAAAAATACAGTTTTGCAATTCAAAACCTAGTACCAATGTTTTTCTCTCTCACACTCTTTTATTGTTTTATTCTCCGAAGTAGCAGTGCTAATCTTTCTTGAGGCAGAGCAAAACAATATAAAGGATTATATGCAGGAACATTAGAAAGAGAAAATCATCTCAACAGACACATTTAAATGTATACCATTATTTCATTTATAAATTCTGTGGAGAAAAGTAAAAGAAAAGAACACACCTGTGCTTAATACTGTTCCATAGTGTCCCTTTCTTATAGTGTCAAAACTTGACAGCCAGGCATTTACAACTTTCCATAGACATGTTCATCTTACAGTATTTTTCTGTAAAACACATGTTGAAGACACAGCAAGTCAATCGTTGTTTCTCTAAACAATGTCTGTTTCCATGTCTTTGCTGAAGTCATCCTTACTGCCCTTCCTTAACAGTTATCATTGGAAGCCTCTTTGTTCATGTGGGCCCAGTTCAAATCTCATCTCAGCTATGAAAGTAGTAGACAATACTGAGAACTCTCTATCTTATCTTGTATTCCTGCATATTTCTATCATATAGTGTATCCCCATAAAACATTTTTTTTTCCTTTTCTGATATATATTAGAACTTTTTAACTGGTCTGTCTCCCTCATTAATGTGAGTAGTTGCAGAGCAGAAGTTGTGAATAATTCACCTGATTTCACCCACAATACTAAGCAAGATGCCTTACACATAGCCCTGACCGATTTAGCTCAGTGGATAGAGCGTCAGCCTGTGGACTCAAAGGTCC
Organism: Myotis yumanensis; assembly: GCF_028538775.1. Lineage (NCBI taxonomy): Eukaryota > Metazoa > Chordata > Mammalia > Chiroptera > Vespertilionidae > Myotis > Myotis yumanensis. The sequence continues at coordinate 199,303,979 of NW_027223753.1, read as the reverse complement.
CAGGTTCGACTCTAGTCAAGGGCATGTACCTTGGTTGTGGGCACATGCCCAGTGGGGAGTGTGTAGGAGGCCGCTGATCAATGTTTCTCTCCCATCTATGTTTCTGACTCTCTATCCCTCTCCCTTCCTCTCTGTAAGAAATCAATAAGATATATTTTTTAAAAAGATGCCTTATACATAGAACATGATACTCAGTACTAATCAAAATAGTAATTTAAGGAAAATAAAAATTAACACAGATTAATCTAAGTCTAAAAAGTGCAGCATAAAATATATATAAACACATCTAAAGAGTTGGGAGGCAAAAGTCCCATGGCTTTAATGACAAGATTTAAATGATATTTGGGATTTGAGTTGATGTTGGAACAGGTGGAGGCTTTGGGGTTGTTGGGAGTAGGCAAATGGCTATGTGAGATGGATGTGAACCTTTGGGACCAGAGGGTGGACTGTGGGAGGCTGAAAATGGAACGCTCTCAATCAAAAAAGCTATTTACATAATCCCAGGAAACTGTGAATGTCACCTAATTTGGAAAGGGCCTTTCCTGTGTGATTAAATTAAGGATCTTGAAATCAGGAGATAATCTTGAATTATCTGGGCAGGCCCTAAATCCAAGGACAAGTTTCCTGTTAAGCAAAAGGCAGAGGGATGTTTGAAACAGACAGGTGAAGATGCAGACTCAGAGGGGAGAATGTAACCTGAAGTCAGAGTGAGAGGTTGCAGAGATGTGGCCACAAGCCCAGGAATGCCAGGACAGCCAATAGAGGCTGGAAGCAGAAAGAAACAAGTTATGCCCTGGAGCCCAGAAGGAGGACAGCCTTAGAGATTTCAGACTTCTGGAATCCAGAACTGGGGCAGGTTAAACTTCTGTGGTTTTAAGATATCAAACTTGTGGTGATTTGTTAAATCAGCTTCAGAAAACAAATGGTGTCCTTCCCTCATTTGCATTTGTGCCCACTCAATTGCCAGGAGCTATAATATAGTTAGTGGTAGCTGTAGAACTTACCAGTATTTGTTTTTGCTTGAAAAATAACAAAGCCTAGAATGTTATAAATTGTTATGTATCCATTCATATACAAAGACTGGTTTAGAAGCTAAATGTTGGTTCCCTCATACCACCAAGCAATTCTCCGGGACACCAGCTGGCTGTCCTGTAGTTCATTCTGATATTATTTATCCAGAGGTAGCACCAGGCTCCACAGGTTAAGACCGCCCCCCACCTCCTTTCAGAGCCAGTTGTGAGCCAGGTGTCATCTGTACTTCTGACTGACTGGCCATAAATCAGAGGTTCCTATGACCTCTTCCTTGGGTCAGATTAATTTGCTAGTATGGATGAAAAAGGGGTTCTATGAAGTCACCTCAGAGGGTGATATGATCATAAATTCCTAACTGGGCAGGTCATAGTGGGTAGATATGCCCCAGGCATGTAGCTTCTTTAGGAAAAGGTTTATCTTTGCCTTAAGCAAGTGCATCTAGGTGAACATACCTTTGAAATGCCAGAGTAGTCCTCTTTTTCTGACCCCTGTGAGGCCATCACCCGCAAGAGAGCACCTGGGTTTTAGCAGCTCTATGCCAGGAACAAGGTTGAGAACAAATATCTATTTCTTATTACAAATCACAATACAACACATGGATAAGGGCAGGCTTTTTTGAGCAGAGACCAAAAGGATAAAGGAAGTAAAGATTGTAGAGAGGCAAATAAATTATGTGAAGAGCACTAGCTGCCCTAGTTTGGGTTGCTTCAGAAACAAATACTGAGGTAAAGACTTGAAGGTAGGTACATTTTTGGGGAGGTGATCCCAGGAAGCACAAGTGAAGGAGTGGGGAGAGAAAAGAGAGATCAAAGTGTGCCAGTGTGCCCCAGCCAGCGTGGCTCAGTTGGTTGGGCATCGTCCCGTGCACCAAAAGGTTGACCATTTGATTCCCAATCAGGGCACATGCCTGGGTTTGCAGGCTCAATCCCAGGTAGGGGACATGCAGAAGGCAGCCCATTGATGGCTGGCTCTCATATTGATGTTATCTCTCTCTCTCCCCCTCCCTCTCCCTTCCTCTTTGTCTAAAAATAAATTTTAAAATCATTTTTTTTAAAAAAGTGTGCCAATGAGCAGGTTATTTCTGAGAGCAGCAGGAACACCATCCCATTCATGACCCTCTGAGGAACTCTGTAGGGGATTTCTCCCCCATGCCACAAAAAAATGAGGGACCAGGATGTTTATCCATCATACCCATTCCCCACAGAGTTCCTCTGGAGGCATCAAGGAGCTGTCATCTCTGACCTTCCCTGGGAGAGCTGAGCAAGCCCTCACACAATAATCAGAGAAAGCTCTCAGGCTGACAGTATAGAAGCCCAAGCTCTTGTGGTAGCAAGCTGTAAGCATGATGGAAACCTAGTACTTCCACATCAGATGGACTCAGAAGTAGGCCAAGGAACTCTGTGGCGGGACATTAGCAGTGTGTAGTAGCCAAGATTCAAATCCTGGTTCTGCCACATGCCAGCGGTGTGACCTAAGATGAATTGCTCAGCCTCCCTCTCTGTATTTCAGTTTCCTCATCTGTGAAATGGAGATAATTATAGTACCTATCAACTTCATATTATATAGTACAAGAGTTATTATGCATAGTAATTAGAATAATGCTTATCACATAGTTACATATGTAACAATTCTTACTATTGTTACATAGTAAGAATTATTTGTTATTTTATTATCAGAATAAAATAATAAACTTATTAAATCCAAACCATAAGCTGTTCACTGTTCAATCTTCAATGCTTGTCGCTGAGCTTGACAATAGCAGGTGCTGTATAAATATTTAATCACTAGACAACCAAGAAAATTTGAGGCTATTTCTTGGACATAAAAAGGTGCGTACCAGAGGGAGAACCAGAGTAGTCTCCTCTAATCGGTGTCCTAAAATCAAGCTTACTGTGAGGCTGAGCACTGGGCTTGCTTCATGAAGAATTTAAGGTAAATTTCAATAGTATTTTACAAGCCTATTTTCTTGGGTTAACTACCACATTCTCGTGGGTAATTGTCACATTTCATAGAAAGCTCAGCTATAAATAAAATTAATGGAGTTTCTTGGCAAAATAGAAGAAAATCAAGGCCTAGGCAGCTAGTTTTTATTTTTTTTATTTTTAAATGTATTTTATTGGTTTTTCACAGAGAGGAAGGGAGAGGGATAGAGAGTTAGAAACATCGATGAGAGAGAAACATCAATCAGCTGCCTCCTGCACACTCCCTACTGGGGATGTGCCCACAACCAAGGTGCATGCCCTTCACCGGAATCGAACCTGGGACCCTTGAGTCCGCAGGCTGACGTTCTATCCACTGAGTCAAACCAGTTAGGGCAAGGCAGCTAGTTTTTAAAGAAACCCTAAGAGCTAACAGATTGTGTCAATGGTTAAGAATGGTGCCACTTGAGCATTAGCCAGTTAGGCTCAGTGGATGGAGCATAGGCCCACAGACTGAAGGGTCTCGGGTTTGATTCTGATCAAGGGCACTTACCTCAATTGCGGGCTCCATCCCCAGCCCTGGTTGGGGCATGTGTGGGAGGCAGCCAATGGATGCGTCTCTCTCAAATCGATGTTTTTCTCTCTCTGTTTCTCTCCCCCTCTTTTACACTCTCTCTAAAAGTCAATGGAAAAATAATATCCTCAGGTGAGGACCAACAACAACAACAAAAAAAGAATGGTGCCACTTGAAATCAAGAATTAAAGCTAAACTTGAAGATTTCCAGAGATTCTCCAAGGAACAGAAAACTAAGGAAAGACCAGGGACTTTTGTCATACCTCTGGGAACAAACAGAAAGCAGAATCCTAGATGTAAGAAGTGAGCGAGAAAACAATGAGGACTCCACACAGCAGTCAATCAGCGCCTTCCGTGGACCATCAGGGAGGGCAAAACCCACCAAGGGAAAGAGAAGAGGAAGAGAACAAACACTTCTCGAATGAATGTCTAATGTGGGCACCAAAACCTTGTGATTAACATCGACAGAGCACTTTTATTTCATCCTGACAATACTGTTTTTGAATAGCTAATATTACCGATGGAGTCAGGCTGATCAATCTCACTCCCAAATCAATGCTCTGTCCAGGCAATTTAAGAGGAGGGAGGATGTCATACAACCCCTAAGCATAAGCTGTGAACAAATTTGTTCAATTCTGAAGCATTTCCAGAAGAGCATCAGGAGGAGAAAGGCCTTCTGACACTTGACTACCCTCTCTGGTCATATCAATTATTTGAAAGCAAGGAAGGAAATATCAATTGCCTTATTTCCTCTAAAAGTACCTTCAGGATTCGAATAAAACTTCATAGTATTTTACAAAACACAGAAAATAAGAATGTGCTCACAGATGACCAAGTCCATTTCAGATTCCAGGATCTCCATCTGAGAGGTCCTGCCAGCCGACAATGTTAGAACTCGGGTTCTCACAAAAGGTGAAGTGGTGAAAACTTTGAAGTCAGCTACAATTTCAAAGGAAATAATAAAAATATGCTCCGCTCTGGTTTGGTTTGGTTTTGATCTAACACGACTTCAACAAAGAATCTGGTGTGAACTCAAACGAAACCTTAGCCTTTGAATTTAAGTGGAATGTTTGTGTAATACTGATAAGCCTCTTCGTTTTTGTTTTGTTTTCCTTTTGAGTCAAAGGTGTGTACTGCTGACATTTACAAATAATAGCTCTTTGAGATGAGTTTGATTGTTTAAAAATTCAAGGTCGCTGTTAACTTTGGGTTTTTTGTTATTGCTGTTTTTTGTTGGTTTACTATTTTTCATCACTGGTCAACACCTACAGGGAGGAGAGGCAGATCCAGGCCTAAGGATCCTCTGCTAAAATTTCCTCAAAAACACTGAAGTCGATAAAAGCACCGGAGTTCTGAGTGGACAACCATATCCAATTATAAGATGTCAGTTAGCTCCACAAGCTCTGAGGAGCAAAGAGAAGTGGTTTCCTTTCAGATACTCTGTCTGTGAAATTCCTCTGGGTGGGTTTTCTCTGTGTTTTAACCTGGCAATAAGTTTCCTATTGACATAAACCTGTCCTCTTGTTATAGAGACCCAACCCTGCCTCAGATGTTAATTGAATTTAGGGGGAAAAGATATTTGGATTTCTATTAACCCAATAAATGTTTTTTATTGGGTGGAACTATATAAAATAACTGATACTGAAGTTTTGTGTGTTTGAGTGTGTGTGTGTGTGTGTGTGTGCGTGTGTATGTTTTGTTTGTGGTTTTTTTTTGGTTTTTTTTTTTTGCTTTAAAATAGCAATTTCATATGCTGCAACATGATGTATTCCTGATACTTTTACTGGGAATAAGTTTCCCTCACTGATAACTCTACAGCTCAGTAAGATTCCAGAGTATATTCTTGTTTATAAAAAAGAATATAGAACCTTGGTATGAGAGATTATCATCTATATTTTTGCATGTGGTAATATTTGAGTATTCTATCAAGCACTTACTTTTTAAAGTTTTGTTTGCTTATTTAACAATTATCATTGAGCATCTTAATATATAAAAACCCAGGGTCCGTAACGACCGACGGAGGTCTCCACCGAACACCGGAAGTCAGTCCTGCAGTCAGTGCTGGGTTGCTGTGGGGACCCAGCACTGACTGCCGAAGGGGCTGCAGATCAGGCCCAGAGAGAGGCCTGGAGAGAGAGGCAGGGTCTGATCTGCAGCCTCCATGGAGCTGTTGATCAGCCGTTGCCTCTCTCTTTCTCTCTGGGCTTCACCAGCAGCTGAGTCTCTGTTTCTCTCTGGGCCTTCGCAGGGGGCTGCTGATCAGCCCCACCTCTCTGATCAGGACCAGAGACAGGCCCGAAGACGCTGACTGGCATAGAAACTGACCAATCAGAACCAAATCTGGGTGAACTGTGAGGAGCCAATGGCTGCCTAGGAGGCAGAGTTTTTGACGCTGACTGGCATAGAAACCGACCAATCAGAACCAAATTAGCCAGCAGGGGTGGGCAGTTGGGGGTGAGATCAGGCCAGCAGGCAGAGGCAGTTAGGGGTGATCAGGCAGGCAGGCAGGTGAGTGGTTAGGAGCCAGTGGTCCCAGATTGCAAGAGGGATGTTCAACTGCCAGTTTAGGCCCGATTCCACAGTCAAACATCCCCCAAGGGGTCCCTGATTGGAGAGGGCACAGGCTGAGCTGAGGGAACACCCCCTCCATGCACAAATTTCATGCACTGGGCCACTAGTCTACTATAATAGGGTAGTTTTATTATTTCTTAATTCTTTATTGTTGAAAATATTACGTATGTCCCATTTTTTCCCCCATTGAACCCCTCCAGCCCACCCCTGCCCCTGCTTCAGGCCCTCACCACCCCATTGTCTGTGTCCATGGGTTATGCATATATGCATGCAAGGTCCTTGGTTGATTACCTCCCTATAATAGGATAGTTTTAAAATATAGAACCTAGAGTAAAATTTCATGGAATCCAATCCTGGCTCTTCTACGTGTCACTTTCTATATCAATTTATGACTTCATAAAAAGTTCCTTTTTTTTTTAAATGGAGAAATGATGATATCTGACTCTAAATTGTATAGATTAAGTGAAATGATAACTGTGCCTCATAGTACCTGGCTTATAGTAACCATGCAGTAAATGTGAATAGAACAAATAATTCCATTGTCCCAGAGCTTATAGTCTAGGAAGAAGTCAGAAATAAACTATCATAACTTATAAGCTTTGTAAAGGATAGCTGCGGAGTCCTACCAGTATAGGAGTCTTACAATCAGGAAAAACTTCCTTTGGAAAATGAGAATTAAGCTGAGGTCTGAAGGACAAACACTAATAAATCTAGTGAAGGTGTGGTGGAAAACATTCCAGAAAGAGGAAAATCCATGCCCTACATTTGAAGTCTTTTAAGCCAGGTAAATTCCTCTAAATAGTGTGAAGTCATTGTATAACTATGCCGCATAACAGAAAATGTACTCTAAGATGAAAATACCTGGTGTGGCCCAGCCAGCATGATTCAATGGCTGAGTATCAACCTATGAACCAGTAGGTCCATTCTGGTCAGGGCACATGCCTGGGTTAGTGTGAGGTGTGCAGGAGGCAGCAGATCAATGATTCTCATCATTTATGTTTCTGTCTCTCTCTCTCACTCTTCTTTCCTCTCTGAAATCAATAAAAATATATTAAAAAGAAAATACCCTGGGTGACTTACTCATTTTGTGACATAAATGAAAATAAATACTGTTTACCTGAAATTCAAATATAATTGAGTATCCTGTCATCTTTTTTACTTTATTTAATTTTATTTTTTTATGTATGTACTAGAGGCCCGATGCATGAAATTCTTGCACTCTGGGGGAGGGGGGAATCCCTCAACCCAGCCTGCACCCTCTTGCAGTTTGGGAGCCCTCGAGGGATGTCCTAAGCGCTCAGCGAGTGGGCCTAAGCCATCAGTTGGACATTCTTCCTGCTGCCATGGAGGCAGGAGAGGCTCCCGCCACTGCCGCTGCACTCACCAGCCATGAGCCCAGCTCAGGGCTTCTGGCTGAGTGGCACTCCCCCTGGCTGAGTGGCAGCTCCTGTGTTGAGCATCTGCCCCCTGGTGGTCAGTGCATGTCATAGCAACCAGTCGTTGCCCCATTTGGTCGATTTGCATATTAGCCTTTTATTATATAGGATGCTAAATATGACAGCCCGGTAAAATATAAACACTGTTCCTGATCAGTTATAACTTAAAGTCCAGGGAGCAAGGCTAATCAAATAATCTTGAAGGTAAATGAAAAGTTTTAGCTGAGATGTGTTACCAAGGGTAGGTACAGAGCCCTTGAAGGAGAAAATAATCAGGAGAGAAGTCTGGTCAGGAAGGGGGCATCAGGGGAGACTCCTTGTCAGTCAAAGTAATGGGCCTGAGGGTCTGGGGAAGGAAACAGAGAGGTTCTAACACTGACTTTTAAATGACAATTTTACATTAAAGGAGGATGTGTCTAACTTTAATGGTGCAAAGAGTAGAAGGCCTAATGCTCATCGTAATCCCGAAACAAGGCCTTGTTTTAGGGGCCACCCAGTGTCTGTCATATTTGGCCTCTGACTAATAATGAAGCCGGAGTCTGCTCATTTTAGCCCTGTAGGTAAAGGTGATACGGGAGAGTTCCATTTTAACATTCAGTTCCTAACACTAGGGACATTTTCTAGGATAAGAGAAAAAAAGAGTTGCTTGTCCTGTTAGGCCTCTGGGCTTTGCTCCTGCCATAATTGAGAGGGAACAGCATGGTTCTAAGGAAGAAGGGAGACTCATTCAGCACAGGCTGGTGGGAAAGACACAAATCTGTGACCCACTCTGCATGGGTGTTGCCAGACGGCAGTGTTGCAAGTGACCACACCCTGCAGTGCCTCTGGCAGGATTCTGCCTCTCAGACTTTCCCAACTGCCAAGCTTCCGATTCCTCCCTCCTTCCCAAGTTTCTCTGTGCATGCAATATAAAAAAAAAAAAAATGGCTTTGAATAGTTTGCATTAATTATTCAGCTTTTGTGTTTTTTTTTTGTTTTTTTTTTCAGCTTTTGAATATGATCATTGTTCATCATCATCCTCATAAAGAGAATAGTTCTGCCACAGGTTTGTATATTTATTCCCCTATGTTCAGGCTGCTGTAATTGTCTTATTTATCTTGATGATGTCTGCTAAATAAATGGAAGAGTGGCTCTCTGCGACCGATGTTTATGGATGTGGAAAACTGAACCGAGTGTCTCTAGGTGAGTTGCCCGAGTCCTTTTTCTGACACAATCCACAGCAGGGTTGACTGCTGACAGTCTCCTAGCTTTGTTGGAAGCTGTATTGAGCTAGTTAGGAGTGCAAAGCACAAGCTGACTGACTGAAAAATAATTATCTAGAAAAAAATGTTAGTAAGTATAAAAATATTAAAACACTAGGTATGTAGTCCATTAGCTAAAACTTATCAAAAATAAACTGACATATGTAACTATGTCAAAAGTGCCACCTGTGAATTTATAAAATTATGAGATTCTTCAATTTTATAATCATGGAAAATAGGATTTTATTATTGACTACAGCATTTTAGAGCTCAAGGGTATCATATGATCTAAATTTACTAATGAATTATGAGTATTAGAAATCTGCAAATATGGGACTATTTAAGTTGTTTTCTAAAGAATTATGAAGTATTTTTGAATTTTAGTAGTGCAGTGTATCCCTTTCATAAGAACTAATGCCTGTGGGGGAAATTTTAAGCAATCTGTGGTTTTAATATCTCAACTTCTTTGTATAGCACTGTTTTCAGAATAACAATGTTTTTCATAATTATATCTATCTGTTATTTTATAGTAATTCAATGTGCATTTGACTTGAAACTGAAGTAAATATCAAATGTATTAAAAGATCGATGGGTTTTGTAGTTATATGTTCTTTAAAAAGCAAAGGCGTTATTTTTCCAGGAAACTTTAAGAAACTGGAATGCATGTGGTTTTTTGCAAGAGCCAGCTTTTGTTTATTCAACTTTATGACTGCTGGAGAATTCCCTGCTTATAACTAGAAACTGTACTATCGAAATCCTGCCTTTATGTATAGGGTTCTATCGTGTTTCTGTGAAAAACAGACAGGTAAATTTCAGCCCATGAACCAAAAGGTCACCGGGTTGATTCCCTGTCAGGGGCACATGCCCAGGTTGCGGGCTCAATCCTGCAGGAGGCAGCCCATCAATGTTTCTATATCTCTATCCTTCTCCCTTCCTCTTTCTCTAAAATCAATAAGAAAATTTATTTAAAAGAATGGTTATTTCCAGTCAGACCTCAAAAATGATTTTAATTTTTTCAAATTGCATACCTTTAGAGCTACCTTATACTATAGAGCAGAAGAGGCTCAGTCCCTCTTCCTGCAGTCAAAGCAACCCCACTTTTGTCTGTACCAGGGAAGCAGTTGCCTAGCTCTAGCCGGTTGGCTCAGTGAATAGAGCATTGGCCTCTGGACTGAAGGGTCACAGATTCTATTCCAATTGAGGGCACATGCCTGGGTTGCGAGCTCAATCCCCAGTAGGGGGCTTGCAGAAAACAGCCAACCAATGAGTCTTTCTCATCATTGATGTTTCTGTCTCTTTCTCCCTCTCCCTTCCTCTCTGAAACAAATAAAAATATATTTTTTAAAAAATAGTGTCTGCCTAGAAACAGTGACATTAGGGATTGCAGGGCAGAAGTACCTCTCCCGGATGTACCAGATCACCTGCATGGCTTTTTCTATCTGCATGTGAGATATGCCCACAGGATTTTGAAATGAGCTAACTCAGCCTTAAGGATCCTTTTTATAGTGAACACTAGTGGCCCGGTGTACGAAATTCATGCACATTAAAAGGGCATTAATTAGAGGAAATATTTTAATATTGCTATTTTCCCTTTCTCTATAATAGAAATGTCAGAGACGAAAGAAAATTAGTAAAATGTATATGAAAATCTTCCTCCTGTCAGAGTCTGGGGCATGCCACGAGACCCAGAGTCAAGTCCCTGCCTCAAAATTGCATGAGACCCAGGCCCAGCCAGCCCCACCCATTGGGCTAGATCCAGACCTGGCCAGTTCCACCCTTGTCAAGCCCTGCCCGGTGGGGGTGCACACCTCAGGTCCTCTGACCCAGCGCTGGGACAGGGGGGTGCAGCCTGAGCTCCCCCAGCCTGGGCCGGGGCGGGGAGCACGCCTTGAGGTCCCCCGTCAAACCCCACCAGGTAGGGGACGTGGCCTGAGGTCCCCCATCAAGCCCTGCCGGGCAGGGTGCATGCCTTGAGGTCCCCTGTCAAGAACTGCCAGGCGGGGGGCACAGCCTCAGGTTCCCCGGCCTAGTGCCGGGAGGGGGGCACAGCCTCAGGTCTCTCGTCAAGCCCCACTGGGAGGGGAGTGCAGCCTCAGGTCCCCCATCAAGCCCCGCTGGGCAGGGGGCATGACCTGAGGTCCCCCAGCCCAGGGTGAAGGGGGCAGCCTGAGGTCCCCTGGCCCAGCAATGGGGGGTGGGGGGTTCACCTTAAGGTCCCCTGTCAAGCCCTGCTGGGTGGAGGGCATGGCCTGAGGTCCCCTGTAAAGCCCCACCAGGTGGGAGGCACAACCTCAGGTCCCCCGGCATGGCACCAGAGCAGAGGGTGCGGCCTCAGGCCCCCTGACCTGGTGCAGGGGCAGGGGGTGTGGCCTGAGGTACCCCGTCAAGCCCCGCTGGGCAAGGGGTGTGGCCTGAGGTCCCCTGGCCTGGCTCCGGGGTGGGGAATGTGGGCTGAGGTCCCCCGGCCTGGCACCAGGTTAGGGGGAGCAGCCTGAGGTCTCCCGGGTGGGGGGGGGGGGGGCGCACCTTGATGTCCCCCGTCAAGCCCTACCAGGAGGGGGGTGTAACCTCAGGTCCCCTGGCCTGGCACCAGGGCAGGGTAAAAGGCCTGAGGTCCCCCTACCTGGTTCCAGGGCAGAGGGTGTGGCCTGAGGTCCCCCATCAAGCCCTGCCAGGTGGGGAATGTGGCCTGAGGTCCCCCATCAAGTCTTTCCAGGTGTGGGGCCTGGCCTGAGGTCCCCCAACCTGGTGCCAAGGTGGGGTGTGTGGCCTGAAGACCCCTGTCAAGCCCCATCAGGGTCGGGGGAGGCGTAGCCTCAGGTCCCTGCTGATTGCTCGTTAAGGCTTGTTATGGGAACTAGGCCTCTGCCGTGGGTGCAGCCATCTTGTGTTACTGAAACCCCACCTCCTCTGTGGGCACCGCCATCTTTGTGGCAGAGTGACAGTCAATTTGCATATTCCCTCTTTATTATATAGGATACTTGTGACTGCTGAGAATGTGGTGCTATATTTCAGATGGACTTGGATAAAGAAAGAGAGAAAGAAGGAAGGAAAGAGAGGGAGGGAGAGAAAGGAAGGGAGAAAGAGAGAGGGAAGGAAAGAAGGAAGGAAGGAAGGAAGGAAGGAAGGAAGGAAGGAAGGAAGGAAGGAACGGGAAGGGAAGGGAAGGGAAGGGAAGGGAAGGGAAGGGAAGGGAAGGGAAGGGGGTGTTGGTGTTACTGGGCTCTGGCTTATGTAGACTTATCAATACCAGATTCCCCAATTCTGCCTAACTTTATTGGTTTCAATTCCAAATTTCAAATGACTTGGAAAAATCCTCTTAAGATTTGTCCTGTTGCTATTTTGTTTGTCACTGTTGTTGTATCTTCATTTGAATATTTTCTCAAAGAGTCTTAGCAAAGTTAATTTTGATTATGCTCCTTTTGCATTACTAAGAAGGAAAGATGACCTATATCATATTTTAGTGCAGACTCGCTGTTGACTCTTTATAATAATTACATTTCAGCAATCAGCAGTAGTGTCTTCAAATGCCTTGGAGTTACTTCACTTGTCATGATTCAACTTCATTTTTCAGACTCTTATCTGAAATTAAACACTGTCATGATGATATGGTCTTTGAATGTGTCATAGTTAACACTACCTTCTCTCTATCATTTCAACTTACACAGAGAGCTACCAGAGAAAGGGACTAGATTCTGATTAATTAGTTGAAGACTTGTCATCTGAGAAGAATAATATTTTAGATGTTCTTACTAATCTATAAGATCATATTTCTAAATGGGAATACTGGCATAATAATGCTTACAAAATTCCAAGTTTTATTTTACCTGAAGGAAGTAAATTTCTCTTGCAACTTTTTAATCATCCATGACAATGTCACAGTTTTTTCCTAAAGGTTGTCATTGTTAGCACTTACATTCATAGAAGGTTCTAATCCAAGTTAGGAGCCATTAGGACCTTGGGGGAGAAGGGGGCAAGAAAAAAAGACTCTTAACAGAACATTCAATAAGGATATTTTAAAACATTAATTCCGGCAATGGGAACCTATTGCAGATCTATGCATTGGTGTTTGCAATAATTCTTTCCAACAGTCCTGCAGAAGGTTACCAATAGTAGAGGCCTTTCTCACACACTAACACACTATTCAGCTAGCTTAGATTTAGATCTCCTTTCTTCAACTCAAGTGGATTTTGTAAGAATTTGCTAGGTGTCATACTTCTCCTCATAAACAGAGTGATGTGTCTTTGGATCAACACCAAAGTAACTATGAGAACATATGGAATAGACTATCAAGAAAGGTGTTTTGTAATTATGAGGTATTGTATGTTGAATGCTATAAACTTCTGCACATATTTTAAAGTTGCAAGATGAGCATTTCTTCTCTGGTATATGAGATACCATACACACTCTAACGAATCAGAATGTTTTTGTAAATGTGAACATTTTGCTCTATTGCATTGATTATTGACTCATCGTGATATCTCTTCAGTCCAAAAAAATAGATAGTAACAAAATAGATATTTCCAGTTCACATGAAATGATGGTCTTGAAGTGAATCAGTCATAGAAAGATATTCTTTCTAAAACTTCTGATTTATTCAGCTGGGTGGATCCCAAATAATAAGACTAGTCATGAAAACAACATTCAATTAATAGGCCCAAAGAGAACAGACTTGGGTGTTTAAAAATTAAAATAAAACATTGCTTTATGTTAAATCCCTGTATCTATTGGATTTGGTTCTTAACAAAAGTATCTATCAGAGGCAACTCTTAGATCATCTTAGTTTAGTGATTTGGACTAGGAGAAAATAGTGGGAGATGAAATTTTGAAATCTAATAGAAACCGAATCATTTTCTTTTTTTTAATCATGCTCAAGGCCAAACTTTTATTATTGTGAAAAAAAATAACTTCTGTCAAGTTTTATATGAAATTATAAATATTTCCATGATGTAGTTGGTTTTGGGGGAATTATTTTGTTCTTTTTATTTTATTTTTTGGTTGCTGTTATGTTTGGGTTTTTGAACCCAGGATTTTACGTTGAGTCTCAACAATGATAAATCATGACATTTGGAAAGCCATGTCAAGAGCAATGTGGTTCAGCTAATTTTAAGTGTCTGTCTGTTTGCTAATAGAACACCTAGATGTTGAAATTTAACCTAATGCCAGCAATGCAAATAGAAAGCATTCTTGGCCTAAAAATTACATCTTGATATCATATCATACCAGAGGTGAGTATACAAACTACCACTGTCTAAGAGATTAAAAACCTTCAGCTAAAAATAACGATTACATGGTGGACAAAGTCTTGACTTGGGGTGGTGAACACACAATAGAGTGTACAGATGATGTGTGTGGAATTATGCACCTGAAACCTGTATAATTTTGTTAATCAGTGTCACCCCCAATAAATTTAAATAAAAAGAAAAAAAGAATAAAAATAACCATTAAACATTCCAATGTACAAAGATAATCATGGATATCAAAATTCTCGATTGTGGGGAAGCCTGGAAAACAGCCCACTAAAACAGACCATCATTCCAGTCTTTTCATTTCTATCATTGCTGCCAGGCTCATAACTCGAAGGGCCAATACCGTATTTTGCTAGGACTCTTAAGCAACAGGCACCTTTTTTCCCTCAGCTGTTTCCAAACATGCCTGATCTTTATCACCTCCTTCTCATGGCACTTTAGTAGGCTACTTGTGTTCCCTGTCTATATTCCTTTTCACCAAAGGGAAAAATATTGCTTGCTGAGTCTATATTGATCTTTCTAAAAAAAATAGATAAATGATAGATACAGAGGAGTATATTACAGTCATTTACTCCTTTCTTCCTTTTGCTCCTATTTTTATCTGCCGCACCTTAGAATGTTCAGCTTCTCTCTATACAACTAAATTCTAAAATGCTTAAGTTCAAGTGGAGTTGAACCACTTCCCTGAAGCTAACTCCAGAAATTCACACTTAAATGGCTTTTCTGTACTGTCAGCATTTCCATAAAAATTTATGAAATGGCCAGTATCTATACATCTGTTTTCTGGTAGCTTAATGTATGTAAGTTAAATTAGAGATGAACTGATTCATATACCTTTTTTCCTATCCCACAAATCAGAGTTTCTTATGCTTTATAAAATCAATTTAGTTAATTGATGAGTCATTTTTTTTAAAACAATGAAAGGCATTACAATGGAAAATATCAGAGAGTGGTGAATGGAGCAAGGATCAGAATTGAATGGCAAATCTTTTTTTCTTTTATCAAATTACATTTATTGGGGTGAAAATTATATAAAATTATATAAATTTCAAGTGTCCATTTTTATTAGAGAGAAAGAAATATTTGTGTTTTGCATTTCGGTGTAAAATGTATTTTTTACTGTGGATCATAGTTAGAAATGTGTTTTTTTAAATTTATCAAAATCACATTTATACTCATTTATATGTAAAGGTATTTATTCATTCATTCAACATGTTGAGTATACTGAAGATGTAAAAAGGAATAAATGGTGTCTATCTTTGAGGACCTAGCAGTCTTAAGAGAAACTGATATGTATACAAACCATTTTAGTGTCATGTACATGAGTTCTAGAAGGCACCAGAGTACAGATAATTCTCTGGGAATGTAGAAGAGGAAGTAACAGCAGTTCCTTAAGAGTCTCTTGTTTACCCAAATTCTTCATTCTTCTGGTGAGAAATCAGCAAGCCAAGTTTAATTAAAACATTTTTTAAATTATTAGTCTCATGTTCATTTTCTTCTCTCCTTTAAAATGTTATATGATCATCGGCAAATAGTGGAACAGTAATATAAAATTTTGTGTGGTAAGGTTGGAAAAATAATAAATTTCTTTTCAACAAGCTTGAATTACTCTTAACAATGGATAGTATTGTTCTTCAGAAAAGCTATATCTATATTTTCAGAAAATCTATACTAGTGAAACAGAGAAAGAAATGACCTCCATAAAGCTCTTTTATGAAATGAGAAAACTTGGTGGTAGTAAATCATCTCTTTTCATCTTTTCTCATGTAATTAAAATAATGCACAAACATAACATGTGTACACAGGGAGCTCCATTCCATATCGATAAATATTGATGCCCAAAATAACATATCAATGAGTCAAACATATTTGGTAAATGCAGCAGATTTGAAATAATAGAGACTGGCTCTCGGCTTTCATTTTCGTTTCCCTGAAATGCAATGTACTTAGGTTGATTGGATCTACATTGAGAGCCCAATAAAGAAATCTTTTTCATAAGATGCTTTTAAAAACACTTGAGTGTCTCTTTGACATAGCAAAAATTAGAATTCCAGTCAGACTTAAAAACAACAACACACACAGTGGAGTGTCCTTCTGCAAACATAACCAAAACATGCTACCAATTTTTAAGTAGAGTGCCTTCCTGAAACCTTATCAAACATACCCTGAATGTGTAACCTATCTGTTCCCTTTGATTCTTAGTACATGCTTTTTGAATAAGTGGTGTTTATTCTTTCTCCAGCTTTAATTAATTTCTGTCATTATTCTTCATTTGGAATCCATTAGAACGTTTTATATGTTCTGGTTCCAAAGCGTAATTTTAAAGTATTCTGGACAGTTAAGTGGCTGTGCATACTGCCCTTCACTACACTATTGCATTGATAGAGCTTATTTTCTGTTATGCGGCATGAAGCCTTTTACACAACACATTGTCTATGGCTAAATCATAACATAAAGTCATGAGGAACTATTTGCATTGAGGAATCACAGTCCAAAGTCCAAGTCTGTATTAAGAGGTTAGTCCAATGATCTAAAAAAAAAGGAAGAAAGAAAGAACCCTCCATTTTATTTAACTATATGAAACAGCCTGACATTTTATTAGTTAAATGTCAACACATTACATTTAAATTAATAGTAAGTATAAACTCTAGTAATAAAATCTCCAGGTCACGCCCTAGCCAGTCTGGCTCAGTGGATAGAGCGTCAAGAGCATGTACTGTACTAGTACTTCGGTTTCAGGTTCCTCCCAGACCCAGGCCCTGGTCGGGCTCTTGCAGGAGGCAACCAATAGATGTGTTTCTCTCACATTGATGTTTCTCTCTGTCTCTCCCTCTATTTTCCACTCTCCCTAAAAATCCATGGAAAAATATTCTCAGGTGAGGATTAACAAACAAACAAACAAAAATCTCCAGGTCACGCCACTAGTTTTGGTAGTGACATTGTCTAGTTTTATTTGCTGAGAAGTCTGATTTCTCTCATGATAAATATTGTGTGTGTTTGTGGGTATGCTATAAATCTATGAGAAATTTTATAAGATCTACAGAAACTGGTTTTATATGTTGAAAATATCTATTTGTTTCCTTAAAAATTTTACTTGTTAGTTGATGTGAATTTTTCTATTTTATATGACTACCACATATTTCATAATGTAGATTATCTTATTTTTTGCAATACTTCTATTGATGGATATTTAAGTTCCTTCTTTTTAAAAAAAAACAAAACTTTTAACTATAATTATTGGGAATTAAATTTTATTTTATTGTTTTAATTGATTTTAGAGAGAGAGGAAAGGAGAGGGAGAGAGAAACATCAATTGGCTACCTCCTGCTGAGCCACGACCGGGTATGGAGCTCAAAACCTGGGCATGTGACCTGACCAGGAATCAAACCAGTGACCTTTCAGAGGATGAGACAATTCTCAACCAACTGAGCCACACAGGGGGACAGGATGGGAATTAAATTTTATTGGACACTACTTACATCTCAGTGTAGACTTGGGTTCAGCAATATGTAGAAATTTCAAATAATTAGTTCTAACTCATTCCACCCCACCTATCCCCACCCCGCTCCCGACATACATATCAAGATGTTCAGGGATAAGATTAGTTGGTGTTTTTGCAGTGTGAGTATATCAGGGGGAAATGTGCTGAGATTCTCTTAGCCTTTCCTTCTATGTCAGAAAATGGCCATTCCAGCTTCAGCCCTTTGATCTACACATTCAAGGCAGATGAACAAACAATACAACATGCAAATAGGACTTATGCTCTTGCTGAGGTGCTTTCCTGAAAACCATAGTGTTACGCGCTGCATTGTGTTATCCCACAATTCATATGTTGAATTCCTAACTCCCAGTATCTCAGGATGTGATTATATTTGGAGAAAGGGAATTTTAAAGGGCAATGAAGTTAAAATGAGGTCGTGATAGTGGACCCCAAACTAATGACTTGTTTCCCCTTATAGGAAGAACAGATTAGGACACAGACACATGTAGAGGGAAGACCATGTGAAGAAACAGGAAGAAGGTGGTCATCTACAAGCCCAGGAGAGAGTCCTTAGAAGAAATTATTCCTACTGACACCTTGGCCTCGAACTTCTAGCTGCTAGACTTGTGAGAAAAATAAATTTCTGTTGTTTAAATACTCCATCTGTGGTATTTTATGGCAGCCCTAGAAAATGAATACACATACTCAGTGAGTTTTTTTGTTTACATCACATTTACCAGAAATGTGTCACCTGCCTATCTTTAGATGCAAGGAAGGCTGGGAAATGTACCATAGTTTTTAGCTGGATTATATTGCTGCTCCTATCAACACCCAGAGTCTGGTACTAAGGGAAGAGAATCTAGTAGATAATTGGGCATTCTGTGCTGATTCCAAACTCTTTACTTGTATAATCTTATTTAATCCTTTTAACAAGTCTGTGAAATATTTCACAGATGGATAAATCAAGGAGTCAAATAGAAGTATTGCAAAGAATAAGATAATCTACATTATGAAATATTTGGTAGTCATATAAAATAGGAAAATTCATATCAACTAACAAGTAAAATTTTCTAAGATCTATTGTGAGGTAAAAAAGTGAAGTTGCAGAGAATATATTGCATTTATTTTTAAATTATACATAAAGCAAATATGAAAAGATGCTCAGCATTTATCATTAGGGAATTGCAAACTAAAACAGCATGAGATATCACTGCCCACTTATAAGACTGGCAGAAATTCAAACACTGACAACGCCAAATGGCTGCAAGGAGGTAAAGCAACAGGAACTCTCATTCACTGCTGGCAGAAATGCAAAATGGTTTGGCCACTTCCGAAGATATTTTGGCAGTTTTGTGCAAAGCTAAACATCAGCTTACTATAGTTATAGATCAAACAATTGTACTCAGTGAGCTGAAAACTGACGTCCACACAAAAAATGTACAAATGTCCAGAAGGCCATGATACACGATCATCAAACACTGAGCACAACCAAGAGCTCTTTCGATGGGTGACTATACAAACTTATAACATCATCTAATGAGTTATTATTCAGTAATGACAAAAATGAGCTATCAACCTTTGAGCAGACATAGAGGAACCTTAAATGAAAGAAGTCGATCTGAATAGGTCACGTACTGCACGTTCCCACAAATACATGAGACCTTGGAAAAGGCGAAACTACAGTGATGGTAAGCAGGTCAGTGGTTGCCAAGGGCTCAGTACGTGGCAGAGGACTGGTTGAATATGTAGAACACGGCGGGCTGTGGAGGGATTTTTAGGGCCGGCGAAACTATTTTGAATCTTAAGATACGATGTTTAGCATAAGTCCAAATCTACAGAATTTTATAGCACAAAGAATGGATACACATTTTATGAAATTACTTCGCAGTGTAGGGATCCCAGAATGAAACGCAGAAAGTGACAAAGGAATTTAAATGTATTACAAATCCCAACTGTGGGGAGAGTCTACTAGTACAGGATATCTAACCAATAATCTGCAAAAGTGTCAAGGTCATCTAAAATAAGAAAAGGCTGAGAAGCTGTTATCACCGAGAGAGCCTAAGGAGACATGACTATTAAATTTAATGGGGTTTCCTGGATGGGATCCTAGAACAGAAAATGGAAATTAGGTCACAGTTAAGGGGGAAAAAGGCAAACTGCACATGCCCAAGTTGCAGGCTTGATCCCCAGTAGGGGGCGTACATGGGACAGCAGATCAATGATTCTCTCTCATCATTGATGTTTCTACCTCTCTCCTCCTCTTCATTCCTCTCTGAAATCAATAAAAATATTTTTTAATTTTTTTTAAATTTAAAAACTGGGCATGAGGTACATGAAAACTCTGTACTATCTTTTCAGTAATTCTACAAATAGAAAGCTGTTCTAAAATAAAGGTTTATTTTTTAATGTTTAATAGTGTCATATCCATTTAAAAATAATCCAAATATAAGACTGTCTCTCCTCTTAGAATAGACAACTTGGAACAAAGCAGTGAAGATCATTTATTCCGGAAGAATGAGTGATAGGCTTTGCATGTTTTATTTTTCCCTAAAAGCCAAGGTGTGCCTGTGTTTGGGGTCAAGGAGCGGGCAGTGGAGAAGATGAAAATAGAAAAGACTTTTTACATTTTACAATGCCATTTTCCCACTTTTCACATTTCTGAAGTCAGGGTATATTCTACAATTGATGGGAAAATATGGAATATGGTAGAGTTTTTGTTTAGTTTGCTTTGCTGTCTTTCTGTAAAGCTGTTAATAAATCAGTTGTGCATCTTACAATCTGTGGAATATGATAATTGAAGAAAGATGGCATATAAACTGGATACAAGTGTAGGGAACAATAATGACTTCTCAACAGAATCTTTAGTTCCCATTTCAGCTTATATGATAGGGTAACTCTTCCCCCAGGAGGAAGTTCCACTTGTTTATTTTCCTTATTCACAACTGTACTTTGTGAGTACATAGGTCAGGGTTTACTGCACACAATTTTCTACTTTACCTTTAAATATGATTTTACATATATATGCCCAAGGCCTTCTAATGATCACCAGCAAAGTTAAAAATTACTTCCAGGTGGGGGTAGTTACATGCTGTACACTTTTTTGTTTCACATCAAGCTTCCAGAGAATTGAGTGTGATATTTGGGTAATATTGATATTGAAATCTGTTCCAAACCTCAGCAAGAGTGCAAAATAGATAAAGTTTGCATTTGTTGCTGGGCATACTCTCTTACAGATGGATGCTACCATCCATCCTCTCCTCCTTAAGCCCTCAGCTCCATGGTGAATCCTTAAAGTGGGTAGCCATCTCCTGTCCTCAAGGAAAGATTTTTTTTTTAATCCTCACCCAAGGATATATTTTTTCCCATTGATTTTTAGAGAGAGTGGGAGGGAGAGGGAGAGATAGAGAGAAACACTGATGTGAGATAGACATATCGATTAGTTGCCTCCTGAATGCACCTGACCAGGGCCAGCAGCCTGCAACTAAGGTATGTGCCCTTGCTGGGGATCGAACCCAGGACCCTTCAGTCTGCAGGCTGACATTCTAGCCATTGAGCCAAACCAGCTAGGGCATCAGGGGAAAAGTTTAATTTTCAAATTCCCTCCCTGAGTTACCCATTTTTACTTCTCATTCTTTAGAGACTTTCCCATACTTTCATATGTTACACATATGATCCTTGACAATATATTAATACAAATATATTATTAAGGGGTCAGCAAATGACTGCCATGGGCCAAATCCAGCTTGCTGCTTGTTTTCATAGACTTTTATCCGAATGCAGCCACACATATTTGTTTAGAATTATTTATAGCTGCTTTCTCTACAAGAGCAAAGTGAAGTATTTGCTA
Organism: Myotis yumanensis; assembly: GCF_028538775.1. Lineage (NCBI taxonomy): Eukaryota > Metazoa > Chordata > Mammalia > Chiroptera > Vespertilionidae > Myotis > Myotis yumanensis. The sequence continues at coordinate 199,282,629 of NW_027223753.1, read as the reverse complement.
TAGAGACCATATAGCTCAGAAAGTTTAAAATATTGACTACCTGGCCCTTTACATGAACAGTTTTCTCACCAGTGGTTTAATATATAATTTGTGTTAGGGTAGAGCAGTTATAAAGGAGGTAATTGATTTCATAGTGTCCTACTGCATAACCTGATGTGGCCACTATATTCCTCCATGCTTTTATTTTACAAGGGCATTGTAGAAACAACCCATTAAGAAAAAGTTTGATAATGCTGAGATAGAACTTATGAAATGGAGCATGCTGAAAGCCATGGCTCCCACTAGTTCAGCAAGAGAGCTGACAAATATGTCACGCTATACTTAAGACTGAGAATGAGAAACATTGGTCAACTTGCAGCAATATTAGGTGAATTTCATAAACATTATTTTCTAAGTAGTTTATGTGGATCCAGAAAATGGTGTATTTCAGAGTCCCACCTTATTCAACAGCTGGTAAGGATATTTGTTGCATGGTGATCAAATCTAGAGATGAAAAATTAAAGAGCAATAGTGTTACCAGTAGGGAAAGGCCCTCATCTCCAACTGTTGCCCATGGGAGTGGAATTCTTGCCATATCCTGAGAAAAAGAATTTTCTGAGACTTGCATGGGAAAAAAAGTGATTTTTATTTGCATGGAATTAAATCCCTGAGTTTCCAAGGTCCCCTCTCCCTCAGACCCATCATATAAGTGAGGCTGTGGTTTTAACAGGGCTGGAATTAGAGCCAGTATCCAGAGTTGTCATTCCCTGTTGGAGCAATTCAATGTATTATCAGGCTAGTTTAGCTTGTGCTCCGTGCTGCAGTCCATCAGTTCATTGCATGTGGGGTCTGCAGGGCCACATGGCTATGGAGGAAACAGGCAAATGCAAGGAAGCAGGAATGAGAGAGCCGCAGAAGCTAAGAGGGAAGAGAGCAAATTCTTTTGTTTAGGGCGTTACATATTCCCAAATTTTCACAGATTTGCAGTGGCCACACCCATTCTGGCCAACGATCTCTGCTCTCAGGCATGACTGACAAGCACCTCCTTTAGTCCCTTAGTGACCCCAACTTCACATGCATCTATCTCCCTTTTATTGAATCCCTTCCCTCAGTGATCTGTAGGGAATGGGCCGATGTTTCCCTGAGGAGTGTGAAATTGCAGCTTCCTGGTGAAGCTACCCAAATGACATGCCAAAATGTCTGGCCTCCCTTTGATCCTTTCCTGTTATTAAGAACTAACTAATTACAATGATATCAATAGATCAGGAAGAATAGTGAAATAGGTTGAAACAAGGGGCTAACTATACCTAGATGACACTTAACAGGAATTTAATGCAAAATCCTAACTGTGGTTCACAAATCATTTGCCCAACTATAAAATATGGGTTTCCTGGCTTATTTGTAGTTCAGCAAGAAATGTATTTGGGTTTAGCTGACAGCAAATGCAATATGATTCATTTTTGCATGGCAATTGCAAATTATAATGCATTAATCAAAAAATATGTCTAGAAGAAAGGTAGGAATAGTTGTTGTCCAGAAAGTATGTTGTATTGTGTTGAATATTGAACTTTCAGAGAATCTTTCACAAATTGGAGCATGTCTAAACAAGACCAACCAGATGGTAAGGAGCTTGAAATTAAGCCACAAGGGTAAAAGCAGTAAGAAAGGGACTATTTCATGTGCTGTCTTGTTTTAAAGGATGGCCTGAAGTTTCATCCTTGCCTGTAGCACTACTCTTTGGTTCAAAATTAAGTAAAAACAAAGCACGTTAGATTTGATTCAAAAGAGTATTAGTTGAATTTGTGTACATTCATTACCACTGGGGTGATAAAAACAGATATTGAAGGATCATTCAGGGATTGAAAGTTAAAATAAGTTTATCCTAAGGTCACTTCCTTAGAAAATTCTAAGTTTCATAATTCTTTTCATTTCAAATGTTGTGTTGTTGATGAGGCTTAAGGGAAATACCTCACCACCAGCCCCTTACCATGATGTTCCCAATTCCTTCATAATCTGGCTCCTACCCACATATTCACCTTTGTCTTCCAGAATGCCAGGCTTGTGTATTTCTTTACTGAGAAAGCTTGACCATTTCTTACCTATAAAAATAACAATTTTATATGGTTAAATCTAATAATGTAAATTTTCTCCAAACATGCTTTAAATATGCCAACTTCTAGACCAGTGATGGTGAACCTATGACACACGTGTCAGAGGTGACACGCGAACTCATTTTTTTTGGTTGATTTTTCTTTGTTAAATGGCACTTAAATATATAAAATAAATATCAAAAATATAAGTCTTTGTGTTACTATGGTTGCAAATATCAAAAAATTTCTATATGTGACCCGGCACCAGAGTTAAGTTAGGGTTTTTCAAAATGCTGACACGCCGAGCTCAAAAGGTTCGCCATCACTGCTCTAGACCTATATGGTTCCATTTCTCCAACACAAGATGATTCTCCAGGTCAATCTCTTCCGCCTCTGCTTCTCTAATGACTATCTTTCCTCTAAGGTCCAATCTGCCCACTCATCCATGAAGGCTTCCTTAGAGATGCCAACCCTCTGATTGCATCTACCTCTGAATATCTTTAGGATTTCTCACCCAGGACATGATACTACTCTATGTGGTTATTTGTCTTTTCCTATATCGGGCCTGGCTCTTCTGAGTGTCATAACCCACTCAGCTACCATGTGCCTTGCCACACACTAGTGTTAACATATTGGAGAGGCCCTCATCTCCCCGGTGGCTGCTGGCATGAAGCATTCTTGAGATATCCCAAGAAAAAAAATCTTCTGAGACTCTAATGGGAGAACAAGTGATTTTTATTTGAATGGAATTAAATCCCTGAGTTTCCAAAGTCCCATTTACCTTTGTCCAGTCATAGAAGAAGTGTAGCTGGGACTTCAGTGGAGCTAAGGTCAGAGCCAGTGTCCAGAGCTGGGTACATCATCAGGCTAGCTTAGCTTTTGTTCCCCACTGCAGTCCATCAATCCATTGCGAGTGGGGTCTTCAGGGCCACATGACTATGGAGGAAAGATGGGTAAAGGCAAAGACAAGAGCACACAAGCAACAAGAGAAATAACGAGAGAAAATGGCTTTGCAATGGTCACACCCATTCTGGCCAACTTTCTCTGTCCCCAGGTTTGATTGACAGGCAAGTAGTTCCTAGTTTCCCCAACTTTGTTGGGCATGTATCTAGCTTCCCTATGTAGTTCTCTGGGGAGTGCAAAGTTGCAGCTGCCTGGTGAAGCTGCCCAAATGACATGCCTATAATGTCTGCCCTCCCCGCTTTGCTCCTTTTCTATTATTAATAACTGGCTCATCATAACAGTATCAGTAGGGACTCAATATATAGCTGCAGATGATAAGGCCAAAAAGTCCAGAAGTAACCAATCACTCTGCCTCTAAATGGAACTTATCCTGAATAAAATTATATGATGAGATAATTTCTCACAGATTCTCAAAGTATGCCCCATGACTCACTACAGAATGTGATTAATAGTTCTCATACTTTGCAGTTACCAGAGACAAAGCTGAGCATTTGTAGGTACATGCATTTAGGAAGGCTTTTGGCAGTGATGTTACCAGGGTTGTTTGTGCAGAATTATGAATTAAGCAGTTCTGCCAAGACAGATCTAATATCCCTCTCTGCACAATAAAGTGAATCTTCAATTTCTACATTCACTTCCTGTTTCATCCTTTTGTCTCCCTGAAATTTGTTTTGCAAGAACCTTTTAATGCATTTATCTCTTTCCCTCAGCTTGTGAAATTACTCATCCCCAGGATGCATAATTGAGAGGTGTCCTATTACACCCATGGGATTAGAGGCTTTATGAATCACTCTAACATGAGAAACATATTTAAGAAGCACTAGATTAATATGAAAAAGGTACAAAGACTTTTTAATAACCGTGGCTGTTGGTTCGGGCAGGCCTACCAGGGAGAATTTCTATTGGCAACACTACATCTCATTGGCAACATTTGTGAAAATGCCCTCATGAAGGCAGGTGCTTTTGAACTGGGAATTTACAGGGTTCATTTTATTGGTTTCTCTTCCTCAGAAACCTAAGACTGACATATCGAAAGGGAATGCCTTTAAATCTTAGGTCAGCACACGGCAGACCTTTAAAATCAGAATTACAATTTACCCAAGCATAGGGACAAATGTGGTATGGGAAAGGGATAATTATCTTTGAAGAAAAACTACTAGGAAGAGCTGCTTGAGAGTCAATATGAAATGCCCTTCACATCTTTTAGAATATCACAACTCACTAAAACATGGGTGATTAGTTACATTCTACCTGAAATCAGGGGTTTGGTCATATTAACCAGACATTTTAGAGTTCTAGATTCATCAGGGCTGAGACTCGTGTGTGTGTGTGTGTGTGTGTGTGTGTGGTCTATATAATTTAATTTGTATTTATTAAAATTAGTTTTTGTCAATAAAATAATTGAGAACACTAGGGGCAGCTTGTTACATCATGAATCGCTGAAATTTCTTAAGGTGATTTTTAGTCTACTAAGGCCCTTTTAAATGAAATGGCTAATACTGGCAATAGTGCTGGGCCTAGGAAAGTGTGGTTTGTGGTCAGAAGACCTAAGTTTTATAGTTGTCTGAAAGGTCCTCTTTGTTGGTTCTCCTTTCTGCTCTACCTTCCTTCTGAAGTGTTCTAACATAGTTACTTTTCAGAACTGCTTTCGTAAAATATCTCACACAAATGGATGAATCATTGAATGGAACACAAAATATCTGAGTGGCAATGGGAACTTAAATGCCACCTCATCCAACTCCTTTATGTAATTCTACAGAAATAAAACATAGACCAAAGAAATTAAGTGTGCAACCAAATTATTGATAAGCTAAATTCATGGAAAGTATGTTCATTCCTTCTTACCACTGCCCCTTTTAATTCTGTTTTATCAATTACTCCTTTCCTGGTATAAGATAAAATCCTTAATTGAAAATTTTGCTTTTCTAGCTACTGTCAGATATTGATGAAAAGAATGAATAACAGACTCTTTCTGCTTTTCAGACATTAAAAAGCTTAATATCTGTATTAGTAAACTCAGACTACCATAAAAAACACCATTAATTTGGGAGCTTAAACACAGAAATTTATTTCTCTCAATTGCAGAGGCTAAGAAAATCCATGATCAGGGTTTCAGCCAGTTCAGTTCCTGGTTAGGACTCCTCCTGGCTTGGAGGTGATCACATTCTTGATGTGTCTTCATATGGCAGAGAGAGAAAGGGAGGGAGAGGAAGAGAGAGCAAGAGAGAGAGAGAAAGAGAGATGCTTCTCTCTCTCTTTTTCTCTCTCTCTTTTTTTAAATAAGGTCACCAATTCTATTGGATTAGGCCTCACCCTTATGACTTCATTTAACCTTAATTTGTTCCTAAAAGCCCTGTCCTCACATACAGTCACATTGGGGGTTAGTGATTCAACACATGAATTTTAGGGCAACACAATTCAGTTCTTAATGTGAAAGCTTCACTTTCTTCTCTAATTCGTAGCTATACTTTTGGCAAAGGATCAATTTGCTCAGGTTTATTGTTCTTCATGGCTTTCGAATTCCTCCCCTATTCACAAGGCTGCTTCTCTCTTCTGTGGTGTGAAGGAAGGATGGAAAACAAAAGAAAGGGCAGTGGCACTAGGTAGCTCTGTCGTAGCTTCCCATGAACGTCAGCAGGTCTTAAAAAGTAATTTTTAGGTTGTGTTTGTGGGTTCTTCAGTGATACCTACCATTACCAAGAATTCTCCTGAAGACTTCATGCTGCACAATGTCTTCTTTAGTCGGATGTGCATGACGCCTTCCTCACTCCCTGCTTCCTGGTGTCCCACAGACTCTCTCTTCTGTGTCACCTTGCACATCTAATGACTGTCCAATGAACTCAAATTCAGCATTCTCTGTGGGGCTAAAAAAAAAGTCTACCTTAGCCTGTGAGAAAGAAATAATAATCAAACTTATTATGTGCCGACCCCTGTTCTAAGCGCTTTTACGTTTCAACTAGAGGCCCAGTGCACAAATCATGCTTGGGTCGGGACACGCAGGGAGGAGGGCCCTCAGGCAGTTGGCCAGTCGGGCCCGCCCCTGATTAGGGTGTTGGGGGCCAATCGGGGCCTAGATCAGGCTGGTTGGCTGCAGCAGTGCCTGTCATAGCCACCAGACGTTCTGGTCATTCTGGTCGTTCTGCCATTCTGGTCACTGGGCTTTTATATATAGAGATTCATTTTATTCTCACAGCACTCCTTTGAGTTATGTCCACAAAGCCACAGAAATATTAGTTACAGCTGTGAACACTCAGTTAAGAAGTAGTAGAGGTGAGATTTGAACTCAGGCTTCAGAAACTCCATGCTTAACCACAATACCACATTGTGAGAACAAGCAATAGTATGTCTTTCCCTCTAAGTCTGTCTCCTCCCTTTGTTATTAGAGGCAGCTTCCATCTCAGTAACCTTCCCAGGCATGTCAAAAAAACCCAGCCCAAGGCACACATGCTAGGCTCTGCTAAGGACTTCATGGAAGTCGGCCTCACTGGGTTTGTGTGGAAAGTACCACCTGCTCTCCCACATGAGGAGGAGGAGAGTAACAAAGATGCTGATGTCTCTGAAGGGATCCTACAAAGAGTCCACAGGGTTTTGTTGGGCTAAAGATGGAAGAATCAATTTTGTGACCCTCAATTATACATCGTACTAAGATGGCTCAGAACCTCCCATTAGAAAATATGGGTACTTGGTCCCTTCCACTTTGATGCCTAAGTTGAAAGTTATAAGAGAGGAAGCATATTCTTTGACATTCTTTTTAGTGAATTGCTCAGTGTTACACAAAGAGCTAGTTGCTAAGCCAGAAACAAAATTGTCACCTGGCTAGAAACAAATTGTTAATAAATCTCCAGGGAAACTTGCATTTTTTTCCCACAAATCAAAGCTAAAGGGTCAAATGGCAATGTATATGGGTATATTTCTGTGATGTGTGTGTGTGTGTGTGTGTGTGTGTGTGTGTGTTTAATCTGTCTGCTATTCATTCCCTTCTGATAACAGAAGCCTGATTCTCCCCTACCCCCGCCCCCCACTAAGGATCTATTCTGCCCATACCCCAGACTATGTGATTCACACAAGGTGGATCCATTTTCATGCTTCTGGGGAAGGGTATGTGTGAACTTAATCCAGCCAATCATCAAATTCCATTTTTTTGGCTGCAATAACTCATTGAGGGATGTACAGGGGACATCGTTTTAGTCCAGTGAGAACTTTCTTAGACTTACTTGTAAACTTTTGGAAAAGAGGCACTTTATTTCTTCTGAACTTGTTAAACTGCTTAAATCTAATTGATTCCCAACTTTGCTACCAATGAAAATAACCTGCCCAAGTGTGAAGCCAAAACATAGGGAAACTGACCAAAATGAGAGAAAGAATCATAATGGCAGAAGCAGAAACCCTGGATCTAGTCATGTCTAAAGCCGAAGATCTGACATTTTCAATTATAATGAATCAATAAATTCATTTATAAACTTACATCTAAAATATTACAATTGAGTATTGTTTTCCACTTAATAAAAGATAAAGAGTTTTCACAGAGACTACCATTGAGTGCTGATTGATCTTCCTGAAATTATATTTCATATTCAGCAGATTCCCTGTGCCTCTGCCCCAGACACTGTCCATGACCTATCTACATCTCTTTGGTGATCTATTGGCTTCCATCCTCAAGCAGTTGAGATTCTTTGCTTGAGATCTTCGGGTCATTGAAGAGTTTTCTGTTCATTTCCTATAGGCCAGGATTTCTGGGCAGTTTATGGCTTCTGGAAGCACCCCTCAACTAAGGACTGTCAGTTCCCTTGCCACCTTACCTGAGATGACTCACAGCCCACCAGATGTTCCTAACAAGACGAGCCACTCTATCCACAGAGGTAGCTTACTCAGTAGTAAACCCTTTATTGGCTTTCTTCTCTATCCTAATTCAACATTTTCCATGTTCCTATTAACTTTTTGAGATCAGCTCCCAAATAAACTACTTGCACTTGGGGTCTGCTTTTAAGAAAACCCAATCTAAGACACTGCGTTGGCTATATGTCTTCCAACACACTTATATGCGCAATGGTGACTATTCACACTATCATTGTACATGGACAGACATCACTCCTCCTGGGCTTTGAAAAGCACCTGAAGTAACACTTTACCCCATATTATTGGGCCAGGTAAAAGATAGAGAGGGCTTCTTCAGTTGTATCCTTTTTCAGTTCTAAGGCTCTCGACCAATGAATACATAAGAGGACCTTCTCCTAACCCAAGACTGTTGCATCTCCATAATCATGCTAAGGTAGACAGAGATAAAAGTCAGAAGAGGGAAACAGGTAATTCTCCCAGAGAAAGGAGTTAAAAGTACATGAATCTCTGAACATCAGAGGCTCTTTCCCTCTTATTTGAAGAAAGAGAAGTGGGACAAAAATACGTTTTTCATAAAATGTATCATGCATTCTAGGAAATTTTTCAAGTAAAATAATTACTCCTAGACAACTGGTATAAACTGGTAAGCGCTGCCACATGCAACCTGACATATGGCTAACCTAGATCATATCCAAGGAAAAAACAAGAAGAACTCTCCTTAAGTGCTTTCAGAGTGGCCTGCTTGCCCTTGCCAGGTCTTATATCTAAAAATCACCTTCCCATTTGCCAACATATTTCCCATACTACCATCTATTTTCTATTTCCTCCAGCAAAAGTTATGTTTTCTAAGAATATAACCACTTTACTTGTCCTCCATGAACATTTTCATTTTAAAAGATAATGTTCGTTCAATTATGAAATGTACTGTTTAGGAAAAATAGAGATAATGTGGCAAGAAAAAATTTAAATAAATGTGGAACAGATATTTGGGAACAGGGTGACTTTCGTATATTCTGCTAACAGAGATTTCCAGTAGAGATATTTTCAGTGGAGTCTCCAAGTAACTCCCCACCCCATGTGGATGTCTTATTCCGGGCCTAGCCATGTGATGGGTACTCCCTAGAATTTCACAAAGATAAGGCCCAGCCCTGAGTCCTTGCCTCCAGAATTCAGAGGCACAGAGTCTATCTACATAGACAGTTTCTGTGTTTGGATTTGGGTTCCCACTCCTCCCCAAACATTATCTGTGTTTTAGTATGGTCAGGTTTCAGAGCTATGGAGGCCTTCTAAGCAGGGTGCCATTAACTAAGCATGTTTTCCAAATTACATGCAGTAATTGTGTCTCTGTACTCATCATATTGCTGTAATCTCCCCCAGTTGTCACTATTTTTTTTTTACATTTTGTTGAACCAAGAAAACAGAACCACATAAACCCTATATCTATGCCCTTTAGACATAAGTTTTCAAAAAAAAAAAAACAAAACCCAAAACTCAGAAAGACAGTTTAATGTTGACTTGCAGTTCTGCACAGCTGCTCAGGTAATGTTCTGAAAATTTCTAATGCATTTGTTTGCATCTCTGAAAGGAAAATAACCTTTGCCCTGAGTCTATAACATATGTGGTAGGGTGAGGGGGAGGATGTAAATTCTTAGCAGAAGAAATTCAGAGACAAAACAAGCTAATTGTTTTGGGCAGGAATTGAGTTCACCTGCAGGTGACAGAGAACTGACTCTAGTGACTTAAACTTAGGGGTTTTATTCTCTCATTAAAGGAAGTCCAGAAGAGGACCCTTCAGGATGGGTGTGATGGCTCCATGAAATCATCAAGAGTCACACACCACCATCTTTAATGTATGGCTTAAGTTTTCAAGGTCAAAAGGCAGCTCCTGGAAAAATTAAAAGGCCCTTTTGGGGTTTGGGGTTTCTCTAATAAGAAAGTGTGATATGATTGGTAAACACTAATGTCTCTTAAACTTTTGTCTAATATGACTGTTTGCTGATCAATCACTTCAGCCTTCTCTTGGGAAGAAAATACTCAGTTTCTTCTATAGTTGACATCTCCCGCTGCTTCTCTCTAAGATGATATGTAATCTCTCTGGAGGAAAAAAGTATGTTGCTTGGGTGACTTGGTACCTTTGGAAAGAGAATGCAATGACCTGGCTTTATTTTGGGCCTTTGTTGACACTTGCAGGTCTCCCAGGCCTGTCCCTAACACCCTGAGAGTTAGATGTCTTCTTGGCTCCCAGGGCCAAAGCTTATAGCTGTTGAACTTGTGGTGTGTATTTTTTTTTTGGCTACAGTGAATCATGCTATATCTCTACCTTCTTGATTCCATTTCTTCTCAGTTCTTCCTGGAGGTAAACCAACATCCCAACTCCCCCACTTAAATATAGCCTCCTGCTTAACAACCCACCAATTGCCTATGTTCTCAACTCAATGTCCACACCACATGGGAAATGCAAGAGACTCTGGAGTGATTCTAGAAATTCTATGTGCCTGACCATGCCACCCTGTGCTCTTAAATGAACCAGGCTGCCCCCATGGTAGTTTGGGATATCCTCCACAGCAAGTACCAGGAGGGGAAGTATGGCAAGAATCCACTGCTCTCATTATTACCATCATTCATCAAACATACTGTTTCCCTCTGGGTCGAAACTGGAAGAAGGAAGTCTGGATACAGCATCTGACCTCTCAGAAACATTAATGTATTTTCCACTTTTCCCTTTCTAAATATGTGAACTCATAAGCTTGGCACTAATAGACCTCAAGTATCCATCTGCTGAAGGAAGATTAGAATTTATAACTAAAGGAAACCATTTATTACAGTGAGAATGAAAAAAGGAAGGAGACATTCTGCTTCTGATATGCAAATAGGATAATGCAGTAAGGAAAGTGCCTTGTAAGCCAGAACATTGTCTTGAAAAATGATCTTCTGAACTTTTAAAATCTGTTTTCCTCATTTTTTTTTTCATTTCAATAACCAAACCTAGAGGATCAGCAGCAAAGTTTTCACTCTGTGTAGAGAAAACACCTGTCTCTGTTAAAGTATAAAATGAGGTCAGAGCCATAAAAGGAGGCCAGACAGAGGGAAAGCTTCCAGAGATGGCAGGGAGAAGGGGAGGGGAAGAAATAACAGAAGAGGAGAGAGAAAGGGTATTGTTTGACTAGAGAACACGACCATGTCAGACGTGTTTTTAAGCCCTGAGCTTTGATCATCCATACCAATCTGGGGCCTCGTCTTGTGGAGAAAGACCCCAGATTTCACTTTCTTTGTCACTTTTGGTTTTTATATGTCATATGAAGGACATGAACATGGTTGACAATCTGGTATGAGATTGGCATATGGTATGGCTTTGGTTGGGACAGGTGACTTTATAAAAGAGCTACAGAATAGACCACCAGATGGAGCCCAAGTGAGCCTCACAACCTAATATCAGAGGGATCTATGGCTCTGAGGTGGGGCCCAGTCATTTCTTCATCTCATCCATGAGACTGTCAGAAAGACCAGGGAGTGCACTACCTCACCCAACCGCAAATCCATACCACATACTAAGTGGGTAGGCACAGCAAAGTAGAAAGAGGGCATTGCCCTAGTAACTGAGGTGAGGGGTGGGGCAGTGACATTGTGCCCAAGGAAAGCAATGCTGCCCTGTCTCACCCCTCACCCCAAATATTTAGTTATCACTTAGGGAGAAAAGCAAAGGGGAAGAGGTGACTCAAACCAAGTCTTTTCTTTTTCCAGAGAAATTGAGTATTAACTACCTAAAGGAATTAATAGATGATCTAATTGGGTTACGTTTTAAATTGAATTGAGTATTTAGTATTTCTTTTCACAAACTCTGGTTTGGGGACGGTATTTTTGCCCATCTGAGTTAGAGTGAGAAGTTAAATTTTTCACTGCTACTTCCCTTATATTTGAATTCTCTCTAATATATTAGACTCGAAATCCCATTCAATCACTTGCTCCTTCATTTCAACATCCTGGAATAAAATAAACAAAACAAGGCATATTTTCCAGTAGATGTACTTTGGGCTGATATTTAGGAATAACCAATTCTACCTCCAAACCCTCATTAGCTGTATTGATGATCTGAACCAACAATGAGGAAATCGTTCCAGTTATGCTTAAACATCAGCCTGAGACCCACCGGGTCAAGTCCTTATTTTTGTTCTTATGGCTCCTCTTCCCTTATCTTATTTATAGCATCTAAGTAGTGGGCTGTATAAGCCTTCATAAGACACATATAAGACAACCCAATCTCAATGTCAGAGGTAAGAAAGGAGAGGTCCTCATATAGGTCTTTATTCCTCTTTTTGAAGACTTAATCTCTATTGGCCTCCCAGTCCTTACAAGGGAGTGAGGGCATCATTCTGCACAGTAGAGAGCAGTGGGCCCACTTTCTTCCTCTACTTCTACTTTTTCTTGGAGACATAACCAAGAGCTCTCCCTGAAGATTTTGGCTGTTAGAGCAATGTGGCAACATTCTCCTCTGCTTACTGCCTAAGAATATGCGCAGGAAACTTGCATAACAGTTGAGGCCTAGGTATGATTTTACTTCAGTCATGAAAGACTTTCCATGCAGAAAACATTTCCCCACTATTTCCCTTGCTTCTCAACTGGAATGTGAGCTTTCACACACGTGGGGATGGGCCAGCAAGTGTGAGAAATCACCAACTAACGTTTTCCCCAAGAACCCATTATGCTTCAGGATTTGAATAAAAATTATTATGAAATTCACATGAACTTATGCTGAAGCAGGACTTCAAAGTGATTCCAACTTTGGAGCAGACAACTTTAAGCCATAGTCCCAAACCACCCCTCCGACTCCCCCCCCTCCCCCCCCCCCCCCACTGCCCTCCATTCTTCAGAGACACTGCCTTCTCCACTCACTGCCAGACTTCCTCATTTCACATGGATGGGGAGCTTCGGATTTCTTTGAACAGGCACAAACTCAAGAGTTATCATATTTAAGAGTGGAGTTGCTCTAGGGAAATTTTCCACTGCTACAGTCTACCAGTGACGTAAGTCAGAATTGGGGGCAGTCTATGATTATCGGTTACAGTTAAGACAACCTGACATCCAGGTTCAAATTCTCAGAGGCAGTGAGAGCTCTTGAATATTTAGATCTGAGTTGTTTATATTTAATGAGCTCAGCAGTGCCAATTAGAATTTGAAATATTAGAAAATTGTGCTCAGGTAAATTATGTTTTCATTTGTGTCTGAGTGTGTGTGTGTGTGTGTCCATTTTCTACTCCAGAGTGAAGTTTGTTCTGCAAGCTACCAGCTTGGTTAAAAGCCTTTGCAAACATGAGTTCAGCTCCAGTCATAACATTTAGACCTCCATTTCAATCCCATAGTAGTTAGCTTAAGTAATGTCTAAATATTTCTTTAAGCCACAATATCCTATTTTCAGCAATGGACTCCAAATCATAATACACGGTATCTGCTTCTTTCTGACTTGGAATGGGTCCCTGAGTGGAATGGCTGTGAGCTCCTTTGAGACTGTCCACAGCCCTGAGGTATAAAGCAGACTGGCAAGCGGAAATCCATCCGAATCCCTGCTCTGATAAAATAATTCAGGAAAATGTTATCTGTGCCATCTGCATCTGATCTGGTCCTGTCTCAGTGTTTGCTTTGCATGGAGCAGAGGCACCCCTGTGACTGTTAAAAGGCCAAGGGCTGCCTTTGAAATTATACTGATGTGCAATTAAGGAGAAGTTATTTCAGTTATCAACATACAGTAACTCAACTGGCCATAGTTTAAAAAGTAAATAAATTCCAAAGGCATTCAAAACATCTGGCTTTGGATGCTTCTGCCTTCTCATAATTGATGTGTTAACTGTTCGTGGGTGAAAGTAAGTACAGCACATTTTGGTGACATCTGTTTTGAGTTAGGGTTAATTGATTTGCATTTGTGCATGTGTGTGCGTGTGTGTGTCTCCCTCCCTCCATAAAATATTATACGATAGAAATGAGGACGGAAAAATTCATTTGCAGGCAAGATTTTTTGTTTCAATGCATGTACTAAGAGGAAAATATACAATCAATATAAAACTTTCTGGAATGTTTTACTCTAGCATGACCCAATTATGATAATTGTCTCTAAATGATAACTAAAACTAATTGAGTAATATGACCTAGTCACTGTTTAAGTATTTTACATTTGTTATCTTTAGTAATCATAACAATACCAAGCCCATAGGATCCACCTTTTATTGACATGATTGTCCAATGTAAATGTAACTTGCCCAAGGGCACATCTCTAGTAAAAGGAACAGCCAGGCTTCTCAACTAAGTGGTTTGATACAAAGCCTACATTATATAATTGCACTAATCTATATACATTAAAGCTTAATCGGCCATTACGACTGGATGACCAGGCAACCAGACAACCAGCCGGTAGCTATGACACACACTGACCACCAGGGAGCAGATGTTCAACACAAGACCTGGCCCCTGGTGGTCAGTGTGCTCCCACAGCCAACCTCCTGTGGCCGGCCAACCTCCTGCAGTCCCTCCTACCAGCTGGCCGGCTCCGAAGGGTCCTGATAAGGCCTGGGTGAGATGGCCCCCATGGGCCCGATCGTTAGCCAGGCCCAGGGACCCCACCCCTGCATAAATTCTTGCACCGGGCATCTAGTGGATTATAAAATGCCATAATGCCCAAGTTACCAAGTGGCATTGATAGTGCTGTGTGCAGAGCCTCACACGATGTACTTTCAAAATTAGAAAAATTTTACAGAACTGGCCACTTCACAGTCCCAAGGCCAATCTCACAACTTTTAACAAGTGATTGGGACTGAATTTTTCTGTCAGTAGTCTCTGTGACCCTTCACAAGTCTCTAAATCTCTCTGAATCGGGGCTTCCTGAGGTATTGGTTACCCTTGGCTGACATATCTGTTAAGATTGTTAGGAAAGTCCAGGGAGTTTAATCTGTATTGACATGTTTTGCCTACTCTAACGAATAATTTCCCAAAGTGTTAAGACAAAAATGTATTTCCCAGAAATGGTAACAGATGTTCTGAGTAGAAAGAGTTCCCGGGAAAATTAGTTTGAGGAACTCTGCAAACTGCTGTAAATATCCCTGCTGTAGAGGACGTGTGCTGTTTGATGAAGACTCTCTGCCAGCCTTTCCCAGGGCATTGCTCCCTCCTCCCACTCCACATACTCCTGGTGGCGCTGTAACTCACCCAGGCAGGACACGGGCCACAGGACCTTCTGCTCTGGGGTATTTCAGTGGCTGCAAGAACTGTGGCTTAGCAAGGTCTAAGTACGTGAGCCCAGAGCTGCTGGCAGCTAAGATCTGCCTCATGGTAGAATCAACCTGCAGCAGGGAAAATCCCATCTAACTCCCTTTTAAGCTGCTTTGATTTGGAATTCTGTTTAATAGACTCTTCACAGAGATTCAGTTGAGGAATACTAGTAGAAATATTAGTAGATTTTAATGAAGCATGATTTGAAAATTCAAACATAGATTTTTCTATTTTTATTCATGTAAAGCTTAGTCACCAAGGAGCTCCCCCCCCCCCAAAAAAAAATGCCACTTACATACCAGTAAATTGTGGTACTAAACGGGAGAATTACTCCTGGGCTAGAATTACTTGTAATGATATTGAAGAGAGAAAATAAGCATTAATAAAGAAATTGACAAAGTATAATATCTATTGCAATTTTGATATTCTGAGGATTTCTTTTCCTCATATGCTCTACCCAATAGTTCTTTTGTTTATTCTCATGGCAGGGTTCTTAACAGATCATTGATGTGTGACTATCAACTGCAATTTCTATACATGCAGAGCCTAATAAAATGTTCAGGGTTGTATAAAATCTCCCAAAAAAACCTGTGGCTTATGGATTAACTTTTCAGCTATCATACCATAATGACCTTGTCTTTCAATATAATAATGGATCAAAACATTTTGGATTCACTTTATAATAATCTACTAGGCATGAGAGAGAGAGAGAGAGAGAGAGAGAGAGAGAGAGAGAAATTTTCCAAAATGTAAATGATATTTTAAAGGCAAGACCATAGCAGCTTAATTCTATGACTACGTAACTTTAAAGGTTAAAATATTTTCAAAAAAATAGACATTTGGTATTTGGGTTTTAGCCTAAGACTAACTTGGACATCTCATATCCTATGTATCATATTATAGAGCTTGATTGGCTGAGTCTGCACATTCAATAAAAAATACTGAGTTAAATAGCATCTTCTGGCGTTGGCGCATAGCCCCACTCCTGGTGGAAACCATAAGTCTCCAAAGCTGGTGAAGTGTCTGTTAGCATGCTTTCCATGAAAGTGATGGAGGTTGCTACTTAAAGTGGCTTAAAATGATTTATTAACTCACAAAGATTTTATCATTGACCCAGATCTGTTCACCTTTTCTTTCTAAGTTCTCAACTTTGCCCTCAGGCTTACTCTTTCACCTAATTGCAAGCTGGCTACAGCAGCTCCATACATTGCATCCTCAACCAAAAAAGACAACAAAAGGCCATGTCTCTTTCTTGTGTCTCTTATTAAGGTAATAACAATTTTCCCAAAGGCCTCCCAGCAGGCCCTTTTTTGTCTAGAATTGTATCGTGTGCCCATTTCCACTCCGATTACTAAAAAAATGAATGGTTGTTTTAAACTAAACAATATTTATCCTTCTATGGTGGAAAGAGTTGTCTTCCAATATTTTAACAAAATCATACTTCTGTGTGCATGGGAGGAGTGGGGTGGGGCACAGAAGTATTTGCCACAGTCCCTTAAAAATAAAATGTTCTGGTACAGGAACACAATTACAAAAAAACAAACAAACAAAAAAAAAAAGGAACAATTAAAAGAAGAAAGTACAAGTTTAAAATAACCTGGGTAAAGTGAAAATAAGGATTACTTCTAAAATTACCAATATGTAATATTGCATTTTATGTTGCTGTTGTTGGAAACTATGTTGAGAGAAAACTGGTGCAAGAAAAATAAGGACAAAAAAAAAGCTTGAAAAAATACCTTTCCACAGCTAAATTAGGAAAAAAAAGAGCTATAAAAACTATCACAATTTTTGCCCAACCGGCATGGCTCAGTGGTTGAGCATTGACCTATGAACCAGGGGGTCATGGTTTGATTCCCAATTAGGGCACATGCCCAGGTTGTAGGCTCGATCCCTAGTGTGGGGTGTGTAGGAGGCAGACAATGAATAATTTTCTCTCATCACTGATGTTTGTCTCCCCCTATCCCTTCCTCTCTGAAATTGATAGAAATATATTTTTTTAAAAAAACTATCACAATTTTGGTTAACATTCTTCTATTTTGCCCTATGAAATGGGTCTTCAATTAGCATCTACACAATATACTTAATTAGACTAGACTCACAGATTTTATATATATATATATATATATATATATATATATATATACACTTTTTTAAAAAGAACTGATACTGGTTCCATGGAAGAAGAGAAGCAGAGCCCAATCTAGATTGATCTTGTTTATAAAACACATTCTTTACAAGATGTCTTTTATACACACCTGTGAAATATTTACCTCTCTGTAAATGAATGTATTGGCACTCTGCCCCATAGAATTGAATACATTTAAAATGTAAGTGTAGAAATAAATCCTTTCTAATCCTTCATTAAATAAGATGTTTTCATCATCTGACAAAGAAACATGTGATGGCCACTCTAATTGTGCCTTTCTATCCTCCCTCCAACGCCTGTATTTGGGGGGCAGGAGTTTAAATAAAGTGAGAGTCTCCTTTCAGGTGCTAGAGCATAAGCTAGGCACTTCAGAGAGTGACACAGGCAAGGGTGAGGATGTGGTTCATTGTAAGCAGAGGCATCAAAGCAGGCCCTGTGCCTTTTGCTCTCTTCTCAAACCCTGCCTCCCTCTGCCACTTGAGCTAGTCTTGGCTCCACTGCCATCACACACGGGCACATTCTCACACGCCCTTGCAACTTCTGGGCCTGCTATAAATTTCCTGTCTCTTCAGACTGTTTTTCATAGGCTGGATAGGTAAGTGTGAGGGCTAAGAAGATACCGACAACCAAGGTAGAATTTAAAAGAAGAGCGATCCCCCGTGCTTTAGTATTCATTTAATAAGCATTTATTATCTGCCAGGAACTGAGCAAAGGTATCAAGAAGATCCCCTGTATTCAAAGAGTGGTCCCTCCATTTGAGGAGCTTTCATCGAGAAAGAAAAAGATAAAATGATAAAAAGAAATCAGTAATTAGAAATTAGAAGATTAAGCAGTGTCAGGGAAGATGTACAATGTACGAGTAGGTTGTCAAGGAATAATTCTTCTTGAGGGGTTCAGAAAAAGAAAAGATTGAAGGATGCTATTTTGTTCATAAATAATACAGGTTCACTATATCCCACCATTGCAAAAATGAATGCACTCGCTTAAGAAATAGACATCTCCATATCTCTAAACAATCACCAAGTAGACAATACTGGATTTACTCAGTATTGGTTGCCTGGGTCTAAATTTCACATTCTTTCAAAATTGTGTTTTTAGTCACTGATTTTACAGTCTGTACTTAGCACCACTGAAAGATGAGGAAATATTCCAATTATTATTAACGAAAAGAGTTTTTTGTCATTATTTGTTTAACAGAAAGAGATGACCTAAGCCCAAACTCATTACAGGCATGAGATTGCCCACTGGAGTCCTTAAAGGCTTGCAGGGAATAAACTTGGAATTTGTACACTGTGTCAACAGGCAATGAATTGAAAAGTATGTTGTTGAAAGCCTATTTACTCTGCCAGCACCTTTTGGACTCATAGCTACAGGTAACTGCAAAAATTCCTCTTGAGCTGAGATGGTTTAAGTTGCCAACTGCTCGAAGGAAGCTGTAATCCATGGACCATTGACCAGACAGAGAGTGAGAGTTCGGCCTGGCATAGGGAAGCTTAGTAACAGATTGTAGGCTGTAGCCTGGTGAACTGGTGAATGAGTTAAACGTCCTTCTGAATTCTCAAAAAGGCTTCTCAACTGGAAAGAACAATTCAGTCAATAACCCAGTCTCTATCCCAGGTTCTTGCAAAAACCTTTCGGCACTGTGCTTGTCTAGACTAAGAGCTAAGCTAGTTCTTTCAGGCTCTCAAAACACAAGGCTTCAGCTCTAGAAGATTCAGTCTCTTTGACTGTCAGCATACATATAATTCAGTTAATCCTTTCTAGCTGAAGATCTTTGCTGCTTCTGCTTTTTCTGCGAACTTCCGTGCACTCATCAGCAGGGGCCTGAATGGCAAGTATGTGTCCACATTGATATCGCTCACTCATGCTTGTGACATGCAGCAGGAGGCAAAGAGTTCACAAAATGAGAAGTGATGAATGGCCTAGTGAACAAGGCCTGCGACTGTTGGGGACACTAGATTCAAAAAAATGATGACACTGAAAAAAACATGCTTCAACTGAGAGGGTTTAGGAATATCTAAATAAGTCTCAGTAGCCAAGCCAATATGGAGTTCAACTTACTACTTTAAAAAATGGTGCACTTGGGAACCACAGACTTTCCTTAAAGGAGAACTTTGCCCATCTCTTAGCCATGCGTCACATACTGAGAGTCATATGGTATTCCTGGAATAAGGTAGACCCTAGAAGAAAACATATCCTGCAGAACTATGCCAATTAAATCCCTTTAAGCCCTGAATCACTCATTGGCTCAGAAAGTTTGTCTTCATGCAAGATTAGCTACATGATTTGAGGAGTTTGGTGAAAAAATGAAAATGTAGGACCTTTTCTACAAAAATTTTTAAGAAATTGAAGATGATGTCAGCAGAGCATTAAAGCAAGAGTGATGGGCCCTTCTAAGCTCAGAGCCCTGTGAAATTATATTCATCCCACACTCGGGGGCGGCGGGGGGGTGGGGGGGGCAAGCTTCCATTCACTACCTATCCGGCCTTGTGCTACATAATACAGAGGAGGAAAACATGAATCTAAAATAGTTCTTGCCTTCAAGGAACTTACAGTCTAGTAGGGGAGATAAGACATGGCCCAAATCAGTAAATCAAGGTTGGCTAATTACATTAAAAATGTTTAATACTCAGACAGAAGGAGGAGGAGAGGAGCAGGGTGTTTGATCAGGCACAATTCCCTTTCTCACGTTGTACAATGGACACAGTTGGTTTTTTCAGAAAGTTCTTCATGCATATGAACATACTGTTCTTTCTGATTGAACTGATTTCTACCTGATCTTTGCTTGGCTAATTCCACCCAGACTTAAGATCTCACAGTTTTACTAAATGAGGGACCCTCCCCCCACATTTAAATTAGGTCTCCCCATTTTGTTCTCTGAATCTTTCCTTCTGAGTTTTGATCATAATTTTTTTATACATTAAATTTGGTGATTTTGTTTTTATTCACTGTGAGCTCTGTGAGTGCTGGGACCATTTGCCAGTTGTTCACTAGCATTTCCCACTTCCTAGCTTGGGGCCAGCCAAGCACATGGTGACACGTGCTAGGTATTGGTTAAGACAATACCTAACAAATATAAATCCTGGAGGTGGACTAAAGAATAAGAAGCTGAGAGGGAGAAAATGCAAATAAAAAGTTCAAACAAATCTATAAGTTACAATTAGAAAATAGTAAAGAGCCAACTTTGGCTGGAGAGTAGGTGTGATTTATGGTAGGAAATAGAAGGAATGAAAGTCCTTGAGGAGATGGATGGGGTCATGGTGTTGAAATCCTTGAGACCCTAATTAAGGAGTTTGTATGGAAGTGTTGATAACAGAAAACTGCTAAAGGTTGTTGTTGGACTTTTTAAATCCAATAACTTATTTTTAAAGCAGAATATGGGGAGGGGGGTAGAGTAGTGTTTTTGTAAGTGCTTCTAAAGAAATGATGGGTTTATTAGAGTGGGTTTTTTAGAAGAGGTGAGACTGTCTAAAGAGCAGATTTAATGCAAATTCAGGCATGAGTTTGAATAGAGGGAGAAGATTTTAGGAGAATATGTGGTAACAAATATGAAGGCAAGAAAAATCACTTGACATTTGGTTAATAGAGTGATTCAATTTAGTCATCTAAATTGTCAATTTTGAGAAGCACTTTTGAAGACAACCATTGTCCTTTTCTGTACCGTGTTGAATTAATAAAATATTAACTAAAGTATTTTGCTTAAAATAAGGAGAACTTAACTTGAGAAACATGTGTAAATTCAGTCTGCACTCACCACATACAAAGTTTCATTTTCAGTCATTTTAACTTGCAGAACTGCAAAGAGATACCAAATCTTCAAAATTGTTGCTTTTTTTCAGAGTGATTTTAAATGGATAATGGAAAAAATAACCATCCACTAGAATTCATATTTCACAGAAGTATCTGAAGACTTGCTGAAATGAAAGTGTTTATATTAAAAATTAAAAATCTCACTTCCTCCAAAAAAATTCAGGATCTGACAAAAATTTACAAAAATAAAATATGTCTACCCTTGGAAAAAAAACTTCTCATGTAAATTAGATGTATGAAACAGAAACCAAATACACTCTTTGCAAAATATACCAAAAACCATTGTGTATTCAATCAGCATTTATCAAAAAAGTTTATTAAAGTACTTTCAAGTGTTGACATAAAGCAGAAGTGCAACCACCATGTCTACTAAACAAAATACTAGATTAATGTAGAAGAGAAATTCTATCTCCATATTTTCCACAACAGGCTGGTCATTTCACATCCTGACATATCGATGCTGAACATGGCATGTGAGATTGGATGATAGTAAAAGGATTGCTGAAATGTAATGGTTACAACACATGCTTTAAAATTCAAGGCTTCTATTCCTGGGTTTATGACTCAGATGGTATTCCTAATGGGCTTATTTTTTTCTGTTGCTGTTCAGTTTTTAAACTCCTACTAGCTAATCTATAAAGATGAATCATAGCCTGCTTCAGATCTTTCATCCATTTTTGAAACTTTCCTTCTCACTACCCAAATTATTAGTCAAACTAATGTATATTAGTAATTATTCACAAATGATTTCAATATCCACCAATCTATATATATAAAAGCCAAGCGACCAGAACGCTGGAACAACTGGAATGACCAGAATGACCGGTTGCTTTGACATGCACTATGGCCCCGATCGCCCCCCCCCCAATTGGGGGCAGGGCTGGCTGGCCATCCTCCCGATTCCCCTCCCTGCAGCTGGCCCAGCCCCATTGGCCCCAATTGGGGCAGGCCACCTGGATGCCACCCATGCACAAATTCATGCACTGGGCCTCTAGTTGTCTATAATGTGCCAAGAACTGTGTCAATTGCTGATAATATAAAGAATAAGATAAATCCTGGCCAGTGTTTCTAAGTGGTTAGAGCACCAGCCTATGCACTGAGGGGTCTCAGGTTCAATTCCCAGCCAAGGGCACATACCTGGGTTGCAGTTTCAATTCCTACCCTGGTCAAGGCACATATGTGAAGCAACCAATTAATGTGTTTCTTTTATATCAATGTTTCTCTCTTTCTCTCCTCTCCTTCACTTCCTCCCTTCCACTCTGTCTAAAAATCTATGTAAAATATATTCTTGGGTAAGGATTAACACACATAAAAAGAAAGAATAAGATAATATATCCAGAGACTAATAAACAGTGCTCCATGTTCTACTTTGATAATTATGCAGAAGAATATAGAACATATATAAAGTAATAATGATACAAACATATTTTGTTTCTCACAGCAAGCAGCTCATGGATTCTATTCCTGAGTTTTGAATAAAGCAAAATACACATACAGATCATGTAAACAATATTCCTAGATATCTTTTCATAGCTCTAGAAGAAAAGATTGGCTTTGCTGCAAGCTAATGAGGAGAGAGATGAAGAAGAAATATCTTCTGTAAAAAAAATCTGTCCCCATCATAGTAATTTCATTGCATTCACCTTTTTTGCACTTAATTTTTGTTATTTAACTTAATTTTTTTTCAAAATATTGCTAAATTTCTCCCCTTATTTTTAAATATACTTTTATTGATTTCAGAGAGGAAGGAAGAGGGGAGAGAGAGATAGAAACATCTATAATATAAAAGCCTAAGTGACCGTTACGACTGGTCGACCAGTCGCTATGATGCACACTGACCACCAGGGGACAGATGCTCAATGCAGGAGCTGCCCCCTGGTGGTCAGTGTGCTCTCACAGCCAACCTCCCATGGCTGGCCAACTTCTCCTGGTCCCTCCCCCTGGACTGGGCAAGATGGCCCCGATTGGTCCAATCATCAGCCAGGCCAAGGGACCCCAGCCGTGCATGAATTCATTCACCGGGCCTCTAGTTAATGATAAGAGAGAATCATTGATTGGCTGCCTCCTGCATGGCCCCGTGCTGGAGATCAATCCCACAACCTGGGCATGTGCCCTTGACCAGAATTGAACCCGTGACCCTTCAGTCCACAGGCCAACACTCTATCCACCGAGCCAAACCAGGTTGGGCTCCCCTTGTTTTCTGATAGAAGCCTCAATACACAGAAGGTATCTGGTCTGGTTGGCTTAGAAGAACTATTCATGGCTAAGAAAAAGGAGAAAGCCCATGGAAAAGGATGTCATTGTGTGTGATGAGTGATGCTCCCAAAGTTTAGCTCACACCAGCATCGACAACAGCACCATGAAGCTTCAGACAAGGTCAGACAATTTTATTTCTGCACGCCTCGTCCACAGCGGGACTGCTGTTTCCCTCACCTGGGAGAAGCAGAAAGGATTTTTAGCAGTCCTGCTCATAGCTTCCCTGACCTGGAACAACCTGTAGAAGAGAAACAAAACCCTGTGAAACAAAGCAGCATTTAACATTATACATGTAAATGAAACGTCGCTCTCTTCATTTTCTGTTGTTTAACGAGCATAGTCATATTTATTGCTCCTGCCAAGTCATGTTAGAAGCTGAAGAAGCTCAGGCCCACTGTGTGTTTATGTTGAGGTGATAAGTAGGGGGAGGAGACAGAACGGCTCTGTAAACCAAGAAGTCGCCCGCGTCAATCCTGCCTGTGTCATACAGGCCTAGCCCTCAGTGCTGGTGAGCACTGATGTGCTGCTTAAAGTCTCTGTTCCTTTAAGGACTTGGTTTGGGGGGTATTCTGTTTGATTGTTTTGGTTATGTTTCTGCTTTTATTTTCCTTTTATTTTTTTACTCTATAAAGTGCGTGAGTCACAGCTTCCTAATGAAAGAGAAGATTAAATGTTAATGTTTAAAAGGAACACTAAAGTTAACACTCTGCTCACTTCCCTGGAAGCCTTAAGGGTGAGGCAAACAGGGAATGGATTACCTGGAAGATCATAAAGGCATCAAGCTATGCTTTCATGTCATTAGGTGAGATTATTGTAGAAATGAACTGTCCGTGCCCGGGCTACCCTGAGACCTACTAGGATGTTGCAAATGCCCTGAAGAAAACAGTGATATCAAACATGCAGGAAACAAAAGCTGAGTCTGCAGGGCTTGGGGGCTGGGTCATTGTCCAGAACGCGGAGTGCTAGCATTGATTCAGTTGTAACTATCTATAAAACAGATTCTCAAAATGTAGCAAGTATTCCCAGATGATATCTTAACACATAGATTGCTAGGCCTCAGCTGCAGAGTTTCTGATTCAGTAGGTTTCGGGCGAGGCCCAATAAACTTCTGCTAAGGCTTTGAATGATGCCAGTGTTTCTGAAGGGACCATTGAAAGAGGGGCTTGAATGACATCAGGGGCCAGGTAAGGAAAGTGAATGCGAGAAGCTGCCACAATAGAAAGGGATAGCACTTGCAGAAGAGAGAAATAGGCCCTTCCAGAAGCATCCTGGATGGAAAGAAAATATAATTATAAAAATAATAATAATAATAACAATAATAAATGCTGTTCTAGTTCAACTAAAAAGATGAGCCCAAATCATCCTGTTAGCTTCATGAACCCAAAGAGCTTCTATATACTATTAAGATTCTAAATACTCCAAGGACACACTTGTTTATGACTTCATTAAATTTGTTCTCTGTATTTTGATAGCAGAAAACTGAAATTCATCAAGAGAACTAGAAAATGGCCATAGGAAAACTGTCTCAACAAGGACTTTTTATTTTTATTATGTTTAAATATATTTTTATTGATTTCAGAGAGGAAGGGAGAGGGAGAGAAAGGTAGAAACATCAATAATGAGAGAGAATCATTGACCAGCTACCTCCTGCATGCCCCCTCCTAGGAATCGAGCTCACAACCTGAGCATGTGCCTGGACAAGGAATTGAACCGTGACCTCCTGGTTCATAGGTCAATGCTCAATCACTGAGCCACGCCAGCTGGACAAGAAGAACTTTTAAAAAAATCATGTGCACCCAAGAAGCTAGGAGTAAGCTGCCTGCTGATAATGGAAGTTCAGGAGAACTTACGAGTAGCATGTTGCAATGTGTATCCAACAGCTGGGACACAGAGAAAGAACAACCAACAGTGACTGGGTTCCTGCTGTGTGCTATGATCTCTTCCTGGTACCTTTAGAACATCTTCCTTATTCATCCTTGCAACCATTCCATAAGATGGTATCATTAAAATAATTTACCCACAGGGAATCTGACACTCAGAAAGATGAGAGAAATGTCTGTTGTCACTTATTTAGTAAACTCGTGGTGGGGGGGGTCCCCTCAGCCCGGCCTGCACCCTCTCAAATCCAGGACCCCTTGGGGGATGTCCAACTGCTGGTTTAGGCCCGATCCCACTGGACATACCTCTCGCAATCCGGGACTGCTGGCTCCTAACTGCTCATCTGCCTGCCTGCTTGATCGCCCCTAACCACTCTCCCCTGAAGGCCTGATTGCCCCTAACTGTCTCTGCCTTGGCCCCGTCACTGTGGCTTTGTCCAGAAAGATGTCTGGTCTATCCAGTCTAATTAGCATATTATCCTTTTATTAGTACAGATGTGGGATTGGGGAGGAGGAGACCTAAGGTCTGTCTACTTTGATGACCATTTTGTTTTCTGTTATATCACTGGCTTTTCCCTCAGCTGGAGAACTGTGAACATTGGAAGGGGTGTGTCCATGTTTAACCTCTCCCTTGTTCTAGCTTCCTGTCTGAAAATAAAATGACCAAATTCCCCTTTTTCTTAGTCAAATAACATGGCCACTACCACATCAGAAGACAGACCACATTCATTATTTCACCAAAATACTCTGAAGAAAGTGAGGTAAAATGCAAAGAGCAGGAGTTTGGAGTCCACTATCCCAGATTTAAATCCTGGTTTCATTACTTGTTGCCACGCTACTTTTCTGGGTGACATGCCAGGGTGACCACATCTAATTAATTTGAGAATAATCAGACCAATGTGCCACAACTGAGAATTGCTTAGTGACAAAAGCACAGTGTCTGCCACACTGCAGATGTTACAGAAATGATTTTCTTCTACTTTCCCCTGAGTAATTTTCTAAGCCAACACCCTCAAGAAATGTTTTTACTACTTGTTAACAACTCTCCTTTGCTTTTCTCAACAGCGCCTTATCTTAACTCTTTTACTTTTGTTTCCTGTTCCACTGGTCTCTTCCGCTTTGCAATGTTTTTAATCTTTTACTGAGAGAGAAAAAAAAGTGTGCTCTGTCTCATTACCTCCCTAGAAAATATATACCAGCCAAGATCCTAACATTCCCTGGAGAAAAGATGCCGTCTGCATGCAAAGTTGAAGCAGTCTGAAATCGCTCGAGCTTAATCACATTCCATGATTCAGCTTTTTATGTTTCTATTTCTTTAAAATTAGTTTTAATCTTTCCTGATTATAAAGGTATATATGCTAATTGTAGAAAATACTAAAACATGGACATTTTCTTTAGAAAGAAAAAGTCCTCCAAAATCTTGCAACCGAGGAAAGAAACCTACACTGTTAATATTCTTAAGTATTTTCTTGCAGGCTGTGTGTGTGTGTGTGTGTGTGTGTGTGTGTGTATGTTTATAATTGGGTTCTTATGGCTTATTTCATTTGAAATTATATCATCTTCTTCTCCCTTTGTCATTCTATGATGATTGAATGACACAGTTTTTAATGGTTGCATAATATTTCAACACATACCTACCTTTTGCCTTTTTTATGTGTTTATTTATAACACCCCCATGAAAGGAGCCACAATAGGAATAACTATTAAATTACCATTGCTTGCAAAATAAGACTAATGAGGAAACACATGGTATAATGCATGTTCAATCTCTCAGTTTTTTACTTAATAATTTGAAAAAAAGTATAGAGTGTAAAGCTATGGATTTGGCACCAGAAGAAATTAAAATATCAAAAAGTCAGTATTGCTCAGTGACTCAGGATCAACAGTTGTATAAATTCATGTTATATTGTAATGAAAATGTTTACTCAGATACCATTTTTGCTAGCATTTGGAAGGCATTCCATTTTCTAAAAATATCTGTTGAGGCAACTGAAAATAAAAATGACTCTTGTATCTTTATATTTCTATGATATAAAAAGCATTTTTTTAAGAAGAGAAATACTGGGTCCCAACCTTATACAATATGTATGGTACATGGACAGAGGGTTCTACACTCACTGAGAGAAGAAAATTTCAGATTTTAGATTGTAATTATTTTACTGTTTCATATTCATAATACTCTGTACACTCTTTATGCATACCTGTTGTATGAATCCAGACAATTCTTTCATTCATTGATTAGCATCAGTTTCTAATCGGAAAAATGAAGGCAATTGAGCTATACAATTTTTTAGGCCCATAGCTGCCCTAAAATCATGAATTTCCAAGTTCTAAAAGGTTTCTAAAATCAAAACATAATGAAATCATATGAGGTTAATTGTTTTTGAGAATGGGAAAGAATATGCTTTAAAAACTTTATATAAGCGTTTAGAAGATATACTGTTACATATCAGTTATAATAAAAATTTAGACATTTAAGAAATGTATAAAGTATCATAGTTAACTATAGTCCCTGATTATATAGAACTTTATTGTGGATGTTTCCATAATTAATTATAATGATCATTTAAAAATATTTATTTACTTTAAACAAAGAGGTCTATAAAAAGTATAAATCCAACTGACCAGGGACCAGAAAAGTCTAGTTAATT
Organism: Myotis yumanensis; assembly: GCF_028538775.1. Taxonomy (NCBI): domain Eukaryota; kingdom Metazoa; phylum Chordata; class Mammalia; order Chiroptera; family Vespertilionidae; genus Myotis; species Myotis yumanensis. The sequence goes on along the minus strand of NW_027223753.1, from coordinate 199,254,767 downwards.
AGCTCCAATCTAGTACACAACCATACAAATACATGTAGGCATAAAACATGCATTAGTTTTAAAAAGAACATGCTTAGTTTAAAAAAGTTCCTATTAACAGAGGACTATTCATTTTGATAAGATTGCATTTAGTAAAAACAATGAATGAAAATATTTCTTTATTTTGTAAGATAACAAATTGCATAGGAAAGGATGCATTGTCTCAAATTTCAACCATTTAAAATATTTGCTAGTTATAGAATTATTTTGGTTGGCTCAATAATACATTCCATAAAGAGTTATTTTTGGAGTTATGATCTTATGGTATGAAGGTAAATTACACTGTGCATTCTTGTCACCAATGCCTTTTTGGCCTCTTTTGACTCTCGCCAAAATCAATTTTCACTCTTTTTAGTTATCTGTAAACAACGTCAATATGTTTGGTGAAAGCATGGGAGAAAGGAAGCCCGAGCTGCTGTTTGCATCCTGTAGTGAATGCTTTCTGTTGCGTGCATTTGTCACATGTACACAGCCGGGGGCCTGGAGGCCTAGAGGCCTAGGTAGAGCAGTGATGGAGATTATCAGAAAGATCACCCAAACATAACTATGGCCAGCATGGCTTCTACCCTTCACTCCTGTTTTAAAAATTGCTCAGACTTTTTCAAGAAATGGATAGAGGCGTGTTTGAGGGGCAGCATGCTTCTCTTATTTTGCTGAGAGAGTCTCTGGCATTGGCCACACAGACTTCTGGGAATAGCTACCATTTTTAATGGCAAGCTACCAGGTCCTCTGATAAAAACCTTCCCTTTCCATTTTTTTTTTTAAAGCGGTTTGCCTGTTTTCATGTGAGTGTTTACTTCTTTTTTCATAAAAGCCTAAAATGCCTTGCACTTTGGCAAAGTGAGCTGATTTCCTTTTTTGGCTTCTGAATTACTTAAAGTAAAAAAAAAATATTGACTGCTTGAGCTTTAATTGTCATATCAGTCGATATTTCTGAGCTCCTTTTCATAGGAACAAATGTTTCTAAAGCTACAAAGAGGCCACAATTTCAGTAATAAAAGTAAATAAGAAGAAAGCATGGTCATTTACTATTTTCAACTACCAAAACATATGGCAAAGAATCAAAATGTGTGTATACCCTACCTACAAACTAGCTGTAGTTAAACATAAGCTGTTTAACATGAATGTTAGCAACCTCACAAATACCTTCTCTACAAACCAGGGCCTTGCAGAAAACCATAAAAGGGAAGGAATATAATTTTGTTTGCTGGCACTCACTGAAAAGCAAAAATAGAATAGTAACAGAAATCATATTTGCCAGCTCTAACCGAAGGAGTTGTGAAACATCATCTCAGAAAATTGTAAATTATTGCAAGAATGTTGTCGTTATGGTGTTATTAACTATGTTACAGAGGAGCTACAACTTTTGTTTAGCAGAAACTGATTTAGAGCAACACACAGCCATTAAGTAGCACACAAGGATCTAAATATGTTTTTCAAAACGTATTTCATACAGTGATACGGAGCATTTCAAAATTTAACTTTAAGTTGAAATATAACACATTCTTTTACTCCCTGATGAGAATTAGGACTTTTGCAATGGTAGTTTTCAAGTCTGGTTCTAGGGATTTCAAATAATACCTCTGAAATAATTCACTTCTTTTTTCTGTGGGTGGATTGGAAGGACAATAAACTATGTGCTGTTTATTTCATCAATTCTGAATCTTTTAAAGCAATTTTTTTGTGTGTGTGAAAGTTGGCTATCACATGCTTATAGTAAGAAATAGCTTGATTCTTATAGGGAATTATTGCTCTTTTTAAAAATGGCTCACTGGCTATGGTTTGAGTAATGTAACCTTTCAAATACATGTATGTGTGTATACAGATTGCACATATCCTGCAAAATTCATAAGCTCTGAATTACAGGTGTATATGTGAAATTTTGAGGCACATAGAGCATGTTTGAAGAACATGCCACTTGGCCACAACTCTAGACAAATTAGTTGTGGAGTCCTTTTGTTGATGCTGCAATAATGCACACTTCACCTAAAAAAAAATGACTCCCTGTATTGGTTACTAAATCATGTCAGTACATTTTTTTTTGTGGATTTTCAAGTGTAAGTGTGAAAGCTTCATGGGATTATTTTTCATGCATTTTCTAATTACAATTTTTCAATCCATGTAATATCCAAGGAAACATAACAGGGACATGAACCAATTTATATCTCTATGAGTTTTTTTTAAATAATCAGAAAACTAAACTTTCTGACCATTTTTTTTTCTGAAATGGCTTTCTTATACGGTCTCAAAAACAAATTTATCTTCAGTCTAAATTCAAATATAAAACCCTTTGCCAAGATATGCATTTGGCTTTTTTTTTCTTTTGGAGAACTTTGTTCTCTGTAAGAACAATTTTTACTTTTGAGTTGTGAGGCTGTAAGTCCCAAAATAGTTTTAAAGTGGAAACAGTGGTTTTTAAGAAACCTTACTGCTCATTTTCTGTCTTAACTGGAGGTAGTAATGCCTGTCTTCCCCTTTCCTTGACTCTCCTCACATACACTTCAACAAGCCCACCAGTCAACTAACCCACAACTATTTCCTCCCTATAGAATGCTTTGCAGGGGCTTTGTGGGTTGTCCGTAGCTAAGGCAATACAAATGAGTCCCTCAGAAACATGTTAGTAAAAGGTATACAACCAATGTTACGAACCAGCTGGCTCCTATATCACCAAATGCTGACTTATTACACATTTGCAAAACAGGTTTAGGCAATAGATGAACTTACATACAGCTCCATGCTTTGTAGGGAAACAGAGCTCTTTCAAAACCAGAACAGCAAAGCGTGGCTCTTCTGAACCCAGAAGAGAAAACCTTGACCCTGCCTCCTTCCTTATTTCAGTGGCTTGGCTAACCAAAGGCAAACTCTGATAACTATTTGGAGAAGTGGGTTCTTTTGTTGGTTGGGGGAGTCCTCTTTTATATGCTCTCCAGCTCCAGGCTGTGATGGTTCCTGGTGTCTTTAAACCCCTGACAAGACAAAGTCTCTGCTTTCCCTTCTGTATTAGCTTCTTGTCACACCAGGAGTTTCCTCTCAAGCTTAGTTGCCAATGGATTTTTTTTTTCTTTCCTTGGCTTTCCATCCATGGCATTCCTTAACTTAGTTTACTGCTTTAAATTTCTGTATCGAAATTTGTCCATTTCCCGTGTATGTCCCTCCTCACTATTCATTGCATCTATCAATGCATCTGTTACCCACTATTCTTTAACTGATGAGGGAATAAGAAAGCAGTAGAAATTGAGGAATTGTTTTAAATGTTGAACAAGAAAATTATCAATACTATATCTAGTTGATAAGCATCTATACACTCAAGTATTTTAAAAATTGCCCATTCTTTTACAATCATAACTTTACAATTTTATGATAATATTGATAGCTTGGAATGGCAGGAAATTGAACCCCAGGCATCCTCAGAACTCCCCATCTTCTCTCACCTTGCCCAACCCTGGCCCCACAATTGTATTAGGGGACAGAAATCAAATGAGATGCAAAGGCAATAACAGGTGGTAAGAATTTGCTCCTCCCCTACTTAAGACCATCGGATTGCTGATTCTGTTTTGACAGATTTCCTGTGCTCTCAACAGAAGCCACAAATCTTAATTGTATGTGAATTTTCTCAAATTGTAAGTGTTTATTTATTTTCTTTTTAATATATATATTTATTTATTGTTGATAATATTGTTATTTATTGTTGACAGTATTGTTATTAGTATTACAGATGTTCTCCATTCCCCGCCCCCCTTGTCCCTCTCTACCCAGCTCCTACCCCACTCCAGGTCTTCACCACACTATTGTCTGTGTCCATGGGCTATGCATATATGTATACAAGTTCTTTGCTTAATCTCTTCCTGCCCCCCCCCACAGTTACCTCCCCAAAAGGGGTTAATTTCCAGAATATATAAAAACCTCTTACAACTCAACAAAAGGAAGACAAATAATCCAATTTAAAAATGGGCAAAGGACCCGAATAGACACTCCAAAGAGGACATACAGATGGCTAATAGACATATGAAAAAAATGTTCAACTTCACTAATCATCAGAGAGGTATAAATTAAAACAACAATATGAACTATCACCTCACACTGGCCAGAATGGCTACCATCAATAAATCAACAAGTGCTGGCAAGGATGTAGAGCAGTGGTTCTCAACCTTGGCTGCACATTAGAATCACCTGGGAATCTTTTTAAAATCCTGATTTCTGGACCTCATCCTCCGGAAATTCTGTTTCTTTGTTATGGGGTGGGGCCACAACATTAGTAACAAAGAAACAGAATTGCCGGAGGATGAGGCCCAGAAATCAGGATTTTAAAAAGATTCCCAGGTGATTCTAATGTGCAGCCAAGGTTGAGAACCACTGAGAAAGGGAAACCCTAGTACACTGTTGGTGGGAATGCAGATTGGTGCAACCACTATGGAAAACAGTATGGATTTTACTCAAAAAATTAAAAATGGAACTGCTGTTTGACCCAGTGATTCCACTTCTGTGAATATATCTTAAGAGTCCTGAAACACCAATCAGAAAAAATATATGCACCCACACCCCTATGTTCATAACAGTATTATTTACAATAGCTAAGATCTGGAAACTGCCCAAGTGCCCATCAGTATATGAGTGGGTAAAAAGGCTGTGGTATATTTACACACTGGAATACTATACAGCTGTAAAAAATAAGGATATCTTACCCTTTGTGACAGCATGGATGGACCTTTAACCCCAAAGCTATTTCTTAAAGACTTCCAGTAGTTCAGCAATTAGTCACAAATTTCAATGACTTCTAGGGTCCAATTGATGCACACCATTTTGAAGGAGCTAACTCAGCAGTTTATTTTTGGTAGTAGTAGGTGGTACTAGAGATGAGTTAGTCCCTTGCTCATACAGATGACTTAGAATAAGGAATTAACCTATCAGTGTGTTTAGGGACAAAATTATCAAATTAAAGTTGAGGCAGGGCACTCAGAAGAGAGAGATGCTGGTAGAGTTCACATGTATAACTAAGACATGCTCTGGTGAAAATAAGGTTTTGTTTTCTTAGGTGCAAATATAAAATAAGACAACAAAGCGCCAACACAGTTGCCTCTGAAATAGGTGCCCAACAAATGTTTAGTGAAAGGAAAGAAAGGCCTTCTCATATCAGGTGGAACTGGAGAACATGTTTGGCATCTTGGTTGACTCTTTGCAGAGATTCTATAACTTCAACACTATGGGGAATATATTAGTAAAAAAAGAGACACTAAAAGCTGGATGTCAATACATAATGTGCTTCAAAAGTCCAGGCAAGAGCTCACAGGTAAGGTTTGAATCTGGACATGGAGGATGGGAGGAATGGAAAACCAAATTGCAGGCAATGATGTTAAATAAAGTGGATAGGATTTGGTATCAAAGCTATAGAGATTGATTCAGGGAGAGCGAACTAGACATAAATATCTTAATTTTAAAGATTGAATGGTTAGGAGCATGAAGGTGCCTTTAATCAAAAGTTGGTAAATGAAGGGTATGTTTTAGAGGTCCTATGACCTATTGTATTTTGGACAAATCACATCATGAAGCTCTACATCTTCAAAGTTTCCATTGGTTCCCTGCTGCCAATGGGACAAATTGTAACCTCTTCTACTTGGTCTAAAAAGTCCTTTAACATATGACCTCACAATGCTCTCTAGTCCCTTTAGATCACCCTACATGTCTGATCTTCTACATCTACTCAAACACACTATTTTTTTTTTGCTGTTTCCAAAGCATGCCAGGCAAACACCTCAGGCATATTTTCTATGTTGGCCATGCCCACCTTCCTCTTCACCCAGCAAACATGCCCTGTCCTAGACCCAACATTGAAGAATCCACATTGGTGAGGCCATTCCAGCTCTCCCTGGCAGATTGGTCAGTGGTGTTTTCTCTTTTATAAGAACTTTTATTCCAACCTCAGTATTGTGTTCCATCTCTAGTCTATGGGCTTCTTAAGGAAAGGGATCATATAATGTTTATCTGTATAGTGCATGTACAGCCTGTAGTAGCAGTTTATTTGTTAATAAGATGAGTTGAATATTTGAAAAGGAGAGTGATCTATGGTGTTAGATTAAAAGTTAAGTCCTGGCCAGAAAATTCAATTGATTGGAGCATAGTCCCCATATGCCAAGGTTGTAGGTTTGATCTCCAGTCAGGGCACATACAAGAAACAACCAATGAATACATACATATGTGAAACAACAAATTAATGTTTCTCTCTCTCCTTCCTCTCTCTCTCTCTCTCTCTCTCTCTCTCAAATCAATTTTTTTAAAAAAAAGTTAAGAGTGGTTTAGGGAGATACACTGGATATGGGGATTTGTGTGGTTATCTGGGAGGAAACTTTTCTAATAGACCAGTAAGGGGAAGTCTGGACTCTGAGTTGCTGAAGAGAGAGAGCGCCAGGGACGGAAGAGGGAGCAGAAAGAACAGACTACCTTTTAATAAGTAAGGTTATGAAATAAAAGAGAAAGTGGATGGCTTTTTAAGTTGAAAGCAATATTAAGGAAAGTTTGCTTTGTTTTGGTGACAATTTTGGCCTGCATTTATAAAGGAGAAGAAAGGAATTAACTTTAAAAAAAAAAAAAAGCAAATGAGGGGGGATTAAAAGAATGAGAAGGCAGTGTGTTCAGGAGATAGGAAGAATTGGGCTCTAAAAACATAGGTGGTGTGGTTTAGCAAGGAAAATGGAAAGGTCTCTTTCCTTCTAAAATAAGAGAAAGAAAGAAAAGGATAATTGAGATGAGACCATTTGATGTCATAAGAGAAACATGGAGGATTTATGTTAATCAGCCTAAATCCTCTTAATGAAAGGAGTGTAATGGTCACCTGCTGAGAGGGAGAGAGTCAAGAGTAAGTTTTAGGTTGATCACAAGCAATGGTGAAGTCAATAGAATATAAACCAGTGACATCACAAATATTACTGAACAACACTGAAAACCCATCTGAGGCCAAGGGTCATACGTTAACAGTCCCTCCAATACACTGCAAATCACTGTGTGACATCCATCCAATACACATCGCCGTGAGACATCCTGGAGCCACATTTTCTCCTGAGTGGAGAAAATAGACTGTGGAATGTGTCCAGGATTGGGGAATAAGGTAAAGGGGTAATGAAAGGTAAGTTTAAGTGATTATGGGATCTTTAAGTGGGTGATGAGGCCAAGGAGATAGCGTGATTTTTCATGAGTATAGTTCAAAGGGCTTAGAAATAGTCACAATGGGGACAAAGCAATGGATTCCATAGGAGTATGGAAACTCATGACGTGAGATGGCTATTGTGGACTGAGAGGCAGGTTCCAGAATTTATCATGAAGGACCGTTTTGAGTGACAACTAGGGCAGTGATGGCAAACCTATGACACGCATGTCAGAGGTAACACGCGAACTCATTTTTTTTGGTTGATTTTTCTTTGTTAAATGGCATTTAAATATATAAAATAAATATCAAAAATATAAATCTTTGTTTTACTATGGTTGCAAATATCGAAAAATTTCTATATGTGACACGGCACCAGAGTTAAGTTAGGGTTTTTCAAAATGCTGACATGCCGAGCTCAAAAGGTTCGCCATCACTGAACTAGGGTATCCCTGCTAGTGTGAACAACTGGGCCGAGGGGGTTGGAGGGATTCCAGCATAAAAGAGAGAGTTCAATCCAGATGTTGATGTTGTAGACACTGAGACTGCGGGAGGTGTTTCAGTGAATAGAAGCTGCAAGGAAAGCACCAACCACATAAGGGTTTCAAAGGAGATGGTCTTGGTGAGTTGCTGTTGCAGAACCATGAAGCCTGGGTGAGAGTGGGGAGCAACAATGTCATCTGGTCCCAGCTCTGCTTGGGGGGAGAAGGACAAGTAGAGTTGTCCTTTTGAGAAGGAAGGGACGTGCTGTTATAAATGGAAACCAGGAAAGGAAAAAAAAAAGAGCGAGTGTCCCAGGCAAAGTTTACATGTATATGTGAACATATTTGTTCCCAATTGACAGATGTAAAATATGTATGAAGGTAAATATAACTAACACTAAAAAATAATAATAATAATAATTTTCCATTCAGAGGTTACCAGTTTAGGACATAAAATGTTTAGCAAAAAACAAACAAACAAAAAACCACAGGATTTTATACTGCTGATATTCATGGGATACTTTAAAATAGCCTTACATCTCAAAATGTCCTATAACCAATAGGTTCTAACTTTTGATTAATTTGATTTTTTACTTATGCTGTATTGTAGATTATCATTTTTAGATGGGTAAAATTTCCTATATTCTCTCCAACATCAATATAAGTTTTTAATAGATAATAAAGTAATTCATAGTAGTTCAATAAGTTTACTAGTTTTCTAAATTTTACTGAGTACAAAATATATACCAGGTACTGTGCTATGGACTAAAGATGCTGAAAGGGGCCATTAGAGGATATTTCTTTTTTAAGAATGCTGAGTTTTCAAGCTATTTTTAATTTTGTGTAAGTATGCAAATAATCTTTGAATATAATCAGAAAATTTGTTGGCATATAAAAAATAGATTCTTTTAAAACTTAACCTTATTTTAATAGATATATTTATGTAGTTTAAACATAGTAACAGTATTACAAGATTACGGTGCTATTTTAGAACACTAAAATATAGTAAAACTAAGTTGTTTATGAATTCTCACACATAAAAGTCTTGAATTTAAAGAACTAAATGTTGAATAACGTATGTGTGCTCTGAGGAGATTTGGAAAATTTAGGGTTGTGTCTGTCATATTTGTAATTGTTACTGTTTTCTAAATAAACATTCAGAAATTAGTTCGTTTGGGGGGAAAAATGGAGCATACCCAGAATGTCTCATATGAAAGTTCTAAAACTTTTGTGGTTTTCATGGTACCTGAAGATTTAATGTATTTTCAGCTTCCAGAATATTGTAACTTAAAAAACAAAGTCATTGAACCATCAAAGAAAAAACGGTTTTAAAATGTAGTGCTTTATTGTACTGAATACGGAAAGCAGTCTTTTCTTATATAATTGTCCTGCTGGGTAAGAGGAGGATTAAACAGTGACCAAACAGCTCCTTTACCCTTCCCTGCCTTTTTGGAGAGTCACACGTGTATGGTTGCCAAATCACAAAGAGCCACAAAAAGGTACAGGACCCAGGGTCGGGACTGCAAGGACTGCGAAGGAAGCTGGTTTCATTGTCATGCTGGCCGCGGGCTCTCCTAACTGGGTCACTGTAAATTGAATCCACCATTCTTATAAATGCTGTCGTATAAAGCAATATTTCTGCACATAGTTTTGAAAAACTGCTCAACTAAAATGCTGATTTTTTTTTTTTTTACTTCCTTTGGTTATTTTACCACCAAAGTTTCTCGGCTTCCAGGTATGCATTGCTAACTTGGATAATAGATCTATTCAAATAAGGTTGGATGTTTGGATGTGCCTAAAAGGCCCCAGGTGTTAACTCTTGCCTATACTTCCCCCAACTACTTGAGGTAGAGCAAAGAATTATCATCTTTCTATAGGTTTTTGTTTTTTGGGTTGTTTTACACTGGTAATATAGTTCAGGGAAAATGAGAACTCTCTGACATTTTTACTAGTTGTGTGGCTTTGAACAAATGGCTCTACCTCTTTAAAAAAAAAAAAAGATTGGGATGCTTATTGCAAGCAGTAAATGAGACCATGTCTAGCTTATTTCAACCCTGTTTCTTCTGCCTTATTTCCTTAGGCACAGTTTCAAAATTTTCATCATTGCTCAGTTTTCAAGATCTTCCCTGTAGTTATCTGTGTCCTTGTCCATATCAATTAATGCTTTAGACTGCATTTATAAATACAGGCTTTAAAAAAAGAGGTATTTTCATCTGCTCATGTAATAAGAAATCTGGAGATAGTTACATCAGCTCAAAAATGTTAGGACTTAGTTGTCTGATCCTCTTGACATTTGTGATCACAAGATTCATGTTCTAGCTTCAGTCACCAGGTCTAAATCCCAGGCAAGAAAAAGGACAGGAAAAAGGCCAGGACAGAAAGAGGGCAAAGGTGGGGTTGGGGGGAGGGGGCACATACCAGTTGAATCAGCTCATTCCTTTAAAAAGCTTTCCCAAAATTTCATGCAATAACCTCTACATATATTTCACTGGCCTAGAGTAGCTCTAGGAATAATTTAAGAGTTTAATATTTTAGGTTGGCTCATTGGCCTTCACACAGAAATTTTATGTTTTGTTAGGAAGGAGGAGAGAAGAATGAGTGTTAGGTAAACCACATGCCGCATATACCCTGTCCTTTCTCTCCTAGTGGGTCCTAAGACCTTATTTATAACAGGAAGAGCATAGCACTTAGGATTAAGAACCATGAGTATTACAGTTAATTTTATGTGTCCAGTTGGCTAGACCAAGAAATCCAGATATTTGGTCAATCACCAACCAGTTTAGATGTCACTGTAAAGGTACTTTTTAGAAGTGACTAACATTTCTGTCAGTAGTAGACTTTGAGTAAAGCTGATTACTTTCTAAAATGTGGGTGGGTTTCATCCAATCTATTTAAGGCCTTAATAGATGAAGAGTGTCTTCCCCCAAGGAGAGGTCATTCTGATAATTCTGTCTGACATGAGCAGCAAAATCAACTCTTCCCTGGGTCTCTAGCCTTCCACTCTGGCTTGCAAATTTCAGACTTACCAGCAGTCCCCCCAATAAAGTGAACCAATTCCTTAAATTCAATCTCTCTCTCTCTCTCTTTCCCCCTCTCTCTCTCTCTCTCTCTCTCTATATATATATATATATATATATGGCCCAGTGCATGAAAATTCATGCACTGGAGGAGGGGGTCCCTCAGCCCAGCCTGCCTCCTCTCACAGACTGGGAGACCCCAGTGATCAGGGGAAGGTGATGCCCCATCACACCTCTGCTGCTGCCACTGCTGGCAGTGGAATCTTTGGCCAGCCCTGGTTACCTGAGCCTCAGGTGGCCCTGGGCAGCTGAGGGGCTTAAGGGACTGGGGGTCTCCAGAGGCACGCACGTGGAACAGCCAGGCCCACCTGCTGCCCCAGCAGAGCTGAGGGGACTGGGTGCCACCATCTTGTCACTGTGGGCGCTGCCATCTTTGTGATGCATGAGGGTCAATTAGCATATTCCCTCTTTATTAGATAGGATGTGTGTGTGAGTGATATATATGTTTATTATATACTAGAAGCCCAGTGCATGAAATTTATGCACTGAAGGGGGGTGCCCTCAGCCCGGCCTACACCCTCTCGCAGTCCAGGACCCCCGATGGAGAGCAGGCATAAGCTGGCAGTCGGACATCCCTCTCACAGTCTGGGACCCTTCGCACCTTACCACCCACCTGCTCACTGCTCCTTACTGCTTGGCTTGCTGCTACTTAGTGCTGCTGTGGAGGCAGGAGAGGCTCCCACCACTGCCCCTGCACTCACCAGCTGTGAGCCCAGCTTCTGGCTGAGTGGTGCTCGCTCTGTGGGAGTGCACTGACCACCAGGGGCAGCTCCTGCATTGAGCGTCTGCCCCCTGGTAGTCAGTGCACATCATAGTGACCATTCTGGTCCTTCCACCCTAACGGTTGCTTAGGCTTTTATTATATAGATGTACTAGAGGTTTGGTGCACAAAATTTGTGTACTGGGGGGTGGGGGTTGTCCCTCAGCCCAGCCTGTATCCTGTCAAATCTGGGACCCCTCAGGGGATTCCGACAGCCTGCACCCTCTCACAATCCGGGACTGCTGGCTCCCAACCACTTGCTTGCCTGCCTGCCTGATTGCTCCTAACTGCTTCTGCCTGCCAGCCTGATCACCTCCTAACCACTCCCCTGCCAGCCTGATTGACACCTAACTGCTCCCCTGCCAGCCCAATCACCCCAAATGCCCTCCCCTGCGAAAATGGTCACCTCAACTGCCCTCCCCTGCTGGCCCAGTCACCCCTAACTGCCCTCCCCTGCTTGCCTGGTTGCCCCAAACTGCCCTACCCTGCAGGCCTGGTCCCCCTAACTGTCTTCCCATGCTGGCCTGGTCGCCCCTAACTGCCCTTCCCTGCTGGCCTGATTGCCCACAACTGCCCTCCCCTGCTGGCCATTTGGGTGGCCATCTTGTGTCCACATGGGGGTGGCCATCTTTGACCACATGGGGGTGGCCATCTTGTGTGAGGTCATGATGGTCAATTAGCATATTCCCACTTTATTAGATAGGACTAGACTAGAGGCCCTATGCATGAGATTTGTGCACAGGAGAGGAGGGTTTCCCTCAGCCCGGACTGCACCCTCTCCAATCTGGGACCCCTCGGGGTATGTCTGACTGCCAGTTTAGGCCCAATCCCACAGAGATTGGGCCTAAACCGGCAGTCGGACATCCCTCTCATAATCCAGGACTGCTGGCTCTAACTGCTCACCCGCCTGCCTGAATGCCCCCTAACAGCTCCCCTGCCAGTCTGATTGACATCTAACTGCTCCCCTGCTGGCCCGATCACCCACAACTGCCTTCCACTGCCAGCCTGATCGTCCACAACTGCCCTCCCCTGCCACAACCCACCTCCTCCGCATGAGGCAGCAGAGACTCCGGGACTGGCTTCCTCTGCACTGCACAGAGCCACAGGACCCCTAGGCCCCACTGCATGGAGCAACTGCTGGGCCCCGCCTCCACTGTGCATGCGGCCATCTTGTGACAGCCATCCTGTGGCAGCCATCCTGTGGCAGCCATCCTGCACGAGGGCCACTTGGCTTTTATTGTATAGATATATCACATCCTATTTTATTTGCTTCTATGGAGAACCCTGACTAATACATTAGGTTTGAGTTTTGGGTCCCAGACTTACTAGTTGGGTGATGCTGGACAAGTTACCTGCAACTCAGGACTAGTTGGAATGAATAGGAATGCTAAGACTGTGCTCTAAAGACCTTGTATAGGTGTGTATGAAGGATAATGGTGGGCAGTAGGGAGAAATCTTGGAGCTTTTTATTTCTATACTATTGTTTTAACTTTATTTCTATTTAGTTGTTGCTTTTAATTGAGCTCACCCATTAAATTCTACTTGAAGAAGTGGGTCTACTGATTATAATCACACACCAGATGAGCTTTACTAGTAGGCTTCATTATACTTCTAACAAATAAGTGTTGTGTAAATGAATTCAGCTTGAGGCATGCTAGGATCTCCAACTGGTGGGGTCAGTTGGGACTGTGGCTAAGGGAACTGATTCCCAATGTAGATGAGCTCCCCAAAAGTATCCAGTGCCCCAAATGACAGTGTCTTAAAAGGAGATGAAAACCCAGATTAGATTGGATTAGTGTACATACACAGGGGTTCAGCCGAGTGGACAAAGAACAGCAGTGAGAGTTTCCGGACGGGGTGATAGTGCTATGGGTGAAATCCATTATTTGGTCTAAGGCTGCACAAGTAATTCTCTGCCTCCCCACCTGAGGTGGGGAGTGATGCTTCTGATATACTTGCTCCTGATCAGATTGTTTCAGGAATAAAGGGGTTAATCTTGATATGCAAGTCTCTGTTGCCATGGTGAGTCTGGCTAGGGCAAGTAAGGTCTGACACTAGATCATATGACCTTTTTATTGTCAGAAACCCTTTACCTACAGGAGATACTCAATAAAAAATATGATAGATAAATAAATCCTCAATGTCACTGTACAGCTCCCAATACAAACGCAAAGAGGAGCATAGTATTAGATGTAAGAATATCATGTCCGTGTTTTCAAGGAGATGTTCTCTTTAAAGTGCAGCAGATCACCTCCCCCAGAAACAAATCCTTGCTTTTCCAGGTGTAAGAACATTTCTGCAGAAAGACTTTAACAGGAAAATTGGTATATGGTGTTGTAGTCCACCTTAACACAGCAAATGAAAAGATTTCTACAAGAGGGAAATAGCCATTTTTCATAAGATGGTGAAATATAATACAAGTAGAGTTTATTATTGGAACTGACTTTATTATTGACCCAGACTAATTCTCTGTGAAATTTGACCAGTTTGCATTTTGCATTTCATTCAGTTTCTTCTATAATAGCTTTAGGAGAGGTGGTTTTGACCAAAAGGGTATCAGATATAGCTTAAAATTAATAATTTAAAATCTGTGGTGGTGTAAGCGATTAAGAGCTTTTTTTCTTCTTCTTTTTCTTCTTCTTTTTGATAGTAGCATCTGGTTTCAAGTCCAAGGTCTGCATACTTACCAGCTGGGTGACCTTGGACAAATTGCTTAACCTCTATAAGTCTCAATTCCCTCACTTGTTAGGTAAGAGCAATAATAATACCTATTGCCTGATAGGTACTGAGTTTGAAGATTATATGGGGACGTTCGTGTAAAATACTTATTAGGCAAGTGCCTGGCATATAATGTAAATTGGTAAGTGTTAGTGATAAATTTTCCATTTTGAAAAAAAAAATGATGGCTATGTTTAATAGATACAAATCATCTTCCATTCCTAAATTGAAGTGAAATCTTATTGTGGGTAATGATTACAATGGTGTCCTATTTACAGAGTTTCTTTTTATAAAAAGAATATATTTTTATTGATCTCAGAGAGGAAGGGAAAGGGAAAGAGAGAGAGAAACATCAATAATGAGAGAGAATCATTGATCAGCTGCCTCCCACAAACTCCCTGCTGGGGATCCAGCCAGCAACCCGGGCATGTACCCTGACCAGGAATCAAACTGTGACCTCCTGGTTCATAGGTCAATGCTCAACCACTGAGCCACACCAGCTGGGCCAGAGTTTTTTGTTTGTACATTGAAAACATTGATAGTATCATGGTCTAAACTGGCTCTGCTCACTCTGACTTTGGGAAAGATGTTGGCATGAAATGAAAAGTCCTACTTCAGATCAATCAATATAGGATGAGAAGGGAGGGGAGGTCAGGAAGATCAGTAGGAAAAATAGGGAGTAGGGCGGGAGGGATGGGGAAAAGAGAGGGGGGGAGAGAGAGAAAAAGAGAGGGAGAGGGAGGGCTCATAAATAGTTTAGAACTGCTTTCTGGGTAATTGGAACTAAACCCTCATCATGGGTCTGGTTAACACTTGTACCTCTGCTCCCCTCTCCCCAGAGACCACCTTCCCTGGCCTTTGCTGTTGCTCAGGCTCTTCCTGGTGGTACCCTTAGGATTGTCTCAAGGTGATAGTCACAGACGCTACCTTCAGAATAGCTGGAAGTTAATAAATTGCAGCTACTGTTATTTTACTACTTATATTTGGGAATTCAAACTCTATAGGATCACATCTAAGTAACAAATACGAGGAGTGAAAGATATTAAGCTTACATAAGACCCACCAAAGTGAAAATTTAGCTCAATGGCCCAAGGTCAACTTTTGAATTGCTGAGTATTGTGAAATGAGGCAACCCGTTTTTAGCCAGAGTCAAAGGGCTTAAAGCCAGGACTGAAATTAGGAAGACTGCCAACTGGGAAGAGTAGGTAAACACAAGCCTGAACCAGGATACCTGGTCACATCGGTGAAGAGGTGAAGAGGCAATCAGTCTCTCAAGGAGACTCATGTTGGCATTCATTCAAGCTCTGAGGCAAGCTGGCCGCAAGCTGGAAACCTGAAACTTTCAGATACTTGCAGAGCATCGTGATCAATGTCTCTAATCCACTCCGCAATGATGGGAAGTCTGATTATTTAGCTTTAATCACCATTCAATTAGCAATACCAGACCTGCTCTCAAATCTACATTTAACTAATATTTACTGTGTATTTTTGCTCTTTATTCTTGTTCTCTCAGAAGCAGCGTGAGTTTTAAGTTCACATCTGTAACTAATGCTATAACGTTTCTATGTTTCAGTGTTTGCCTTTTGTTGTCACTGGCTCTGGTAGATGGTCTGCCTCTCAGCCAGGAGTGAAATGCTCAGTCAGGTTTCAGTCCAAGTGGGTGTGTTTTCTTGGAAAATCCTAAAGCAAGAATTTTCAAATGACCATGAAGTGTCTCAAATTCTATGTACTGAATAGCAATATTTAAAGCATCTTGCATGAAGAATTCATGCATATGCCATCACTTTTGTTATTTTCCTTGTTCCCATTCTGAGTGATAGTCTGATGAACTGGAAAGAACCTTAACTCTTGGACCACACAGCCCATATTTCAGTTCTGACTCTCCCACATGCTCTAACCTTAAGCAACTAACTTGGCCTCTTGGAATAAAGAAGAACAGCTCTCTTTTTAAAAGTGGGGTGCTGCCCATTTGAGAGAACTGTTAGAATGAGATGAGAAAATATGTGGAAAGATGGAGCACATGATAAGCATTCAATAAAATACTGTTGTTTTTATTATTCTTGTTGTCACTAATCATAGTTCCCCATATCATCAAATCACTCTAAGATATTAGTGGTTTTGCATATGCCTTGCGAAATGATCATAATTTAAATACTTTACTAATTAGAGCATATTTGTCATTGAACAGGGCTCTTGAAAAGTCCCTGCTCTTAAGTCATAGAATTTATAAAATGTGATGTGATAGTGCTAATGGTGGTTATTTCTATTTTCAGAAATCTTAGTACTGGATGCCTTTCTTTAAAAAGCTGATCACTTACTAACGGATGCAAAGTAAGACATGATTTCTGCCTGCCCTCAAGAAAAATAAGCCTAGCATGGAGTATGAATAAAACACAGGAAGAAAAATCCAGTGGGTACCATAAACAAGATGCAAAGTAAAGAGAACACTGGGTAAATGGATCAGAAAGGCCTTGATGGCCATGCAAAGATTTACCATGGACACATGGGGAAAGGCGTGAAGAGGAAGGGATTTCTGGTGGAAGAACCAGCATTATAGTAGATACAGGAAACTATGGCATGTTTGGTGGTAAAATTATAGACATGGTGTAGAGTAACTTTTCTCAAATTCTTTTAGTAGTTCAAAATCTTTTATAAATATTTTTTTATCCTCACCTGAGGATTTATGGAGAGAGTAGAAGGGAGGGAGGAAGGGGGAGAGAAAGAGAGAGAGGAAAAGAGACACATCGATGTGAGAGAGACACATCAATTGGTTGCCTCCTGAACAGGAGGCTGGGGCTGGACATTGAACCCATGACTCTTTGGTTTGCGAGCGGATACTCTAACCACTGAGCAAACTGGCCAGGGCTAAATAAAATGTTATGCAGAACCCTCATATATAAACTATTTCAGATTAATAACTACTCCCTAAGTTTAGATTTAACATAGTTACCCCTACAATGCTCTGGTATCATGGCATTTAGGCATTTGAGTTGCAGAGGAATAGGCAATAAATAGTTGTAGTCTCGGCATTTGTTGTGCTTGGATCAAAATTTCATGAGACTCTCCTCGGATCATTAGGATTCCAGAAAACTCATTTGAAAAACCACTGGAATAGAAGAATTTGTAATACAGCCTGACAGGTTTATCCTCCTTCAATTAAAACTGGGAGCCTTTGGAGGTTTTTCAGTGTGAGAATGCTATAGAATAGCATGGCTACAGGAAGATTAATCTTTTCAAAGAAGTAGGATAAATTGGAAGAAATGAAAGTGAGAGACAGGGAAACCTCTTACTTAGCAGACTGTTGAAATAGTGCAAAGAAGGCTAAACCAAAGCTCAAAATGAGGATGGAATGGGATGAAATATTTATTCACATTCTGTTTTAAATTGGAGCTTTACTTCCCAGTAAGAGAACATTGTTTTAATTTCACAGTCTTAATAGCACAGTTGCTATTATTACTTCTACATTATAGGCTCACATACATTTTGTTGGCTTTTTTAAAAATTTCATCTCTTTGAAAATTAACTGCTTGCTCCCTAAGAAATTGAATCTCCTGTAATTATTTTGGAAGGTATATTTTTAGAATTGTGTTTAATTGGAAATGATGATCTGAAGATTTTTCTTTTTTTTTTTCTTTAGGGTTTTAGTTCTTTAGCTCTTGGTCCATAAAGACTCTTAGGTTCCTCTTTCCTGTATGAGATAAATTAGATGTAAATCACATGTCACTCTTTAAAAAATAACTTGCTTCAAATGAGTCCAGAACCTTTTATTTTTATTTTTGTTACATGAACTTAGCACGAGATAGGATCTTCATTATCAAGCTGGCTGGGCTTGATAAGTTACTGTGAGACCCATTTCACGTATAGAGAACGAAGTTCAGATAGGTTACATGATAAGGCAAAGGACAGAGAAGAGAATGTTACAGTTCCAGGATCAAAGCCAGGTTTTTCTATCCTAAGGTGCTGCAAACAGCATCCTGAGGTTTCCTGGTCTCGTCTCTTATTGCAAGGAAGTCTCCAGAAACTTTCAGCAGCAGCTGGCATTTTCATGAAAGCTTCCCCTGACAAACTGCCCTTCCTGGTTGCAAAGTTCTTTTCCTTCCAGGTTCTGTAATCCTAGGAGGATAAACCTATTAGGTTACAAATAGCTACAAAAGGAAACCAGATTTGTGCACAGTAGCTAGGAATTTGCCTTTTAGTAGCAAACTTTGGAAAAACTAAAAATGTCAGGAACATGCTGGGATTTCAGGCACTGACTAGATTCTTGGAAAGTGAGTATTTTAGGAAAAGGATATTTCCTGGAGACTCACCAAAAGCAGAAAGCTTTTTCCTGAACTTTGTATAACCCAATCCTTTCTCATCACAGAATGACAATTTATGGCCAATAGTAGTGATAGTAGAAGGGTTGTTTAGCCAGGTACAAGGGTACGGATGGAAATGGTTGATGTCTCATGTTTAATGGGCAGATCGAACAGGAAGAATGATCCATTAGAAGGCAGACAGGAGGATATGGCAACTGAAAGAAATGTCAGAGGGGAAAACAAATGCATTAGATTTTCTTTTCACAGAATAACGGTTTCCTTCCCATGACAAGAGACAAAGCAAAAGTAAGATTTCATGCCTACCGATGACAAGCAATTTTCGTCGATTTACAGTATTTCTCTAGGCTAGTGTTATCCAGTAGAATTTCTGTAATGATGGAAGTTTTTTATATCTCAGTTGTCAAAGTGTTAGCACTTGAAATGTAGCTGACACTATCGAATAAGTGATTTTTAAAAATCTTTAATTAATGTAAATTTAAATAGCCTCATGTGTCTAGTGGTTACAATATTGGTCAGGGCATCAGGCAAGGTAAGAGTTGAAACCATTTCTCCACCTTTCATTCCTATCCAGTCAAATGAGTTTTTGTTAGTTTTATTTATCCTAAGTATTACAAAAGATTTGTGGTGAGATTGCTGGTAGAAGTTAGCTTTTACCTGTGAAAAAATCTAAAGCAAGTGAGATGGCTAGCTTGATCCGTAATTTCAGCTATCAGAAATAGTATTCTTAAAATAATAATTTTACAAACATGCACTAATCATTTCTGTCTAAAGACAGAGCATGAAACTCATTTATATAAAATAGCATAGGAAATTAATGAGTTAAAGTAAAAATCATTTAGGTTGACAGTTACTTTTGTGCCATGAAAGTATTAGCCAATGACATGAACCTCCTTTCTTGGGGGTTACACATTGAAAGAAAAGGAGGAACCAGTAAAAAGAAAGGTGAGACTATCGTGCAGGCTTTGCACACGCAAGTGTCTCAAGGGCTGGACAAATAACGTAAAGTCATACTAAGTGTGAAGCAGGGAGCACTGCCCACTTCCCTGCCCCCTCCCCCACCCCATCACCACCAAGGGAATTTTACTGATCTGGTTACACCAGGGGACCACCTGCTCAGCCAATCTGCCCCAACACTGCCACCACGCTCCCAACACAATTGGGGCAGCCACCTGGCCTCTTTCAAGCAAGTTTGAAGACCACTGTACTACATGATTTCTAAAGTTCCCTTCAGTTCTAGTATCTTTGATTCTAAGATTATATAAATTCAATATTTTTGGTGGGAAAAAATGAGTTTTGTTTTCATCCAAATGCTAAATCTTGGAGTTCTGATTAATAGAGGTAACTTCATAGCAACTACAAGTATTTATGAGGTGAGGATTTGAAGATTATTATATGAAAATATTTTTCTATGTAAAATACTATTTACTGTTTATTTGCATGCCAGCTCAGAGCCTCTACATTAAGGGGCAGCCATGGGCAAAACCTAATCAGTAGTATGTGTGCCTTATATATTTTGCATAACCACTCACCAACAAACAAGGAACATAGCTGGTGCTCAATTAATGTTTAATAAATGTACAGTGCAGAACTTTTGCACAGTAGTCAAACTTTTGCCCAGTAAGAATAATTACCCTACCTTTCCATACTGAAAAACTTCTAAATCTTTGATGTTATAATGTCTGACATGATTCATTTCATTTTGTGTCTTTGATGTAGTTAATGGTTCAGTAGTCAATGGCTTATCTCAATCATAGTCCTAAGTCCATCTTCTTTTCTATCTCTATCATCACCTCCGTGCTCCAAACAGGTGCCACACATTGTGAATGTAAGGTTGCTGAGTGCTAGCTTTTGTTGTGTTCCTTTAAAGATTATCAGGCTTCATTCACATTTTATAACTTTGATCTTTGAAGCACCTTTTTAAGTCATTTTAAGGAAAATCTAGAATAAAATGTACATGTTTTATTTGAGCCACACTCTGAGATGGGGCCTCTTAGGTAGACTCTCCTGAGTGTTTTGTGTATTCAACAAGGCATCTCTCCTGTAGCTGAGAGGAACTCAACTCCCAGCTGTGTGTGAGTTTGACGAATTACTAATTTTACAGTTCTGATATAATTTTTCTTCCCCTGCAATATGTTTTTAGTCTGGACCCATGGGCTACACATTCTTCATGTGCATTTGGTATTCAGACAAAGAATACGGATCCCCAGTCAGATTGTTGTAGGCCTTTCTCTACAAAGTTCCTTAATCTCAGATGCTTTTTCCAACTGCTCCAGCCTCCTCAAATTGGCATATCATCTCCCCAACTCCACGAGACTGCCAGGCTTATTTTGGTTTCTTCATTCCTATAACTGCAGCCCAGAAATTACCTCTAAGCAAGAAGGTCAACTTACTCATTTCTTTCCTCAGGGACCATTAACTGCACTGCCAATGGGCCAGTTTCTAAAAATAGATGTTGTCTATACTTTGTCCAGTTTTCTATTTGTTTATGGATGAAGGTGAATGCTAGATTCCATTACTCTCTCATGGCCAAACGCAGAAATGTTTTGCTTTTCAAGCATAACTTCCTTTCATGCTTGTAATTTCATTTTAGTTTCTTTTAACACACAAGGTTCCCTCTCACCAAGGTGCTTATATATGTACAAAATAAAACATTCCTGAAGAAGAGATTGCTTTTGCTTTGGCTGTCGTTTTTGTCTCTTCTCAAGAGATTCTGAAAGATTTTTCTGATATGCGTTTTTGACTGGACAAGACGCATCGGGACTCTCGGTGGAGATGGATGAGAAGCACTGGGCCCTGTTCACTCTCAGTTCCAATCATCTGTGGTGGTACCTGAAGTTGTTGGCTGCCATAAAAATAAATTTTAAACATCAGTGAAAACGAAAGTATTAAATTATATTGATTTTTATTGTAATTAATTAATTAATTATAAGATAACTGATAGAAAAAATTTCCCTTGATGGTTGACTTTTGTTTCCCATTCTAGGTGTTTTAGGCACCTCTAGGTTTCAGTGAAACGCTAGGTGATGCGACAGGGTTTTTTATGAAAAAATTTTGAAAGCTGGTCTTAAGTGTAACTATGAAGTTGGCGATTACTATTCATTCCAAAGCAGGAAGAGGAAGTAGCTGCAGATCTAGTTACCCAAGAATTATCAAACTTTTATCCTAGAAGATGAGAAATATAGAATTAATACCAAAATTCATCTTAATGTAATCATTATGAAGCGTCAGTGAACATATAGCTTAATAGCTTAGTTCCATTTGAATTAGAAAATTTACAGATTTTACAGGATGCAAAGGTGCAAAGATCATGTCAGACTTTTTATACTGTCGTTCAGATCTCCACAATACAACTCCATTTAAAAAATTAGTTTTTAGTGTGCAATTAAGATATGCTATAGGCTAGAGGGACAAGAATGCTCAAATGACCTAACCCTTTATTCAAGGACATTCTTAGTTTAATAATAGTGTTGTGTAGTATAAACCTTATAAACACATTGAATCACATTTTTTTTTTTTTTTTTTTTAATTTTTCGCTTAAAGTATTACAAAGGGTATTACATAAGTATCCTTTCCCCCCCCCCCTTGACAAACCCCTACCCTCCCTTACCCCCCAGTGTCTTATGTCCATTAGTTATGCTTATATGCATGCATACAAGTCCTTCGGTTGATCTCTTACTCCCCTCCCTCCTGTCCCCCAACTCTCTCTGGCCTTCCCACTGCAGTTTGACAATCAGTTTGAGGCAGCTCTGCCTCTGTATCTATTATTGTTCAAAAGTTTGTAATGGTCTTTATTATCCATGAATGAGTGAGATCATGTGGTATTTTTCCTTCATTGACTGGCTTGTTTCACTTAGCATAATGCTCTCCAGTTCCATCCATGATGTTGCAAATGGTAGGAGTTCCTTCTTTTTAACAGCAGCATAGTATTCCATCGTGTAGATGTACCACAGCTTTCTAATCCATTCATCTACTGATGGGCACTTAGGCTGTTTCCAGATCTTAGCTATGGTGAATTGTGCTGCTATGAACATCTGGGTGCATATATCCTTTCTGATTGGTGTTTCTGGTTTCTTGGGATATATTCCTAGGAGTGGGATCACAGGGTCAAATGGGAGTTCCATTTCCAATTTTTTGAGGAACCTCCATACTGCCTTCCATAGTGGCTGCACCAGTCTGCATTCCCACCAGCAGTGCACAAGTGTTCCTTTTTCTCCACATCCTCTCCAGCACTTGTCGTTTGTTGATTTGTTGATGATGGCCATTCTGACAGGTGTGAGATGGTACCTCATTGTTGTTTTGATTTGCATCTCTCGGATGATTAGTGACTTTGAGCATGTTTTCATATGTCTCTTGGCTTTCTGAATGTCCTCTTTTGAAAGGTGTCTATTTAGATCCTTTGCCCATTTTTTGATTGGATTGTTTATCTTCTTTTTGTTAAGTTGTATGAGTTCCCTATAAATTTTGGAGATTAAGCCCTTATCAGATATGACGTTGGCAAATATGTTTTCCCACGAGGTGGGTTTTCTTGTTGTTTTGTTGATGGTTTCTTTTGCTGTGCAGAAGCTTTTTATTTTGATGTAGTCCCATTTGTTCAGTTTCTCTTTAGTTTCAACTGCCCTAGGAGCTGTATCAGTGAAGAAATTGTTTTGGCATATGTCTGAGATTTTGCTGCCTTTGTATTCTTCTAGAATTTTTATGGTTTCCTGTCGTACATTTAAGTCCTTTATCCATTTTGAGTTTATTCTTGTGTATGGTGTAAGTTGGTGGTCTAGTTTCATTTTCTTGCATATGTCTGTCCAATTTTCCCAACACCATTTATTGAAGAGACTATCTTGGCTCCATTGTATGTTCATGCCTCCTTTGTCAAAAATTAATTGAGCATATTGGTTCGGGCTAATTTCTGGACTCTCTATTCTATTCCACTGATCTATATGCCTGTTCTTGTGCCAGTACCAGGCAGTTTTGAGAACAGTGGCTTTGTAATACAGCTTGATATCTGGCATTGAGATCCCACCTACTTTGTTCTTTCTCAGGATCGTTGCAGCTATTCGGGGTCTTTTTTTATTCCAGATGAATTTTTGGAGAGTTCGTTCTAGATCTGTGAAGAAGGCCATTGGTATTTTAATGGGAAGTGCGTTGAATGTATAGATTGCTTTGGGTAGTATGGACATTTTAATGATGTTGATTCTACCAATCCAAGAACATGGTATGTTCTTCCATCTGTTTATGTCTTCCTCTATCTCTTTTTTCAACGTCCTGTAGTTTTCTGAGTAGAGGTTTTTAACCTCTTTAGTTAAGTTTATTCCTAGGTATCTTAATTTTTTTGGTGCGATGGTAAATGGGATTGTTTTTCTGATCTCCCTTTCTGAAAGTTCACTATTGGTGTATAGAAATGCCTCAGATTTCTTGGGGTTAATTTTGTATCCTGCTACATTGCCAAATTCATGTATTAAGTCTAGTAGCTTTTTGATGGAGTCTCTAGGGTTTTGTATGTATAATATCATGTCATCTGCAAATAAGGACAGTTTTACTTCCTCTTTTCCAATTTGGATGCCTTTTATTCCTTCTTCTTGCCGAATTGCAATGGCTAATACTTCCAGTACTATGTTGAACAGGAGTGGTGAGAGTGGGCATCCCTGTCTTGTTCCTGTTCTTAGGGGAAATGGTGTTAGTTTTTGTCCATTGAGTATGATGTTGGCTGTGGGCCTGTCATATATGGCTTTTATTATGTTGAGGTATGATCCTTCTATTCCTACCTTTCTGAGAGTTTTTATCAAAAATGGGTGTTGGATTTTGTCGAATGCTTTTTCTGCATCAATTGATATGACCATGTGGTTTTTTTCTTTCAATTTGTTTATGTGATGTATCACATTTATTGATTTACGGATGTTGTACCATCCTTGCATCTCTGGGATGAATCCTACTTGGTCATGGTGTATGATCCTTCTGATGTACTGCTGGATCCGATTTGCTAAGATTTTGTTGAGGATTTTGGCATCTATGTTCATGAGGGATATTGGCCTGTAATTCTCTTTCATTGTGATGTCTTTACCTGGTTTTGGTATTAGGGTGATGCTGGCTTCATAGAATGAGCTTGGAAGCGTTCCTTCCTCTTGAATTTTTTGTAGTAGTCTGAGGAGGGTAGGTTTTAGTTCTTCCTTGAATGTTTGGTAGAACTCCCCTGTGAAGCCGTCTGGCCCTGGGCTTTTGTTTGCTGGAAGCTTTCTGATGACTGCTTCAATTTCTTCCATAGTTATTGGCCTATTGAGGTTTTTAGATTCTTCCTGATTGAGTTTTGGAATGTTGTATTTTTCTAGGAATTTGTCCATTTCCTCCAGGTTGTCCAGTTTGTTGGGGTAGAGTTGCTCGTAGTATTGTTTAACAATCATTTGTATTTCTGTGGGGTCTGTTGTTATTTCGCCTCTATCATTTCTGATTTGGTTTATTTGGGACCTCTCTCTTTGCTTCTTGGTGAGCCTGGTTAGGGGTTTGTCAATCTTGTTTATCCTTTCAAAGAACCAGCTCTTGGTTTCATTGATTTTCTGTATTGTTTTTTTGGTCTCTATTTCATTGATTTCTGCTCTAATCTTTATTATCTCCTTCCTTCTGCTCACTCTGGGGTTTTCTTGTTGCTCTCTTTCTAATTCTTTGAGTTGTAGAGTTAGATGATTGACTACCATTTTTTCTTGTTTTTTGAGATAGGCCTGTAGAGCTATAAACTTTCCTCTCAGGACTGCTTTCATTGTGTCCCAGAGGTTTTGGATTGTTGTGTTTTCATTGTCATTAGTGTCCAGGATGTTTTTAATTTCTTCTTTGATGTCATCGGTAACCCAATCAATATTTAATAACATGCTATTCAGCTTCCAAGTGTTTGAGTATTTTGGGTTGGTTTTATTGTAGTTTATTTCTAACATTATGCCATCGTGGTCTGAGAAGAAGCTTTTTATGATTTCAATCTTCTTGAATTTGTGGAGACTTTGCTTGTGACCCAATATGTGGTCTATTTTTGAATATGTCCCATGAGCACCTGAGAGGAATGTATATTCCGCAGCTGTGGGGTGAAGTGTTCTGAAGATGTCAATTAAGTCCATCTGATCTAGTGAGTCATTTAGGATTGCTGTTTCTTTGCTGAGTTTTTGTCTAGTGGATTTATCCAGTGATGTCAGTGGTGTATTAAAGTCCCCTACTATGATTGTATTGTTGTCGATCTCTCCCCTGATATCTTCCAGAAGTTTTCTTATGTATGTGGGTGCTCCTGCATTGGGTGCATATATGTTTACCAGGGTTATATCTTCTTGTTGTATTGATCCCTTTAGTATTATGAAGTGGCCTTCCTTATCTCTGGTTATGGCCTTCACTTTGAGATGTATTTTGTCAGATATAAGTATTGCTACCCCAGCTTTCTTTTCCTTTCCATTTGCGTGAAAGATATTTTTCCATCCCTTCACTTTCAGTCTGTGTGAGTCCCTTCTAATGAGGTGGGTCTCTTGTAGACAGCAGATGTATGGGTCATGTTTTTTTATCCATTCAGCCACTCGATGTCTTTTGGTTGGAGCATTTAGTCCATTTACATTTAAAGTTATTATTGAAAGGTATTTGTTTGTAGCCATTTCTTTTTGTGTGTGTGTGTATGTGGCTGTTTTCTTTCTGAGCTTGATATTTCTTCTTTTTACACCAGTCCCTTTAGCATTTCTTGCATGGCTGGCTTGGTGGTGATAAACTCCCTTAGCCCTTTTTTGTCTGTGAAGCTTCTTATTTCCCCTTCAATTTTGAATGATAGCCTTGCTGGATAGAGTATTCTTGGATTCAGTCCTTTGCTTTGCATCACTTTGTAGATTTCCGTCCATTCTTTTCTGGCCTGATGTGTTTCTGTTGAGAAATCATTTGATAATCTAATGGGAGATCCCTTGTATGTTACTTTCCGTCTCTCTCTTGCAGCCTGTAAGATTCTCTCTTTATCCTGAACATTTGCCATGGTAATTATGATGTGTCTTGGTGTGGGTCTTTTCGGGTTCACCTTGTTTGGAACTCTCTGGGCTTGTGTGACTTTTTTCTTCCCCACCTCAGGGAAGTTTTCTGATATTATTTCTTCGAATAGGTTTTCTAATCCATGTTCGTCTTTCTGTTGCTCTGGCACCCCTATTATTCGTATGTTGTTTCGTTTCATGTTGTCCCAAAGCTCCCTTAGGCTCTCCTCCTGTCTTTTAATTTTTTTCTCCATTTGCCGTACAGTTTGAGTGTGTTTTGCTTCCTTGTCTTCTAATTCACTAATTCGGTCCTCCGCTTCTCCCAGTCTACTGTTGATACTTTCAATGGAGTTTTTTATTGAAGCTATGTCACTCTTCATTTCTTCTTGGGACTTACTTAAGTTGTTGATTTTTTCATCTGTTTCTTCTAGCTTCTTGCATAAGTAGTTGAGTTTTTCATCTGTTTCTTCTTGCTTCTTGAACATGTGGTGCATGTACTCTAGGAACCTTATTCTGAATTCTTTTTCCGTCATGTTGCATATCTCTGTCTCACTTAGCTGCTTTTCTGGGGAGTCCTCCTTTTCTTTCCTTTGGGGGTTTCTTTGCCTACCCATGTTTGATCTCGCTGACATATGTAGATGTTGAGATGTTCAGTGGCTGCTCCCTGGGTGGCAGGGGCTCCTTGGGTTGTGGTTGCTGCTCAGATGGTTGCGGTAGCAGCTGCTTTCCAGTTGGCAGCAGCTCCTCTGGTGGGTGTTGTTCACAGCTGTGTTGGCTCTTCTGGCTGGTAGGGGGAGGCTTCAAGTACAGTTGCTGTTCCACAGACAGAGGGTGTGGTGATCAGGAGGCTGTGGTGATCAGGAGGCTGCGGTGCTCAGGGGGCTGCTGTTGCTTGGATCGGTCTGGGAAACGCTCCTCTCTTATGGGCACTGCACGGTCTGATCAGTTCCTCAGGATGCCCCTTTTAGTCTCAGTTCTCCGCAATCACAAAATCCAAATCTCAAATCTCCTGGCGCCAGCAAACCCGCGGAACTCCTTACCCTGGTCAGGGTCTGTGTCTGTCCCAAGAGACGCGGCTGTCTGCCATGCGGTCTCCCTCCGACCCTCTGGGCTCAGGTCTGGCAAACTTTCCTGCCCAGATCCCTGGTTTTTAACCTTTCCAGGGGAGGTCTGCCCTTCCAGGCTGCAAGCCGTCTCACCAGCTGAGTAAATTTGCCAATTCGGGGTGGGTGTTATTAGTTTCAGCTGCTTACTCCGTTTGCTCCGGGACAAGACCTGGGACGCGTCTGCCTATATCGCCGCCATCTTCCAACCGCCCTTCTAAAAAAATCTGAATCACATTTTTTTAAAAAATGCGAATCTATATATAAACGTTATCTCAAATAAAATTACTAATGTATTTAGATAAACAGTAGAGACCTTCATGCAATGTATTTCAGAGTATAATAACACTGTGACTTTTAAACTTCAAACATCCAGTAGCATAAACAGTGGTAAGTATGCCTGAGACAATTTGGAAAATTGCCTGGAAAGAGTCGGTGCTGCAAATTGTTTTACCCAACATGCAATATCTGAATTGGAGGGCCACAAAGCACTCTGCACATTAGGTACCTCCACATTCCCCTCTCCCTTAGAGTTAGTTACAGGAGTTCCTTGTAACAAAACCCATTTTTAAAAAAATATATTGCAACGGATGGTAGTTCATTGATTTAGTCACATTTCTGGTCTTTTGTAGTACAGTTCAAGATTGTATTGTTTTCTTGACCAAGCTAAAATAAAACAGATGCCAGTGAATCAGACAAAGATGTGAATTTGGCATATGAGTAGACAGAGGGTAGAATTAATGTTTCTTTCTTGTTTAGTTAAGCAATGATAAACATATTCTGTTATGGTGAACAAGGAGTAATGCTTTAGAGTAGTAAAAACAGTTTAGTTTTGCCAATTCTGAAATTTGTAATAAATTAAGCATTAGAGAAAATAAGGAACAAACAGAAACATGATATCAACATGTGGAAAATCTACTAAACAGTAGGAAGACCTGCTGGTCTCAACTTAAAGTTTTAAGTGCTAATGTTCATATAAAATTTTAAAAGAATTATTTATTATGTGGGAGCTTGTTCCTCAGCCTTGAGTACCCACTAATTGAACAGGGTATTTCACTCATTGAATCGCTCATTCAAATACCGATTGAATGTGGGTGGGTGTGGTGTCTATTTGTATATGTAAATGTAAATAATGTGCTGAGTGGTGTAGGATACATATTACATTTGGTGAAAATGCAGCCATCTTAATATTCACTATGGGGTGAGAGGAAGACATGATCAGTTTCTGACAAAGCATAATTTATTTTTAACTCAAATTTGCATTCATGTTTTACAAGAAAAAAAGAATGATTTCAAAATGTACCAATATGACCAATGTTTACAAAATTCATGGGTCTATAAGTTTGGATGTTTTCAAGGGAAACAAAACAAAGTTTTAGTCAATGACAAAATAACCCAAGGTCCATGGAATGTGTTCTTGCTTAGCAAGAAAGTTTAAATGTAGCATGATGACATACTAGAAAGGTACCCGGGTTAGTTATCAAGAATCTAAGAGAATTTAAATGGGAAGCAGATATCATTTTCATTCTAAAACTGGTATTTTTTATATAACATATCTAGGTCAAATCTTTCAATATTAACACTCTCTCCAAACATTTCTATCATATCCTATTAAATCACTTTTGCTTATAGCCTTAACTAGACATTATATGTAGTAAAATAGAAGTTAAAATTTTTGAGCTATGATTTTTTTCATTTTTTTCTTTCAGCAAATTTTAAACAAGAAATTATGATAAATTTAAATGCATGATAATTTTAATAAAATACTCCAATATAAATAAACCAATGAAGAATGTCAAAAATTATTCATAAATAAACTAATATTTGCAATATATGCACGAAATCATTTAATAAATAATTCTTTGTCTAAAGTTTTTATTTGTAACTGAAACAGAAAGTTCTTGGTTATTATCTTTCCAAATAATATTTTATGTCACCATGGAGAAAGAATTTGACTCATCAGCATTCAATAGTTTCATTAAAGCTCTCTGTGTAACATTTTTTGGAATCTATAATAATAAAAGCATAATATGCTAATTAGACCGGACAGCCAAATGACCTTCCGGGTGTCATTCCAGACGTCCTTCTGGACGAAGCTGCGGTGGCAGGGGCCAGGTAGAGGCAGTTAAGGGCGATCAGGCAAGCAGGCTAGCAGTTAGGGGTGATCAGGCAGGCAGGCAGAAGGGTTAGGGGTGATCAGGCAGACAGGCAGAGTGGTTAGGGGCAATCAGGCCAGCAGGCAGGTGAGTGGTTAGGAGCCAGCAGTCCTAGAATCTGAGAGGGATGTCTGACTGCCTGTTTAGATCAGGCTTAAACAGGCAGTTGGACATCCCCCAAGGGGTCCTGGATTGTGAGAGGATGCAGGCTGGGCTGAGGGACCCCCTCCCCTGCATGAATTTTATGCACCGGGCCTCTAGTTTTTAATGAAAACAGCTGAAATTCTTGCATTTAGAGTATACTTTGAACATTTGTATCCTTCCATCTTGCTAACTAATAATAAATGTAAATTTACAAGGTATAATTTTTAATTAATGCCTACCAATTGAGAATTATTAATTGTTCCAATATACTAAATGCTAAAGGACCAAGGGATTTAGTCTGCTGAATAAAAAATAAAATTGCTTCCTTAAGAACTAATAATAGGCCTGACCAGTTTGGCTCCGTGGATAGAGTGTCGGCCTGCGGACTCAAGGGTCCCAGGTTTGATTCCGGTCAAGGGCATGTACCTTGGTTGGGGGGACATCCCCAGTAGGGAGTGTGCAGGGGGCAGCTGATCGATGTTTCTCTCTCATCGATGTTTCTAACTATCCTTCTCCCTTCGTCTCTGTAAAAAATCAATAAAATATATTTTAAAAAGAACTAATAATAGACAATAATGTCTATAATAATAAACACTATGTTATTACTTTAATAACATATCATATGTACAAATTTTCTATAGTTTCTGAAAATTGTCTACAATATATGACAGAGAGTCACTGATGAATTTCTTTTTTCTCAGAAAAAATATCCTATGGGTATGAAATAAATAGATATCTTTTAATATATCAACCATGTAACTATTATTCCCAAACTAGAAATAATTTGGGTATTCTATTATATTTAAAAATTTGAAAGAATCAAAGTAATTTAGTTTAATTCCATCAAAGGTGTTTGTTCTCACTTCACACACACATATGTTTGTTGAACTTGCTGTTGAACACCATGATACTTTATCTCTATTTTAGAATGCATCTCCTAATTAAGACATTCTCACACAAAAGCACAATACTGATAATAACCTCAAGGTTATTTATAGTAATTGAGTTATAACATCTAACCTGCCATTCATATTCAGATTTTTGTCTCCAATGTGTCTTTTATAATTTTTTTCAAACCAGGATCCACTCAGAGTTCATTTATGGCATTTGGTTAAGTTTCATTGGGGTCTTTTCATCTAAAACTATCTTTATGTTTTTTGACTGTTTTTAATGACACAAATTTTTGTGAGAGTACAGGCCAGTTGTGTAGTAAAATACCCCACATTTTGGATTTGGGTGATTATTTTTTTAGGAACAAATTCAAGTCAAGTCAAGAAAGTTAACAACACAGTATAACCTTATAACTATGGGGGAACAAATTCGAACAGCCAAGATACAGCTACACTTTTGGATCACATCCCAATAAAACTTGGAGTCTGTCTGTATTTCTAAATTTAATCAGTTAAAGAGTTGTAATCAAATGTCTGTGGTGACCAAATTATTTTGAGCATGTTAAATCATGTCATACTTAACCTTCCTCTTTGATGAGTCTCTGCAA
The DNA here is from genome assembly GCF_028538775.1 of Myotis yumanensis. Taxonomy (NCBI): domain Eukaryota; kingdom Metazoa; phylum Chordata; class Mammalia; order Chiroptera; family Vespertilionidae; genus Myotis; species Myotis yumanensis. The sequence continues at coordinate 199,223,369 of NW_027223753.1, read as the reverse complement.
TTTTAAATAATTCCAATGAGTCATTTTTCTTAAAGTTTTTTGAGTGTGTGCCATTTGCATTACAGATGAGTTATTTCTCCCAAAAGTAGTTTTTCCTTTCTAGTCTCTTTTATAATTTCCCAACACTTTACTCACCCATCCCTATGTACTTCCAGGTTTGGTTTTTATTTTTTTAAATATATTGATATTGATTTCAGAGAGGAAGGGAAAGGGAGAGAGAGATAGAAACATCAATGATGACAGAGAATCATTAATCGGCTGCCTCCTGCTTGCCCCATACTGGGGATCGAGCATGTGCTCGGAACGACCTGTAACCTCCTAGTTCATAGGTCGACACTCAACCACTGAGCCACACTGGCAGGGCCAGGTTTGGTTTTTAAATGAACTATGTAAAGAATACCTAACAAAAAGATATTTAGGAATTAGTAGTTTTTCATTCTGATAGTTGGTTTACAAGTGTTCATCATATTTTCTGAACTTACCTTTATTTATACTTTTGCTTCCAAGTTAAAAAGAAATCAGTGATTTTCTAAATACTACTTCTGCTGCTTCTGACATAAATTTCTTTGTGAATTTTGATCTCTTGATCATCCTCAGCATAAAACTCATTGCAAAGTTCTTAGCTTTTGACTATGCATCTCCCTAAATCCTTCATTTGCCCAACTAACATCCTTAAGGTTTATAGCTCCTTCTCTAAAGATCTCCTCTGGGTCTTATCTTGCCAGGTTTTGTGGAAAGAAATTATTGATACTTCTCACTCACCTTTGACATACAAACCACTAATACTTAATTCCTGAAGTCACATACTCACACAATCAGACAGGCTGATTCCCAAACCTGTCTCTTGCGAGTTGAGACCTATCTTGGTTTGTAGAAAATAGTTCCTGTGTGTCTGTTGATAGCAACAGAAGTGATGGCAGTTGAAACTGCTTGAATGTAGAGCAATCAGCAGTGTCAATCACTGGTTCTAAATGTGTGGGCCATATCCTTTTTTATAAAAGGTCTCTAAATCATACATATGCATGTACTTCAGTAGCCTGGACATATATGGTCTATAACAATATATTATATTATGTTCAAATGCATATAGGTGATGTGAATAAGAAGTATTAGTAAATTAATAGTGGCTTTGTCATTATGGATTTTCCCAATCTGAAAATAGTGAAAATAGAAAGGCAGATATTTAAGACTGTGCTATATATGAACATGAATCCAGAAGGATGTATATAAAAATTGAATAGTAATAATCTCCAGCTGATTGAAACAAAGAGTAATCTTTAATTTCCTCCTTATAGTTTTATGAGGATGAGATTGCTTCTGAAACTCCCATACACCAAAAAACTTACACACTATTATATGTAGAGTGTGTATATACACATATATACACTATCTATAATAACAAAAATGTAATATGCAAATTGACAAACAGCAAAATGACCATCTGGACGACCTTCTGGACGACCACACTATGACACTCACTGGTGGCAGGCCAGCCAAGGCGGGTGTGATGCGATTGGTCTGGGAACCCCGCTATTGCCCCATGATTTCCCCTGCACAAGGAGGCCCAGGCCACCCTCTGTGGGGTGATCAATGGGAGACTTTATGATAGATTGCCCCAAAGAGGGAGGCCCAGGCCACCGGCAGGTGGGGTGATCGATGTGGGGAGGAGGGGTGCTCCATAATTGCCCCAAAGAGGAAGGCCCAGGCCATCCTCTGCGCTGTGATGGATCATGGAGCCCCGGCTGGGTGGGCAGGGCCTCCCTCTGTGGGGCAATCGATCTGGGGGCCCCACAATCAATTGCGCCACAGAGGGAGGCCCAGGCCAGCCAAGCAATTGCACTCCACAGAGGGAGCTGACCGGTGGCGGGGGAGGGCAGTGGCAGCAGCGGGGGCGGGGCCAGCTGCCAGCAGCTGGGGGAAGGAACGCCCTGATAGGCCCTGATCACTGGCTCAGGCCAGGGATACTTCCCTTGTACACAAATTTTGTGCACCAGGCCTCTAGTATATATATATATATATATATATATATATATATATATATATATATAGTATTTTCATGAAGCAAAAGTGCATCACATCCTGACACTCAGAAAACCTTGCAAGCCCCTGATTTAGTTGAGGATACAGTATATGGGCTTAGCTTCCCCAGTGTGTGTCACGGATTTCAGCTTTGATATTTTTGTGAATATTCAGACACTATAAACATATGTGACTTAATTTGAAGACTTCTAAAAGCTGTGTACCTGCTAGTAAATGGCTTTGGGAAGAACAGAATGCATTAAGGCTCATGTAAATGTTTTATAACAAAACAGCACATCTAAAGCTTTGCAATATGACCACCAAGGGCTCACTCTGCAGTAGCCAAATGCCATCCACACTTCCCATCAACTGTCAAAACTGCTCTTCAAAACTCTAAAGTAGTTAACGCTATTGAGAAAGACAGCTGCTCCCAAAGAGCAGACATGAAATCCTCCTTAAGAAATCCCACTTCTCTTTTTGATGCTTACAGCCCCATAAACTGAACCCCCATAACATTCTCAAATAGGTATCTCATCATTGCTCCAAACAAACTAAAAGCAAATAAATGGAGCCCATGTATCATTTTATGAGCGCGTCCCACATTACACCACACCATTGTTTCCGGGAGCCTCATTAAAGCAGCCACAGCTTTCTCACAGGGGCTGTGATCTGCTGGAGTCATCACCAACGGCTGTTGCACGACCTGGAGGGTTGGGTGTGGCCAGTCCCCAGCAACTTTCCTCTGGAGGCTTTTTTCTTGACCTGACCCCATTTTGAAACATGTTCTTCTGTTGTGGTGGTTGTGTGCTGTGGAAGGGAACATATCCTTTCTTTGTTTCACCATAGAAATAACACACAGCCCTCTCAGGGGGCAGAAGCAAAGTGTTTCACTAACCATAGAAAGTGCCTCTGCTCATGGATTTGACATGTTCTTACAGAAAAAAAAATAAAAACATCTGTTAACATAATTCATTTGCTAGGATATGAAGACTCTTAGAAATCATATACTCATTGGATTAAAACTATAATGAATGTTCCCAGAACGAAAAGCCTTTAAATCATTTGGTGATTATGGAAAGATTAAAGAAAATAAAATGTTGATTAGAAAAAAAATGAAGCAAAAAGTTATTAAAATATGTTAGATAGGTTCAACGTTGAAAACTATTTTTAAAGTGATCTGTTCTATTTTCTGTTAATTGTCTGAGAAAATTTGAGAGATTGTTATTTATAATTTATAACTCACTAGTTCCATTAAACAAACACAGGTTTTGGAAAATCTACTACAGACAGAAACTGTGATGGGACAAGAACAAACTACAGCATATCTCCCCCGCTTCGGAGCTGACAGCATGTAGTATGCGTCCTTGAATCTAAGAGTCTTATTGCTTCCCTATTTGACTAGGCCTCGCATCAGGACCAGCCTTTTACTTAGTGCACACATTAGGAGGGAATGTTTTTAGCCATTTTTGCCTCAAGCATTCGATTCCATCATCCTTACTGTACCTGATAGTCCAGAAGCAGGAATTAGAGTCTGGCACGCCACTCAATGCCATGGAAATGTTCCAAATCTCATTAGGCACAAAAGAATGCATAGACAAGGGCCTAAGAGAATTCTGTTCAACACCAGATTATTTTTCAGACTGCCTTCCTCTAAATGGGTGTTACTGCCCGTAGAGAATCTGACATATGTCCTTACGACTCCGAACAATTAGAGAGAAAGGCATCATAAATTTGACTGGGAAATGAGGATGCTGTAGCTTCCAGTTTATTTTCACTGAAGCAGTGTTTTGCTTACATCATTTCCCTGTTCGAAAATAATAAGTAGCTCCTCATTCCGAAGCCCTAAAATTTGACTAGAGGCTCAGCTTTAACTGGACTTCTGTCCACTGCACCTATCACTAGGATCTAGCCTAGGGCTGCGCTGTCTAATTCTATTGAGCACTTGAAATGTGGCTAGTGTGACTGAGGACTTAATTTTTAATTGTATTTCATTTTAATTAATTTAAGTGTAAATGAAAAAATGAAACAATACAATTTTCTATATTGATGACATATTGAAATGGTAACATTTCTATATGTTGAGTTAAATAAAATGCTTTGTTCAATTTTATTTCACCTGTTCCTCTTTTTTTTTAAATATACTTTATTGATTTTTTACAGAGAGGAAGGAAGAGGGGTAGAGAGTTAGAAATATTGATCAGCTGCCTCCTGCACACTCCCCACTGGGGATGTGCCCGCAACCAAGGTACATAAGGTACATGCCCTTGACCAGAATCGAACCTGGGACCCTTGAGTCCGCAGGCCGATGCTCTATCCGCTGAGCCAAACCAGTTAGGGCTTCACCTGTTTCTCTTTAATATAGGAATTAGAACATTCTCAGTGATATATGTGGCTTGTATTATATTTCTATCATACACTGCTGGTCTAGAGACAATGAAAACCCTTGCTTTTCTTGACACCCTGCACTTAAATAAAATATACCTTCTTTTCCAGATTTTCCTTCCTGATATAAAAGATCCTTGTGCTTGCAAGTGTCAGAAACCTAAGAATTTATTGGCACAATAAGTGAAAAGAGCAGAGATCAGGAGTCAGGGGCTGTAGCGATGTTATCAAAATTCAGTCTTACAGATAGCTAATCCCAGCAAAAGCAAAGCTTAAAATTTCCAGACGAAAGTCTCATTGGTTTGATTCATATGCCCCTTTTTAAACTGATCACTGTGGCAAAGGTAAAGGATTAAATATGTATTGACCAGACATTGGTCACATGCTTACACCAACATTAGAGTATGAAGAAAACCAATACCACTCACCTTATATTGGCTGATACCAAGGATGGGCTTGGTACTAAGAGAAACAGTAAGAAAAAGAACAGATGCTCAAAAGACCTGATTGCTCACCTAAAGGTTGTTTTTGTTTGTTTGTGTGTGTGTTGTTGTTGTTGTTTTTGTTATTGCTTTTTGCTTTTTCTGGGGTCATACTTTAAGACACCATTTCTTACTATGCCCTTTGCCATCCTCTCTGGCTTTATCTGCTCCTTCACCTCTCCTTTCCAACCTTCCCAAATAGCAACTCCACGAATAGGATGCTTTTTCTCTGACTTCCATGCATCTTCCAATTCCTCCCCCTTTTAAGTACCCAATGAAGTCCTACTCATCCTTCAAGTCTCTGTTCATTATCACTTTCTCTGAACTGTGATCTTTGATTCCCCCAGCCTAAGACATCTGTGGCTTTCCACTGTGTGTTTCCTCTGAAACTATACACCTTCTGATAGGTCACTTTCAAAGTAATATGCATAATTTGATTGCATAACAAGACTAATGTAGATGTGGAGAATAAGCCCTGCCTGAGTGAGTGGGTGCATTGAAAAGGAACCATTTCAGAAAAGTTAATGAAGGGTTGTTGAGAGGTGTTGACATGATTAGGAGTTGACCAGGTTTGGTAAAGAGCCCAAAGGTTGACAAAGGTAAAAGCTGTCACCACTCCTAGACCTGAAAGGCAAGGAAGAACCATGTTATTGAATTTGGTCAGAACTACAGCTGAGGAAGAAGAGCAGGCGGAATGAAGTGGTTTTAAAGCGAGGAACGCAGCCACTTCCTAAGCCGTGCCTGACAGGATGAAGGTGATGCAAATACACACTCCAGTTCTGTCTCCTCTATCTCATGCTGATGCATCCATTGGCTAACGCTAATCAGAAGGAAGAGGGGCAAGGGAGCCTTGGATGTGGTGTGTACAGATCAGCTTCTAGCAAAAGAGCAGAGCAGGGAGGGGTGAGACAGACAGAGAATAACCTGCACAGTCCTATCATTCTTTTGGTATTCCCAGCTCCTGGTACAATTCCTTATATATAGCAGCAAGTAAATATTGAGTGGATGAATGAATGGATGACTTTCCACAAATTCCTCTATTCTTGGTTCTTTTGATTCATTTTTCTTAACAAACACAAGACATGTAATGTTTTTTAAATAAACAAATGAATGCATAAATTAAAATAATTTTTAGTCCAATCGTGTGCTCTCCAATTTTGGAAAGTATCAGCGTCATACTTATCAGGAAACTTATTCTGCTGTGCTTTTTACCTATAATATCTAATTAATCCTCACAGAACCCTAATAAAATTGGTATACTCATCCCCTCTTTACAGGTGAAGAATTGAGGATCAAAAATATTTGAGAATGATCAGACAATGCTTTCCTCTTCAATTCTCCAACTGCATAAAATCAAAACAGAAAAATGATATGAATGCTTAAATAGTAAAGCCGTTTCTTTAATAAATTAAAAAATAAATCCATGAAACAGAAGTACTTCTCTCACCACTGAGCTATATAGACAGCAACCGAACTACTGCAATTTCAGTAGTCTTCAAAGTGGTCATGAAATAGGTCTTGGGGAAAAAATGGTAGCTAAAACCATGAATATACTTATTTTATTTTAATCGAACACTGTTTTTAGGGAATGGATGGTGGTGATTGTTGTACAACAATGTGCACATACTTAATACCTCTGAACAACACACTTTAAAATAGTAAAAAAAAAAAAAAAAAAAAAAAAAAAGCTCTAGCCCGTTTGACTCAGTGGATAGAGCATAGGCCTGCAGAATGAATTGTCCCAGGTTCAATTCCAGTCAAGGGCACATGTCTGGGTTGTGGGCTCGATCCTTAGTAGGGGATGTGCAGGAGGCAGCTGATCAATGATTCTCTCTCATCATTGATGTTTCTGTCTCCCTCCCTCTCCCTTCCTTTCTGAAATCAATAAAAAATAAAATAAAATGGTACAAAAAAAGGTTAATTCTGTTTTATGTATATTCTAACACACACACACAAGCAATGGGGACTTGAAGGAAGTCAATGTTGACAACTTTCTCAAAAAGGGAAGTAAATAGGGCAGGTCACTCAGAGGAGCATTTTTTGAGATGTAGGAAACTTGAGCAGATTCACTAGCCTGGAAAGGATCATTTAGAGAAACAGATGCATATCCACCAGCAGGGTAAAAGAGACACAAATCCTGAGGTAGCCCATTAAAATCCAAGATATTGAGCACTGTGCTTCCAATAATATTAAAACCCAATAATATTACAATTTTCTCAAAGTACATAAAATCTAAGCAATGTTATTCGCATTAACGTTTCCTTCAAGGATTTTTCTTATACGTATCTCACAATGAATTCAAATCAAATTTTATATTGATGGCATGCAGGTAGGGTTTTTTGTTTGGACTTTTTTTGTTTTGTTGTATGTGAGGGGACAGCTTTCTTAGTATTGTTTGTTCATTTATTTTTACTTCCTGCAAATTCACCTTAAGTATGAGTTCAGGTGAAGGGCAAAATGGTTCTATTTTTAAACATCCCTAATTACAGTTTATTGCCCCTTAGAAAACAGGGTTAAGTAAAAGGCAGAGAGTGATATAGTATGATCGTTTCTAAAGTCCAGAATGTGGTTTTTACAACTTGTGGAAGTGTGCATAACTATTAAGTTTTTCTTGCAATCCACCTTCTTCCTCTTCCCCAACGAGCAAGGGAGGTGGGAAGGGACCACATACAAATTGCAGCTACCCATTTGCTTCTGTTATACTTTCTTTCCTTTGAAGTTGGCAATAGCATTTGCTTTGATCAACTGTTGTAGGCCCTTTTTGACCACTGTCCCTACTGTCCCGTAAAAGTTCTTGTAATGTCCCAACCTGTTAGAAACAACCAGATAAATGTTCAGCGTTTCAGGAGGTGCACCTGTTTTTTGTTCTTGTGGCTGAAGTTGAGAGAGACCATAGCACTTGGATAAGCAACAGTTTCGGTTTTGCAATGCTTTATCTGTATGTCACAGGCAACTACTCATGAGAAAGGAAGTTTAAGACTTGTAGGTAACAAACCACTACCCTGATTCCAGGAAAATGCCCGTTTACTGAAGCCATTTTCCCCCCTTTTTATAAGATGTCTGTAGTCAGTTTAGCATTTAGGTCATATTCCAAAGACTTTAAGCTAATTAGCCTTATAAGAGCAATTTCATTCCTCGTGTATCAGCTTGACAGTTTTCTTCCGCCGAGAGCAGCATTTTCTGGTTTTCTATGATAATTGTTGAACCACACACGAGATGTTTCCTTATGTAAATGATCATTACTTGATCAAGTATAGACTTCAATCACTTTTCTAAAATTCACTTACAGATATAAATGTGTGTACATTAGTTACATATGTAGACCCACACAAATGCTAGCTGGTCACTGTGTCCAAGTGTAAGCTTTGTGAGTAATTTTTCATTTCCATACCATTTAAAAAGCATAACAGCTCTGGTGTTTCACCACTTCCTCTTTGGGTAGACTATCCTTTTGCAGAGGAAAAAAAAATGCCTCGTGAAGAGAGCAGAGGAGAGAACAGAGCCCTTTGAGGAGTTGGTAGATGAACTCAAGTATTTAAGCAGCTTAACAAGCAACTGTAAATAAGACAGAGGTAAGAAAACACTTGTTCCTTGCTATTTTTTATTTTATTATTTGGATTACTCTTTATAGAACAACGGTTTTAATGCTGGCTGGATTACACAGTAGATTAGATAAATCGAATACCTCTGTCTAGTGAGCAGTCAGTATGTTAAATGAAACCGTTTAGAAAATTTGCGAAGTTTCAACTTCACATACAACCTTTTAAAAAGCTGGAGATTTTTAAAGTTCTCATTGATCTCAAGTTATTTTAACTGCAAAGTGAAACATACTCCTTTCCCCATATTTTTACACAGAATTTGATGCTGGGAGAACTTTGGGATTAATAATAAATTTTAGAATATTTCCTTCTCCTAGCTCCAGTTTGTTCTTAACATTTGTAAATTCTCCTACATATATCCTTTTGTACAGTTAGCACTTTACTAGTTGGACTTTAACCAGGAAGAATACATTCTTGCATTTGTTTTTACCCACTGCCAAAATATATTGTATTATTTACAATGTGACATTTCAGTATTATTTCTCCTATCATCACATTATGGTGATATTTAAATAGTACAGAAAAAGCAATTTGTAGTATAGGTAGTATGATTTTAGAATCTAAATAAGACAAGTAAATCCAACTTTAGAAATTCATGTTTTTCTTAATAAAATTAGTTTACAATTATAATGCTTAAAAATGGAGCAAGAACTAAGACAAAGTAAGACTATTTGGATCCATCATTGGAGACCCAATTAAGCAAAAACTGATCTCATTAGTGAAATGTTAAAATGATCTAAATCCAGCAGAAAATTTTTCTTGATTGTGCCAATCTAGAGCAATGCTTATACATATTAACCATTTCACACAGTTGTGTTCATTATTTAGCAATTTTAAATCTTTTTAAAAACAGTTGGTTTCTTATAGTTGGCATAAACCTTATAGTGTTTAATAAATTTTTTTAAAATGCAGTAGTGAAGTATTCTGTTTAGACATATGGGAGTTTGCATGGTTGCCGCTAGCTACTCATTTTGAGAAGCTGATACACATCACACATTTGCTCTGTGATATTTGGTAAAAGGTAGATATCCCAAGTAATAGAGAATTTGAATTTTTACTTAATTTGGTTCAGTGTTTTTTTTATTTTCTTAATTAGAATAATCTCTTGGCTTTAAAAGAAAGTAATTTTGCATTGTTCCATCAAATAATGGATTTAATTTTTATTAGTTTTGGAAAACAGTAGTATCATACTGGTTCTATTACGTTACTTGGAAAATGTTTTGTTGTTGTTGTTGTTTTTGACACAAGGTGCTATAAGAAGAGATTATAGGGAGAAGGAAAGCAGACTGTTAGTATTATAAATTCAGGAAATGAACTGTGGACTCGAGTTTGACATCCTGAACTAGATCGACATTTTTAAATTAAAGTTGATAGTTGTGAGAAACCCATAAAAAGTGTGCATCCGCGTCTTATGATTTACACACTAATTAAACACAACTAATTCCATCAGCCCTTGATTCTGTTATTGACAATACCATTTTTAATGCCCTCTTTTAAAAAATAATTGGAGTATTATAAATGTCCAGAACTTTATGTATGAGATATTTTTTTTTATCATGAACTATTGAACACTGTGGATGTTTTACACATAGTGTGGTATTACACTGAATAACTGATAACAGCCAAGAGAAAACATAGCCCAAGGAGATTATAGTCTCAATTGATCACCACTGTAATTAAGAGCAGCAAATAAAGGGCAAAGCAGTAAAGAAAATGCCACCCTGCTGGCAAGACAGATGTGTTGATGCTGTTGTTGCTGTTGAGAATGATTAAAGTTTCTGACTGAATAGCCTAGGCCCAGATTATGGAAAATAAGTTCAGAATTTGTCCTGCCTTTGCAAAAATTGCATTGACAGAAAATTTAGTGCTTCTCTGGCTGCGTTTCCACGAGACATAAAGATTGTTGAAGGCGACATTTTGGTCATTGTTAGGAGAACAACGGATGCATTGCATGTGCTTTTGATTTCACATACTGTTGTAAGAACAAGTATTTCGAGCCTGTCCCCCAATCCAAAAGTTTAAAGCGAAATGAGGTATAACATTGTAAATATAGATGTTGACTTTTGAACTATAGATGCATATTTTACTATGTTTCGTTAAGATTGTATTCATGGGGCACACTGAGACATCGATTTTCATTGAGTCTGATGGAAGCTGAAACTGAATGACTGCTGATCAGCATCATAAAACTTTTACATCTGTCTTAGAAAGGCATGGATGGCACGGGGGTGATCTTGCTGGGAATGTGTCAAACTATTGATATCCAGGGTTGATCCGGCCGATCTAACGTGGAGAGCATGGAGAGGTGTCTCCCTTCATGGTATGACCCTCCCACCTGTCGAAGCTGCTTGTCGTGGGCTCTAGCCCACCCCAGCAAATATATTACCTTTCAAATAATAATTCACTTTGAAGCAGCAATGCTATTTGTTTTTGACACATAGGAGGAGACTTCCAGATGAACTTTTGAAAGATTGAAACATTTGTTCGTTTGTTTGTTTATTTTTAACCTTCTATTGGTCATTTTCTCATTTACAAACATAAAGACAAGAATGTTTGTTGCCTGACAGAAAGATTATGGTTTGGGTGCAGACTAAGAGGGATGGAATTCAGAAACAAAGAGGCTCTAAATCTAGATACTGTGGGTCTTCCTGCCTTTATAAACTAATGTGTGTCTACCTACATTTGTTGAACGATTTTTAATTGATGAGACTTCTAAATAAGTGCTACGTGTAGCATGTTCATATTTATTATATTAATAAAAGTATATGTTAATTAAATGGAAAATTATTGTTTTCGCAAAAATATGCACTGTGGCAGTACATGTGCTCTCTTACATAGAATATGTATCTCAACTCCTTACAAGAAATAACTTCGGCCATTATAAAAGACAGATGCAGCTACTTTTACATTTTTTCATATTTCCACTTAAAAGATACATTAAATGCAATCAATTTATACATCTGTACTTAAAAATAAAAACACATATTTAGAAATCTTTAAATTTATATTACCTGACATCATTGATATTGTTATTATTTTACATGAACTAAAACTGGGTACTTAGATTTGATGTTTTCCAAATTCCTTCCAGCTTTATTTTTTCATCATTCTATACATGTACAAGAAACAGGTTTTAATTTTTCAGTATTATTGAGGAAAAGACTGAATTTGTATCTTTAAATGTGATATTAAAGCCATTTATTAATATAGGAACCATGGAAAGTAGATCAGAAATTAAGTTAGTCTACTGGCACCACTCCATGAACCAGTATAAAATGTCACACCTCATTATTTTTCTATTTTATAGATATTTCATCATAAACTTTAGTGTGTTTTATATGTATTAGTTATCGCATTCTCAAAACTCTTCTTATTTGGAAACTATGTAAATAGTAATAGGATCTTGAAAAACATCACCACCTTGTTTTCATTCTGAAAAGAAAAGAAAACTAGTAGATATTGTTTACATAGGCCTTAGTTAAATTTATTCCCACTTTTCATAAGAAAAATAATTTAAGCAGATACTTTTATTCCCTTTCTATGATGGCAACAGATCTGAATTAGAGTAGATGCAAAAACATTTTCCATGAAATTAGGCTGTTTTCTGAGTAAAATAAAACATGTATCTGATGGCACTGGATTTTTTTAAGTGCTCACTAAAAATGCTTTAATACTTCATTTTTAATTTTTTTTAAATTTTGAAATAATTTTAAACTCAAAAGAAGTTGTAAAATAAACAGCAATCAGACTATTAATCCCTAGAGGGAAAGTAAGGGAGGGTGGGGGTAAGGGGAAGAGATCAACCAAAGGACTTGTATGCATGAATATAAGCCAAACTAATGGACATGGACAACAGGGGGATGAGAGCATGATGGGGGGGGGGGGAGAATGGGGGTTAATGGGGGGGGATGAGGACACATTTGTAATTCCTTAACCAATAAAGAATTTAAAGATAAAAAAATAAAAATAAAATAAAAATAAATAAATAAATAGAATAGAATAGAATAGAATAGAATGAACTCCTATATACCATTACTAAGATTTGCCTAATCTTAATATTTTACCCCTTTTACTTTATAATTTTCTCTCATTCTATCTTTCATCTCCATAATTTCTTTCCTGGACCAGTTGGTGGTAAGTTATAAACAACATAGGCCTTTCCTCAGTGTCTCACTAATAAAAAATAGAGGTAATCTCTTACACAGTGCTCACATATAATTATTTACTTCATACATTTTCATGGATAAGATGCTTTTATCTCATTTGTCCATCTTCTAGTTCTGCTATTCACCTTATGCTGTTTTCTCGTCCAGAAAGGAACCAGTCTAGAGTCAAGGATCACATTTAGCTGCCGTGTCTCTTTAGCCTCCCTCCATCGGGGACATTTCCACATACTGTCTTTGTCTTTTAGGAAAGTGGACATTTTAATGAGTACCATCTATTCACCAACTCCTTTTCCCTTTTAACAGAATGCTTCTCATTTTGCCTTTGTCTGATGTTTCCCGGTCATTAGATGGTGGTTATGCTTTTTCTGCTAGGATACTGCATAGGTGATGGAGTTTTCTCTCAGGCTGGCACATCTTAAGCACACAACGCTCGTGTCTCCCACCTCGGTGATGTTCATTTCGTTTGTTTTTTTAAATTTTTTAAAATTGTTTTCAGAATGGAAGGGTGAGGGAGAGAGAGATAGAAATGTCAATGATGAGAGAGAACCATTGATTGGTTGCTTCCTGCATGCCCCACAATGGGGATTGAGCATGCAATCTGGGCATGTGCCCTGACCGGGAATCAAACCATGACCTCCTGGTTCATAGGTCGATGCTCAACCACTGAGCCACGCTGGTCGGTGATGTCCATTTTGGTTGCCTAGTCAAGGTGGTGCCTGATTCTCCATTTTATAAAGATGGCTCCTCGTAAGAAACTTCCCCTTAGGTTTATTATTAATTGATGCTCTCGTCTGATGCTATCTTTCCTATCACGGTTACAAAACAATATTTCAACTCCAGGACGCCCCGCACATTTGTGTCAGTTTTTCCCTTCTACTATCAGCAAAAGAACTCCCTGATCTCCCATTTATTTCATTAGTCATGCATGTATCTAAATGTTACTGAATTCCTATATTTCCAGTGGTTTATAGTTCATCACTGCCTTCCTTATTTTGGGGTGCAGTGTCCACCGTTGACAAACGGGGCCTCTTCATTCTGGCTTCTATGTCTTTTGTGGCCTGCCCCCATCATATTAGGGAGCACTTGGTTACTTCGTGTGGCATCAAAAGATGTTCCAGGCTGATCCGGTGCTTATCCTAGTCCACCCCTGGAACCACTCATTTCTCATTTCCTTGGTGGGGGGAAGGGGGGGCGGGTGTTAGAGGCTGAGATCTGGGTTCAGGATACTCACTGCCCCTGGAGTCCTTTTGCTTCTTGACCCTTTCACAGACATATATGAATGCATACACACAGCTAGAGACACAGACATACAAATGTGCGCACACAAATGCATATGCTTGTGTACATAAAAACACTTGTACATTTACGTATATTTTGGACATGATAAGTTCATCAGATACCTCCAATTCCAATCTGCCCCCACAGGGTCTTGTTTGCCTTCCCCCGCTCCTTTTTCCAAGGGAGAGTCCGGGATCCTAACAACACCATCATGCTTACTCATTTGCTCAGCTCCCTCCCTTCTTCCCTAACTCATTCCCTCCCTCTCTTCCTCCCTAGCTCCCTCCCTTCTTCCCTATTTCTTTCCTTTCCTCTCTATCTCCCTCTCTTCCTCCCTACATCCCCCTCCTTTTCTCATTCTCTACTTCCCTATCTCACCCCCTTCCTCCTTCCCACCCTCCCATCCTGTTCTTTCTTTTGTTCAGACTTATCATAGTATTCATTTGAAATACAGTTGGGTTCATTTGTTTCAGCTTGTTTGTAATTTTAGGACATTTTTTCCCCTTTGCATTCTTATTGATTTAATTTAATTTTTTGAATTGGTTTACTTTAATCATTTTCCCCCCTAAGCCATGGAGATTAAGTGCTTCTTGCCCCAGCCATTTTTATTAAACAAACTTCATATGCCAACTGTTATGATACAATTTAGAAATAACTGTTTGAGTTGTTGAATAAACTTCTGTCTTTATATTTTAATTCTATTCAACCTACATTTAGTCTGAAATCAATTACCTTCTTGGGTATTTCTAAAAATGACAATTTCAGATATCTGTGGTACTTGGTCAACATTATAAATTTATTATTCTGGAGGTTATTTTCTTTAAGTTAAGTGTGAATATACATCACACAATTAGATAAGGAAAGGAAAGAAACAATTATGGATTTGTGTAGTTCATAAGTACCGGAAACAACTCTCACCCTTTTATATGAGTGATTCTAGAATGTTCCTTCCTCTAACACTCCCCCATATTCTACTGATACTTACAATTCTGAACATATGTCAATATTTGTGGTAGCAAGAGAAAGTGGGTTCATGTCAAAAGATTCATTTTCAATTTCCATTCTGTCTGTGGATGTTAGATACCTCTTCTTTCTCCAGATATCTAGTCCCATAACTTTAATTTTTTTATCCCTATTTTCTTAGCTTTCTGCCAATTTCTCTTCTTTCTCCAGATATCTAGTCCCATAACTTTAATTTTAAAAAAAAAATAAATCCCTGCCCTAACCAGTTTGGCTCAGTGGATAGAGCAACAGCCTATCAGGCTGAAGGGTCCCAGGTTCGATTCCAGTCAAGGGCATGTACCTTGGTTGCAGGCACATCCCCAGTAGGGGGTGTGCAGGAGGCAACTGATTGATGTTTCTCATTGATGTTTCTGGCTCTCTATCTCTCTCCCTTCCTCTCTGTAAAAAATCAATAATATATATATATATTTTAAAGAAATCCCTATTTCCTTAACTTTCTGCCAACTTCTGGACTCATGCCTCAAAGGGATCATTACATTTCTTTACTCAGATATCAACAAGCATCTCAAAGTCAACATGTCCACAATATAATTCCTCATTGTCCTTCTTGCTCTTCTCCATCCCCAATGTGTTTTGGTAATTGGATCATCTTACAACCAGTTATCTAGGTCAAAAAACCATTGATTCCTTTCTTTCCCTCACCTACATCTTACTTATCAGTAAGTTTGTCAATCTATTTTCCCAAACTATATCCCAAGGCTGACCACCATCGGGAGCACAGATGGACACTTCCCTCTCTGTTCTGGTTGTAGCCTCCTCAGAAGTTCCTCTTTTTCTACTCTTGCATCCTTGCCAGCATAACCTTTTGAAAATAAGTCAAATCATGTGGATCCGTTCTCAAAATTCTTCAATGGCATCCTATTGGAATTGAGATAAAATCCAGATTCCTCACTATAGGTTATATGTTTGGCTTCCACCCGCACCTCCTCTTTCTTATCTTACCTCTCCTCCCTTTATTCACTGAGCTTGGTCTCCGCTCCTCATTTTGCCCCTAGGCCATCACAACCTCGTTTCTGATTCAGGGACTTTTTGCATGCTCTTTCCTCTTTCTTGGCATGCTCTTCCCACACGTATTACTGCAACACGATTCTTCTTTGTTCAGATCTCTGCTCAGATGTTCTTACAAATGGGTGTCTTCCATGACCAACTACATATTGTAGTGTGATGTCCCTAACCCAGTCACTCTCTGTCCTTTTGCCCCATTTTTATTTTCTCAGTAGCACTTAATACAACATAAAACTTTCATTTTTTTCCTAGACAGTGTGGCTCAGTAGTTGAGCGTCAACCCATGAACCAAAAAAAGTTATGGGTTCCATTCCTGGTCAGGGCACATGCCTGGGTTTTAGGCTGGCTCCCCAGTAGGGGGCATACATGAGGCAGCCAATTGATGTTCACATGAATGTTTCTCTCTCTCTATCCCTATCCTTTCCTCTCTCTAAAAAAAAAAAAAAAAAAAAATCAATAGAAAACATATTTAATTTTTTTCATCTTTATTACTTTATTCAATCATTTATTTTCTGTTTCTCCCGCTAGAACATAAATCCAAAGACGGTAGGGATTTGGTCTGTTTAGTTCATGCTACATCCCCAGTACCTAGAAGAATGCATTGAACATAGGAGGTACTCAAATAAATGATGATTAAGAAAAAGGCCTCAACATTTCTGAGCCTCATATATAAGGAAAATAGGCATAATAAAAAATAACAACCATGTCCCAGGGTCATCTGGAGGAGGCCATGATCAGGGTAGAGCTCTAAACTGCCATGCAATTGACAGGTGGGGATACTTCTGCTAACACTGAGTGAAAGGAACTGAAACCAAAAAGTGGTCCCCGGAGTCAACGAATAGAACGAGAAGTTCCCCTTTTCTCTGTGTGGGCTCTTTCCCCTGAGCTAAGAAGAGAAGAGTTCACAGTGGCTGCTGCAATGTCTCTTAGAATTGCTCAGAGTTGCTGCCCCCTGCCTTTGCACTTGACTGCCCCTGCCCTCGCCGCCCAGAAATACATGTGCCCACCCTTCTATGCCCGTTAGGGTTCACTGCTTTCCTCAAGCCAGATGGAAGAGCGATCTCCTTTCAGACTCCTTTCCTGATCAGCCATCTGCCTCTGCTGGCCTCGCAGCTGAGCATATAGCTCACATTGTGTTTTGCACAATTATTTCCTGATTCTATTTTTGTCCTTAAATCTACTCTAGGGAAACTGTTTCTTTTGTGCCAATATATTCAGTTTAGGGTTATAAACATGACTTGGTTCTTGAGAGTACGGGGCTCTAAATAACGATGATGATGATGGTAATCATGACAATGTTAATAATAATAATAATAATAATAATAATAGCTTTTCTATTACATTTCTTAGTATCAGTTTTTCAGTACCATTGCACAATATTTTGTAGTATTAGTTTTTAGTATTATTTTGTATCAGGTGCTTCCCATGATTAACTAATTTAATACCCTCACCAACCCTGTGAAACAAATTCTATTATTTCTATTTTACAGATTTTTTAAAAAGTTTAATAAAATACAGCCTGGGGAATATGGTCAGTAATATTATAATAACTATGCATGGTGTCAGGTAGGTACTAGACTTATTGGGGGGAACACTTTGTAAATTATATAACTGTCTAACGATTATGCTGTCCACCTGAAACTAATACAAAATAGCACTGAATGCAAACTGTAACTGAAAAATAAATTTTAAAGGAAGAAAAGCTCAGAGAGCGAAATATAGCTTGATAATGGTCACAGAACTGATGTTGGCTGGACCTTTATCATGTTATTATTCTGCCTCTACTACTTATTTACTGTGAAGTAAGGCAGGCCAAACTGTGGTTTAGATACAGCAAAGACTCCACAGATTATAGGGTAAGTCTCACACTCTAGTGGGAAAAATATTAAGAGAAGTGGATTTCACAATATGAAAAATATTGTGTGTCACCTGAGACCTCACAATAATGGAGAGTTACACTCCCAGGGCAGCGATGGCACCAGGCTCCTGGGAAGGACTGCTTTGATGTTGAAGCATCAACATTTTCGGTAGATGGAAAAGACTTGGGATAAAATATTTTCAGAAAATGCAGAAAAATCTCAAAGAACAGAGAAAACCTTTTCATACATGAAATTACTATCGAGCCACCTTTTCCTCTATTTTACGGTCCTACCATAGGAGGTATTTGATGGCTCTGACTTTGTGGTTCTTCTCAGGAAGTCGGCTGTGTAAGAAGAGGTGACAAAGGACCAGGTTGCCCAGGTTGTAGGCCAAGAAAAGGAATTGTACATTGTGAGCAAATATTTGCAGGGACATGTGCATGTGTGGATTGGGAGAGGAATGCATTGAATGAACTATTCATTATCTGTGTTGTACACAGGCCAGGGAAAACCGTTGTTTGAAGGGAAGCAGGATTTACTACATAGGTCCAAAGCTTTCTTAGAAGATACATTATTATATTTAGAGTAGTTTTAGATAAGCTGTGTTTACCTTCAAAGGTTCACTACACTTTCTTGCCTTTTCATTTCCATTATAGCTGCAGGTCTGATAACAGTGAAAAAGGGCTCAAATATTATTTGAATGTGCCAACTTAAATTTTGTTAGCTATTTTACTATGGGATAATTGGCCATTGAAAATAGGTACACTGATGTCTGGTAAGGGGGTCATCAGGCACTTTCATTTTTTGCATAGATATGAAGCAGAAAAGACTAGAGAAAAGGTGATTTTCCAGTCTCCAGAGACAGTAGATGGTCCCTTGTCTCAATGCCAATGACAATAGACACCCTTGAAACCTCAACCTCTTTCTCTTTAAGGTAGTAGTTACTTTGCATTTTCCAGAGTAATTATCAATTTTCTCTGATTTATGTTTATTATCCCAACAGGTCTAAATGACCCAATTATTATCTTTTGAATCTGAGAGTTATTTGGACACAACTTTTGGGGGGAGTTGGTAGGTTGAGTGTGATTTAGGAAAGGGATAAAAAATAACTTACTGAAAAAGACATATTCTTTATTATTATTATTATTATTATTATTACTAGAGGCCTGGTGCACGAAATTCATGCATAGGGGGCAGGGGGCTGTCCCTCAGCCTAACCTGCACCCTCTCCAAACCAGGAGCCCTCAGGGGATGTCCTACTGATGGCTTGGGCCCACTCCCTGTGGTTCTCTGCTCTCTGCGGGGCCTGCCTGCTCCACACCACAGCAATGGGCAAGCAGGCCCTGTTGGGTGCTGCCTGCAGGCTGCGCTTGGCTGCTCGCAGGTCGCCTCGGTGACAGGGTCAAGCAGGCCCTGCTGGGTGCTGCCTGCGGGCCTTGCCTGCCTGCTGGGCTCACATTGCCAGGGTGACGCCGCCAGCATCCTGCCCCGGCTGCTATGGGCGCCACCATCTTTGTCGCGGAGTGATGGTTAATTTGCATATTACTCTTTAATTAGATAGGATTATTATTATTATTATTGAGTAAACAGTGTCAACATATATTAGTTAGGAACCACAAGAACATATGGCTTCCCCCTATACTTAAGTTAAAGACCAAGAGGTGAAGGGATTAAGAGGTGCAAGTTGATAGTTACAGAATAGTCAGGGGGATGTAAAATGCAGCATAGGAAATGTAGTCAATAATATGGTGATAACTATGTATGTTGCCAGGTGGGTACAGGAAATATCAGAAGAGCACTTTGTAAAGTATATGATTGTCTAATCACTATGCTGTATACCTGAAGCTGATACAAAATAATATTGGATGTAACTGTAATTGAAAAATAAAATTTAAGATTCTTTAAAAAATATAAAAGAAACTAGAGGCCTGATGAATGAAATTCATGTAAGAGTAGGCCTGCCTTCCCCTGGCTGCCGGCACCGGCTTCCCTCTGGCACCCGGGATCCAGGCTTCCCTCACAGCCCTGGCTTCATCCGGAAGGTTATCTGGAAGAACGTCTGGTCTGATTAGCATATTATGCTTTTATTGTTATAGACTAGAGGCCTGGTGCACAAAATTTGTCCCCCTGGGGCGGGGGGGTTCCCCAGCCTGGCCTGTGCCCTCTCGCAGTCTGGGACCCCTCAGGAGATAATGACCTTCTGGCTTAGGCCTGCTCCTGGGTGGCAGAGGGCAGGCCCAATCCCTAGGCACAGCCCCTGGTCAGGCTCAGAGCAGGGCCGATTGGAGAGTTGGGGCGGCGCTCCGTCATGCACAGAGCAGGGCGGATCGGGAGGTTGTGATGCCACCCTCAGTCACGCTCAGGGTAGGGCCAATTGGGGGGTTGGGGCACCGCCCCCTGTCACACTCAAGGCAGGGTCGATGGGGAGGTTGCGGTGCCACCCCCTGTCACGCACAGAGCAGGGCTGATCAGGGGGTTGGGGCCCCGCCACTATCACACTCAGGGCAGGGCCGATGGAGAGGTTATGGCTCTACCCTGTCACACACAGAGCGGGGCCTATCAGGGGGTTGGTGCGCCGCACCTTGTCAAACAAAGAGCCGCAGGGCAATCAGGGGATTGGGGAGCTCCCCCCTATCAGGCACAGAGCAGGGCTGATCAGGGGGTTGGGGCACCTTCCCCTGTCACGAACATAGCAGGGCGGATAGAGAGGTTGTGGCCCCGCCCCCTGTCACACACAGAGCCGCAGGGCAATCAGGGCATTGGGGAGCTCCCCCCTATCAGGCACAGAGCAGGGCTGATCAGGGGGTTTGGGCACTGCCCCCTGTCACGCTGATCCCGGTGCCGGGAGCCTCGCTGCTCCACTGATCCCGGTGCCGGGAGGCATATTACCCTTTTACTATATAGAATAGAGTCCTGGTGCATGGGTGGGGGCTGGCTGGTTTGCCCTGAAGGGTGTCCTGGATCAGGGTGGGGGTCTCCACTGGGGTGCCTGGCCAGTCTGGGTGAGGGGCTGAGGGCTGTTTTCCTTTTTTTCTTTGTTTTTTTTTTATTCTGGGCCAGCTTTAGCTCTGAGGCCTCGCTGCTGAAAACATCGATACAATGTTGCGGTCCAGCTGGCTGAAGCCCAGCTGAACGAAAGCTGGTTTCTGGGGTTTTGTTTAGCTTCTTATTTGCAACATAGTACATAGTTGCTTAGAGTTGCAGCTGAGAGGCTGGCAAGTTAGGCAGGGAACGTTGGAGTCCGCCAGTCACTGGAGCAAGTAAGCCTCCCTGTTCGCTTCAGTGCATGGCTGCCGGCCGCCATCTTGGCTGACAGTTAATTTGCATAAGGATATGCTGATTAGCCAATGGGAAGGGTAGCGGTCGTACGCTAATTACCATGTTTCTCTTTTATTAGTGTAGATAATTTATAGAAGTGAAAAAAAAGTTAATGACAACTAGTATGGCTTCTGTTTCTGGTTTGGTTAAAAGCTGAAAATGAAAAAAAAAAGAAAACTCTACTGTGGCCTTGGATGTGTGTGCTTAGAAGGATGGCAGTGGGTGGGGTTGAGAGGAAGAGAATCCTAACTTCCCCAAGGCAGGCAGACATGATATTGTGGGAGCCGGGAGCTAATTTTTAAGGGGTCCCGACAACGTCCAAATAGGAAACCATATGCTACTGGTACTGGGAAGTGTGGAGGAGTACAGATAACTTAGGTGCTCTTTAAGCGATGAATTTTATCCTATTGTGTAAATATGTGGGAATGAGGATCCCTTATTATGGGGTTAGTACAAAGTGTGAAAAGCTATGTGGTTTCCAAAGGCAAGTGTGAGAAAATAAATGCATGAAAACCTGCAATGCGTGAATATGAGAGAAACTTTTAAAACAGGAAGCCATTCCCTGACCTGCTGCTTTTTGAAGGCATCTGAACCAAGCAGCATATCTATTAAACTAGGAGACGAGCAGGTTTTCTGTTGTGAGAGTCCTGCCATTTGTTGCGTTAATAGGTGAGTGTGGCAAGAGCACATGGCTTGGGACATGACTGTATTTAGTTAAGGTGAGGATCGCCCAATAGATCTGCATGCTAAGGATGCTTCCTCAGAGCCAGTTCTCCTCTCGTCCTGCCTTATTTGGCTTTGTTCCTCTGGCTGGAAAAGAATCTCTTTCACAAGCATAAATGTTCCTCTTTCTGTGGGTGACGTCGTCATTCCTGTGGCCGGAGCGTTTGTTACTAAATTGTACTTAGCAGCACATTATCATTCCTTTCTCTCTTAGAGTTCTGCGCCTGTTTGTCCTGATAGAGTTGAGGGACACGTTTTTTTTCAGGGAGGTGAAAGTAAAAGAGCTGAAAAAAAGGAAGCTACGCTTGGAAGGTTCTCTGGTCTTCTGGTACTTGAACAAGTAGACAACTAAAGTTTTATCCTGAGGCAACAGTTCTGAGTTTAAAAAGTTCACATACGCCTCTAAAGGAAGTGGTTTCCATGCAACCATGCATCATATACTCTTCTTTAAAGCGGCAGATGCTTTTTGCTTGGCTTGACTTGTCCGCCTCGTGTTTTGCCTTGTCAGGTTAATGGGGAAAGTTAGACAAAAGAAGGCCGCGCACTGTCCAGTTAAGAGTGATGCTGCTAAAGTGCCTGTTTGTCGTTCCCAGGGACATCATGGATTCCTTTTCATTGCATCCTACCTCTCTGTTCAAAAAAACTAAGATGATCTGCTTCTTCTCTTGCAAAGTGTGGCTGTAAATTTTTTAAAGTTGTAATTTAATTTTAATCCCTATATTTAGAAGAGATCTGAAGTTTGACATGAGTTTATTTTTCAAATAGTCTAGATTTTTAAATTCACAACTACTATTTCCAATGACAGAAATAGCTATCATTTCTCAAAGGCCTGACCTATGTTAAGTTAGTTTTCATGATGTCATTCATCACCACAGGTCTGTGCAATAGATGTTTTAAGTCTGCAGGAAGCTGAGACTAACACTGTCCAGAATCCTGTGCCTAATAACAGACTCTAAAGATTGTCTGTCTTTCACAGGAATCAAGGCCATGGGCAAAACAGCAACCTTTGAAATAACACCCTCTTGTTTTGTAACCTGGTTCTTCTAAAAAGTGTGGTGCACACACAGACCATTGCACCAAGCCTGTGGGGGGCGGCGGGGGGGCGGGGAGAGGGTATGTCCTATAGTCGGCTTCAGCCCTATGGAGACTGGCCTGTGTGTCATATTTAGCATGTGTATACCTGTTGTCTATAACTCCAAAGTAGAAAGTGTTTTCCCTGAGTCACCTGGATATGTGGTCATAAATAAAATAGATTTACTTGAGTTGGCTTTTTCTTTCACTGTGGTAAGGAAAATATCCAAAGTTGTGCCTAGGATCATCCAGGTGCTCCCCTTTCCTAATAATGGATGTGGCCGCCTCATATAAATGAGATATTTTGTGCCAAATCTGCACTTTCCTACAAGTGCAAGTCTAATCTAACAAAGTTAACACCTCCCAGGGCCCATGTCAAGTTCTCAGTATTTAGGGAACTTGACAAATTATTTACAGCCTTTCCCAAGCCCTATCTACCAGACTCTGTAAGAATAAACAGACTTCAAAGTCGGCACAAGGTAGAAAAACTACTCTGGCTCAGTCTGTAATTTAGACTATCTTTAGAAAAGAATGACTTCATGAAAAGAGAGGCCCAGAGTGGCCAGCCCCTTCTGAGCAGTTAACTTTGTCTTTACTTGAGTGTAGAGACTAAATGACAGGTAGGAAAGTGCTTTTTCAGGAACGTGGGAGTCTTGAAACTGTAGAAAGAAGTTGCACCGCGCATGGGAGTGAGCCTGTGGGAAGATGTTATAGACTGCGGCTCTATTGCTATTCCAGAACAATCAGGCATAAACATCTTTAAATGGCACCTGAGCACAATAAACTCCTATAAAGGCACTTGATACATTATTTAAAGTAACTACATATTACCTTTTATATCAGGGAACAGAAAAACAAATAATTTTACATGCAGGAACAAAGATTTTTTAAAAAAAAGAACCTTTAACTTTGACAAACCAAAAGATAATACCATTGGATTTTTAATTGATTGATTTATCTACTTACTTATTTTAGTGAGAGAGAGGAAGGATGGGGGAGTAGAGAGAGAAAAAACATTAATTTGTTGTTCCACTTTCATATGCATTCATTGGTTGATTCTTGTATGTGCCCTGACCAGGATCGAGCCTGCACCCTCTGCATATCGGGACAATGCTCTAACCAACTGAGCTCCCGGGCCAGGGCCTATTGGATTTTCATATTTTAATTCAAAAGCTGACATGCTATACTCTGAAAGTATGAGAAAGAGAAGTTGGCTCTGCCTTTAGCTGTCATAACCTTAAAAGATTAAACCCAGGTAATGAATGAAAGCAAACACACACAGACACACACACATATACAGCAAGGGTAGTCATGATCAGTCACAGGTTTCCTCAAACCTTGCCCTCAAGGGCTGGATGGTGGACACCCTATAGCTTACCCGTGGTCGGCAAACTGCGACCCACGAGCCACATGCGGCTTTTTGGCCCCTTGAGTGTGGCTCTTCCTAAGCCTTAGGAGTACTCTAATTAAGTTAATAACAATGTACCTACCTATATAGTTTAAGTTTAAAAAATTTGGCTCTCAAAATAAATTTCAATCGTTGTACTGTGGATATTTGGCTCTGTTGACTAATAAGTTTGCCGCCCACTGGCTTAGACTATTTCATGTCACCAGTGATAGAATTCCAGCTTACAAATTGGAGAGGAAACCAGGCAGTGTAGCCGTGTGGTGTAAGTGGTACTCTGATGGCTTTCACACACATAGCTGTAATTCTAGATGTTTGAGTTCAATGAAAAAAAAGAATTATAAAAAACCAATAATAATTGTCGTCTGAGTTTAGATTCATTAGTTGACACTCATTCTTCTCTTTCTCTACACTTTGCACATTTATATTCCTTAGTTGATTATAATTATTTACAGTTTCATAGCTATTGTCCCTGCTGGACAGTATGTTTCAAGAAGCCTGAGGCCCAGTTGTGCTCACCCCATAGCCTCAGATTCTAGCAGAGGCTGGCCCTGTGCCAGGTGCTCAGGGACGCTTTGGGGACTGGACAGGAAAGCTGTTAGCAAAAAGGCTTAGAGTGAAAATCCAGCAGTTAGGGGTGACCTCCAGCCAGAAAAATATGAAAAGGGGAAAAGAGTGTTCCATAGTGTCTAAAAATCCATCCGTTACTGAGAAGGCTAGATGGATCAGGTCCTGCCAGCGGTTACTCATTGCTAAGCTTATGGCCAACAAATGGGCATTCAGATCCACCCAGGTGTGGCCAGGAGGGTCGTTTGGACTGATGGCACATTCGCAAAGACTGTAAATTGAGGCTTCTAACATTACCGGAAAGTGAGATACAAATGAGAAATGGCCTATTCATTTATTTGTACCGATGATTTAACCATATTAATTGGTTGAATGAATTTATAAAGTATACTAACATTTGCAAAAAAGTTTTTATTTCCAAAAATTCATATAGACAATATATAAATGTATTACATATATATATTCTACAACATACATATAGTCTATAGTCTAATATAGCCCCAGGACACTTGTGTCTCTCAGAGGCCCCACTGTCATTCCCAAGGGGCGCTCAGGGTCACAATTTCTTTGAAAGGGGCAAGGTGAAGGCTTTTAAGCAAACAGCAACCTAATCATTATAGAATATGCAGGATTATCTTCTCTGTGGGCTTGATTGTTTGTGGAGTTTGTTGTAAGCCCACAAGCCACTGACGCTTACCTGGTATGAAGTGAAACATATTTCAGTGGCCTAAGAAGAACCATGGCTCTGGACAGTTTTCTCAGTGGTTAGAGCATCGGCTCACAGACCGAAGGGTCACAGGTTTGATTCCAGGCCAAGGGCATGTACCTTGGTTGCAGGTTCAACCCCTGGACCCGGTTGGGGCACGTGCCAGAGGCAGCCAGACAATGTGTCTCTCTCACATTGGTCACATTGATGTTTCTCTCTCTTTCTCTCTCTTTCTCTCTCTCTCTCTCCCTCCCCTCCTCCCTCCTCTAAAAAAATGAAAAAAAATATCATCAGGTGAGGATTAAAAAACGAATAAATAAAGCACCATGTCCAAGCAGGTGCAGGACAAAGACACACCACTCTCTTAGCTCTCAAAACCTAACAGCCTGACTCTATTTAAGACAGAGTTTCCTGCAGAGAACTTTTTATAGAGCCAAATAAACTTGACCTGCCAAAGGGAAAAAATGGAGCAAGTCAATGGATTGCCAGTGATTCGGGAAATTTCATTTCCCAAACTCCGGCTCAGTGGTAGGAAACCTTAGCTGTCCTAGTTCCTGTCTCCTCATTTGTAGGACTGGCTTAAATGTACCATCCCACAGCCTCCTGTGAGGGTCCCAAGTGCTAATGCCTGTAGAGTCTCTAACATTTCAGTTTCCCTTCATAGAAAGGGAAGGCAGTGGGGGGTGAGGAGGCAGAAAGGTGAGGAGGAGGGATCCTTCTGCAGCCAATTAGTGGTTCATTATGGTTAACAAGCTGTCCTTTGTCAAAGCAAACACTTTTAAAAGATTAGGCCTCATTCTCGCCTTAGTGAGAATGGCTTTAATCAGATAATCTCCTATCACCTAGTAGAGGATTTCTCATTGAAAGTCTGGGGAAGCCAGGAGAGAGCTGCCCGCTAGCCTGGGACGCACTGGGGCGGGGGCAGGTCCCCTGCTGGCGGGGAACCCCGGGGTCTGGGAATTGGACTTGACACTCGAGAGTCTAAAGGCAGCAGGAAAAAGAAGAAAAACAAACTTTCTCCTCAGGTTGCTAGGGCAACGGTTTGTGTAAAGCGTTCCTATGATGGAGTTGCTTGTCTGTCGAATGGCCCTTCACCCCTACCCGGTGTCATTCTTCCTGCCACGCAGCCCTCGCATGTGCCAGGTAATTGTACCGTTTGCCAGCTGCTTGGGGGTCTGTGCGGAGCGAGGCCTGGCCCAGCCTGCTCCCCCTTGCCATCTGCTTGGCACATGTGAGCGTTCAGAGTTTGCTGAATTTAACGGAATTGTTGCATTTGCTACACTCTGTCCCAAATGTGCGAGGTTCTTTTTCCCCTCACATCTGTCTCCTCCCACTAGGCCAGACTGCGAGCGCCTTGAAGAAGTCTGAATGATTTCTGTAGCGCCAGTGCCAAGCCCAACTGCTGGCCCATAGTCCGTGCTCACTAAATATGTGTGAAGTGAATTAGGGAGCACTAGGCAGCACACTGAAGCCCACGCTAAGTTGTTAGGATTCATTTCTGAGGACTGCACGGCTCAGTTGCCACACTTCGGGCAAGGCAAAGAGGGAGGAAAGAGAAAAAGGTGTGTATGATGCTCCTACCATTTATTATGCGACAAAAATCACTTTAGGGCATTTCTTCAGACAAGGTCTAAAGGTAATTTTGGGAAACAGGTAAGAAGGAGTAAGAAGAGCCAACAAAAGATGCTAGAGCTAGAGCTAGAGCTAGAGCTAGATAGAGATAAAGGGAGGGAGAGAGGAAGGGAGGGAGGGAGGGAGGGAGGGAGAGAGGGAGGGAGGGAGAGAGGAAGGGAGGGAGGGAGGGAGGGAGGGAGAGAGAGAACCCACACAATGGAATGAACAGAGAAAGGGATATAGAATATTATAGAAGCTAAACTAAGGAACTTAAAAATGAAATGAGTAGCTAGATACATACACATTTAGGGGGAAAAACAGCCTTGCTACTGGTATTTTCAAAAATTTTGTTTGCATTTAGGAACAAGTGAGGCAATGGCCATTTTTGACTTTCAGGAAAAAATAAATTACACACACACACACCACACATTTCACATTGTTCAAGGCATAGAGATGATCACCTTCTGGATTCTTTGCAGCTCTGAGATGTGAGATTCTAATGTTTACTCTATCCCACTGCTAAGGGTTTTCATCTAAATCACTTTCTTCTGCCATATCTTCAGCCACTTGCTGCCCTTTGCCCTCTGACCAGGGCCCACCCTTTTGGAGCACTTTCTGCATTCTGTTCTGTGATTAGGCCATTAGACTCCACACAGCGGTCAAGGCTAATCTAGTCATATCTGTGAAAAGCACATCTGGATCCTGTACCACCCCCCACCTCCACCCCCACCTCTAAAACAGACACTTCAATGGCCCCCACTGTCCAAAGGTATCAAGATTGTAGCTTTACAGTTTAGATGTGATTGCTTTGATTAAGGGGGTTTCTCTTGACTGCAAGCTCCTTGAAGTATCCTGCTCGTTTTTCTTCAGCATTAGATTTCCAGTTCTCGCCTAAGTGCAGATTCAAGGCTCCAGACCTGCGTTTCCCACTGCCTTCAAAGGTCCTTCTGCAGATGTTCCTCATGTCCTTGAGGACCCTGCCTATCTCTGGCCACCTCAATTCTTCATCATCCTGTTTAACACCACCTCCCCTCCTCATCCCCTCAACCTGCTTTCTTTTACTTCAGAGCACTTACCTCCATCTGAATTAGTCTCCTCTATTTATCTTCTTCTTTAGGTTTATTCTTTATTTCTTTAGTGCTTATTGCCCTTCCTGCTAGCAGATTCTACACCAGGGGTGGGCAAACTTTTTGACTCGAGGGCCACAATGGGTTCTTAAACTGGACTGGAGGGGCCGGAACAAAAGCATAGATGGAGTGTTTGTGTGAACTAATATAAATTCAAAGTAAACATCATTACATAAAAGGGTACGGTATTTTTTTTTTTTAGTTTTATTCATTTCAAATGGGCCGGATCCGGCCCGCGGGCCGTAGTTTGCCCACGGCTGCTCTACATTCAGACAAAGGTGACTGAGTTGTATTCATTTCTGTAATCGCAGTAGCCAGAACAGGACTTACTATGGTAGATACTCCATAAACATTTGTGAAATGAATACAGGCATTATGTGAAAAGTGTTTCCTGTGTGGAAAGAAGGAAGGATAGAGAAATGGAAAGAACACAATACGACAAAAGGAAAGAAGGAAGAAATAGAGGAAGAAAAGAAAACTATACTAGAAGTATAATGTGGCTCCTCTTCATATTACAGTTGGGGACCTATATTAGGGTTTTTGGTGCCTCAAGTTTTAAAGAAAAACAGTAAAAGTAAATGGCCTAAGAGAGTCAGAAGGACATTAATGCCAGTTCTGCTCTGGCACAGTGCCAAGTACTTACACATGGATGTTCTCCCACCTAGCAAGGGAACAGGACTAGATGGTCTCCAATGTTCCATTCCCTTCTAACATTCGGTGCTTCTCAACTTTTCTGAAGTGTACTTGCTTTCCATTTATTTATGCAGATGCCAGAATAATTATATTGAAGATTTAGATTCAATTATATTGAAGATTAGGTTAGGTAAAATTACTTAATTGATAAATGTATAACCAAATCAGTATTTTAACTATTTTAATCTTTATAAACATTCAAGACAAATACATTGATTTTTATATATTTTCACATTTATATGATTTATGCATTAAGCATTACATATATGTGTAATGTGTTATATTATATAATATGCTATGTAAACAATCTGTTGTATGATATAATATATAGATAGGTGCCCCTTGACTTAATATGGGGTTACATCCTGATAAACCCATAGTAAACTGAATACATTTTAATTCAAAAATGCATTTAATACACCTAAGCTACTGATCATCATAGCTTACTTTAAATATGCTCAGAACACTTACATTAGCCTACAGTTGGGCAAAATCATCTCACCGTGACTGCCCAACATCACAACAGTATCATACTTCATATCACTAGCTCAGGAAAAGAGCAAAATTCAAAATTCGAAGTATAGTTTCCACTGAATGTGCATCACTCTCACACCAAGGTAAAGTCAAGAAATCTGGAGTTGAACCATTATAAGACGTGGACTGTCTGTACTATATATATATATATATATATACATATATATATATATATATACACACACACACACACACACACACACACGCAAAGTGTCCCCTCCGGAGTTCGACCAACCGGGAGTTTGATCACTTGCTATGACATGCACTGACCACCAGGAGTTGGCGCGGAATGAAGGAAGGCCCCAGCCAGCAGCTGGCAGCTGCTAGGGGCCCCACCCGTGCACGAATTTCATGCACTGGGCCTCTGGAATATAAAAAAAACATATATTATATATATTTAAAATACTGGGTATAATTTTAAAAACATACTTTGGTGTGTGAAATATATAAAGGTCCTTGAAAGTAAACTAAATTCATGTCATTCTATCAAGTATGTTTATTCTTGAACAAGTTTGAATCCAGGGTGTAAAAGAGTGTGCCTCCTCCCTTGTTGTGAAATTTAACAGAGATGCACTTTTTGCATCTACTTAAAAGGGATTCCCCATCTGAGAATGTTTCCAACTCTTCATTGCCTTCCAACAACTTCTTCTCTTAACCATCTATATTTAAACACGGACTAGAAAGCAAGGGACCTGAATTGGGTCTCAGTTTTGACACTATCTTGCAGTGGATTATTTTTATCCTGGTGTAAGAAAAACAACATTTCTAGATCAATGATTTGAGACTCTTTCATATTTGGGTTTTTGAAAAGCATACCTTCTTGGGAAATTTTAATTTATATGATTTTTTTGGGTTGGGGACAGAAAAGCAAATTATACTTGGGAGGCATTGAGAGCTTATTGAACTATACGTGTGGTATGTAGAACAAGAAAGATACAATTCAGAACACCTACACTCACACTTACACACTTAATGACTGCCGTTCCTGTGACAAAGGTAAATGCTACCATTTCCTTTGTCTGCACTATTGGTAAACCAGGGAGTTGATATTATCTCTAAAAAACATATTTCTTAACTGTATTTCTGTTGGTATAATTAAGACTTGAATGGTCTGAAATATTTCAGTAACCCGCAGTGCGCATGCTTTCTTTTATCTGAGAATGTAGTTTTATTTCATCTGAAATTGTTTTCTATAATTTTTCCCACTGCACACAAATGATCTTCATTATATTTATGGATGTACTCACTCATCAACCTGGGGACCATAACTACACTTCACAGAAGTAGGAGAAACCATAATTCTCTCCTGGCACCGAGAGAATATCGATGGGTATTCTAAATGAGGAACTATTTACTTTTTATTACTATAATAATTTTTTAATAATTTCCACAATTTGGCCAAAACCGGTTTGGCTCAGTGGATAGAGCGTCGGCCTGCGGACTGGAGGGTCCCAGGTTCGATTCCGGTCAAGGGCAGGTAATGGGCTCTATCCCCAGTGGGAGATGTGCAGGAGGCAGCTGGTCGATGTTTCTCTCTCATCGATGTTTCTAACTCTCTATCTCTCTCCCTTCCTCTCTGTAAAAAATCAATAAAATATATTTAAAAAAATAAATAAATAAATAAAAAAAATAAAAAAATAAAAAATAATTTCCACAATTTGAAACGTGGTTAGAATTCCTCTGGTAGTTGAAAGCTGGCAACACGATCTAATATTTTTAACATATGAGCTGCTATTTGCAAGAGTGCTTCAAAATTTAAAATGTCATTATTCATGTGATATTGTCTATGATAAATTAAGCTAAACCAGTGACAGTGAAATTTTATATCACAATTTACTTTAACTAATTTTTAAAAAATATTTTTATTTGTTCTTATTGATTTCAGAGAGAGGAAGGGAGAGGGACAGAGAGATAGAAACATTAATGATGAGCGAGAATCATCAGCTGCCTCCTGCACGTCCCCTACTGGGGATAGAGCCCATTACCTGGGCATGTGCTCTGACCAGGAATCAAACCATGACCTCCTGGTTGATGAGTTGACACTCAACCACTGAGCCACACTGGCTTGGCTTTACCTCATTTTTGAGTCCTTGGTTGATCATTGTTTTATATGAGGGTTTTGTTTGTTTGTTTTTTTTTAGCCATCCTTTTCCTCTCTCAGATGTAAAATAACATTTTTTCTCTTTGTTAGTTACCGGGTTGTTCATTTTGTTTTTAACATTCAGGGTCTTTCTTGTATTTCTTTGTAGTCTGTTCAGTGGAGCAGAAAATATGTCTCAGTTTCAATTTCTCTTTTGTTCCCACAACACCCCCCCACCCCCGGCCCTCCAGTGCTGAAGTGGAAAAATAATTTCCCCTCTTGCTCCATGCACAGATTCAAAGTCCTGTTTTTCACGATGTTGTTCCAAATAGCAAATTTTCTAACCCACAAGAAAAACACACCAAAGCACTAACTTGGAACTCCACAAGGTCTGAGAACAATTGGAAATAATTTCCCACAAGTGGGATTAGCCCTTGGCTGTTCATTGGCCGTCCTGAGCAGAGAGAGGCACATGGAAACCAGCGAGGGCACCGACCTGCCAGCAGATGCAGAGGTGGCCCAGCTCCGCAGTCAGAGGCTGCCGTTGTGGAGCATGGCAGGCAAACTAAAGAAACTAAAAGGCAAGTAGCAAACAATTCAGTAGGCGAAGCCAGGGATCTGGAAGCCTCCCAAGGCTCCTCCTCTCCTTCCCTGCATGAGTCACTATTCCAGTCTGTCCACACCCATTCAGCCTTCTTCCATAGGCCACCACCCCACACTTCAGTCCCCCTCAAGCTGTTGCCACAGGATCTTTCTGAAATGCAAGTCCAAACTCCACATATCTCCTTGCTGTGTCAACTCTTCTAGTTCATTGCAGTTTTCAGAGTAAAGTTGAGATGCCTTGGCTAAAGGCAGACCTACTCTTAGCTCATCTGCCACTCCCCAGCTCTGATCCTCCTCTTCTAACAGGCAGTCTGCTGTATTGGCCATGCTCCTTTCTCCATTTGACCAGGCCTCAACTCCTTTTTCATTTTGCTAATTTCTACACACCTGGTTTTTTTTTTCTTTAAATCCTCACCCACCTGAGGATATTTTTCCATTGATTTTTAGAGAGTGGAAGAGAAAGGGAAAGACAGAGAGAAATATTGATGTGAGAGAAACACATCAATTGGTTGCCTCCTGCACATAGCCCTGACCAGGGCCTGGCCAGGAGGATCCTGCAACTGAGGTACGTGCCCTTGACCAGAATTGAACCCGGGACCTTTTAGTCTACAGGCCAAGGCTCTGATGCTCTATCTAGTGAGCCAAAACAGCTAGGGCTCTACTCACCTTTTAAAGTACCCATTAAAGTAACTTCTCAGGAGCCTGCTGGGTTTGTCTCTTCCCAAGTAGAGGTATTATCCTTGAGGGTAGGGACCGACTCTGTCTTACAAACACTCCCACATCTCTGGCATAGCGGGCACCATAGTTGTTGAAATAAATGCGGAACGAGGAGGAAGTCCTTGTAGCTATTAATTGGCAGGTAGGGAATGTCCATCCAGATTCTCGGAGAAAGTGCCAGTGTCCTTTTTAATTTGCTTCAACCGTGTGTGCACTTGGGTAGATTTTAATCATGAACACCGAGAAGGGGCACCATTTAATTAATTAACGAATCAGTTCTGGAAGGGAGCAGTGTGCAGTATTAACTCGGTTGTTTCGTGGACCTAGCCGAGGGCCGAGAATTCAAGCTCCTTACTAATGCCTCTGGAAGTATTTCTGTACTTGAGCACATTTCATGTTTTTTCCCTGCCCCTTCTTCAGCTGGTCCCACCCTCTTTAACACAACTTAACAGTAAGTTGTAGGAAGAACATGGAACCATATCTACCATCTGGTTCCAAATTGTGTCCAAACATGAAGCAAATGTTTTCAATTAGCATCATTGAACAAGTTATCAACATTCCTTAAATCCAAAGAAAATTCTACCCCCCAAATTTCCATCACTTTATCACACCACGTTAAGTCTAGGATTCTTTCCATTCAAAGTGAGGCCAAGTTACATCTTATAACACCCAGTGAATTATGATTTGGGGCTCTGGTTTCTTTTGCGCCAACAACAATATGACTTATTTGCCTTGGGATAATCCAGTATTTCAGAAAATGATATTTTATTTATTAAGAGGGTTGGGGGGAGGGGAGGGAAGACTGCTTTCTATCAATCAAATAACTCGGAGTGGGCAAGAAAGGGGCTTTTTTACATTCCAAAAATTATTTACAAACTAGATGGGAAGCTTGTGCTTGTGTTTGTGCTTGTGTGACCATCCGCCCGACTGAGGAATTCCAAAACTGCGGACACCCTGTTACTTGAGAAAGATACTCATCGGAGGTTGGTCTTGCAGATGTTTTTCCCGCCCGTGAGCCATCCAGGTTCAAACAAACCGTGTGGTGCATTTTTCAGGCGGCAGCCCCCCTCCGCTCCCACTGCCGGATCCTCCTCGGATTCTCACCTTCAGCCTCACCTTGCGGGCTCCCTTACCAAGCCCCATCCCTCGGGCGCCTGCAGCACACACACCGATGCGTCTGCCCAGGAGGAGCCGAAAGTGCTAGGAACGCGCCCCGTGGGCACCCGGGCTGGGAGGTTATCATGTGGGACGTGTAAGATGGAAGATACCACCGGGCGGCGGCGGGGATGCACCTCGCCAGCGCGGGCTGGGGTTCCCTTCTGCTCTCCGCGCCCACCCGCGAGTGGCCACCACCCCCCACTGCGGACTTGGCTGGGTTGAGGGGCGCCCGATCTGCCCGGGTCGGGGGAGAGCCGGGCGGGCGGCGGAAAGTTCCAGCCTTTTGCCCGCGCCGCGTGCGTTCCGGGCCCGGCGAGTCCGCCCCGGGCTTCCTGGTGGGGCTGGGCGGGCGGGCGGGGGAGGGGCCGCGCAGCAGCGGCGGAAACCCGAGCTCGGCGATAAGAGGCTGCACGGCGACATGCAACAGTCTTTTCACTGCAGCTGAATGAGTTGTGGCGCTCACCATGCTCCCGTGACCGGGCACTGACAAGTTCAATCTGCCATCGCGCGGGCCTCTCGGAATCCGGACTCCCACAATGCCCTGGGCACTCGGTCGGCAGTCGGGCTGCTGGTGAAAAAAACATGTGAGAGGTAAGTTTCCATGTTCGGCGTCTGCCTGCGCTGCCGGCCGGGCGGCTCGGCATTGTCTGGGCGCTCCTGGGGCTGGGACGCGGCTGCAGGAGGAAGGGAGGGGAGGCTCGGGGCTGCGGCTCGCAGCGGCGGGCGCCGGCTCGCCCGGGCTGCTCCCCGATCGCACCATCGGGGGCTGGAGGGGGGGAATCGGGAGGTCGCAGATGCAGCCCGGCTCCCGCAGTCCCGTCCCCGGGCAATGCGGACACTGTCAGAGCGCAGGCAGCTTCCAACTTGGCAGCGGGAGAGAGAGAGAGAGAGAGAGAGAGAGAGAGAGAGAGAGAGAGAGAGAATATAAACAGGTGCGTGCAAGTGTACTTGCAACTTAATGACCTTCGTGGCGGGGGGGTGGGGGGGGGGGGGTGGGGAGGCGGGGGGAGCGAGCCCATCCGATGGGAGCCACCGTTTCTCCCCGGAGACCCCGCATCCCTGTCCCTGGGGCTGCCCTCCAGCCGGGCTTGCATCTGGGCCGAATATGTGCACGCAAAGGTTAATTCTCTGCCTGCTCCCCATAAATTACGCATGACATGTTTAGCTGGGCTTCCTTATATGGAGAGCGCCGTATTTCAGGCCAGTTTGCCTTTTTGCCAAGTTTACAGGGCGGAAGACGCCCTGCCCGAGAGGGCGCCTACCCCCCGCCCCCCACCGTTTTGTGGTGCGTCACTCAAAGCTGTAAGAAAAGTAAGTGCAGGCGCCGCGCTCTCTGGGTGGAGCCGCCGCTGGTTGATTGAACTGTTTCCTTGAGAGGTTGAAAGGTAGGAAAAGTAGTTAGTACTTGGGCTCAGGTTTTTAGACAAAAGCAGGACAAATATGTACAGCGCTCCCCCCTCCCCCGTTTTTTTTTTCTTTCTTTTTTTTTACGGAGCCGGAATCTGTTATTGGTAGTCATGTGTCATGTGAGAATACTTTGATTCCGGAGCCTGTAACATGAGCAGGTATATATGGTGGAGCTTAACGCTTGCCCCGCACACAGCACTTTGCAACTCCAGGGCTGTTGCCAGAAGAGCAATTGTGTTTCTAAGTCTCTCCCGGGCCGGGAGCCTTAGGCAGCTGCCGTCCGTGTGTCTGTGACGTGTTTCCGTGGAGTGGGCTTCCCTAGGGTTCAGGGTGAGCAAGGAGCTGCCCGCAAGGTTATTGCCACTGCCTCGGCCCGGCGTGCCCACCGGCGCAGGCACCAGCGCTGGCCAATGGCAGGGTAAACCCTGCCATCTTCTGAGGGATTGCTTCACCAAATTCATGCACCCAGAGGAAAGTCGTGATGAGTGCCTCTGGCTTTGCAGGCCCTCTGCAGCGCGCTTTGAAATACTACACCGGTGCGCACGGGGTTCCTCCCTCCCGGGGGGTTTGAACACGGTGCCCGTTTACACACAGGGGGCATTTATCGCCCAACTGTTCTACACCAGCGCAAGGGACCCACACTCCATGTTATCTCCGTGTGGGCGCCTGGGAGCGTTGGTGTGTCTCCTTGCCTCGTCGAGATAAAACATTATCAGCCAGACAAGTTAAAATGAAAGTTAAGGAGCATAGAATCCGTCCTAAGAGTATTGAGCTCAAAGTGTAACACGTCTGAGGGGTAGTTACAGCCAGAGACGCTGAATACCTTGATTTGGTGGCCCGAGAAAGCGCATCGTTGTCCCTTGTATCTTTGCTTTATTAGAGTTGGTGACAAGTACAGCTCAAAACTGTTTTTATGAGGAACCTACAGTGGTCTGATTTTTGTCTGTGTTCTGTATGTGCATGGGAGTGGACTTTTGTTTGATGACTGTTAGAACTTCTCACAAGATGTAGACATAGTTTTTCGTTTTATTTGTTTAATGGCGGGGGGGGGGGGATGGTTTCCTCTCTGAGGACTACAGAAGTTGCCTTTTGTGCTTGGAACAGGTTGGGTCAGCACCCCAAAACCTGTTCACCCATCCATCCGCCTGTAATTACAGTGTCATCCAAGACATAATCATCAGGTCTTATTATTACGGAGAGACTCAGAAAAGCTCACATGTGCTCAGTTTAGTTTTCCTCCTCGTGTGACTGAGAACAAATTCGCGTGCAGACACACATCAAGTGTGATGCTGCTCTCTGCAGCTATGCCAACAGAGAATCCAAAATGGTTTATGGTTTGAGATATTATTGCGTGTGTTTACATTGCCACATTGGAGGCAAACTCCAAGTTGAATTCATTACATCTTGATTCCAACATTCTGTTCTTCCTCTGGGCACAGAATTCCTATGCGATGAAATCCTGGGTTCTGTTCCAGAAAAAGAACAGAATATCCCAAGGTGTCTCCTGGGGGAGAAGGGGGAGGGGGGATGGAGGGCAAAGTGTAAAACTGTATTTCTCATTGAGGAAGGGTGTGTTGCTTCATTATATAAAATTTCCTATCCTCCCTGTAAGCAAAACCAAACTGTCCTTGCATTTATCATTGTCACCATACATTAGGCCTGTGTTAGATGTATCTATTTATGGAAACAGAGAGAGAATAGCCCGGCTGCACCTTCTGGCTGGCTGCTTTGTTAGAAGATGCTCAGATTAGAGTTCATCTTAGATCTTGGCTTAGAAGAAGCTGAAAAGAATAGGTGGTGGGGTTTCTTATACTCTAAGAAAGAGAGTATGGGCAGTAGATATGTGGGCCTGGGGAGTGAAAGGAGGAAGTGAGAGACATTAACTTAAATGTTTGGCTCAGTATATAAAATCCTAACAGCAATACCGATCACCCAGGATGTTACACAAGAAGATTTTAAAGTGTGTGGCCTGTTAGGCCAAAAAGCTTCATCTTACTGGCAGTCTCGAATGTCCAGTATAGTAGCCACTGGTCGCTTATGGCTGTTGAGCACTTGAACAATGTGGCTGGTCTGGATTGAGATTTACTTTAAATGTAAAATACATACTGGATTTTGAAAACGTTGTACAAAGGGAAGGATGTAGAACATCCGATTGATATTTTTATATTGATCATAAATATGTTGCAGTGATAATATTTTGGATATATTTGTTCCAATAGAATATATTATCAGATAATTTCACCTGTGGTTTTGTTTTCTTTTAACTTTTTAAATGTGGCTATTAGAACACTTAAAATAACAGATGTGGCTTGCATTACATTTCTGTTGGACAGTGCTGTTCTAGAATAAAGGTGGAGAGCAGTACTCTGGGAGAAAGCCTACAGGGCTTTTATTGGTCAAAACACAATAAAATGAACTATTATTTTTTTTCAAGCTAACGCAGTTTAGTA